>NC_140752.1:63420000-64670000 GCF_051527215.1 Medicago sativa
AAATTCCGTCGATAGATGTCACAACTTTTACAATGGAGATAACAAAAAAAGTATTTAATTTGTATGTATTATGATGTAAAAGTTTATAGACATTTTTTTTTTTGAAGAAAAAAGTTTATAGACATGTTGATCTTGTTTTGCATGTGTATAATTTTTCCGATTTAGCATAATAAAGTGGTATGTATTGGTTCTATGTATATAAAAGTATACGTTATTAGTGCTTCGAAATTAATTTCATAAAAAAAGTACAAAAAAAAAATGAAGAAAGTAAGTAATTAAATGAATTATAAAATGATCGGGGATGGGAGTTTGCTTCTTGAATCTATTTTTGTTTTTGTTTTTGTTTTGACGATTGAACACATACTTTTGTATTGAACAATTTTGCATTTGAATGAGGCCGTGTTAGAGCATAAACAACGGGTGTGTTTGAAATTAGTCACGTTGATGACGATGATAGTTCGATTAAGACTGGGTTTAGATTTCTACAAATTTTAATTTTCTTTTGTAAATTTAAAATACGAGCTTGAAACGCAACAACGCATAACTCAAATCTTGCACGCAACAACACATAACTCAAATCGCATGTGTTGGGTGATTATATTCGATGTAGATTGTAAATCTTAAATAGCTTATTTTTTTTTTTTTAAGCAAAAGTAATGCTTTAAGCATTACATCATGATATATAAACAAAAAGAGTAGATACAAAAGAGAGGGGGAACTAGGTCAAAACCCTCTTAGAAATAAACAAACCTATAGTTAGGTATGCCTAGTCTATTAGTAATATAGTCTTTCCTAATGCAGTCAGGGAGTGAAGGGAACCAAACAAATGAAGATAGAGCTAAACCAACATTAGCCATACTATCTGCACAGGAGTTCCCTTCTCTATACACATGAGTGATCAAAAAATTCATTTGCTTAATGTTTTCCAGACAGTTGAGCCAACTGTTCCTGAGGGACCAAGGAACCATCTCCTTGTTTTTGAAAGCCAAAGTGACAAGTTTTGAATCAGTTTCAAGCCACAAATTAGTCCAGTTCTTCTCAATAGCAATATCAATTGCAGTGATTGCACCAAGGATTTCTGCATTGAAGGCTGAGTTTGTGTTTAGGTTCTGAGCAAAAGCACCCAAAAACAAGCTGTTATGATCTCTGAACACCCCCCCACAAGAAGCTCTAAGGGGGTTTTTGGTTAGGGCACCATCAGTGTTGACCTTTATCCAGTTTTGAATTGGAGGGTTCCAGATAACTTCCTTAATCAAAGGCACCTTAGGGGGATGAATGTTAACTTTAAGAGCTTTCAAGAGGACAAATTCAGTCATGTCAACTGCTGAGGTGAGATTGGTCTTGTTACCTGTCAGAGAAACTTCAGCAATTATAGAATTAATAGCTGATTTCAAAAGAAAATTTTTATCTTGGAATCTGGTTTGATTTCTGATGAACCAGATATAATTGAGGATGTTAATAATCACAGCTTTGATCACCAGTTTGCATTGTGGAGTCCAGTTTCTGTCACAGATTTTCCAAATGTCTTCAAGAGAGGAAAATTGAAAAGTAGTTTTAAGCAAGCCAGCAAACCAGCACCAAATTTTTACTACTATAGGACACTGGAAGAATATATGGAAGGTTGATTCAGGAGCTTTACCACAAGTATTACAAATAGAGGCAATGGAGCAACCTCTCTTCATTAATTGTTCATCTGTGGGGAGTCTATCATGCATTAGTCTCCAAGCAAGCATAGACTTTGAAGGAGGAATATCTGGAGACCAAATTGTTTTGGCCCAATGAAACTGCTGAGCAGCCGGAGTTTTGTGAAGAAAAGCATCTTTGAAAGACAAAATTCCAGAGATATTAGAAGTCCAAATTCTCTTGTCTTCTGCACAAAATTTGGGTATTGTTACTTGCTTAACCAACTGCTTAATTGCTGGAAAAATGACACTGACAGAGTCAGGAATATTCCAATGATAGTCTTGAATAAAATCACACACTTTAGCTTGAAGGTTGTCTGCGATAAAAGTAGGGAGATTGAAAGAGTCTGCTAAGGGTTGACCACACCAATTGTCCCTCCAAAAGTTGATTAAAGTGCCATTTCCCAAATTCCAACTAGAATTTTGCAAAACAACTTCATTTTCAGCTTTGATGCTGCTCCAAAGAGAAGAATAAATGTGGTACCTGATGAAGTTTCTTCCTTTGAGAACTCTACTCTTAAGAATGTCAGCCCAAGATTCAGAAGAGTTGTGGAATTCCCAACACAATTTGAGGTTAGATGCTTCATTGAGAGAGATAAGCGACCTGATGCCAAGGCCACCTTCCCTAACAGGCTTGCAAACTTTATGCCAAGCTACGGTCACCATTTTTCTCTTTTCAATATCCTCAGACCATATGAAATTTCTAATACATTTTTCAAGCTCTTTCAAAAGGGAGACAGGCCAAGAATAGACAGAAATACTATGAATGAGCATACCTTGAATGACTGATTTGACTAGTTGGACTCTTCCGGCAATTGAAAGAAGAGAGGCTTTCCATTTTGATAATTTGAGTTTAATTTTATCAGCTATTGGTTGTAAATGAGAAACTTTTGGCTTTCCTTTGAAAATGGGAACCCCTAAGTAGTTGAAAGGTAATGAGCCAATATTGAAACCCAACAGATTAACAATGGAATTTAACCTGTTAGAAGGAACGGAATCTGTGTAAATAGATGATTTTGCTGGATTCACATGTTGACCTGAACACGCAGCATAATCAAGAAATAATTGCTTGAGATTTTGGATGCAAGACATCTTGGCTTTGCAGAAGATCATCACATCATCTGGCTTATAAATTAACTTATAGTAGATAAGTTAATTAATTGAATTTACAATGTTTCCTAAATTAAATTATAAATATGAAATGACATAAAAATATGTTTTAATATTTATTTATTTTTCAAGTAAGATGATAGCGGTAAAATTGAGAGAAAAATCGATATGCTAAAAGCAAATTAAATTAGCTTATCAAAATACAGTAGAAACTCTTTGAATTAATACTCCGTAAATTAATAAACTCTCTAAAATAATAAATTTGTCCGGTCCCGACTTGGGCCAATGTAAAAAATTAAAAAACTCGATAAAATAATAAGATAATAATTTTTCGGGAGATCCCTTTATAATTTTCGGTCCCAAGAAAATCATAAATTAATAATTCATAGAAACTGAAAAAAATATATTAAGAATACATTGAACACATTTGTTCCTCTTGTTTACATTTACTGTACTTCAAAAGTCATTATTGATTTCCAATACATATGAACACAGTAGTTACTAATTTACGTTGAGTCCCAAGGTTCGCTGCAATGTAATTCTAAGAAGCATAGACTAATTTGCCTTTTTGTTTGGTATGTACAGTATAATTACTTAAAAACTCTTTAAATTAATAATTATTAATTTATAGATAAATTAATAACTCTCTAAATTAATAAATTTCTCCGGTCCTGACATTATTAATTTATAGAGTTTTAACTGTACAATACAAACTAGTAAAAATAAAATATAAACTTGTGAAAAAAATGTTATCAAATGAGTTTTTATTTTATTTTGGTTAATATGAACTTATAAGCATAAGCTCAAAATGTGACATTGCCAAATAGAGTTTTTTTAGAGGAAAGTGAGCCTTAAGTACCCATATACTAGTGTTTTTTTTTTTTTTACAAAATAAATATATACTCGTGTTTGTTAAACCTTTAGGAAACCGGCTAGAAAAACAAATCTAAATGGATTTTTTCCAACAAACTAAGTTCTCTATTCCAATTGTTTCTACCTACCTCAGACAACCCCCTTTCTTCACACTGTTCTGTATGTTTGTTCATCTTACTTCTTCCAAATTAATAGCCACGGTAGCAAATAGTAGAGCTCTTCCTCAATTGCTCCTATGCGTGCGCCATCATTCATCTACCAAATTGTTCATCGCAGGTTTTCTCCTTCTCCAACCCATTTCACTCTCGTTTTTATTTTATTAATATAATCCAAATTAATTTCAGCTTTTCAAATTTAATATTTGGTTTTTGTCTGTAATGAAGGGCTTTCCTATAACACAAATGAAACTGTCCTGAGAGACACCTTCGAACAACATGGGCAAATCATCGAAGGTAAGATTATATTATAGAACAATGTTTAAGATCCCCAAATGGGTTATATTGGAACTAAATAATGTTTTTGTGTAGTTAAAGTAATATGTGACCACAAAACTGGAGAATCAAAAGGGTACGGATTTGTGAGGTTCAATTCTGAAACTGCAGCTGCCACAGCTCGCAAAGAATTGCACGGCCAGGTAATGGAGATTTCATATTTTAATTCATCAATTAAAATGACACTGATGACCATTTTACAATCCAGAGGTTCGAACTCTGTCTCTTGAAGTTATAAAGGCTAATCTCACACTTCAAGTGTTAGCACACAGGGTCATTATTATAAACAAAAAAACTTTTTAGATTGATTGAGTAATTGATCTGTGTAGTCTATAATATATTATAGACCGGAGAGTAACTTTTAAAAATGCATGGAGTATTTTAGCTATAAATTTTGCTTTCATTTTATTTTTCACCTAATGTTATGAACCTTTTTCTGTTCTTAATCATTTCTCAGATGGTGGATGGTAGACGTATTCGAGTGGGTTATGCGCACAAAGGGTAACTACCAAGTGCTTCAAGCAATTCACAAGACTCCAGCAGCTACAACGAATTCAAACACTAATCTGATACTCTGTTTTTGTATTCTTAGCTTGTAATCAACGAGCGGAAGTTTGAATTAATTTGGTTTGATACTCACCAAATGAAAGTTTACTTATAACTTGTTTGGAATGGTGTTTACAATGGCTTTCTTGCGTTCCAATAGTAAATTAACGTAAATTTAAAGAACCGGTGATTAGTAGCATTTGGAAAACGCACGTTTTTGAGCTATGCAGCCGCCAAAACAAACAGTCACTTACTACTTATGTTTGTTTGGGCATTTGGCTACTCTTTATCACATTCCATGTCAGTTTCACCGTGAATATTGAGAAGAATCAAAGTAAACACACGTTAAGTGAAAATCTTTTACCACGTAACTCTAGTTTGAAGTTCAGTCATTTGTTTGTGTTTATAAGTGTATTACTGTATGCAAACATCTGCTTAACAATGTTTTAGGTGGTTTTGGTTTTGTTGGGTTTTTGCCTAGACCTAGACCTAGTCCCCAGCTGTGTTTCGAGTTTAGGCTGCTTTTTCGTGCCCTTCTAAAAGAAAACAAGTTTTACTAAAATTCACTTAAAAAAAAATGTTTTACAAAAATTACAACTTATTTTTAATTTGTTTGAAAGACATGATTCCAAATCACAGGTTTGCTGCTCCTGCAAAACTCGAGTCTTTCTCTACAAACAAACCCTAGTTACGACTCTCAAGAGATCGTGAAACCACATTATAATCAACATATATGCATAACAAAGTTTTGATCTTATAATAAAACAAACTGTTTGTATTTCTCGACAGAACAAACTGAAACTACAATTTATAATAGAAGGGGATCTAACCATGAACTTGATAGGATCTACACTATAAATACAAACTAATTAAGGTCACATAAATCAAACTCAAATTAAAAGGCTACTCCATTTTTTTAGGGGAAGCCACTCCAGTTAATACACCTTCATATTGATTATCAAATAACCATTTTTAAAATTATACAAAATTATAATAGATCGTAGACTAAATAATTGAGTTCTAGATAAAAGAAAAGCTGTGGAAAAAGTTAATAGCAATGAAAAAAAATCAGAATATTAAAGTCACAATACAACATTACAATTTTAAAATCTTACACAATCTTAGTCTCATAAAACATTGTAGAATAGTGTGTGCTAAAGTTAAAATAATTGTCTCATCGAAATGAATCACAGTGCCTCGTTTAGTTGTTTTTAAGTGGTCTTTTTATTTCCTCACATTATATTACTTGGACTTGTAAACCTATTCTAAGCCATACAGTGAACAAAATATACATCTCATTAACAAGCTTGTTTTTTACACATCACATCAGGTGGAAAAAAAGAAATATCAGAGGGTCAAGAAGCAAGGCATTCGAGCTGGTTGGCAAGAGATGACTCGGGTTCTATGCATGTACATAATACCCTCGAGACATATGGACGTCTATTGTGTTTTTGGTTTGGAAACCTTTTCCCATGTAGAAAATATCAACCCGAGTAAGGAGTAAAAGATTGTCCGAATGCAGGAAATCACAAAGTTCCAGCAAGAGGATGGCCAATACCATGGATAAAGCAACCTGAAGAACAAACTAATGAGATGCCGAGGGTACTGCCCAACCTGTATGATACCATAAAAACAACATCAATATTTATTTAGCAGACAAGTACCTGGTGTCTGCATGAAGATTGTGCTTATGAATTACGGTGTTATACTTGTCTACCACTAGTGCTATGCTGCAAACTAATATGAACTTTGTGGCATATGCATAAATTTGCCCTTTAAGAAATGAGTTAAAAAGGGAAAAAGTAACCATCTGGTCATTTTAAAAAAACAATCAATATTTCCTGTAATCAGTGGGAAATTTAAACAAAATGTATAATTTACCAGTCATATAATACCACCCATAAAAAAGACCTCAAAAATCTTTTAATTGATCTCAATAATGAAAGATGGGACCTGGAAAATTGTACTCTGATAGGAAATGTTTTTTTGGGCTGGAGAGAATGAAGCTCTAGCAATTTATTTTAATTTGGTTTGAATACTAATTATTAAACAATAAAAAATCTAACCGGAAAAAGAAAATCCAGTGCTTCCCAGGCAGCATGACGAACAGCTCTAGTCGGGTACATTGGACCACCAGGAGAAGTAAAACTATACAAACAAGTTTTCAGTCTCGTACTTGTCGTCATTCTTAATTCCATACCTGTTAGCATAAACAAAAGAATGGCTTAGCTGAGTCAGGTTGAGAGAAGAATATTCCATGTCCAATTATTGCACCTGAATGGTTGATGTAGTACCCTGAAGGACCTTAATTTCTGAAAGATAATGCAGCAGCACAGGTTCCACCTTTAGCTTTTGAAGCTGGTAAAAAAAAAATTGACACCAATGATTAAAGGTAACATAATTTCTTCATATGAGCCAGAGGATACGGCTCTCATTTGTGAACAAGGTGATTCAGATGTACCTGATCAGTAAGTTCATTCACAAATATATCTGCAGGACCGCCAACTAAGAAAGCAGTTTGGAAAACAGGGCATTGTTTCAAGAAACTGTCGACTTTTCCAGCTGCAGAGAGGATAATATTAGATTTATAAAGACCATTGCATCATTATTCATAGGCTAATGACATCTCCGAATGGCTACCTGAATTGTAAAATAGAATGAACCTCGAGAGCAAAAGATACATATCTCGCTGAGCCTGATAGTTCAATGAAAAGTAGAGAGTTTCAGAATGCCATTGCTTGCGACAAAAGTAGACTAGCTAAAAGTCCTATAAACAATTGTTGGCCGCATTAATAAAATCCCAACTCTAAAACTGATAGGGTATACCTGGAGAGGAATCTTATTCAATCGAGTGTGGTGTAATGCAACATCATCCAAGAGGTACTGAATTTGAGGGAAACACAAAGAACATGCAAAAGAAATGGAAAAAGAAGCAATAATTACAACCTTATTCAGATGATACACATAAGTTAAATTAAATATAGGATCCCACTAGAATTCTTACACGAAATATAGACTGGAAACGCCTTGTATTTGTTTGAATGTCAATCCTGTACATGTCACCAAAAACAATTATTGCATTTCCCTGATTGATTTTCCAAACATGGCACAATGCCCACTCTATCATAGTAGAGGTTTGAGCCCATGAAGACAGTCTTAATAACATTTGGCAAAATTGCCAAACTGTGTTTTTTAATGGATAGGATAAAGTCATATTGGATTGTTATTGAAACGGCATAGAAAGACTATTGATAAAATCATGTAAAGCAAACAAATATTTTTTAAAAGAAAGATAATAAAGAGAACCCACATATATTATTATATCCCATTTAGGAGTGGATTGGAGCGTGAAATGAAGTTCATATATTTACTCAGAGAATGATTTTAAAAGTGAACAGAATTGTAACTTATAAAATAAACGCCAGCAAATCCAAATCCACCTTGTCTTTTTGCAAAATTATATCCATTTAAGTAACATTTTAATTTATAACAGCCGGTATTCATACCAGAAAACATTTGTGGCACCTTGAACTAGGGCAGATGAATACCGAAGGAGCACTTCTGGATTATCAAGATGAACTTCAAACATCTGTAAGTGTATTGAGAAGTTAGGACTAAATAAAAGAGCTTTCACAGTGATTCTTGAAAGTCAATTAGAAACTGATAGGAACTTGTATTTCTTTTGGCAATATGGAGATTGACTCCTTACAACAAATGAAAGCCTATGTAACCCCTCAAAAACCAAAGAGGACAAAACCATCCCATCTCAAACCAGTACTCTGTAAAAACATAACCAAATTCTCATAGCAAATTCTAAATCATGTTTAGCCCAAAATTAAAAAATATATAATATGCATTAGTTCATGGTTAACTAGAATATATAAATCTCAGCACTCATCTCATGTATACATAATAGTATCTTACATACATATTATATATGTCACTCTATAAATAATTATACGGTATATGTCACTCATCTTACATACTATATATTTGAAATAGTATGCACTGAGTTCCTAAGGATTAAATCTAAAACCAGTTTCAAGCATTTGACAAACAGCTAAGTGAAAACGGGAGTTGCAAGCTACTCCAAATGATCATAACCAGGTTCAGAGACACTGAGCATGCTTCCAGAATATCATACAGTCAAATTGAGGATGTTCATATTTTTTAGAATGTAACCATGTCATCAAGAGTGACTCTTATATTTTCTTGAAATGTGAATGTTTAAATTCAAAACCAGCAATTAATGGCCATACTATCACACTAAATAAAAATTCCCTTCAGAAAGCAAAAAACAATACGGCATATACAAGCTTACATACCCATTTGTGAAACAGGAGGCTAAAAATATGCGAAGCAAATGACTGACTCCAGAGTTGGACAATCATGTCAAGGATGGGTTTTCCACTTTCAGGCACTTGTACAAAGTAGTCAGCAAGCACATCATAGAAACACAACGGACCATCCATGGCGTAAATTACAGGAGAAATGACATCTTCTTCCTTGTTGAAAATTACATCTGTCATTGTAAATAAAGAAAACCTCCACTTGGTAATTCTTGTTTTGCAAATAAAAAGAGAGAACAACAACATATTCATCCACCCCCTATCAAGAAAATAAAGATTATTGACCCCTTATTTAGATTCAAATATACATTTGTTAGTTCTGCGTTCCATTGTTATGTATTCTCCTCATTTAACATGGTTATCAATCGAGATTCAAAAGACCTATTTTTCTAATCTTGAATAGAATCTTATTATGAATCTCAAAAGACATTACCAATACAAATATGACATTTCTAAGTAAAACCAAGTGACATAGCAAAATTATAAGCTATGTATCATATACAGACATCACGATCCTTACATTTAGCAATACAAGACACATAATCCAATACATGTTCTTCATAAAGAACAGTTAATCTTTACATGAAAATCTCATTTTAAACAAGAAAATCATCATCTTCCAAACAATGAACTAAAAACCATGAGCATGCAAACAAGATAAACCATGCACAACACTATCGTGCTTGAAGCACAAGTTGCCATTCAAATCATTCACTCTTTTTCTTTGAGACATGACTTTAATACTATTGAACTCTGTAGAATGACTCTTCAAGTCGAAGGTGTGTCCGCTGCCCGACACATGCAATTACATCACATTCAATTACGTCGTTTTCTTAAATTTTCTTAAATTACTACCAGTGTTGATGTGCCAGTGTCAGTGTCGTGTCCGTGTCAGTCAATTACATTACATTATTTTCTTAAATTACTACAGGTATCAACGCGTCAGCATGTCCGTATACCTGCTTCATAGCTATTGAATCATTAAACTATAATGAATCGAATTTCAAAAGCTACAATTACCTTTGGCTCGATCATCAACCTCTAAAGCTACATCAGCAAAAAGCTCCTGCAACAAATTACGCCTCTGCGACGAATTTGCCAAGGCCTGTAGCATCAAAACAAAAATTCAATCAATTAAACGCATACATAACAAATAACAAGAAAAAATAAACCATTTTTTTTTCTCCGCATAAAAAAACTCACCCGTTGAAGCTTCTTATGAATCGCTTGAGAGAGAGCATCGAGATAACCGGAATTTCTCGGCGGCGAATTAGCGTCGGACATTTCTGATCGGAATCTGAATCAGCAAAAACCCTAAAAATTCTAATCCCGATCCAGAAACACCTTTATCATTTTCTAGAATCTTCCAAATTGATCAATATTTAAATAAATCGAAATTAAATTATTTTTTTAAGTGTATGAAAAATGAAACACACAAAGGTTCTTTTCTTTCTCTCTATTCTGCAACCGCTACCTTCTTCTACCTTTTGTTGTTTTTTTTTTTAATACTATATTTTGAATGTTATTTTTTGTTTTATGGTAACTTGGTGAAGGTATTGAAGAATAGCGTAGAAACGTGGAAAACAAAAAAAAGATGGTGAATGACTGAATTGATGATGTTGGGACACGACACGACACGCTCTGATAATGTGTTGTTTAAAATGGATGCGGTGGCTCGGTGGAGTGTTTTGTGGTTTTGGATAATGGATAATGAAAATGTGACGACGTGGCAGTAGCTTAAAATCAATCAAGTTACATTTTCAAATTTATTTATTTTAAAAATGTTGTTCCATAAATGTTGTTTAAGGGTATCGATAAATAACCAAAAGGGTGGTGAGTAAATAGGCAAAAACCCCTTGAAATTGTAGCATTCGTCAAAAACTCCTCTGACTTTTAAGAAATTTCAAAAATCCCTCTGAAATTTTCAAATGTTAGTCAACTACCCTTTTCTGTTTGTTTTGGCTGTTAAACCATATGACGTGGCAAGTAAATGTACACGTGGCACCTCCACATCGACTAAAATTTATGCCACGTCATAGGGAGGTAAATGACTTTTTTTTTGTTGCTTTCTTCATCTTCTTCCTTCCACTTCTTCATCATCTTCAACATCACTTTCATCAATGTTTATAAAAAATGCAGAATTTGTTTTAAGAAACAACAACCTATGCAGATGTTGTTGATAGGTTGTTGTTTCATAAAACAAATTCTGCATTTTTTATAAACATTGATGAAAATGATGTTGAAGATGATGAAGAAGAGGAATGAAGAAGATGAAGAAAGCCAAAAAAAAAAGTTATTTACCCCCTATGATGTGGCATAAAATTCAGCCAATGTGGAGGTGCCACGTCATTTACTTGCCACATCATATGATTTAACAGTTAAAACAAACAGAGGGGGTAATTGACTAACGTTTGACAATTTCCGGGCGGTTTTTGAAGTTTCTTAAAAGTCAGGGTTTTTTTTGACGAAAGTTACAATTTCAGGGGTTTTTTTGCCTATTCACTCAAATGGTGGTATTTAGAGTGGATGAGAGAAAGATTTTCTGACCATGGAAAAGTTAATTTTAGTCCTTAGATTAAATAGGTGTATTGATTTAATCATGGTTTTGGAATTTAAGGTGCAAAAGCTCAATCATCGGAGACTTTCATTTTTTTCGTGTCAAAACATATATGTCTTTACTGCAATTTTTTTTCTTTTCAATTTGTACATATCCATCCACCCACCAGCCAGCATTACCAGCAAAAACTCAATCAACTGCGATGGCAGTTTTTTCTCGATTGAGTACCAGATGTAAGGAAATGAAATTTTATTAAATATCGACTGAAACATGGACATTTTTTTTTTTGAAATTTTATTAGAGTAAACCCATTAAATAAAATTGTTTATCCAATGCCATGTTTACGGATTGTAAACCCATTAAATCATGAAAATTTTTTCTAAACAAGAATCAAAATTGAACTTCAGCATAGGAAAAATGCAAACAAATCACATAGATCAGGCTATGACATCACTAGCTTCATGAATTAAAAAAGAAGCGAAGATGACGCATTGAAGGGAGGACGAGGGCGGTGGGAGTAGATGCCGGTGAGAGGAATCAACAGTGAGGCTGAGAAAGGAGGTGCTGGAAGGTCTGACGAGGTGGTGAGGGTAAGGAGGAAGATGGGTTGAAGAGTGTGATTGGTTGGATCTGATACTGACAGACTATAGTAAGACCGTGTTCTTGATTAGATCTAATGACTAAAATCAACTTTTCTATTGTGGGAAAAGAAAAACCGTGTTCTTGATTAGATCTAATGACTAAAATCAACTTTTCCATGGTGGGAAAATCTTTCCCTCACCCACCCTAAATGCCACCCCTAAGAAGTTATCATTGATGATTGGTATGAATTGTTGTTTTACTAAGAACAAGTAGAATGTATTTAGCATGCACAAAACAAAAATTTGTGCACCATAAACAAATTACTTTTTCATATGGGTCAATTTGTTTTGACCATTGGATTAACTAAAAAATATACTTTTATCATAGTCCGTCAGTATCAAATCTAACACCCACCCTCTAAATTTGAATTATATTTGCTTTTCATATGTTTCACCGTTTAAATCTTTTACAAACTAGGTTAGGGTTCATAAACTGTTTCACCGTTTAAATCTTTTACAAACTAGGTTAGGGTTCATAAACTAAGTCTTACGTTTTAACCAACTCTTTACATATAACTTTTGCTAAAGAGCCTTTAATTTATTAGGGACCCTTATGGTATGAGGCTTAGACATCCTCATGGAGTATAAGTTCTTTAATGACAATTCAGGAGGCACACGAGATGTTGAGATCAAAGGATATGTTGATGGCTTTCATTATCTAGTAATGAAGGTTTTGGCGCAATCTGACATCTGTAGGAATAAGAACACTCTTCTTACAAATGAACCATTGTTTATATAATCCTTAGGTCTTAATTAATGAATAATTTGAATTAATCCAACAAAGAAGGTAGAGCGGATTCGAAGAATCCTCCTAATCACCGTTAAACATCTAAATCAAACTCTTTAATTTTCTTCTAACAAACAACTACTCTTATTGAGCAAAGAATTCAAACTTACAAAACGATAATCTCTTTACTACTTTTTAATGAATAAGTTTAGTGAATTTCTTAGTTGACAAAATATTTTTTGGTTTCACAATATTCTTTGTCATCTCAGCAACAAGCTCAATCTCTTTTGGATTTGAATGACTGATCAAAATATGATCTTCTTGCTAACAATATAAAGTTTCAATAGAAAATAAAAAGAGACTAACAAAGACAGATATGGATTCCAATAATATTACAATGACAAAAAAAAAATTAAAATAGAGTTGCAAGAGATTATATAGCAAAACCTAAATGGATTGCTACCTTACTAATATATAGGCCAATAGCTTAAACTCAATACTTTATTATCTAACAGCTACCCTCAAATTCATGATGCATCAACAAGAAGCATTGTGAGTTTGTCAACAAAATACAAAAAACATATCAAATAATATAAACTTCTAACACTACCCCTTAAGCTAAAACTTACTAAGCTTTAAGCATGTTAGATTTAACCCCGAAAATAAATTAAATCAGCTGATAACATAACCAATGGAGTGTAGCAACCAAAGTGAGTTATCATCGTAGAGAGAGCAAGAACCATTGACCATCCAAGCAAAAGAACCAATTCAAACTAAACCAAATAGGAATGTAGGGAGAAGCAACCATACAGAAGAATCAATAGAGAGAGATGAGCAACCAAATAGAAGAATAAAAAGGAGGAGAAGTGTATTCAATTAGAAGAATCAAAAGGGGGAGAAGTGCAATCAATCAATCAATCAGAAGAATTAAAAGGGCGAGAAGTGCAATCAATTAGAAGAATCAACAAAGAGAATTGAAATTAAACAGAGAGAGAGACAATCAATGAGAAAAACCAATAACTAATGAAGCATCAACCAAAGAAAAAACAACGAAAGAGAGAAACATGAAACTAGTAACAATGACAACAAAAACTCCAAGTGGTGGCCTTGAAACATGAACCTTTGACGTATATAAACAAGTCCATAAATTATACTTTGCAATACAATACTCCGTGTTCCAATTCAAAGGCACGAGAACTAATAAGATAATATATTTTTCTCTCTTTGCTTCGTTTGTAAATAGCTGTGGAATTACATCAAACTATTAATCTTCTAACTTTTTTTCCTTCAATAATCAACCAAAAGAATCAAACTTCAATAAAAAGAACCAATCGCCAAAAAATAAATCAAACAATTCCCAAACTATTTGCAAACGGAAGCGGTGAATAGTTCAAGGAGCATTGAACCATTCTCTTGATACCATGTTAACAATATAGAGTTTTAATAGATAATAAAAAGAGATTAACAATGACGGTCAAAGATTCCAATAATATTACAATGGCATAGAATATCAAAATGAAGTTATAAGAGATTATCTAGAAAAACCTAAATGGAATGTCAACTTACTAATATATAGACCCAATAGCATAAACTCAATACTTTGTTATCTAACACTTCTAACATTGGCTCCATCTATGATTATGCAATTTTGAATCAACATTAAGACTCCATATATTTTATGCACTAAATAGCCACATAACCTAAATGGAATCCTCATTTTCTTGAAATCGGTGTCTTCTCGTTTCGACTTCTTCTTTGTTCTGTTATTCACACCACCTCTTTCACCACCCAACACAAGCTTCGATTTTCTACGTCTGAAACAACTATTAGAGTTATCTACTATAATAGTGAATCCTACCTTGCTTGTTTGAAAATGAACCTAATTAATCATCTCTTCTTGATCTTCATATTTCTTTTCAGTTGCAAAATATTCCGCAACATCAATGTAATAGACCCCTGGATCCAGATTTGGAACAACGAGAGGTTCAACCATATCTATGTATACATCACAAAAAAATAAATCATTAAAATACTAACCAAATGTGAATAATAGCTTAGAAAAAAATTGCAATCCAGAGACAAAGTTCAATATGTATCTCCCGAATCCATAGTCGATATGATTCATAACTCCCGAATGTTATTTTACATCAGGAAAAAAAGTGCAGAAATGTAATGTAAACAAAGATAATAAGGTTTTCTTCTATTTGATTGCAAGAAAGCAAAGACTGACCCCTATTTGATGGATTGACTGTGATGAATAACCCCAAAATCGCCCATAAATTGCAACTTTTTAGAAAGATTAAGTGAAAAGGTAGAAATGAAAGTACGACCATCCATTTCTAACATATAAAACGAACCATTCGGGAGATAACTCCCGATCGCTTCGGTACATATCTCTCAAATGCTATCTGTAACACCCCAATTTAAATATTTAGTTAAGTTAAATGAGTAGCGTCTTAATTATTATTATGGTTATGAGGCATTTTAATGGAAATATTATGTTGTTGATGAGAAAGAGATAAAGTTGGTGATTAATAATATTTTTTGTGAATAAAAATAATGAAGAGAAGAATAAAATAATAAATAGTAGTGATGGGAGGTGATAATAGAGGTAATAAGATAAGTGGGCGAGGGGGAAAGTAAAATTACGTTAAGAGGAGAAGAGAAAATAATAATAAGTGAATTATCCCAATTCTGTAGTATAAATAGAAGAAATAGAAAAGTCAAAAACATTATTATTGTTGCACTTGAGAATCAAGGAGAAGATGAGAGGAAATGAGGCAAACGCTAGCTAAGGAGTGTCGAACCAAAGCTGCGTTTTTTTTCCCAGAGAATTCGAGGTAGGGGGAACCTTCATCTTAGGGTATCCTATTCTGAATTTAGGGTTGATTATTCTCGTATGATTTGTTGATGTTGATATCATATAATTTTTGGTGGATAATGGTGATGAAATAATGTTGGTGATGTTTCTTGTTGTTGTTAAAAGATTAAATTTGAGAAAAATAGAGTTAGGTTAATTTATATCAGAATTCGACCATGAGAAAAGAGTGTAATCAGTTAGAGATAGTGGAAATTGGTGTTATAATGATAGAGAAACCTTGGGGTGTTGATTGGGGATGAATTGGGAGAGTTTAGGGTCAAAAACGGAGTCCGGAGAAGTCCCCCAAAGCGAAATCGCAGCAAAACTGCGATTTCTGTCATCTGTTAGGTGCGCACGGTCGTCGCCTCAATGGCACGACCCATGCGCAGTTCTATGCCATTTTGTTGTTTTTGTGTTGTTATGAGGGGGCACGGTCGTGCTCCTTTCCCAGGCCTAGAAAACCCAACGTATCTTCCTTAAACAGATTCCTAAGGTGTGAGTTAGGGTCCTAAACTAATATACCTAAATAAATGTGTGAGTTTAGGAGTAGTTAGAAGTGGTTCCTCAATAAAACGACAAGTCTAAACTTAAATTAGTTAAAGGAGGGAATATGAGATATTACAAGGAGAATCATAGAGAAGTAAATTAGAATAGTTAATGATGGCAAGGGGAAGAACCTCTAGGATAATTACGAGTCTAAAAATAATGTTGGATAACTTAGTACAAAAATAAAATGAAAACGGTGAAGAATGTAATCCAATAAGAGGAAGTAATGGAGCTAAGAAGAGAACTAAGACGATTGTAACTTAAAGTATTAGGTAAGGTTAGAAGTAACTTAAAATGGCGGGACAAGACATTAAGTTCCCTAAAGTGTGTAATAAGAGTCTTTAGTAGCGTAAATGGGGTAGTTATATGGAGACGTAAACAATGATGAAATTGGTGATGCCTATGTACATATATATGAATATAAACATATATCATGATGATGACTTGGTGATGTATAAAATAAAACGGTGATGATAAATAGATATTACGGTGATGTTTATTGGCGATGATAAGTGAACAATACGGTGATGATAAATGGTGATGCTAAATAAAATATTAGGGAGAAAAACATTGGTGATGAATATTTGTTATCTATATCATAACATAATTAGGCTTCTGGTGATGATTGGGTGATGCGTTGTATTGCTCAGTAACATACCTCTGGCATACAATTTTGGTGAGTAGAAACTAGTACCAGCATGCATATAGGTGATAGAAAAGAGTTGCATCTAGCATATACATGATGATGTTTGGTAGTAATTGACATTGTGAATGATATGCACGTGTGAATACTAATGGTGATGATTTTATGTTGTTATTTCATGTTGCTTTATATATTCAGATCAAATATTTTGAAATGTATTCTCACCCCTTTGTTGTTGTTGTTGTTGTTGTTGTTGTTGTTGTTGTGTCTTTTATGGTGTTTGTACTCGTGGGTACAAATACTTAGGAAGCTCTAGCTATGTGACATTTAGCAGATGGCGATGAGAGGTTATCTTCCGTCATTATTTTATTAGTAATTAACTGCATAGTCAATTATGTGCTCTGATGTGTAACACTAGAGTTGGGGTTTTAACGTTGATTTTATTTTCTATGGAATTTAAGTCTTTCTTTTGAAATTTTAAATTATACTCCTAGTTGAGATTGATAACCTAAATTGTTTTATTATTGAGATGAATGAACTATTACGCTGTTATCATATGATATTTTGTCTTATTATTTATTGAAAAGCTGAGTATGTGTAACACCTTTAAAAATACGAAATCGGGGTCGTAGGGTGTTACACTATTACCAGAGGTGAAAACAGGATTTTAGATGGCTTGGGAGACATTTGGGGTATGGTGGGGGGAGGGTTTAGAAAAGAAATCTTCAGAAAATTGCTGTTGACACATTGCATAAGGTTGTGCCACCTAAATACCCCTCGATAGTTAACTGTCGAGGAAATACGAAACCGACTGCAGTTAACTACCGAGGAAAACCTCGGCAGTCAAGTACCGAGGAAAACCTCTGCAGTTAAGTACCGAGGAAAACCTCGGTAGTTAACTACCGAGGCGTTCTGAAGCCATAAAATGGCAGAACCTGTTGAGGCAGAACCTGTTACATGTGTTTTTACACATTGTAAACACATTGTTTCAATGCCAAATCATAAAGTTAATCAAAGAAAATTACCAACATAATTGAAATTGAAAATATGATACGGAAATGAACAATTGTCATAAAAAAATGTCATCGAAACAAAGTAACAACGACTGTCATGAAAATACAACAAAACGGCCAAATGTCATGAAAATAAACACCAAGTCCTAAAAATATATCCTAAACATAAAATAGTACTAGTCCTAATCCTACTGCTGGTCCTGGTCCTGCTGATGCTGCTGGTGCCTCATCCTCGGTCTCTGGCCTCTCCTCCTGGTAATGATCGGCGCGATCTGCTGCCTAACATCATGCAAGGCTGCATACAACCGTTGAGGGGTCATGCTCATCACCTCCTGACCCAAAAACGCATCAGCATGGGCAACAACACCGCTAACCATGTCATAGGTATCAGGCGAGCTTCTCACCTCGTACCGCTCCCACTGCTCTGCAATGATCTGCTCCCCATTTGGAGGCCTCGGAATATCTCCCGGCAGAAGTGGCAAAATCTGAGGGTGAGACACAACGGTGTACCATCGTACATAGCCATCTGCCATACGCCATGTATGCTCTCCTGCATGCTCACCCCAATCAGCTGCCTTAAGCGTGTGAGTGCGGAAGTCGACGAAGGCCTGCACAATCTCAGTTGGTGATAGCTCTACAATCTCAAAAGGATGTCTAGGGACGGACTGGACGTATCCATACTACCTCAAAACCCTCTCGGGCAAGTGACGGCACACCCTACGATCACCGCACATAATCCAGTCTCAATACCAGAATACCTCCTCGAAAGCCTGGAAGTCCATGTGCTCTTCGTACGACCTCCAGCATACGTCATCAAACGTAATACGATCAAGCAATGACCGATACGTGACCCCCTCTCCATGACCCTTCTGAAGCGTCCACCTCGCTGCAACCGGTAAGTTCTCAACATAGTCGGGGTTTGGATCAACAACATAAAACTTAGAAAGTGCGCCAAAAACCATGCCTGCACAAACCATACAAATCACATTTATAAATAATTGTGCACGGCAAATATAACAATAAAATAATAGTTAACAAAAAAAAAATTAAAGTTAACAAAAAAAAATAATTTAAATTTAAATTTTCTTACAGTGAGCAGTGTCATGCTTCCCCCAAGTTGCCTGTCTCCGGGCATACAGGCCGCAACTAACTCATTGTACAGGTATGCAAGTGTCATCCCTCCCCACGAATAATTACGCATCTCCGCGTAGCCGTCCTCCATGGTCGTAAGATAGACCAACTCGATGCATTTGTTGCTTCTATCCCCAAACAACAAGCATCCAACCAAGTAGAGAAGGTAACACCTCACACAATATTTCCTAACCCTCTCCAACTCCTCCATCTCCTCTGGATCCTCAATCGCTGCCAATAAGTTAGCCCTACCAAGGTGCGTCGTATATAATTCCCTCAGCTTTGGATAACTAATGTATCCACCATACTCTTTATTGCAAATTTTCTCTGCCTCCCTTTTCGACACACCCAAGTGATTCACCAGTAGTGCCTCTCCCTCCTGTCTCAACATCTTCTTTCGGTGGCCCAACATCCGCCCTTCAATCAGAACATGCATAAGACATGCGACATCCTCCAAAGTCACGGTCATCTCCCCCATGGGCATGTGAAAAGTGCTGGTCTCGGGATGCCACCTCTCGCATAGAGTCATCAGCAAAGCATGAGGCACAGTGGCGTAGCCCAAGAAAACCAAATCATGTAACCCGCTCTTCCTAAGCGGATCCCAAAACCATCTCTGATTGCTGTTTGGACGTCCGAGACTCAAAATCTTAGCGCCATGATTAATTGGTTTTACATAACGCTTCTTGCGGCACTGAAATAATAGAAAAATAAACATAGTTTAAACAATGTAAACATTTAACTAATATAAATAAAACTTAACAAATGCAAAAATAAAAATCACAAATTTAATTTAATCGGTTTAACAAATTTAAGACATAACACATGTAAAAAACAATTTAAATCAAGAAAGAAAATATAAAGAAAATAATTAAACATAAAGAAAATAATTAAAAAAAACACATATAAAAGTTGATATAAAAATTAAACAAACACACATATAAAGAAAATAATTAAAACAATATAAAAGCTGAAAGAAAGAAAATATAATGAAAATAATTAAACATAAAGATAAAACATTTTAAAAAATTATACTTACTTTCTGTGAATTATACCAAAGCGGTAATGCCACATGATTGACATAAGAGTGAAGCAGAGATAGGTTTTGCGGTCCTCCTGGAAAGGGAGGGTCCTTAGGTAACACCTCCGGGGCAGCCGCTGCTGCAATGTCATCATGGTGATCTGATAATTTAGGTACTCTACCTCCTGGGTCGGGTCAACCACCTGCGACTCTTCAGGCTGTGCCTGAAAAGCCTCAGATGCCTGAGAAGTCCCTGAACCATCCGCCCTCCGACCTCTTCCCCTATTTGGGATGTGCCCCCTTTGCCTCTCCCTCCGGTGGCTTTGAGTCATCGCACGCCTACCACCAATCATCTTAGATGGATCAATCGGGTCCTGCTCAGGCATATCTACACAAACAATTAAAAAATTTACATCATTTCCATAACCTAATCAAACACTTTGTGTGCATCATTTCAATATAATCTAAACTAAACCTTCACATTTCAATATAATCATTCCCATTTCAATATAACCTTCACATTATAACCTTCACATTTCAATATAAACATAAACATTCAATATAATCATTATAATCATCATTTCAACATAAACATTCACATTTTCATAAACATAACTAAACCTAAAACCATTCAATATAATCATCATTTCAATATAATTTGTGTCCAACATTTCCATCATAACCTAAACATCATTCAATATAATTCTCATAACATAAACTAACTAAATAATCAATAAAATTGTCATTGAGTCATTTTATCAAACACTTTGTGTGCAAAGTATCAAACATACTCAAAATGTGTTCATTTGACACCATTCAAAACCACATTATACTCTAACATCATTCAAACATCAACTAAAGCAACTGCATTCAATTATAAACTACATGCAATCATCTAAATTTCAATTCCAACATCAACCCTAACCACATGCAAACTAACAATTTTTTTTAAAAAAAACCTACACAAACTAACATTATGATTAAAAATGAGTCAAGATACTTACTTGTGATTAAATGGAGATGATGCACTTGATTTTGCTCAAAAATCGAAATTGAAGGAGTTGGATGGTTTTGGAAGTTTTTTGAACAATTGAAAGAAACTGCAAAACTGAGTTTCTGCTTCTGTTTATGTTCAGCACACCTCGGTAGTTAACTGCCGCCGGTTGTAAATTTCCTCGGTAGTTAACTACCGAGGGGTATTTTAGTCTTTTACTTGTGTTTCTCAGCCAAACCGCATGTGTATACAACAATTTTCAAATCTTCATATGGGTAACAATATGATCCTAAAAGGCTCGCCCCATTTATCTTATGGTTTTCCAACAAATAAGCCCACCCCAAAAGCAGCAGAGTGTTTCTCTGAGATTTTACCCTATCTATTATAAAAGGCTAAAATATAAATAAAAAAGTATATAATGAGATCTCGTTATAATCTTCTTTTTATCTTGGTTTCGTCCTTCTTTGTAATAAAAAAAAATATATAGCTAAGTTTAATAAAAAAAATAGGCGGAATACCATCCACGGTCCTTTAAGTTAGTTGTTTGTAACAAATAGGTTCCTTAAGTCATAAAATATTTACAATATTACTATTTTTTCCGTCAAACTTCGCTGAAAAGTGCTTACGCTACCATTTAACATTAAGGTGGCAGGTCTAAAAAGTGTTTATGTCATCAAACATGATTACTTACATATATTTTCTACTATCAAACATGATTACTTACATATATTTTCTACTTCTTATTTTCAAATTCAAACGTAATTTTACTAAGAAATGTTTCATGACCAATATTATAAATCAAGTCATCCCATGGATTCTTTTCAATCAAAGACTCAATAATTCACCTTTTTTTTTTGAGCAAAAAAAAAAAAAAATAATTCACCTATGAATCATAGTTTTGAGAGCAATGAATTTGGACCCACCAACTTAACATTAAACATCCACATAAACACTTTTTGACCAAGTTTGATGAAAGTGGGTAATGGTGAAAATATTTTATAAATTAAAGGACCAATTTGTTGCCAAAAAAACTTGAAGGATTAACGTCTAACTTAAAAGACTGCAAGAGGTATTTTACCTAAAAAATAATGAACTTTGACGATCATCAAAATTTTTATATTAGATCTTTACTAAAGTTAATGATCAATTGAGTGAGGTAAAGGGATACACGCGAAATATTAATTATCAACATTTAACATTAATTCCAATCTTATAACTAAATGGCTTCTGTTATACCCTAATATTGGACCTAAAAATACTTATTCAGAATATTTCTTCTATCTTGAATATATGTCTATTACTCTTGAAGAATTGCCAATTTGCTATTGTTTACACTGACATTTTACTCTGCTTTATCTCTCAATTTAGCTCTAAAAATCTTTTCAACTGTGTATTTGTCTATGTTTTCTTGCAGTTCAAGTCATCCAAAAATATTTTCCTTGCATTTTAGGTCATTTGAATTTGTCTCTGGTCAATTGCATATTTCTCTGTGTTTTATTTCAATGTTACCTGCAAAATTCATGAAAAGGGTATTTTAGTCATTTCCTGCATTCAAATTCATTTTAGTCCTTGAAAATTGTTTGTGTCTTTTCATTTGATTTGCATAAGTCCTTGTTTCAATCTCATGATTAAAATCCATTTAAAAAATTACATTTGAGTCATTTTGAGTCAGTTTAGCCCCTAGGGGCATTTTAGTCATTTCTAGTGTTTAAAACTCTGTTTAATCCCTAAAACTTGTCTCTGAATCTTTTCATTTAGTTTGTATAAACTCTTGCTTTAGTTCCCTGTTAAAAAAACATTTTAAAATTGCATTTGAGTCATCTTGAGTCGTTTTAGTCCCTAAGGGGCATTTTGGTCATTTCACACAAAATTTTGACAGAGAGAGGTTACTTTGAAGTACCTCATTTAAGTGATTGGTTCTTTTTAGTCCGTTTTGTTATTTTTAATCGTTTCACTTTACGTTATTTTCAATTTACTTTTTTTACCAATTTTAGTTAATTTTTCACATTTTAGTTCTTGTAGTCTTGTTATTTGCATTTGGGTCCTTTGTTTGTTCATTTTGCAGATTTTTTTTGTCCAAAAGTTAGTTATGCCACGTGGCAGCTTGTTATTGGTCCAGCACTCACATGTGTCAGCTATAAAAGCCCAGTCATGGTCAACATCACAATCAGATTTTTCAGGTCCCAATAATTGAGAGCCATGTCACTAACAGATTAGGGTTTCTCTCTCTCTTCAATTCGGATCAAACTCCACAAAAATCACAGAAAATTTCATGAATATTCAAGAACATTCTTGAAACATTCATCATCTTCAACCTCCAGAAATAGGCAATTTCAATAGAATCATCCACAAAACTCATCAATCATCACAAATCCATCCAAATCCATCTCAACACCGCCGCACTCATCATCCCCAAACAGTGATTCGTTTCCAGCCGTAAATCAAAATGCAACAACAACAACAATACCAGAATAGAACGTGAAGAAGCAAGGCCGTTTCAATCGTTTGAGGAGCAAGTCGAAGCCGAATACAACAACAACAATACCAGAACAGAACGTAAAGAAGCAAGGCCGTTTCAATCGTTTGAGGAGCAAGTCGAAGCCGAATTAGTGAAAGGAGGAGAAGCTCGAGCTGAACGCATAACAGAGGTAAATCGTCACTTCTTCCTTTTCTTTCATTTTATTTCTTTGCAAATCCGAACTTCTAAGCTTCATACATGTTCGTAACGTGTAGATCGGCGTAGATCGAAGGCTTCAAGAACATTTTCTTTCAAAATTTGTTTCAAAAGTTAAAAGATCGAAGAAACCGTAGGGTTTTCCCTCGATCTATGACGATCTACGTGTTTCTGGTGTTTGTAAGGCTCGTATTCACGTTTAATCGTGAAATCCGAGCATTTTGTTGTAAGTTTGGGTTAAATCGGAGCGGCTTAGGGTTTAGGACCGTTGGAGTTCGTCGGAGACGATGAAGTTTCCGGCGGAACTTTGCAGTTCCCGACCAGGCTTCATCATCTCCGGCGTGAGTTCTTGCAGAAACGGTGAGCTAGAGAGAGAATGAGTGAGCTAGAGAGAGAATGGAAAGAGAAGTGTGATCTGGACCAGTATGTTTAGGTTTATATAGACAACTGAACCGGACCGGTCCAAAACCGGTCCATTCCCCTGCGTTCTCCACCGTAGGATCTAGGTTTGATCCGCATGGATCAATCCTACGGTCCCTGAGTGTTCTGAGTTGAGTTTTGGGTCTTAGGTTTGGGCCTGGGCTTTGTTTCATTATTTCTTTCGTTTTTCCTGTTTTTTCTTGCTTTTCACATACTGTATTTTGATTTTGGAACCCCTGATCGTGCTCAATATGCTTTGAAAATTCTATAAAAATTTACACATGTTCTTGATATTTTTGTGATGTTTTTGTGCTTTTTGTTTACTGGAAAGTTTGATAAAAAATGTGGATGTATTTTCTTGTTTTATTTCTTAGATTTTGTGTGGAAAACTTGTGAAAGTTGCTTGATTCTAATTCCAATTTCTTGATAAATGTTTGTGACCTACACCATATGATTTTGTGAAGTTTTGGCTACTGTTTGTATGTGTTTTTTCTACATGTGTGTGAATTTTGCTTAATTGCTTGATTTGCAAGTTATGTTGTGAATAAATAATGCAAATATGTCTAAATTCACTTTAAAATGTCAAGTTCATCATGTTGTCTTGATTCTCATTCTAAAACCTGAGTTTATGCCTTTGAAAAATGTGTTGAATTGTGAGGATTATAAGCCATATGATTCTTGCATTTTTGTGGTTGAATTTTAGCTATGTTTTGCATTATTTTGGCTTTGTTTTGTGATTAATTTCTATGCTTTTGTTATGATATCTTACTTGCTTTATTTTTCTTGATATTATCATATGCTACTAACCTCTTTTGTTTCATATTTCATACATCTCATAAGCATCTCATCTCCATTTTGCTTCTTGTCATTTAAATTCATGTAATACTTAGTATGTAAAACTTAGGGATTTTGTAATATTCTTCTTATACTTTTAATTTCTTGCAAGACCATAGAATGTAAACTAGGGCATGATGTAAAGGACAATGGACTCTAATGATGTACACCGACACAAGCACCGACACATGCACACACATCACATAGATATTTTTAGATGTATATTTAGGATATGTATGCTTAGATGTATGTTTAGGAGATTTGAAACTTAGAAAAAACTCTCTTTTCCAAAAAAAACATGAACAACATCACTCAAATCTTTTTCCTAATAAACTTTGGGATCCAAAATCCCATTGAATTTTCCTTTTATTTTCTTAAACAAAAACTTTAATGAATTCTAATCATACTTTGACTTTCTTTTACAAAATAACTAATTCAACCTCACAATTTCACAATCTTATGCCCTTGAGGCCTCTCTCTCTCTCTCTCTCTCTCATTCTTCAAACTCCAATTTTCAAACTTAAAATCAACCAACAAAAACAAAAACATTTTTGGAAGGGAACTACGGTGGATTTGATCCCTTAAAAGGGTACGTAGGCAAGGAACCAATATTCCTTCAATTCAATTAAAATAAAAATTCAAACATATTCTTCTCCCTCCAATTCTTCACTTAGTAAACCCTTAGGTGTAAATATCATTTTCCAAATAGCATTTAAAAATAAAGCGCGCGCGTAGAAAGTAAAGACGGTTCCTATAGGATACTATAGTCGTTATGGGTGCCTAACACCTTCCCGTAGCGAAAACAACTCCCGGACCTCGATTCTCAAGGGTTTTGCTTATTTTTTCCCTTCCCAAGAAAAAATGAGATATCAAAGGTTAAAAAGGTTCAAACGTAATCAATGTTTGACACCCGAAAACCAAGATAAAACAACTTCTTGTAACTCTTAAGTGTTAAGACCTATTTAATTAAAGTTAACAAATGATAATTTTTTTTACTTATAAAGCAATAAAAAAAATTCAATTTATTACATGAAAAAGTAAAAAAAATATGGCTCAAACTCTCATGTGTACTTATGTTTTGATCATCTTTCTTTTTTCATTTTCATTTAGAAGTATGACATTTTTGACAAAATTTACAATTTTTTCTAATTTATCTTGTATACAATATTTCATCACATTTTAGTAAAAAAAAATTCTTATTGTTTGACAATGTAGGTAAATTTTCATGTAAGACTGCATTTGATTGTCCAGCCCTTGTATATCATCTGTATGAGAGTTGCCTTGATGGTGTTTGTTGGTACGGGGAAATTTTTGTGGATGAATGATGCAGAAGGATGTTCTTTCTTTGCTTCTATTGTGATGCAATTTGTGTTCTTTTTTTTTTTTTTTGCTAATATCCGTTTTGTGTTCATAGCAGAAAGCAACCACCTTCTTCTTCTTATGATGTTTTCTTAAAATATATTTTTAATGTTAATTTTTTTTTTTTGTAATTTGATAATGTATTGAAATTAGATTTTTTACCCGTGCGTAGTTTACAACTTATAATTTAAATGTCATCATTTTTTAGTACAACCATTCATTCTGTTTTTTCATGCTTAGAAATTACGGAATACTTCTTTAAACAATAAGTTTGAAGTACTATCAATGCAGAGACCATCTTTATCTACTAGCAAAATTTTCAAACCATTCCTTGAAGTAACTCTTGATATTGCTACATAAAGTTGAACATGCGAGGAAAATAATTGTGAAAGATATATGCCAACTTGTTTGAGTGATTGCCCTTGACTTTTGTTAATAGTCATTGCAAAACATATAGATATAGAAAACTATTTGCGTTGAAATTTAAATGAAATTCTTGTATCATATGGTGTCATATTGATTGTAATCTATACTATATAAAAAAATAAAAATAGGGGATTTTGGGCTGGCGTTTTTGAGTGTCAATCTTTCCGCTATAATAACTTTTGAGTTTATTGACCAGATACATCAATTCAAGTTGGTTTTTTGTTAGGAGGTTCTAAAATGCGGCGATCAATTATGTATGTTATTTGGTTTTTATGTGTCTGACAAAGAGCGTAATAATAAGATTTTTAACCAAAAGGAGGACTCTATTCATAATCTAGTGGATAAAGTCAAACTTCTATCCAGCGGTGAAGTTAGGAAAAAATTTAAGTAGGGGGCCAACTATAAAAAAATAAAATAAAACCAACATATTAAATTTAATGATAAAATATATTTTTAGTTCTATAAATTATAATTTTTTAGGTTTGGTCCTTACAAAAAAAAAATTAAATTTTGGTCTCGGTTTTTTTAAAATTTTACAAAAAAAAATGTTTTTAGTCTTGGATTTAATCTCTATAACAAAAAAATTAAGGACTAAAATTAAACAAAATCTTAGGAACTTAACCTAAAAATTGCAAGTGTTGTAGAGACTAAAAACAAAATAATCTGAAAATTAATCAATACATGAAAATTAACTAATGACTGTTTCTGAAATAGATTAATAATGTTTTTTCCAATGTACACAAATAGGTTATGTTTAATTATGACTATTGTCTTGATAATTTTTAGGATAAATACAGACTTTGGTCCCTTAACTTATTTTTGCGTTTCATTTTGGTCCCTTAACTTTAAACTGTCTTAATTTGGTCCCTTAAGTATCTCTCCGTTTACCAAAATGGTCCCTTCCGTTAGTTTTCCGTTATGTTTAATAAAAAAAGTTAAATGTGGTACACGTGTCATTTTGTCATTTGTTAAGAATTTATTTTGTTATTTTTTAACGTGTTATTTTCTTCAAAATACAAAAAAAAAGCAAAAATTCAAAACCCAGCCCCCTGTTTCTCTTCTCAGTCGAATCTCTCTTCCTTCACCACGCTAAAAATCATCACCGTCCCCTCGTCGCCAGTGAACCACTGTCGCCGGTGGAAACTCATCACCGTCCCCTCGTTAAAAATCCAGATTCGAAACACCTTAACTCAGATCTAGAAACAAAGGCTTCAAACAAACACTACACCTTCAAAGAAAATAAATGATACTAGACAATAAATGATCCGATTGCAAAGAATGTTAGTAACAAAGCATGCTAAATTAATCATTCGGAGAGAAGAAGAAAGGAGAGTTGCAGATCCAGTAAGAAGAATAGGAATGAGATGAAGATGAAGACATCTGAAACGAAGACGGCAAATGAGCCACCGTCGCGCGGTGGTGGTGATGGCGGCACAACTTCCTGCTACGGCGAGATTGAGAGACAAGGGGAAAACATGTTTTGGTTTCTTTGAAGGGTGGAGAGGAAAAGTAGGACCATGGTAGAATGGTAGAATGTAAGAGTGTGTGGGTTTTGTGATTACGTACGCATAACAGTATCTCATCCCATAAATTCCTAAATTCAATTTTCCTTTTTTATTTCATTGTTGTTCTTGAAATTGAAATTAAAGGAATTTGTTTAAAAATAATTGAAGACTGATGGCTGGGTTTCATTAGAAGAAGTTGAAATTGAAGATTTGTTTCTTTTTTTAAAGAATTGTAATAAATATTGATTATCTTCTGGGTTTCTTTTGGCCCTTGGTTTTGATTTAATTTTGTAATTTTTGAGTTTTAATTTTGTTGGTGTTCATGATTCTTGGTGTTGTTTAAAAAAAATTATTGTTAATTTTTTCTGGGTTTAATGTTGATAAATGAATGAAGATGATGTTACGGTGAAGAAGAGGAAGTAAGAATGAAGAAAGAAGAAAAAATTAGGTAGTAGAAGTTAGGGGTAAAATTGTCTTTTCCAAAATTTCTTAATTTTTTAGAATTTTTTTTATTTTTGAAAATTAATTTTCCAATTTTTTAGAAATTTTTTTATTTTTGAAAATTAATTTTCCAATTTTTTCAAATTTTTTAGATTTTTTTATTTCTAAATTAATATAACGAAAATAACAAAAAAAAAAATCTCAACAAATGGCAAAATGACATGTGTATCACATTTAATTTTTTTTTATTAAACATAACGGAAAACTAACGGAAAGGACCATTTTGGTAAACGGAGAGATACTTAAGGGACCAAATTGAGACAGTTTAAAGTTAAGGGACCAAAATGAAACGCAAAAATAAGTTAAGGGACCAAAATCTGTATTTACCCTAATTTTTATTGTTGAAATTTTTTTCTCTATAATTGTTATTGAGACTAAAAGTATCAAACCAATACAAATAAATCTATCAATCATGTAATAATTTTTTTACTTATTTATTTATGCTAATTTTCGACAACTTGTTTGGGGTAATTAACTATCAATCATTGGAAAAACCGAATGGTAGTTAACTACCGTTGGAGGGCATAAAAATCATTTTCATATCTTTTTAGCAAATTGATCCATGAAAAAGCAATTTTCATTCTTTTGTATCTTTATACATAATTCCAATATTGATATCATCACATATAATCTATTAATGGTAGCACATAAACCTCATATCCTACATTAATACACACGATCATGTCCATAAAGATAGACCTGATATGGATTTAAATTGCAATAAATAAAGGTGCATAAACACCAGACATTCACATGAATTGTACTAAGTTATCATTAAATTTAACATATTCCAACAACAAGGATTTTAACTCCTACGCAAAATAATTATTTCAAAGACAATACCACATCCAATGACTAAGTAATTCTCTTTGTAAAATCTTACACTTTCTACAACAATACTACATCCAATGAATAATTAATTCTTGAAAGCATACACTTTCTACAACAATACTACATCCAACTAATTAATTCTTTTTGTTCCTTCAAAAAAAAACTAATTAATTCTTTTTGTGAAATCAAACATTTTCTACATTTTTTTTTGAAATAAAGGTGCTTATAGCATATCATTAATAATCAAAGTTTCAATACAATTGGGTATATGAAAATAAACAACGGGCTAGTTAGAAACGTGACCTCTCCTGCGAGAGTATGAGCAACCACATTTGCTTGTCTCCTAGCAAACTCTACCCGAGAGTTGTTGAACTTGGAAGAGAGAAGAACCCGGGAAGCCGTGATAATACTACCAAATTCAGAGATGTCTTCCCTATCTGAGTAAACGACATCTTTCGTGGTTTTGGAATCAACTTCAAAGTCGATATTGTCGAATTGCATGCCACTTTCTACATTTGTTATGTATTATTAACTTTCATATAAAATATCTATATAATATAAATTTACGACCTGTTTCAAGGCTTTTCTCTTCTTTTCATGACAAGTGTCACTTAATTTCAAGGTTTTAAATTCTTTCAAATAGCGACATGTGGCGCTCTATTCTTCTTCTATTCTCAAGCATTTGCTAGCAAGGTTTTATTAATGGTATAATATGATATATGGATGTTATTAATGAAATTCCATATTAATGTTGTTCCATAATATTAATGGTAGTCTCACGGTCCCATTTGATATAATATGATATAATATAATTGGTCTAAAAAAATGACATCGCATCGCATATTATATAGATTTTATTAATGGTTAAAAAAATATAATTGTTTTTCAAAAAAAAATACGATTTTATTAATGAATTCTAATTTAATTGTTTTTCTCATAATATAATTGTTAAATCATAATAATCCCCGTGGCAAGTATAGTGACCGTGATCCACCATTTTTTTTTTTATGAATTCCGTTGAATTATTCAATATTTACTGTAGGAAGGAAAAAAATATATATACTTTATTTTAAGACCTGAAAATAATTGGATTGGAGGTATGTAATTGGAATTAAAAATGTATCATTAAAAAATATCGAAAATATAATTTCAGTTGATTCTATTTAATGGTCTTGCTAAAATAAAGGTTGAACCTTCCCTAAAAAAAAATAAAGTGAGCCTTAAACCAAAAAAAAATCAGAATTGTTTAATAGCTAAAAATCGGATACTTTTATGAAAGAAAAAAAATCGGATACTTTATTTTAGGACAGAGCAAGATTTTATTAATGGTATAATATGATATACGGATGTTATTAATGAAATTCCATATTAATGTTGTTCCATAATATTAATGGTATTCTCATGGTCCCATTTGATATAATATGATATAATATAATTGGTCTAAAAAAATGACATCGCATCGCATATTATATAGATTTTATTAATGGTTAAAAAAATATAATTGTTTTTCAAAAAAAAATACGATTTTATTAATGGTTAAAAAAAACGATTAATTTATAGATATATTTCACAGGATGAATTGGTAAAAAAAAACCATTAATTTTTTTTTAACATTAAAGTTTAGAAGAAATTTTACGTTACAAAAAAAAATTTGCTATGTTACTTTTTATACCATTTATGTCAAATGCTTCTACTATTATTTTTGAAGATATTTTTTTGGTTACAATTTGTTTGACTAATTTAAACTTTAATGCTAAATTTCGGTTACTATTTGTTTATACCATATATGTTTACTATCTACATTATTAGTTTGGAAGAAATTTCGGTTACAGAATTATTTGCCATGAAGCAACTTTAATGTCAGATCTTTGTTACTATTTCAACACAAAAGCTTTAATGGTAAATTTTGGTTACTATTTTTTTGACAGGAAAATTTTGGTTACTATTTGTTTATACCATATGTTTACTATCTACATTATTAGTTTGGAAGAATTTTCGGTTACAGAATTATTTGCCATGAAGCAACTTTAATGTCAAATCTTGGTAACTATTTCAACGCAAAATGTCGATTACAAAAGTAATGTTCGATCACTACCAATTTATTTTTCTGAACCGTTTGATCACCCTTCGCAACTAATATGCAAGGATTCTTTGAAAAAAAAATCAATATGCAAGGGAAATACTTAATAAAAACAAAATATTATTTAATTTGATTTATTTGAACGTTAATATATCATATTTTATGTTTATGAAACAGTAATAAAAAATTGGATACTTTATTTTAGTCTATTTAGTTTTTTTCAAATGCAATTATTTAATAAAAAAAAAATTATATTTTGCTTAATAGCTAATATATGAGCTCAAATTTGATTGGTTAAGTTACATGTTGTTGTTTTACGTAATTATCCTCTAAAAGCTATTATAAATTAGACCCTTTGGCCAACACATTCTTCACACCACAACTTCTGCTTTGCAGTTGTCTTTCATATTCCTTTCTTTTTCATTACGTAATCTTCGTATCTGATTTCTGATATATCCCCTTCCAAAGAAAACTGGAATATCATGGTTCGAGTCGTTAGCCTTTGGTTTGTGAGGGATATGAAAAAGGATCAACTTCCTTACTCCTTGGAAATGGTTCTAATGGACAATAAGGTAGTTTGATTCCATTTGTTTTTAGTTTTTATCTTTTTTTTTTTATCAATAATTTTTTGTTTTTTTTTGTCAAAACAATAATTTTTTTGTTAAGGTCGTGTGTAACTGTATCAAGGACTTCAGTTTTTTATAAAGCAAAGAGCGATTATTGTGATTTTTTTTTTAGAGTATGCGATTATTGTCAAAACAATAATTTTTTGTTAAATTGATTCTTTTTTTTTTATTCACAGGATGAAAAAATACGATCCTATACTATAATTTAGGAGCAATTGAAAACTTATTCACAGGATGAAAATTTATATTTTTTTTGATCCCACGTTAGAAGCAACAAAAATATCTATTTTTCGTCCTGTACTATATACGTTCACCGTCCTATACTGAAATTTTTCACCGTCCTATACTAATCCAAACAAAAATACGATCGGTTCATTTTTTTTTATATATATCAAAGATCGATTATATCAATAATTTTAGAAATTGTATCAATAAATTTTTGTTTGGGTCCTTGAAATTTTATTTGTTTATATACAATTGATTGTTTATATTTTTTTGTCCGGCTGTTTTTATTTTTCGTTCTTCTATTATTTTATCCCTAATTGTATTAGGTCAATATTCGTAATTGTATTGTTCTCTAAATTAATCATATAACTTATTTATATTATAAAATGTTTTGTTATCTAATTTAAAGTTTTTTATTTTATAGGGTGACCGAATCAATGCGTCTGTTAGACGTACTCTCATATACAAGTATGAGAAGGAGCTGAAGGAGGACCGTGTATTCTCTATTGGAAATTTTAGTGTTGCTTCTAATGTGGGTACAAAAATAAAACAATGTGATGATAAGTTTGTTCCTGCTGACATCTACGTGATCGGTGATCCTCGCGAAATCTTTCAATCTGAATATGATACTGATTACTTGATCGGTAAAGGAATCATTTTTTTTTAATCTTGGTTGATATTCTTTTCAGATGTTATGGGTATGCTGACAAAGGTGTTGTTCAATCCAACTTTCAGTGCTGCTCTTCTATTAAAGAAGAGGTAATTGAACGAGGTTATGGTTTTTTGTATTCGCTAAATGAGGTTGTGATGTTAAGGCGTCTACATTTAAACAAATATGGATTCAGTTATGCTAACAAAAAAAATTGTACAGCGAGTGAGAACTCTTTGTAATTTATCAAACTTTTATTTCTTTGAACTGATTTTGTTGAAATCACACCCACGCTGAGTTTTGAGCTCCTCATACACTGGAAAGTAGAAATGTCATAGAAATGTCGTAAAATGTGGTATTGGAATGTTGCGTATGATTATCACTTTTTCATTTTTCAAGATCAAATTCCATGTCAATTGTGATAGGCCTGTCATGTATTCAGTGTGGTTGGATGCTGCGAAGCATTTCATGTATTTCTGCAAACACTACAACATTCACTTATCTAACTTATTTCGGTTCCTAACACTTTTTTTAACTAATAAGGGATACTTTATTTTAGGACATAAAAAAATTGGAATTGGAGGTATTTAATTGGAATTAAAATCGTATCATTAAGGAATATTAAAAATATTATTTCAGTTGATTCTATTTAATGGTCTTGCTAAAATAAACGTTGAACCTTCCCTAAAAAAAATAAAATAAGCCTTAAACCAAAAAAAAAACGGAACCTTCCCTCTAAAATCACAAAGACCATTAAACATGCATATTCATTGTACTTAAAAGTGAGAATTCTGTGTTATTTTCTTTGATTCAATTTGATTAAAAGTTATAATTTTATTAATGCATATTCAATGTACTTCCATTTTTCTTTTTCTGTACTAAAATAAAAATTGAACAGTTTAATGAAATTTCTTCAACAAAAAAAAACAGTTTAATGAAATAAAAATGTGAATAATATTTGTTTTATAACTATTAGTTTTTAAGATTATATTCTTTGTGATAAATTATAAATTTGATAATCTTTTTAATAAGTTAAGATTATATTTTTGTGAAATAAAAATGTGAATAATATTTTTTCTGTGTGAAGGAAACATGATTTTATTTTTTTTAAAATAAACACATACTTTGATAATCCTATTTGAAAATATTCATTGAGACAAATCAAACAACATCTTACATGCTAACATTTGTATTTATATATTAGTTAAAAAATGTGGTCAAAGTAAGTTATGTGAATAATGTATATTGTAAAATTGTGAAATGTATTTTGAAACGGTTGAAGTATTAATGAATTGTTGAAACTTTGACATGTTGCAATCAAGGATATCTTAAAAATTCAAGGTATTCTTTAAGTCATTTAAGAATATATAGCAAGTTTTCCGTTTTCCATAGTCAATCACCAATGAATAACTTTTAAACCATCATAAAAAATCCTATTTTATTTAAAAAAAATAAAATTCATGAATTAAAAATTAATTGCATTAAAGGTAATCAAATTGTAGAAAATTTGAAATGTTTCAATCAAGACAATCGCAAAAAACAAATTCAAGGAATATTTTAAATCACTCAATAATGAATATGTATGTCTTCTTAAAAAAAACAGCCGTGCTATATCCAGCAAAAATAATTTCGCAAAGATATCACGAGCGTATTACTTTTAACATGTACTAGCCTACCCCTAAAAAAATCATATGATGGCTTTCAATTTTTTTGTGCAAACTAACATTCAGCTGTTTAAGTTATTTTTTTATTTTGGATTTAATTTGTATACATCTACGATATAATTTTTTGGGTTAAATATGTTTTTTAGTCCCTATAAAATTACAAACTTTCAAGTTTAATATTTACAAAAAATTTATTCATTTTTAGTCTCTGTTTGAATTTTATAGGGACAATTTTGGAGGACCACAAGTGTCCATTTTTTGTAAAAAGTTTTCAAAATAAGGATTATTTTTACAAACTACAATATTATAAAAGTCTAAAATTACCGCTAAAATTTTGTAGAGACTAAAAACATATTTACCTCAAAAAAGTTTTACACATGCATGCTATCAAATCATTATATGATGTCACATTTTTAAATAAGCTCCTAAAATATCTTAAAATATATTTATTTGTAAAAAAATAATAAAAGATATTCTTTAGGATTCTTATAAAATATCATAACATTACATTGAATAATTGGATATACCCATATCTTATAATTGGAGCTCCTAAAAAAAATTACATGATGGGTACATATATTGTAAAAGTCGTGGAGTAATAAACCGCTTTGACACACTAAACCAAAACGCTGCATTTAAAGAAAAAACTTGCCTCTATTGCCAGTCGTGAACATTTCGTGGAATATGTGTCGCGATATCAAGCATTTTCCAAAAAAAAAAATGAATATGTATGTCTCATTTTCTTATTTCTATTTAATCTTGACCCTCATCCCGTTCTTCAATTCATGTTTCTACTATTCTTGGTAAACAATAGATCATTGAACAATCATTAAAAAAAAATCAAACCAAGCAAGTTCTCGGAATCAATCAAAGTATGAAATACAAATTTTGGGACAAATAACTTATTTGATATTATGTGGTTGCTAATTTAAAATTCAACAGAAAAAAATTATGGTCAACCTTAAATTTTAAATGAAAGTTAAAAATAAGGTAACTAATTAGTTGTGGAAATTTCTACTATACTTATAAATGATTATTATAGTTTTTTATTTACAGGAATTTCGATTTTTATTGTTTTTATTATAGATTTTTTTATTATAGAAATCATTAAAAAAATATTGATTTCTATAATCCTAATGTGCATTAAATCATAATTAAAAAAGATATTTTATCAAAAGATAAAGAATGACAATTGGATATTTAAATGTTTGAGTTTTAATAAGGAAAATAATACATAATAAAAGAGAGTACAACAAGTAGTCTAACTCATATTATACCATGCAAACCATCTCATTGTTTTTTAATGAACTGAAGCGAGTTTCATTGATGAGGGAAATAAAATCAATCAATAGTAAATGACCACTAACATAGAAAATACAATCATTTAATTCCTTCGTCGTTTGTAAGAAAAATCATTCAATAAAAAAAAATTAAGCAAACATAAGTTTATGATCATCATGGGTATAAAAAAAAGTTAATTATGGATGATGATACCTATTTAAAAAGAAATTAAGAAAACATGATTCAGCATCCACGCCTACAGGTGTTCACGGGATGAGTCGGTTTTCATTGTAATCTATTACCCGATGCAATCAAGTTTCATTAGGTTTGATCAATAAATAATTACACGTAACTTTTAAAAAAAATCTTAAAATTTGAAGACTTGGACTAGATTCTACTAATTAAAATTTGAACACTTGAATTTAATTAAAACACTTTGAATCTCTATGACATGGACTGAGTATATAATAGTGTGAACACTGGGTCAATGCGTAGAAAAAACGCGTTGTATAGCTCAAATACAATGTTAAATGAGCAAGGATGGATACATCGCTGCGTGAATGCAGTAAAAAATAAGCAAAGGTCTCCACATCTTTGTGAACGAGTGTGGGTAAAGAAGTTAGTTAATAAGAGTATGATCCATTTTAGAACATGGAATAAAGGTACCCTTACTTGAACATATATGGAAATAGTTGACGCTATGACTAAAATGAAGATTAATTTGATGTGCCAACAAAAAACTATGTGGGTAGGTGAAAATGCGAAAGAATTAGATAGTTCAAGATTTAAGCATTGATAAACTGTAAAAGTTAGATCGAGAAATGGTGTGAGCATTATTGTGGATAAGGAATTGCAAAAGGATATTGTGGATGTAAAGAGGATGTGAGATTTGATTGTATCCCACAAATTTTTAGTTTAATAAGACATCTTTATTTTTTTTATTTTTTTTAAAGGAAATAAGACATCTTTAATGTTATGAGTATTTACTCACCTTAGGTAGTTTTGGAAGAATATTCTAAAGTTAAATTTTGGAAGGATTTGAAAGGTTTTTGAGCCTCAGTGCATATGATTGTGCAGAAATTAATGGGTTTAGGGGTGTTCGCGGTCCAGTTTGGATCGGTTTTGAGGGAAAAAGTCAACCGATCCAAAATAAAAATCATGTGCATCCGATCCGATCCGATCCAAATATATGCGGTTTAATTTGGATCGGTTTTTGGACATCCAAAGTGCAACATGTATTTTTTTTTATTAATATTAATATTACACATACACATTAAAATAATAGGTTTGATACAAAATATAACACAAATGTATTTAAAAAGTTAACATTATACAATGAAAATGATTGATTATATTTAAAATAGATGAAGTAGTAGTAATATAAATTAAATTAATGCAGTATATAATACTAATAAACTAATAAATATGTATTAAAATCTACTTTTGCGGTTTGGTTCGGTTTTGAAAAGGTGATTCGAAATCCGATCAGATCATAGCGATTTTTTCAAAACAACATCCAAACACATCCAAAATTATTCGGTTTTTTGTGATTTTCGGTTTTTTTGGATCGGTTTGCGGTTTTATTTTAGATTGGTTTGGATTTGAACACCCCTAGATATACCACAAGGAGAAAATGATTTTCTAGGAGGGGATCTAAATGGGCATGTAAGGAGTGTTTGATAAGTTTTAAAGGCGTGAATGATGGTATAGCCTCGGGGTCATAAATGCATAGGGTAAATTTATCCTAGATTTTTTGTTGTCTTTTATTCTTACTCTAGGAAAATAAAAAGGAAATTTATTACATACAAGAGTGAGATTTCATTTTCTCAAATAAATTTATTTCTTATTAGGAATTATGGCAGAAATATTTGTTTGAATTTAAAGTTTTACATGGAGAGAGTGTGACTATCCAACATATAGTATTGGTTATGAATGTAAGGGTTAAGTTAAGAGCGGAGATGAGAGGCCATGATTGGGATACAAGGATCAAGTGGTGACATTTAAAAGATCAAAACCAAAGTGCTTTCCTACAAAAGATTTTGAAGGTAGGTTGTGTGAAGCTACATAGAAGCGAAAATGATACATGGAACAAGATGACATATGAGATTAAAAAAGTAGCAAAAGAGACACTAGAAGAATTAATAGGTTTTGGACCTAGCTAGGAGTAAAGAATCTTGGTGGAACCAAAGAGTTCAAATTAAAGTGAGAATCAAAACAGTACTTCACTAATAAAAAATAGGGATAAGGGTGATACATTTGAAGAATATTACACATTAAGAAATTTTGCACATTCCAACCTTGATGCCAAGGTTGATCTCGAGGGGTGTGTTTTTTAGGATATAGTAAAGGCTGATTAGAGTAGTTTAAGTAGTTAAGAGATACTTTTTTTAGGCTATAGTAAAGAAAAACTAAGAGTTACTAACTCTACGATACCATTCAACATTTTCTATATTTTTTAGGCTGATATGTTTAAATATAAAGGATTCTTATATAAAGCTAATATTTTTTCTTTCTCTTCAACATGCACACATATGCATGCAAAGGTGTTAATATTAATTTAGTGACTTTACATTTAATATGTAGATCTGCGTATCCGTGATGATGACTTGAAGAACCTTTGTTTGATTGAAATTGAAATGCTGCTTCAGGAAAACGGACAGTCTCTTACTGACTTCAAATCTATGCCTAGGCCAAACGCAGCAGACATGCCAACTTTCACAAACAAGCTTATCGTTGATGAGCTAAATTACAACAAAGATGAACTGGAAAAGACACACGCTGATATGTTACTGATGCTGATTGATGAACAAAGATGTATGCATGACAAGATCATGGAGTTCGTTGGTTCTGACGCCGATGGTTTCTTTTTCTTATATGGCTACGGTGGTACTGGAAAAACCTTTATATGAAAAGCATTGTCGGCTGCTGTTAGATTGAAGGGGTTAGTTGTATTGAATGATGCATCCAGCGGTATAGCGGCTCTTCTATTACCAGGTGGAAGAACCGCACACTCGACGCTGACAATCCCTATTGAGATTAATGAGGCATCATCACTTACGATGGAAAAGGATAGTCCTAGGGCAGAACTGGTGCGTGCTGCAAAGTTGATAATTTGGGATGAGGCTCCAATGATGCACCGATGGTGTTTTGAAGCAGTTGACCGATCATTGCGTGATATCATGTCCAAGAATGATCCCCTAAACGCACTTAAACCTTTTGGTGGAATGACAGTAGTTTTAGGTGGTGATTTTAGGCAGATATTGCCTGTTGTTCGAGGAGGAACGAGGCCAGATATTGTTGATGCCTCAGTCAATTCGTCAAAGTTATGGGCTTATTGCAATGTGTTGAGGCTTACTGTTAATATGAGATTGGGTGCATCTTTGGTACCTACAGAGCAGGAAGAAATTGCTAATTTTGGCAAGTGGATACTCTCAATTGGAGACGGCAACGACGCTTCAGATGAGAATGGTGAAATGAAGGTAGAAATTCCTGAAGATTTGTTGATATCGGACACAACAAGTCCGTTGATGACCAGCTATTTTTCCAATAAAGGGGAATACTCGCACCAACGCTTGATTCAGTTGAGCATGTTAACGAATATATGATGTCGCTGATTCCATGTGAAGAGAAAGAGTATTTAAGCTCTAATTCTGTTTGTCGATCGGGTGAAAATTCTGATGTCCAAAGCGAGTGGTTCACAACGGAATTTCTTAATGGTATTAAGAGCTCTGGAATTCCAAATCACCGGTTGATACTAAAGGTTGGATGTCCAGTTATGCTGATGAGAAACATCGATCAGGCCAATGGACTGTGTAATGGTACGAGGCTGACAGTTACACATCTAGGGAAGAGCACGATAGTTGCTACCGTAATTACATGAAAAAGGGCAGGTACCAGGGTATTCATTCCCAGGATGAATCTTATTCCGAGTGATCCAGGACTACCCTTCAAATTCAGGCGCAGGCAATTTCCATTGACGCTTTGTTTTGCAATGACAATAAATAAAAGCCAGGGTCAATCTTTATCTCGAGTCGGGGGTTATCTTCCTAAGCCCGTGTTCACGCATGGACAACTTTATGTCGCTGTCTCTCGAGTTAATTCTAGAAAAGGTTTGAAGCTGCTCATCCTGGATGAAGATAATAATGTTTGCAAGGAGACCACAAATGTTGTGTATCGTGAAGTTTTTCAAAAAGTATGATCATTGGTTATGTTTTAGAATTGTTGTTGCTATAATTTAGAAAACTAAAGTTGTGTATTGTTTGGAAGTCATTTTATTTTTTAATTTCTTTGTAAGGCGTACTACTTATTACAGGACATGCAATTTCTATATAAGCAGATCCTCCTGCCATTAACTTTTAATTGATGCACTTTTCAGGTTTAACAACCCGCGAAACCTTTTTTTACATCGTTGTTACCCTAAAATACAATATTTACATCAGACAATTGGTTTTGTAAAAATTAAATACAAATAACAATCGGCGTTTCTGTAGCCCAAACTATATTTATACACACCCTTAAAAATTTAACGTTTGCATTTACCGACTACGTGTATGCATGTGACACTGACTGTTATATAAAAAAATCCAACGTTTGCTAAGATTAAGAATGATCAACATCTTAAACTACAAATAATTAGTATAAGTATAACTCCAAATACTTTAATCGTTATGTGCAATGTTTAGATATTTCGAAATGTATACAAAATAAACAACATTAAGATGATATTTTTTTCCATATCAAATTTAAATTTTAACCACTCATAAATTTAAGTTAAAATAATATAAAATCTATACATTTGATAAAAAAAAAAAGTTTTTTATTTTCCCGTGCTTGGCACGGGTCATTACACTAGTTGTAAAAAAATATGGGAAATGCTAACCAGTGCCCCCGGGGCACTGGTTAAGAATATGAAAAAGGAAATTATATAGTAGTTAATGCATTGAAATTGTGTAATAATTTATAATAAAGTCAAAAACAGTTTCCTTTTATGGTAATAATTCCCTTTTATGGTATGCTTAACCAGTGCCCCGGGGCACCGGTTAGCAGGACCCAAAGCTATTTAATTGAAACTATGGATCAAACTCTCATGTTTGTTTTTGCAACGATATCATACCAAATAAAATCATTAGAAACTAAATCTAGGTTTGCTAACTTGTCTGCTAAGCGATTGCCTTCTCTATAAAACAGGAAATGCCAAAGAATTGGCAATATATCAAGCAAACAGGAAATGCCACAACAAGGCATATTTGAAGTAGAATTATTTGATGTGTGGTGTATAGACATTATGGTCCTTTCCCACCATCCTTTGGCAATACTTATATACTTGTAGTTGTTGATTATGTGTCTAAGTGGATAGAAGCAATAACACTTCCCACTAATGATGCGAACGTTTAAATAAGTATATGAAAAACTTTCGACAAGGGACAAGCTCAAGTAGAGACAATTCAAATCTGAAAATATCTCCCCAATCTCCCAAAAAGAATGCCTGAGAACAAGTTAACAAAAGAGATGACAACCTAGTTAGACACCCTCAAGACATGTGAGACTGTGTACTAGATATTCCCATTTCCCAACACATCCAAACGTCACCAATGACTACTAAATTAGGTCAAGATATTCATCTGCATAGACAAGCTACTCATCTGCATAGACAAGATATTCATCTGCATAGACAAGCTACTCGCTTGTGGGCTCACTTGCGCAGCAAATCTTGGTTAACTCAAAACACTAATTCAAAATCTTCGTAGCTAAATGTTTCATGCCTGGGGGTTGTAGTACGCCATAAGGCTCAAGAACTAAGGACACTGACTCAATTAGTTCTCCCTTACAAGCCTCGTTCTTGGAGAGTTGTGGACCGTCATGACTATCATCGTTAGCTTGGACCATATGACATAAAGGCCCCAAAGGTCCAACATACACACCACCTATACGAAGAGGAAAACTGTTTTTTTTTCTTTTCCAATCAAATTTGCTCATTTCCACCTCAAACTGCCTAAAATGACCCCCACGTGAGTTAACTCACGTACAATACCATCAATGTGAGTTAAGTCACATTTGGAATGAGAGTTAACTCACGTTGCGTTCTATTATAGAATGTGAGTTAACAACACAGAACAGAAACCATTAATTTCCAAAATCAAACACAATTCTCCCAACTTCTCCCAAATTCGAATTTCCACAAACTCAAGCAAATCAAGTTCAACTTCTACTCCAACGTCAAGTAAGTGTTTATGATCCTTTTGCATCGGCTTTTTTTGGTTTAAATGTAGATTTTTTTCAGATTAAATTGTAAAATTTTAGGTTTTAGGGTTGATTTACATGTTTGATTTTTTGATTGTTAATGATGAAATAAGTTAGAAATTGTAGTTTGGATGTTGATTAGAGTAATTTTGACTCAAATGTGGTAGTTTATAGATTGAAAGGACACAATGAACTCATAATGTTAATATTGAACACTAGGTGTTTGATAAAATGTCTCATTAAAAATTCTTTAATATTTTGCATGTTAATGATGAAATTAGTTAGAAATTGGATTGTTAATGTTAATTATAGTGGGTTTGAGTGCAATGTGGTAGTTTAAAGATTTTAATGACACAATATGGTAGTTTGAGTGCAATGTGAATTGTTGATGTTGATTAGTTAGAAATAACACAATGTCTATATGAAAAAATCATTGTTTTTTTTTTTTTTTGCATTGTTTTATGTTGTGTAGATATGTTTGAGAGACCGGACAGACTAAGAGCATGAAGGGAGATCATGACCAGTGCACGGACTGATAGGCAAACTAGGTGCCCTCATCTTAGAAGGAGACAAGGCGATATGAGTGGGGGAGGGGTCGTCATCCCAGACGGGTCCGTCCCAGATAGTGGAGCCCACACAACAATATGAGAAGCATTATGAGCAGCCTCAACATCAAGAGGGTGAGGCTCAACAGGAGGGCGAGAATTAGCAGGAGGCCGAACCAGAGAGTTTTCCTGGGGGCCTGCAAGCTTTGGAGCGACGCCACAATAAGTTTAATTGTTTAATTTTATTTAATTACTGTCTTTTTATTTTTAACGATTCAATTGTTATATTAATGTGTTTATTTTGATTTTGTCTTTTTTTACGCGTCAATTGATATGTTTATATGTTTATTTTTATTATTGTTTTAATTTTACGATTTAATTGTTATATTAAAATGTTTAATGTTTATTTTAATTTTGTTTTTTTACGATTAAATTGTTATGTCTTTTTTAGTTATTCAAATGTTTATATTTTTAACGGTTTTTTGTTTGTTTATATTTTTTGTATTTCAGTTTCGGCAAGGATCATTGGTTGAACCCTTCCTCGCACGGGAGGAAGACTAGGCATGACCAGCTGACAGTCTCAGGAGATGATGCAGATTGGTTCTAGTAGCAGGTGAATGTATTCGGTCTTTGCCCCCTCCTTAAAAATGGGTATTCCCTCATAAGTCCTGTCCTCATCACCGCTTTGTCAGAAAGGTGGCATAAGGAGACTAGCAGCTTCCATTTATTTGTTAGGGCATTGACCGTCACACACGATGATGTGGCATGTCTTCTACACATCCTCATCCAAAGGAGGCTCATGCACTACGGCGACTGTAGCTACGAGTTGGGTATTCAGCTGATGCAGTATAAACTAGGTTTAACAAAGAATGAAGCTGAGGAGGAGTCGAGCACACAATGGGGAGGGAATATTAGTATGCCTAACCTGAAGAAGCGTTTTGGTTGTTGTCATCATTTTTCGCCAACAAACACATTAATGTTATATGACTGATGGGGATGCAGGATTTATACAGGGTGCAACGTGGTCCTGGGGTGGGATGACACTTGCTTATCTCTACACCCAGCTTTCAGAGGCTACAAACCCTACAATTGGCTCCATTGTTGGTTACATGTCTTTACTCAAGGTTGTAACTTTTTTCTTTTCTATATCATACTATAAACGTGTTGATATTATTGTGTTTGTGTATGCATGTGATGTTGAAATATTTGTTTGTATATACTTGTGTTGATATGATTGTTTGTTTGCATTTGTAGGCATGGGCTATGGAGCACCTTAAAAAGTTGTATGTGTGGAAGGTTAATATGGAGTATGATCTTCGTGACCCATGTGCTGGCCGATTTAAACTATCAAGAGGCCATGCTGATCCTGCACACTGCCGAGGCCTCATAGATCTGATGGTGAATGATGATGTCATCTAGAGGTCGTACGATGATACCTAGGACATCATGTCTTTTCATGATATTTGCTGGTACCCCGGTTGGATCATGGCCAGCAAATCGACGATGTGCCTTCACTTGTCAGGGCGGGTTCTTAGGCAGTACGTCTATGTGCACGGCGTTCCCAGGTCTCCTACTGTGTTTGTGGTTCTTAAGCCAGATGAGAGAGTAGTGGCTTTCCAAGACTTTATGCTCCATATCATTCCACATGCTGATTGGTGTCGGGAGGCAGTGGATCAAAGGAGGTGTAGAAGGGGGTACATGACTTGGTTCTATAATGTCTCTCATCCGATTATGAGCCAGTCTACGCCCATTCTTGAGTACCCACCTCCTATGCCTCCTATTGAGCAGCTTATTATTCAGAAGCAGTATGTGAGACAACTTCCTGATCCACTCTAGTTTATTAGGAACATCTCCGCCAAAGTCGAGACTGCATTCCAATTTCCTAAACCACATTCATACTATCACAATGTGTTGATGAGCATCCAGGAGGATTATCGCATGATGCAGGAGGGGTCGGTTGTCCGGATGTGGAGTAGGAGGAATGGGAAGGAGCATAGCCATAGTCCAGAGCAATATGATATTTTTTTTAGTGTTTTTATGCTATTGTATATTTTTAGATTTTTTTATGACACTTTGGCGGATATGGATGTAATATATTGACACTTGCGCCTTTGCGGATTTTTATGATATTTTGATTAATTTTCGATTTTATTTTGCGTATTTTAACTTTGAATGAATGAATGGATGAAACATGGGTGAAAATGAATGAATGAGTGTATGGAAGAATGAATGAAAACAAAGGATTGTAAGCAATCTTGTTGCACCGCTAGCTGACACAAACACGTGAGTTAACTCAAGTTGGGCTATAACCTACGTGAGTTAAGTCACGTTGGGGTATAACCTACGCGAGTTCACGTTAGATTTACCAAACGTGAGTTAACTCACGTTGGAGTTATTTTAGAAAGTTTGAGGTGGGAATGAGCAAAACTCTTTGGGAGAAGAGCAGATTTCTTCGAAGAGACGATGATGTTTTAGTTACCCAAGAACGTGATGGCCCACATTTGAGGGCACCACCTAGGGCGGTTAAGAAGATTGAATCTCTATATACAAGAGACTCACCAACTGTCTCATTTTACCTAAACGCTATACATTCAGTGCCTTGATCATAGCAACATTGCTAACAAGGTTCTCATATTTTTAGCAAGAACAAAAATCAAGTAGGAAAAAAAATACATACAAAGGTGGATGGATTGCTTTAATACATTGTTGCATAGTGGGAAGGATTTAATAGTGAGATAAGAACTAAAATTGAGTTGAAACTTTAAATCTTTTCATTAGAAATGTCATACAGTGAATAAAAAACCATATAAAGAAAGTTGTAAAGAGAAACATACAGCAGGGGAATTTTAGATAAATGTAAACTCAACAATAAATCCACCAGCAAAATTTGGACAGAAATGCTGTATTGTTTTGTCAAACAAGAGCTAGCAAATCTCTGATACTCTTGGAAGCTAAAATTTCAGGAACCCCAACTTCTCCAGTACCATAATCATGTATAGTAAAGTAAAAAATCGGAAAACTGAGAGCAATCCATCCCACTTATTTTCTATTGACAAGAAATAAAATGAACTAAAACAAGTTATTCTTTCTTGTCAACTCCAAGCCTCAAACGGAAATCTCCTTCCATGAGAGGAAGACCTTCACTCAGCTTGACCTTTGGTTCCCAGCCAAGCAATTCCTTTGCTTTGGTTATGTCTGGTTTTCTCTGTCTTGGATCATCAGGAGTATTCTCCACTATCTTTATCTCCACATTTGGATTAATAAGCTGCAAATCAAACAAAACATTAATTCAAAATTATCTCCCAAGTTTAGTTTCAGATAACAGTTAACTGCTTGTAATTGTGTTGACAATTGCAAATCGTGGAAACATCAGTTTGTTCGTATACCGCTACGCCATAGCGATATAGAGCCATATTTAACATCAGTAAGTTTACAAGTGTGTAAACAAAACAATGAAACGGATAAAAGAACCGACCTCCTTCACTGTCTCAGCAAGTTCCATCATCGTGAATTCACCTGAAAAGGCAAAGAGACTCAAGCAATTAAATAAAAAATATAACAATTCAAAAAGGCAAAGAAAATCAATTGTAAAAATCTAACCTGGGTTGCCAAGATTGATTGGACCAGTGTCTGATCCTCCCATGAGACGGATAAGGCCATCAACCTAAGGGACATTAAAATACATAAAATCAGCATACCACTAGTATAATTCAATGAGAAAAAAAGAAAAAAAAAACAAAGATTGAACGGGACATATTACCAGGTCAGAGACATAGCAGAAACTGCGAGTTTGCGTTCCTGGCGCTTGGACAGTCAAGGATTCACCACTAAAACACACCAATGGTTACGTTAGAAAAGACAGTTAGTTAAACTGGTAGAGCATTGATTTAGAAATAGGGAGAACATAGCAGAAGAAAAGGTAAGTTTAATTACCGCAGTGCTTGAGCAATGAAGTTGCTGACAACACGTCCATCATCGATATTCATGCGAGGCCCATATGTGTTGAAGATTCTTGCAACACGTATTTCTGCATTGGAAAAGATATTAGCTTCTTAAATTACAAAGCAAAACTTCTACAGGCTATATACCATACAGAGAACGAGAGGAGATTAAGAGGAACAGAAGACCAGGAATTACCTATTCCATGTTGCCTATGATAATCAAACATCAAAGTCTCGGCCACACGTTTCCCCTCGTCATAGCAGCTACGAACTCCTGTTATGAACAAAATTAAGTTCTTCGTTAAGCTACATTTTCATATTAGCTTCTTAAGTGAATAACTATTGTCATGAGAAAGAATAATCAAACAATAAGTTAATTATATTATACTGTAAACATATTAAATAAGAAAGGTCTTCAAGGTTTATTTAGTACAGGTATCTTTAAAAATCATAGCAACGGATATAATTTCATTTCAGAAGGTCAATAAACAGGTTGGGATGAGATAAAAGAACGTACCAATAGGGTTAACATTGCCCCAATAGCTTTCAGGTTGGGGATGCTCAAGAGGATCCCCATATACCTCTGAAGTTGATGTAAGCAAAATCCTGTCAATAAAATAAGAACCAAGACTCCATAAAGAAAAACAGAACTAAGACCATGTAGAAGCTGAAATTATAAAATTTATTCCCAAGGAAAAATTTCTAACCTTGCTCCAACTCTCTTTGCAAGCCCAAGCATGTTCAGAGTGCCAATCACATTTGTCTTTATTGTCTGTATAAATATTATTTCCTTACACATTAGATAATCTCTCAAGGATCATTAGAAAAAAGAGAAATTCCAATGAGTGATGCAGCAGATATAAACATACTGCAGAATGCAGAATGTAGCGTTATGCATGTGGGTTCTATGCTCTTTCATATGAAGCAGCCAATTTCAGTGACCGTGTAATGAATGGATGTTAAAAGTAAATTCTTCAATTGTTGATACGACTATGTTTACTTGCCAAGTAAACGGTCTGATTAAAGACAAAATAAGACATTATCATACCTTCACAGGATTATATTTGTAGAAAATAGGAGATGCGGGGCATGCGAGATGGTAGATCTGATCCACCTCAATCATCAAAGTCTCAGTGACATCTACAAAGGGATCAGAAAATTCATCAGCATTACTGAGTTACACACTGATTTGGCAAATTCATCAGCATTACCGAGTCACACACTGATTTGAATGCATGCTGAACATAATATACTCGTAAGTATTTGGAGATGTACTAAACAAATGGAACGAAATAAATAAATTAATGTTCGATGTGATACATGAACACAAGAGTTTTACGCAAAGATAGTTGAATTGAAAAAGTGGATTTTATACCATGACGGATAAGTTCAAATCTTGGATGACCAATCCATTTTTTGAGGTTGTCCTTCGATCCAGTGAAGAAGTTATCAGCAACAATGACCTGATTCAAGATGTTGATATTAATGAAGTTGATAAGATCATGCTGTATTATGCATCTATTTTATCGAATTTAGGGCTGATAATGTTACGTAAGAAGCATAAAATCAGTAGAAAAAACAATATGATAACTTCAACAATATTAACAAAAAGAAAAACGAGCTGACCTCATTCTTTTCATTTTCCATCAATCTATCGACAAGGTGAGAACCAATAAAACCAGCTCCTCCAGTAACCAAGATTCTCATGTTAGACTATTGTCAAGAATGAACAAAATGTTAGTTCATTCTTATAATGGCCTCATTCATAATCATGTAATAAAATTTCAACAAACAATGATATCATATAAAATGCATCTATTTTCACATAGACATTTTTGTGAACCAGAGGTATTCAATTTCAGAGGATAGATAAGGATCCGGTATTACTATTACCATGCCGTTATCAATTTCGATCATTGATTGCAGATCGGATGACTCATATTACACATTCACTAACTCTATTTTAAACAAACTCAACCATTCATTTAGATTGGTAACTGCGTGACACAGTTACTCCAGGGAATCTGTTTTTAGATTAGCTAAATGGGAAAAACTTTGAGTTTAACTCATCAGTTGAAAAAAAAACACCAAACATCCATATGATCTTTTCTCAATTATCATCCCCCTCGAGACTTATAAAAAAGATTCATTCAAGGATATAACAATGAGGTCGTAGCAAGCTCTGATGGTTCAATGTTCTGAAGTTTACACTGATATGCAAGTACAGAAGAACAAAGTCATAAACAATGCTAAGTTATTCGTTGTATTTATTATGATCATCACATTCAACAAATACAAAAAATAAAAAATTGAAGCTTATGTAGCACCTACTAAACTTCAAATTGAAGATATGTCATTGTCTAGTGTCCGACACCGACCCACGTGACTACACAGTCACTTCAATTTTCTCAAAATATTATCAATATCTACATGTTCAGTGTCCGTGTTTGTGCTACTTGCTACAAATAAAAAAAAAACTACGAAAACCACAGACAAAATAACTAACTTAACACGGTTTTATATCACGGTTTTATATCAGATTGATCCAGAAAACAAATGAGAACAACAATGTCGCAAGAAAATTTCTGATTAAAAAAAAAAACACAAGAATTGAGTTACCTGAAAGAACTTGGAGAAACGCAGGGGAGATGGCAAAGGAGGCTGCTTAGCTGTTGTGGATTGATCACCATTAGAAGAATTCCCTGCCATTGCAAAGACCTCTGAATTTCAATTCCTGCATCAAATTTCAGAAAGATCAAAATCATTATAACAATCAGAAAAATCAAAATTTTCATAAACCAAAATCAAGTAATGAACCTGATCGAGAGTTTAGAGAAGAAAAATGTTGAAACCAAAACCCTAACAACTCTTGTGATATAAACACACCGTGATCAGAGCAATTTATATATAGTCAGAAAAGGAATTAGATCCACCAAACGCTAATTAAATTAATAAAAGTTTTTTAAAAATTAATTAGAGAATTAAGAAAAAGAAGGAAACAAAATAAAAAGAAATATTTATTTTAATTTAATTTGGAAGGCTTGAAAGTCACGTAAAGTTGAAGGAAGTAATGAAAGCTCCAAAGCAACAAATGAGAAGAGTGATGGAAATCACACCAAACAGAACATAGAAAAGAACAGAACAAAACAAAACATAACAAATTCTCTACCTAACTAAGGAATCAAATACGAGTTAAGTAATTGTACCTAAGTGATGGATATGAATGAGGAGGGTCCAAGTTGAAATTGGATTTGAAGGTTAAGAATTTTTTTTGGGAATTAATTGTGAGTGAATGAGATTGACTGGGACAGATGATTAATAATAACACTAATCTATATTCCCTCAAAAAATTACTAATCTATATTATATATAAAGAGGTGTTGGATAAACTATTAAACAAATTTTTCTATAATATTAATATATTTTTGTGTCATTAAAAAATGATATTATATATTTGTTATTAAAAAAATAAGTTTGTTGTGTTTATTTTTTTTTTTAAGATTTGTTATAATTTTTTTTTTGACAAATGGTTTGTTATAATTTTTTTTAAAGAAGTTTGTTATAATTTGAAAGTCACAAATATTTATATTTATCTTTAAAAAAATATATTTATATTTTTAATTGAAGTCAAAATTTTATAAAAATATCATTTATAATTTATAAATAGTACCACAATAAAAAGAGAGAGAAAAGATAGACATGTTCCTCTATTAATTTGACCCAAAAATCAATTTTTGAACTAATTTTGCAAAGCTTTTTGTTTTCTGAAAGGTCAAATTTACAAAGTTAGAATTTAAAAAATTAATTAAATTAATAAATATAAAAGATAAAATGTAAATAATTTTAAATTTTCTCTCATGTCACTTTTGGAGGTGAAGTGGAAATTAAGGAGAATTCCTGAGCTTATTTGAGCCGGTACCGAATATGCTAGCGCCCATGTAGGAGATTACCAATCAAGAGGTGCCACGTGTCACTCGAAGAGTTGCATGTTTGGTACATGGACAAAAAAGACAGACAGACAAGAGTGTCTTACAGTCAAACCTTGCTGGATATTTCACCTAAGCTAAGAGGTTGTCTTGTCTTCTACTTCTCCCACTCTCAAACGGCCAAACACTTCGGTAAACTAGTGTGTTGGAGTACTTTGTTTTTTCATCATTGTGTCACACAAGCATCTTCCCAAATTAGTTACTCATTGCGTCCCTCAATAGATGATCTAGTTGACAATATACATTATTGACTTGACATATTTTAACCATATTTTTCTACTAATTCACAAAGATAAATAATATCATGTAAGATATCGTTGGATTCGTCTCGATGAATATTTTTAAAATATTAAATTTTCATAATTTTTTTTTAGCAGAGAGTTGAAGATATAAAAGATAAAACATATGCATTGGTACGTGTGTCGGAGTCAACTAGGTCATCTATTAAGGGACGGAGGGAGTATTATTCCTAGAAATAGTCATTTTAATCCTCAGTGTATAACGAGTAGGAATAATAATTTTTGAATTTCTCAAAATTTTAAAATAATTTTTAATTGTGCATTTCGTTAATCAAAATAATTTATCGCGTTAAAATATTCTGTTGTTAATGTCATATCAGTCACTCGATATATTTATTTATTGTTGTATCAGTCATTAAAAGAAAAGAATTATAGTCAACATTGAAAGATTTACTTTCATGCTAATGACTTTTTTTTGTGGTGTTCAGGGTTCGAACCTCGGATCTTGCATATATTATGCACTGTCCTTAGTTAAGCTCACGGGACATTCATGCTAATGACTATTTTGACTAACGTAATGCACAATCACAAGCTATTTTAGAATTTCGATACGTTATTGTACTATAATGGCTACTCATTACATATTCAAATATCAAAATGACTATTAAAGTATTTTATTATTTGTAGAAGATTATAGTCAACCTATAGTTTTCTCTTCTAAATAAAACCTAGAGTTTTCTTTTAATAAAAAGTAGACTAAATGCATTATAGAGTAATTTAAGTTTAACATTTCTACCAGATTAGTCAATTTAGTTTATTTAGTTTCAACTTAGTTTTTATGTCAGTAAAAGTATGCACTTATTTTTTCGAGTCATAAAACATATGGAAATTTATTGATAAGTTTTTTTTTTTGAAAGGATATTTATTGCTAAGTTGATAAATTCAAATTCACCGCTTGTAAAATTCATAAATATATTATTGAGTCTTAAATTGATCGATTATTTATTTATAATATTATAAATAATCATATTTGATGTCATAAATATTTTTTGGACCTTCTACCTCGATGTCAAAAAAAGTAAGCACTTTTTAATAAAGTTGGACGAAAAAATAGATCAATTTGTTACAAAAATAAATAAATATTAAAGGACTAATTTGTTCACTTTTACTACCATAAAAGACAAATTTAACTAAAAAAAAATAAAAGGGCTAATATGATACAAACATTGAATTTAAAGAACCTCATCATGCATTTGGCATAAAGAGTAATATCCGTAAATTTTAATGTGACGTTGTTTGTTTTGATTTCTCATCTTGATGCGGTGTTTTTTTTTTTAAAAAAAAAATCATCTTAGTGAGGTGTTCATTTAATTTATGTTGAAATACTAGTTTTTTTTTTTTTTGAAGAAGCTAAATTAGTCCACTCAAATTGACACGAGAGAGAATCGAACCTAGTGATACCTTGAGGAGGTTGAAATACGGGTTTCAATTCAGTGTTAATCCAATCAATAACTTTTGTGCCATCAACTTTACAAATTTGGAGGCATGGGTATTATGAGGTTGAAATATTAGATAAGATTTAGTACAGATCCAATCAATGACTTTGGTGCCATCAACATAACAAACTCTGAGGCATGAGTATTATGAGCACTTGAATATAGTCATATGTATGTGTGCTATATTTTTCTCTTTCTCTCTATGCTCGCCTCGAATTGCTACTTCTTAGACTTCTTCTTTCTTGGGACCATTAATTGAATTGATTGGCTTGTGTTTTTAATCGACTCAACATTCTTTTATGTATGATCCATATTAGCCCACAAATCACTCGGAAAATCCATAGATTGTTGTGTCATGGTAAGTCCTAAAACTGGCATATCATGAATAACTTTTGCACTGAAGTTCGACAAGGTAGAGTCTATCACCATTATAGAACTACTTCCCAAATGAAGTGAATATGTTATTACTTTCTCTTGATGCTCATCTCGAAAGAAAGTGTCAACGGAATATGAATCATCATCACGATTCTCGTCAGCTTTACCTTGATCATATGGGGTTTCTATAATAGAACTATCCCTATTTTGTGGTAAAGTTGAATATGTTCTATTTTGAGCCAATTTTCCATTAATTTCAGTGTGAATAATCTGTATAGCATACTTAGTGCTATTATCAGCAATCACATGATTGTTTACTTCATTCAAAGTTATATCCAGTGTCAACAATCTTGGTAGCTTTTGAGTTCACCTTCCTATGCTCTTGCCTAATTTGTGTTCTTTTGATCTTAGCCTCAACATCAACAATATTCATATGGTCTTTATTGATACTCTTACAATAATCAATATTCTGACAATTATTTTTGCAGTGATCACAAAATTTAGGCAGAATTTTGTAATCTAAATTAACAAAAAAAAAAAACTTTTTCTTTCAACTAAAATTTTGTATATGATATGTTCTTTAATGTCCATATCAACCAAAACTCTTGCAAAAAGGCCTATCAAACATAGATTTGTTGGATGTGTCATCCACGCAAATAGGAGTGCCAATACTGCTAGCTATTGCAAATAGGATCTTAGGTCTCCAATATTCCTATGAAAGACCATAGATTCAATCTCATACCTGAGTTGATGATCGTTGTTGCGCCTGAGGGTTAAAATCACGGCTCCAAGCAAACGGTTTCAAGTAACTATGGCTTAAATTCCAAGAGTCAATTGCTTTGACACTTCTTACATCTTCAAGGGATGAAAATGAGAATTCATAGAAGCCCTTATCTAGGGATGTGATCCCCCGCTTTCCCAATGATTTCCAAAGGGTCGATAGTTTGGTATGCAAAGCATCTACTCTCAACGGAGTAGCACCCTTAGGCCGAATTATTCTACCATGCAAGTTCTGTTTGCATGTTTCCACTCCATCAAGATACTCATCTTCTGTTATTGTGATTGGAATTCTATGATCTTTAACACAAGGTTGAGGTAGCTGACTCAACGGTATGTCACAAACGCTGTTGAGAGCTTAAACAAAAGTGTTTTGTTGTGTGAGTGGTTTCAAAATGTTTCGGATGATTGGAGAAACAAGACATGGTCAATTGATCAAGAAAGAGTTAGCCATCAAAGACACCCTAATAGAGAAGAATTGAGGGCGACAAGTTACACACCACCAACACAAACAACAACAGATCAAACTAACAGAAGAAACCAATGCACCTGAAAGAGATTCACGAGCAACCAAAAACCAATGTTTGAATTGGAATCAACAACCCAAGAAGTAGGAAAACAAAAGCGTGAGAAAAACAGATCAAGCTTGAACCAAAAACCAAACCCATAAACGATTGTGCAAGATCAGATCATATAAACATCTTGCGCGGATCTGGGTGAAAGCAGGTGGAGGAGCTGCCGCCGTAAATGGCGTCATCAATTAAACCCTTTTGGGTTTGCTGTTCACTCGTCTCTCTCTCTAGTTGCGAGGATTTGAAGCAATGTATCCCTCTAGTTGCTCTACGAGATGCCGCTTGCATCATTTGCTTCAAGGGAAAAACTTAAGAATCTTTCAGCCTTGAAACGCAACCCAATATCAAAATCAACATTTTAAAGAACACACCCATTTGAGATTTGTATAAAATTATAATAAAAATATCCATTTGTTACTCACAAGTTTACATTTGAGAAGAGTAGAATGATTTTTTGTAGTACAGCTGTTCACGGATCAGGTGCTTTCTTTATTGGCGTTGGTAGTGATAAAGGTTGAAGACAATGTGAAAAGGGTATAGTATGGACATACTAAAGTAGAATCAGTGCTCCTATTTGATCTTAACGTATAAAATGAACTGTTACATGGTGGACAAGTTTAACACTTAAACGGAAAAATCAGTGCTACAACATTTAATTCAGAACATGCGTCAATTATAGATGGCTGGCGACACTCTATAGTCTATACTATATTTGAACGAAAAAGTAAAAAAACTCACCATGATTCTGTAAAGAGCACAGGAATCCCATGTAGATACTACTAGATAACATCTAATATAGTTATTTAGGATCAAAACTATAGCAGTAGCAATTTTACAAGTGAAACAAAATTATAAAACCCATAAACACACACCTTTTATTGCAGCTGAGCTGTGCAAGCCAAAACTAGAGATATTTTATCTGTAGAATTTGAACCATTGCCACCTCCTAATTCACAAAGACAAATCCTACTAGAGGTGTTCTCTACAAATTTATTTCAACTAGGGAAGTAAACTAATTTGGCCTATCTTACACACCAGGTTCGTATACTCCAGCACCAAGAGCTATGACAACCCAAAATACGATAATACTTATGACAGCGGTTCTCAACACCTGGTCATAGTTGTTGCTTTGACGGTCATCTAATACCATAGTTGGATGTAGACGTAGTGATGGCGAATCCTCGTTGTCACTGATATCATCCTCCCTAACAATTCTGCTGCTGCTGGTCCCAGTTTCATGAGGTTGCACTCTAGTCCGCTTGCCCATTTTAGAACAATTCACACATGTGCAGCTGCCTCCAAGATATGATGGCAGTGTTGATAGATTGTCAATAAGAACTTTCTTGTACATCTCTCCTTCTATCTTTAACTTTTTCTTAGTAGCTGGCTTTAAAACCTATGATTCAAATGCTTAAAATTAGTTCATTTAAAGAAAGCACAAATTTTGGAGCAATAAACGTGTTGCACAGACAAGGAAACCTCTTCAATATTTGATGCGCCCCTAGGATAATTAAAATTGCATTCAATAAAACAATTTATTGAATAACCGTGTACTTCATGATCAACAACGTTTTGACTACATTCCCTCGTTTTTTTATTGACTGAGACTACATTCCCTCTTTGCTATTTTCTTTGTTGTTTTAGGGTGAATAAATGAAGGGAGAGATTACCTGAAGAAAAGTCTGGGCAATAACACGAGCAATTGCTGGAAGTCGTATGACAAACAAACAACCAAGACGATTAGGAAAGTGATCTTGCAGAATGGAAGAACAGGATCTCAGTATTTGCATGGGAATTCTCAATGGAGATAAGCCTTCACAGTCCACCAATACTGTAATTTGAGGGTTTTCTCTATCAACAAAGTGCAAGACCCCATATTCTACCTGTGATACTGAAGCAAAGATCATTGGTTACTCATTAAACTAAGGCATGAAAAGTGACAAGTGAAGAATCTCTACTTGTAAATATTCAGTAGACAGATGGGGTTGCAATTTCAAAATAAAGCAAACATGAGAACTAGTGGCAAGCGAAAGAAAAACATACTAATTGCCTGAGCAAATCGAGGTTTATCTTGGGATGCCAATGTGCTGCAAGCTATCCCAAGCCTTACAATGAGACAGGGTCTGTGCAACAAATCAGATCCATGCCAGAACACCATATTTGACCACATTTCCAGCTCTTCTACTGTAAGAATTTTGTAACACTCCCGCCAGCGTATTGTCTTCTTGATTGAGGTAAGGAAGCATGAAAAGTCATTATTAGAAGCTGTGTAAAATCTGTGGAGCTCATCATCGTTGATTCTGCACAAACACCACTAAATCATGGTCCACTGCAACAGAAGAAACCAAGAAATATGCAAGTAAATATGCTATTGCTATCTAATAAGGAACCTCTGACCAAGATTTTGAAACTCGCTCAAGAAATGCAACAATACAAACTGAGAATGAGAATATATAGAACAATGCCCAAAAAAAAAATATTCAATGATCACTAGTAACTTGCATAAGTACTTAATCCCCGAGTTGGGGATGAATAAAGTGATTACATTAAATATAATGAATATCCTAAGTGATTTTATTTAATGTTATTCAGTCAATGAAAATAATTTAACATATTCAATTGTGAGATCCGGCTCCTCCAAAGTGAGTAATTCACTTTAGAGAGTAAAGCGAGCAAAGGCAACCATTAATTAACAAATCAAAGGTAAATATTGTTATGACCAAAAAGAGCGTACAGACGACTAAAAAAAAAAGGTAAATATTGTTGGAACATCATAACAAATCATGAGTTTGTTAAAATAACAACTCTTAATTTTCTCACTTTACGCTTCAGCCGCTCAATTGTGAAAAGCAACTAAATACAATTGCTAATAAATTATTATTTTGCGTTTCTCTTTGTTTCCAAACAATGAGACAGGAGTAGATCTACATTACCAACAAAAACTAAAAAATGATTACAATCGCATGAAAATCCAATAGATTAGTTTGAAATAGAATTCTGAGAGTATCATGTTATAGCATTTTCCGGAATAGCAAAATTATGCACAAAACCAAATACCTTTCTGGCAAACTAATCCCTTGATTTTCCAGCTCTTCGTTGAGTTGAGTCAACCATTTTTCATATTCTAAAACTTCAGGAGCTCTCTCGGGTTGACTGCGAAAAAGGAAAGAAAAATATTAGAAAGATCTACAGAATGTCGATCATGAAAATCACTTTATTCAAGAGGTGTTAGACAAAAAATTGAAGTTCTTTGAATTTGTGCTAGGCCTAACTCAAACCCAAAAACCAGATCAAGGGATGAGGGTTCCCAATCCTTATAGACAGCTTTAGCTATATTACTAGTTGAAGTCGGATCTCAAAACACACACAGGACTGGACACGTAGAGCGTGGAAAATAGCAGGTGGCCAAACGAGAACACCCCTCATGCCTAGGACTAAGTCAACTAGAACATAAACAAATATGGGTGACCCAATAACAGGTCTTGGATAGACTTTGATACCATCTTAGAATTTGGACTCAACCTAATTCAACACTAAATCTAAATCAAGAGGTGAGGATTGTCCAAGTTTTGTAAAGACTATCTCAGGCATATATCTAATTTATATGGGATCTCAACATAAGTCATGAGATTGATACTTAGTGTATAACAAGCACCAACATCGAAAGGCTACGGTTGATTTGGGGTCAGCCCTGTACATTATCGGCTCAATAAACATCAACATTCTACAGTACTTTTGGACAAATGCATAAGAGCCCTCCGGTAACAATTGTTTCAAATTAAAAATGCTGCATATTTTTTTTTTTTATAAGATTGGTGTTTTCATTGAAAAAATGTAATGAACTTCACTAATCATTCATGTTGAAACCCAAGGAATATATATATTGACATACACATGATTATAATGCAACCAACATGCTCAGAAAACGGCCCAAAAAGAACAGACCACAAATGTCATATGTAAATAAAAAGACAAACCACAATAGATGTTTTTTTCAGTTCATGTGTGTTTAATTTTATGTAACCAGAATTTCGAAAATGGAAGCCATGAATAAACCAGACTACACAGTCTTTTCATTCTTAATTGATGTTCGAATTGTAGGTAGGAGATACTATGAGAGATTTAGACATTTTGATTTTCCAACAAGACTCTGACTGCTAGACTCTAAATCCTGCAAAGTGCACCAAGTTGGAAATAAGGCACTAAGTTTCATTCTCAAGAAGACGTTGTAGAAACTGGTTCAGTGTGGTACAATCGGTAAATATCTTAGATTTTGCACAATTTCATGGATGGATTATTGTATATAATGACCACCAGACTACTAACGACTACTAACTTACTAAACTGATCATTATCAGAGCGGAAAAATGATGCCAATGTTGTAATAGAGAAGTCTCCTAACTACACTTACTTTTTAATTGTGTTTTCAGTTTCAGTGCTGAGTCAGCACTTGCATCAGTTGGAGAGATAAGTAACAGAATACCAAATTTTGTCATAGTTCAGACTTCAGTTTAGGACTTAACTCTCAAGTATATAGCTGGTTCTGTAATCAGTTAGATTACTTCATTGTGAATTCCTAGCTATTATTTCTCTTGAATTCACAATTTCAGCTTATGAAATATACAAAAAAGATCTATCTTAATCTCTCTCTTAACTACAACTTCTTCAATTTCTCAAATGTTCTTTCATGGTTCTGATTTTTTTGTAATGTTCGTACAAAGAAAATTCAGAAACAGGGATAATTAGAAACATAGGAACCAGAAAGAAACCTGCCAAACATAAAGATGATAATTTTCCATTAACTCTAAGATCACTAAAAGAATTGCTCCAAACAGAAACTTAAGTGTAATAGCAAATATGTTAAATGTGGGATCATCCAGGGTTTGGTTGTTGCATATCAGTTATTTGTGAAGCTAACTTTACCAATTAAATGGTCCTCAATTAGGCAAATAACCCTCTGAGCCAAAAGGTTAATAATAACTTGATAAGCAAATGACAAATGCTAATCTACTCATCACAGTTCTTACATAGAAAATTATGTCATTCTACTAATCACATCATAACAAGGATAAATTGCACATGCAAACCCTCAAATCATATACCTAGTATTCAAATTATCCTGCACAGGAGCCGGTTCAGCAGATATTTCTGAATCATGAGAATTAGTAATATGATCTGAGGTTCCATCACTACATTCCAGTGCATCAGTAAAGGCTGTTGCAATGGAAAGAACTAATAATGGTCTTGATAGTACCTGGTAGAAGAGAGAGTATTAACCATATGCTTCACGTATATAGCAGAATTTGGGATATTAGAAAGAGAAGAAAACAGAAACAACTTGACAAAAAAGTGAAAGAGTGTGTTAATCAATTCCGTTCTCCGCTCCTTAACCTTTACAGAAAAAAGGGGCTACAGTAATATCATATTGCATATCTTATGATAGCTAAAGATGAAATAATACTGTAAGCAAGAATAGCTTTTATTAAAAAATCTACCAAGTCCATAGAAAGGGAACATAAATCTTTTCTATAAAAAACAAAATTTGAACTAGAAGAAAAATAATCAATTAACGACAAATTCAATAAAAATGTATGATACATAGAAGTAACCCACATAAAACGTCGTGGAACAAAGATTGTCCAGAAGTACACAAACATCGATGATATAAGCCAATTTCTAAAACTTGTTAAATGATGCTAGTGCTACTCCAAGATAATTCAGTTACATAGCAAAAATGGTTTTACTCAGATCACATATTTTTGCTGCTTTGAAATGTCATTCAATATAAAATTTATTATGAGAACTAAGAAATTGATAATCACAAACCTGCATGCTTTTAACCAAACCCCTGAACACAGCCCACTTTTGAATCCATTTAAATGGTGGGTAGGCAAGGATTTGTAGACCCTGCAGACCTTGCCAGACACAAGGGCATCTACTCTTTGTGAGTCTCCTTACAGCTTCTAAAGCAGCAACTTTAACTAAACAAAATGCAGCACGCCCCACAGCACTGCTTCCAAAGTCACCATGCGTCAATGAAACAAGGGGTTCACAATATCTTTGTGCAAAGCCTTTGGGACGCGACGCAACCAGCTGTTTTTTGTACGTTTTTTTCCCAGTGATAGCACTGTTTTGTTTAGAATTAGCGCTCATGCTCGAGCTAGACTTATCCACCCTCTCTCCCATATAAACCGAAGGCAATTCAGTTTCTCTGACAAGCAGAGCGACAAAAAAATGAAAATTTTCAGCTAATTTACAAAAATCAATACGAAAATAAATATTTTAAAAGTCAAAACTATCTATGCCATGTTTGGATAAACAACTTAATATGCACCTTATAATATAAGAGCTTATCATGATAAGTGCTTATGTATAATCTATTTCTATAACAAAAGATAAAATAAAGTTAACTCTTTTTTTGTATAAGACATAAGCTGTTTCCATAAGCTATCTTTGAGAACTTATAAAAATAGCTTATGATTGTGTCATAAGCTGTTTTCTAAAGTCTTCCAAATAAGAAAACAACCAGACCCCTAAGTGCTTATGCCAATAAGTGAACTCAAATAAGCCAATCCAAGCAGACCCCAAATTACACAAAACATCCTTTTAAACTACAACATTCCACTATCCTAACCACTAAACAAGATTTCAAACTGCGCGATCTTTGATAATACCGAAAATTGCGTACAAAATCTGTTGATGCAGCCGCAAATGTAATCCCGACAAATCACAAAGATTCCAAAAGCCTTGACATTGGGACACAAATCGCGATTGACATTACATTCAATTATCTTGTTGTTCAAATTACTACCGCTTTCGACGTATCATATCAACGTATCAGTATCATATCTGGTGCAGAATACTAATACATTATACTAGACAGTGCAAATTCTTAAAATGAAAAAAACGAGAAAGCATAGAATAATATAAACTAAATTACCATAGTGAATTGTACAAACTAAACACCATGAATTAAAAAAATTACTAATTTAAAATTTGCAAGAAATTGATGTGTTAATATGTAAGAAGCAGTTTTTCGATCAATATTCCTAAGTTTGATGAATAATTATTGGGATCAACAAGATCTGATTGAAAAGTTAACCTGATTTGTGGAGAAAGATGAATCGAAAATGTCAGAGTTTTTTTTTAGTTGAAGTTGTTTAGACGGCGATTCCAACAAAATGATTCATTCTTCGCTTTCTCAGTAAAGTCGCAGTTGTATGTGTATAGCTAATAGTAGTATTGTTGTTGTTAAATGATTACGTGGACGGTGGAGATCTGTTGATTGTGACGTCAATGCCTAAACGTGTTTTGCCTGACTAACTACTACAGTACATAAAGAGAATTGAATGTGTGCCGTTAAATTGGTTGTGATTTTCACATTTCTCAAAAGTTGTTAGAGACAAATTTAGTCCTTTAATTAAAATAATAAATACATCTAATAATTTAAAGAGTAATGATATTTTGACATCTATTTGATGACAACTTTGTTGACAACCTTGTTTTTCTCACTTCTTATTGGTCAAAAACAATGGAGAGAGAAAAAGGAAGAGAGAGGATAACAACATCATGTGCGTATGAGAGAGAAAATTGTCCAAAAGTTGTCAAAAAATGGTTGTCAAAATATCATTTCTCTAATTTAAAAGGAGATTTATATTTAGAGACAAATTTAATTATATAAAGAGATTGAGAAAGTAAAATGGTTAATTAAGTAAAGAGTCTTGCTAAGTAAAGAGTATAGTTAACCAGGACCCCTTTTAGTCATTTAATACAATTTTTAATGGTTAATCTTAAATTTAGAAATTATTCTTTCAAAAAATCAACTACTCCCTCCTGTCTCAATTGTAAAAAACTTTTTCATTCAATAAATGATGTATGTAGTCTATATTATAGATCACATACATCATTTATTAAGTGAATCTAAAAAGTGAAAAGTTTCTTACATTTGAGACCGGAGGGAGTATTACAATTTTTAATGTATTGAATATACTAATTTTTATAAAAAATTATGATTTAAAGTTATTAAATAGTGTATCTGAGACACTCGTTAGCATTTTCCTTAAATAAAAGATCCTTATGAATATTCAAAATTTTGTTTTTTAGTTTCTACTAAAAAAAATTGTACTTTTTAGTCCTTTCAGCTTTGCCTAAATGTGTTGATCATGCTAACGTTGATTGCTCTATACAAAAGGATGTGGTTATCAAAGGTATGGCCTCTTTTGTGCATTTTATACACATTACTTCGGAGATTTAGCTTGTGTTGAGTTGGAGGTTTTGAACTAAATGGTCGTTAGAGACACATTTTCTGCTTGATTGTAAACTTCATTCAAAGGCATAGATGGGACACTTTGATCTAGATGCATATGGTTTGGCTTTGATTTTGTGACTTGACGCTTTGTTCAAGATGCACATCGTGGGTTTCTTTTACCAATGTTGTCATAGCGAAATCGTGGTTTTAAAATTCTTTTAAAAAGTTTTTGATTATGGAATTTTGCACGACGAATGTCAATGATAACAAGCTAAACAATCTATACAAGCAATTCAAATCGAACAAGAATTTCACTTGAATTGTATTAAAGCAATCAAATATTATTACACTCAATAATCCACAAATCCACAAACTATTTCACACCAAACATAATCTTAAGTAAGAAATCACTACTACAAAAAATTAACAAATTTGATATATGATTATCACAAGTTAATTTCCTATATGCAATGCGATTGAATATAAAATGTATTGATCTTAACAAAGACCAATGTAAATTAGGTTTTAGGAAAGTATTCAATCGCAATCACAAGGTAATTATACTCATCGTATATCAAATTGATTTTGCACAAAATAAGAGGAGTTAAAGGAGAAGAAAGCACCAGAGATTTAGAGGTTCCACTATAATATTGCAAATGTTATCTTACACCGACTTCCACTATAATATTGCAAATGTTTACAAAAGTGTGATTACATAGATTCCGTCAATTCCAAATCCAACATATTCGATTTTTTTATGCTAAGCAATCACATTGTGTATCAAATCTTCAAGCTCTTTTGAAATCGAGCAATCAGAAGGTCTTCGAATTGTTAAGCTCGCATGAGATACTTAGGACTTATAAGCCAAGAAACCTTCTTCATTATGCCTCCACTTCAATCTCCTTGAACCTTGAATGTTTGAGAAACAACCCCCACAAATCCCGTTAGAGGTGAAAAGTATCTACTTTTTCTTCAGATTATTGATGCACCACCAAGATCCTTGAAAGAAAGCAAACTTATAATTATCTTATAGTACCCTAGGAATCTAGATCCTAAATCCTACAAAAGTTCTTAAAAAAAGTGTTTATTCTAAATAAGTTTATAGAAAGAAGGAGTTTGGATACTTTTGAGTGTTTCTGCAAATTGATTCTATGAGTGAAAGAATGAGCGAAGTTGAAGTAATTGTCACGGGGGGGTTGAATAGTGACCATTTAAAATTTCTTTGTTCTCTTTGGAAATTAAACTCTCAAGACTTTGCTTGGAGTAAGATTAGTAAAACAATAAACGAATATGCAATACTAAAATGAATAAAGCGAAAAGTAAAGAGTTGAGTTTAAGAGAGATCACACAGAGAAGTTATCCTGGTTCCCCCCAATATGGGTTAGTCCAGTCCCCACAGCTTTTGTGAGATTATCCACTATTTCTTAAGAGTTTCTTCCTCCTCTTTACAATGTGCAAAACAATATGTATTCTCCAAGCCTCACCAGGCTTACACCATCACTCGTGCTTTTGAAAAGCTTGAGCATATACAACTATGTATTTTCTTAACCTCACCAGGCTTACACCACTGATATTATTAGCTTCAACAAGCTTACACTATCACTTAAGTTATTACAGGCTTGAGGATATACAATCAAAATGAGATTTGATGTTTAAATCTAATTACAACTTTCAAGCTACTAAGAGGATGAGAGGTCGTATTTCACAATACTCTTAAGAAGTTGTAACGCTCATTTTAATTATTTAATTATTTTAATGAGTTTTAGGATATATTATATGATTTATATTATTTTTATATGATTTATAAGATGTACGTGATTTATGTGATTTTTTTAGAGATGTTATGAGACGTTGTGACTTATTTTATTATTAAATAAAATAAGATTCGAAAATAAAATAGTTATTGAGATGTGGGGCTGTTTTATAAATTTAGAGAGTTTAGTGGTTTAAGAGGAAATAAGAAAGAATAGAAGAGGGGTTATAAATAAGGAAGTCTAAGTTAGAAAACGTTTTTACGTTAAAACGACTTTGGAGAAGAGGAGAACAATAGAAGGGGAGAAGACCTAGAGCTGCGATTTCTACTTCTTTAAGGTAAGGGTGAGATTATCTTTCACTAATATTAAGTCTGTGAATCATTAGATTGCATCTAACATGATTTAGGTTGAGTTTGTGAGGATTTGATAATTAGGTTAAAAGTGGTGAATTGATGATTAGATGATGAGAAACCATAGAATTGATGTAGAAAAACGTTTACAAATCATAGGATAACCATAGTACATCGTTTCAGTCAATTTAGGGTCGATTATGAACCTCAGAAGGACTTAGAATGGTAGAAATCACACTTTTGAAAAGCTGTTTTTTTGACCTAGTACTGTCAAAAACGTGGCACGTTTTGGCAACCGTGGCACAATTTTGAAATGTCTAAAGTCGGGTTTTTTTGGTTGTAAAAACGTGGCACGTTTTCCAAAATCGTGATACGTTTTCTGCAAACTTTTTCCTCGATTGTTCACTATTTTTCACCCGTTTCTATTTTGAATTAGCTTTCAGTGTAAACATGAAAGTTGTAGATAATTGAGTTAGCTTTCTAATGACATTGGTTTGACTTGAAGATGATTTGTAGATTTTGAGTTATGATGAAAATAGTCCAAGTAGGTCTTCAGAAAATTTTAAGAAAACTTAGCATAACTAATCCCAAGTTAGTCCAAAAACTTATGGTTGGTTTCCAAACTTCAAACTTAGGTATTAGGGATTTAGTTGAGGTGTTTTATGAGTATTTGGCCTATGTCTTATTTAATCAAACTTGATTTGCTTTTGAAGAATGTTTTGGACGTAGATATGAATATGAATGTATATGTTGATAGTTATGTTATTCTTTCAATGATCTTGGTTTGATGTGAAAATGATCTGTGAAATTGTCAGAAAATGCTTGAATGTTGTTACTAATGATATATAATCGTATATGCATTATGTGAATTATAAGTGATGTTTTGAGACGATGATTATATTTGATATTGTTGTATTCTGAGATTATTAATTGCTGTCATGTTGCTGTTTACTATCGATTAAAGTTGCATGTGTCGGTCTAGAGGTGAGATGTTGATCCAAAATATTGGAGTCATATAAGACATTCATGTTGTCTAAGTTGTAAGATGTTGAGTCCATGCATACTCATTTAAAGACGAGGGCTCATGCCCTAGGAGCTTATGCTCAACAGAGACGAGGGCTCATGCCCTAGGAGCTTTTACTCAATAGCGACGAGCGCTCATGCCCTAGGAGTATATTTATGCTCATAAGCTACGAGGGCTTATGCCCTATAATGGTACCACATGCATTTGCATTGTCAAGATGATATAAGATGATAAGAGTTGCATAGTCGAGTTTAGATGCATTGTCGAGTCAAGTTGTTAAGTTGTGATGTTTTAACGAAGTATCTAGTGATGAAATATTTGTATGATGTTATGTGACAATGATTATGACTGTTATATGATGATATCTATGTATTTAAATATAATTGTTGAATTATATGATGTTTATGTTGTTAAATGTAAATGATGAGTTATATACTTGATATTATTGTTTGAGAAATCTCACCCCTTCTGCTTGAAAATGTTGCTCTTCGTACGAGTAACTTGCAGGTAATCAAGATTAGGCGTGGTCGTGAGGGGACTCCTCACAAGTGTGTCTTTAGGTGCTCTGATACGTAACGGGATGAGAGTTTTGACATTATTTTCTATTCCTTACGTATTGTTTTATGAGAATTATAATGAAGTTGTTGGATTGAACTAGTTATTATGTTTTAGACTATTTATGAGACTTTTATGATGAGACCTTGGTGCCAAGGACTACTTTTAGAAGTTGTTAAATTCCGCTGCGAGATATTAAGTAATTTATTGGTTGAATTTTGAATGATAAATATTTATTTAATCCATTTATGATTTTTATGAAATGTGACATTCCGTTTACGATGAATTACTCTGATTTTATTAAGAAATTTTTATGTTGGGAAAACGGAGTGTTACAAGATGGTCCAAAAATATAATTGAGAATCGTAAGAGTGTTTGATATTGAGATTGATTGATGAATTTTTCACTTGTTTGTAGGCTTGTGATTCTTTGTAAATTTCATGCTTTCTTTGTTGAGAGAAAACTTCTATTTATAGCTAACCTTCATCCTTCGATAATTTGCATCTGTTCATTCTTGTATAGACACCCTTCATGTTTGATAGGAATTACAAAATTGTCATTTTCCCATTCTTTTGTATGTTGAGCTTGAGCTTGTCATCCTCGACCTCAGCTTGATAACTAAGAGCTTCAGCTATCTTTTTACAAAAATGTACATGAACAGTAAAAGGTCTTTTTTTTCTCTTTTACTACTTTTCCGTACTTGTGCTTCAAGATGCATTATTTTTATTGTCCTTCCATTGCTTTGTCCCGAAGACATCATTCTTTAATTATTTTGCATACTTGTTCACCAAGTCATGTTCCCGAAGACATCATTCTTCTTGAGAAGCCTGATCTTTATTTTCAAAGGGCACATGGCTTTAACATAATGTGAGAATTAAATTTTCCCATCCTTAATAAAATCCACTCGAGCACACATTAAATAACCAAATAAAATTATAACCCTAATTTTAATACAAGAGTTTGTATATCATTTAAAAACAATTTTATAGGGATTTTTGCTTCAACAATGAGTGGATTTGAGTATATATAGGCAAGTGAGATAGAGGCAAATTTATCTCAAAATAAAACAAAAAAAGCTCATTTGAATCGATTCAGACATTCCTTGAATCAATTCAATAGTGTAAAATATGAAACTTGAGTGAAGATTCTAAACTTGAGTCGAAAGCAAGAACATCGAATCGATTCATGTGATTGCATATGAAGATTGAATCGATTCAAGTGTTCTTAGGCAAACTTTTGAATTGATTCAGAGTTCCCAAAACATAATTGATATTATTCAAAAGATTTTGAGTCGATTTAGCTTAACAACTCCCAAAACCCGAGAGGTGAATTGATTCGATTGAAAGGCTGAACTACAACCATTTGAATTGATACAAACATAAAAGACACACACACCCATATAAGTTAAATGAATCAATTCAATATATACAATGCTTATATTAAATCGAATCAAAGTACAAAAACTAACTCACTAAACAATGACATCACTAAAAACATAATCTAACGCAACATTTTCGAATAGAGCATCAAATTTTATTTTTAAATATAAGACTCTAACGCCACAATCTACACTCTCACAAACACTTTTACATAAATCCTCAATTAAAATATCTTGGAACTAAAGTAACTAAGGTTTATTAAGTCTTGACATCAAAACATTTTCAAACTCAGAGAAGACTGGCTTTTATCTTCAAAAATCATAATTTAAAAAATATTCTTTTTGACCCATATTTTTACCAAATATAAATCAATTCACATCTCCATATAATACAACAATCATTATTCCTTCCACTATCACCTATCAAAGTCCGGATCACCAATGGGTAACCCAAAACAATAGCGTTTGCAACGCATTAGGTCTGTTTGGTAAGCCCACTAAATGAGCTTATAACTTATAGCTTATAAGCTCATTTGACAAAAAAAGCTCTGTTTGGTAATGATATTTTACCACGAGCTTATAGCTTATTTCACGAGCTTATAAGCTATTTTTCAGAAGCTATTTCAAGTAGCGTTTGAGCTTATAGCTTATCATTTTTTCTTCCATCTTTACCCTTGCTATTTTCTCTAAAAACCAATTCTACCCCTATAATTTTAAATAAAATATCTATGTTTTAAATGCTCACAAATGAAAGATCTTTTTTTTTATTTTAAAAATATTTGTTTTTACTGTTACATTTCATTTTACATTTTTCTAAGGACATTTAATTGTATATAATTACGTTAATTTTTTTCGAAGGACGTAATTTTTTTTTGTTCGGTTAAATTCTTTGCACATAAACTGTGCCCATTATATTAAACTTGCTCGCATCTAATTTTATTTTTATTTTTAAGAAAGACTCACGTCTAGTTTAATTTTTTTTTTTACAAATAGTTTTATTGTTATTTTTTACGTCTATATAATTTACTTTTTGTTATATTTTATCATTATATTTATTTTTTTACAAAGTATACTGAAATGAAAATAAATACTAAAATATAAAATAAATATATATTAAATTAATAATTTAAATTAGCAAATTTTAAATACTTAAATATTAATGGATGCTAATTTTGTTATAAATTAAGAATGTCTTTTTATGTCATTTTACACTTATCAGCTAATTGAACCGCTAATTTTACCAAACACTTCAATTAGCTTATCAGCTATAAGCTATAAGCTATCAGTCATCAGCTAACAGCTATAAACTATAAGCTATCAGTCATCAGCTATAAGCTATAAGCTATCAGCTAGCTTATCAGCTATCCGCTATTTTTACCAAATAGAGCCAACATGTTTCACATGTTCACAACACATTTACACAGTTTACAAATTCACAACACATTTACACAATTCATATTAGGCATAACTCATAGATTTCTCAACAAATCAAAAACTTTCACCATGCACAAATACACGTATCATGTGTACCTGAAATTGATAGCACTTGGACACAGCGGCGAAGCTAGCAATAATTCTATGAGGTGGCCACATATAAAGATTTTTTTTTTAAACTAAACTAACCCAGCAGGCAACAAAAATTCACAATAACTATTACTTATATAAAATGTTCTTCATAAAATATACACTTGATTCAACAAGAACAAATTATACCAAAAAATGCGGCAATAAACTAATTTGTACCAAAAAAGCCACTTTAGATTGAGAACAACTTATTTCTTCATGACGAAGTCTTTGGCGTTTTGGCTCAGATTGTTCTTGTTCTTGTTCTTGAGGGGAAACATTGAGGTTGGATGCTTCAATTGGAGAGGAAATACTTGCAGCATTTGTATCCACTCTTTTAAAGAATGTGTCAATAGTTTTCATTTTACTCATACCTAAAATAATAAATCAAATAAACATAAGAATTTTTGTTGTTTAAGTCAAATGTTACAAAAAAAAAACTAGAACTATACGGTATTGTTAACCTAATTTGTTTTTCCTAACCCAAAATTAATTTTTTATGAAATTGCTTAACTAAAACATAAAAAGGTATAAAAACCTAACTATACAAATATAGTAACCATAAAAACTAACCAAAATTTTAACAGCTTGTGGTGCTATCTCATATATGCTAAATTCTAAAGCAAAACATTAAAAATTGGTTTCAAATTAAATGAGATTACTGTGAATTGAAATCAAACCTGTGTGAATTGAGATCAATGATCAATCGAATCTAATTATGTTGCTTGATGTTAGTTGTTGTTGTTTAGGTCACCATGTCATTTGTGGCTTTCTCTTATTCCATCGTACTTGTAATTGTATTGTGATTGTGAAAAGTTAAAAAGTCATCCTTGTTTTATTAATTGTGTGGTGCTGGTGGGCTGAGAGAGTGTGGGCCTACAATTGTATTACTTTATTTGTTAAATAAACCAAGTTATTATTTATTATTTATCTGTTTTGGGTGTTAATCTTTCGGTTCCTATACGACATTATCAAATAATTTGAAGTTCGACCGGAAGCTAAATAAAGATAGAAAAAATTATTTCACTTAAAATTAAACTTGGGGTAGCTAAATATATATTATTAGAGGTAGCTAAATATAAAAATATACCTACTCGCTCAGAAAAATATATTTTTTTGGGGTAGCAAGGGTTACCCCTCCCTTATACTACCATCCGCCCCTGCTTGGACATTTACACAAAACAATTATAATTAATGTCTAAGTGCACTTATAAGAATCTAAAGGAAAAAATAGTCTAACTCATAATCATGAACATTGGCGAGGACTCTCTTCTTTATCATAGAAAGTGTTTGAAATTTACTAGGTTGATCAAGAATCAATGAATTATTTGAGTGTTATTTGTTATTTGGGAGAAAAAGGATTGTTTAGATGTATTGTGGAGCTAGGATTTAGATAGAATGGGAGGAATATGATTAAAATCACTTGAAATGAAGAATTTGTGTGATCATGGAAGGGGGCACACCCATCGCTCACACTTAGCTTATGCACGAGCCATTTTAGCAAAAAGGATTTAGTTTCACTCCAAAAGGAGTTATGTATCTCCAATTATGGCTAAAATACTAAGCAAATGTCAAATTGAAAATTCACCATAGGAAGTTTAATTTGGTTACTAATTTAAGCACTAAAATGGAAGAATTAGGAGTTGGCCTGACAATTTGTTTATAAGTGGGGGCAATCCTCACCTCACAAGCTGATTTTGTGGGGTTGTGTTAGGCCCAACCACGATTTCTAATATGGTATCAGAGCGCTATGGAGATAGCGATTTCGATCCAGATTCTGATGAAGAAGATGGTCCATATGGTGACAAAGAAGATCTTGAAGCTTCTGCATCAAAAAATTCTTGTTCTTCCACTTCGCAAGTTTCTATCGTTTTCGGCAGTTTCGGCGATTCCGTTTCTACTCCTCCTCATTCACCATGGATTGCACCAGTCATTGATGGATTCACCATCAAGGTCGGTGAAATCCATTGTTTTTTGGATGATTCTTGTTGCATCGATCACGAATCTGCATTTGATGCTTCAGATGAAAACCAGAAGATGCAAGATTGTGATTCAGAGTTAATTGTTTCCGCCAAACAGAAGAATTCGACAGATTGTGAATCTGAGTTCAACGTTTCTGAAGTCGCAACCAAGAACTCTAAGCATCTCATCAGTGTGGTTTTCTCATACGCTGGACCTGTTTACGACGCTTCTTTCTTCGTCAGGAAACAGGGACAAGCCGTAATCACCGTCCAAAACAAGTTTCAGTGCTTCGATCTACATGACGAACACATCGTCGACTTCGATCCCGATGGAAACCTATGTGGTTCGTTGCCTTCTTTTCTGTCAAGTTTTTTTTGCAATTTCGTTCTTCCTGTGCAAAAACAATCGGTTATGGTAGATACCATGGGACAGAGGGAAGAAACGGTTCTCCGATGGAACTCTTCGTCGATCTCATCATCAATCTTTCTGTGCGACGTTTACAGTTCCAATTATCCTTTCTCCTTTCTTTTCAGATTCAACGTCAATCAAGAATGTATGGACAAAAGGAGAATTCGAGCATCGCGTTTTGACATGATTTTTGGTTCAATTCTTGTTTGAGTTTGGTTCTGTTCAGAATCGCGTTTGGCTTTATTTTACACCTTAAGCGGTTTTGAACATCACTGAATCACAGAAGTGTATTTCAGAATTTCGTTTTCAATAAGCTGTTTTGGAGAAAGCACATTTCAATTAAGTTGTTTCAGACAAGTGTGTTCTGCAAAAGTGCAGTTGGTTGAAGCAATTAAGAGTCAGGAAGGAGAAGCACAGGGTGTTGTAGTCTCAGTTTTCAGATTCTCAGGCTTGGATCTTCTCACTGCTTGGGTTTGGGCCTCCTGCAGATCGGGCTTCTCTTACAGCATGGTTTCTTGCTTAGTTTACCCCTAATTTTCATTACATCATTATAGTTAGTTAGAGTGTTTGAGTATTGTTTGGTTTACCATTTTTTTTACATTTCATTTGCCTTCTACTTTCATTGTATTTCAAACTCAAATTGGTAAATTTCCCACTTTGAGTTTGAGGGGGACTATTAGACTATAGTTAGTTAGAGTGTTTGAGAAGCATGGTTAAGAGTTAGTTAGAGTTAGTTACACAACTAAACTCTATATATAGGAACACTCATGTATCATTTCAATCATCTTCTATACAATTGTTTCTTAGTGATGACTCCTAGAGAGCATTATGCATGCTATCTTTCCATTGTATGGGACCTTGATACTCGGCATCCTCTGATTTATAATATGGTATCAGAGCCTCTTCACGATTCTTTGGGCCACCTGTTATCAGGTTTTCGTTATCGGGCCACCCGTCATTTATGTTCACGCTTCAGATGTGCAATCCTGAGCGTGAGGGGGTGTGTTAAGAGTCTCACATCGGTTAGGAGTTGGCCTGACAATTTGTTTATAAGTGGGGGCAATCCTCACCTCACAAGCCGGTTTTGCGGGGTTGTGTTAGGCCCAACCACGATTTCTAATATTAATCAAATAGACACAAAAGTATCATGTCAACCACAATTGTACGTACGCTCATAAAACCAATTAAAATAATGGCTATTGATTATAGGTGAACGTATATATATGAAAATGTTGTTTATTGAAAATAGTGGTGTTACAAATTGCATTAGTTTTAAAGATAAAATAAATTTCATTTTTTAAAAAGCATCATTATTAATTATAGTTAATTGAGTGGTTTGAGGAAATGAGATACACTAAATAAGGGTATACTAATGAACAATTTGTAAATACTTTATTGATATTTTAAAACAATAATTATTTTGAGATAAAAAATTATTGCAAAAGAGACATTTATAATAAGATAGAGGAAATATAATTTTGGCTTTCAAAAAAAGGGTGTACGGTTCTCGTGAACGCTTAGTTGGTAGGGATATTGCATAATATATGTAAAAACTGGGGTTCGAACCCCAAACACCCTACTTATTTTCTAGCCACTAGACTACTGAACAAAAATAAAGTGTGTGTAAATAAATTAAACTCAACCAGCATTGTAATTAATGGCATTTATTTTTATTTTTAAAATTCAATGTATCGATTAATTTCAAGTCATTCATCTTTATCTTTGGTAATCTATGCTTTAAACATACAAATTAAGAAGTTATTTAATTGAATTTTCTTAAAAAAAAAGTTATTTAAGTGATTTATATTTTTACCAAAATAATATTATTTATTTCTCCTTTTTCATGTAAGGAATATAAAAATCAGACTACAAACAATGAAACAATCTTACAATAAAATATTTTAATTATTTAATATGTAACAAAATATAAGCAAACTATCCAAAAAGTCAACTGTATTTAGTCTAAAATGTAGACAAAAAACATTTGATTTAATATACTCCATGTGTTTATGTTGTTTTTCTACATTGTTAATTTATTTTTATAAGCAAAAACCTTGAACATCCATATAGAGTTTAATTATTTAAGATCCATTTAACAATAATAGTAACATAAAAAATATGTTATTAAATATATTTAGGCAAAAAAATGGTAACATATTACATTTAAATGACAATCTTAAAATTGTATATATAAGACGTACATAAAAACTTAAATAGTAGATGAACCAAAAACCTAATTTAATATTGCAAGTTAATCCACATCTTGGCTCTCTCTCACTCATCAAATAGAGTTTATTCTAATACCCTTGTAAATTTAATTCAATTATTAATAACTTCTGTGTTCATCCTTAATTCTAATGTTTCCATCTTCCCTGCTTAAATTAATCTCAACTTCCTGTGTTGAATTTTCAGGTTTACCCTTGCTTGATTTTTAGCTATAATTTGATTTACACAACTCATTTTTGAATGAAACTAAATTTGATGGATTCTTAACATCTATGTCTAAATTTCAAATGAAGATACCAAGACTCAATCCTGCACTAGGCTCATGCATGCAGCATAATCATGCAAAGTTTCTGTCGAACTCTCTCAGAAAACTTCTCCCTTTAATCTTGAATATATTTTTCTGTTATGTTGTGGTCTGAAATATATGAAAATCTTGACTAGTTTTACTACATTTAATGCTATTATTCCTAAAATATCTTTTTATTAATTTATATTTGATTTATATAATACCTCTTTTTTTCTCATGGTTCAAGTTTCCATGAGGGACATTTTAGAAAATATAACTAACTTTTTTTCTTTGAGAATATTATATGAGAAAAACTAATTTTCTTAAAGAGCATGAGATATTTTTTTCTTGCTTATATATGAGACAAGAGAGACTATATACTAGAATTATTTTACAAAAATTAGAGTATATATAATTTTAAACTATATATACGAGTAAAGATCAACTTACTCTAAAAGTCCTCTAAAAAAATATTACTCCATGAGTAACTCTATGTATGATCATTCCTCTTAATAACCCGTTACAAACATTAGACTTCTTCAATCCAACCGTTTGATTAAAGTTATTATTATATAGATCAACTCCACAAAATTTTCTAACAAATCAACAATTCTAGCTATAGTATTGATCTACTCAATAAGAACATTTAATTTAATGGTTGGATGGGTGAAATATGATGTTTATAATGAGTTATTAAACGGATTAACTCTATGCAAAGTTACTATTACTGTCTCTCTCTCTCTCTCAATAGGAGCATTGTTTTATTTTGAGAGATGAGATGATAATATAACAAAAGTGATCAATTAAAATAAATGGTATCGTAAAAAAATTAATTCAAATAAATGGTGCATATATCATTTTTACTTAAAATTTTGAGGACCGGTTGATTTCTCCCACATGGCGTAAGACAGACGAAATTCATAAACGCAAAATACGAAATACACTCTAAATATTGGATTTGAGATTCACTAGAGTTATCTTCCTTAAAGCCATTAACATTAGAGAAACTCGATTATTTGGGAGATGAAATTGCTTATAAAGGCATTGATCATATGACGACCAAAATTGATTTAATTACCATTATATTTAAGGATATGAAGGATGAACCAATTGAATATGAGACTTTTATTTCAATTTTTTGATTTAGTTTCATAGGAAGAATATTTATGAAGTTTCTCACACATTAATAGAAGAGGCTAAATTTATGACTAGCTTAAATAAAGATATTATTAAAAAAAATTGTATTGATATTCTAAATTGATAAATAATTTGAAATGCATAAATATTCTAAACATGAAATTTATATTGAAATGGATGGAATTAACTTTTTATCAACACAACTTTATTTAAGCTGAAATGTTGTGACAATGATTATTTTTGCAACCAATAGTATCATAACTCATGACAATAAACAAAAGGAACAAATTCCTTAAATTTCTAGAGCCCTAACTCCAGATTCATTATCTCATCATTGATATTAGCAGAATTAGCACACACATTGTTATCAATTGGTTTATCCAACTGATTGATATATTCCCTTGTTCCATCGATTGAAGACACCTCCATTTCATCATTCATTTGGAGGATTGGGGGAGCTACAGATGATGTCATGTTAGTAACATTGACATTATTCCTCAAAGATGGCATAGGAGATTGTGAAGCAACAACCTGAAAGCTAGGATTTGAAAATTGATTGACTCTTGGTTGAGAGATCAACAAAGCTTGTTGTTGTTGTGGTTCCTGAAAAGCTCTATTTCCAGCAAAGTTTCCATCAGTTCCCTGCATCAACATTGGTCTAGGAAAATTTGGTTGGTGAAGTACTCTTTGAGAGCTGATATGGTTATGCCTTCTCATGGCAAGGTTTTCTTGAACGAAATGAGAATCATGATGTGTTTTGAATAGTTGGAAGTTGGTGAAAACTTGGTTGCAAAATTTGCAAGCAAAAAAGAGTTGATTGAAGATGGAAACAATGGTAGCCATGGTGATTGATAAAGCACTGTATGAGTATTTTATGTTCAATATTGCCTATATTCAACACTTTATATAAGAGAAAATTATCATAATAATGCCAATTGCAATTTAATTTGTGGCCTTTCAAAACATTAATTATATTTTTTGTCAAAAAAAAACATTAATTATATTTACATATAAAAATTAAAATAATAATTGATTTGACTATAATTATAAACTTTGTATACATGTTAAATGTACCACAATAAATATCACATTTTTCCCACAAATTAAGAAAAAACTACAAATAAAAGATAATAATAATTTTTTGAAATTATCATGTTAAGTATTGGTGCATTATCATTATCATAAATGTAAAGAGGAATATAAGGACTTAGGAGTGATGCACATATTATTAATTAGAGGGTATAATGATGGACGAAATTGACAAGTGCACCAAATCATAAGTTTATCGTTCTCCATTGGAATTGCCATTCAACTTAGTAATTAATAAAACTTATTTTAAATAGTGAAAGTAAAGTAAATTTGAATATAATTGCAGGGTTGAATTACTCTGTCAAATGCAAGATTAGGTTTGTGATTCAGATAATTAATGGTGATTAGAATCCTCTGAATCCCACCCTTCGTCTTTGTTGGAATTAAACTTTACAAAATAAACAGTGTATGTGTGCTACTTATGATTTAGTGAAACAAGCGGATAAAATTCTCATGAAGCTTCTCACAACAACTATATATGTGTCAGACCAACCTAGGTTGTGTATGGCAATTGTTCAAAGAAGGGAGTATTTAAACGGTCAGAATTCAAACTTGAACTTCCTAACCTCTATAAGAAGAGGTAATTAGAAAGGCCAGTGTAACTTATATAATTTCGGGTTATCAGTGCCTACTTTCATCCTACGGATCATTCTTGAAGATTACACACTTAGTTACCCAATTGAAAAAATCATTAAAGAACATGCATAATCTAATTTAAATCGGGCACAATACAAACATAAACTGAATGAAAACTTTATTAATAATATCCAACAAATAAGACAGGGTTCATCATGGAACCCTAATCAAGAGGTTAATTTGCTCATGGCAACATACATCATAACAAAACAATAGAAAAACATACTCTAGAGAGAACAAGAGAAGGAAGAAATCATGCCTTAAAGCTCTGATGTTTGACCCTTTTGCCTTGAACCGTCAGTGTTCTAAATGAAAAATAATGAGTGCAAGGATCTCTATTTATAGCAAATGATTGAGTATGGTTTAGGATAAGAAAACTGGGCTTTTTGCACTGATCCATCTTGGAAAACAAGCTGCAGGTAAAACAAACACCCCCGGTCGAGCGTTAATGGCGCATGCAGGGGGCTAACGATGCATGGCCAGGCCCCTGAGGCAGCCCTTGATGTGCGAACTCTTGTGTTTTTCTCCCGTTTTTGATTGTTCTTCTGTCTGAAAACTCTTAGGAACTTAAAATGAATTTTCTTCACTTTGTATTATCTTTAAAAACCTTCTAGGAACCATTGATTTCAATCTTCATATCCTTAATCCTTCATGTGATAATTGATTTGTTGATTTACATGATTTCTCACTACAAAACACTCAAAACACCTATGAAGTTGCATGATCTAGGATAAAAGGGAATTACAATGACTCAAGTGAAAACAATACAATATGTTCCTCAAACCATTAACAACTCCTCTATCTCTCAACTTATTTGTCTTCAAATGTAAAGAAAAGTACTTAAAACATAGCCAAAAATGTCATATGATGTTTTGTCATCACAACCCCAAACTTAAACTGTTGTTTGTCCGCAAGCAACATAATAGCAAGAAGTTGGAGTTTACATGAATTTAAAGAATGAAGCATACCTTTCCGGAGGTTTTCTTAGATTCTTATTCCTTTCACTATCGGACTTGACTAACTTACCACCTCCATGCAAGCGGAACAGGTTTAGAGAAGACACTCTTACTTTCAACCACATACAATTTCAAGATACATGTATATATCTCCTTAAGCCAGTGGGGCTGGTCAAGGCCATTTCCACACTCCAGTCGTCATGTGATTGTACCTTGCTATAAGATTGAAGCAATTCTAAAGAGACATTTAAGGGATATATCATCACAAACACAAATAGAGGTCTTTTCAAGGGTATAACGTGGTTGAGGTTAAGGTGAGATATATTTGGGAAAGTAGGCTAACAAACTTTGGAGTTAGATTCTAAGGATTCCCTAATTGAAATACTTTGAAGAACTTTGTCATCCAAACCTGTAACTTCATTCACAAACTTTGTCACATTCATTGTTATGAGGAACTAACCTTTATTTTGGAGCCAGTTCACAGAATTTGGGCACTAGTGGAACTACTTATTCTTTTTTTAAGGAATCAAACTTTTGTTTCTTTTTTTAAGGGATCAAACTTTTGTTTGTCTCTTGAATTATTATTTTTTGTAGACCATCATGTTGATGTTTTATCCACATTTTTTCTTTTTCAATTTTTTTTCTTTGATAACTAAGTTCTACTGGTACCCAACCTCAAACTTAAGATGTTGTTAATTCCAAATAGCAACCCCAAACTTAATTTCTAACCATGGCAAGTATTTCACTAACCTATCTAACTCCAAAAAATAAATTAAAGAGATATAATCATTAGGGTTCATAACCTTTCCATCAATCGTCCCTTTAATTTGGCACACTAAAGTAACCAAGAAAAATTAATGAAAGGTGGCTTGAAAAAAGGCTCTAGTTACCAAAAACAAATGTCTCGTGAGTATAAAAATACAACTGATAGTCGTTAGAGAACAACCGAAATTTTGAGCAAAAATAGCAATTCAACATGGAACACTCGTAATGAAAGAAAAAAGTAGAAACAAATTGGAATATATATTTGGCTCAAAATCTCACCGGTTATGCTATACATAAATGTAGTGGTGACTTTTACTGAGCATCTTCCACAACAAGCTCCAATAGTTATCGTGCTCTTGAACTTTGGAAGTAAGCAAGCCCTCTGCTGACAATATTTGAAGTAATTCTCCAAGACTAAAACAAATTTTTTGATTTTTGAAAGAAAAAGTTATGCAATTCATGTAAAAACAACGAGCCTAGTCGTGAGTTAGCAACAATAAAAGAAAGAATTTATGAGATAGAGTGGCTATGTAAAATAAATGACTGAAATTTAAAACTATTTGAAAAATAAAAAGATGGGTTGCCTCCCATTGAATGCTTGTTTAGTGTCTCGAGCTTGACGCATGTATCTAAGTTGAGCTGGGAACTCCAAACCTCCAGGTTTCATGTCTTCCTCTTCTTCATATAGTCTGACCATCCATAATCTTCTTCAGCCTCTGACCATTCATAAGCTTCTTCAGACCATGAGCATTCTTCTCTTTCTTCTTTAGGTTCTGATTCACTGGAATAGTCTATCATAACTTTGAATTTCTCCCAATTGTCAGCAAACTTCATCCCCTCATCTTAAGCATTTGATGATGGAGTCACCTTGTAGCATTGATAGTAGCAGTTGGACCTTATGAACACCTTTTGCTCCAAGTCAATCGAAGTTTTATCTATTGCCAAGAATGATCGTCCTAGAATCAATGGGTTGTCTTGCTTTCCTTATATCTTTTGAAACGATGACATTGATTTCAAACTTGAATCCATCAATGTCAACCATCATGTCTCTGACCATACCAACAAGTTTTGCCTTTCCGCCATCTGCAAGACCAATGTTCATAAAGCAAGGACGCAAAGTTAGTCCCCTAATCTAGTTAAAAGTAGATAACAACATTAGATTGCCATTTTTCCCTACATCACATAAGGCTTCTCCTACAAAAACATTTCCTGCAGTAACAGGAACGTCAAAATATCCAGGATCTCCTTCTTCTTTTGGTACCTGAAAATCTTGAACAACACAATTTTTTGCTAGAGAAATAAATCCTTCCTTAGAAGGTTCCTCATCTAACTTCAAGATCTCTTGCAAGAATTTCATACAACAGGGACTCTTTTCGACCATTTCTTTTATGGGCATATTAACTTTAAACTTTTCTAGAGCTTTGATGAGATTTTGAAAATTTTCATTTTCTGAATGTTCATAAACTCCTACTTTCCCCACCTAAGGTCTTGCCTTCTTCTAAGACATGCGGTGTGTCTTCTTCAATTTTCGTCTCCGACACCCTATCACTTCCTTTGTTTCCTACATTTTTCTAGTTTTCTTAGTAAACTTCTTTCCTATCATAGACATCACATCCATGATTGACATTGTTTTCTCTTCAAAAGCTACCTCTTTCACTACTTCCTTAGTTCTAGACTCAACCTGATTTAGACTTTCCTTTTTACCAAACTTTTGTTTACACGCCTCCTTTCTATTCTCTCTCCTATCTAAGTTAAAACAATGTGCCCTCATTCTAACCATAAAGAAACCAAGGCTGATTCAATGCATTTGGATCATTTGTTTGTTACCAAGTAATGCAACTCCTCTAAAGTATTAAGTAAGTAACCCACTTTAGATTGTAAAGTGCAAATGGAGTAATATCAAATATGAGATGGGTTAACAACACTCTTTTAACTTCCTAAAAAAAAAAACACTCTGTTTTAAACCCTTAATCCTTTTAATTGCTAAAATTTATGCGAGACTTACCAATTTACATGGGATTCATTTGTACAGTATAAGACATGCAAAAATTTCACCTAATAAAAAAGTAAGTGTTAAATAATATCGAAAAGAAAATGTTGCCAACACTTCTCTATCAAATATTGATTAACAAATCAATATTAAATATTATAAATTCATCGTAACAAAAAAGACAATGAACAATTGATTAACAATCAATATTAAATATTATAAATTCATCGTAACAAAAAAGGCAATGAACAATTGTAATACCTAACCTTTCCCTTAAAAAAATGTTAATATTAATACCTAACCTCGTCCGTCAAATAAAACGAAGGCATATGCAGCGAACAAGTGACAGCGTGCATGAACTCCACGTGCAGCTCCTAATAATTCTCCACGTACACGAATCGATCATTCTTGAAAATAGACTAGCTCCATCAATGTAAATCAAAACAAAACTACAAAAGTGAAGACAAGAATATCAGAAACAAGACATCAATGGCGTCAAATCTCAGCCCAGAATTTGCATACACTGTGCTTTACGTAAAAGACGTAGCTGAATCGGTAGCTTTCTATTCCAAAGCCTTTGGCTATTCCGTTCGTCGCTTAGACGAATCTCATAGGTTATTTTCTTTTCTTTTTCATCTTCATTACCAAATTAACCTCAATATCAAGAAATAATTAATTAGTGTTATTATAAACATTGATTAATATTCGTTTTTAAATCATGCATCGATCTCAGATGGGGAGAGTTGGAAAGTGGTCATACAACTATTGCTTTCACTCCTATCCACCAGCATGAGACCGATGATCTCACCGGTGTTGTCCACACCACTAGATCTAACAAAGAAAGACCACCGGTCGAGGTTTGTTTAGTTTACACCGACGTTGATACTGCTTACAAGGTACGTAATCACATCTGCAATCACATCTATCTCCTCCTGTTAATCCCCTGAAGAAAAAAAAATTCTATTTGCTCTTAATCAAATCATTAACTGTAGTAATTACCATAGTTTTAAATTGTAATTTTTTTTTGTAGTGGCCGGAACCCCAGACCGTGCATATTTTTATGCATTGTCCAACCAACTGAGCTTAGATCACAAGGACTTTTTAATTTAACTATTATTCTCTCATTCCTTTTTAGAGCCCGTATGTAATAGTTTTTATAAGAAAAAATAATCATTTTTTTAAAAGAAATAATCACTTTTAAAAATATTGCAACCATTTATCACAACTTTTTTAAAAAATCAAAATCTAAACAAAATCTAAAAATAACTTCAAATGAAGTGAGAAGCTGTTAAGAGCATCTTCTCAAAAAATAGATTTTTTTAGATGAAAGAGAAAATATGGATCAAAAGATTGAACTAATTTTGTAACAAAAAATCGCTTTTATATCGTTGTATCCAAACAAACTAAATTATTTAAAAAAAAATTTGATTCTGATTTTTCATAAAATCTCTAAAAAAAAATCTCTAAATTATTTTATGCCAAAATCACTTTTATTTTAATCCGTAACAAACGAACCCTTAATTAAATGGATAAATGATATAGTAAATGATTAAAGGTACTTTGGTCTCTAATTATAAGACTATTTTTCTTAAATTAAATTACATTAATTAAGAAATTAAGTGGTAGACGGGTAGTCCTTCAAAAAAGAAAGAAAGTGGTGCTATTAAACTTATTGATAGATGTATAATTTTTATGAATTTAGAACAAGTTGTAGTTCTCCTCTTAGTTTTTATTGTTGATTGCACATAAGATGTAAAATAAATAAGAGTACTTAGGCACCTTGATTAAGGGTGGGATTTAGTATGGGAAAGGATAGTTTTTTCCCACCATGGGAAAGTAAATTCTATCCATTAGATTAAGCAAAGAACATTGTCTTATGGTGCACTCTCAACACTAGATTATCTTTTTTCCCTATCTTCCACCATCATCTCTCCTTCATTGTCATGTTCAATCTTCAACCAGAACAGAAAAACTCTTCTTCACATGTGTTCCATAAATCAAATTAAAACTAAACTACTCAAACAAACAGAATAAGATCTCAAAAAAGGAAATAAGTCGAGAAAATGGAAACGATTTTTTTTTCTTTTTCTGATGAACACATTTTGCAAGATATTTATTCAACTCATGTCCATAGTGATACTAAGTTTGATGCTGAATATCTTTTTAACATTGCTGGAAACATCCATTGTTGATAATAGGCTTGAAAAATGAAAATAGACTAGCTCATTATACTGAAGAGTTTTTTATTCTAGAAACAACAACAATATTCATCATCACATAAAGCATATTCCTGAGAAATCCTTTCAACCCATCACTCCAAAATTTCTCATTTTTAATGTGAGATTCAAGTGAGAAGAATCAAATTAAACAAGAAGATGAGTTATGAGAAAAGGTGAGTGATAGAATAATAAATTGGGGTTTTGTTACAAGTGAGTGAGTGAAGATTAAGAAGATGATTTATGAAATTGGTAATTCATCTCTCAATTGACTAAGATGATGATTGAAGTGTAATAATTACTGATGGTGGTGGGTGAGTGGAGAACGTGTTTTCATTTTAAGGAAATTTTGATGCTGTTGTTGTTGATGGGTTAATGGTGATGGAAGAGAGAGTGGTGGTGGAAGCTAAAGTGAAAAAAAATTTAGTGTTTAGAGTGTACCATAAGACCATGTTCTTTACTTAATCTAATGGTCAATATTTACTTTCCCATGGTGGGAAAAAACTATCCTTTCCCATACTAAATCCCACCTTGATTAAGAGCTATAGGTGCAATTGTGAATTGTTGTAGAGACTTCTAAAATGGTTACCTTTGCTCTTTTTTAAATTCTCAAATTTGCAAGAAATTTAGTTCTTATTTAGTTGTCGTTTTATAAGTTTAATTCAATATGTACTCCCTCCGTCCCAAATTGTAAGGAAAAAAAATCGAATCACACTTATTAAGAAAAGTAAAACATCAAAATTTGGAGTATATTTTTTTGTTTTCTTTTGAATGAGTTTCATGGGAAGATGTAAAAATAATTTTTTTAGTTATTGATTATGGAAAAAATGGAGGAGAGAGAAAATTGAATGTAGTTGCGTTTAATTTCATGAGAATGAGCAAAAGTTTTTTTTTGAAAAAAAATGATTTTTTTTTAAAAAAATGATTTTTTTTAAAAAAAACAAGATTAAATAGGATAAAAGTTTTTCTTATTTGCTTACATTATGGGACAAAGAAAATGAGTTTTTTTCCTTTCATTTTGGAAAGGAGGGAGTATTAATTATAATTATTGATTTATCAAAAATACTCTTAAGTATTTATTGCAACTATTAGTTATTTATTGGAGCTAGAAATAGATTAAATACCTCCATCCTTATATATAAACATTTAGGCAAATTGTTAACTTGTGCCCTCAAGAGCATATGTTAAGGAACTCATTATAAAAATATATGTATAAAAAGTCGTGCATTCAACTTCTTAAAAATTAAATGTTATGTTTTCCAATGCAAAATTACTCTTTTTAGGTTCCTTAACATGTACCCTAAGGGCACAAGTTAACATGACCCAAACATTTACTATTTGATTAAAAATTTGTCTATAAATATAAACTTGTTCTCAAATTACTAGATACATTTATGGTGTCTTTTCCAAATAAATGATATTTTAGGTACATTCGTACATAAAAGAACATATAACTACACTATCAACTTTTCTCAATAAAAGTGAAAAAAAAAAAGCAAATTTTTTTTTTAAAGAATTAAGATTGTTTCCATTTGCTAAAAGTAAATGGGTAATGTCATTTACAAAAAAGTACTTAATGGATCCTACCATTAAGTGAGTTCTACTACTATTAATTATTTTCAATTTTTTTGCGTCTTTATCGCTTCAAATGAAAGAAATGGAGAGACTAATAAATGGAGAGGATCTTGATTCGCAATCTCCGTCCCTATATAAAAAACGAGTTGAGATAATCTCCATTTATAAAAATAAATGAAGATTGCAATTATGAAAGAGATAGACACAAAAAAATAGGTTGTGGGTTCCATCATTAAATGAGTCTCATCATCATTAATTATTGAGATTACAAGATTTTGTGTTTTTATCTCTTCAAATGGAAAAAAATGGAGAAATAAAAAATGGAGAGGATCTTAACTCAGTTTTTATCGTTTTTTTCACAGAACTCTTAATAGTTTTTATTGTTGATTGCAACAAAATGTAAAATAAATAAATGTTTGATAAAGAAATAATTAATGTGTTTAAAATTCAAAGAGGATTGTACCCAAAAAAAGAAAAAAAAATCAAAGACGGTCTTATATAAAGGACAATTTTTTTTCTTCAAAAGATTCATATATTTAGGGATGGGAGTAATATAATGGTTTTCTTGCTACATGTAGTTGGGAACCATAATTTACAGCTAGAACTAGAAATCAAATGCTTTAGAATTTAATGAATGATTTATGTTCTAATGTTTGTTGTTGATTATGTATTTGATGTTTCAGAGGGCCGTGGAGAACGGAGCGGTGCCGGTGAGCGAGCCAGAGATGAAGGAGTGGGGCCAAAAGGTTGGGTACGTTAGAGATATTGATGGCATCGTAATCAGAATGGGAAATCATGTAAAGCCTGCAAAACTAGATTAACAGTGTGCAGGTGGACATAGCAGCAGTTGGCAAAATACAATATTATGTTAAGGTCTATGCATTCTGTACATGTTGAATCAAAAAATATATATGTATTCTGTATAAGAAATGCATCCATATAAGTTACGAAATAAAATTATCAACTGCAGACAACAATATGTGAATTTTCCCAGCCTAATGAGCACTTGCTAGAAAGAAGTTTGAATACTTCATTGATTGTTGTTGCTTACGACAATTTTGGTGGCAAGAGTGGTTGATAAACAAGCAAATAAATCATATGTATTGAAATACAAACCATTGTTTCGCTCGTTTTATTACCTTTTTTTTTTTTTTTTTTAAGAAGGCTCACTTTATTACTGAGAAATCATATAAAACCTAGCAAAAGAAGTATTAATAATCTGGTCCTAGCAATCCAGATAGTGACCCAGAGTCGATCGAGTGGTCTAAACCTGACCAGCGGGTAATCTTAATTGTATTGAGATTAAAATGAAAACCAGCTTACTTTTGTATCCAAAAGCTCAGATGTACTAAATGTAATGACTCTATCCTTGACCCTTTATGAAAATCAGCTTGCTAAAATAGCTATGTACATTTAGTTTCACTTCTTGAGGGGTTAAAGTTGATTTGAAAGTGACTAAAAGTGCAATATTGATTCTAACATGTTTGATTGCTTTTAGTAGAATTGATTCTATTTGAAGCTAAACCTTTTGGTAGAATTGATTCTATTTAAAGCTAAACTATGTAGTATTCAATTCTAGAATTAATTTTTACACACAAATTTATATTCAGTTAACTTTTATATGAATGTATTCAAACACATATTATTTTACCTTAAACGCATTAATTGAAATCATTTTTACATGAACATAGAATCAATTTTACAGAATTCAACATAAATTATTGTAACAGCAGGACTAAACATAAGCTCACTACTTTTTTTAATCTAAAAGCGATTTAACTCTCGATAGGAAAATTTAATGGACACAAGTTTAAATAAAATTATTTATGAATTATTTGGGGTTTTTTTTGTGTTAGTGTTTAAATATTTTATAATTTTGATTTTGTAGAATAATTATTGATCAAACTTTACTTGTCTTCCCCATCAAACTCCAAATTACCTAGATCCTTTTCCACTAAGAATCCAATGAATAACCAAAACTTTTTTTTTTTATACTTTTGATATGGAATTTTGTCAAGTACTTATTTCCAATAACTCAGTACAACATTAATACACTATCTCTAACCTATTGAGCACTTTCAAAAGATAGAGGCATCGACATCCCTGGTGTGACACTATCCTTAGGCTACTAGACAAGAGGAGATCACTGAAATGAAGGTAAACTATCCCTAGCCTATTGACCACTTTTCAAACTTACATAGGCATCGACATCAAAACCTGGTAGAACAATGACAAACTGACAATATAACTATTGAAATGAATTTCAGATTAGAAAAATAATGATGAATCCTTAGAGCACAAATTAAGGAAACCTATATAAAAAATAGTGTGTTGAAAACTGGTGTGTATTCAATTTTTTTGATTTAAAAAGTTAAAACAAAACTTCTATTTTTAATTCCTTAATGAGTGTCCTTGAGACGCTTTATAACATGACCCAAAATATTAAACAAGGCAAACAGCGGAGGGTAATCCTGATTCCTAAGAAAACAGGTTCAGCATTTCTCCTATTGCAAAATATAAAATGAAACCAACCAATCAGAGCATAACCACACAATGCATAATTGAAAGTAATATATTAAGCAGAAAAACCAAACAAAGCACCTAATTAAACTCATCAAATTTAAAAAAAGAAAAGGTTATGCAAATGAACAAAGTAAATTTCCCATGTCAAACCACCAGCCAAAGCACTTAGAATACAGTTTTTGTTTCCAATTCCTAGCATATGGAACTGAAGAAAATAGAGGTGCAGTGTGGCCAACTTCCAAAAAGCCATGCTTACACAGATCAAAAAGCAAAGAGTGAACCAATTCATTAAGATAAGTTGTATGTTCCTCTGGTTCACAAAAGCACCGTGATGTGCAGGCAATCACAACATTTCTTGTGACTTCCTTACACATCGGCCAACCTTCTTCCGGAATTCATCTCTATTATCTCTCCACATTTTCTGCAAATTAGATCAAGTATAGGTCTTATAAGAACAAACTAGATATTAAGAAAAACTACCAAGATTGAAGCACATGTGAATTTTAGATAACAAGGATTCCCAAAATAAGTAACATTATTTTATGTCAAGGACCTATTTAGATTAGTTAATTTGAACTTTTATCTACTGGCATAAGCAATTGTGAGACTGGTTTGCAGAGCTTACCGAAACAGCATATGACCTGTCCATAAGCAGTTTTCAGCTTATTTCCATGAGCTCTCAATGATAGCTTATGAAAACAGCTGATAACATATGTGAAAACAGTTTAACTCTATTTTATCTTTTGTTATAGAAATAGCTCATACATAAGAACTAATATGGTAAGTGTCTATGCTATAAGCAATTGTTTAAGATGTTTATCCAAACAAGGCCTAAATCCTAAAATATCCAAAGGCCTATACATTATGTGCAAGGTTTTATGGAGTCAAAAATCAAATGATCTGGACATAAAACAAAGTAGGAAAGTTGCTTGAAGTTAGATACATCCCAAATGAATGGTCGTGCAGAAACTAATTATTAATGTGGAAGATACAACATTTTGCGACTAGATTTAGAAACTTGCAGAACTCAACAATACCTAAAAGAACTTTTTGTTCACTTCTGATTACAAATTGGGGAAGTATTATATAAGCAAATGGTATTTTGCAATGCAACATCTTAGTATCACACTACTAAGTACTAACACCCACTAGAAAGCTTCACATTATGTTGAATACCTACTGACTACTGTTAAGATGCCTTTATGTTTACTAGGATACAAATAAGTAACCTGTGACAGGAAAGAATGTAGGTTGCAATAAAACAATCAAGTGAATAGAAATAATTAGCAAACTTACTGCTGCTTCAACATTTGCAGGGGATTCATCATTAGGACTGGAAAGCATTGATATGATACTCAATACTATACTCTCTACCTGCAAGATAGCATATATAATTATTTATTAGTACATATACGATTTGAATAGTTTGTAGTTTCACAAGTAGCAAGTATATGAAATCACAAGTGGAGAACATAGAGTAGCATACGATTTTCCTAGGACACCCAACAAGCTATTAATGGAAAGCCAACCGTGAAATTTTCAACACTACAATTTAGTTTCAAGACAATAAACATTTGAAGTCATTACACACATGTTAAAGCTATTTTGTTTGATACATTATGCTGCAAAACTCTTGATTCAACCTTAGCCTTTAACTTTGTAGCTCTTCATTGAAAAACAACTACTGAGCCTTTCACGCTACTTATATTTTGGAAAACTTTATTGCCGATAGCTCCATGTGTATTGATATTAATCACCCCAGTCTTCAACATTAGTAGTAGTATATTAGAATTTGTAATATGCCCATTTATACAAGCAAAGGAAAGAAAACGAGCCTTATAGTACTTTCTTGCGGTACTTCAATTTAAATTTGATTTTATTATTGAACAATAGCACACTCAATAAAAACTTAGAAGGTATTGAAGATAAATTATACTAAACAGGTTTAATAATGAAAAGTGAATTCTTATGGTTTTATAGTATCACTTACGGTATGAACAGGTGTCCAGCGCTCACTTGCTAGCTCATAACCATTAGGATCGTCACCAGGAGGATGGAGGATTGATATGCAAACCCGGCCATCAGTGTATACTGCAAATTAAACAGAAAAACTCCAGTTCCATGTGATTAAAAATCAAACCAAAAACACAAATAAGAAAAACCAACCATTAGGATGCCATATCTCTGAAGTAAATTTCACTGTTGGTGGACTATTTGGGTAATTGGAAGGAAAACTCATGATGGCATTGAAAAACCCTCCCTCACTGTAAGAAATCCAAGCCAATGAATTAACAAACAAAACAACAGAGAAAAGTCAGTAAAATATCAATGCTACATAGAAAACATAGTAATACTCAAGCAATAGTAACCAAAACTTTTTTGCAACTAGAGGGAAAGCAGAATGGTAATAGTAATACACTAATACTCAAATGCATTTTCAAAAACCTAAGAATAAAATATGCCTAAGAATTAGCGCAATCACAATCTTATTGTAATCAAATCAACCCAACAATTATCACTGTCAATAGCAACCAGTTGGTGCGCATGTGTCTGAGCTTCCAGAATATCGAGTTTGATTCCTACCGATAAAAAAACTCAACCCAACCATTATCACTAGGTCAAGTGCAAACGGTTGGTGTGCAGCATATGTGATTCGGAACACCGAGTCTGATTCCTACTGACAATAAAATTCAACCCAACCAATATCATCGGTGAGCAGTGTGTGCAAGTGTCCGGAACACCGAGTTTGATTCCTATTAATAAAAACAATCAACTCAACCAAAACCAATCCCAATAGTTAACAGTATAAACAAAACAACAAACAGATTGAATAAAAATCATCTATTCATCTTCAAAGAAACAAAAACAAGAAACAACCTTAACAAATTATCATGATCAGACACAAACAACAAAAAAAAAAACTCATTCAAATAAAAAAAACAAAACAAAAAACCTAAAAGAAGTAATCAAACACATGATCTATAATAAACAAAAAAAAACAGATATAACAAAAAAGCCAAAAACGAATTATAAACCAAAACCCAAAATCCAAACAAGGAATAAGGGCTTACTAGAGAGTATCAGGGGGACCAATTACGGTGACACTCCATTCAAAAATATTGTTTTCATCAACCAAACCAGCAGAAAATCCATCGACAGGGTTTTTGCAAAGATCTACAAAAAAAAAAAAAACAAAACAATAATAATAAGAACATAATCGATGAATTGAATAATAATCGAAAACAATAAAAAGGGTTTGTATAACGTTGTTGTTACCTTTGAGCTGTTTTTGAAGAAGAAGGCTGGCTTGAGACGCCATCAAGAGAAGAGAGAATTGTTTTGAAAACCGACAGTTGGATTGATTATTTATAGAGAAAGAAAGATGGTTGGCTTCCCTGTGACTCTCTCTCTCTCTTTATTTCTCTCTCTCGATTCTGTGTTGTTGTGGGTTTGGGTTCTTCAATGCTAATTTTCATTATTTATATTTATGTATTTCTTGAGTGAAAATAGGTTTTTTCGTTTCCAAGTAACAATAAAAATAGGTTTAATTTTAATGAATATCTTCTAGAAAATACTATGAATAAAAAATTAAATATTTGAGGTTGTGGAATTGTGATTAGTTAAGATTTGAACGACTAATATTACTATTAGGGTTTTTTTTTTTAAGGAATATTGCATATTCGATTGATTTATTTTAAATTAGGAAATATTTTATTTTATTTTCTTCAAAATTAAATATTCAAAATTTAAATTTTTTTTTGAAGGGGTGTTATCTTATCTTATATATTAAAATTCAAACAAGTGATTGAATTAAGTGGTTAGTGAATTTTGTCTAAGGACAAATCATTCGAAAGAAAATCGAATTTGTTTCTTCAATGGAACAATTCATGGTCAACTTTACTTTCATGATCAATTTTACTTATATTCATAATGAATTATTCGAGCTTCACCTAAGAATAAGAGAGCACCTCATTATCCGAGACCACCTCAGATTAAAGAAATTATTTCACAACCTCCTTTTCCTTCATGATTTAAGTGTAACATAGATGGCACCTCAAAGGGGAATCCTAGCATCTCAGGTTGTGGTGGAATTTTTCGAGACCATGCAGCTGAAGCTATTTTGTGTTTTGCATAACCTCTTGGCTTTACCAACTCATACTATGTTGAGTTATGTTCTTTCATGAGAGCTGTTGAGATAACACATCAAAACAACTGACATAATATTTGGATAGAGACTAACTCAGCTCTAGTTGTCATGGCAGCCAATAGTTCCAATCAGGTTCCTTGGAAGCTTCGAAATGCATGGCTCAACGTCATGACCAATTTAAATACAATGAATTACTTGGTTTCTCACATTTTTAGGGAGGGGAATCAAGTAGTTGACCTCCTTGCAAATCATTCTCTCACCATTCCTTCAATCAATGTTTGGCAAGAAGTTCCTATGTTTATTAAGGACTGTTATATCAAAAACAAACTAGGGTGGCCTAACCTTAGATTTTGTATGTAATTTTGAAGTTTTGGTATAGTCCCCTCCAGTTTGTTGGTTGGCTTTTTGCCACCGCCGTTTTTTACAACAAAAAAAAAAGAGGGTTAAAAAAAACAAATTTAAAAATTAGGGGAATGCAAACTTTTGACGTGCCATTTTCCTTTTAAATTTTTCCCTCTGTATGAGCATTTTATTTAAAATTTAATCTTTATGTATTTAATTAATATCAAAATTTTAAATATATATTGATATACCAAGATCATGAGAAAAACGTCTGATGCGATGGTTCTGGACGTTTTAATGCTTGGAATGGTGGAGAATATGTATCAACAGACTGCAAACTCTCTAACACCCAAGTCAGTGTTTAAGCAAAAATGGAGGGTTAATGGTAGAAAAAGATCGTACCTTTGGGGACTGTGAAAAGTTCCCTTATATAGTGAAGAGGTGCAATGTCGTTGGCACAACTGTTGGTAGAATTGTAAGCATCCACCACGATTGAATGGCAATGATAGGGACCATTATAACTGTTTGAATCAGTACCCCGGATTGTTGAAGGCACCCTCCTCGCAACGTGTGTGTGTCTGTGTGTGTGTGTGTGTCTGTGTGTGATGCGCATAGTTGACCAAATGAGGAATTGGGCCTGTTTATAATTGGGCTTGGACTGAGATGGCCTTAGTCATTCAAGCAGTTCAGAACAATACCCCCCCCCCCCCCCCTCTAAAAAAAGTCGTTGCTCTTGAATAAGGGTGATGATTTCAAGAGGGAAAGTTTATGCGAGGATAAACCTTATATTCAAGGGGGCGTAATGGTGTTTGAATTAAGGGTACGTACAACACTTGTGAATTTTTAGAAAAACTGTGAATCTCCCTCGAGTTGCGTTCGTTAAGAACAGGTAAGCCCTTATATATGCTCGCAAGGAGTTGGTTATCTGCAAGATGGTTTTGTGCTCGCGAGGTGCTCAAGATGCTCGCTAAGGAGTTTACTTTGCTTGCCAAGGAGTCGTGTCTTTTAGGATGCTCACAAGAAATCTTTGTTATGAAAAATGACCTTGTCCGCATTGAGATATTTGCTGTGAAAAAGGAGTTATGTCTAATTTTATTTTCTTCAAAATTAAATTAAGATTATGTTATCAAATATGTCATCTTATATATTGAAAATCAAATAACCAAATTATTGAATTAAGTGATCAATGAGTTTCGTTTAAGGACAAATCGTTTGAGAAAAAATCAAATATGATTCTTGGTGAAACTCATGGTCAACTTTACTTTCGTGGTTAATTTTATTCATCTCCCTGATCAATTATGAATTATTATAATTTCACCTAAGAATCAAGGGATGCAAACTTTTGGTGTGGCATTTTCCTTTTAATTTTCCTTTTATATGAGTGTTTTATTTAAAATTTAGTCTTTCTTTATTTAATTAAATATCAAATTTATATATATATATATATATATATATATATATATATATATATATATATATATATATATATATATATATATATAGAAACACACCAATACATAAAGGGAATACACCCAATTTTTGGGCTGAAATTTTCCTTTCCATTTTTATCCTTTCATTTAAACTATTTTATCAAACGTTGATTTTACACCCAACAACATCATTGTCGGTGTCCATCTATCTGCTTTTTTATTGTGCTAATGTGTATATATTACGAAATGTTGATTTTATGAAATTTAAATTTTTATTAAAATTATAGATATAAATATTTTTCATTTTCATATTTTAACAAACTAAACTTATCTTTCATTGACATCCAGTGGCGGATCTTAGTTGAGACCCATGGGTGCCATGGCATCCCCTGGGTTTTCAATATATACCATATTAGGCATATTATTTCAGCATGTTTTCAGTTGTTGCAGCGGTAAGCTAGCCTTACAGTCCCCCCAGTGGTCGCGAGTTCGACACTCACGCCACCTTTTTTTACATTTTTCTCTCGTATTTACGTTTTCTATTCAAAAAAATATGCTAGCAGGGATTCGAACCTGCACCCACTTGGTGCTTTCAAACAATTTAAACCACGATGGCAGATTATTATTTTTTCTACTTCTTGAAACTGATTTACATATATTTCATGGTTGTTTGGCACCCCCAAAAAATTTACTCAAGATCCGCCACTGTTGACATCGACAATATATGAAATATAATATAATTTTTTTATATATAAAATATAATATAAATTCTTATCTTTTTAAAAGACAACAACAATGTAACAACTTGTCAAAAAAAAAAAAAACAACATAACAAGAAAATTTGTTTAAGGGTATAATTGGAAGTGAAAAAGTTAGACCAAAATGATGTATTCTCTTTATATATAGTATAAATAATCAATTAAAAATTAAGTAAATCCCAATAAAATAGAAACAATACACGACAATAGAAACAATATTGTACACTATAAAAAATCTTACCTTAACCTTATATAAAAAAAATTGTGCTTTGGTGTAAGACTTTTGCTTCCAGTTTTACCCTTCACTTCATAATTTTTTTACAATTACACTGTTCTTTGTTAATAAAAGCGAAAAGACAGGCATGTTAGTGTCCATCTTAACGCTAGTATATATAAAGAAAATATAAATTATCAAACAAATCTAATTTAATTAACTGGTACATGAGCAAAATTAGGGATAATTTTGTCAAAATAACTAAACTTCCTATTTTTAATCCTCAAAATCTTATAATTAGTTTTTTGATTGGCCAAAATGTTTTTTTTTTCCTTTTCTATAAGTTAAGAGCAAAATGACATCAAAAAGAGTAGGGCTTCTTGGATTGGTTTATTTGAACTTATCTACTTGTATAAGTTTTGTGAGAATATTTGAACAATATCTGAAAACAACTTAGTAGGAATGATCTAATCATGGAAGATCGGAGATCTAGAACAAAGACTTAGATATCACACTATATCAAAGTATTTCTTCCTCAAATGGATCATTTTATTTCGTATTGGTTTAGGCACAAGCATTGCTGCCTTCTTCAATAACATTGAAGTTGAAAGTATTGCCTGTTTTAAGCTTCTCCTCACCGACGATCTCATACTCAATCACAAGTATATATGCACCATTCTATCATGTTATTGCTTGCTCCATTCGTCAGGCGTTTGTAGTGAACGCTGGTTGTAAACATGGTTTTAGCCATTGCTGCAGCAACCCGATGCGCCTACATTTCCCCTGCAGCAGTAGGATGTGGCATACCTGGGGTCAAGGCGTTTCTCAATAGTGTACATGCTCCTTCTAAATTGGCTCCAGCTACCCTCTCTGTAAAGCTTAGTTTCACCTACTTATCATAATATTATGTGTGTCATCTATGTATAAATGCATTGCTTTCTAGAAAATGATCCCAGTGTGCAGTGTCTTCTTTCTTATGATGATTTAAACGTATGTCTACATATATTTTATCTTTGAAGTGTTTGATAACAAGTTATTTTGATCAATGCTATTAGGATATTAATCAATAACTGTTGTTCAGTTTCTGAAGTGAAACTTCTGAACAACAGCTTTTGAAGTGCAGCTTCTTAACAGCAGCTTCTGAAGTGCAGCCTCTGAACATCAGCTAGCTTCTGATGTGTAGCTTCTGATGTGTTCAGAAGCTGAGTCTAGTAACAAACTGTGGTTAGCTTGTTAACCAAGGTAGTTAGTTTGTTAGAGGAGTTTGTTATAACGTCTAGTTGTATATATACTCACTCATGTGTTGTAAAGAGAATGTGTGTGAATCAAATAAAAATTTCTATTAGTTTTCTCTTTTTCAGTTTTACAAACAATTCTGTTATTTCTCATCTTGCTTAAAACATCTTATTCTTCATAAGCACTTTTGCTGCACAAAGAACATAGTGATTATTCTAACAATTGGCATCGAGAGCCTGGTTGAATCTTGGGAAACATGAGTGAAAGTGATGGGAATCAACATCGGGAACCAAAGAGTGAGGTGTGTGTATTGATTTCTCTGTTTTTCTGAGATTTAGCAAGATGAACACAAACGGTTTTGGATCAAATATCTTGATTCTTGATGGCAAGAATTGGGAATGATGGAACGCTTTGATGAGATCGTTGTTTGGCGCGCAAGATGTGAGTGATCTTGTTCAGAATGGGTTTGAAGAACCTCCTGCAAATGCTACTGATGTGCAGGGAGCTGCATTCAGAGAAAACAAGAAGAAAGATTGCAAGGCTCTGTTATACATTCAACAGAATATTGATAATCAGCACTTTGAGAAGATAGCCAAAGCAACAAGATCAAAGGAAGCATGGGATATTCTTGAGAATTATCACAATGGGGGAGAAAAGGTGAAACAGGTCAAGCTGCAATCATATAGAAGGAAGTATGAAATGATGCAGATGGAAGAAGACCAAAAGGTGAGTGATTATTTCTCAAAGATGATTGAAATCGTGAATTTGATGAAGAACTGTGGTGAAAACATCTCTGATCAGATGGTAGTTGAAAAGGTGTTGAGATCTTTAAGCCCAAAATTTGACTTCATAGTAGTAGCAATCCAAGAAGCAAAGGATGTGAAAACTATGAAGATTGAAGAATTGCAGAGTTCTCTAGAAGCACATGAATTGCTGGTAATTGATAGAAGTTCTGAAAGATCAGTTCAGCAAGCCCTTTAAGCTCAAACAACAAAGAAAGAGGGAAATCACAAGAATTCCAAGAAAGGAAAGGGTAAACCAAATTGGTCCAACAATTCAAAATCCAAGGCTGATAACAAAACTGAATCTTCTAAAAGAGGAGGTTTTGGGAAAAATCAGAACAAGAAAAAGGATTTTGATAAGAGTAAGGTTCAGTGATATAATTGTGACAAGTTTGGACATTTTGCTGATGAGTGTTGGTTCAAGAAAGATCAGAATACTGAAGAAGCCAATATTGCTCATGGAGGTGACCTTGATGCAGTGTTGTTAATGGCTGCCACATGTGAAGATAGGATGAAAGGTGAAGAGTGGTACCTTGACTCTGGGTGTTCTAATCATATGACAACTCATAGAGAGTGGTTAACTAATTTTGATGCTAGCAAGAAAACTAGTATCAAATTGGCTGACAATAGGAAGCTTGCATCAGAAGGTAGTGGTAACATAGTGATCAGAAGCAATTTTGGTGGTAAAGTGATAATTGAAGATGTGTTCCATGTCCCAGATATGAAGTGTAATCTGATGAGCATAAGTCAATTAGTGGAGAAAGGATTCTCAGTTTCAATGGAGGGTGAATCTTTGAAACTGTTTGATCCAAAGAAGAATCTGGTGTTGAAATCTACTTTCTCAAAGAACAGAACCTATAGATGCAACATATCAAGCAACAGGATGATGTATATGTCTGCAACTGTCATTGAAGATGCTGAAGCATTGTGGCATTTGAGGTATGGGCACCTAAACTTTAGAAGTCTTAGTGAATTGAGTTCTAATTGAGTTCTAAAGAGTTAGTGAATGGTTTGCCAAAATTGAATGCCAAGAAATCCATATGTGAAGTATGTGTGAAGAGCAAGCAAAGTAGATTACCCTTTGTATCTGATGCACCTAAAAGAGCAAGTGAAGCACTGCAAATTGTTCATTCAGATATATGTGGCCCATTTGAGGTACCTTCTCTTGGTGGTAGTAAGTACTTCATTACCTTTATTGATGAATTCACAAGAATGATTTGGCTGTTTACTATTAAGCTTAAGAGTGAAGCTTTAGAAACATTCAAAAGATTCAAAGTCTTAGTAGAAAAGGAAAGTGATAAATCTATTAATATTTTAAGGACAGATGGTGGAGGAGAATATACATCAAAGGAATTTGAAGCTTTCTGCACAAGTCAATGAGTTGTTCATGAAGTGACTGCTCCATATACTCCTCAGCATAATGGACTGGCAGAAAGACGAAACAGGACTCTGCTAAACATGACCCGAAGCATGCTTAAGCAGAAGAATTTGCCACACAAGTTTTGGGGTGAAGCAGTAACTACTGCTGCTTACATTCTAAACAAGTGTCCCACTAAGAAGCTAAATCTGAAGGTGCCAGAAGAAGCTTGGTGTGGAAGGAAGCCTAGTGTTAAACACTTCAAAGTGTTTGGTTCCTTGTGTTATAAGCATGTACCAGATGCTAGAAGGAGCAAGCTAGAAGATAAAAGTGAAATTATGATACTCATAGGGTATCATCCCACTGGTGCATACAAACTATACAATCATGTGAATCAGAAGGTTCATTTCAGCAGAGATGTGATAGTGAATGAACCTAAGAAGTGGAAATGGGAAAATGAACCTGAGTACAACAGTGAAATCCAGCAAAGCTACATATACCCTGATTCAAGTGATGAATCAGAAGGTGAAGATGATCATGAAGTGACTGCAGATGATCAAGAGGAAATCATAGCACCAGCAAGACCTCAAAGGAACATAAATCCACCTGCCAGATTGACTGATTGTGAAGTAACCTCTGATAATGCAGTGAATGATGAAGGTGATTTCATTCACTTTGCATTATTAGCAGATGCTGAACCAGTTAATTACAAAGAAGCTTTGAAGACTGATGTATGGAAAAGAGCTATGGTTGAAGAACTGCAGTCAATTGAGAAGAATGAAACCTGGGAGCTAGTTGACTTGCCAGACAAGAAAAAGAAAATTGATGTCAAATGGGTATTCAAAGTGAAGTTGAACCCTGATGGACAAGTCTCTAAGCACAAAGCAAGATTGGTGGCTAGAGGTTTTCTTCAGAAGCAAGGCATAGACTATAATGAAGTGTTTGCTCCAGTTGCTAGAATTGAAACTGTGAGGTTAGTCACTGCTATTGCTTGTAAGAATGAGTGGTCACTCTACCATTTAGACGTAAAGTCAGCATTTCTAAATGGCCCACTGGAAGAGATAATGTATGTATCACAACCACCAGGTTTTGAAATTGTTGGGAAAGAAAATATGGTGTATAAACTGCACAAAGCACTATATGGATTAAAACAGGCTCCTATAGAGCATGGAACAAGAAGATTGACCAAGTTTTAACCCAGATAGGCTTTGAAAAGTGTGTAGTTGAGTTTGGTGTTTATGTTCAGAAACTTTCTGATGGAGGAACTATTATAATTTGTTTGTATGTTGATGACTTACTCATCACTGGTAGCTCAACATCAGATATTGAGAAGTTTAAGAAGAAACTGAAGCAGGAGTTTGAAATGACTGATCTGGGTGAACTTTCATTCTTCTTAGGAATGGAATTTGTGAAATTGAAAGCTGGAATAGTGATGTATCAGCAGAAATACATTGGTGAGTTGCTTGATAAGTTTGAAATGAAAAACTGCAATACAGTTTTAAATCCATCAGAAACAAACTCAAAGCTGGATGAATGCATTGAATAGGAGAAAGTGAATTCCACAATGTTCAGGCAAATTGTGGGATCTCTGAGGTATCTGTGTAACAGCAGGCCAGACATATGCTACTCAGTGAGTGTGATCAGCAGGTTCATGCATGATCCAAGGAAATCTCATCTGATAGCTGCAAAGAGGATTCTCAGATACATAAAGGGCACCATAGATTTTGGTCTGTTATTTCCTTATGGAGCTCAAAGCAAAGTGAATGATCTCAAAGGATACTCTGATAGTGATTGGTGTGGGGATCTGACTGATAGGAGAAGCACTTCAGGCTATGTGTACAAATTCAATGATGCTGCAATTTCATGGTGCACCAAGAATACATAGCTGGAACTTTTGCTACTTGTCAAGCACTATGGCTGGATTCAGTGATGAAGGAACTTAAGTTTGAAGTGACGAAGCCTCTAACACTGAAAATTGACAATAAATCAGCTATAAGTCTTGCTAAGAATCCAATCTCACATGGCAAAAGTAAACACATTGAGACCAGATTCCATTTCATTAGGGAGCAGGTAACTAATGGAATGATTGAGCTGCATTACTGCCCCACAGAACTGCAAATTGCTGATGGTTTTACAAAAGTAGTGAAGCTTGACATATTTGAATTCTTGAGGAAGAAATTAGGTGTTTTTAATATTTAGCAGTTATGATTAAGGGGGAGTATTAGGATATTAATCAATAACTGTTGTTCAGTTTCTGAAGTGAAGCTTCTGAACAGCAGCTTTTGAAGTGCAGCCTCTGAACATCAGCTGGCTTCTGATGTGTAGCTTCTAATGTATTCAGAAGCTGAGTCTAATAACAAATTGTGGTTACCTTGTTAACCAAGGTAGTTAGTTTGTTAGAGGAGTTTGTTACAACATCTAGTTGTATATATACTCACTCATGTGTTGTAAAGAGAATGTGTGTGAATCAATAAAAATTTCTATTAGTTTTCTCTCTTTCAGTTTTACAAACAATTCTGTTATTTCTCATCTTGCTTAAAATAGCTTATTCTTCATAAGCACTTTTGCTGCGCAAAGAACATAGTGATTGTTCTAACAAACGCTAACAAGAAACACATTTACCCTCCCTAAAAAAGAACACATTTACCCATCAACTAATTTATGGTTTGTCACTCGGGAACTTCTACGGTGCACCTCACAAATTGAGGTGTACTGGTACTCTTGTTTCATAAATTGATAAATTAACGATCATTTTATGAAGTAAAGAGCTATTTGCCAATGTTTATGTTTTAGAAAATATCATTTCATAAGAAAAAAATCATTTCATTGTTTATAAGAATCATATTAAATTTTTAACATTTTCTCATGAAAAATTAATCAATATTCTTCATTATGAATAATAAAAAAATTAAATTTTATTTCATCGACGCTTTTGGTAATTAAGATTTAATTTTTATAATTGTCAATGATAGAAAATAATTATTTTTCTTAAAAAAATAACTCATTTAATTATTAATTTAATGATTTGGTGTACTGGTACACCTAAATAATGTACCATAGAATTTGCCTTGTCACTACATGTAGTATGTGATATTTAAGAAGTCACCATTTTTAATTGGTGAACTCTTTTGGGAGTTATCTTACGAGTTTTGAATTTGTCTTCATTTAGGTCCTAATGTCCATGACATATTGGAAATTGCTAAATATTACTACAGTCATTGCCTAGCTAGTTTTTGCCAATCTAGGAATATGCTTTAGTTTTTATTTGTAAATCTCTTGTTCCTTGAGTAACATAAGTTTTTAACATGGAAATGACTTGAGTTTTTCAGATTTTTGGTTAAATTTGCGGGGTTTTGTTCATATTGATTATTAAAAAAATTGATCTCTTCTTCGGGTGGACAAAAATTGTTTGATGATCTCTTAGATAGAAGTCACCTGCTTCTTCTCCTCTTGCATGCTTTATATTTATTGATTTTTCCGACTCTCTTGGACATAATTTTACTCAATAGTTTTGGTGAGAAGCTTATTTTGAGCTAAGATGGAATCAGTAGTTTCCAACTCAAGAAAACCAGATTTCTTTAGGGTGTTGCATCTGTTGTATTAAGCATTTTGATCATTTAATGCCATAGATTCTATGATCTTGATAGCATAAACAACATTCTTTGACACTAGTTATATATCCTTCTGTTGTTTCATCTAGCAAAAGTGTATGTTGTTGCTGTAATCCATTCCTCAATATGTGAATTTGGGTGTTATCATCAAACCCGTGATTATGGAATCTCCTCGACATGGACTTGTAAAGTTCCCATGCATCACAGAGTTTAAGTTGCCCTAGCTATTGCCTATTGCGGTCTTCGTACCATGCACTTTGCTCTGAGGGTAGAAACGATTAATGAATTTATCTTTCAATGTGTTCCAACTGGTCATTACCGCAACATGTTTATCTCCGCATCAATCCTAAGCTTTTGCCAATTAAAGAATGTGTGAATAGCCTCACGAGTACCGAATCTTGTTCAGAGTTAGAATCACCCAATGATCCTTCTATCTTGTAAAAATTTCTAAAGCGAGCAATGAGATTCTCATGATACATTGCAACAAATGGATTTTGATGACATGTCATCTTACATTATTTTCAATATGTTTTTTTAGTCATTTTAGTAATGATTTGAGTCAATAAAGAGGAGTTTGCTTGTGGTTTAAAGAAATTTTGTAATATTTTCATATCGAGTCATGTAATTTTAGTTCTTACCTAGCAAGCAATTCATAGGTGTTTCTGAAGTATTGTATTGAAAAATTTTGTAATTCGGCAAAGCAAGGCTCCTCGTGAAGATATGGAAGACATGGAATGAAGATTTAAGAGACCTATGAAAGCATTCAAGTTGGGGCAATTGTGTCCCAAGACCAATTAGGAAGAAGAAAGCACTCAAAAAGACGACGATGAAGTCAAAAATGCCACTGAGGGTTGTATATATTAGAGATATATGTTAGTCAGATAGTTACTAGTTAGTTAGTGCCTATAAATAGGCTTAAGATGTCACATTGTAACCAACTTTCTCAATTGTAATAATATTCAATTCCATCAATAAGATACTTTCATAGCTTTTCTCTCATTCCTTCCATGGATGCCATGTTTCCTAACATGGTATCAGAGCTAATCTGGTATCCACCTTGAAGGATAATTTCGCTGCACTTTCTAGAGAAAATCCAATTTTCTCATTCACATTTTCTTTCACTTTCTTATTTTCCTTCTGTCAATTCTTCCTTTTTCGATATTCAATTTTCTTTCAATTTCCCTTACTTTCTGTCATCGTTCCCGATTCGTTTTCATTTTCTTGACAATTCTTGTTCTAGATTCATATCACAAGTTCTACTGTTTATGATTTCTTCCTTCAATTTCAGTTTTCTTCGATTTCTGTGTTTCAATTCTGTTTTGCGTTTTGCGAGTCTCATTGTACGTGATTCTGTTCACAAGTCGGTTTGATTTTGTTTTCACCATTTTTCCCCAAAATCCCAGGGTTCCGCTAATTAGTGATTTGAATTCTTCTGTTCTTGAGATCGTGACTCTATTTCCATCGCATTTCATTACAGTTAGCGATTCTGCTTCAGTTTGCGATTCGGTTTCGATTTTGGATCTGATCGTCTTTGATTTGATCTAAATCTTGTTTCACCTGTGTTTATATGTTGTTTGAACGATATCTTCGTTTCGTTCTTGTCCATCGATTCTTGATATTTGTTTGTTCAGTTTGTTCTTAGTGTGAGGCAATATAGTGCTCATAAGCTGTTTGACAGAAGTTATCTTTGAAGACTGATTTCAATAGTTTTGCATCTGACCTGTACAAATTATGAAGATTTCACATCCATTTTGGATTTGTTGCTATGGCTAGATTCATAATTCTAAGTATATTGTTACTAAAGTGTATTTGGTCTTGCAAAGTTCTTACCAGTGAACCTTGTTTTCACTACAACATATCCATGTCTTGAGATTCACTATCAGTATGTGTTGGATGTTGAATCATTTTGATTCTTACTACTATATTGCTATCCCTTTGATTATTGATTGGTTAGATTGCAGAAGATTGCACACTTTCTGTTGGTTCTTTCTTAAGCTTCATTGTTGGAAGTATTGATTTGTTGGCCTATGGCTTGAAGTTGCATCAACATGGATTTGTTTTCTATGGTTTGAAGACACATCACATGGCTATTCATCTCCATTGGCTCATTGTCTTTTGTTGTTGTTGACATGCCCTGTAGTATGCATGTTGCATTTGGTTATTTTGTCTCGGCTCGGCATTGGAGTGCATCTCTTTTTCTATCTCTTGGAACCTTGGTCTGGTTGCTTCATGGTACCTTTGGTGTGAAGTTTGTTCAACAAATGACCTCCTTCCATTGAAGATTTTGGCCCTTCCTTGCACTTCTTTTTCTTTTGGATATTATCATTGATTTTGGATATCCTTGTTTTTCTTGTCTTGTGCTTCTGTTCATGATGGATCAGCCATGTTGATAAGCTTTCGTCATGAATGGTTAAGCGTTGTGCCTTTTATGGCTTTGTGGTTGTTGGCTTCTACCGGATGGTGGTTAAGCGTTGTTTGGTTGCTTCTTCCTCCAAGTGGTTACATCTTGAGTTGTGGTTTCCTCTTGTTGGATAAGCATTTGGTTGTTGCTATGCTCTTGGCCGATGTATTTCCGGCATCTTTCCTTGTATTTTTTTCATTTGCTTGATGTATTTCCTTGCATTTTCTCATCTCAAGTTGGAAGTGTTTTGAACACCTTCCAACTTCGGGGGGACTATTAGAGATATATGTTAGTCATATAGTTACTAGTTAGTTAGTGCCTATAAATAGGCTTAAGATGTCACATTGTAACCAACTTTCTCAATTGTAATAATAGTCAATTCCATCAATAAGATACTTTCATAGCTTTTCTTTCATTCCTTCCATGGATGCCATGTTTCCTAACAGGTTGAAGCCACATGCAAGGTGCGTGCAACAGAGAGCAAATGTTCTCTATTTCGCTGCCACGCGCAAGGCGCATGCCTCCACGTGTGAGGCACGTGCAGTTCCGGGCAAATACAACATTTTGTTGTATTTTCTCTGCAGGTTTGGGGAAAAGTCCAATATTTTTTTTCCAAACCTTTCTCAATTGTAATAATATTCAATTCCATCAATAAGATACTTTTATAGCTTTTCTCTCATTCCTTCCATGGATTCCATGTTTCCTGACAGGTTGAAGCCACGTGCAAGGTGCGTGCAACAGAGAAATCTATTTCGCTGCCACGCGCAAGGCGCATGCCTCCACGTGTGAGGCACGTGCAGTTCCGGGCAAATACAACATTTTGTTGTATTTTCTCTGCAGGTTTGAGGAAAAGTCCAATATTTTTTTCCAAACCAAACCTAGCTGAAAACTTTCATATGAATACAAGAGTTCTCATTCACAAATTCTCATTCAAAACTTGACTGTTTAAGAGGAAGACAAACACTAGAAGCATCAAGGAAGAGTCTATCCTCAACCTTTGTTCTTAGAGTGTATTTTATTTCGTTTGTAATTTGTTTTTGGTTACCATGAGTAACTTGCCTATGTAATATTTAAGACTTATGACTTGTTAATGCCCCATAGTTGGGTTGCTTTCGTGTATGTAATATTTCAGACTTAAGACTTTTGCATATGTAATATTTCAAGATCAAGTTGTGTCTTCTGACTTTTTTGTTCTGCACATATATGCTTCAAGGATCAAATTGATATCTGATTAAATAATTCAAGGACTTATTAGATGGGTTTGTAATATAATGCAAGGATCAATTTTATAGTTAGTCAAATAATTATGGTTTGAAGTTTTTTGAATTGGGGAAGAACATTACCACTAATTATTGGAAGAAATTTTGGGTATTTTGGAGTGTAGATTACAGATTATAAAATTAAGGTTCAAATTTTATATATTTGGGGAAGAAATACCCGTTGAAAATTTTAGGCTTAATTGCACTTTTGGCCCCCTATCTTTCCAAAAGTTGCGGTTACAGCCCCCTAACTAATTTAAATACAAAACAGCCCCCTATGTTTTGGTTTTATGGCAGTTTTGGCCCCCTACTCCATATTTGACCTGTCTTTGCTGACGTGGCACCCACAACCCTTAAGTGAGGTGCCACGTGTATTTTTTTATTTTTTATTTTTTTAAATTCATGCAGGCATTTTTTAATTAAATAAATTTAAAAAACCCAGATTTTGTCTTTGCTGACCTCATCATCTTCTTCTACATTCATCTTCCTCATTCTTCATACATTCATCATAAAAAAAAAAAAAAAACCAGATTTTTTTCTTCTCAAAAAGCTGAAATCATCATTTTCATAAATTCATCAAACAAATTCACACAAAATTATAACACCACAACACAAATACTTGAATACGTATGATACAACACCAACTTCACATCCCTTCAATTCCTCTATATGCATATCTCACAAACCTTCCAGATTCAACCTTTCATTAATGATCCCTCCTATCCTTCAATTACTCAGATCTACACAAAACCAACACAAATTAGTTTATACCAAATACAAAAAAAAAAATTGAAAATTTATATAAAAAATGTAGATGCTTGGTAAAAGCAACCTACCTTCTAAAATCTACAGGAACAACTCCAGCCTTGTATTGAGCAATACGAAGGAAAACAGGTTGAGCAAGATCAAAATGTTGGAGAGGATGGTTACACCAACCAGCATCATTGTTTGGTAAAGCATTGTTTGGTGGACAGAAATTTGTGGCAGTGACCACAATGGAACTAGGAAGGCACCATCTATGGTCATTAGCACATCTAATTTCATAGCAAGAGCAACAGCTTAAACCATTGTTGAAAAGTGTTGTACTCAAAGCAGCAGTGTTTGTTCCATACCCTTGACTGTAAAGGTTACCATATCCACAAGCCCCACCTACACAACAAACACAAACAACAAAATTAGTGAAATGGGTTACTTGTTTTCTGCTTCAAGATCTGATATATTTATTTTACAAAGAAGCATAAAAATCAAAACTTTAATTCAAGTAGTGGTTTTTATTGAAAAATGGTGCATACCCATTGTTCCTTAAGCATCCCTTCCTCCATAGAAGGTAGCATGAGCGTTTGTCCATCCTCCACCATAGGCATAAACAGAGGAGAAAGTCACGTGACCTAAATTTCTTTTTCCTTTTTTAATAATTGATAAAATTAATTGGAAAAAGTGGAATTGAAAAATTGGCATGAAAATGAATGGATTGAGGATGAAGTGTCCGAACCTGGAATCGAAGAAGGAGATGGCAATAGCGGCGTGAGAATCATGAGATTTTACAGAGAGAAAATTGATGATGAATGAGGAAGATGAATGGGTGAAGAAAAGATGAGTTTTTTAAAAAATTCTGGATTTTTAATTTTTTTTCTTTCTGATTTTTAATATTTTTTAAAATTTATTTAATTAAAAAATGCCTGCATGAATTTAAAAATAAAAAATAAAAAAAATACACGTGGCACCTCACTTAAGGGTTGTGGGTGCCACGTCAGCAAAGGCCAGGTCAAATATGGAGTAGGGGGCCAAAACTGCCAAAAAACCAAAACATAGGGGGCTGTTTTGTATTTAAATTAGTTAGGGGGCCGTAACCGCAACTTTTGGAAAGATAGGGGGCCAAAAGTGCAATTAAGCCAAAATTTTATATAGTTGGGGAAGAAAGAGCAAAGCATTTTATGCAATTCAATCAATTTAGTCCTTGGAAATTTTGGTCACTATCAACCAAATTAGTCCCTGCTTATGTGGCATCTGACATGGAGACCCATGTGAGAGGTTAACGGCTACATCAGCACCGTTAACACCTAAATTGGACGGAGGGACTAAATTGATTGACATATGTCAAATTCAGGGACTAATTTGATATTTTGCATAATTGAGAGATGATTTTAACCAATCCTTAAAAATTCAAGGACGAAGTTGATGATTAGCTTGTTTCAATACGGTACATTTTAAAACTCTTCAAAATTACTCATGTTTTGCAGCAATGGAGGGAAAAATGGAGATTAAATATTGGAGATATCTTAATTTATACTGAATACGGAGTTGCCTCGTCATCTTGGTTTGCTGTCAAGTGTCAACCAATCGATATTGTTTTTCCTCATTCAACTACTCCCTCCGTCCCGCAATAGATGACCCATTTGAAAATGTGCAATTTTGACATAACTTACTTTGACCGTATTTTTCTATTAATATACAAAGATAAATAATATCATATAAGATGTTGTTAGATTCGTCTCGATGATTATTTTCAAAATATCAAATTTTCATAATTTTTTCTAATATATTATTTAAGATATTTAAGCTCAAAGTTATGCATTGACATACATAATAAGGTCAACTGTGTCAAATATTATGAGACGGAGAAAGTAGTAAACAAACACTACATAGAGTGAGTTGAGATCCTTGTAAATGAAAATTACCGTTATGAAAGAGATAGACAAAAAAAAATGATTGATCCTATTATTAAATGGATTCCATCATCATTACTACCTCCTGTTAGCCAATATATTTTACTAGCTGTAATAAATGTGGTCAAAGTATAGTTGACCTAGATTTAAAGAAGATTCGAACAGAGTGTTGTATTGAAAGCAAATTTAGGTTCGAAGATGGTAGAAGACTTCGACAGAGCAGTTTTCGAAGGTGGTTATCAACAGTTATTCTTTAAGTCAGTTTGTATTTTAAGTTTGTTTTCAAATAAGCAAAACTGTCGACTTGTGGCAGTTGTAGTTTGAATTTCAAAGAAGTGTAGTTATTTCTAGACTTAGTATAAATAGTAGTTTTTCATAGGAAAAACGGGTCACAATTCCATCATACAAACTTACACTCAAAGTATCCGTATGGAAGCGAGAAACGAGTCACAAGTTGCAATGTATGAATCTGTGTACCAACTTTTGTTTAATCAATACAATTTACCTTTTTTTTCTTTAAGTGTTCTTGCACTTTACTTTATTAAGTTCGATTGAGTTCAAGTGGATTGAATTCGATTGTTTTTATCATATTTCTTATATTTTCGACACCAGAGACACAGAATTTCTAACAACAAGAACAAACACAATATGTCCTAAGATTTACTGGTTGATCTTGCAAGTTACCATTTGTAAACCAGCGGTTGTTTACGAAAATCCAACGTAAACAAATTGGCACGCCCAGTGGGACTGTTTGTGCTTTTTGTTTATAGTTTTTGTTAGAGTTTCTTTTAATTCTGGTTTGTTTTGTTGTGTATGCAATTAAGAAACAAGAAATTGCTTTTTAATATGACACGCGCTAACAACCAAAAGAAAACAAATCCAACATCTTCAAATGAAGATGTGGATCAAGTGACGGTTGAAGATGATGTTCCATCCCCAGGGAATGTTAGAACATCACAGGCTGTTCCAACTAGTAATACAGCCACTCAAACATCGTCTCAGGCCATGCCTTCGATGGCCACAGTAATTTCTCAAGCCATGCCTTCGATGGTTACCCAAACTTCCCATGATTATCCAAATAATACTTCTATTCAAGGAGTTTGGGATCATAGATCAATGCCATATGGTATGCCATCATCATTGATGCAAGGCTTACAAACTAGTGGTAATATGTTTTCAGAAAATTTAAATGTTTCATTACCACAACTTTTTGGTCCTGGGGTATCTACCACATATAGAAGTCCCCAACAAAATTTAACCAATGCTTCTATGGCTGCCATTAGGCAAACTATGGAAGAAACTAATCATGATATGGTTAATATGATGACCCAACAAATTGGTACTGTCATAAATCCTTTAATTCGAGACACCAGCACTAGTTATCAAAGGTTGTCTGATCAAATGGAAAGAATTGCTAATTTCTTTGGCGCTCCACCAATCCAAAATACCCAATTGCCTCAAAATCGAAATTTGAGGGCAATTGAAATAATTGCTGATGAACCAGTGGTTCGAAATCATGAAAATATTGTCCAACCACAAGTAGTACAACCACAAGTTCAGGCAGAACCTGAAAGACAACCCATTTTGGTTAATAGAAACCAAGATGCCGATCAAGTGGTTTTACAAGCCCGTCGAAACAATTTCGATGGTCAGAATAATATAGCGGGTATTGTCGAGGCTTTGTTAGCCCAAAATGGTTTTAATATGGGTTTACATAGACCAAATTTTGTGTCTCCTTTGTCTGAGTATGTTTTAGACGCTGAATTGCCTAGAAATTGGAAAATTCCAAAGTTTACCAAATTTGCTGGAGAAACTAATGAATCTACTGTCGAACACATTGCTAGGTTTCTCATGGAAGCAGGAAATATTGCAGAAAATGAAAATTTGAGAATGAAATATTTCCCAAGTTCTTTGACAAAAAATGCTTTTACTTGGTTTACAACTTTACCTCCTCATTCAATTTATAGTTGGAACCAATTAGAAAAAGCCTTTCATGAACAATTTTACATGGGTCAATCTAAGATTAGTTTGAAAGAATTGGCCAGTGTTCGACGTAAAAGTCATGAGTCAATCGATGATTATCTCAATAGGTTTCGTCTCCTTAAGGCTAGATGTTTTACTTCTGTTCCAGAATATGAATTGGTCGAAATGGCTGCTGGTGGCCTCGATTATTCTGTTCGAAAGAAATTAGATACCCAGTACTTAAGAGACATGGCCCAATTGGCAGACAGAGTTCGACAAGTTGAAAGACTTAAAGCTGAAAAAACTAGAACTCATAACAAATTTCCTAAAAAGGAAAAAATTGCCTATATAGAAACAGGAGATAGTGAACCCGAATTCGATTGGGGTTTAGATATCGTTGAAGACAATGATATAAACCTAGCAGAATTAAAAGATGGACCTCCATATGCTTGTAAAATGTTGAGGCCATCCAATGGAAAAAATCCTGAAGATCCCAAGAGTGACAAATATCCTTCTAAAACTTATACGTTTGATATTACTAAAAGTGAAGAAATTTTTGATCTTTTAGTTAATGATGGCATAATATTAGTGCCACCTAATATGAAGTTGCCTCCTTTGGAACAAAGGAAGAAAAGAGGATTTTGTAAATTCCATGGTTTTTTAGGTCATAACCTATCTCGATGTACTCGTTTCAGGGATTCTGTACAAAAAGCTCTTGATGAAGGGAGGCTGAAATTTGGAGAGAAATCAAAACAGCAAGTGGATGGAGATCCTATGAAAAAGGCAGAGTCCATGTTTGCTGATGTTTCTGCCAATGTGGCAGAATCCATGTTTGCTGGTATTTCTATCAATATGGTGGAAATTTCAGAGAATATTGATGCAGAAATGGTTACTGAGGACCATCAAATTGAAGAGCCAGTGGTTACTGAAGATCAATTGGCCAAGGAAATGGAGAAAGCATATCCAAAGGCTGAAGAAGATTTGGTTGATTTTTTAAATCGATGTAAAATATCTAACACCAATGCTATGCTTTGTCCTCGATGCAGTGCAGTGTTCGATAAAGAAGCTGCAAAATCAGTTGAAGGATATCAACCTCAAACAAAACGTAAAGGAGGGTGGTTCGAGAACCGTTCTAAATTTGGCTTTAACAAAAGAGGTGTTCCTTACAAGATGAAAACTTCAGAGAAGTATCAAGTGAAGAACCATAAGAAGACGTTCGTTCCTTCATCGAAGTCTCCTATTGATACTTGGGTTTTCTCTGGGGGCAAGAAAACTGGTCATTCTGCGCCTCCAGCACCACCAACAAAATGGGTAAAAAGAGCTGTCAAAGTTCCAGACCAACCAGAGAGTTCTAATCCTAACAAGTATGCTTACAAAAATAACTATAAAGGTAAGAATCCTATGACTAGAACTCAATGGCGCCGTTTTCAACGCCAGAAAAAGGAAGGAGTTTTGAAAGATGTCACTAATGATGACAAAAGTAAGGGAAAACAACCAATAGTTTTCGAAATGGTTAAAAAACCAGCTACTGAAAGAATTTTCCCTCCATTATCTTCTGCTTTAAACATCCCCAAAGGGGATGATGATATTCTAACTTCTACTTTTTCAGATTCTGAACCAAGTCTTGACATTATATGTGTGGTTTCTGTACTACCAATTGAATATGCATATGATGTATCTTCGAAGGCCAATCATGATGATGAATGTGATTTCACTGAGGAAATGGCTCGTCATAGGCCTCTGTGTTATTATGTTATGAACAATGGCTGCATCGAAGATCAACATGCAGTGTTCGAAAAACCTGATGATAGCATGAAGCTTCATTTAAAGCCTTTGTTTATTCAAGCTAAATTAAATGGTGTTGGAATTAACAAAGTGTTAGTAGATGGTGGTGCTACTGTTAATCTCCTACCACAATCTTTTCTAAGGAAACTTGGTATTTATGAATGTGATTTGAAACCACATAATGTAGTGCTCACTAATTATGAGGGATCTACTGGACAATCTCTTGGTGCTATCGAACTAGAATTGGTAGTAGGAAGCATAACCAGAGCAACTGTATTTTTGGTAGTTCCTTCTAAAGCCAATTTCAATGCATTATTAGGGAGGGAATGGATCCATGCTGTAGGTGCAGTTCCTTCTACAATGCATCAAAGGATTGTGATTTGGAGGAAAGATGGTTTGGTAGAGAATATTGAGGCTGATCAGAGTTATTATTTCAAAGCTGAAGTTGATAATCAAGATATCAACAAAAAGAACTTTGACAAACAGCTTCAATATATTGCACCATTCATGGAAAATGATGCATCAAGTTCTATGACTAAAGAAGAAAAATTCTTTGTAAAACTTGCACCAGAATGGGGTTTTCGTTGGAAAACTGCATTCGACGATGACTTCGTAGTGGTGAACAATGAAGATTGCCATGAGAAGATACCTGTAAAGGAAACAGATTTGCTGAAGACAAGAAGTACTTCGTACAAGAGGGTTACTGATGACCAAGGATATTCAGCAAATGGAATCTCACCAACTGGGTGGGATATCAATAATTGATCAATGGTTGAGCCCAGCATATGGGAAAAGATTACGGCTTATGTAGCCGAGAAAAACTTCGATTTGGCTGAAACAGCCAAAGAAGAAGAGGTCTTCGATGCTTCAGTAGAAAATAATTCTGATGACCTCGTTGATGATCAAAAATTAGACTGTATTTACGATGATGAACCTTTGGGTTTTGAAGAAGATCCAATGGAATCTACAATAAAAATGAAGGCCCAAGATCCTCTTGAAGAAGTGGATATAGGAGATGGTTCTGTAAAAAGACCAACATACATAAGTTCAAAGATTCCTAAGAGCTTCAGAGATCGAATTGTGGCGCTTTTGAAAAATTACAAGGATTGCTTTGCTTGGGATTATCATGAAATGCCTGGTTTGAGTAGAAAGGTTGTAGAGTTGCAATTGCCAATCAGGACAGATAAGAAACCAGTGAAGCAAATTCCAAGAAGGTTTGCACCAGAGATTCTACCAAAAATAAAAGAAGAGATCGAAAGACTCCTCAAATGTGGCTTCATCAGACCTGCAAGGTATGTTGATTGGTTAGCTAATGTAGTTCCTGTTAAAAAGAAAAATGAAAGTATAAGAGTTTGTATTGATTTTAGAGATTTAAATCTCGCCACTCCTAAAGATGAATACCCTATGCCAGTAGCAGAAATGTTAGTAGATTCTGCAGCAGGTTTCGAATATTTGAGTATGCTTGATGGTTATTCAGGTTATAATCAAATATTTATTGCTGAAGAAGATGTTTCTAAAACAGCATTTCGATGCCCAGGGGCATTAGGATGTTATGAGTGGATAGTAATGCCATTTGGTCTTAAAAATGCTGGTGCTACATATCAAAGAGCAATGAATTCAATGTTTCATGATTTAATTGAAGATTTTATGCAAATTTACATTGATGATATTGTTGTGAAATCATCTTCTGAAAACAAACACTTAGAACATTTACGTTTATCATTCGAAAGGATGAGACAATATGGATTAAAAATGAATCCATTAAAATGTGCGTTTGGTGTTTGTGCAGGTGATTTTTTAGGATTTGTTGTCCATAAAAAGGGCATCGAAATCAATCAAAATAAGACTAAAGCTATAATGGAGGCTAAAGCACCCTCTACCAAAAAAGAGTTGCAGTCTTTATTAGGCAAAATAAATTTCCTCAGAAGATTTATATCTAATCTAAGTGGCAGAGCACAAGCATTCTCGTCATTACTTCGATTAAAGAAAGAGGAAATTTTTAGATGGGAGCCTGAACACCAAAAGGCATTTGAAGACATAAAGTCATATTTATCTAATCCTCCTATTCTTTCGCCTTTGTTGAAAGACAAAAAGATGAAGTTATATATAGCATCATCTGAAAGAACTATAGGGAGTATGTTAGCACAAGAGGATGAAAATGGTGTAGAAAGAGCCATTTATTATCTTAGTAGAGTTTTAAGTGATGTTGAAACAAGATATCATCCTAGTGAAAAATTATGTCTTTGTTTGTATTTCTCATGTGTGAAACTTAAGCATTATATAAGACCTTTTGATGTTTATGTTTATTCCCATTTCGATATTATTAAGCACATGTTATCTAAACCTATTCTGCATAGTAGAGTTGGTAAATGGGCTTTGGCACTCACAGAATATTCTTTAACTTATCAATCTTTGAAAACTGTGAAAGGCCAAATAGTGGCTGATTTTATTGCTGATCATTCCATTGAAGAACCTGTGACTGGGGGCATCGAAACATTTCCATGGACATTGTATTTCGACGGGTCTAGTCATAAAAATGGTTCTGGAATAGGTATAGTTATTGTTTCACCAACAAATGAAGTAACCAAATATAAATTTCGAATTAGCCAATATTGTTCGAATAATGAGGCAGAATATGAAGCCTTAATAAATGGTTTAGAGATTTTGCTCGAACTGGGGGCAAAATGTTTAATTATTAGAGGTGATTCTGAATTAGTAATAAAGCAAATAACAAAAGAATATAAATGCCTCAAAGAAACTTTGATAATGTATTACACTATAGTTAATGCATTACTTAAACATTTTGTTCAAATTGAAGTTCAACATGTTCCTAGAGCAGAAAATCAAGAAGCTAATGATTTAGCTCAATTAGCTTCTGGATACAAACTTTCGAAGGAACAAGAGCAAGAGGTTATTGAAATTAAAACAAAGCGTAATTCGATAGACATTGTGCCTAACAAATTGTTAAGACCAAAACTTGGGGGCATGGAAGCATCTCAAGGATACCTTCAGAGTGCAAAATTTTCTGAAATTTTGGTCATTAACAATTTGGATGATAATGATTGGCGAAAACCCATAGTCAATTTTTTGGAAAATCCAGATGGCACAACTTGTAGAAAAGTCAAATATAGAGCCGTGAGTTATGTGATAATAGGCAATGAATTATTTAAAAAGACTCCAGAAGGAGTTTTACTTAAATGCCTTAGTGAAGCAGAAGCATATTTGGCTGTATCGAATACTCATAGTGGTGCTTGTGGTACACATCAAGCAGGCCATAAAATAAAATGGCTTTTGTTTCGACAAGGTGTTTATTGGCCAACCATGTTAAAAGATTGCATAAATTTTGCTAAAGGTTGTAAAGAATGTCAAGAACATGCTGGAATTCAAAAAGTACCAGCTAGTGAATTACATTCAATAGTGAAACCTTGGCCATTCAGAGGATGGGCTTTAGATGTAATTGGGGAAATCAAACCTAAGTCATCCAAAGGCTACAAATATATTTTGGTTGGAATAGATTATTTCACTAAATGGATAGAAGCTGTTCCACTAAAAGATGTTACTCAAGATGAAGTTATAAACTTCATTCAAAAATTTATTATTTATAGATTTGGCATACCAGAAACTATTACTACAGATCAAGGATCTGTATTTACTGGTCGAAAGATGGTAAAATTTGCTGAAGAAATAGGATATAAATTGTTGACTTCAACACCATATTATGCTCAGGCAAATGGTCAGGTAGAAGCAGCAAATAAGAATTTGATTACTATAATCAAAAGAAAAGCTAGCCAAAAGAAAAAACCCAAAGAATGGCATGAGTTTCTTTATGAAGCTTTATGGGCAGTTCGAACTTCTCCTAAAGAATCTATAAATACTACTCCTTTTCGATTAACATTTGGCCATGATGCTGTATTGCCAACAGAAATCTTACTTCAATCTACTCGAATTCAAAGACAAATCGAAATTCCAACAAATCAATATTTGGATATGATGTTGGATGAATTAGTAGATATTGATGAAGAAAGATTAATGGCTTTAGAAGTGCTTACAAAGCAAAAAGAAAGAATAGCAAAAGCCTATAACAAAAGAGTTAAATCGAAATTATTCCTGCAAGGGGACTTAGTTTGGAAAGTTATCTTGCCTATGGATAAAAAGGATCGATGTTTAGGAAAATGGTCTCCTAGTTGGGAAGGACCATGGAAAATTCTAAGAGTTTTTTCGAATAATGCGTATGAGATCGAAGAACTACAAGAAGATCAGAGAATTCTACGCATAAACGGTAAATATTTGAAAAAATATAAACCGATGTTACAAGAAATTAAAATTACACAAGAGTAATTTGATTCGAAATAAAAACTTGGCATTAATTTAAAAATGCCAACTGATGGGCAGGTTACATCGAAATGCTTAAAATGGAAAAACCATTACAAAAGAAAACATAAAATACTTAAAGACTAAAAAGCATTTAAAGATGGTTTTCACCATTCAGTTACAATCCCAAAACGATCGAGAAACCAGCGAATTTCTGTATCGAGACGACACCTGAAGCAAGCATTGACCAAGTAGTATTCATGATCTGGCCCAGGTAGAAGTGCATACCAGCCTCCAATTCTCCCATCTCCTGCACAGTTGTGGTAGTTGTTGCAAAAACGACGCCTAGTAAGCCAAATAGGCATGGGCCTATTCCACCAAGGACAGCGAAATCGATAAGTTGAAGTCCCTCCCAAAATGTCGCTTCGAAATTCTGCCAATCGATGTGTCCATGCAAGATCTTCGAAGTCTTCGAGGATGTTTTCTGGCATAGGCATGGAGAGTGCATTGATGAGAAGATGGTAGTACCTTGCACTCAGAGAGCCAGTGGCGTTGATAGCAGTAGTGAGGAGGCGTTTCATTTCTTCAATGTTTGGATTAGCATCCAACATGTGTTGAGTGCTTCGAAGAATACAGAACATGGCGTTGCCATGATTCCAGAGTCTAAGTTTAAAAGCAAACTTAGAATGAGCCACCATAGCATTGTTGTACCATTCATTGGGGTCGTAGAGGAAGTAGAGGACATCATGTCCAAAAGCCCTAGAAACTTCAGAATCCTCACTGACACGCCAATGCCTGCTACTGGTATGGCGAAAGGCGAAAAGATCTTTCCTGCTTTGAGCAGCAATCTTTGCAGCAATCTTGACTAAAAGATCATCACTCAGATTATCAATGGTGGTCATGATGATTTGGGAAAGAAGGCTTTGAGTAAGAAGGATTTTTTCAGACGAAGACGAAACAAAGAAAAGAGTGATTTTTATAAAAGGAAAATCATATTTATAGGGGAGGGAAGTTGAAAGAAGTGGTTCAATCAGACGGTTCTTCTTGCTTTGAAGATGATGACACGTGGGAACAGTTATTCTGATGGCCAATGGTTACTTAACTTTGTAATCTGAGGGAAGTTTTAAAGGTTTTCTTTTAAAAGGATTAATCTGTGTTAAAAGGTTATTTATTTGTTTTATTTCTTTTCAACTTCCTAGACAAGTTTAACTTGTTGGGTTAAACAAAAAGTTACTTTTTTGTTTCCTCATCATTAAAATGTCTTGGAAATTGTTCCAATCTTATTTGGATTTAAATAAAATTTGAATTCGATATAAGAAAATAAGAAAGGAATTTCGATGATTGAAAAGAAATTGTCATTCGAAACAGAAAATGGTCCATAAATTGTTATAAAGACATTACAGACCAAGATATTCGATAAGGCTGAAATAAAATAAAAGTCTTAGAGAATAAAATAGAAACAGAACTAAATCTCAAATGATGAGATGAGTTTCTCGATTTGGCTCTTGTATTCAACCAGTTGAGTATCGAGAGCATGGTTGTCACTTGCAAGTTGAGCAATGGTAGACTCTACTTCCTTGGAGAGCTTGAATTTGTTAACAGCTTCATTGGCTTCTTGATTTCTGGCTTCATCCTTAGCCAAAATTTCAGCTTTCTGAGCTTCCAGCTCTTTAATCTTGGCATCGATGTCAACCACTTGCTGCTTCGCATTGTTTCTTTCTTGCTGAAGAGTTTTAAATTTCTCTTGGAAGGATGACAGTTCGATCACAATTTGATCATGATACGCTTTCTTCTCTTCCATTTGAGCTTGATCAGTTTTCCTCTTCTGGAAGTTTTGATTAGCACTCTCCAACATTGGTTCAAGATAGTTAAACAGGTTTCGAAATTTCCAACCAGTTGGGAGAGCACCAAGCTTTTCAAATAAACTCCTGATTTCAGCAAGAGCTCCAGCATCCTTTTCAATCAACTCTAGCAAGTTGGCTTCGATGATCTTCTTTTGAAATTCTGCTAGCAGGTTGTTCTTTGAAGTCTCAGAGGGATTTCCCTTGGATGAATCAGAAGTTTGGCCAGTGCTAGTTGAGAAAAGAGTATTACTCTTAGCTATCAAGGCAAAAGCGTTGAAAGGATCATCTTTGGCCAATCGATCGATTTCTTCCAGATCGATCATAGGAGTATCTTGTTGAGCAATCATCTCTGCATCACCAGGAGCATCTTGTCGAGTAGTGATTTTTGTATCTTCAGTAGCAAAGTTTGATACATTATCTCCAAGGGTGGGTGCAAAATAAGATTGATCATTGTTGAGTGATTCATCATTTACCAAGTCATCAGTGGGTGTTTCTGTTTGTTGTTGTTGAGAAAGATTCACTTTAAGACCTTCTGGACTGCTAGCATCATCATGCTCATCTTCTTTGTCTTCAGCAATTGGTGAAGTGGTCTTCGAAGAAGGAAGGTCTTGCCCATGTTGTGATGGATTAGCTTGTTCTTGTTCGATACCCTAAAAAGAATAAGATAAATGCTTAAAACAAGACACTTAGAAATATTTCGTATAAAATATGGTTTTGATAAAATACCTTCGAACCATTATCACCAACATGTGAATGAGCACTAGAGTGAGAATTCTTTCGAAGACGTTTGAATGGTTTAGATGGTGAGATGGTGGGAGAACCTTCAGAAGCTTCCACTTCGACTTCCTTTTCTTGGACAAGTGATATTTGTTCTTGTTTTCTTTTCCTTCTTCCTTCAGTATTGACTTTGGGAAGTGTTACTTTGGAAGCTTCGATCTGTTCTTTAGTTATCTCCACCTCGTCATCATCATCAGAGAGATCGACAGTTGCTTGTTCTTTCTTGTTCTTCGATCTAGAAGGTCTTTTCGATGAAGTTGTTTTCACTTTGGGTTCCTTTGATTTAGGAGGTTCCTTCGATGCAGCCTCAGATTTCTTCGATTCAACTTCTTTAGTTTGGGAAACTTTCTTTTTCTTCTTGTCAGACTTGCTTTTTGAGGTGTTCTGGGTGCTGGCATCATCGAGCTTTGTTTCTCCTGGAGTTAAAGGCAAAGCTGAAATATGTGATTATACAGATAAGTACTATTTTTTCTAAAAATAGTATTAATATATTTTAGTAAAGGAAAAAATCATACCCATGATACTGGGAGTTTCGATTCGAACTTGGGATAATTCATAGCCAAGTTCACCACTATATTGATATAAATTGCATTTAGCATAGGTTACTAAATTATTCTGTGGGATTTTGAAATTATAAAGTAACCATTTTGGGTATGGTGGCCTAAAGGCCAAAGCAAGATTACAAGATGGAAATTTTGCTAGTCTCATTTTCTTTTCTAAAACATAAAGATATTTATTGGGTGTTCCAGGGGGAAAAATTGTTTCTGGAATTTTTTCTCGAATTTTGTCTCTCAAGGTCTGAGCAGCATAATATACTGTCCTCCTTGGATGTAAAGGGTTATATGCTGTTTGATAATATCTTTGAAATTGCTGAATTTCTTTAATGTGCGTACCTCTAGTCTTCTTGTCTTTGTTCTGCAAAGTGTGAAAAGTACTGGTCAGTTGAGGCAGCAATTCATCAGGATTCCCTCGATTGGATTGGCGTATGTAATAATTTCGCCACCATCGAAAGAATGTTTCAGAGCATGCAAATGATGTTGAGAAATATGTAGGCTCGAACACAGTTGTTCTCTTGGCTTGAATTATGGATTTCCACACAGGTTCGATCAGAGGAATTTTCCATTCACTTATACTTTTGAACAAAGAGCTAGGTTTCGATTGAACCATACCAAACTGTCTAGCTACATGGTTAGGTTGGTAACCATATACTCCATAAGGGCTACCAGGTGTAAGTCTGCTAGATAGATAGGTAGGGGTCAAATAAGCTTCCCATATAGCATTGATTTCTGTTTTGTTGGCTGTTTTCGAAGTAGTGGGAAAATCCTCTTTGAACCAGTTAGGTCCATATTTCCTAGTGGTAAATGGTGCCATTATAGGGGTGAAAATGGGACAATCAAGCAAGGTTTTGTAAGCATTCTCAAAAAGTTGTTGCGAAGATTTGTTCCCATCAGGGTGAAACATAGCTAAGCCTATACCTTCAGTGGTCCTTTCTGAGTATGCTGATGTGTAAGAGGAAGGTAGGATCGAAGCAAGTTTTGATCCAAAAATGGCTAAAAGCCATAGTTGGAACAACCATATGGGTCCTGATACAACTAAATTCCCACCAGTTCGGGGATAATCTCTAAGATTATTAGTTGTATGGTTAAGGGTTTCATACAAAGAACCTAGAATCAGTTTGCTTAAACAGATATCTGTTCCTTCATGTAACTGATTAGCTAGACACATGAATTTCTTAGGGACTTGTACTGACCTTGAGCAAAAAACATGCATAGATAACCAGTAGGTCAAGAAAGCTACATGTTCATCTGCAGATACTTCAGCACATTTGGTATCATGGTTGTTAGCTATAAACAAACCATAGGCAGGGCTATCGAAATTTACTGAGTATTGAGAGGTGGTAACATCTGGATTAAAGGTGTATCCAGTTGGTTTTAAGCTAGTAAGGTCGGCCACATCTAAAAGGGTAGGAGTGAGCATTCCACATTTCAAGTGAAGGCTGTTGTTCGATGGGTTCCAAAAATGTAAAGCAGCAAATATCAATTCATTATGGTATTTTGGACCATATCGAGATATTTGGATGAGATCAAAAATCCCTTTCTCCTTCCAGAATTGTCCCTTTTGTTTTTGAACTTTGTCTAACCAAGCAATGTATTCTGGAGAAGGTTTTGGTTCAGTCCTAATTTTGGATTTTACAAAACTTAGGTCAAAAGGACCTTTTGTGAAAATTAACGGAGGTTGAGTTTCAATACATGGAAAAAGAGAGTTAATTTCTGGAGTTTCAGGTTCTAGAGAAATGGGGCCTAAGAATGCATGTGGAGTATCAGTACAAGGGATGATTACCTGGGTTTTCCAGATAGCTTTTTCAGCTTCATTAATCTCTGGTTCGTTCACAAAAGCAGGAGCAGCATTGGCGATTTCTTCAGTGAAATCAATGGGTTCTTCGCGATTCACATGAGAAGTTCCTGCTGCGTTTGTCATTGTTTCAATGTTTTTGTGAGAAGTTGATGAATAGTGAAGATTTCGTGTTTAAAGATAGGAGTTGCAGAAAATTCGAAGCTTTTTCTTTGAGAGAATGTTGGCGGAGAAGAGGAACAGTGAAAGTGAAAATGAAATGGTGAAAAGTGAGAAGAGTAAAGGTGAGTTTGTTTCTATATGGACCTTTGATCATGACACATGTCAAGATCTTATTTTGACAGTTTTACCATTAAAAATGGCGTCTTTTCCAATATTAGAGAACGTGGCCCACTAACTAAGATTGTGGGGTCAGTATTTAAAGGAAATTTGAATTAGTTTTGAATTAAATACTGACATCATTCATTTCGATGGAGAATGTTAGTTATTTTTTCAAAAACGTCTTTTTCTTCTTCGGTGAAATCGAAAATGGCGTTTCTGGGGGGCAATTTGTTAGCCAATATATTTTACTAGCTGTAATAAATGTGGTCAAAGTATAGTTGACCTAGATTTAAAGAAGATTCGAACAGAGTGTTGTATTGAAAGCAAATTTAGGTTCGAAGATGGTAGAAGACTTCGACAGAGCAGTTTTCGAAGGTGGTTATCAACAGTTATTCTTTAAGTCAGTTTGTATTTTAAGTTTGTTTTCAAATAAGCAAAACTGTCGACTTGTGGCAGTTGTAGTTTGAATTTCAAAGAAGTGTAGTTATTTCTAGACTTAGTATAAATAGTAGTTTTTCATAGGAAAAACGGGTCACAATTCCATCATACAAACTTACACTCAAAGTATCCGTATGGAAGCGAGAAACGAGTCACAAGTTGCAATGTATGAATCTGTGTACCAACTTTTGTTTAATCAATACAATTTACCTTTTTTTTCTTTAAGTGTTCTTGCACTTTACTTTATTAAGTTCGATTGAGTTCAAGTGGATTGAATTCGATTGTTTTTATCATATTTCTTATATTTTCGACACCAGAGACACAGAATTTCTAACAACAAGAACAAACACAATATGTCCTAAGATTTACTGGTTGATCTTGCAAGTTACCATTTGTAAACCAGCGGTTGTTTACGAAAATCCAACGTAAACACCTCCGTCCCGGTATAATTGACATACTTTGGTTTTTCACACAGATTAAGAAAAGTGTATAAATAAAGGGGAAAGTGTAATATATTGTATTGAGAATGATAAAAGTAGTATTATTTAGTGTTATATTGTATTGGGAATGATGAAAGTTGTATTGAAAATTGAAATGGGTCAGTTATTTTGGGACACTTTTTTTAGAAAATGTGTCAGTTATTCCGGAACGGAGGGAGTAATTATTTTCAAATAGTGGTAGGGCATGCAAAACAAAAACGATGATGACAATTTCCAAAAAGATACAATCGATATAATGTAAATAAAGATTTCCTTGTTAATGTAACTTACTTGGATTTGCCAAAAGTAATAGAGAAAAAGTGGAAACCACGTGACAAACGCAGCACTGCACTCATAATAATTAATAGGTTGTACTACTAGTACTAGTAAGAAAAGATTCGAATTTTCGAAATTGGAGCCAAAGAGGTGGATTGGTCCTTATCACCATCGATAGCAGTGTTAACAAGAGCCGAGTGCGATGAGTTCAAAACAATCTCACCGTTCCTTTGAAAAAAGGGGACTGCTCTAATGACACTTAAGAATTTAAAAATATACTCCCTCCGTTTCAAAATGGATGTCGCTTTAGCCAAAAAAATTTGTTTCAAAATGAATGTCACTTTCAGTTTCCAATGCAATAATAACTTTTTCTTTTCAATTGTACCCTCCAATTAATACTCTGCACACTACTTCCAAAGTATTATTTTTAAAACTAACCAATAGTTAATAAGGATAATTTGTTAAAATAACCATTCTCTTTCTTTTAATCATTGCATTTCTTAATATGTGTGTAAACACCTAAAATGACACTCATTTTGAAACGGAGGGAGTATTTTTTTTGAATAATGGAATTTAAAAAATAAAAATTATTTTTTGAAGTTTAAATAGGTTAAATGCACTATTTTTGCAAGCAGGAGTTGAAATATTTTTTGACTCAAGCAGGAGTTGAACATTAGCAACCATAATTACCAACATTGGAGCTATGGTACAAGTACATAATCTTAGTTAAAAAATATATAAAAATTTCATAATTTTCTATTACCTTTTTCTTTTTTTGCTGGGATAACTTGCTACTATTACTTATAAAATTAGTGAAGGTTGAATTGAATATCGTTAACACGGTGCTTATAGAACGATGAAATTATGTTTGATTTGATGAAATGATTTTACTTGTTTTAGATTAAAAATAGACCTTGATTCACAATTTTTAATTTATTATTATTTGTTAAAGAAATAACTGTATTGAGTTCAATTTTAATTTTTTTAGAGTTCAATTTGTTAATTTACATTACCAGTTCCATATTAAAACACCTTTTTTTTTGTAGCAAGGAGTTCAAAACTTACAAATGCACAGAAGTATAAAAATGCAGATCTATTAAACTGAATAACCAAGCTCAAGCAAGTCTTAACAAACAACAAATTAAAACGACATTTTTTCTTCTTTTTTCACTAACAAATCACACAATACAACCATGATTTCCAAACACAACATAAAACAAAAACGAAAAACATAGATTTCCTTTTCCTAATTACCATTCTACCCTCAATCCACATTTTTATTTCAACTAGTACACCATTAACAAGGTCACTTAACAATAACCCAACTCAAACATGATTTATTTTCCTCATCACTTTCAACTTTCAATGGCAAAAGATAACCTTAAGTTCACCCGGTGAAGAACACTGATGAATCAAAGAAGGAGAATCATGTGCAAACGTAAACGTAGCAGGACAAGCATCCTTAAAGAACTTTGAGTACACAGTAGGTTTACAAGTTTGTGGGTTGTTAAAATGGTTCCTACAACAATGTTCATCACTGTGAAAAGCTTCACAACCACTCTTACAAGCCACAACAGGACCATGACCCATTGGAACACGGTGCTGCAAAACAGGAGGACATGAAGCAACAAGATCAGCTTTGCAACCTACCACTGGACACTCACCTTTACCCTCATGCGGTGTAACAGTCAAAGGAGTGTTGAAACCATCGACCAGACTAACACTGTAAGATGAGAAGTCTTTGTTACCGTGGTGTACGTCGAACTGTACTAGGGTTGCAGGTGGTGAACCACCTGCTCCGTTGCAATTGAGACGGTTGCCACAGTCGCCGGTGAGGCAGGAGAATTTGTTGTTGGTGGTGGAGCAGCCGGTTCTGGCCCATGCACGGCCGGCCCAGTGGGTGTCTGGGACGGGAATGGAGAGGTGGGTGAAGTGACGGAGTTCGAAACCGCCGGTAGAGAGGACGGGGAAGCCGCCGTTGGGGATGATAGCTGGCCAGACGGTGTAGGGGCAGTTGTTTACAAAAGTGAATATTAGGGCTTGAGAGGGTGAGAATATGGTGAGAAAGATGAAGGTTGAAATGAGAAGTGAGTTGGTGAAGGAAGAAGAAAAAGAAGAAGCCATTGTTGCTTGAATAAACTTGAAACTTGAAGAATGTGTTGTTTAGGTTTTGTTTATTTATAGGCAGAAAGATGAAGAAGAGAATGAACGGTGTGTGATGATGAATGATGAACGGCTAGTTTTACTTTTGTCTGTGGGATTTTGATATGACTGGAATGCCCTTTCTGTGTTTTTGAAAATGTTGTGATGTGTTGATAATTTTGAATTTGTAAAGGGTAAAATAGACATAGGAGGAGGTAGTAGATTAGTGTAGTACTAGTACTATTTTCCGTGTTCTTTTGTCTTTTTGATCGAATTCTGAAAAGGTTGTCTGAAAGTCTGAAACAATGGACAAGACTCGTCGGTAAGAAAATGATTCGGTCTCCAACGTTAGGCGGTACACCACTAATTCTCTTCAACCATCAATATAGAGAGGATAGAAGTTCATGTGTTTTTTTAAAAAATCAAATATTTTAATTTTTAATGTACTGTTTACATAAATTATTCTTAGAAACATATTGTTTAAAATCTTTAACAAATGCGACCCAGACATTTGTTAGCATTTTTTTAAAAAAATATTAGGTTAAACTGTATTTTTTGTCCTTTAAGTTTTAAAATGTTATGATTTTAGTCCCTATTAAAAAAATGATAAAATGACCCTCCATATTTAGAAAATGGTCATGTTAACTTGTGCCCTTAGGGCACATGTTAAACAATCCAAAAATGGAAACATTTTCTTAAATTTTGTGCATTCAATTATTGAAAAGTAAAAAAGTTAAAGTCAAATGCATTAATTACAATAGAATATTTCTATTTTGAATCATTAACTTGTGCCTTGAGGGCACAAGTTAACATTTCCCTTTAGAAAAATATGTTCTTTTGACCTTTAACATAAGGGAAATATGATTTTTTTGATCCCTAATCTTCTCAAAAAGTTGCGATTATGACCTCTGTTTTGGGACACGTGATGTCTTCTCAACAATTTTGGGACGAAAGGGGCCAAAATTACCATTTTTTAATAGGGGACCAAAATCGCAACATTTTAAAATTTAAGGAGCGAAAAATGCAGTTTAGCCAAAACATTAACTAAATTTGTCTAAAAAATTGTGAATTTTTTTTTTAATGTAATTTTTTCACTTTAAAAGCTTTAATATGTACCAATAGAGTATTTGTCAAAAAAAAATGTACCAATAGAGTACATCATTCAGTCACTATTATAATCAAATATTTACATTTTACATTCATTTAATTAATGATGTTTGTGATCTTTATTATATACCACATATATCATTCATTGAATGAATCTAAAATATAAATTTTTGTTTATAATAATTACCGGATGACGTACTAGCTAACATACACCACAAAAAAAAAAAGAATTAACATGATCCTAAAGCATTGTTTGTTTTAAGGGAAATACTAACTTGTGCCCTTAAGGCACAAGTTAAAGATCTTAAAATAGAATTAAACAATAAATATGTACTGTAAAGATAAGTTTTTAATCTTTTCAGGTTTTGAATGCACAATTTTCAATGTTAAATTTCTACAATTAGTTTCTTATCTTGTTCTTTTAGGACACAAGTTAGCAAGACCCTTGTTTTATTAGATTGTGCAACGACACAAAGCAAGAGAAGGAAAAGTAAACCCACGTAGGTTGGCCTAATGGTTTTGACTTGGAATCTTGGAGTGTGCTCCTCCGTCTCAGGTTCGATTCTCTCCAGTACCAATTTAGGTTGGTTAAATTAGCTTCTTAAAAAAAAAAGGAAAAGTATCTAAAACTTTGTGTCATACCATTCCGCTGACTTTGGAAGGAAAGATTGATTAAGGCGGGTCTCATGTGTAAAATCTTTTACGTCCATAAATGAGGGGAAATTAGAGAACGAGCTCTTATTTGGGAAAAGTGAAGGGGGTTAGAAAACACAAAAAAAAAATAGGGTTTGAATTGTGTGTTTAGATTTAATAAAAACTTTTTCTTTGTTAACCAGTATTGCTTAGGAATTTAATATCAAAGGTTTCAAACACAATTTCTTTATCAAAATGTTTGACCATTATTGCTAGAGAGAGAGAGATATTTGTGTTTTTTTTTATAGGGGCTATTTTCCGACCTCGTCCAAAATGCATGGACTATTTCGAGGTTTAACCCTTTATTCTATAAAAAATGATATAATAATAATAATAATATATCAACATGTATATTTATATATATATATATATATATATATATATATATATGTTATACCCTAATTTTGGACCTAAAAATACTAGCCCAATTCTCCTTTTCTTGCATTTCAAGTCATTTGAATTCGTCTCTGATCAATTGCATATTTCTCTGCATTTTATTTCAATATTATTTGCAAAATTCATGGGAAAAGGGCATTTTAGTCATTTCCTATGTTAAAATTTCTTTCAATCTTTGAAAAATTGTTTGAGTCTTTTCCACTGGTTTGAATAAGTCCTTATTTCAATTCCATGTCAAAATCCATTTTAAGAATTGCATTTAAAGTCATTTTGAGTCAGTTTAGCCCCTAGGGGCATTTTAATCTTTTCATATGTCAAGACTCTATTTAATTTCCAAAAAATTGTCTCTGAGTCTTTTAATTTGTTTGTATAAATTCTTGCTTTAATTCTCTGTTAAAAATCATTTTAAAAAAAATTGCATCTGAGTCATTTTTAAGTCATTTTAGTCCCTAGGGGCATTTTGGTCATTTCACATAAAAATTTTGGGGCGTTTAATCCATTTTGTTATTTTTAATCGTTTCACTTTACGTTATTTTCCATTTACCAATTTTAATTCAATTTTATTTTTAATTTTCGTTTTAGTCTTAAAATTTCTAATAATTGCATTTTAGTCCTTAAAGCTTTTGTTATTTGCATTTCAACCCTTTTTGAGTTTGTTATGGTCAAGGTCAAAGTTGGTCAAAGTTTGTTACTACTTAGTCCATGTGGCACTCTCCCATTGGTCAAGAATTATTGCATGGCACCTATAAATCCAACTCACCTCCCAATTTCTCATTCAACTAATCATTTTTTTTACAAAAAACTCCACAAAAAAAAATCACAAAAAATTCATAACTTTTTTTTCTCAATTTTCCCTCTCTTCTAATAACTTTCTCTCTCCTCTAACTAACTTCCACCATAGCCAAAAGCTTCAACAACCTCCATAACCACCACACCTCCACCATAACCACCTTCAACCACCACCTTCAACCTCCACAACCACCATAACTACCTCCAAAACCACCATAACAACCTCAAACCTCCACAAATTCGTCCCCAATTCACAAATTAATCCGAAAACGAACAAACAACGCTCACGGATTCAGGTCTGAAACGCACTCATCATCGTCATTCAAACCGAATCCAGCATCAATAGTACAAATCGAAATTGCAAAAGAAGAGGATTGGAAGTGTGAAAAGAAGCAGATTCGAAATTGAATTTCCAACAGCAGCAAGAACACGAACCACAAGTCGAATTCGAACTAAGCTGATTCCCAAAACAAGGAATCCAGAATCGAGCTCAAGGTCAACAAGAAACGGAATTAGCACTGAACCTATACCAAATCGGAACAGCAACGTATCTTGCTTTCTCCAGAAGCACGAATCTGTGGAATTTTCCTCTATTTCAAAGCGAAATCGCCAAATAGCTGCATCAGATTGAGGTAACACGCTTTCTTCTTCTCTTCTTCCGATCTGTGCTATTTTCATTGTTATTACGTGAATCCGAGTACATAAAGGGGTATTAATTCCTTCCATGATTCATCTTTGTTGAATCTGCACTATTTTCATGGTCCTTGTGAATCCGAGTTCATGTTTGAGAGGGAGAGAGAGTTTGGTTTGATCATTTTTAGGAAGAAGCTTGTAAACAACATTGAACAAGGAAGGGAAGAGTAGTGTTACGGCTGATTTGTTTAACTCTTGTTGGACCGGTTCGGTTGAACCAACCCGTTCCTGAACCGGTCCAGCTTAGTTGACCCGTTTTTTTTTTGCTCCATAACCCAGTCCTTCCCTTAGGTTTGGGCTTGGGCCCTTGTGTGATGCTGATTTCGTTTTTTTGGGAATTTTCTTGCTATTTGTATGCTGCAAACTGATTTTTACACCTCTGCTCATGTTCAAAGCCTCTTGAAAATTCCACAAAATTTCCAATAATTTTCTTGTGTCTTTTGATGAATTTTAGGGTATCTTGCATGCTAAATCTTGATCACAATATATAAAAATTATCTTGATTCTTGATTAATACTTTGTATTCATTTTTACTCGAATCTTAATAAAAATTTCTAAGTGTTTTGTGAATGTTGATGTGATCAATTTTTAGCACTTGATACTTGTTCCTTGGAATGTAATTACAGGTTAAACCCTACCTCAAAAATAATGTGTGTTCGTTTTTGTCATTGTTGCCACTTTTTGTTAAGACTTTTGTGAAAATTGTGACGTGATTTTGTCCTTGAATTTTGGTACATAAGTGTGGCTTTGAGTATGTCGTTCTTGGAGTGAGTTTGTCTCTTTTTAGTATGTGCTTGCTGTTTTGTTATGGATCCCTCACCTTGTGAAATATGTGGGTTTCTTGTGTTAAATAAAATACAAATAGGCTTGAAAATACTATGATTGTATTGCATGCTAATTTCCCTTGATTTCTCACATCATGATTGATTTAAAACCTTTGGAATATTGCCATTGATGTGACGATTATAGGCCTTAGTTTTGCCTTAGAATTCTAGTAGCTTTAAGCACTATCTCACCATGCTTTCTTTTGGCTAAATTTTTGGCTATTTCCTTGTTAAATTCTAGTTACTTTACTATACTCTCTTGTTTGCCTTCATTTCATTTTACATCTTGTCCTACTAACCCTTTTATTTCAATGTTTCATACATCATGAGCATTCCATACTTCATCTCCTCCTTCACTTTATTTCTTGCACTTTAAAATTCATGCAAAGATTAGAATATAACACTTAGGAATTTTTGTACTTTACTTTTATGCGATTTAAATTCTTGCAAGACCATAGAATGTAAACTAGGGCATGATGTAATAAGGACAATGGACTCTAATGATGTACACCGACACAAGCACCGACACATGCACACACATCACATAGATACTTCAGATGTATGTTTAGGTTATGCATGCCTAGATGTATGTTTAGGTGATTGAATGCTTAGATGTATGTTTAGGAACTTTAAAACTTAGACAAAAATCCTTTTTTCCCAAAAATATGAACAACATCACTCAAATATTTTCTAAATAAACCTTGGGATCAAAATCCCATTGTATTTCCCTTTTATTTTCTTAAATAAAAACTTTAATGAATTTTAATCATACTTGGACTTCCTTTTGCAAAATGACTAATTCAACCTCATGTTTTCACAATCGTATGCCCTTGAGGCCTCTCTCTCATTCTTCAAAATTTCATTTTCAAACTTAAAATCAACCAACAAAAACAAAAACATTTTTTGGAAGAGAACTACGGTGGATTTGATCCCTTAAAAGGGTACGTAGGCAAGGAAACAATATTCCTTCAATTCAAATAAAACAAAATTCAAACACTTTCTTCTCCCTCCAATTCTTCACTTAGCAAACTTTAGGTGTAAATATCATTTTTCAAATAACGTTTAAAAACAAAGCGCGCGTAGAAAATAAAGACGGTTCCTATAGGATACTATAGTCGTTATGGGTGCCTAACACCTTCCCGTAGCGAAAACAACTCCCGGACCTCGATTCTCAAGGGTTTTTCTTATTTTTCCCTTCCCAAGAAAAAATGAGATATCAAAGGTTAAAAATGTTCAAACGTAATCAATGTTTGACACCCGAAAACCAAGATAAAACAGCTGGCGACTTCACTGGGGAGATTCGAGAGTTACGCCTAATCTTTATTTCCACGCTTAAGCTTTCGTTTTTACTTGCTTCTTTTTGTTTTCTTATGTGAATAAATGTTTAAATTCTTGCAAACGTGTGGGGTGAGAATATCAAAAGTCCTACACCCGGGCTGAGTGAACTTAGGATTTAGGAGGGGTATAATCGACAATTCATTCCGAGGGTTGCCTCGTGTATTGGATTATGCGATCAATCCCACATAGCTGAGGCATTTTCGGGGTGATGTTGTCGGCGCGTGTTGTCGCGTTTAGGCACTTTACTTCTAATTGTTCTATGACGCTATGAACCGTAGATAACCAAACCCATCCATGGCCATTTTCTAGGATGTAGTGCGGAGGCCAAACCGAGTGTTGTCTCGAGTTTTAGTCGTCACGCGATACTACACTCAAGTTAGACCTTCTTACGGATAATCATGGAGTGAGTGTTGTCTCGTGACACCGTGATATACGTCGGAGAGGTTGCAACTTGGGAACCTTTTTTAGAACCCGGTTACTATTATCCTAAAGCCCTAGTTTCACCGGACACCGTGTCCACCCATGACTCCTCGACTTTGAACTTTAACCCACCATGTTTTCTCCGTACTTGAACATAATCATGCATACATGCATACATGCATAAACATTTTTCCATGCATTGTTATCGAAGGACTTAGACGAATTGAATTTGTAAACATTGTAGGAATGGGGAAGACTAAGTCCTACAAGTTCAAGGAAGTGGATTTGGCTAGTTTGAGAGATTTGGCACTCAAGATTGAGGATCCGACTGGTTTCCGACATCGTTACGGGGCTTTACTTACTATTCTCCAGACTAATGTGGATGAGAAGCTTGTGCACACTCTAGTGCAATTCTATGATCGGGAGTATCGGTGCTTTACTTTTTCCGACTTTCAGTTGGTGCCTAATCTAGAGGCTTATTCTTGCTTGATGGGTCTATCTATTGCTAAGGGGGTACCTTTCTCAGGACCTGAAAATCCTCCTACTCCATTGGTTATTGCTAAGGATCTCTATCTCAAGACCACCAATGTCTCCAAGAATCTTGTCACTAAGGCTCGTATCCGAGGGTTCACTTCGAAGTATCTACTTGAGAAAGCCAACCTCAAAACCACTTGTCAGGACACTCTTGAAGCTATTCTTGCACTTCTCATCTATGGGCTTATTCTCTTTCCAAATCTTGATGACTTCGTGGACATGAACGCTATTATGATCTTCCACTCCAAGAATCCGGTTCCCACTTTGCTAGCTGACACATACCATGCTATTCATGATCGATCCGGCAAGGGTCGTGGATACATTCTTTGTTGTGTGCCTCTCCTCTATAGGTGGTTTATTTCGCACCTTCTGAAGTCTTTCCACAACAATCTGGAGAATTGGTCCATTTCATAGAGGATTATGGCTCTCACTCCTAATGAAGTGGTTTGGCTCACTCCAGCTTCTAGAGTTAAGGAAATTATCTTTGGTGGTGGGAAGTTTCTTAATGTACCTCTTCTTGGTACCCGGGGTGGAATCAACTATAACCCGGAGCTCGCCTTGCGACAATTTGGTTTCCCGATGAAAGAAAAGTCCATCAATCTTGCTACATCTCCTTACTTCTTCCACTATTCCAATGCTCCCACAGGGATAAGAGAAGATTTCATGGAAGCTTGGTCCAAGCTTCGGAAGAAAGAGGTGAAGCATATGGGTGTAAGGTCTGGTATTGCTCATGAGGCCTATACACAGTGGGTGATAAACCAAGCTGAGGAGATTGGTATGCCTTACCTCTCTATGAGATATGTGTCTGCATCTATTCCTACCATGCCTTTACCTCTACTACCACCTACTCAGGAGATGTATCAAGAGCATCTAGCTATGGAGAGTCGGGAGAAGCATCAGTGGAAGACTAGATACTATGAGGCTGAGAACTTGATTATGACTTTGGATGGAAAGGATGAGCAGAAGACTCATGAGGTGTTGACACTGAAGAAAGAGTTGGCTAAAGCTAGGAAGGAAATTGAAGAAAAGGATAAGTTGCTTATGAGAGACTCCAAGAGGGCTAGGGGTGCCTGTGACTTCTATGCACGATACTGCAGCTATGAGTCTGAGTCTGAGGATGATGCTTCCACTTTCTATGCTTGAGGATTTCTGTTTCTTGTTGCTATTTTCAATTGTTTATGTTGTTTTACATTTCAAAGTCTATCCCTTGGCTTAGTATTTCAAAGGGAATCGTCTTGTAAAACTATATGTTGGTTGTTTGTTTCCCGTTTATGTTAATTGTTGTTTAGTAATGTTTACAAGAGCTCCAATTTGTCTAAAACCCTTCGATAACACAAAAGAATCTTTTTGCATATGCATTAACACATTTCATGCATCATATGCATTTATTGGTCACAAAAGACTTCTCTCGTGCTCATTGCCTCCTGGTTTTGTCCGCCGCAGTCTGAAAAGTGGCTCGTGCTCGCAAAGTTTACCAACCAGATAGAATTCATCAAACAAGATTTTACAAGAGAAGAATCATGGCTAACTTTGAAGAAGAAAATGCTCAGCTCCGTGCCGAATTGGCTGCTATGAAAGAAGACTTGGCTAAGGCTCACGATGCTATGTCCACTATGATGGCTGCACAAGAACAACCAGCCACATCTGTCCCAGCTTCTACTGAAGCGATTCCATCTATTTCACTGTCTAATGTGATGTCTGATGCTCGGTTTGTTATGCCCAATGGACGTCCTTATGGGCTCTCAGCTTTCTATTCTCCTAATACTGCTGCTGGTGTCTCTGGTTTTGCTGGTCAAGGACAGAATCCTACGACAACCTTTGCTGGTACAAGTACTTCTATGCCTCAAGTGACTACTGTTGTTACCGACCCTGTTGTACACACTGTGCAACAGCTGATTGATGTTGACACTCCGCGTGGACAAGACCCTGTAATGGAAGCTATAAGGAAACAGTTAATAGAGTTAGCTGGAGAACTCCGCGAGGTTAAAGCTAACCGTGGGAACGGTGTTTCTGCTAAGGCTCGTGATCTATGCCTGGTATCCCGATTTGAGGTTCCTAAGAAATTCAAAGTGCCAGATTTTGACAAATACAATGGAACTTCTTGTCCACATAGCCACGTCATTCGGTACGTCCGAAAGATGGCCAACTACGCAGATAATGATGCGCTGATGATCCACTGCTTCCAGGATAGCTTGATGGAAGATGCGGCAGATTGGTACACTAGTTTGAACAAAGACAATATCCATACTTTTGAAGAACTTGCAGCTGCTTTTGAAAGTCATTATGAGTTCAATACCCGCTTGAAGCCAAATAGGGACTCTCTTAAGTCCTTGTCTCAGAAGTCAGACGAAACCTTCCGACAATATGCTCAGAGATGGAGAGGGGCAGCTGCCCGTGTTTCTCCTCGGCTTGATGAGGAGGAATTAACACAGACGTTCCTAAAAACTTTGAAGAAGGAATATGTTGAAAGAATGATAGTCTCTGCTCCAAATAATTTCTCCGACATGGTTACTATGGGAACTCGTCTAGAGGAGGCTGTCAGAGAGGGTATTATTGTTCTTGAGAAGGGTGAATCCTCAACTAGCGCACCTAAGAAGTATGGTAATGGCCACCACAAGAGGAAGGAATCCGAAGTAGGGATGGTGTCCGGTAACCAATCTTCAGCTACTGTCGCTCCTATTAATGCTGCTCAGTTGCCTCTGCCTTACCAATATATGCAGTACTCTCAACATCCTTTCTTCCCGCCATTCTACCAACAATATCCTCTGCCACCGGGTCAACCACCAGTGCCCGTTAATGCCATTGCTAAACAAGTACAACAACAGCCTCCTGCTCAACAGCAGCAGCAGCAACAGGGTCCTCGGCCCAGGACTTATTTTCCACCAATACCAATGCGGTATGCTGATCTGCTCCCAACTCTACTTGCTAAGGGACATTGTGTCACCAGACCAGGCAGGCCTCTGCCTAATCCTTTGCCTCCTAGGTTCCGACAGGATCTTACATGTGAATTGCATCAGGGCGCTCAAGGCCATGATGTTGAAGGTTGTTATGCTTTGAAATATGTTGTGAAGGATCTGATAGACAGAGGAAGGCTGACCTTTGAGAATAGTGTTCCTCATGTTCTTGACAATCCGCTTCCAAATCATGCTGTTGTTAACATGATCGAGGCTTTCGAAGGAGTTCCTGTTCCTAGAGAGGCTCCCATGTTGGATGTCCGTAATGTTGCTACTCCCTTGGTACCGCTACATGTCAAACTCTGCCAAGCTTGCTTGTTTAACCATGATCATGCTTCTTGCTCGGAATGTCTCCAAAATCCTATGGGTTGTTGTGTGGTGCAAGATGATATACAAAGCCTAATGGATGATAAGTACTTGATTGTCAGTGACGTCTGTGTGATTGTGCCAGTGTTCCATGATTCCCCCGTTGAAAGTGTATCTCAGACAAAGAAAGTTGAGCCCTTGGTGATTAGGCTACCTGGTCCGGTATCTTATGCCTCTACAAAAGCAATCCCTTACAAGTATAATGCGATCATGATTGAGAATGGGGTGGAAGTGCCTCTGGTATCTCCAGCTACGGTTGATGACGTTGCCGGTGAAATTACAGCTCTGAGAAGCGGAAAAGTCCGTCCACCCTTGTTCCAGAAGAAGGTGGTTACACCTGTTGCCGCAATAATTCCACCAGTGGCTCCTCTTGTTGACAAGAATTCCGGCCCATCAGGCCAATCTATTGATGAGTCTAATTTGGACGAAATTCTGAGGCTTATCAAAAAGTGCGATTATAAGATTGTTGACCAGCTGCTGCAAACTCCGTCAAAGATATCCATCTTGTCTCTGCTCTTGAGCTCAGAAGCTCACAGGAAAGTGTTAATGAAGGTACTTGAACAGGCCTATGTTGATCATGAAGTCTTTGTGGATCAGTTTGATGGAATAGTGGGTAACATTACTGCTTGCAATAACTTGGGGTTTGGTGACGATGAACTCCCCGAAGCAGGGAAACATCACAACTTGGCTCTGCATATCTCAGTGCACTGCAAGTCTGACATGATATCCAATGTGTTGGTGGACACTAGGTCATCCTTAAATGTAATGCCTGAATCTACACTGAGACAGTTGAGTCATCATGGAATTTCTCTGAGGGGAAGCAGCTATTTGGTTAAAGCTTTCGACGGATCTCGCAAGGATGTTCTTGGGGAAGTAGACTTGCCAATTACCATTGGTCCTGAGACATTTCAGATTACTTTCCAGGTCATGGACATCAATGCTTCTTACAGTTGTCTCCTCAGAAGACCGTGGATTCACGACGCTGGGGCAGTAACTTCTACTTTGCATCAGAAACTCAAGTTTGTGAGGAATGGTAAGATTGTCACTGTACATGGTGAAGAAGCGTATCTGGTTAGCCAAGTGTCATCTTTCTCTTGTGTTGAAGCAGGGTCCGCTGAAGGGACGTCATTTCAAGGCTTGACTGTTGAAGGTGCAGAACCCCGGAGGGCTAGTGCTAGCATGGCTTCATTGAAAGACGCCCAGAAGGGCAAGCTGCTGGCTGGGGCAAAGTGATACAGATTTTGGAAAACAAGCGTAAAGAGGGCCTTGGATTCTCCCCGGCCTCAGGCGTTTCAACAGGAACTTTCTACAGTGCTGGGTTTATCAATGCTATTGCTGAAGATGCTGCTGAAAGTAGTTACGTGCCTACATTTGTTGTACCAGGAGGCACTGTGAGAAATTGGGAGGCCATTGATGTTCCTTTAGTCATGCATGCTTCCATGTAATGTGTCTTGTTGCTCATGTTTTCTTTGTTTTCAAAATAATAATCCTTCCGCTCTGCCCAAGGCGAAAGTGATATCATTGTAAGGGCATGTTTGTTTCGGCATTGCCGTTATCAATAAAAAGTTATCGTCTTTCTCACGACTCTTTGTTTTTACTTTTTAGTGCCTTTTTCTTGGAAATAATGGTAATGCCAGAAAAAACCAAAACATCTGTATTTTCTTATTAATTTCAAAAATCTGCATGAAAAACTTTTTCTAAAAAAATCATCCCAATCATATTATGCAGATTGAACCATAATAAACCCGTTGAACACAGTGACCCTATGGTTCCTCCAAATTTTGAATTCCCTGTATATGAAGCTGAAGATGAGGAGGATAATGAAGAGATACCGTATGAGATCACTCGACTGCTTGAGCAAGAAAGAAGAGCCATTCAGCCTCACCAGGAAGAAATTGAGCTTATCAACCTGGGTACTGAAGAGAATAAGCGAGAGATCAAGATCGGTGCTGCACTTGAGCCAGAGGTGAAGAGGAAGATTACTCATCTTCTCCATGATTATCCAGATGTCTTTGCATGGTCCTATGAAGATATGCCGGGTCTAGATCCCAAGATTGTGGAACATCGGATACCGACAAGACCTGAATGTCCTCCTGTCAGACAGAAATTGAGAAGGTCTCGTCCAGACATGGCCCTTAAGATCAAGGTTGAGGTGCAAAAGCAAATTGATGCGGGTTTCCTCATGACAGCTGAATACCCTGAGTGGATTGCCAACATTGTACCAGTACCAAAGAAAGATGGGAAAGTTCGAATGTGTGTTGATTACAGAGATTTGAATAAAGCCAGTCCAAAAGATAATTTCCCATTGCCTCATATTGACGTGCTTGTTGACAGTACTGCTCGGTCTAAAGTGTTCTCCTTTATGGATGGTTTCTCTGGCTATAACCAGATACGGATGTCACCTGAAGATAGAGAAAAGACGTCATTCATTACTCCATGGGGAACATTCTGTTATAAAGTGATGCCGTTTGGCTTGATAAATGCTGGTGCTACCTATCAAAGAGGTATGACAACTCTGTTTCATGATATGATTCACAAAGAGATTGAAGTGTATGTTGAGGACATGATTGTGAAGTCAAGTGATGAAGAGCAGCATGTTGTGTATTTGAAAAAGATGTTTGAAAGATTAAGAAAGTACAAGCTGTGGTTGAATCCTAACAAATGTACGTTTGGTGTAAGATCTGGAAAGTTGTTAGGTTTCATTGTCAGTCAAAGAGGCATTGAAGTTGATCATGATAAAGTCCGGGCCATCAGAGAGATGCCGGCCCCTCAAACTGAAAAGCAAGTCAGAGGTTTCCTCGGACGTCTGAATTATATTTCAAGATTCATATCTCACATGACTACTACCTGTGGACCAATTTTCAAATTGCTCAGAAAGAATCAGCCTGTTGTATGGAATGATGAGTGCCAGGAAGCTTTTGATAGCATTAAAGAATACCTATTGGAACCACCTATCCTTGTCCCGCCAGTGGAAGGAAGGCCTTTGATTATGTATCTGTCAGTGTTAGAGGATTCGGTGGGTTGTGTTCTCGGTCAGCAAGATGAGACTGGTAAGAAAGAGCATGCTATCTACTATCTGAGCAAGAAGTTCACCGACTGTGAGACTCGGTATACAATGCTTGAAAAGACTTGCTGTGCTTTAGCTTGGGCTGCCAAACGTGTAACGCCCCATTTTTATTCTATTACTTTTAATAGATGTGTGAATATTTTTATATGACTTTATCTGTTAAATATATGATTTTATGTGAAATATGTGTTTTTGGTGATTTTATGTGATATATGGTGTGATGCTATTTTATTATATGATTTAGGGAGTTGTATATTATTTAAATGAGTATGGCTTTATTATTTGTGGAAACATTAGGAGAAATAAAAATAGGAGTAAAATATTAATATTTTGGTTAATGGGAGTTAATTAGTAATTATGTGAGTTTAAGGGAGCTAAGAAAAATAAAGGAGAAGTTATGTTTATTGGGAAATAGAATAGAGAGGAGTCAGAAACATTTTTCACGTACAAAAGAAAAACATAAGTTTTGGGAGAAGAAGAGAAAACCTAGAAGAGGCAAAGAGAAGAGGAGGAACAATTCTGTAAGCTTTTGATTCACCTAAACTAAGGTAAGGGTGGGATTCCTTTCAATAATCATAATATATAATTTGAAAATTGATGAATTTGTTGTTATTGGTTTTTAGGGTTTGAGAAGTTATGTTAGATGATGAATTATGATGAAACTTGTTGTTGAATTGCATGATTATATGTTGTTTTATCCCCTATGTTATCGAATAAACCTGTAAATATGTTTCTAATTCATTTTGGGTGATTAGGGGATCAAAAATTGGGTTTTGGGGTGAAAAATGGTGCAAAAATCGTAACAGCCTGTGCCAAATCGTGCTCCGATTTTGCCAAATCGTGCTCCGATTATTTACGAATGAAAATGCAAATTTTGACCCAGAAAATTGTACTCCGATTTTCCAAATCGTACTCCGATTTGACAGCCTTCCCTGTTTCGCGTTCTTGCGTCTTTTTCACCCGTTTCTGTTTTGAATTAGCTTTCGGTGTAAACATAAAAGTTGTAGATAATTGAGTTAGCTTCCTAATGGCTTTGGAGTGACTAGAAAATTATTTGTAGATTTTGAGTTATGATAAAAATAGTCCAAGTGGGTCTTCAGAAAACTTTAAGAAAACTTAGCATAACTAATCCCAAGTTAGTCCAAAAACTTATGGTTGGTTTCCCAACTTCAAACTTAAGTGTTAGGGATTTAGTTGAGGTGTTTTATGGATATTTGACTTATGTTTTATTGATCAAAATTTAATTACTTTTGGGGGATGTTTTAGACTTTGAGATGAATGTAATTGATTTATATATATGCTATGTTGTTGATTTTCGTTGTTGATGTCGTTGTATCATCTGATGTCAAAGTTGGGGAGTGTGTCATAATTGTTCTAGGCACATATGTTGTTGTTGTAGTCGTTGTTGAAGTTGTATGTTGATATACACAAGTTGAGTCCATTTGCATACTCACATCTGTTGGGGGCTTATGCCCTGGAATGTTCATCATTCAACCCGTTGGGGGCTTATGCCCTGGGATGCTTTAACCATCCAAATTGTTGGGGGCTAATGCCCTGGAATGCTTAGCATTCAACGCGCGTAGATTGGTACCACCTGCATGATGTATTAGTTGTTGTTGTCGTAGCATTGTTGGGTTGTTGTTGTCGTTGTAGCATTGTCGAGTTGTTGTCGTTGTCGCATTGTCGAGTTGTCGGTGTCGTTGTGGATAACGTTGTTGTTGTTGTTGTTGTTGTTGTTGCTGTACCTTGTTGCTGAAAATAAATATGACGTTGCTTATGTGTTTATTTAAATACATTATTAATGATGCCTGTTGTGATATGCTTTGTTGTTTTCATTAATTTGATGAATTATATATTATTATTATTGGATAAGTTTCTCACCCCTTCTGCGTATTTGTTGCCTCGACCGTGGGTAATGTGCAGGTACTGATGACTTGTAGGTTTGGTCGGCTCAAGTGTCTAGGGCTCTGATACATACTAGGATGGGGAAATCATTGCGAATGTCTTCTCATTTCTTTTATGTATCACATATTTTGGAAAAGACTTGCTATTAGAGTTTATCGTTGTTGAAAATAAAGTTGAATTATGTTGGGGCCTTTGTGCCAAGATTTTCATTGATGTTGAATTTTGGTTGAAATTATATTTTTAAAGAATTATTCCGCTGCAGTTTATTAAGATTCTTTATGTTGGCCTTAAATAAATAGATATTTTCTATTTATGAATTTTTGAAAAGTAGTGTGACACTCCGTTGTGTGATTACTCTGATTATAATAATTAATATTACGTTGTTGGGAGAATGGGGTGTTACAAAACGCCTGCGTCATTATATGGTGAATCATACAACTTGGTTGATATCCCGAATGGATCCAATCAAGTACATCTTTGAGAAGCCTGCTGTTACTGGAAAGATTGCACGTTGGCAAATGTTGTTGTCTGAATATGATATTGTGTACAAAGCTCAGAAAGCAATCAAAGGAAGTATCCTTGCTGAGCATCTTGCTTGTCAACCTCTTGATGATTACCAGCCGATTAAATTTGATTTTCCTGATGAAGAGATTATGTATCTGAAAGCAAAGGACTGTGAAGAACCACTGATCAATGAAGGGCCGGATCCCAATAGTAAGTGGGGATTGGTGTTTGATGGTGCTGTTAATGCTTATGGTAAAGGAATTGGGGCCATCATTGTAACTCCACAGGGGCACCATATTCCTTTCACTGCACGAATAACTTTTGAATGCACGAACAACATAGCTGAATATGAAGCATGCATCTTGGGCATTGAAGAAGCCATTGATTTGAGAATTAAGCACCTTGACATCTATGGAGATTCTGCACTTGTTATTAATCAGATAAAGGGTGAATGGGAGACTCATCATGAGAAGCTGATCCCTTACCGTGACTATGCCAGACGTCTGTTGACATACTTTACAAAGGTTGAACTGCACCACATCCCTCGGGATGAAAATCAAATGGCTGATGCTCTTGCTACTTTGTCTTCCATGTTTCGTGTCAATCACTGGAATGATGTGCCCGTGATCAAAGTTCAGCGTCTTGATAGACCCGCTCATGTGTTTACTATTGAAAACGTGTCAAGTCAAGCTGATGAGGGTGTGAATGATAAAAAGCCTTGGTATCATAACATCAAACAATTCTTGCGGAGTCATGAATATCCACCTGGTGCTTCCAACAGGGATAAAAAGACTTTGAGACGATGGGCTAGCAAATTCCTTCTGGACGGAGAAATCCTATACAAGAGGAACTATGACATGGTCTTGTTGAGATGTGTTAACAAACAAGAAGCTGAGAAACTGATGCATGATGTACATGACGGCACCTTTGGGACCCATGCTTCGGGTCACACCATGTCAAGAAAACTGTTAAGAGCCGGCTATTACTGGATAACTATGGAGCGTGACTGTCACAAACATGCTAAGAGATGCCACAAGTGTCAAATTTATGCTGACAAGATTCATGTGCCTCCGCATGCTCTCAATATTATGACTTCCCCATGGCCTTTCTCTATGTGGGGCATTGATATGATCGGAAGAATTGAACCAAAAGCTTCCAACGGACATCGTTTCATTCTAGTGGCGATTGACTACTTCACCAAGTGGGTTGAAGCTGCTTCCTATGCAAATGTGACCAAACAAGTAGTTGTCAAATTTATCAAGAATAACATCATCTGTCGATATGGTGTGCCCAACAAAATCATCACTGACAATGGTTCCAATCTGAACAATAGCATGATGCAAGCTTTATGTGAAGAATTCAAAATCGAACATCACAACTCTTCTCCTTATAGACCTCAGATGAATGGTGCAGTTGAGGCCGCTAACAAGAACATCAAGAAGATTGTTCAGAAGATGGTCACTACTTACAAGGACTGGCATGAGATGCTACCTTTTGCCTTGCATGGTTACTGTACTACGGTGCGCAGTTCAACCGGGGCAACACCTTTTTCCTTAGTATATGGTATGGAAGCAGTTCTCCCTCTGGAAGTGGAGATTCCATCTCTTCGAGTGATCATGGAAGCAAAATTAACTGAGGCTGAATGGTGTCAAAGTCGGTACGATCAATTGAATCTGATTGAAGAGAAACGTATGGTTGCTATGGCTCATGGACAGTTGTATCAAGTACGAATGAAGAATGCTTTTGACAAGAAAGTCCGACCTCGAGAATTCAAGGAAGGCGAACTTGTGTTGAAAAGAAGGATAAGCCAACAACCCGACCCAAGGGGCAAGTGGACACCTAACTATGAAGGTCCTTATGTTGTCAAGAAGGCTTTCTCTGGTGGTGTTTTGATTCTTACACACATGGATGGTGTCGAACTCCCAAATCCTGTTAATGCCGATATAGTCAAGAAATACTTTGTCTAAAACGAAAAGAACAGCGTGGTAGGTCGAAAACCCGAAAGGGCGGCCTAGGCAAAAATGCGCTTCCCGGTGGATCGAAAACCCGAAAGGGCGATCCAGGCAAAAGTTAGGGACAAAAAAAAATGAATATGAAAAAGCTCGCTGAGATTATACGCAACTCAGGCAAGAATGAGCGCCTCGATGAGCCAAAAACCCGAAAGGGCGGTTCATGCAAAAATGAGGTTGACAATAAAAGACAAGTAACTATATCTGGCAAATCACCATCACTCCTTGGGGCATCTGCAGCTGTCAATGATCCTCTTCATCAGAGGCTTCTGTACTTGTGAATTCAAAATTTCTATGAAATGTAGCGGTCATCGTGTTCAATGTATCACCAACCAATAAAATTACCATTTTCCAAGCTTTGTAAATCCGTGGAGTTATGCCTTTGGCTAATTTTCACTCTTCTACATCAATTTGAGCATGTGCTATTGTTTGAAATTCTATCTCTCTTTCTACTTTCAATGCTATATACAAAATATTTTCTTTCTATTTGATAATGTCAATGTCTGAAACAAGCATCTTTGAAAAATTGAAAAATCTTTTCTGTCTATTTTGAAAACAAACCTGAGCAATAGGGTACATTTCAACGAAACATGCATGAATAAATGAGTGTCAATGTCTATTTCAATACGTGTTACAAGCAGGTTACTCCTCAGGATGATCTGTGGTCAATGGCAAGAATGAAAAAACAGAATGAAAATGAAAAATTGAAAAATAAAAATGAAAGGCTCGCTAAGTCGAAAACCCGAAAGGGCAGCTTAGGCAAAAATGAGCACCCCGCTGATTGACAACCTATGAAGGCAATTCAGGCAAAAATGGGGCGATGAAAAGAATTTATTCCCCGGTGAATCGAAAACCCGAAAGGGTGGTTCAGGCAAAAATGGGATTGAAAAATGAAAGAATGAAATAATGAAAAGCATTGACCACAGATGCGAACATCCAATGTTTACCCAGCACTGACACGCCTAGCAACGGCGACCTGTATCCAAGAATCTTCCAAGGTTCCCTTCTCTACAAGTTTTATGGCCCTCAACCATGGTCTTGATACGTCTCTCAACGACGATCTCTCCAAAGAGGATTTCTATGTGAATATGTTGCAGCACGAGCCACTACGTGCCCAATCTTCCAATGTTTCGTCTACCCCTGTGAAACTTCTCTGTCAAACTACAAACCAATCATGCATTTCAAGCATTCATACATGCATAAGCATGCATTTTATGTGCTCATACATTCAATAATCTTGTTATATCATACATACATGTTACATTTCCAATCTCAACTTTCAATTTAACCCAATTTCAACTGTCAATTCAACTCAATCTCAAACTTTCAAATTTAACTCGATCCCCAGGTTCAATTCAATTCAATTTCAACTCTCAATTCAATGTCTATGTCTATGTCTCTGATTAATCTCAATTTTCAATCTCTCTCTCAATCTCAAACTTTCAATTCAATGTCTTTGTCAATGTTAATCCATTCTCAATATTACTCTTAGGCCAACAAAAATGGTCATGTCTATTTTCAAATCAAATCAATGTCAACTTACTCTCAATTTGTATCTTTCCAAATCAAACTTCCAATTTGTATCTTGTTATTGGTCAAGTGGCAAGTTCGATCCAAAGAACAGCTTGTACCTGTTTATATGCCTATATTTCCGGTCAAACGGCAAGTTCGATCCAAAGAACAGTTTGTACCCTTGCTTATGTTTTGTTATCGGTCAAACGGCAAGTTCGATCCAAAGAACAGTTTGCACCTACTTACATGTTGTGGTATTGATCAAGTGGCAAGTTCGATCCAAAGAACAGCTTGTATCTACCCTTTGTCTATATATCCGATCAAGTGGCAAGTTCGATCCAAAAAACAGCTTGTACCCTTTTCTTGTTTGTATTTCTTGGTCAAATGGCAAGTTCGATCCAAAGAACAGCTTGTACCCATCTCTTGTTTGTATTTCTTGGTCAAGTGGCAAGTTCGATCCAAAGAACAGCTTGTACCCATCTCTTGTTTGTATTTCTTGGTCAAGTGGCAAGTTCGATCCAAAGAACAGCTTGTACCCATCTCTTGTTTGTATTTCTTGGTCAAGTGGCAAGTTCGATCCAAAGAACAGCTTGTATCCATCTCTTGTTTGTATCTCTTGGTCAAGTGGCAAGTTCGATCCAAAGAGCAGCTTGTACCTCTCTTTTGTCCCCTGGTTTGTCTACCCCGTCAATGTCCACCTAAATCCCCAGTGATATGACATGCTCTGTAGACTCCAGTTCGTTTGTCTTGCATTCATAATCAAAATATTGCATGACATTCATATTTTAAAAAAAAAATCTGAGAGCGTATTTTTATGTCCAAAAACAGTGCAAATGTTAATATTTAAGTGTCTTCGTCCCGTCAGATCAAAGACTCCGTCTCTTGACTCTCCGGACAAAGAAACTTAAATAGGGGCAGCTGTTATACCCTAATTTTGGACCTAAAAATACTAGCCCAATTCTCCTTTTCTTGCATTTCAAGTCATTTGAATTCGTCTCTGATCAATTGCATATTTCTCTGCATTTTATTTCAATATTATTTGCAAAATTCATGGGAAAAGGGCATTTTAGTCATTTCCTTTGTTAAAATTTCTTTCAATCTTTGAAAAATTGTTTGAGTCTTTTCCACTGGTTTGAATAAGTCCTTATTTCAATTCCATGTCAAAGTCCATTTTAAGAATTGCATTTAAAGTCATTTTGAGTCAGTTTTGCCCCTAGGGGCATTTTAGTCTTTTCATATGTCAAGACTCTGTTTAATTTCCAAAAAATTGTCTCTGAGTCTTTTAATTTGTTTGTATAAATTCTTGCTTTAATTCTCTGTTAAAAATCATTTTAAAAAAATTGCATCTGAGTCATTTTTAAGTCATTTTAGTCCCTAGGGGCATTTTGGTCATTTCACATAAAATTTCTGGGGCGTTTAATCCATTTTGTTATTTTTAATCGTTTCACTTTACGTTATTTTCCATTTACCAATTTTAATTCAATTTTATTTTTAATTTTCGTTTTAGTCTTAAAATTTCTAATAATTGCATTTTAGTCCTTAAAGCTTTTGTTATTTGCATTTCAACCCTTTTTGAGTTTGTTATGGTCAAGGTCAAAGTTGGTCAAAGTTTGTTACTACTTAGTCCATGTGGCACTCTCCCATTGGTCAAGAATTATTGCATGGCACCTATAAATCCAACTCACCTCCCAATTTCTCATTCAACTAATCATTTTTTTTTACAAAAAACTCCACAAAAAAAAATCACAAAAAATTCATAACTTTTTTTTCTCTCAATTTTCCCTCTCTTCTAATAACTTTCTCTCTCCTCTAACTAACTTCCACCATAGCCAAAAGCTTCAACAACCTCCATAACCACCACACCTCCACCATAACCACCTTCAACCACCACCTTCAACCTCCACAACCACCATAACTACCTCCAAAACCACCATAACAACCTCAAACCTCCACAAATTCGTCCCCAATTCACAAATTAATCCGAAAACGAACAAACAACGCTCACGGATTCAGGTCTGAAACGCACTCATCATCGTCATTCAAACCGAATCCAGCATCAATAGTACAAATCGAAATTGCAAAAGAAGAGGATTGGAAGTGTGAAAAGAAGCAGATTCGAAATTGAATTTCCAACAGCAGCAAGAACACGAACCACAAGTCGAATTCGAACTAAGCTGATTCCCAAAACAAGGAATCCAGAATAAAGCTCAAGGTCAATAAGAAACGGAATTAGCACCGAACCTATACCAAATCGGAACAGCAACGTATCTTGCTTTCTCCAGAAGCACGAATCTGTGGAATTTTCCTCTATTTCAAAGCGAAATCGCCGAATAGCTGCATCAGATTGAGGTAACACGCTTTCTTCTTCTCTTCTTCCGATCTGTGCTATTTTCATTGTTATTACGTGAATCCGAGTACATAAAGGGGTATTAATTCCTTCCATGATTCATCTTTGTTGAATCTGCACTGTTTTCATGGTCCTTGTGAATCCGAGTTCATGTTTGAGAGGGAGAGAGAGTTTGGTTTGATCATTTTTAGGAAGAAGCTTGTAAACAACATCGAACAAGGAAGGGAAGAGTAGTGTTACGGCTGATTTGTTTAACTCTTGTTGGACCGGTTCGGTTGAACCGACCCGTTCCTAAATCGGTCCAGCTTAGTTGACCCATTTTTTTTTTGCTCCATAACCCAGTCCTTCCCTTAGGTGTTTGGGCTTGGGCCCTTGTGTGATGCTGATTTCGTTTTTTTGGGAATTTTCTTGCTATTTGTATACTGCAAACTGATTTTTACACCTTTGCTCATGTTCAAAGCCTCTTGAAAATTCCACAAAATTTCCAATAATTTTCTTGTGTCTTTTGATGAATTTTAGGGTATCTTGCATGCTAAATCTTGATCACAATATATAAAAATTATCTTGATTCTTGATTAATACTTTGTATTCATTTTTACTCGAATCTTAATAAAAATTTCTAAGTGTTTTGTGAATGTTGATGTGATCAATTTTTAGCACTTGATACTTGTTCCTTGGAATGTAATTACAGGTTAAACCCTACCTAAAAAATAATGTGTGTTCGTTTTTGTCATTGTTGCCACTTTTTGTTAAGACTTTTGTGAAAATTGTGACGTGATTTTGTCCTTGAATTTTGGTACATAAGTGTGGCTTTGAGTATGTCGTTCTTGGAGTGAGTTTGTCTCTTTTTAGTATGTGCTTGCTGTTTTGTTATGGATCCCTCACCTTGTGAAATATGTGGGTTTCTTGTGTTAAATAAAATACAAATAGGCTTGAAAATACTATGATTGTATTGCATGCTAATTTCCCTTGATTTCTCACATCATGATTGATTTAAAACCTTTGGAATATTGCCATTGATGTGACGATTATAGGCCTTAGTTTTGCCTTAGAATTCTAGTAGCTTTAAGCACTATCTCACCATGCTTTCTTTTGGTTAAATTTTTGGCTATTTCCTTGTTAAATTCTAGTTACTTTACTATACTCTCTTGTTTGCCTTCATTTCATTTTACATCTTGTCCTACTAACCCTTTTATTTCAATGTTTCATACATCATGAGCATTCCATACTTCATCTCCTCCTTCACTTTATTTCTTGCACTTTAAAATTCATGCAAAGATTAGAATATAACACTTAGGAATTTTTGTACTTTACTTTTATGCGATTTAAATTCTTGCAAGACCATAGAATGTAAACTAGGGCATGATGTAATAAGGACAATGGACTCTAATGATGTACACCGACACAGGCACCGACACATGCACACACATCACATAGATACTTCAGATGTATGTTTAGGGTATGCATGCCTAGATGTATGTTTAGGTGATTGAATGCTTAGATGTATGTTTATGAACTTTAAAACTTAGACAAAAATCCTTTTTCCCAAAAATATGAACAACATCACTCAAATATTTTTCTAAATAAACCTTGGGATCAAAATCCCATTGTATTTCCCTTTTATTTTCTTAAATAAAAACTTTAATGAATTTTAATCATACTTGGACTTCCTTTTGCAAAATGACTAATTCAACCTCATGTTTTCACAATCGTATGCCCTTGAGGCCTCTCTCTCATTCTTCAAAATTTCATTTTCAAACTTAAAATCAACCAACAAAAACAAAAACATTTTTGGAAGAGAACTACAGTGGATTTGATCCCTTAAAAGGGTACGTAGGCAAGGAAACAATATTCCTTCAATTCAAATAAAACAAAATTCAAACACTTTCTTCTCCCTCCAATTCTTCACTTAGCAAACTTTAGGTGTAAATATCATTTTTAAATAACGTTTAAAAACAAAGCGCGCGCGTAGAAAATAAAGACGGTTCCTATAGGATACTATAGTCGTTATGGGTGCCTAACACCTTCCCGTAGCGAAAACAACTCTCGGACCTCGATTCTCAAGGGTTTTTCTTATTTTCCCTTCCCAAGAAAAAATGAGATATCAAAGGTTAAAAAAGTTCAAACGTAATCAATGTTTGACACCCGAAAACCAAGATAAAACAATATATATATATATATGGGTTATGTTACAAGCCACCCTTTGGTGGTGTCTTTTATCAAGTCACACCTTAAGGTGTGATTTTCACTTTTTAGTTATAACTTTGCTAAAAGACACCTTCATAAAAGTAAGTTGGTGTCTTTTCGCAAATGCTCATAGAGTAACTTGATAAAAGACACCTTCACAAAAGGTGTCTTCTATCATAACCCTATATATATATATATATATATATATATATATATATATGAGATTTGCTATAACACACCCACTAGTTTTTATGTGGGAGTGTTTTAGCAAAGCTACACCTTAGGGTGTATTTAACCACTTTTTAGTTATTTACTTGCTAAAATACTCCTTCTAATAAATAAGTGGGTGTATCCTAACAAATGCCTGTAGGATTTGCTAGAACACACCCACTTGTTTTTGTTAGAAGGTGTGTTATAGCAGCATACACCTTAAGGTGTATTTATTAACTTTTTAGTTATAACTTGCTAAAACACTCCCACATAAAAACTAGTGGGTGTGTTCTAGCAAACCCCTATATGTATGTATGTATGTATGTATGTATATATATATATATATATATATATATATATATATATATATGAGTCAGAATTTGTTGACTCCAGGTGTAAGTCTTTTGACTTACACCAAATCTTAACCGTTAAATTTAATTGATCGTATGGTTTAAATTATATCCACAAAAGAATCAGAAGGAATGTATAACAGGGGATCTCGTTAAAGCATGTCATCTACACCAACTACAACCTTCTGTAGTTTCGCTAAAAGGATCAGATTAAAAATCAAATGATCTAGATGAAATTGAAAGTATTGAAATCTAAAAACAATCATAATTGAAAAGCAACGCTAAAAGGGGATAAAGAACATTTAGGTCTTGAAAAGAAACGCTAAAAGGGGATAATCTCAAAACTGTTGGATCTCATATTTTTTATCTATAGAAAAATTTGTTGTCACATTAGAAGGTTTATTAGGTCTTGAACCAATGAAGAATGGATCTCAAGTGATGGTAGATGTGAGATTGTTGATGACAGTGTGGATCTTAAGCTAGAGTAAACGGAATCGCAAGTTTCATTGTTAAAGAAAAAACTACTATGAGAAAGGAGAAAGAATGAGCCGTGTTCCAATATTTAAATTTTATAATGACCGTATGATTGATTGGTTTTAACGGTTGTGATTTGGTGTAAGTCAAAATACTTACACCTGATGTCAACGGATCTTGACTATATATATACACACACACACACCAACCAAATGCCTAGTCTATCATTAACTAGGGCCTACTTATGTAGAGGCCCAAGTGAGCAGAAAATTCTACTCACCTCTGACCCTCTCTGGCTCAATAAAGTCACATAATAGTCCTACGTCTTGTAACGACTATATGTTACAACATTCATGGGATGTAACAACTCTATCATCACTACATAACAATCCTATCGATGCCTATATAAGAAACCATTGAAAACCTCACAAGGTATGCATTATATATTTCACCATTAACCTCTCATTCTTGCTCATATATTAACTTGAGTGTCAAAGTCTGTTCTGCATGTACACCCTTCTCCTTCGCTACCATCTCCTCCTCAGATTCTGACCACCATCTTCATCCAAGATTTACCACCATTGTGAGTATCTTTATCCTCTTTGAATGAATTCTCTATTTTGTTCAAAACAATATAAAATATCATTTTAATATAGGAATATTTTTGACATTTTCTAAACATACATCTTTCCTTTCACTTTCATTCATTCCAAACAATAAAAAAACCGTCCCATTTCTTACATTCCTTTAACATTCTTTTCTTTCCATTTTATTTTCTCATCCAAACAAAGCATTAGAGTATTAACTATAATAAGAAAATGGTAACAAGTGTATTTAGTACATTGTTTAAGAAACCAAAAGATGTAAGATTTGCATAGAAAGTGATGATATGGTGATTTTGATGAGTGTTTAACTGGTATTTTCAAGAAAAAAAATTCATTTTATATATTCCTTAAACAATGTCTATTGTGAACTTGTGGCTTAATCATAACTAGTATTGTCAAGAACCTTAAAATAGAACCCATACTTTCTGCAATCAAAGGGATCTTGCACTCATGACATTTTAGCCATAGGTTAAACTTTGATGGTCAATGTTAAAAGGTCCCCAAATAAACAAATAAAAATATTAATAATACTGGATAGTTGATATATACACATGGTCACATCGGACGACAAGGACTCCATTTCTCTCAAATAATCCCAATTAAAAATCACGATAACCCAATTTGATTTTTAAAAAGAACCTTGCTATATAGTGCGAAACTTTTACGCACGACCTGGACACGATACAACCTCGGCAGTGCTTTTATATTTTTACAATAAATAAAAGTGAAACATAACTAAAATCCAATGGCTGTTGTGTTTAATCTAGCGGCTACAGTAGGTTCGTCGCTTTTCGTTGTTTTACAATCGCACTATTAAGCTTTTTCCTTTTAAAAACTACACTTTGTGTGTTTGAAAATAGGGAACTTCTACGGTACACCAACAAAATTAAGGTGTACCGGTACTCTTACTTCAAAAATTTATAAATTAACTATCATTTTTATGAAATAAAGAGCTATGTGTTGATATTTATATTTTAGAAAATATCATTTCATAAGAAAAAACATCATTTCATTGTTTATAGAAATCATACTAATTTTTTTTACATTTTATTGTAAAAAATAATCAAAATTATCTATTACGAATACTAAAAATTCATAAAAATTAAATTTTATTTCGTGGACGTTTTTGGTAAATAAGATTTAATTATTACAATTATAGGTGATAGAAAACAATTTTTCTCTTCAAAAACTAACACATTTAATTATTAATTCAATGATTTGGTGTACCAATACACTCAAATCTTTGGGTGTACCATAGAATTTGCCTTGAAAATATTTATGCACGATGAAGATGGAAAATCACAAAAGCACAAGTCAAGATTTCATTAAGGATGCTTGTTTGTAACACTAGGTTATGGCCATAATGGTCTTGCTGAATTGATTTCATCGTTAACATTTTTTGGTTTCCAATGGTTTCATGTCATGATCAGCACTTATATCTAAGCTTTTGTGAATGAATTATGGTATTGGTACCTATAATCTAAGCTTTTCTCACAATTGTATCATTGTAGACACGCATCAAACTCTTGTATCTTGTTCTTGCATTTTTCAATAAATCTAAGTTTCTTTATTTTTGTTTTCTTTTATTTCTGTTGAAGCTCATTAATATGGCGAGGGATTAGTTCCCCTTTTGCTTTGGAATTATGGAAAGTATTCCAATGATAAACTATTCAGAAATCAAAAATAAAAATTGTTTTGCAATTTCAAATGAATCTAATACAATCTTAATGATTTTGAAATGAATTGGGTATATGATTGGCCATGAGAATATGAGGCTATATTGATTAAGAGTACATTTTTGCAACCTCGAAAGAGGACATTAGATATCTTAGTTTATCCCACCTTTAGACTTTGATTTTCCAAAGCAATAAGAAGAATTGGAATTCAGTTTGTTTATTATTGTATGAAATCCAATAATTCCAAGGCACTTTTTATAAATTGCATATTTTCCAAACCCAAAATCATCAAAGCTTCAAACACTCACTCAATCTCTTCTAACTAAAGAAATTAAAAATACTTTTAGTACACATAAGTCCATGTGGGATCGATATATTTTTATTACTTGATAAAATCGTGCACATGCAGACAATTTTTTTTATCAAGTTAGTCTATGAGCTTTTGCGAAAAGACACCAACTTACTTTTATGAAGGTGTCTTTTAGCAAAGTTATAACTAAAAAGTGAAAATCACACCTTAAGGTGTTGCTTGATAAAAGACACCACCAAAGGGTGTCCTGTAACAAAACCCTATATATATATGGGGTTTGCTAGGATACACCCACTAGATTTTATTAAGGTGTGTTTTAGCAAAAATATAACTAAAAAGTTGTTAAATACACTTTAAGGTGAATGTTGCTAAAACACACCTTCTAAAAAATAAGTGGGTGTATGTTAGCAACTCCTATAGGCATTTGCTAGGATACACCCACTTATTTTTTAGAAGGTGTGTTTTAGCAAGTTATAACTAAAAAGTAGTTAAATACACCTTAAGGTGTAACTTGCTAAAACACTCCCACATAAAAACTAGTGGGTGTGTTCTAGCAAATCCCTATATATATATATATATATATATATATATATATATATATATATATATATATATATATATATATATATATATATATATATATATATGCTCAAGTGGATTACACAAATTTAAAATGTAAAGGTTGCTTGGTTTATACTTTAATCGGTCATTCAATTGGTTGAAAAAAGAAAGAACAATACTTTTTTTTATATTTCAACCCTTTTGAAAAACCATGATTTTATTTGATATATCCTACCTTGCAATCCAAACACATGGCCCAATTACTACCAAATGAAAAATTTCTTTTGAATCATGCTTGATTTCCCAAGAGAAGTAATAGATATATGTTTATAGTCAAGCTTATATAAGGACTTGGTCTTTGATGAATGATGACACCTCATCATATGATATTTTTAGCTATGTTTTGGAGTCATTTAATAAGCATTTGAAGATAAAATGAAAAGGATTTTAAATGAGTCATTTCAATTCTATTTCTTCCATAACAAGACAACTATATAAGTGTTTTGAGCTTTTTATTGTTAAATTATGTAATTTGGCAAAGCAAGACACCTCATATAAGTTATGGAAGCTCAAGAATGAAGAACAACGAAGGTTTTGAAGACAAGATAAGTTGGGAGAAATTATGTCCCAAGTCCCAAGAGCATGTTGAGGAAGAAAAACACTTGAAGAATGAATAAAAACAGAAATATTCGACAAGACTGCTGCCTCATGCGCCCCAAGAAGGCAGTTTTCCACTACCTCACGTGCCCTAGGCGCATAATCTACACACCCCACGCGTGCTGAGCAAGAAAAAAAATAGCAAAAAGCTGTTTTTCTACTACAGGTAGGAGGAAAAAGCACGGTAACATGATGTAAACCCATTGTGAAAACTTCCTATTTAAAGGCCTTTGTTCACCCAGAAATTTTCATTCAGAAACTTGGAGATTCAAGGCAAAGGCGAACAACCTGAGCAACAAAGATGAGCATTTTCAATCCTCGTTCCAATTTTTCTCGAGTATTTATTATTCTTTGATTATGCATTAAGTTACCGTGAGTAACTAAACACATTAAGATTAGAGTTATAAGATGAACCTTTATTTACTTGTAGGAATTTATTAATGCAATTTATTAATTCAAGTATGACCTAAGATATATTTAATTGACATATGTATTGTACTTAATGCTTTTTGAACTAGGACTTGACGCTTTAGGCTATGAATTGATCTTAGGTTAGGGTTTATAGATTGGGGATCTTGATTTAGCTGGAATCATTAATTATGTATTTTTCCCAATAGTTGTTAATTAATTAAGGATTCTTGCAGTATTGCAGTATGACGGTTAAGTTCTAAGACACATGTGCGAGTGTAAGTCTCGACCCTGTGAGCGATATGATATTCTGGCACCTCCTCTGTTTGTGCGATTATAACCCCCTTAAATAGCTGAGAAGCAACATGACATTCATGAGTCAATTACATGTGGAAGGATAAGTTCACGGTTTTTATAGTTTAGGTTGTATTTGGTATGGAGTAATCTAAGATGTGAAGGGACGAGAATCTTTGTCCTACGAGGTTAATCATCATTTATATAGTCCTTGGGTCATATTTGGTAGGAAATTTGCATTAATCTAACAAAGAGGTAGATGGGATTTAAAGAATTGCAGCTAAAACATCTAAATAAGCAAAACTTTTTATTTTTCACTGCAAACCAATAATTGGTAGGAAACTTGCACTAATCTAACAAAGAGGTAGAGGGGATTCAAAGAATTGCCGCTAAAACATCTAAATCAACAAAATTGTTTACTTTTCACTACAAACCAAACAATTCTTGCAAACTGCCCAAATTTATAGTTTTTAATATAAAGTTTAGTAAATTGCTGAGTTGAAAATAACAATCCATGCGGTGAAGATACACTTACTACCATATTACTTGTTGAAAATAACAATCCATGCAGTGAAGATACACTTACTACCATATTACTTGAACGGTTTGGTGCACTTGCCAAATTTGTCATCAAATATTTTGACACCGTTGCTAGGAATCGTGATCTTTTCTACAAGGCAATTCACTTTACTTTTCTTATTGTAGTTTTGTTTCTATTGGTTTTATTTTTATTTCATAATATTCTAAAAACTCTAAAAATATTTTATAGTTATTTTTTCTAGTTTTATTTCTATGTCATATCTTCATTTGTGATTTGTGCTGTTTATATTCTAAAAAGCCAATTCTAAAAGTTTTGTTTTTGTTTTATTTTCCTTAGTTCTATTTTAAGGTCAAATATTTCCAAAATACAAAAAAAAATTTGCTTTTCGTTTATGTTGTTATCTTTGAGTCAAATATTCTAAAAATTCTCAAAAATATTTTGTTTTAGTATTTATTTTGTTTTGTTTTTATTTCTTAGTCAAATACTATCAAAACCCCAAAAAGATTTAACTCTATTTTTCAGTAAAAATTAAAAAAAAAAAAATAATAAAAAAAAAAAAATAATAATAATAATAATAATAATAATAATAATAATAATAATAATAATAATAATAATAATAATAATAATAATAATAATAATAATAATAATAATAATAATAATAATAATAATAATAATAATAATAATAATAATAATAATAATAATAATAATAATAATAATAATAATAATAATAATAATCATAATAATAATAATAATAATAATAATAATAATAATAATAATAATAATAATAATAATAATAATAATAATAATAATAATAATAATAATAATAATAATAATAATAATAATAATAATAATAATAATAATAATAATAATAATAATAATAATAATAATAATAATAATAATAATAATAATAATAATAATAATAATAATAATAATAATAATAATAATAATAATAATAATAATAATAATAATAATAATAATAATAATAATAATAATAATAATAATAATAATAATAATAATAATAATAATAATAATAATAATAATAATAATAATAATAATAATAATAATAATAATAATAATAATAATAATAATAATAATAATAATAATAATAATAATAATAATAATAATAATAATAATAATAATAATAATAATAATAATAATAATAATAATAATAATAATAATAATAATAATAATAATAATAATAATAATAATAATAATAATAATAATAATAATAATAATAATAATAATAATAATAATAATAATAATAATAATAATAATAATAATAATAATAATAATAATAATAATAATAATAATAATAATAATAATAATAATAATAATAATAATAATAATAATAATAATAATAATAATAATAATAATAATAATAATAATAATAATAATAATAATAATAATAATAATAATTTCTATCACATTTAGATAGAACAATGCTCCCAGGGTATTGTGTTTATGGTTGTTTGAGGTAACAATTCATGGATAACCTTGCTATAAACTAGTTCAAATCATTACAACAATACTCATCCACCGGTGTTGCTTGAGTACTACTCACTCACACTGGGTGGGGAGAACCCACTTCTCTCAACAAGAGGTGAAATTCTTAACCTATAAGAAGGCCGGTCGTATATGATAACATTACTTATGAAGGCATCACATCAAAACATTGCATATGTTGCAAGAATTCAACAAGGAGCCCTCCAACATCATGAAGAAACATTTGGAAGATTAGAGAGGAAAATGAGTAATTTAGATGCACAAGTGAAAAAATTATGCCAGTAGAGAGCAACTATCCTAACAATCAAACAAAAATGGTAGTCGAGTTAAGAAGTAAGAATATATTGACACCATTGGAAGCAAAAAAGAGAAAAACTGAAACTGTTGAAACACAAAGAAAGTGAAGAGGTGAACCCACGAGAGAAAGAGAATGATAATGCCATAATATCTGAAACACTCATTGACAAAGATTCACCCTAAGGAAAAATAGACGGCAAATACTAGAAAAAAGTAAGGGTGTGTTTGGATGGATGGTTTAGGAGGGGAAGGGATGGTAGAGTTTACTTTTCTTTTTTAAATTACGACATTATAAAATGATTTTTAGAAAATTGAATTAACAACATGATAAATGATCATATAATACTTCAAAAACACTTGATTTATTTTAAAAATACATTTTATATTGTTCGTAATTTAAAAACAAAAAGTGAGCCCTCCCCTCCCTTCCCCTCCTAAACCCTCAATCCAAACACACCCTAAGAATCTTGACAACATCTCATAATACTACAACATTTTTTGCTTTAAGCAACGCTGGAAAAGCGTGGTAATAGGTACTTAAACCGTTGCCTATACGTTTAGGCCGCGCTTTTGAGGCGTGGTATATACGGCCGTTGCCTTAGGGTTCAGGCCACGGATTTTGGACTTCTGACCACGAATACGAATAACCGTGCCTTATATGCGTCAATAAGCCGCGGTTTTGGTGTTAGGTAGAGGCGACGGTTGTTTCTTGGCTACACTCTAGGAACCGATGCCTGTTCTTTAGGCCACAGTTTACTTAAATCCTTTTAGACCGCGGTTTTTGTTTAGGCCATGATTGAATAACCATTGCCTTTAATTTATGCCCAAAAACAATAAATAATTTTTTTTTAGGAAAATTATAAAAATTATTTGAAATCATTATATTAAATCAGATATTATATGATTCTCACAATTTTTTTTTTAAAAATCAATAACATTAATAACTTAAATTAGATTCAAATATACATTGTGATCATTACATCAAAAGAATTCTACAAAAATTGTACAACTATTTGTAAAAAAAATTAATAAATATACAACTAATTCCACTAGATACAATAGAATTATTGACTAATCATTTTTCTTTTTTGGTACAATACTCAACATATAGAACACCAATGAGATGAACAATCCAACTTCAAAAGATTCCAGTGATTTTTTAAGCAACATCCCTGTGAACGACACTTGAGCTACCTAAAAAACCAAACAATGAAATGTTCATATGATTAATCAACATGAGCTAAAACAATAGATAACAAATGACACTTATCGGTTAAAGAAAATCATATAGTACCTTCATTCAAATGTTGAATTAGCACCACTCACACCTCACTCCTAAAAACTACAAACAAAAAGTATGTCTTGCAACATTTTATCTAAACAACATATAAGTACCTAAAGCTTTAAATTATGAACTTAATGATCTCAAGCTTGTAATGTTCCAATTGATAACTAACTTGAAATCACATATTGTTTCTACTTAATCATACTTCTAACTATTGAAAGTTTTCACCACAATTTGATATCAACCATGGTCTCGTAACTAATTTATAACAAGTTATCGCAACAAAAGCATCACTTCAAGAATTAGACTTTAGGCAAAACCAAAAGTTTAGTATTTTAAAAATTGATTCAAGCTTACTTAAATTAAATCCTTCAATTGTAACTAAACAAGTACAACACAACCGGCGTAACTTAAACTATTTAACTTGTGACGATCACTACTTTTTTTTTGTAAGAAGGTGACTAGCTTTATCACTACTATAGACAACTTATCACTACTATAGACAACTTGTTGAACACAAATAGAAAATGCACTTTTATATAAACTTGTGTCTTGAGAAATTTATAGTAGCAATTCATAACCCAAATTTAACATTAATCATTCAACATCTAATCCATCAAATACTCAAATTAATCTTATCCTTACACAATAAAATCTCTAAAACACTAGTTTGAGAATCAAACCTTATTGACACTTAAGCTAAACTTAACAATAATATCTTTTACAACTTCAAACTATAGTGTAGCCACCAATAAACACTACAAATAGATTTATAGTGTTTAATAAAAATCAGAGTTTTTCAGTTTTTAAGCATAAACTAACCAAGATAAACACTCAATTGAACATAGAAGTTCATTTCATTACAAGAAAAATGATAATTTTCGGATTCTTAAACATGGGAAAAATGAGGGTTTCAAACAAAAATGAAGTTTTTCATGTTTTAAGCATAAACTAAGGAATTTTCAGAAGAAAAATGCTTACTACTTGCTAGAGGAGGAGTAACAAACGAAGACATAGGTACTCCGGCGCGGTGGTTTACGGCGGAAGAGGAAAAATGGGTCGACAAAAAGTTGCTTCTTTCATGAAACTAATTGGACCAAAAGAAAGCTCTTGTCGAGAAGATAAAGAAAACGAGGACACTTTTTCCGATCGACAAACATGGTGTCCAGATCGAAGCCGACAAGCTACGGTGGTGGTGGTTCAATAAGGAACAATGAGAGACATTGTTATGAGTTTTGTGAGATGGGAGATAATAATAAAAGGTAATCATATTTTGTGGAGGTGGAGTGGGGCCAAGAAGATAAAATAAGAAACAAAATAAAATTTGTGTGGCTAAGAGATATGTCACGTGAGCAAATTAAGGGGATGAGATAAATTAAAATAATTATTTTATTATACTCTCAATTAATGGTTTAGATCTCATTTTTTAAAATAAAATCAAAACGAAATATCTTCAAATAAAAAGGACTGAAATTTGAATTTTTTAATCCCCGTGAATTTACGGATCGTTTGTTACGAATTAAAATAAAAATGATTTTGACATTAGATAATTTAGAGATTATGTTTTTATAGATTTTATAAAAAAAGAAAATGTATTTTTCATTTGTTTACGGTAATAATAAAAATATTTTTATTAAAAAAATAATTTAGTTTGTTTGGATGCAATTATATAAAAGGGATTTCTTGTTACAAAATCAGTTCAATTTTCTTATATTTATTTTCTCTATCGTCTATAAAAATAAGAATATTTGTTATATTTGTTGTATTATTGTTGTCATTGAAAAATATAAATATGGTTTTTTGAGTTTGTTTCACAAATACACATACTTATAAATAGTGATGACAATGGGTATCCTATGAGTAGGGTACTATATACAGTGCCCTTCACCATACCCTCATTTATAAAAAATACCCGTACCTGTGTCCGTACCCTCTTGAGCAACAACTTTAGTCCCTGTCCTCATACCCTATGGGTATCTAAGTGCCCATACCCGCACTCATTACTTGCACTTTAACTTTGAAAAGACAATAAAAACATCTCAATTGAAATAAAAGTGTGGTCCAAATTTTTTAAAATTAACTCATAAAATAGTACGAATCGTACACTGACATGATGGAGTTGTTATTGTATTAAGCAGTTTTTTGGTTTAAGTTTAGGTGTAGGCTTAAATAGTCACTACCACAATTTTGGCTTTTAATAGCACAAGTTTAATAGCGCTTCTAGATAAATGCTATTGAAAATGCAACTCAAAGACCTGTTATAGCACTTTTCAGAAAGCGCTAAGAAAAACATGTTAAAAACTGGGTTAGATAGCGCTTTTGTATAAACGCTATTATTTTTGTTTGCACTAATAGCGCTTTTCAGAAAACGCTATTGTTGGAGAGGGGTATAGATAGCGTTTTTCACAAACGCTATTGTTTGGGCTTCATGGAAATAAATAAAAAAGGCGGGCCCACAAAATAAAGTGCTTTTCTTTGTTTAAAAAAAAAACAAAAAAAGAACACAACGCTTCTCTCCATTGTGCATTCAGCTTCTTTCCTTCGTCACCGAACTTCTCTATCACCGACGTGCTGCTTCTCCTCCATCATCGATACCCTTCATCAACCTCTCAATCACGTTATCTTCTTCTCAATCGCTCTTCTGATTCTCTGGTACCATTCCTTTACTGTTCTCTTGCTTTGATTTTGAGTATATAATGATTTTGTTTTGTGTTGAACTGTATAAGGATTTTGTTCACTGATTTCATAAAAGGTGAAGCTTTGAACTAAATTATGGACCTAAATATTTGATTTTTTTTCGGATTCAACATTTATTTGAGTGAAATTCAAAATGGGTCAAACTGTTTTTTTTTTTATTTTTAAAATGAAGCTTGTTTTGTGATGGGTTTTGTAATCAAAATTAGGGTTAAGCCTTGTGTGTTCTGGTTTAGCTAAAACCGATATCTTATTTGAGTAATTTATCTTGTTTATTTGATTTTCTGAAATCGTATGGTGTAGGATTTAGATTATTTTTTGTTAGTTTTTCTACAGTAACTGAAATTCTAGTCTATTTCTCTTATAGATAGTTGTATTGACTCTTGTAGCATCAATACAAAATATGATTTCACTTCAAGTGTAAGATCGATAGAATAGTGTCATTGACATGTCATTTAGATTAGCTATTTTATGTTTTCATCTATTTGAAGTAGTACATTGTTAGATACTTTGTTTGATGTTTGAATATCATATAATTCTGGATGGAGAGTCAAAGGTTTTTTTATTGAGGATACAATCTATTGGATTCTGATTGGCCATGTTTTTCTTAAAATAGGAAATTTGTAATTACAACTTATAGAATGTGGAAGCTTAGGCCTAATACAGCTGAAGCCCAATGTCCGTACATAAGAATTTTTCAGCTTAAACTAGTGTTACTAGTATTGTGTAATTTTTTGTTATTCACATGTGTAAGCATCTATACTAATTACTTTTTGAATGAATACTTGCCACTTCATTGTTGGTGCCTCTTCCCAAATAACAATAAGTTGTGTAATTGTTGTCCATCAATCACATAAGTTATCCAATACATATGTCTTCATTGAACCAAGAGTCTCTTAAAATTCATAAATAAATAAGAAACTGGTCTATAAATATGATGATTAACACTCCTCCCTGCTTGTTTATGGAAATAAATAACTCATTGTTTTAGTGTCTTTTATTTTTCATTCTAAAATTCCAAAAAGTTGATCAAAACATATATTTATTTTTCCTGCAAAACCACTACTCTTAAGCCCTGTCTCTTGAATATTCAATTCAGAAATGAGCTCTTTTTACTTAATTTTTTAAAAAATTTAGATCTTTTTAATTAGTGTTTGTTGTTCCTGTTCCTAGGTTTATTTTCTTTCTTTTTTTGGTGTGACTTTTGATCTATTGATTTGTGATCATGATTTAAAAAGTCATGTACATTTATTTCTCTATTCTAATAAATTTCCATGTGATGCTTTTTATTACTGAACATGGCTTACTTTCCTCCTAGCCTATTTCTTGATCATAGATTGTCAAAGAAAAAGGACATGTTGAAAATCTGGACAGAGTTTCTTTGAAGCTTTAGTGTATATTGAATCTACCGTGAGTTTGACTAAATCATACGCGCAACTAATTTTTTTCATAATATGCGTATTCAAAACAAAGTCACGGTGTCATGTCATGATTTTGTTCACTTTCAATCTAAACAAAGTCGCGAGGGATGCTGTTTTGGAGTTTGAGGTTTTTTAAGATGCCTAGTTTGTCTGCCTACTGCTGTTCCGTGTCTATTTTGGTGGCTTCTGCGCTTTTGGCTCAGCTGTGGTTCTGCAGTCCTGTTTGTGTGTGGCCGTTTTGAGCCTGCTGCTGTTCGGCTGTGCTGGTTTTCTGTAGGGGCTGTTTGGATGAGTCTGTTTTGGCTGGGCAGTTCTGGCATCTCTAAGGTGTAGTTTTTTTGGGTGCTTCTACTGTTTAAATTGGGACTTGTCCGGTAGTTTTTTGGGCAGTTTTGTCCACCATTTATTCCCACTTTTATGCACATTTCATAGCACCATAATCCTATATATTACTCTTTTACATGTTACTATTTCTTTTCTTCAAGAAATGTATTATTTTCTAAATGTTATTATTGATTTATTTTAAAATTAAAAGGGTTTTGCTAACTTTTTTTCCAGCAGAAGTTAAAGAATTCAAAAGCATAAATTTTGAATTGGTCAAAATAATTGGTATTGTTACAGTACATTTAAGATTTTTTTTTATGGGCACTTTTAAGAATTTTAATACACGATTTTAAGACAAAATTATCATACATAGTTCATTAACATGAGTCTTTAGAGCACATGTTAGTAATTTCCAAATTCAAAATATTAAGTGAGGGGATATATGTGGGAGGAGTTATGAAAAGTATCCATAATGATGATGATAGGTGTTTGATTGGAGACTTTATGTTTCTATGTTTCTATGTCACACTTATTAATAACTTTTATGTTTCTTTTTCTATCATATATAGATATGAATATATGAGATCAAATCACTAGACTTCTATGTTTCGATTGTTTTTGCTTATGGCTTATAGCTTCTAATTGTTTATAGCTACTCCTTATAGATTCTCCTTATAGAGCATCAGTTGATTCATCAATTGGAACTAAAGACAAGGAGCATCCGTCGTGGCCACCGTCGTTGCCTCTGTTTTCCTTCAATAGCGGTAAGAAATCGTTGTTTTTGTGTTTTGTGGTTATAAGTAGTTAAATTGTTGATTGTTGTTAAGTACTAATATATTTTGGCCAAGATTGATACACATATTAGGGACCCCTACTAAATCTAGAATGAAGATGTGTATTAATAGATAATATGCAATGTTAGTGAGATCGTTAGTGAGAACTTATAGAAATAGCTTATGACATGTCCACAAACTATTTTCAACTTATTTCCATAAGCTCTCCATGATAGCTTAATAGAACAACTTATAGTATATAAAAACAACTAGACGTTAATTTTGAGTTATTTTAAACTGTTGGTTGTGTTGGAAATTCGATGTTAATTAATTTATTGTTTCATATTATACGACACAGGAGAAAATGTTGCTGGTAGATTTATCAACTAGACGTTGGATAACTTGTCACGAGTCCTCTTAAATTTAGGTATTTTTTTGTTGTAATTGTGGCTGCTTTTAGGTGCTTTTTCTTTTGGTAATTGTGGATTGATTAATATTATGACATTTGTAATTAAGTTTATGATCAATTTGTAATAATCTCATATTTCAGTATCGTATTATAGCGTTTTATATTGTAGATTTAATTATAGCGTTTGTGGTTGTAGATTAAAATAAAAAAATTACTGTAACTTTTATTAGCGCTTTCAGTCAAACGCTAAGAAACACCTGTTAGAGTAGAAAGGCTACAATAGCGCTTTTCAGAAAGTGCTAAGAAACGTCTGTTAGAAAACGACTTTAATAGCACAAAAATAAGGATATATTAGCGCTTTCTGAAAGCGCTATTGAAGCATTGCTATTTAATAGCGTTTCAAAAGCGCTATTATAGGCTTCTGACCTATAATAGCGGGGGCTTTCTTAGCGCTTCAAAAGCGCTATTAAACGCTAAAATGAATGCTATTAAAGGGGGTATTTTGTAGTAGTGAGTTAAATAAATTAATTAGTTATACAGCAAAAATAAATAAATTATTTTTGATATTATATAAATATGTATATGCGGGGTTGCGGGTTCAGGCAGTATACTACCCTTACCCGTGTCCAACCTATTTAAATTTGTGGGTATCATCCCTACTTATAATTTACATTTGAAAGTCACAAATACCTGTGCATACTTATAATTTTAATCTACTACCTCCGTCCCTAATTATAATACCCTTTTGAGAATTTTTTTGTCCTTTTTTATAAGACCCCTTTGCTATTTAAAACTACATTAATTATTTCTTTACATACATGCCCCTATTTATTATACATCTTTCTCCCAAAAAGAATTAATTTTTTTTACCAAAACATGAATTAAATATAAACTTTTATATTTTTTACCGTAATAAATTAATGTTTAAATTATGTTTTGTTCAAAAATTCTAATTTTTTTTAGGAGTGATTTTTACAATATGATAATTATTTATATACAATTTCATTAAAAAAATTACAAATATTTACTTTAAAATAGGGAGCAAAAGTAATGATTGAAAATTTTATAGGGACTAAAAATTGAAGGAAAATTTTAGAGGAACTAAAACAATATATTTATAGAGACCAAAATTATGGTTAACCCTAAACTAAAATTGGGAGAATAATGAAGGTCAGGTTATTAGCAACGGTTATACAGTGTGGCATAATTTAGCATAAAGCCGTGGCTAGAACATGCATAGGCCACGGATATATATAGATAGTCTTTTGTATAAGAAACTGGCACGGTTATTCATTGTGGCCGAGATATCCACGGCTAAATGGCAATGCCTATAATGAATAGGCGACGGTTGATTTACTCCCACATTTAAACTCCGTGGCTAAAAGATAATAGGCAACGGTTTTTAACATGTTAATGAAAAATTTTAAAACGCTATCAACGTCCATACAACCGTGGCTTATCACCCCTTTAGGCCACTGTTTTCCAGCCGTGGCCTAATGACTCGTTGCCTAAAGCCAAAAATGGTGTAGTATCATACCCGTATCTCAAAGAAGAATGAGAAGCATGATACGAAGTTTAAATTTTTTTATGGAGTTGCTTACTAGACTTCAAATCAACATCTCTTTGGCTAAAGCTCTTGAGAAGATGCCATGCAAAGTTTATGAAATAACTTCTATCCAAAAAGAGGAAGGTCAAGGGTGAAGATTCTATTGCTTTAACCAAAAGTTGATGTTCCATCTTTTCAAGACGGTTACCTCCAGAGAAAAAAGACCCAGTAAATTCCAATCTTTTGAGAAACTATCCATAGGAAAAGCTTTGTGTGATCAAGGTGAAAAAATTAACTTGATGCCATTATCAATTCTAAGAAATATCGAAAGAGTTGAGGTGAAGCCATTAAGTGTTACTCTAGGAGTTGGAAATAAAACAATTAAACATTCATATGGAGTAGTGGAGGACGTGATGGTGCAAGTAGACAAGCTTTCAATTCTGTCAAACTTCGTGAAATTGGAGATTCAAAGGAATATTAATTTGTAGCGTGTCTCATTATTCTATAAGATGGGAGACCACAAATTCTAAAAGCTTGCCGAGGGAAAGATACGAACTTTGAATTTTCTACGATCTATGCCAAATTCATGGAATTCCTACCAAACAAGAGGAAGATGAATGATGATGTGTTCTTTCTTGCATATAATAAACCATAATTGTGGTTGAGGTGCCGACCTAATGACATTATAAGAAGCTTTGAAAGGGAGGCAACCCATTGATTTTAATTTTTCTCAATCAATCTTTAAAATATGTTGAGTCTTAAAAAACTACATATGATCACTTATTGTTTGCTACTCGTAATAATGCCTGTTTAATTGGCATGAATTTCATAACCTTTGCGTTTTCAAAAATAAAAAATTATTTTTGCTTCAAGGAATTGTTGTTACCACTAAGGCAGAATGATTACCCCCAAAGTTCAAAATCACGATATCTATTGGGGCTTGATGCGGAAGTATGGACAAAGTATGAAAGGGTGGAAAAAAGTATATACAAAATTATGAGGTTTATTTATGCATATATTTGCATCCTATGATACTTTTAATTTTTTGCAACAAAATATTTTTGCTTAATTGTTGTATTATTTTTGCGGCTAAGTTTGTCATCATCAAGACTATTACTTCTCTTTTGTGTTTCTTCCTCCTTATTGTATGGAAGGCTAGATCAAAAATAAAAAGCTATTATTTCTCTTTTGTGTTTATTCCTTCGTATTCTATGAAAAGCTAGATAAAAAATAAAAAATAATGAAAGGTTGTTAAAAAAAGAATTTTTAATACAATCAATTAATTTCTATAGTTAGATCCATTCAAAGGTCAAGTAACTAATTATTTGAGCTAAAGGGACAAACATGACATATCATTGTACTTTGGATACATTTTACCGTGATTCTATTTTTAGGTAGTATTTATTGCAATTTCAAAGTATTAAAAACTATTTAAATGAAGTAAGCATACCATCAAATGTTTTAAATTATAAACTGATCAAATAATATGACTGCAATTTTCAAGTTTGTGTATGCTATGACATTTTTTATTTCTCTATTTCTTGCTCTAGTTCATGTCGATGGTAAGCCATTTCTCATATTTTTTTTTTCTTATACACAATCATTCATATCCTATCACTAACGTTATTTTATTATTATATTTTATGATAGCATTTGGTGGTCTTTGTGTAACTGATGCTGCTTGTCCACAACTTTTTTGTTCTCCTAAAACCGCGAAGTGTGTTTTTTTCGATTGTCATTGTGTTTGACAGGTATTTTGAAAAAAATAGTTCTTTGTTCCCTCTAAGATTAACTATAATTCTCATCACATGTTATTACTTGTATGATGTGTCTCATATTATATATATTTCTCTAACATTTTCAATTTATTTCATAGTATTAGAAATGTGTTAATTGTTTTATTCAAGTCTTAGCAATACACTAATATGACTTAAATGCTTGATATAACATGAAAGAAGATAAGAAATAAGGTTTAAATATCAAGGGAATGAATGTTTGAGTTTAAGACTTTAGAATATCATCTTGAAGATTTTTTCAGTATTTTATCATGCTTTGTAACTAGGGGTGGGAATGAGCCGGGCCGAGTCGGGCTTTACTTAAATAGGCTAGGCCTAGTTGAAAAAACTAAGGCCTAAGCCTTGGCCTTTTACCTGTCAAAGACTTTATTTTAAGTCTGACCTGACCTTTTTAAAAGTCTGGCCTGGCCTATTAGCCTGTCTAAAAGCCTAGTTTATGTTACAAATTTCTAATAGAGTTTGTTCATCAATTTTTTTTCCTTTCAATTTGTGTAACGTACTTAATATAGAGATAAACATTAATTAGATACAGATTAAACTAATGAAACATAATTGTAAAATTCATAGATGGATAGAAACTCAAGAATAATCATGTCAACAAGGATTCCAAACTTAATCTAATAACCATACTTGACCTTATGCATATCAGTAGCAAGTCTTAACAGTTCACACAAATATATATAAATATATAAGTAGCAAGCCATACAAAATAAAATAAAAAACTGAAATAATAATAATTGTGGTATGAGAATTTGAAGGATCAATAATTCTTTTTGGTATATAAATATAAATAATAAATATGAAAAAATATACTCGTATACAGGCCGGCCTGATAGACTTGATAGGCTTTTTTATAAGCCTAAGCCTGGCCTAATTAAATTAATAGGCTTTTTAAAAAGTTCAAGCTTGACCCATTTATTAAACGAGCTAGGCCGAGCTGAGCTTTTAGTAGGCCGAGCCATAGGCCCCTGACGAACGGCCTGACCTATTCCCACCCCTATTTGTAACATATATTTATGATTTATATCAAGTGAATAAGGTCTAAGAAGGTTAGAATAACACTTGTTGACATCGTCTGGCCCAAGTTGAATTAGCAACAATGGAACTCATGTGATGTTATGAAACATGGCATCCCTGGATAAAATTTAGAGAAAACTATAACATTCTTGTATTGATGAGAATGAGTAGTATTATAAATAAAGAAGTTAGTTACAATTTGACTAACTCATGTCTATTTAAAGGCACTAACTAACTAGTAACCAACCTCAACCAATAGCTACTAATGAATAACCTATATCTTCAATAAGCAAATTAACTTAGGATGCGTAAGAAAAAAATGGTACATGGTTGATGACTAGCCACCAAGGCTATGAAACATAAGAATGGTACTTAGTGAATATTGTTAAGGCCCTATTCTAATAGACAAGGATGATACTTACTTGTGAATTAAGGCATCATTATCATTTGAATTTCTTCTGCAAGGGGAAATCATCTTTAAATTTGAAAGGTGGATGTACACATGGGGGAAAATCTCATCCTTGAGGGGCGTTCGATAGGGAAATTATAAATGGATTATATTAGATATCTTATGTTTGGACATATCTTGATTGTTCACATAACAATATCATATTCGTGAGAGTGTACTATATATATGAAGACATAAAAACTGCATATTTTTTGCACTTGTATGTCACATATATCATGCCCTCTTAATTCATATTTTCATGAGTTAGTTTGGCACCACATGCATATGAAGTGGTTAATTATCTTCCAATATATCATATAATATTATATTTCCATGATTGTTGTGATTTTATATATGTTGTTTGTCTATGTATTCATATATTAAGCCATATACTTCTAACATCATGTAAGATGTACCCGCCATTTATTTGGGTGGTATCTTCTTCTATGCATTTCTATATACAGATTACACAAAAATTATGGTAATGAAAAGCAATCAGGGGAGCTTTGCTAATGAGAGAAGATAAAGACATATGCATTGTTGGTTTTTTTCTTTCTATTCGTTATGAAATATTCCTACGACTCCAATATTATTATATAGGGATCTAGACTATTTTCTGTTGTTATTTGTTTTACTCTCGAGTTTGTAAGCTTGTACTTTAAAACATGAAAACAAATGCATAAGACGCATATCTTACAGTAATAACATATAATACATGCATCTCAGGAGCATCATTAACAAACATGTACTTGAATTATATAAACATGTCATAAATCAATTAATGATTCATGCATTCTTTTAATGTGTCTCCCTACATCAACTTGACATCATAAAGTAGATGTAGTGATCCCTCAAAAAAAAAAAAAAAAAAGTAGATGTAGTGAGAAAGGTGAATACAAGATTTTCTTTTGTGGGGGCTAAAAGCCATCACAAATGATGAATAGCGGCCACAAAATTGAGATATGTTGTGATGGCCAAAATCTCTCACATATTTGCCTGTTAGAAACATTTGTGGCTGCCTAACTGATCACAAATGTCTTACTTTGTCTTAATCAGAAAATGGATTTGTGAGGGACCAATCTTCCATAAACAGTATTGGGAGAAATGAGATGACTTTTGTGGCTGCCTAGTCCACCACAAACAATTAAACTAAAAAAATAGTAGGCTAAAGTGCATTTTTCCCCCCTTAACTTTCAAAAACTTGCAATTTTGGCCCCCTAACTATGAAAACTACAATTTTGGCCCCCTAAGTTTTAGCCCCATTGCAATTTTGGTCCTTTTGGTCAATTTTGACCGGTCAACGCCTATGTGGCACGCCACATGTGAAATTATTAAATTAAAAAATAAATAAAAATGCCACTTAATCATTTTTTAATTAAATAAATAAAAAATCTAATTAAAAATATTTAAAAAATAAGGAAAATTGAAAAATTAATAAAAAATTGAAAAAAAAATCTGAAAATATTTAAAAAATCTGGAAAAATGAAAAATTAATAAAAATTGAAAAAATACGGAAAAAATTTAAAAATTCTGGAAAAATAAAAAAATCTGAAAAAATACGGAAAAAGTTTAAAAATTCTGAAAAAATTAACTAAAATAAAAAACGATTAAAAAAAATTAAATAATCTAATAAAATGAAAAATTCTGAAAAAAATAAAAAAGATTAAAAAAATTCTGAAAATATTAAAAAATTCTGGAAAAATGAAAAATTAATAAAAAAATTGAAAAAATATTAAAAATTTTGGAAATTTTGGAAAAAATTAAAAAGATTCATCATTTTTAAAAAAAATGAAATTTTTGAAATTTTCATTGGTATTTCTCGAAATTTAGAAATTTTCATTAGTATATATGTCGAGCTTAGATTTTTTCAGTGTATTTATTTTCAAAAAAATTTTTGGGAATTTTTGTGTATTTATAAACAGGAAATTTTTGTGTATTTATAAACCGAGAATAAGGGAAAAAATGTGTATTTATAAACCGAGCTTAGGTTTTTTGTGTATTTTTCGAAATTTCGAATTTTTTCCCTTATTTCGAATTTCAAATTTTTTCCCTTATTTTGAATTTCGAAAAATACAAAAAAAAAACCTAAACTCGGTTTATAAATACACATATTTTTTCCCTTATTCTCGGTTTATAAATACACAAAAATTTTCGGTTTATAAATACACAAAAATTCCCGGAATTTTTTTTTGAAATAAATACCCTGAAAAAACCTAAGCTCGACATATATACTAATGAAAATTTCGAAATTTCGAGAAATACTATTGAAAATTTTAAAAATTTCATTTTTTTAAAAATGATTAATCTTTTTAATTTTTTCCAAAATTTCAAAAGTTTTTTCATTTTTCCACAATTTTTTAATATTTTCAGAATTTTTCAATCTTCTTTATTTTTTTCAAAATTTTTTATTATTTTTCATTTTATTAGATTATTTTATTTTTTTAATCATTTTTTATTTTTATTAATTTTTTCAGAATTTTTAAATTTTTCCGTATTTTTTCAGATTTTTTTTATTTTTCCAGAATTTTTAAATTTTTTCCGTATTTCTTCAATTTTTCATTTTTATAAATTTTTTATTTTTCCAGAATTTTTTTATTTTTTTCAATTTTTTTATTAATTTTTCATTTTTCCAGATTTTTTAAATATTTTCTGAATTTTTTTCGATTTTTTTATTAATTTTTCAATTTTCCTGATTTTTTAAATATTTTTAATTAGATTTTTTATTTATTTAATTAAAAAAATGTTTAAGTGGCTTTTTTAATTTTTTTTAAATTTAATAATTACACACGTGGCGTGCCACGTAGGCGTTGACCGGTCAAAATTGGCCAAAAGGACCAAAAGTGCAATGGGGCTAAAACTTAGGGGGCCAAAATTGTAGTTTTCATAGTTAGGGGGCCAAAATTGCAAGTTTTTGAAAGTTAAGGGGGGAAAAGTGCACTTTAGCCAAAATAGTATTAGAGAGGTTGTATATTCATACGATTTTTCTTATAGTTGTTCTAAAATATCCATATTACACATTGTATTTTCATATGATTGTTTTTTTTTATGATAATTTGTTTCTCTCTAGATGAAACTCACATTTGTTTTAGATGTATTTTATACGGTATAAAAGTTTGGATGCTCAAATATCACTACTCTTTTAGAAAGAAGAAAGAAGTGAGAAATGAGAAAATGTGAGAGTGGTATTTATAAAAAATGAGGTTTTTGTAAGGGAAACCTTTTTTCAAACTTTGTGGCGGACTAGTCCACCACAAACGTCATTTGAATAAAAAATGCTTAATTGCAATTTTAACCCTCTATGTTTCACAATCTGACGATTTTGACCACTTATAAAAAACAAAAACAATTTTTCCCCTTAAGTTTATCCCTTTTGCAATTTTTGCCCCTTGGTCTGATTTTGACCTAGTCAATACACATGTGGCACCTCACTTTAGTGAATAGGAGGCCACGCGTGTATTTTTAATTTTAAAAAAATCCAACTCATAAATAATAATAAATATAAAAGAAAATAAAAATAATAAAATAAAAATCTTTCTTCTTTCTCGTATTTCGACACTTCCACACCAATCATTTTTTCACCCTTCTCTTCTCTCCTCTCCTCTCATGTCAGCTACACTTTCTCTCTTCCATCCTTTTCTCCACTGGAGAAATCTTATTCCGGTGGTGGCGGGAACGAGGTTTGTTTGACTGTTAGGTGTGTCCACTTTTTCAGACACATGGAGGTTTCATATGTTTCACCGGAAAGCTCTAAGGTTGTATCACCAATAACATCAAGAAAGTCTATAGTGGAAAAAGTGTTTGAAAAATCGTATTCCTTTAGAGGGAGTGGATGCTTCAAGAAGTGTAGCAGGAGAAAGATTTTTTTTTCTTTTTTAATTATTATTATTTATGAGTTGAATTTTGTAAATATAAAAATAAAAAAATACACATGTGTCATCCTACTCACTTAAGTGAGGTGCCACGTGTGAGTTGACTGGGTCAAAATCATATCAAGTGGCCAAAATTGCAGAAGGGGGTAAACTTAAGGGTAAAATTGTTATTATTTTTTATAAAAATCACCAGATTGTGAAACATAGGGGGGTTAAAACTGCAATTAAGTCTAAAAAAAATTATTTAACATTTGTGATGGTTTGCTCTCTTACAACCTGAATAAAAAAATAAATTAATGTTTTTTTTACAAGAAATTAATTAATGGCTTAGTCCCTCGTAATCGTAAACTTGATTTATATATATATATATTTGTGATGAATGTCACATGCGTAAACAAATATTTATGGGGGACAAAGCAATCGCAATTGCCACAGACAAAACTTGATTCAAATATTAATGTGTATTGTATGTATTTTGTTTTTTAAAATTTTTGATATTTGTGATTCATCTTATCTTATATAACTGTTGTGAATTCCGGACTCAAATTTCACACCAATACAAACTATGATGTGTGGAGCAAGTATCAATGGCAACCAACAACCAAAATTAACCACAAGCAACAACAACAATATAAACCTAGTCTATAAACCAAGTGCATAGCAAAACCACAATCCAACCAAGGAATAAACAAGATAAAGAGAGTAAAGAAAAGATAACAACACCAAGAAATGTTCACCCAGTTCGGTCCAACTTGACCTACTCTGTGGGAGAGATTGATCTCTCCAATCCACTATCAATGAGTTCTTACAAAGAGATACAAATGAGTTACAAGAAATTAGCTTCAACAAGCTCACAAGAACAACCCTAATTTCTACCCATTTTCCCAATCTCACCAATGAACAAGACACTCATGAATTTTCACTCTCCCAAGGTGTTTACAATTGTTTCCCAACACTAGAGTCTAACCCCCCAAAAAGAACCAACCCTTAGCCTTTGATTTCACTAAGGATCTTCTTTTCTTTGGTTTCACAAGACTCACCCATGTTGCTTACTAAAGACTCTTCACTCATGTGTTTCCCAACCCCATGAATCTTCCCCAAAAGGCACAAACCCTTTTCCCAAGAGCCCCCTCTTTTGGTTCTCTAAGATTCACATCTTGAAGCTTTGAACCTCACCCAAAGACCCTCAACATTTAGTATCTAAAACCCTAAAAGTTCCCTCCTTTGGTTTCCATGAGATTCACCAAGCTTACCCAACAAAATGGGTCATGGAGTGCTTAAAACGTGTTTCAGATCTGTCAAAATCGTGTCACGTTTGTCCAAATCGTGACACGGTTGATACGTACGACCCAAGGTACGACCAACCTTATCCTGAAAACTTGCCCAGCAAGCCGAAAATCGTGTCACGTTTTGCCAAAATCGTGTCACGATTGAACATCCAGAAAACATGCTCACGACATACCAAAATCGTGCCACGCTCACGAAATCGTGTCACGATTTCTCTGTTCCTCCAAAACTCCAAAACACCAAATTTCGAGTCATCCTCAACAATAACAAAAGTATTTTGAGAAAGATTTGAGAAATTTCATAAACTTATGTTTATGCACAAAAAAAAATTTACTATTTGCGATGGAAAATTAAAAGTCACAAAATATTTGGCATGCAAATTAGCATCGGCTTTTTCTGTGATGCTACATAAATTTCTAGAAACATAGCGACGGAGTATGATCTCAGAAATTTTGCAACAGCTCATTTCCCTCAGAAATTTGTGAATTTTTATTGCGTCGATAATTTGTGACGGAAATCTGGTTGTAAATGACATTATTTTGAGGTTTAACGTCGAATTTTTTCCTGTTTGCGATCATATGTGAACCGAGCAAATTGTGACGGATTTAATTTTCCCTCGCAAATTTTTTCCGACGCCCATTATTACGACATATTTCGGTTTCGTCGCACAAACCTTCAGAGAACAGTTTGCGACTGTTTTACGACGGAATGTGGTTGTTGCTAAAACCAAATTTCTAGTATTGCTTTGGCATCCATTTCATTTTTTCCTTATAGGCAAAATTTTATCCCCATTCAATGGCACTCTTTTTATTCGTATTTATATCACAACACTTGCTATTTGTATTGATGATTTTGATTGTCCAAAATCTCTATGTCTGGGTCATGATGAAGTACCGTCGTGTAGGTTTATAAAGTGGTACTGCATTAAATCATAGGTTGCCAAATAACTATATTATGTATAAAGCTATAGTTTGTGTTACTGCATTAAATCATAGTAAAGTTGAAAAATAACTCCATATTATACAGTTTTAAAACTCTGACGGGACCGGCAGGTCGAACCGGTCCGACTGGGAATCGGTGGGTAAGCCGGTTCGATTCATCTATTGGATCAATCATGTTATTGACTCACTATGAACCGGTGCAACTCGGCCAGAACCGGAATAAACAGGTGACTCGGAGGTCTCCTCAATCCGACCGGGTAAACACTTGACCGGTTTTTTTTTCAAGAAACAAGCGCCTGTTATATTTAAAAAAAAAAAAGAAATTCAATTTTGCCTAGGTGGGAATCAAACCAGCAACAACAACTTGAAATGTAGAATGCACCACCAACACGCCATGCTCTCAGTTGTTGAACTATTTTACTTCTTCTTTGTTATATTAAATTCAATTGCAAGAGGTGACAGTAATTCACATTTTATTTTATTTTTATTGTTATATTAAATTTAATGTTTTAATTATCTTTTTCATTTAGCTTAATGATATGTTGCAAAATTATATACAATTATTTTTAATACAAAAAAAATACACTTGCTTGTAAATATTGTTGTGATTAATAGCATATTTCTGTTCTCAAGAATAAAAATAGCGTAATTTCTTTTTATGAAAATCAGTTTTGTGTTTAAAATTAATTTTTGTATTTGATTGGTAATTGTATCATAGTCAGTGGATTAAATTTAAAAAATGAACTTCAGAAATTATGTTAATTTTTTTAGTTTTTAAAGTGTAGTAAATTTTTTTAGAGAGCAAAATCATACAATGTAATATGAGATTTTCATTATAAAGGCCGAGTGACACAATCAAGTTGACCGATTTAATCCGATTCTTTCATGCGGTTCGATCAGTGACCCGGTGGCATTACTAGAAAAAGCAAAATTAGGGAGGAAAATTAGTGACAGAAAAAATGAAATCTCTCACAAATTCTTTGGTCGCAAAATTTAGTGACGGAATTTGAGAGGGATTTCATGTTTCCCTCATTAAATTTTCCTCACTAATTTTTGTTTTTTTAGTAGTGTGGTTCGACCGTTGACTCAGTGACCCAGTACCCTTACCGAGTCGATTATCGGTCAATATTCACTACTATGACTAATAAAAATTTAGAAAAATTAGATTTTATTTCACCGAAACTTTTGGTGAATAATATTTAGTTATTACAATTGTAAATCATAGAAAGTAAATTTTTTTTCTCAAAAAAACTCGTTTAATTGTTAATTTAAAGATCGGATGTACCGATACATATCAATTTTTTAAGTGCACCGTAGAAATTGTTTATTAATATTGTGTAGTGTTACAATTTTTTCTTGTTCTTATGATTGATATAAAGAGGTTAGTAAGTATGAACTAGCTAGGTGTTTGATACATCATGTAAGAAGCCTAAAAGTTATGTTTATACCACAAGGGAATGGTTGATCGTGTTAGTGTGGAAAAATATATTTTCTATATGATTTTAGAGACATTTTTGAAAGAAATATGATGTTAGGGATATTAGTGTGATTAGAGTTTTTTTCTTTGTCGAAAGAAATGTGATGTTAATTATAGATATTAGAATCTTTGTTGGTTAAGTGAATATCAGACCAAATATAGGTTTTGGGATTGGATGAATGTCGAAGGCCTATTCCAGTGATCGTGTTGGGTCACGAGGGGAGTTCGGGGGACCACCCATATTCAGGCAGAGCAACCACACAAGTAAGAGAGACGCCACACTCTTACCTAAAACTTTAAGGCAATGTTTTTATGAGTTCTCTTGCTTATAAAATGTTCAACCTCCACTTTTCTATCCGATGTAGGACATTTAACTCACACTTGCACATAACATATCATTGGTGTAATACAAAAGGAAATTAAGAATAGGCATAAGATGATAAATAATTGACATGCAACTTGTTGGAAAAGAACTCAAATAGAGAAGCCATTCCCTTGTCGGTTATTCATGTAATAGGTTTGATGAGTTCATTGATTAGAATAGTTTTATATTGTTATATTGAACAATTTGTCACCCTTAGAAAGCGTATGACATGGCCTAAATATAACGAGTTTCTTTTTGTTGCAAATCATTTATCCTCCGTGCGTAGTCATGAAGACTAATTTATCAAGTCTTGTGGGACTTATAATGAACGACAAATTCTCTCTAAAAGTATTAATGTCGATGCATGCATGCCTAAAATTGTATTCATACCCATAACCTTAGTTAAGTTAAAAGAGATTTGAGTCATCTCATCTAAACACTTTTGAGTAAGACTTGTGTTAAATAAAAAAACCGTGGTCCATGTTACATGCATATATTCGACATGAGTAATAAAGAATCATTCAACTTAGTGAATGTGTCAATCGAAAAACCCAAGTTTCTATAGAAGTCGCCAGAAAATAATTTGTAATTTACTTATTTAAAATTAAGACATTTGTCAAGTTACTCAAAGAGACACTTTTAAAAATATGTGTCATTAGAAAGTTATTTTATTGTTTATAAACTAGTAAAAGACTTGTGTTTCGTGTAATCTTGTGTTAATTAAATAGAAGATAATTATATTATTAATATTATGAAATGTTTAAAGACTCATGCAAACAAATAATTGACTACTTGCACAAAAGAGAGCACAAGTGCAAGTTTCTCAGGAGCGTAAGACACCATAGACCATGGGAAGATGGCTTTCTTGGTGTGAGATGAAACCCTATAAAATCCTCTATTGATCTACAAAAGTAACAATATTTATTTTAAATAAAACATTTAACTTAAATATTGACGTAAGACCCGTAGTTTTACATTAGCTAGAGCTAGAGTTTTTGTCTATTGAACCAATAGTCAGGGGCGGAGCCATCGCCCGAACTCAATTGATACTTTCTTTATATTTGACCCAACTCAATAGCCTATTAACCCACTTAAAAAAAAAAAATTGGGCAAACTCAACATTTTCACACGCGCACACATAAGAATTCCTGGCTCTACAATTTTTGCCCAGGCTCTATAAAATTTCTAGCTCCGCCACTACCTATAGTTATGACTAAATGTTTATTTCTTATGAGTAATCGAAACATGACTATGTGGTTTGTGCAAGCATGACTAATATTGTGATTTTTTTTGTTTGAGTTGTGTATATTGGTATGTTGAACTTGTTTAGTGTTGTTTCTTTCCTCCGTGTAATTTGAACAAGACTAAATAATTTTTTGCAACATAAGTGAATGTTGTAACATCTCTCTACATGCTATGCTATGTAAATTGTTCTCTGTTAAAAAAGTACTGAAGTTTGAAATTTTGAACGTTCTAAAATGAGAACTCCGTTGAAAAAATAATCATCACGAGCCAGTGAATTTTATCGGTAGCAAAAAGTAGTTTAAAATGTACCAAGAATTTTTTTTATTTTTAGTCATGAGAGTTAGATTAAAGCTCAATTAAGACACCTACTTAAAACTGAAAATAAATGGGTTCGGTTTATTTCAAAATCAAACCGACTTTATAAATAGGATATCTTGCTCCAAAAATCACAAAACACAACATTTTCTTCTTCCTCCCTCTCTCTCAAATCCTAAAATCACTCTTACCCTCATATCTTCTTAAAAAAATGAAAAACAAAAATCTTAAATAATGTTTCAAGGCTCAATATTTACACTATATATAGTAGTATTGCTCAGATTTCAATTAACTATATATTGCCATTTTGAGAAAGGATGCCGACAGAATAGTAAAGCACTGTCATGAAAGCAATGATAACATATAAGACGTCAATATAGTATAATTATGAGGACAAAAACAGATTCTCTATCTTTTATGGTCCCACATTTCCTCACGTAAATGTCATAGGATTCCTTGCCATCTTTTAACAAACATTCTCACGTAAAATTTCAAATTGCATCATGATTATTATTTTTTTTGGGTACAATTGCATCATGATTATACAATAGTACCAATTACCAAATGATTTTTTTTTTGTTAACAAGTGTTATAACGGTGTTGTTTAAGAAATCTATAAAACAAAATTGTGTCTTGAAAATACAAATCAAACATTTACATTTGTCACAGTAATAAATATACAATTTTTTTATTCAAAAGTTACTTTTTTGACTTCTTAAACAATGTTCATTTGGGGCGTTTTCTTAAAATTATACTCCCTCCGTTTCAAAATGAGTGTCGTTTTAGGTGTTTACACACATATTAAGAAATGCAATGATTAAAAGAAAGAGAATGATTATTTTACCAAATTATCCTTATTAACTATTGGTTAGTTTTAAAAATAATACTTTGGAAGTGGTGCACAAAGTATTAATTGGAGGGTACAATTGAAAAGAAAAAGTTATTATTGCATTGGAAACTGAAAGTGACATTCATTTTAAAACAAATTTTTTTGGCTAAAGCGACACTCATTTTGAACGGAGGGAGTATGTACATCATGTATGTAAATTTGTAACCCTAAATTACCCCATTAAAAGTGCCATTACATTCACTATAATCACTTCAAGCTTTGCCAAAGATGAGAAGACAATTTTCCATCCATCTTCTCTTTGCATGGCTTCTACTTGCAGCTTCTGCATTCAATCGCGTCAATGCCAATGTTCAGGCTAATCAATCAGGTAATTCCCCCATTCTCACACAAATAGCTTGCACTTTATTTTATTTTTTTGGTACAATCTTGCACTTATCATATATTTCTTAAGAAAATTACATTCACATACGTGTAAAATATTTTATTCCTCTGAGCTGTGTCAACTTTGCAAGGAGTAAATAATCAATGTACTTAATTGAATAGATGAACAAGATTTTTTAATTTTATAAATCAATTTAAAACTCTAATGATTATACTCTATCTCACATAACTCTCTATTCCTGCCAACAGTTGATTTCAAGCTCAGAACCCTACAGGCTATCCCAAAGCCATATACTGAACATGCCATACCTTCGTGGGTTAGTTTTATAAAGACATCAATCACTTTTTATTTTCAAATGTGAATTTTTATTCATTTTAATTTATTGGTAATTGTATGATAATTGCATAATTATATTCTGATCCGAGCAATGAAAATCACAGGTTAAAGAAAAGAAGAGTCGTAAAAGCCCATCAGGGCCCAGCCCAAAAGGGAATCAGCAGCGCCCACCAACAAAACCTTAAAGAGATGAAAATCTTCATTCAACATCATCAGCATTCAGTAGTGATATCAATAAATGTTTCTTTCATGTCATTAGAGATCAATGGATTCGTGTATTCTACTCTTTGGGGCATTGTGTTTGTACTTAAATGGTATTAATTAATGTTCGTATTTAGGGGTTAAAATGGGTTAGGCCGGGCCGAGCTTTATTAGGCTTAAATCTGACCCACTTCAAAAATTATAGGTCAGTCTGACCTATTATCCGTCATGGGCTCATTTTCAAGGTCTGCCGTGACCTTTTTAAAGGTCTGATGAAGCCTGAAAGTCTATTTAAAAGTCAAATTTACACTAAGGCATTACAACATGTATAAGTCTACTACTAAATAGGTCAAAACTTATGAAGGCCTAAAGCACACGAATATGTCTGCTACTAAATAACGAAATTTTACGAAGGTCTAATCACAACAATCCTGCTATTAAATAACAAAATCATATGAAGGCTGAAGTTTATGAAAACAACTTCAACAATATCAGTAATGGAAGATATATTATATATAAAAAGCTTAATAGGCCGGTCTGACGGACTTAATAGGCTTTTTTGTAAGCCTTAGCCTGACCTATTTAAGTAAACAAACTTTTTAAAAAAAACTTGAACATGACCTTTCTATTAAACGAGTTGGGCCGAGTTAGGCTTTAAACAGGCTAGAGCGTATGCCCCTGTCGGACGGTCTGACCTGTTCCCACCCCTATTCGTATTGTACAAATTACCACAAGAAAAACAAACATCGACTTATTTTTTAACTAGCTTTTTCTATATATAAGGTATTTCTTACTAACTTGTTATGTTTGTTCAAATTTTGGAGCAAACAGACAATACAATATATATAGTCAAGTGTATGTTTGTCTCTTCGTTAAAATTGGCTGAACACATGTTCAAGTTTCAAGTAGAAGCTTGTAATTGCAGGTTCAAAGCTCTGCACTCTATTTAGAGCACTATTAATCAATTTCGCATTATTTTTCAAAAATCAAACATTATAGCTAGTCCCTACATATAGTTCTATCACAAAAAACAACTATTAACAGAAAATTTCTTTGTTAAAAGGTGAGGGTACTCAAGCATACTTATACACTTAATAGCGAGAAATTGAGTTATGTGGGACAAATAATAAACTGCAAACAACTTTAAAACCAACTTCAACACCTACCCTCACGCTTAGAGTGGGCCTGAGTCCAATTCCTAAATTGCAATCCTTAACCCGGCTCACCATGTTAAATTGGTTTGGATCTCATCCCAAAGCTAGCTCAAAGGATGAGGGTACTCAAGCATACTTATACACTCAACAGCCTGAGAACCTGAGCAATCTGAGACAAATAACAAACTACAAACAACTTCAAAATCAACTTCAATACCCACTCTCACGCCTACAGTGAGTCTGAGTCTAATTCCCACATTGCAATCTTTAACACGGCTCTAATATCATGTTAAATAGGCTTGGATCTCATCTCAAAAGCTAACTCAAAGGATGGGGGATACTCAAGCGTACTAACACACTCAACAGTCTGGGAACCTGAGCAATGTGGGACAAATAACAAACTACAAACAATTTCAAAACCAACTTCAACACCCACCCTCACGCCTAGCGTAGGCCTGGGTCAAATTCCCACATTGCAATCCTTAACTCGACTTTGATACCATGTTAAATAGGCTTGGATTGATCTCATCAAATCCTAACACGGGGAGGTAGTGACAATAAATAACAATATCAGGCTCATTGAGTATGGTAATTGGAATGAGTACCATCATCCTTTGAGTTAACTTTTGGGATGAAATCCAAGCTTATTTAACATGGTATTAGAGTCACGTGAAGGATTGCAATGTGGGAATTGGACCCATACCCAAGCTAGGCGTGAGGGTGGGTGTTGAAGTTTGTTTTGAAGTTGTTTGTAGTTTTGTTATTTGTCACACATTACTTAGGTTCCTCGATTGTTGAGTGTATAAGTATATTTGAGTAACCTCGTCATTTGAGCTAACTTTTGGGATGAGATCAAAGCCTATTTAACATGGTGAGTCGGGTTAAGGATTACAGTTTAGGAATTGGACTCAGGCCACGCTAGGCGTGACGATGGGTGTTGAAGTTGGTTTTGAAGTTGTTTGTAGTTTGTTATTTGTCCCACATTGCACAATTTTCTGTTGTTAAGTGTATAAATATGCTTGAGTACCATCATCTTTGCTTGCCTTTTAACAAAGAAATTTTATGTCAATCGTTGTTCTTTGTGATAGAACTATGTCTAGGGACTATAACTATAATGTTTGATTTTTGAAAAATAACGTGAAATTGATTAATAGTGCTCTAAATAGAGTGTAGAGCTTTAAACCTGTAATTACAAGCTTCTAGTTGAAACTTGAACCTACAATTACGTTTGTTTTCACACATATCAAGTTTTACATCTTGTGTTTTTTTTTTATTTTGTCGTCTGAGTGCAGTGTTGTGTTGTTCGTCGTTTTGTGTGGCATTTGATTCCGTGTCTTGTTGCGATGTTCATTTGGTTCCTATTGAAAGATCAACTTCAGTCAATTACATATTCAATCAATGATTTGGGCGTCGACGTTGCAGATCCGGAAACATGGGTATTTCGGTGACCTAGAATTTATCATATTATTTGTAGGCGTTTTTCCGTTGTATGCTATTAACTTACGTGTTGTGAGTTTGTTCGCAGATTCACTCTTTATGTTTTTAGCGATGTTGAACATGTTAATATATCTGATGTACTCTCAATTTGAATGAATGAATATTGTTTTGTTTTTGTCAACAAAAAAAAAAAACTATGCATTAGCTTCAAAAATACTTTCAATTTATGAATAAGTATAAGAGTAAATTACACTCCTCTCCCCTCAAAGATGCTTGAATTACACTCCCCTCCCTTCTTATGTTAAAATATACACTTCCCTCCCCTCTTATTCAAAACATATTAGAAAATATGTCACTCCCCTCCCTTGAGAGAATCTTGAATTACATTCCTTTCCCCCTCTTATGTTAAAATCTACGCTTTAGTCCCTCAATATTTTATTTTTATTTCTAATAATCTAGAAATAAAAAAAAATCAAACACACTTCAAAGAAAAACAGTATTGCGGGTCCATTTTCATATAATCAAATTTTGAATACATATTTTTCGCTATTTTTTATTCACAATTTCATTAAAATATATTTTTAAACCCTATTATGAAATATGAAACAATCCCATATAAAATTAAAATATGTGAAAAATTACTAAAGTCGATTAAGTATGGTTATTTAAAAGTGTATTTTATACTCTAAATTATAAAATTAATAACAAAATATTTAAATTTAATTATCATTGACATTTAAATTATAAAGAAACGAATTTATTTATTTTTAAATAGTGATTAAAAATTATTATATATTATAAAAATATTTATTTATGTTAATTTTTTTTTGACCGAATTTATTTATGTTAAATAGATTAATGTGTAGTGCATATTTAATTATTAAGGGAGGGGTTGTAATTCAAGCATCTCATAGGGGAGGAAGTATAAATTTTACTTTTTAAGTAAAAGGAGTGTATATTTTAACATAAGAGGGGAGGAGAGTGTAATTCAAGTCTCTCTTAGGGGAGGGGAGTGTAATTTACTCTAAGTATAATCACGTCATTGCTTCATTATTAATACAATTAATTTTTTCATTGGTCAACACTATCATTTATTTGTAAAAAAAAAAAAATGCATTAATGTTTCATGGACATCCCATTTTGTCCATCCACCATTGAGTAGCCACTATCTATCTATCTACCTCTCATTCAAAATAAAAAAAAACAATATTTAAAAATAAAACAATTGATTTCTCGCTCATTTTACATACCACCGTCCTCCACCTTCTCTAATTCTCTCCACCCCGCCACTGCCTCCTCCTCATCTCGGCTATCCTCAATGCCAAACACACAATCCTCTCCACTGGCAACTGTGTTGGTGGCGGCGAGATTCACTTCGTCGAGTCTTATGCATCTCTTCTAACAACCTTGAGGTCATATTCACATTGTCGATGATGATAACCATGTCAACATTTTCAAGGTAGCTGACCAGATCCATGTTATTGACGTTGACATAAAAGTACAAAGAATGTGAAGGATAGAGGGGAGTCTGGGCGGCCGAGATGAGCAGGGGGCGGACCCACCATAAGGCATGGTGTGGTTGTTGCCACACCAGATTACAACTCATTTTTTGTTTGTACTAGACTTAAATAATCCATTATATATAATATATGTTGTATGTTTTGCATGTGTTCTAACTTGGCCTAGCGGTAGATAATGCTGTAACAATCAGTACCTGTGACATATTGGTAAAAATGTCAAGCCTATGCCATTTTTGCTGATGTGTTTAATGTGTCATAAGTACACTTGGTTAATATATATAGTTTCTTTAAAATTTTATTCACACCAATATCAAAAGTCTAGGTCCGCCCCTGGAGATGAGGATGATGAAGTAGAGGGGTGGGGAATGAGAGAAACATGGAAGGAGGAGGAGAGGTAGAGAGACAGAGTAGTGAGGAGAGATAAAGATTGACTTCACTAGTTTTTTGTTTTTATTTGTGTTTTGTTGATTTATTTGTTTTTTTATCCACTATGAGTCGCATAAAAAAAAGGTCATGTGGGTTGGTTCCAAACTTATGTATGAAATTAAGGGTTGTGTATGTATTATGACCCAGAATAATTATCATTTATTGTTTAATATTTTTTTCTCCATCTATCATAAAAGGATGGTTCATAATTAAAATGATGAAATTCCTTAAAAAAATTTAGAATGATGAAATGTTGGCAAAAGAAAGTAATAAACCACCGATATTTTTAATATAATCAAATGATTGTTTGAACTAAAAGGACAAACACCACACATCAATGCAGTTTAGAGATGTTTAAAAATAATTTTATCATCATAGGACAGAAAGGAAATAAAGAAAAATAATGAAAGGTCCCAAAAAAATCGATGAAATTTTTCAATTTACTTTAGAGACATTTAATTGCCACGTAAGATCTATAATAAATTCAAGTGATCAATCGACTAAGCCAAAAGGATATATGTGACCAATCAATATACTTTAGAGACATTTTATAGCATATCACTTTTTAGGAAGGTTTTATTCAAATCCATAAGTACTAAAATTTATTTAACTGAAGCAACATTGTATGAGAATTTTTAGGCTATAAAGTGATCAAACAATTTTCTACTAGTTACATGAAAAAGAGGAAAAAGTATGACTAAAGTTCTCAAGCTTGTTTATGTCATGATCGTATTTCTTTACATATTTCTTGTTGTGGCCGATACTGACCGTAAGCCCTTTATCATCTTTCTCGTTTTTTTTTCTTCTGCGAACTTTCATCCATATTTAGTAATATTTTTTTATTCTTATTTTCTATCACAGCATTCGCTTTTTGTATTAAAGATTCTAATTGTGGACAAGATCTATGTACATCTCCTAATGAAGTTCCAGAGTGTAGGTTTCTAAAGTGTCAGTGTATTAAATCATAGGTAAGTTGAAAAACAGTACTATATTACGAATAATATGTAATTTCATTTGCTCATCTTAATGTTGTTAGTCTTATGTTTTTTTAATACTTTGGTGAATATTTCACATATATTTCTCTAATACCCTTTAAACCTTAAGGGAGTGGTTGACTTATATTGTGACTTTAGAATACTATTTTAAGGATGTTTGAATATTTCATGGCTTATGTCTAAGGATGCTATAATAATACTTCTTCAAAATTGTACATGAATGAATGACCTTGGACAAATAAGGCAACAATGATACATGGTTGATAAAGGTTACAATGGTAATTGATGGATAATATGATTGTTAGGGATACAACTTAGAGAGGTGGGGGTGGTGATCACTTGCGATTGATGCATCGTGATCATTTGAAATATTTATAAAGGGGGGTAAGCATGTTGAATTGGTGACATAGAGGTCAACTTAGGGTGTCCTTAATGGCAAAGATCCCGACCATAGGGTGTTTGATGAGAAAATTCTAAATGTCCTATAATGGATATTTTTTGGTGAGTCATAGGGAGAGAGAATGCCCTTTTAATAAAATTAAATGAAAGTTCTTTTGATTAGTGCATTTTGAGTAATGCATTGTCATTCATCATATCATATGATAATATACCTCCATAATTATTGTGATGTTGTGTGAGTATGTTGATGGTGTGTTTGTGAATGTGTATTAATCTAATTTTACCTTATACCTTTAAAATGATATAAGATATACTCACACATTTTTTGTTTGTTATCTTCTTTTATGTATCATACATGCAGATTGTAGTCAACATGTTCATGAGAAGTAAACGATGACACTTTGCTTGTGCGAGTAGAGTATAGACTTTTATTTTTAATATTCAGTTTCGTTGGTGTTATTCTATTCCTTATCAGATGTTTGTATTGTTATAATTGGCTTTCATATGCCAAAATGTTGTATTGTTGTTACTTATTTTACTCTTAATTTAGCAAATTTATTTTTTGGAAATGTGAAAAAAATAATTCGGGTCTAAATTTTTATACTTTTATGAGTTTTTTAAGCGTTGATTTGTAATCCGACAATATATTGTCTTTTGTCACACTCTATACCATGAACTGATGAAAGTGTTTAAAATGTAATATAATACAAACTTTAGGTAAAATTTGCTTCAATTTAAAACACTCATAAGAATAGATAATATCATATAATACAAACTTGAGAAATACGTTATTAAATCAATATATGACAACCACAATACTTTTGTCACATTATACAAAATTTAATATAAAATAGGGTTAATAGGCCTTTACCCCCCTGTGATATAGGCGACTTTTGGTTTTGCCCCCTGTAAAAAAAAATTTTAGATTCCGTACTCGTAAAATGAAGATTCTTCAAGTTTACCCCATGACTCCAATGAGTCAGCAGAATCTCCTACGTGGCACGCTGCGTCAGCTTTTTTTGATGACGTGGCGCGCTGACTGTATAATTACACAGTCAGCGCGCCACGTCATCAGAAAAAGGTGACGCAGCGTGCCACGTAGGAGATTCTACTGACTCATTGGGGTCAGGGGGCAAACATGAAGAATCTTCATTTTACGAGGACAGAATCTAATTTTTTTTTTTACAAGGGGCAAAACCAAAAGTCGTCTATATTACAGGGGCGTAAAAGCCTATTAACCCTATAAAATAACTCAAATGTTAGTCGAACCATATGTTGAATGACTTATTAACAACCATATATATATATATATATATATATATATATATATATATATATATATATTGCGACAATGACATTTCAATCATATACCCACACAAGGATATATAGGTAGCCACAGAGGAACATACAAATTTTGAATCGTCATATGCAAATATATAACAACGACAGAGTACATAATATTGAATTACATATCAACAAGCAACACAATAACATATATCATCAAATAATCGCACCCATAAGCATGCATATCAGCAATCAATTATGCAGCCTAATTGTAACACCCCGTTTTCCCAACATGAAAATTTCATTTAAAATCAGAGTATTTTTGATAACAACGGAATGTCACATACTTCAATTAAATCATAAAATGGATAATAATAATTATCCTTCAAATTCAACATCATGAAAAATCTTAAACTATTGCAGCGGAAAATAGTTCAACATTTAAAAGTCTTGGCACGCAGGCCTTATTGAAAAATCTCATAAATTAGTTCATAAAAGAGACACGTAAGGAATAGAAGTAAAAGCAAGCCCCCATCCCGTTACGTATCAGAGCACCTAGACACCAACTGAGAGTCCACTCATGAACGCCTCTAATCTTTATTACCTGCACATTACCCACGGTCGAGGCAACATATACGCAGAAGGGGTGAGATTTCATAATCAATACATTAAGCATATAATCCAATAAAATGCATTTAACAACTTAAACATTAATAACATATCAACAATTAACAATTAGCATAATTTTTCATTACATAACAAATACAATCATCAATACCATTACTAATTCTCATCACAAATCATAATCAACTTAACACTCAACTTGACGACACAACTCATCCTTGACCATGCAACTCTATCAACTCGACAACATCTTGACAACTTAAACATCATGAACCTCTTGATATGCAAATGCATTTGGTACCAATACAGAGCATCAAGCTCCCAACCAACTTATATGAGCGTAATTAGGCTCTTCAGGGCATCAAGCCCCCAACATAGTGAGCAAAAGCTCCAGGGCATCAAGCCTTCACCAATCATGTGAATGACTAAGCATTCCAGGGCATCAAGCCCTCAACCAACTTATATGAGTATGCAATGGACTCAACTTCCAACAACTTAGACAACGACGTGTACAACTCATACGACTCATAATCATGGACAACTTCTTAAATTCCAACAACATAGACCGACTCATGCAACCTCAAGACACTAACAGTCGACAACAAAAAAAACAGCAGCAACATACAACAATTAACAACGCTTGAATGTGTTAACATTCACATAAGGAATTAATTACATCAATATAAATATCATAAAACATCATTATAGCATTCATGCAGCAACACTTCTAATTTTCAGTCACCATAACAGACTTCTGGAGCTTATGAAAGCATCCTAAACAGCTCTCTAACTTACTTCTAAGGTCATCTCAAGACTACACGTGCGAAAGGATCGCATCGGGACAATTTTGGGCAACTAACAGCTTAACTCGCAGTGGCGAGTAACTTCACTCGCACTGGCGAGCAAAGTGTGCATTCTGGGTTCCTACGTATTTACTCGCAGTGGCGAGTTATTCTGCTCGCAGTTGCGAGCTCACAGGTCACTCGCAGTTGCGAGTTGCATTGCTCGCAGTTGCGAGTTCTGGGTTCTAGCTCGCAGATGCGAGTGTTCTTGCTCGCAGGTGCGAGCGATGAATGTCAGTACGGCCAGAAACCTAAAAATCACAACTTTTCACCTATATTCATGATTCCTTCATCCAAATAGCATCTAATTATCATCTTAAGCCATATCTAAGGTCTGTATACTAATTTTGCATCAATCTAACATCTGTTCTTGATTTATTCATCAAAATTGATCCTAAACCTAATTCTCAATTCTCACCAAAACTTAACCTAATCATGCTAAATTCATCCTATAGAATTATACCCTTAATAATATTGAAAATTAGTCTCACCCTTACCTGGTTATGATGAAATCGCAGCTCTCCCTCTGGTTCTCCTCTTTTCTGACTTTTCTCCCTTTTTCTCCAAAAACGTACGTATTCTGTTTTCTAACTTTTGTTGTCTATTTATCTCTCCTAATTACTCTTATCACTACTAATTGCTCATATCACAACACAGCCCAATTTTTAATATTTTTATTTTATTTATCAAATCTTATTTTATTTAATAATAAAATAAGTCATAACAACATAACAACTTCACCACAACAAAATATCCCTCATAATTCAGTTATAAATCATATAACCCATTCAACTTCATAAATCATAAAATTCACACATATCAGTCATGAAAATCACGTAAATCATATATATAAATATATTTTTAAATAATCGAATAATTAAGACGGGCGTTACACTAATCATCAACTACTCCAACACATGGATCCATTAAATCTTGATTAATACAGGAAGATGAGCTACCCTCTACATAAGAATGCTAACTAGTGCTTCAGGGGCATTGGTTAAGCAACCAAAACTGGTAAGTTTTTATAAAGGTAGTGTGATTATTACATCATTAAAAGTAAAAACTTACATTTTGAAGACAAAATTTCTATTTGAGGATTCCTTAACTAGTACCCTCGGGAATGAAGAAATCATTGATATATAATTTATGGTCATATCATCACCTTAGTTATTTCTTCATTTTATCATCATCAATCAATTAATATACACTCATTAATCAATTATTATGACTGTTCAACTAATCAATTGATTTCTCTAAGTCCCTTAATCGAGTAAGATTATTGTTACTCGTTTCTATCATTTTTTTAACCAAATTTAACCTATTAATTGATTTCTGAATCCTAAAAATCAATTTATCAAACAAAGAAATATAATCAACTTCATAGAATTACACAAAATCATCAACAATTAATATCATGTCATAATTATAATCAGTTTTCATATAAATCACACAAACTGCATACTTCAACACATTATCATATACATTTAACATCAACATACACATATGGAGCCATATTCATCAACCAATCATATTATGAAAATAATAAACTAAATAAATGACACATCGTGAGAGATTTGTTGATCAAATAGCACATAGCCTAATTTCATGGTTTCGAAAACAGTCTAAGCATAATAAGTAATAACTATGTTCGTGCAACCTAGGGATCATAATACATTCCTATTTAATAATCTTACTTATAATTGTTTTATCTAAGAATCAAACTCTTTCCTACCTTGATCGATAATTTGTGTATTTACAAATAGAATTATAGAAGAATGATTATGGTTGTCTAATGTTAAGGAAAAACTATAAAATTGAAGAATAAAGAAAAAATTTGGTTGTTTTATGAATTTGATTGAAACATAAATTATTTTATGAAGTTACATATCAAATAATGATTTTGATCAATGAGAAACAATGTTGGTATTGCACTCCTCAGATTGATTGATCCATACTAACAAAAACTGAGAACAGTTTAAAATTGGATTTTTTGGGAATCTTTTAGTATTTATGAAACTTTGGTGGTTTCAAACCCAAGAATTGCTAAAGATTTAAAAGACAAAAATTTGAACTAGTATTACTTAAATAACTTAGGGTTATGGTCTCTGAAATAGGGGGGGGGGGGGGGGGGGGGGGGGGGGGGGGGGAATAGATGAGGATACGCAATCCCCGTATGTTCCTTGAATTCCCATGCACCACTTTCATCGGACTATCATCCCCAAATCACCTACCCCAACGGATTTGTTTTCCACTTAACTCCTTATTCTCCTAATTTATTATATATCCTCTTCATCAAAGCTTCAAAGTCAAGTTATCCTTCAAATTTGAACCAAATATATCAACTTTCTCTGACATATTTTTTCTTATAATACGGACAAATGGAGTAGTGATTAACTTTGCCAAAATCAGTTTATAGTCTAAATGGACAAGAAATAGAAATTTAAGATGATGCATTTGATTATGAAGTTTTCGTTTAGAGGTAATTTGATACTAAAGTAGCATGTATGGTTGGTGAACGAAAATAATTTTTCTTTGAAGAAAGAATTCAGAGATTGGTAATAATAACAATTTAAAATACTCTCTCTATATTGTAAGTATAACTCAGATGATAGCTACATGAACATCTGATGTGTTAGGGTGCGGGTTCAAAGATACACCCCATCAATTATAACCTACATACTAGAGAAAAGTCCATCCCCTAGACATGCCATTCTTCATGAGATGTCTCCCCATTTCCTGTCTCGTCAAATTCCCCAGCTCTTTCAAACTTTCTTGCACAGAGCTAGTCAGTTACTTTTAATGAAGCGACAGTTTGTTACACAGACTTGGTATAGATGAGGATACGCAATCCCCGTATGTTCCTTGAATTCCCATGCACCACTTTCATCGGACTATCATCCCCAAATCACCTACCCCAACAGATTTGTTTTCCACTTAACTCCTTATTCTCCTAATTTATTATATATCCTGTTCATCAAAGCTTCAAAGTCAAGTTATCCTTCAAATTTGAACCAAATACATCAACTTTCTCTGACATATTTTTTCTTATAATACGGACAAATGGAGTAGTGATTAACTTTACCAAAATCAGTTTATAGTCTAAATGGACAAGAAATAGAAATTTAAGATGATGCATTTGATTATGAAGTTTTCGTTTAGGGGTAATTTGATACTAAAGTAGCATGTATGGTTGGTGAACGAAAATAATTTTTCTTTGAAGAAAGAATTCTGAGATTGGTAATAATAACAATTTAAAATACTCTCTCTATATTGTAAGTATAACTCAGATGATAGCTACATGAACATCTGATGTGTTAGGGTGCGGGTTCAAAGATGCACCCCATCAATTATAACCTACATACTAGAGAAAAGTCCATCCCCTAGACATGCCATTCTTCATGAGATGTCTCCCCATTTCCTGTCTCGTCAAATTCCCCAGCTCTTTCAAACTTTCTTTTACAGAGCTAGTCAATTACTTTTAATGAAGCGACAGTTTGTTACACAGACTTGGTATATAAGCATGTTAAATAATTTCTTTCACAATAATGTGCAAGGTTAATATACACTCATCTCAAGCTTCCAAATTTGCTTTCAATTGAGAATTTTCATTACAAGGTTTTACAGAGTCTTTTTTCAACAAGAAGTTTTTAATTGTAAGAAAGGAGGTATCTGTTAAAGGACAATTTGCATTTGCTAACATGTGGAACTTATACGAAACAAAATATATTTTGCAGAATTAAATAACACATTCAATAAAAGTGACAACCCAAAAGTGTTACACACCGTTGAAATATACAAAACTTACTATAAGCTACAAACAATTGTATGTGATCCGTTGTCATACTATCGTTGTTCAACAGAAAGTTTTTAATTGTAAGAAAGCAGGTGTCTGTTAAAGGACAATTTACATTTGCTAACATGTGGAACTTATACGAAACAAAATATATTTTGCAGAATTAAATAACAAGTTCAATAAAAGTGACAACCCAAAAATGTTACAGACCGTTGTAATATACAAAACTTACTATAAACTACAAACAATTGTGTGTGGTCCGTTATCATACAACAGGCTTTCGCTTTGAACGCTTGCTTCTTCTTTCCCTAGAAAAACTTTGAACCTCTTGGGGAACTTTGGATGCATACGCCTCTTCGGTAACTTCTTGTTCCTGTATAAAGTTGGTTTAGCATGGGTTTTTTTGGTAGAAGAATGGAAATTTCAAACACCAGCCTTAAATTACATTAAAATGACGGTAATAATTTTTCTCAAAAAAGTAAAAATAGGAAAAGTTGTTCAACATCTTTTCCGTAGCATGGGAAAATCAGGAATAGGATGGTCAGATGGTTAGGAGGGAAGGGGAAACAAAGTGGGCGGAAGACAGAATCAGGAAAGAAGTGGGTTGAGACAGAACCAGGCCTCTTGAATTTCCTGGGAAATTTGTATATTCTTATATGGAAGCAAATGAACGAGCCATTTCATCTTTATACAAGATTGGAAATAGATGGTAGTTGGAATTCGGAAATTGTTCCTTATACAATAGTTTCAATTTTTAAGGGATTCTATGCAATATGAAATCATGGAAATATTGAGCTTTTCTTTTTGTCTGGAGTTGGGATCCAAACACCTTTAATTACTTCTTTCTCTCTCGAATAGACAGCTCTATTGTATACAATTTGTGACTAGGAAACTTTAGAAGTTGAATATTTACCTTCTCGTTTTTTACATCCGAGCCATCATCGGAAACAGAAGCCGAAGCCAGAGGTTGAACTTCATCCACGGGCAGTGCCTTGCTTAACTTTTTCTTCTTCTCCTCTTCTTTTAACTGCGTAAACCTGTAAATCACCAATTTGCCATAAGTATATGAGGGATTGAAAGACTGAGGCTGCAACCTGTATCGTAAAATACTGACCTTTCACCATCCTTTTCGGGCTTAGAAAATGATCTCTTAGCTCGTCCTGCCGTAATAATTCCACCAGCATCTTCATTAACAGCAGGCTTTGCACCTCCTAATTTGCGCAACCATATTTGTTGAGCTGTGCTCAGGACATTATTCGTAAACCTAGCAAAAGGAAAAAAAATCTATCAGCAACTAAATTGTTTATTTTTCTCAGCACACAAGCAATGTCTTCACAGCTATCTCCCACATCTAGTAGTGTGTGTGTGTGTGTGTGTGTGTATTATTGAAAAATTATTGACTTGATGAACATGATATTCCTTCAGAAAGAAGTATCTAAGTTCTCGTGCATATGGTCTCTGTATACTTGTGTTTCACACATAAGGCAGTCATATCAAGGAAATGGTTTCTGAAAGAAAAAGGTGTATTATATGGATACGGTAAGTTGATTTGCTGACCAAATTTGATTTATTTATAGAATATAAGATAAGTATAATAGTAACCCATAATAAAACATATAAAGAATGTATGGAGTTATGGCAAAAATTTAAAAATTAAAATATAGGAACTTAATAGGTAGAGAGGAGTCCATTGATATAGTTTGTGAAATACTAACCAGTAAATTGTTAGTCCTGATGGCACAGATAGTGAGAAGTAGCCGATCATGAGTGGAAGAAACTTGAAAATAAGAAGTGTATTCTTTTGAGTAGGATCATTTGTCTGTAAAAAAAAAAAAAGTAAGTTAGGTCTGCTTTGTAAAATAATAAGGAAAGAGAAGGATACCTGACATGCTTACCTGAGGTGGTTTCATGATTTCCATTGAAACATATTGAGAAAGAATAAGAAGAACAGGTAAAACAAGATATGCTGCAGTGTCATGCCAACCCAAAGGTGGATGGCCATCCTGCACAACAATTAACAGACGTTTGTTATGTTATATTGTATAGCGGAAGAAAAAACATAGAATCAACTAACAAAGTGTACCGCCTACTACATCTTGATAAATGATTGCAGTAGGTGAGCATTTCATCTAGAACATTAAATGCTAATATCCATACTGATATAAATAAATAAATAAAAAATGAAATCTCATAAACCACAACCAAAAAAATGTAGAAGAAAACTTTTCCCTGTAAAAAGAAAGTGAGAAAAGAGGGTCAACCAAAGAGAAGAAATACTAAAGTCATCAAAACATAATGTTGTTTTCCCAGTTCCTACTTCCTAGTTACATTTACTACAAGACTCAACCTACCACAACACAACCAATAAACACCGAGCTCCGTAAAACTATAAAGAAACTAATTGATGTGGTAATGACCATTGTAACAAGCAAAATGATTTACTAGGGGGTGTTTATAAGAGTGTATTTAGGCTTATCTTATGATATAAACATTTGAGCAAGTGCTTGGAAAAACTTACTAAAATACTTAATGATATGTTCATTTGTATTCAACTTATTTTCATAAGCTTTTATGGATAGGCTATAAGAGAACTTCATTTTGTAATGAAACAACTCAAAAGAACTGTAGTGCAATTAACTCTCATTTCCTCTTTGATGGTAGAAACAATTTGTAAAACAAAAGGGCAGCTCGGTGCACTAAAGCTCCCACATATGCAGGTCCAGGAATGGGTCCCACCATTTTGGTGTACCCTACGCAGTCTTCCCCTGTGTTTTACACAAGAGGCTGTTTCTAGATCTTGAACCTGTGACCTTTCAGTCACGTGACAACAACTTTACCATTGCGCCAAGGCTCTCCCTTGGTAGAAACAATTTGTATATAAGCTTTAATACGACAAGTGCTTGTGAATTAATGTTTAATTAAGCAGTTGACCTAAATGCTCATTTAGTCCCTATTGGCACATTCTGTGGTGAACAGACCATACCCCCACCCCCAAAATGCTAAATTCCTAACTACTAAAAGAATCTGCATCACTAAATGTGCTGCATGTTATATACTACTATTTAATCCAACTTGCACCCATGCTGCATAAACCATGTCTCGTATTTACTGAAATCTAAGACTAACTGGGACAATAGGGCATATGCATAACTTATAAAAAGGAACCTTTGCATATATTTTTGCAAGCAGAGCCTACGCAAATTGCTACATTACTAACTATGAAAAGAATTTTTATCAGCAACTGTACTGTATGACATACAATTTAAAAAAAAAAAAAAAAATTGTTTCAAGAACCATGACTGGAATAAGCTCCAAAGAAAATGATTGCCAAGAGTAAATAGTCTGATGTCTGAAAATCATAGTGTCACAGACTCACAAGTACTAGGAAAAAGAAATAGCCAAATGCGAAAAAAATACTTCGCTTATGAGCAAAGGATAACTTACCACAAATGGAAAAAGCCAAGAAATTCCGGATCCACTTTGTCTAGCAGCAATGCTAGTGGGACCACCGAGAGAAGGGATCCATAAGAAACCTTCTGTTAACAGTCCCTTCAAATTAAAAGTTTTCAATAATTAGCAAAAATCATGTATTTGTAATTCGTCTATCAAAATCTCAAATTATAATAGTTTATATACCATTAATTACCTCATTTGCCACATTAGATAAAGCTTGGTATAGACCAATCCAGACGGGAATAGTAGCCAAAGTCGGTAAACAACCTATACAAAATGATAAAATTGCCTTCTTTAAGTACAGCCCAGTTATGATATTGCAAATGTTTTGACATCATATTATCACATGTCAAAGCATTATTATACAGAATCAGAGTTGAGATGAAAATGATAAAGGCAATAGTAAGATATAACTGTACCTGCCAAAGGGTTAACCCCAGCTTGGGTATATAGCCTTGAAGTCTCAAGTTGTATTCTTTCCTTGAAATGAGGGCAATGAAATAAGTAGTTAGAAACAACCATGCTATCATTTTAAGGTACAAAATCAATATTTACTTAAGAATAAATTGGAAGCTTAACAAGTAACAAACAGCAACACCCCTCACCTGATTGCCGGCATATCTTTCTTGAATGGCCTTAATTTTAGGTTGAAGGTTTTGCATAGCTAGTGTTGATTCAACCTACATGTATTAAATAAAGTCAGAACTTCATTTAGTGATATATAGTATGTGTTAAATTTCATATAACTGAAAGAAAAATCCATTTATGGTTTTTTTTTTTTTGGACTGGCAATCCATTTATGGTTTGTTTTTAATGTTTCAAACGAGGTTATCATAATTTCATGGTTTCAGTAAATTTGCCTATAGAAATTGCTGTAATTTGTACTAACCTGTTGCTTTGTCAAAGGAAGTGTAGCGGCCTTAACAATAAGAGTGAGCAATATGATAGCAAATCCATACGAATAAGGCACATGCACGGCAGACAAACCATCCTTTAATATCTGAGTAACAACAAGCAAAACATTTCCTGTTAAAAAATGCAATCCTCCAATTTTATTACAGGAACGTGGAACATTTGTAGGTAGTTTTGTTTTCCTTTTTATGGCTATTTTACATGATAACTCTAAAGCAAAAGGGTAAGGGCCAAGTACATTGAAACTGGTGGAAAACCTTTCGAAACAAATAGCATTACTCTTTCCATTTATATGTATACATTTCCATATAACAAAAAAAAAAAAAAAAACACAAGTTTAACTTGTTTAATTAAATTAACAGAAGTAAACAGTAAGTCAGTAACACTGAACACTTTCCCTGCAACATATAATTTCAGGATAAGAACCTTAACATCGTTCTCATTTAAAGTACGTTCAAAACCAACGGTTCAATCTTCTAAGAAAAAACTCAACGACGGAGAGTATCTTAAGATATAAGCAATCTAAAGTCTAAACAACCTCAATAATACAAATTTCATGAATCTCAAGGCAACAAAATCCTTATATAGTAAGGTCATGTTTGGATTGACTTATTTTAGCTTATTTATTAACATAATCACTTATGAGACTGTTCCAAAGATCACATAAAAACAAATTATGACATCTCCCAAACTGTTTTCAGTTTATTTTCATAAGTTCGGTTTGATTTTATTTCATATACTTTCTTTGGAATGAATTATAAGCAAAAATTAGTTAAATTACGAATATTAAGAAAGATAGTTGATAAAATTAAAAAGCACAAGTTGTGAAGATTACCTTAAGAACAAACTCCATGGCATCGGAGATGAAACCAAACCAACCTCCGTTCTTCTGCACAGCAACATCCGTGGAAGTGGAAGTAACTGCATCGGCGGTAACGGCAGCGTCGGCGAGCGTATAAAGAAGTCCTTCAGCTCTGGCGAAGACACCGGCAACATCAATAGAATGAGTTAAGGATTGAATTGGTGGAATTTGGTGGAAACTGAAGTGAACTTTGGTATATAGTCTGGTACGGTTAGGGGAGAAGTTGTTGCGGTGAAGTGAAGGAAGTGGAGTTCCGAGGAACGATGGAGATGAAATCAGTGTCTTCGCCATGGATGAGAAGGTTTGTGCACGAGAGGCTTGGAGGTTTTAGCTTCTCGTCACAGAATAGAGATGAGAGGATATTTTGCTATTATCCGAATGCATTTTGTTTGCGAGGTAGAAACAAGTGCACGATATGGGTAGTGGAAGATTTTCAGCCAGCGACTGATTGACACGTCATTACATATTATTACCGGTGGTTATTTCGTTCTTGCAAACGGTGTACAATTAAAGAACGATGACTTCAAATTTTATCACTTTTTATTTCAAGGGAAATAATTTTTTTTTAAGGATGAAGTAAAAGATTTAAAGAACAATTATTTTTTCAAGAATTTAAGCAAAAAATTATCAGAATAGTTCACAAAAACATTACAGTAGTTCATACAAAGTTGAAGATGAGATCTACTCCATCCGTTTTTAATTATAAGCAAATTTGACTTTTTAGATTTATTCAATTAATGATGTATATGAATCATATACATCATTAATTGAATGAACTTAAAAAAATCAAATTTGTTTATAATTAGAAACGGAGAGAGTACCCTTAAAATGTTAAGTGCCAAATAATTGTAAAATTATGAGATAATTTTTTATTTTTTAAAATATTCACAGACATAGAAAACATCACAACAAAATTAAAGGTGAGATCTACCCAGAAAATGTTAACCGCGTAATAATAGTAAAAGTATGATATAATTTTTCATTTTTTAAAAATATTCACAGACATAGAAAACATCACATTGTAAACCTGTGGAATAACATAAATCAAGTTATATAAAATAATAAAATCTCAAAGAAAACAATTGTAAATAGTTTGTTACACAAGTTATTAAGCTGACTCTAGATATAAATTCAAGTGTCAATCGCATAAGTGTTTGTTGACTTATTCATAACTAAACTAAATTTAAATATATTGTAACAACATAATGTCGATAACTCTTTCGCTTCGTCTTCAATCTTCTATTTAAGCAACACCATCTCATTATCTACCTGTACAAAAGAAATACACAGGTGCTCGTAAGAAAGACATACAAAGTGAGTAATTATTTAAAGAATATAATTGAATGAGATAAATATCTTAAATATATGTAGCAATCATCCTGACAATAATCAACATATTAACAAACAAGTGGACTAAGATTAACACAAGACGAGTTTTCAAAAAAAGACTAACACAAGACAACAATAAACATGGTATGCGAGACTTGACTCGTGTAACCTAACAACATATGAACTCCAATGTGTTGATTAACTTTACTCCAAGTTAGTGCAAGCAGAGAAGCCAATTCTTGTTTGTTGAAAAGGAGAGTCTAGTCAATACATGTACTATTAAGATGCTCAAAATGCCCCGACGGTGCTTGATAAGTTTCAAATTACTTAATTTTATCTATATAAATTATAACAATTATTGACTTGCTATGCAAGGAATCTAATGATAATCCTCCAATTTAATCTAAATATTAGATAGTTAGATCATGAGTGGAAATTCATGTACTATGATCTTGTTCAAATGCATTTTTAGTATTAAAGAAACATGAATAAAGATCCAAGCAAAAAGGACAAGAAGATTAAGTTCATGCAATTCAGTAGGCGAAAAGAAGCACACTCCCAGTGAATTGGCACAGAGATTGGAGTCTTGAAATGGGGCACCATTCAATGTGGCATATTCCAATTCTCATAGTGAATTCTGACAGATTAGTGACCCATGTGGATGAGCTGCTAAAGACTTCAAGGTAAAAAAATCACAATTCTCCAGTCGAGCATACAATTCGTCTAGCAAATTGTCACTTTAAAAAAACTAAATAAAGGGGAATCGATCACAAGCAAGGATAATTGTGAGGAGCAAGTCTACAAGCAAGGTGGAGCAATACAACTTGAAGAATCAAGTGTTGACGCAACATCCTCTCTCGTTTCATCTCTTTGTTGTAAGTTACCATGACAATGTGTAACTAAATCTCTCGTTGTCTTATGATTAGGTCTAGTTAATTATGATTTTAATGTAAATACTTGATATGACTAGTTATATATAAGTTTTGTTTCATTATATCAATGTTGTTATTCTTGCACTTAAGGCTTTTCCGACATGAAACTTCGAATATGATCTTTTGATTTAGTAAGTGTTGAACATAGACTTTTTGTCCAAGGACACGACATAAGAACATTTGTATTGCGAGACATCGATCTAGGTTTACAATCACACACACTATAAGAACATAGTGTCATTTTATCAGATAACTGAGAGACATCAGAATATCTAAATGTTTCATTATCTATAAAATATCTAAATGTATGGTGAACGTTAGATGAAGGTATAACTGAAATATTAAAAGTATGTAATCTTATTTAACCCTTTAGTAAATTAATGCTAAAAAAAATTTATCTAATTTTTTTCTATATATGTACCCAAAAAAAATATCGCTAACACGTTGGATAACCCAGTTAGCCATGGCAAATATTCTACACTTCCTCCCACTCTCTATAGACCGACCTAGTCAAGCAATAAAATTTATATGCGGTTTAGTTCAATTTCTTTTTAAAAAATAAGATCAAAATCTGATCTAATTCGAACAGTTTGCGGCAAAAAAAAATACATTTTGTATTGTTTCTAATTTTCTAAATTAAATTAAAATTTTATTTAGATTGATATTTTTTTTAGAGGAATTTAGATTGATTTTGTATTGTATAAGTAGAGTCGTGAAGATGAAGATAACATAAAGTTCCTCTCAAAAAAGATAACATAATTTTAATCCTATTGGTCCGTTATATAAAACGCACGGTTGATAGCCAATGGCGCGGGAAAACCAATCAAAGGAAAATAAAAAAACATAGGCGGTACGAAAACTCACAACAACTACAACGCGTGGCGTTTCATCATCAGAATTTTCTCGAACGTGCTAGACAATGCTAGAGAAATCCCACATCCTCAATTCAAATTTATGTCAAATCATCACCGTCCAAATTACTCATCCAACGGCTAAAAACCACTATACCGAACATTCCAGACATAAACTTGTCCTATATTAACACAGTACTTTCTCTCTGCAACTCATTCAGTTTTTTTCAAAGAAAGCAAAAACAAAACTTCAATTCATTCCAATTCATTCTCTACTACTCTATAAACCCTAGTTTTTTGATTCATTCGATCGAAAGGAAAATTTGTTGAGAGATTATGGCTGGAAAAGGTGAAGGACCTGCGATTGGAATCGATTTGGGAACAACATATTCATGTGTTGGTGTTTGGCAACATGATCGTGTTGAGATCATTGCAAACGATCAGGGTAACAGAACTACACCTTCTTATGTTGCTTTTACTGATACTGAACGTTTGATCGGTGATGCTGCTAAGAACCAAGTTGCTATGAACCCTACTAACACTGTTTTCGGTAAGTATTCTCAAATCAACTTCTTAATCATTTATTTTCTGAAGTTTTTATTCTGTTAAAGTCGAAATTTTTATTATGTTAAAGTAATTGTTTCTTAGATATTGTTTATTAGAACATGCATGAGTTGAAATTTCTAACACTCTGTTTGTACAAAAAGTAGAAAAGTGAATTTTTATTGTTGACCTTTTTTCCTGTAAAATTGCTGATAACATGATAAAATCAGAGCAGAGGTAAATTTCCAGTAATCTGTTTTTTTATTTTTTTTATTAATTTATAAATAATTTGTTTTTGAGTGTTTGATATAATATATAAGGTAGAAAAGTATATGAGGTAGAAAAAGGAAATTTATTGTTAATGGTTGTAAAATTGTTGATAATATAATAGTTTTGCCATGATTATATATATAATTAGTTTGTTTATATGATTATGTTGCAGTGTTAGAGCGTGAGTTGATTTTTTTTATTTTCCATATAGATAATCTGTTTTTAAATTCTTGTACATATACATAATAATATTCTTGTACATATACTGATACATAATACTAGGGAAGTGAATTTTATTGTTTATAATATTGAGAGTGTTGATCATAGCTTTGCATTGGTTACGCGATTAACAATTTTATTCATGCTCATGCTCATCAGAGCATAATAGTAAAAATGGGGATTTTATTGTTTCAGTATTTGGTAAGAATGGTTGTGTTCCGTAACTGATCGTGTTTGCTTGAATTTGTGTTTTCAGATGCTAAGCGTTTAATTGGTAGGCGAATCAGTGATGTTTCGGTACAAAGTGACATGAAATTGTGGCCCTTCAAGGTCATTCCTGGCCCTGCTGACAAACCGATGATTGTGGTGAACTATAAAGCAGAGGAGAAACAATTTTCTGCTGAAGAAATATCTTCTATGGTTCTTATGAAGATGAAGGAGATTGCAGAGGCTTATCTTGGTACAACAATTAAGAATGCTGTCGTAACTGTGCCTGCTTACTTCAACGATTCACAACGTCAAGCTACAAAGGATGCCGGTGTCATTTCTGGACTGAATGTGTTGAGGATCATTAATGAGCCCACTGCTGCTGCTATTGCCTATGGTCTTGACAAGAAGGCTACAAGTACTGGTGAGAAGAACGTTCTAATTTTCGATCTTGGTGGTGGAACTTTTGATGTTTCACTTCTTACTATTGAGGAAGGTATCTTTGAGGTGAAAGCTACTGCTGGTGATACACATTTGGGAGGTGAAGATTTTGATAACAGAATGGTGAACCATTTTGTTCAAGAATTCAAGAGGAAGAATAAGAAGGATATTAGCGGAAATCCAAGGGCTCTTAGAAGATTGAGAACTGCTTGTGAGAGAGCTAAGAGGACTCTTTCCTCTACTGCTCAAACCACCATTGAAATTGATTCATTGTTTGAGGGTATTGACTTTTACACAACCATTACTCGTGCTCGTTTTGAAGAGCTCAATATGGATTTGTTTAGGAAGTGTATGGAGCCTGTGGAGAAGTGTTTAAGGGATGCTAAGATGGATAAGAATAGTGTACATGATGTTGTTCTTGTTGGTGGATCGACTAGGATTCCCAAGGTTCAACAACTTTTGCAAGATTTCTTCAATGGAAAGGAGCTTTGTAAGAGCATCAACCCTGATGAGGCTGTTGCTTATGGCGCTGCAGTCCAAGCTGCTATTTTGAGCGGTGAGGGTAATGAGAAAGTACAGGATCTGTTGTTGCTTGATGTTACTCCTCTCTCCCTTGGTTTGGAGACTGCAGGAGGAGTCATGACTGTGTTAATTCCCAGAAACACAACCATTCCTACCAAGAAGGAGCAGGTGTTTTCAACCTACTCTGATAACCAACCTGGTGTGCTGATTCAGGTCTACGAAGGAGAAAGAACAAGGACTCGTGATAACAATTTGTTGGGCAAATTTGAGTTATCGGGTATCCCTCCTGCTCCAAGGGGTGTTCCTCAGATCACTGTTTGCTTTGACATTGATGCCAATGGTATTCTGAATGTCTCAGCAGAGGACAAGACCACAGGGCAGAAAAATAAGATTACAATCACCAATGACAAGGGTAGGCTTTCCAAAGAGGAAATTGAGAAGATGGTGCAGGATGCTGAAAAGTACAAGTCTGAGGACGAGGAGCACAAAAAGAAGGTGGAGGCCAAGAATGCACTTGAGAACTATGCATACAACATGAGGAACACAATCAAAGACGACAAGATTGCTTCGAAGTTGTCTGCTGATGATAAGAAGAAAATTGAAGATGCTATTGAGGGGGCTATTCAATGGTTGGATGGAAATCAACTTGGAGAGGCTGATGAATTTGAGGACAAGATGAAGGAGCTGGAGGGCATTTGCAACCCTATCATTGCAAGGATGTATCAAGGTGCTGGTGGTGATGCTGGAGGAGCCATGGATGAGGATGGTCCTGCTGCTGGCAGTGGAAGTGGTGCTGGCCCCAAGATTGAGGAAGTTGATTAAGCTGAACTTTGGTCATGGGATATTGATGGGTGGTTTATGATTTTTTTTTTTGCAAGGACTCTTGAAATAGTAGCGCAATTTTATGTATTTGTTTTGATTTAAGTAGTGTAGGGAACTTTTTCTCCATCAGTGTACTTCTTTTCACTTTTAATGTTAATCATGGTTTAAGCTTCTATTCTTCATTTTGCTTAGTATGATTAATTGCTTATGGTTCTCAAACTGAATTCTATTATTCTTCGATGCAATTGCTGTGTTTATCAGTATGAAATGGGTACTGTTTGCTGGAAATTTAATCAGGTATGAAAACTCTTTAATTTAGGTGCTTGTTTGAAGTTGGTAATTGGTGCAATTGAGTTTTGTGGGCCTTGGGTTTGGTTCAGGTTTTGAAGGGGAGTTCAATAACCACCCTCTTCAGTTTGCTTTTACTTCTCAAATCCAAGTGTAACCGAATAAAATTGAAAGAGATGGAAATATTAGTGTTTGTAATAAGTTTTATTATTTGTGTAAGTAGATAAAACAAGCATAGAAACAGAACATTTTTACCAAGTTTTGGCAATGGTTTGAATATTAATTAGTAGAGGCTTCATCTATATTGCTTTCTTCTTTTAATAAAATCGTTCTGCTTTCCTGATCGGAAGATACTTAAATCACTAATCCCTTGTGAGTAGTGCTGACTTGTGAGAGGGTCTTAAACTCTATCTACAACATCTGTTTTACACAAGCTTCAATTCCCTTACCCCCTTCAAAAGCTTGTCTTTACCTTCTCTTATTTATTTTGTTTGTGATTGTGATGAGTAGCAATGATCATTTTTTCTTTTTCTCCCATTTCACAGCTAGTTGCATCAGGTATAAGTATTTGTTATTGTGAGAACTTAAAGTGGTGTGATAGTTTCTTGTTGATTGTGTTCGTAACCTGGTTTATAATCTGTAATTGGTAATTTGAGTTCATTGCATAGAGTAGATGGCAGGTCAAATATTTGATAAATATCCTGTTAAATTTTGTCATTTTTATTATTGTCATGATGAAGAATAGGAGGTGGATGCTGCTGTGTTTTCATATAGCAAAAATATGAGTGTTAGTGAGTACTTTGGTATATTAGAAGTTTAAAAGTGGTCTTTTATATTCTGGTTTATTAAAACCTTTGGATTGATCAAGATTGCCGATCTTATCATGGGTGATATACACTTCGCACTCTTTCCTTCTAGACTATTCCCTAGTCATCTCCTTCATTTCTTTTTCTTAGAAATTTAGTTGAGTTGTTTGTGGGGGGCTTAAACTCGCATAATGGGCATATAATAGAAGCAGAGTATTTATATCCGGTCATTCTAGTATTTATCCATTCTTTGTAGGGTTAAATATATGTTTTTGATCCATATACCATTTTTTTTGTTCCACAAAAGTTTTACATGACCATCTTTAGACCATATGCTTTTAAATTAATTTATAATGCGTATCATTCAAAATTTTAAATTTGTTTTCCACCATTATGTTTAGTACATTATGCAATTATTTTTTTCAAAATTTTGAACTTTTTTAAACAAGAGACTTTTTAACAAGAGATAAATTAAATATGAATTTTTATATTTTTGGTGTTTAAAAATTCATACTTCATGTTATGTTAAAAAAATATTTTTTTTGGAGATATTCTTCTAATATTCAAGAGATTTCTGAAAAAAAAAATTATTTGAAATTTCTAATGATGCATATGAGTTGATTTAAAAACAAGGATAAAAAGTGATAATGTTAAATTTTTAGGGGATCAAAAGTCGAAGAAATTTTTTAGGGGCATTAAAATTGGAAGTTGGAATTGAATCTTGGTTGAAGGAGGCAACATTGGTTATGAATTGCAAGCATCGGCACATTCCATTTTTGTATTTATGACATTCTATTGGTAATCCACGTAAGATTCATTTTTGGCATCCTTTGATTGATCATATTAGAAATAGATTGTCAGGATGGAAGAGTCGTAATATTTTTTAGGGGATTGTCTGACTCTGCTTAAGTCTCTTCTATCTTTCAAATGGTTTGTTTTATTTTCTTCTTTAAGACTTTCTCATGTATCATATCTTCTCTTGAATATATTTTTAATGTTTTTATTTCTCGGGGTCTCAGATTAAATGTGACACTATTTGTCTGAAGAAAGAAAAAAAAAGGTAGTTTTGGGTGAGGAAGTTAAATGAGTTTAGTTTAGTCTTCCTTGGTGAACAATATTGGTGGAAAGGGATAATTTATGGTATTAGGTTTTAAGTTCTTGTAATGGTGGGTCGCGGTGGGGGGATCTGTGTGGTTGTAAAATTTTAATAGGATTAGAGATGATGTTTGCATGTGAGAGGCTAGTTGGTTGCTTGATAACATTGGGCGTGTGGTTGGTGATGGGTCCTCTACACTATTTTGGTTGGACCCTTGCTTGGCTGGGGTACCTCTTAATGCTAAGTTCTCTAGGTTTTATGAATATTTGAAAATAAATTGGCGATAGTGTCATATATGATTTCTATAAGGTATGGGGCAATTAGAGAGGTTTCACAATGACGTAAAGAGGTTGTTTCCTTGGGAGGAAGAGTTGGTGGGGGGAGTGTATGGGGTTGTTAACTTATGTTGCCTTACAGGTAGATGTGATGGACATGTAGGTTTGGAAGTTACATTGTTCTCATTGTTACATGGTGAGTAGTGCTTATTATTACTTGACTGCGGCAGATGACAAAAATAACTGGATGATAGGTCTATTATGTGGATTAAGGCGGTTCCGTTAAAAATATCTATTTTGCTTGGCAACTTCTTCTTGATCGCGTTTCCACTAAAGAAAACTTGGTTCGACGTTGGGTTTTTTCCTAGTAATTATCAGCTATGCACATGAGCCTGTGGTAAAAATGAAGATCGAGATCATCTATTTGCGAGACGTGACTTTTACGGTAAATTTTGGTTGGTTTCAAGTTGGCTAGGATTCTTAACAATTACTTAGGGAACCTTAAATGAGCATCTTGTTTGGTTTAGTGGGTTAGGAGGATTAGACGTGTTCGGTGCATTTTCATATTATTTAGCTTTTCGTTGCTTGGGTAATTTGGAAAGAGAAAAACAGATGCATTTTTTAACATAAGAAAGATCATGCTATATTTAAGTGAAAAAGCTAAGCTTCAATCATTTTGGTGATTGAAATCGAAATATGTAACGTTCGATTTTGATTATCGTTTTTGGAGGTTTAACCCTCTTTCTTGTTTGATTGTTGTATCCTAGCTCTCCATGTTTTTTCTTTCTCTTCCGATTTACTTTGTAATCTAACCTTGTAACGACTCTAAGTCCTCTCTTATACGGGTTGTGTTGGAGGGACTTTTTTGATTTGCCAATATATTTTATTATGGCCTTTTCAAAAAAGTTATACAGATAAAAAATATATTTAACACCTTTTTTAATCACTTTTCTACACTATATCACCAAAAGAGAATAACTTAACATTAACATTTCCATTAAGTTAAACTTTGAATGACATTTTTTTCTTTTCAGTTATTCAGGGTAACATTTTTTTTTGTTTTTTTTATTCAATTTTACCGGGCCGAAGGTGTGATCAAGTGGAGGTGAAAATGAGTTATTCTAACATTATATAGAATTAAAGAATAAGATTATTTTTCAAATAATCTGCAAATTTTATTTTCTAATTTAAATTGAAGGTAGATGTGGTGTCTTACTACCATCCTTATTTGAGTTTTTTTTATTCCGCCCTACTAGCTTATCGTGTGTCCTACAATATTTTAGATTATATAGTCTGAAAGGTGTAAAAATACTTTTAAAACACACACTAAAGCTCGGCAACATTTAGGATAATCCTCTAAAAAAAAAAATTTCGGATTATACCATCTAAAGCAAGTGTAGAAAGTGGAAAGGAAATACTCTTATTTTTTTGTACTTCATTAGTGGTGTTTGGTCATTAAATTAGTTTGAGCCATATCTTTCATTTTTGAAGGTTGCTCTTTACACATCCTCTAATTAACGTTGGTTGAGCGGCAATTAAGTGTCGTTTAAACCAAAGACTCATTCAAACCAAAGAATAACGTCCCCTCCCTCGTTCCCATGAATCTCGCACGACAGTTACGATTTCCCCGAATCTGTAACCACCAAGCTCTACATGTGCCAAACAACGGCTCTTGCAACACCCATACTATATAAAGGGGTCTCTCAGTAGTCCCCAAGGTTAGAACCTCTTAACTCTCTCAACTCCCCTTTCTGACTCAATATTGAATCGGTAGTCATCTTCTAATCAGGTATGATCACTAACTATTCTAACCCACCCCTTCAGTGTATCCATTGCGTTTTAGGTCATTGTTAGTTGGTTTCACCATGTAAAAAAAAAAAAAAAGCAGTTTTCACTCTACTTGATCGAATTCACTTTTTCTAATTTTAATTCAAACTTTGTTATCTTTCTATGGTAGCCCTGGTGCGTTGTCTATGCTTTATATGTCTATATATATATATATATATATATATATATATATATATATATATATATATATATATATATATATATATATAGTAATGATATTTTGACATCCATTTGATGACAACTTTGTTGACGATCTTATTTTTCTCACTTTTTATTGGTCAAAAACAATGGAGAGAGAAAAAGGAAGAGGGAGGATAACAACATCATGTGAGTATGAGAGAGAAAGTTGTCCAAAAGTTATCAAAAAATGGTTGTCAAAATATCATTTATCATATATATATATATATATATATATATATATATATATATATATATATATATATATAAAGAAAATACATGGTTTTGAAATGAATTTTTTACTTTCAATTATAACCTTAAAAATTTGCCAAGAAGAATGTTATATTGTTAGTGTGATTAAAAAAATTAAAATTTATATTATATTTGCTATATTGTTGGTGTCGTTGAAAAATATAATGTAATTTGCTGTAATATGAAAATACAAAATATTTATACCTATATTTAACCAAAATCAAAGTAATATTAATTTTTTCTTGTCAAAAAAAGTAATATTAATTAAAATTTCATAAAAACTAATTTTTATTTTTGCATTTTTAATAATATTTGGGCTTTTTCAAAAAAACAAAAAAAAAGTTAAATTTGGTTGGTGAGTTATGTTAAGCACACGCTCGCTCGATAGCCAATGGCGCGGGAAAACTGAAAAAAAAATAGAAAAATACAAAACGAAAAACAACTTCAATCTAGAAATTTCTCGAAACATCTATACCGTCCAAACTGTACATCCAACGGCTAGAAACTACTAGTACTATATCGAACATTCCAGACATCAAATCTGTTCTATATTAACACAGTACTTTCTCTCTGCAACTCAATCAGTTTTCAAAGGTTCATTCTTTACTGCTCTATAAACCCTAGTTTTTTTTCTTTCTATTCTTCACTCTATAGAAACCCTAGTTTTTCTCATTCCCAAAATTTCGCGAGACTATGGCTGGAAAAGGTGAAGGACCTGCAATTGGAATCGATTTGGGAACAACTTACTCGTGTGTTGGTGTTTGGCAACATGATCGTGTTGAAATCATAGCAAACGATCAGGGTAACAGAACTACTCCTTCTTATGTTGCTTTCACTGATACGGAACGTTTGATCGGTGATGCTGCTAAGAACCAAGTTGCTATGAACCCTACTAACACTGTTTTCGGTAAGTATTCCCAAATCAACCTCTTAATGCTTGATTTTCCGAAGTTTTATTCAGTTTCAGTATTTGTTTATTAGGTAGAAAAATCCTAATTATTGTAAATTTTTTGATCTTCATCTTGGTTATAGGATTAGATGATTAGGTTCTTGTCTTCGATTAGAGCATGAGTCGATATTTCCAGTAATCTGTTTTTTTAATAAATAATTTGTTTTTCACTGTTAAGTGAAATTTATTGTTAATTAATAGTAGTAGTAAGATTGTTGTTGATAATAACTTGGGTGTATACTCTCTCTCTAATTAAACTCTTAAACCTTTTAATTTTATTCTGTTCCAAAAGATAGAAAAGTGAATTTTATTGTTGTGAAATTGTTGATTATAGTTTTTGCATTGTTTATACGATTGGTTTGGTTATATGATTAGGTTGTCGATTATAGTTTTTGCATTGTTTATACGATTGATTTGGTTATATGATTAGGTTGTAGTATTAGAGCATGATTTAAGTTTTAGTATGTAAGTAGGAAAGTTAATTTTATTGTTTGTAGAAGTAAGATTGTTGATGATGGTCTTGCATTGGTTATGAGTCTAGATTGTGAATCCTCAAGTGATTGTGCATAGGTTATTTTTATGTAGTAAATAGGAAAGTGAATTTTATTATTTATAGAAGTAAGATTGTTGATAATGGTTTTGCATTGGATATGTGATTAAATAGTGAATCTTTTACTGATTGTGTTTGCTTGATTTGGTGTTTTCAGATGCCAAGCGTTTAATTGGTAGGCGAATCAGCGATGTTTCGGTACAGAGCGACATGAAATTGTGGCCATTCAAGGTCATTCCTGGCCCCGCTGACAAACCAATGATTGTGGTGAACTATAAGGCGGAGGAGAAACAATTTTCTGCTGAAGAGATATCTTCCATGGTTCTTATGAAGATGAAGGAGATTGCAGAGGCTTATCTTGGTACAACAATTAAGAATGCGGTTGTAACTGTGCCTGCTTACTTCAATGATTCACAACGTCAAGCTACCAAGGATGCCGGTGTCATTTCTGGACTCAATGTAATGAGAATCATTAATGAACCTACTGCTGCTGCTATTGCTTATGGTCTTGATAAGAAAGCTACAAGTACCGGTGAAAAGAATGTTCTTATTTTCGATCTTGGTGGTGGAACTTTTGATGTTTCACTTCTTACTATTGAGGAAGGTATTTTTGAGGTGAAAGCTACTGCTGGTGATACACATTTGGGAGGTGAAGATTTTGATAACAGAATGGTGAACCATTTTGTTCAAGAATTCAAGAGGAAGAATAAGAAGGATATCAGTGGAAATCCGAGGGCTCTGAGAAGATTGAGAACTGCTTGTGAGAGAGCCAAGAGGACCCTTTCCTCTACTGCTCAAACCACCATTGAAATTGATTCATTGTTTGAGGGTATTGACTTTTACACTACTATTACTCGTGCCCGTTTTGAAGAGCTCAACATGGATTTGTTTAGAAAGTGTATGGAGCCTGTTGAGAAGTGTTTAAGGGATGCTAAGATGGATAAGAACAGTGTTGATGATGTTGTTCTAGTTGGTGGATCTACTAGGATTCCCAAGGTTCAACAACTTTTGCAAGATTTTTTCAATGGAAAGGAGCTATGTAAGAGCATCAATCCTGATGAAGCCGTTGCATATGGGGCAGCAGTCCAAGCTGCTATTTTGAGTGGTGAGGGAAATGAGAAAGTACAGGATCTGTTGTTGCTGGATGTTACTCCTCTTTCCCTTGGTTTGGAGACTGCAGGAGGTGTCATGACTGTGTTGATTCCGAGAAACACAACCATTCCTACCAAGAAGGAGCAGGTGTTTTCGACCTACTCTGATAACCAACCTGGTGTGCTGATTCAGGTCTATGAAGGAGAAAGAACAAGGACCCGTGATAACAATTTGTTGGGCAAGTTTGAGTTGTCGGGTATCCCTCCTGCTCCAAGGGGTGTTCCTCAGATCACTGTCTGCTTTGACATTGATGCCAATGGTATTTTGAATGTCTCAGCAGAGGACAAGACTACAGGGCAGAAAAACAAGATTACAATTACCAATGACAAGGGTAGGCTCTCGAAGGAGGAAATTGAGAAGATGGTGCAGGAAGCTGAAAAGTACAAGTCTGAGGACGAGGAGCACAAGAAGAAGGTGGAGGCCAAAAACGCACTTGAAAACTATGCCTACAACATGAGGAACACAATCAAAGATGACAAGATTGCTTCAAAGTTGTCGGCTGATGATAAGAAGAAAATTGAAGATGCTATTGAGGGGGCTATTCAATGGTTGGATGGAAATCAACTTGGAGAGGCTGATGAATTTGAGGACAAGATGAAGGAGCTGGAGGGCATTTGCAACCCTATCATTGCAAGGATGTATCAAGGTGCTGGTGGTGATGCTGGAGGAGCCATGGATGAGGATGGTCCTGCTGCTGGCAGTGGAAGTGGTGCTGGCCCCAAAATTGAGGAAGTTGATTAAGCTGAACTTTGGTAATGGGATTTATGGGTGGTTCATGATATTGCAAGGACTCTTTTGAAATAGCATAGCATCATAGTAATATGTATGTGTTTAGTTTTAGGTAGTACAACGAACTCTATCTAGGTTACTTCAATGTACTTTTTCCTTTATTGTTAATCATGGTTTAAGTTTCTGTTGTTTATTTTTCTTGTTATGATAATTTGATCATGGTTCTCAAACAAGATTTCAATGCCTTGGGGGAACCACTTAAATTCGTCTTTATCTTTCTCAGTTAGGTAGTTTAAGATCAGTTAAGAAATTTGCAGTGAATAGAATTCTTCAATTTTTGGTTTTGGTTTGGCTTTTAAAACTGTGGCGTTCGAGGGCTTATTAAAAAAGGCTACAAAATGGCTCAATTGACATTGGTTGGCCTTTAGTTTGAAGGGGGTTTTAGTAACAGCTCTGCATAATTTTGCAGTTCTTGCCTTATTTTAGCAGGGATTTATTCAGTTTGCTATACTTTTCAAATCCAAAATTATCTGCATAAAATCAAATGAGATATATAATTTGTATAGGTCGAAAATATAAGTAGAGAAACAGGTTACCCAGGTCCAGTGATGTTTGGAAATGATGTTTGGTGGTTAATTAATTAGTCAAGAGAGACAGAGTGAAGCTACTGTAAGTATTTTTAGTAATCTGACTTGTTCAATCAATTTTCAACATTAGAAATAGTTAAATTCATCTATGTTTGCCCTTTTTTTCCCTGAACAAAATATTTCTGCCTTCTTGATCAGAATATACTTCCACCACTCTGTTCTCACTTGTAGTAGGTGACTTATGATTACATACAAACACAAACAAAACCAACGCAATTCAATTCAGTAAGCTCAATTTTTTTCTTTCATTTTTTGCTATTTTTCCCATTTCCCAACTCAATCAAACTCCGTCTTTTCCTTTTTTCTTTCTTGTTTGTTATTATGAGGAGTGAGATTGATGATTTTTTCTTTTTCTTCCCATATCACAAGAAGTTGCATTAGGTATATTTGTTTGGGATTGTGAGAACTGATAATGATTAATGATATGATAATTTCTTGTGGGTTGTATTTGTAACTTGGATCATAACATGTCATTGGTAATTTGCTCGTTTGATATGGAACCTGCTTATGGTAATTAACTATTGAGACTTTATCTTCAGAGTCTACGTGTCCAATATGAAATAGTCTTGTATGTCTTGTTTGCTATACAGTAAGTAACTTGTGTGCAAAGGTGCTGGGAGTATTTAGGTACTTTGCGTGTATCACGTAACTGTGTTCATGTAAAGGGTGTGGTTCCAATGGAGATAGAGCGAGAAGAAGAATGTGTTAGGAACAAAACATAGCATCGCTTACACTTACCCTTTGTTCATTAGCATCGTTCTATGAGTATTGTACTTTATTCGAGTTATACACCAGCTTAATCATCATGTGTGTATAATGCATTATTGTTCTTGTTTGTTTACCGGTGTTAAGTTTGTCGTTTGGAATTATGGATTGGTGCTTGTTTGGCACATATTTATTGTAGAGTTAACATCTCAAATAACCTCTTTATAATGTGTGCAAAGTTGAAAAATAGCCTATGTAAAACTAAAAACACGGATTTTTCTTATGTAACTTTAGATTCTTCATAATTACCATATTCTCTTCAAAAAGTATTCCTCAAATAGCTCCTTAAAGGGATATAATATGAGAATTCAAATTATTTTCAGACCTCGTCCACAGTGGCTATTTGAGGTAATTAACCCTTTATAATATAGTTTTTGTTCTGCCTTGTTCAAATTTTTTTTTTTTTTTTTATATATTTAAATTGCTGGTTCTGTAATTTGTTATGTCTTATTTCAAAACCTCATACCGATGTTCCGAATGAATGATAACAATTATATGAAATTTAAGTGAAGAAAACTTTGAGAAAAACTTGAGAAGCATTTTAGTTTGTGAGAAAAATGAAATCATATTTTAGTCCCTAAAAAAGGTAACTTACGTGAATTAAGTTCTTAACAATGATAAAAAAGAGACGAGTTAGTTTTTTTTTTGAAGGACGAGCTAGTTTTTTTTTAAGAGAAATGAACAATTATATCCCTGATAATAATTAAAAAAAGATAAGTTGGTCTCACTGTAGTCAAATAATTTTAGGAAGCTTAAAATTGTAGCTTTTGCCAAAACGTGGGTACAGGCCTCTTCCACCGCTGTAACAAACAGATACTTATAGCCTGTTTGGTATAGTGGTGGGAGCATAAATACCACTTCCCAATGCTAACCCACCATGATTTTTAGGAAGCTTAAAATTGTAGCTTTTGCCAAAACGTGGGTACAGGCCTCTTCCACCGCTGTAACAAACAGATACTTAGTCACTTAGAAGAGAATGAGATAGAGATAATTTAACGCGGTTTAAGTTTATGTAAGGGATTAGAATATGTTTTTCAGGGAAATTGAGTCTCAGTTTTCAAGAGCTAAAATGAATAGCTTTTCCCATTTTGACTTAATTTAGTTTTAATATTTGTTCCGTTAAAGGTAAGTTCAATGTAAACTTGATTTTGGTAATGGCAAAAGAAATGAAAAATTGATCTTAAAAAACCACATGACCCTTCGTATCATGTTTATCCTATATGCATGATGCATCTAAGGATTGGTCTTTTCTTATAAAATAAATTTATAGAGACCTAATATAATTCTCAAGGAATTATATTGTTATTGAATAACTCAATTTTATTCTCTATAAATTTTGGAAGAATTCAAAAGTTTCGCATTTCCGAAGACTTGAATGAAATATCAATTTTATTGTTTAAATCTATTGTATTGTATAGTTCTAGAAGAGCTAAAAACCTAATTTTTATTCCACCAACAAAAAAGCCTAATCTAAGTTTTATTTTTCATAAACTCATGAAGATTTCAATAGTGATGCAACCTGTAAGAATTTCACAAAGAATTGACTTCATTGTTTAGATTTGTTGTGTATTTCTGAAGAACTTAAAAACTCAATTTATATTAAATATGAATTCTAGACAAATTCAAAAGTGATAAATCCTCGACGAGTTGCTTAGAGTATTTATTTTAGGGTTAATTAAACGGTCCTTATAAATATTTAGAATTTGATTCCCTACAAAAAAATGCACTTCTTAGTCTATGTACATTTTTCTTTAGCATTTTAAGGGACAATAAATGCCGATGGAAAATTTTACAGTAACAAAAAAAAGATGATAAAAAATTCTAAAGAGAATAAAAAATGTTGATGAAATTTTTACCTGGACTAAAAAATGTGATTTTTTTTTAAGGATTAAAAATGAAATTGTGGATATTTATACAGACTATTTACTTATTTAACCCTTTATTTTTATTATTTGAATATATCGTGTAGTTAATGAAGAACTTGAAAACCCAATACTTATTCTCCATGAATTCATAAAGAATAAGGAATTCAATAGTGATATCTTTTTCCGAAGATTTTTTTATTTTTTTAGCAAATGCAAAGTTAAGCCATTTCATTCATAATCAACGAATACAAAGTTGTTGGGACAATAAAATATGGGGGCTAGTGTGATATAGAGATGCTCTAGCTATATTACGAGCAACACTATTTGTTTTCCTCCGAATATGCGACAACACAAAGTCGGGACTGGTAAGTAAGAGACTTCTACACTGGGAAATGAGGTCACCAAATTCATTAAGAGGGCTGGAGTTTGTGGTTAGTGCATCAACCAGAGATTTTCAATCGGTTTCAAAAAAGCCAGTAGTCATTCCATTCAGGATGACCATTTTTATAGCTTCCAACAAGTCTATAGTTTCAGCTTCTAAGAATGTGGTGGAAGTGTAAAGATAATCAGATTTTCCAAACATAAACGATCCTGAGGAATCTCTAAAACAAATACATACCCCATAATTGAATTGTTGTTGAAAGACGTGACGTTAACATTGCATTTGATTGTTCCCACGGGAGGTTTGCTCAAAAGATGAGGAATATTGGCAGTTTGGATAGCCAACTTTGCTCTTTGCATACAACTCCATTTATTGAGAGTGTCCTTAGCTCGGGTAACTATGTAGGCCGGTGAGTTATATGTATTATCCCAAAGCTTTAAATTGTGGTTTTTCCACAAACTCGCAAGAACCATAACTGCTAGATATCTTTGATGTGTGGGCAACCTGTAAAACAAACCAAAAACATGGAAGCGAAATCATTAGTTGTCACCACCAGATTGAGTACAATGTTGTAGATGTCGATTTGTTCCCAACAATTGACCGCTTTTGAGCAAACAAAGAAGAGGTGCATATGCGTTTCAACCAAGAGGTCACAACAAACACAAGAATCATCACAAGGGATGCCGCCACTGATGAGATTTGCATGGGTAGGTAAACATTGATGAGTTAACCGCCATATAAAGGAACAAACTCGATGAGGAATTTGCATCTACCATATAGAATTCCAACAGAAATTGTTACGAACATGTGCAACATTAAGTAAAAGATCGGAGCAGGCATTGTAAGCTGTTTTGACAATATAAACTCCATCCACCGTTGCCTTCCAGATTCAAGAATCAGTTCTTGATCGAGTAAATAACGGAATGGACAGAATTGCAGTTACATCAGTAACATCAAACAAATTTTGTATTACATGAATGTTCCAAGAATTCAGACTCAGGTTTATCAAAGCGTTTACCGTAAGATCTTCATAGTGAAGAGGTGGCGAGGTAGAGGGTTTGTGAGAATGAAGGTTGCGGATCCACGACATTTTCCACACATTTAGGGACGACAAAAAAATCCTCACCCGCGGATATCCGCCACGGACACGGAGCAGATGTCTTAATGGATATCCATGGATAAAATAAATGGATATTTTAACTACCCGCTAATTAATGGATACGGATGTGGATTTAATGGTATCCGCACCCGCGGATATCCATACCCGCGATTAAACCGAATAAATTACATAAATAACCTTAATACCTTTCAACTTCCTAAACAAACAACCTCGGTACTATGAGTGTTATTAGTTATTACACGACTGTTCAAATCTATATTACGCTCCTTCAAAAGGAAGTGAAAGTGGTCGGGATTGTTGAAGCAAGAAGCTTTGTTTTTGTTGAATATGATGAGCTTTATTTATGCTTTTGTTAAATCAAAGAACTTTATTTTTATTAAATGTATGGAACTTTATTTATGTTTTTGTTGAGTTAATGGTATTTGTTGTTATTGTAATGTATGAATATTATGTTTTGCTGAAAAGAAAAGAAAATGCATGTGATGAACTATTGTTTTTAAATTTCAGTTAAAAAAATTTACAATTTTTTTTAATTTTTTTATTTATAAATGTTATCCATGTATATCTGTATAAACCCGCAGATACCTCAAAATTCGTGGATTACCCGCTAAACGAATATCCGTGCAGATATGGATAGGGTACGTATTTCATATTTATCCAACGAAGCGGACATAGATATCACACTATCCGCATCCATGGATATCCATTTACATCCCTACACACATTAAAATTGGTGCCATATCCAATTTTCCCTCTATGACCTAGTGAAAGTAAAGATTGAGTGCTCCAGAGACTCCTCCAAGTATAGCTTGGATTATGGCCAAGGTTGGCATCTAAGAAATCCTTTTGCGAGAAGTATTTAACTTTGAGGATCCGGGTGAGTAGAGAGGTGGAGTTGGATTAGAGTTTCCAAATTTGCTTTCCAATCATATATAGATTTAAATCCTCCAAATTACAGAAGCCAAGGCCTCCTAAACTTTTTTGTAAAGTGAGTTTATCCCAACACATCCAATTAATTCCACGACGACCATTTTTTTTAGAATCCAAATAAAACGAATTCATCATTCGCTCGATCTCATCACATAAAGAAGTAGGAATGAGAAAGACACCCATACAATAAGAAGGGATAGCTTGTGCGACAAATTTTTTCAAGATTTCCTTCCCTACGCGAGAAAGGGATCGAGCACTTTAAGATTGACATTTTTTCCCAAATCTGATCCTTTAAATAAGAAAAAAAAATGGCCTTCTTACTTCTCCCATCATGGATGGTAACCCCAAGTATTTACCACTACCAATAGTATTGTGAACCCCGAGTGAGGAGCTGATGGACGAGATAGTGTCTTGGTGCGTATTTGCACTAAAAGCTATGGCTGAATTTCCCCAGTTTATCGCCTCACTTGAAGCTTGTTTATAAGCAATAAGAATATCTTTAAGGTGCCAAGCTATTATTTATTCTCTATAAACATATGAAGAATTAAATAAGTGATGATCTTTTCCTATTAATTCTTCTATCTTCTAAGTTCTTTTTTTATTTATTTAGAGAAATTAGTTTACACAAGCTGGGCTGCGGGAGCTCACCATGATCAAGATTAGGGGTGTTCAAATCTAAACTGATCTAAATTAAAACAGTAAATCGATCCAAAAAATCTGAAAACTGCACAAAATCGAATATTATTGGATGTCTTTGGATATTGTTTTGTGAGAACCACTAAGATCAGTCAGATGTGGTTTTAAAACCAAACCGAATCGCGCACACACACACATATATAATTCCCAGGTTTATAATTTTTTTTAATTCTACTTATTAATTTAAATTATTATTATTATTATTATTATTATTATTATTATTATTATTATTATTATTATTATTATTATTATTATTTCATATGCTTGAAACATAATCGATGATTTTCATCCCATAATATTAATTATTAACATATTATACGTTATATTTTGCACCAAACCTATATATTTACATTGTCTATTAATATTAATAAAAAATTGCAATTTGAATATCCAAAAACCGATCCAAAATAAACCGCATTAAATTAGATCCGTTTGGATTTTATAAATAAGTCATCCAAAACCTAACCGGACCGCATATACTTTTATTTTTGTATCGGATGAGTTTATGCCTCAAAACCGATTCAAACTGCATCGCGAACACCATTAGTCAAGATAGATCGACCTTAAAGCTCAAAAAACGTTTATAGATGTACTTACATATCACCAGTTAAAGACATCGATAGCGAAAGAAGTTGAACCCACGACATTGTGGGTGAATCAACTTCTTATCAACTGAATCAACCTTTATTGAATTATGTCTTCTAAGATGAGGATGAGTGCATAGTTGGTATGGAAATTCAATAAGATAATTACTGTACTAAAAAAAAATTGAAATTGAATAGTTAGAACTAAATTTGTAGGATTTTGCTTATTAGTGTTCCAAAACACTAGTTAGAAATAATATAATTTTGACCCAGGGAGTAATTTAATAATAGTTTAAAACAAGAAAAACATATTGTCCCAAAATCGTCGTATTCTTCTTACAACGCATGCACTGTATTGAACCAATTGGTGTGACTGAAGACTAATTAAGGAATGCATGGTATCTGAATTCGTATTTTGGTCTACATATTGTCCCTGAATCACAATTTACTGTTGAGGATAAGCATGCATGCATATGGATTTAGCAATCTGCATCGAATTCAGTAGCTGAACTTGGCGAAGGGATTGGTGCTTTTGCTGCTACGAAGTCCAAACCAATATTCACTCCATCTCTCAAGCCCCTCCCTGGCCCCCCTCTTACTTTGTCCATGTTGTGTTGTTCACGAGGCTCGCTGAGAAATAGAGCAGGTGGCGGCATTTCAATAGTTACAATGTCATTGAGAAATTTTTGTTGTTGTTGTTGCAAATGGATCAAATATCGTGGGGCGGAGGAAATATTAAACATAAACTTCATACTACCTCTTTCCCTACTTATAATCTCTTTTATTAAAAAAAAGAGTTTGTTTGGATTAACTTATTTGGACTTATTTATTGATATTAGTTTTGTGAGACTTTTTGAAAGTAGTTAAAAGAAAAAGTTATGACATTGTCATTAGCTATTTTCGGTTTATTTTTATAATTTCGTCAAGATAACTTATGAACAATTTATAATGCAATTAATCAACACATAGATATGAGCTAATTAAAGTTCTTTTTCACTCAACCAACGTTAATCCTCGTTGCTAAAATGGCGACCACAAAGACAAAAGACTAATAAGACTAATGTATGTCTTTTTACTTTTATCATCGACTTTATTTATGGTATTAAATAGAAGGTGTTATATATATATATATCAAGGATTACTTACACATAAATAGAAGACAAGCGGGTAACAAGTTGCGCACTTAGATTTTTTTTTGATGACAAAACCAATCATCGCAAACACAATATTTATGGATCTATGAGACATGACATTGTTATTTGAACTCTATTTAGAAGGATAGTCTCTAGTGTTAGAAAATCAAAAGTGTCAAAAACAAAAATATGACGTTTTCCAATGCAAATAAGACATACCCATTGATCCTTTAACTCTAATCTTATTATTTAGTGATCGCTTCGACTCACCCACAAATCTATAAAATTGACACATCATACCTATCTTGAAAAGGTTTACTGAGCATAGCTTCATATGCAAGATGCATCAGAAATGTTTCAATGAATCAAATTAGGCATGGCTAACAAAACTCATACACGCAGGTACCCACCAAAATCAAACCCAATTTGACAGGTTTTTTCCGCTTTGACTGGGTTTGGGTTTTCCCCAATTTCAAAACACGGGAAACATGACGAGTAACGAGGATATAAGTATCCACCCCGAACCCATACCCAAACCCATCTCGAATGTAGAAAATCAATTTACTACCCCTTTTTATATAAATAGAAACTCAAACCCTAAATCATTTCACCCTCACAGATCAGAGTCTCAGTCTTTCAGATGACACTCACTTATCATAATTCTATCTTTTCTCCTTCCATATCTCACACTCTCGTCCTCTCTCTTCTCAATCACCATATAGCCATCGATCATCATAATCTCTTTGTTGGATAATTCATTGCAAATAATGAATGTAATATTCTTTTTCACTTTAGTAAGTTCATATACTTTCAAAGTTGAAGCACACAAATTTTTTAACAGATTGACTAACTTCTATAAGTGGATTTAAAACATTGTTGAACAATGAACTAAAATCAATTGGAAGCAAGCGTAACAATAATGCATGTTGGATATCCTCTTTTAACCACTGACAAACAAACAAACAAACTTTACTTCATGAATAGTTAAACTATAAATGGCCTTGAATTTTAACAATCTTCCATTTGCTTGAGGCTTCACCTCCAAGTTATTTTGTTTACGGTAAAGTGCTAAGTCCATTCTCGTCTTCTCGTTATCTTTCATTTTATCTTTGACATCTATCACTGTATTGAATATATTACTAAAAAAAATTATTCTCAATATGCATCATAGATTATGTTTCAACAAATTATTTTTTAATTTTGGGAGTTCTGGGATTTTTTTTGGGTTAGTTATATCCATGCACCAATTTTGCCTTTTATACTGGATGTGTTTGAATGTGCAAATTCAAACCGCTTCAAAATAAAATCACAAATTTATTGGGTGTATTTAGATGTGCTTTTGTGACAGTCATTTGAATCAAATCATATTTTGGATTCATTTTTTAAAATTGAATCGAACCAAATCGAACAGCATACACAAGTATTAATACGTATTTATTTGTTATTTGCACCAAATATTGTATTGATATATTATTTTGCTGGTTTTTTTTAATAATATTTGTTAGTTAAATTCAATATATTTTATCTTTACTATTTCATATTTCTTCAAAAAAAAATCTTTACTATTTCATATGTTTCAAACATAATCGATCATTTTTCTTTCTCGAAGGCACTCTTACTTTTCCCAATTTAACACATTCCATTTATCATTAATGGTAAATACATTTTTTTGTCCATGTTATAGAGATTCGATACAGTTTTATGTTGGCCGTCGAGACCTTACACAACTCTCTTCTTCTACCCTGACAAGGGATAAACTATATGTATAACAAGGCTACCATAGGCAGGAGAAGACATATAGATGTTAAAGTAAGACGAGTAGATATAAAGGAGAGTCGGATTAAAAGAGACAGAGAAAGATCTAGTAAAACTATAAGAGACACTATTATGAAAGTTTTAAAGGTTAATAAATTGTATCCAAATATTGTTTATATAACAATATGATGTGATTTGATCCATTTAGTACTCTCTCGATCTCTTCCATTTGAAGAGATAATCACACAATGATGTTTAAAAAAATATATAAATAATTAATTGTGGTTCACTTAGTTGTAAGACCAATTATCTACTTATTTGTATCTATCTATCACTAAATGATATTTTCCATTTATTTTAAGAAAATGGAGAGGATCCTTACTCATAGCTGACCCTATTTAGTGGGATAAAGTCTACATTTTTATTTATAATAGTGACATGAGGGTGTATGTTAGATGAACCTCATTGGTGGTAATGGTAATAAATATATGAAAGGAAATGCTAACGAGTGCTCTCAGGGCACTCATAAACGACTTTAGATAGTAAGTTTCCACTGAAACTTGTGCATTTAATACATTGAAAATTGAAGTATATTAAACTTTTTCAATAAATAGTTTCTTGATTGAGAAACATTAAAGAGTGTCCTTCGTTAGCAAGACCCACAAACATGAATATTTGATAAAATTATTACTAGATTTCTTTCATTTATAATATTTTTACATGAATATTTGATAAAATTATTACTAGATTTCTTTCATTTATAATATTTTTTAAAGGGAAATGTTAACTAATGTCTTCGGGGCATTGATTAAAGACCTTAAATAGTAACTTTTTATAAAAGTTTGTGTAATCAATGCATTAAAAATTAAAAACTTTTACATTTTAAAAGAATAATTACTTAATTTAATACACCCTCCGGTCACTATTATAAGCAAAATTCTAATTTTTAGGTTCATTTAATAAATGATGTATCTGGTCCATTAAATAGACCACATACATCATTTATTGAATGAACCTAAAAAATAAAATTTTGCTTATAATAGTGACCAGAGGGTGTATGTTTAAGGAGTGTCTCGAACACCCGTTAACAAGACCTTTTTTAAATTTAAATAAGTATGGGGATACGATAAGACTGAGAAACCCTTCTTCTTCTTCCAAGGCAGGCACACACAACAATCAGCGCAAAAGCCCGTTATTCTTGAGGAATTGAATAGCATGATCCTTCACCTATCATGTCTTGTTTTACACCCTGTACTTCGTTGACTGCATGTCTTAGCATGCAACAGTGACATTAATGGCACTAACGTCCAACATCAACTTGGTGTTTTGGTTTAGTAATCTGCATGCCCTAAGCCATTCTCAACTTAACACGTGTTTTTTAACCTGTAACACGCATCTTCCTCGCATCATTCACATGCATCCCCACAATTTGGATCTTCTTCTCTACCCATTGCATTGCTTTATCTGGTTACATCTAAGTTTCTCGTGGGATATACGCTGTATATACATTATCGCTATCTTTCTATGTGTTAATGTGTAACGTGTCTGTATCTTTGTTTTTCTTTTTGTTTTCCTTATTTTAAGGATTTTATGAACTTTAATTTTAGCCTAACGGCGTAGCTTACAAAAAGAACATTCCCTCAAATATATATAAAGATTTAATTTCTATATATGATGGTTTATTTTGTCACACATCTTTTTAGATATGTTAAGTGTTATTCATGTTGTTCTTTGTTGCCCGTAGGTGTTTGTTGGGTTCTCTGCTGATTAGGGCGCTCGGTTATTGATGCTCTATGTTTTTTTTTCTTTCTTCTTTTGGTATTCTTTGCTCCTGTTGGAGACTTGTGAATGAGTCTTCGGCCCCGCCTGTGGGGTTTGGGGCGTTCCTCCATTGGGGTGTTGTGTTGGTGTATCGCTTGGCAACTTTTTCTTTTTATATTCTGTACTATCTTGTTCTTTTGTTTTTCTATTTATATATATTTTGCCATTTAAAAAAAAAAATGTAGGTGTAGGTTTAAAAGCATTTTAGTGCAAGTGCAACCTCTATATGTAAATTAAAATCTTTATGCAAATAACCTTTTCCTATGTGGAGCTTTTGTTTGAATATTTCTTTTTGAGATTATAGAACCGAGTCTATAACCATTTTTTTTTAATAGAAGAGTTATGCTAACCAGTGCTCTTAGGACACTTGTTAAGGATTTAAAAAGGAAAATAATTGTGAAATTTCATGTAAAAAAAATTGCTTTTTAATCTTTCAATAAGTTGAATGGACAATTTCTAAGATAAAGTTGCTACTTTAAGCTCCTTAACAAGTGCCTTTAGGGCTCTTAGGACACTTGTTGGCATTTTACCAATTTACAATAGCATATTAATTCATATTACAATCATAAATTTGTTTGATAAAAATATTTTTTTCACAAGTTTGTATTTTTTTTATCGGCTTCATACTCTTTTTTATTCAAATGTGTCGTATCATTTTTTTTTCTCTCAACTTTTTTTAACATCAAAATTGATAGTATTATTGAAGAGAATGAGAGAAGTACAAATAATATTTTTCTTTCTAATTAATTAAGAGAAGTATAAGGGGTACTCGACCCACAAAAATCCATAAACTACATTCTAAAAAAGAAGACAACTAAGAAGGTTCACAAACCACTCATAATACAAACAAGGGCACCCCTTTCTACAAGCAAAGGAACCATTTTCAAGAGGATACTTTAATATCATTGATTATATCTACGATACCAACTTTTTTATCTGCATATTTTTTCTCATTTCTAGCCTCCGAAATCTTCTAAACGGTTGTAGTATGTCATATTAAAATTAAGCCATTTTGGTGCCTTTTGTTGTGAGAAGAGGAATAAAAATAATCAAAAAGAGGGGTCATAGAACCGGGAAGCACCACTTCCGTTCCTACCCATTTGAAAAATCATACCACACCGAGCTTGAAAACTTGCACCTACAAAATAGATGGTCTTCCACCTCTAAGGATCTCGTACATCAAACACAATCACCATCCAAACTATTGATAAGAATTCTCCTATTTGCTAAATTTCCTCTAGGTGGAAGCCTTCCAAGAAAGAGTTGCCAAGCAAAAGTTTGAACTTTAGGCGGAGCGAAACTTATCCAATTAGCTTTCAATCCCTTTGCAAGGCCGCAAACTAAACTTTCTCTGGTAAATTTTTTTTTTTTTTTATCAAGGGCCACATACAAAGATTTGACCAAAAAACACGCATTCAAATCTAACTATCACCTTCATGCCAACTAAGAACCCCTCAATCTGGTCCCATAAATCGTGAAATAGAGATTTTCCCATAAAAAAAGTTCCTCCACCACTTCAAGTCCCAACTCCAAAACCCTTCCACTTCTCTCAACTAAATCCTTGTTATCTTTAATTTATTAAATATATTTATTTATGGTAAATTAAGAGTAAAAGCCATCAAAGAGATTATACGACATCAAAATTAGGTTAACACTCCTTGGCCTCTAATCATATTACAATTGCTCATATATAAATATTTTAAAAAGGGGGAAATATATACAAGAGGGGAACTAGGCCTTTTCCCAAAACAAAAGAAAAAAGTACACAAAAAGGACAGAATAAGCAAAAGCGAAAATTAAGAAGACCACAACAGTCCCTAACAAATTCCTCTATGAGACTAGTCGGTAAAGAATCCCATCAACTAAAACTTGAAGAATTATGATCCAGGCTAGCAAGTTTGTTAGCACAAACATTATCTTCTCTGTATATATGTGAGAATATATAGGTCAAACTAAAGCAATTGCTCCATCTGTAGTATATGTTTATTAAATATTAATTAAACATATATTTTTATGTAATTCCATATATATATATATTTATAATGTGGTTTAATCCCTAATTTACTAAACACCGTAAACTCAACTAATTTATCTGTGATCAGCTATAATTAGCTCACTGATCAGCTATCAACTTTTAATTTTTTTCCAAATAAAGCCTAATTAAAACCTTGTACATGTGTGGATTTACACTTTAAATTTGCACAAAGAAATGTTGCCTAATCCCTAAAAAATAAAAATGTAGTTCTCTCAAAAAAAAAAAAAAAAAATGCAGTACTACTAATGACATGAGAGAAGAAGAGGTTTACTTTGCCATAAAGTATGCATATCTATCAAACTTTTTGTCGCCAACTTCGATAAAAAGAAAAGATACTGATGATCCTAGAACCTTGACGAGATCGGGTCTCCTTTTCTGTTATTTTTCACTTACTCGTATTCAAGGTGGATTTTTTGACTCACGAAGAGTCGTAGCTCACAAAAGAACAACAACCACTACGAGAAAAAATAGAATTTGCTACTGATTTTATCAGCAGCTATTTCAAAGTGTATTGGCTGTCAACTAGGCATGGAAACAAAACCCATACTTACGGGTACCCACTCGAACCAAACCTAATTTGACGGATTTCGCCCGTTTTGACTGCGTTTAAGTATGGGTTTGGTTTTTTTTTTTTTTTTTTTTTCCGATTTCAAAACACGGTACGAGACGGGTATCAGGGATATAGGTACCCATACCCAAGCCCCCTGAATGTAGAAAATCAATTTATTACCCCTTTTATATAAATAGAAATCAAAATCCTAAATTATTCCGCTCACACAGTTAAGTCTTAGTCTTTTATTTATTTATTTTTCTTTTTGAAGAAGTCTTAGTCTTTTATGGCACTCACTTATCATAGCTCTATTTTCTCCTTCCATATCTCACACTTTCGACCTCTCCCTTCTCTATCACCATAGACATCGATCACCATCATCTCTTTGTTGGATAATGTGTTACAACATTGCGTTCGGAGCTGAAAAATACTTTTACTTTTATTAAAAAAATTATCCACGGCGGGGATGGGGATGAGGCGGGGATACCCGAACCCGTCGAGGACGAGGATGGATTTCGATTTCTCATCCCCGCTAGGTATGGGTAGGGTAACGGGTAAGTATATATGAGAGTAGGGTATGGGGACGGAGAAGGTAAAATCTGTCCCCATCCGGCCCATTGCCATGCCTACTGCCAATTAACGGAAACCTGTAAAATACATTCTTTTGCCGCAATTGTCTTTGACACGTAACATTTTTTAGATATAATATTAAAATTAAATTAATGGTTGTTATTTTTTTTTTAAGAAGGTAAACTAGCCCATCTAAATTGATACTAAAGAGAATCGAACCTGGGACCTCAAGGAGGAGCACACTCCCAGATCCCAAGCCAATACCACTAGGCCAACCCAAGTGGTTTTTTGTTGTTATTATTATTATATTATAATTTATATTAATTATATTAATTTATAAGATACATTAAATATTAATATTAATTTATAAGATACATTAAATATGAATATTACAGGGAACATTTACTTAATTAACCTAATAATTATTGGCTTTGAACGGTCCTCAAATGTAGCTATGATATCTTTTTTCTTAAATGAAAACTAAAAGAAACAGGGAAAACACAAATATACTGATTAAAGTATTAATGAAAATTAAACTAATTTTTATCAAAAAGCTGAAATAGATTCGTTTTTATAATATTTTATTAACTATACTATACCAATATATAAAAAGGATACATTCTTTTGGGTTGAATTTTTTCAATAGATCGATGGAAAATTTCCCAATACATCATCATTTTGATTGTACTATGGCTATTTTAGCATTTGAATAAATAAAGCTTATTTTTCTGTTAAAAAAAGAAAAAAGAGATACATGATGGAAGAAATTGGCAAGTGCACCAAATTGTAACAAGTAATAAAATAACAAGTTTATCGTTCTTTACAGGGATTGTCGTTCAACTTAGTAATTAATAAAACTTGTTTTAAATGGTGAAAGTAAAGTAAAATTGAATAGAATTGTAGGGTTGAATTACCTTGCCATATGCAAGATTAAGTTTGTGATTCAGATAATTAACGGTGATTAGGGAATCCTTTGAATCTCCCCTCCGTCTTTGTTGGAATTAAACTTTAAGAAATAAACAGCTATGTCTGCTACTTATGATTTAACGAAACAAGCGGATAAAACTCTCAAGAAGCTTCTCACAACAGCTATGCGTCAGACTAACCTAAGTTATGTACGACAGTTGTCCAATGAAGGGAGTATTTAAACGGCCAAAATTCAAACCTGAACTTTCTAACCACTATAAGAATAGGTAATTAGAAAAGCCAATATAACTGATATAATTTTGGGTTGTCAGTGCCTACTTTTATCCTACGAATCATTCTTCAAGATTACAATTAAATTAACCAATTGAAAAAAACATTACGAACATGCATGATCTAATTTAAATCGGACACAATAAAAATATAGACTGAATGAAAACATTATTGATAATATCCAATAAATAAGAAGGGGTTCATCATGGAACCATAATCAAGTGGTTTAGTTGCTCATATCAACATACATCATAACAAAACATGAAAAACATACCATAAAGAGAACAAGAGAAGGAAGAAATTATGCCTTGAAGCTCTGATGCTTGACCCATGCCTTGAACTGTTAGTGTTCTGTAATAATGAGCGCAAGGGTCCCTATTTATAGCAAATCATTTGGTATGGTTTAGGAGAAGAAAAAGAGCCTTGAATTGTTAGTGTTCTGAATTAATAATAATGAGCGCAAGGGTCCATATTTATAGCAAATGATTTGGTATGGTTTAGGAGAAGAAAACTGGGCTTTTTGCACCGATCCAGCTTGGAAACACAAGCTGCAGGTAAAATATACCTACATCCGAGCGTTAATGGCGCATGCAGGGGCGCTAATGGCGCCCAAGGCAATAACAATACTGCCTCAGGTTTTAATGGAGCATGGCCAGACGCTAATGGCGCTTGAGGTAGCTCCTGATGTGCGAATTCTTGTGTTTTTCTTCCGTTTTCGATCGTTCTTTCGTCTAGAAACTCCTAGGAACTTGAAATGAGTTTTTTTTCACTTTGTATTGTTTTCAAAACCTTCTAAGAACCATTGAATTCAATCTTCATATCCTTGATCCTTCATGCGATTCTTGATTTGTCGATTTACATGATTTCTCACTACAAAACACTCAAAACATATATGGAGTTGCATGATCTAAGATAAAGGCGAATTACAACGACTCGAATGAAAACAATATAATATATTCCTCAAACCATTGACAACTCCTCAATCTCTCAACTTATTTGTCTTCAAATGCAAAGAAAAGTACTAAAACATAGCAAAAAATGTCATATGATGCTCTGTCATCAATACAGTCTTTTGAGCTGAACTTTTTCTTTCATTTTTATCCTTTATTTAGCTATTTATTTAGAATATTATATAAATTATCAATTAAAAATTGGTTTAGTCTCCCTCAATATAGGAACAATCTACCAATATATGAAATGATCTACAATAATAGGAACGATATTGAACACCACTATAACGAAAACCTTACTTTGACCCTATGTAAAAATATTATGTATTGGTGTAACATTTTTTCTTCCATTATTTTTTACCATTTTACCGTCTGTTGTCAATAAAAGCAAAAAGACAAACACGTTAGTACCCGTCTTGACGCTAATCTATATATCTATACTATATATAAAGAGAATATATAGTTTTGGATTGTCTTTTACACTTCCAATTATACCCTTACACAAATTTGACTATAAGAATGTTATTTTGTTGGTATTATTAAAAAAAAAGAATTTATATTATATTTATTATATTGTTGATATCCTTGAAAAAGATAAGTATAGTTTGTTACAATATGAAAGTGTAAAATATATATTAATTGCTAGTGTTAAGAAGGGCACGTACTGTCTGTCATGTCTTCTTATTGCACTAATGCGCATAAATTACGAACAATAGTTTTTTATGAAATTTTGATAAAAATTAATTTGATTTTGATAAAAATTATTGATATACATAATAAATATTTTCACTTTTGTATTGTAATAAATTATAGTTATCTTTTTCAATGATGCCAACAATTTAACAAATATAATATCTTTCAAAAAAGGAGAATGTTAACAAGACCCTTCAAAAAATATAACAAATATTTCCCTCAAAAAAAAAAAATATAACAAATATAAATAAATCCTTATCTTTTCTAATGACACCAACAAAATAGCATTTTTATAGTCAAATTTTGTTAAGAGTATAATTGGATGGAAAAAAAGTCAGCCCAAAACAGTCTACTTTCTGTATATATAATAAAAGAAAAAAAGGTATAGATACCTATAACTTTAATGAAAAACATATTATTTTAATCAAAATTTCATAAAATATACTCTTCGTAATTTAAATGCATTAGCGCAATAAAAGAAGCGGACAGACAGATATGAAGTACTCGTCTAAATGCTAGTCTATATATAAAGATGATACATAATTTTGAACTGGTTTCTTATCTTTCAATTATACTTTTCATTTGTATTTGTGACTATAAAAGAATCTCTCTTAATTTAAATGATTTGAATTACAATTTTATCTCTTGTATAATATTATTCGAATTTTTAATTAAAAAATCAGTTAAATCTTGTTATAATTGGAAATATTTCACTACAATAGTTTTTTTTTTTAGGGATTTCACTACAATAGTAAAAGCATAAGTTAAATCTTTTCTCTAAAAAAAAACATAAGTTGAATCTTTACTTGATTAGATACTCTACAATTTTATAACCAAATACAATAAAAAAAAAACATACACATTAGTTAAGTGCAATATGAAAGTTAAAAAATTGTGTCTGTCCTAACGCTAATCTATCTATCTATCTATCTATCTATCTATCTATTATATCTTTGTAAAGTTAAAAAATGGTGTCTGTCCTAACGCTAATCTATCTATCTATCTATCTATCTATCTATCTATATATTATATCTTTGTAAAGGAAACTTGAGTCATTTTTATTCTAGAGTTTTGATGATGTGGCACATCTAAGAAAGCTTCTCATTGTTAGAAAATCTTCTCACCTCACATATAACTTTTCACTCTTTGATATATCTCATTAATCCTCCACTAAATGATAATGTTGTGTGAATTAAAACTAATTCACTCTTTCTTATTCTATTATTATTAGTGCCTTAGAAAGTTGTCATGTATTAACATTAATCTTGCACTATCTTCCAAGTGAAGAGTCACCGTCAAGCTTAATCAATTTTTTTTTTCTTCATGAGCTTCTCTAATAATTAAGTTACAAAAACTTTCCAACCTTCCACGTTCAATTGTTTCATTTTTCAATCTTTGTAAGAAAAACTTGAGTCTTTTTTTATTCTAGAGTTTTGATGATGTGACACATCTAGGAAAGCTTCTCATTGTTAGAAAATCTTCTCACCTCACTTATAATTTTTCACTCTTTGATATATCTCATTAATCCTCCACTAAATGATAATGTTGTGTGAATTAAAACTATTCACTCTTTCTTATTCTATTATTATTAGTGCCTTAGAAAGTTGTCATGTATTAACATTAATCTTTCACTATCTTCCAAGTGAAGAGTCACCGTCAAGCTTAATCAATTTTTTTTTTTCATGAGCTTCTCTAATAATATAAGTTACAAAAACTTTCCAACCTTCCACTTCAATTGTTTCATTTTTCAGCATCCATACATTTGTGAGAAAATAATGAATGCCAACATTATCATGTAACAGTTGCTTCACATTTGCTGAAATAAAATCCGTTCATACCAAATATTTGATTATGCTATCCAAATAAATTCCATTTATTAGATTGGAAACTCTAAAAATGAACGTTTGAATTTTTCTAATAAAATCTTGCCCCATCTTATCTTATATATGCATGATTGCCCAACTCTGCTACCATGACCATTTATGCTTTTCTGCATTGTTAAGGTGATATATATGGTTCTCCTTTTACTTTCCTTTATTTTTTGTGTTTGGGTTTACATTTTCGGTCTATAAATTGGTAGATATGTTTTCTCAAAAAGAAATTCATATATGCCACACATATAGTATAGAAGATTATATATATAGAACACATTATTTTCTTAGACTAATGCAGTTTTATTTTCAGATTTTGTCCATAACAATAGAAAATGGTGTGATTACTAAATGTATTTTTACCTATATGTCTTATGAATTTTTAAGATATACTTTTATATCTATTAATTTATTTAATAGCTTTCTTCCTTCTCACAACTATTTGTTGATGGCCTTTTTGATAGTTGAGTTAGTATTTTTTTTCTCATGATTTATTATTGAAAATCCTTTTAAAAATAGTTGACTTTTTTTTGAAGTGTGATATATTTTGGAATAAGTTTGTTCATGGTCTTTACATTAAAGATGTTCTCTCAAATTTCGTTTTGTATCTAGCTTCTTTTGATATACTTTTATCATTGATTTGGATATTTGGTCATCTTACATTTTCATAGAACGTATTTAATTAGGTTTGTTTGTTATCTAACTCATGATGACATTTTTTTTTAGGAATTATGATTAATATTTAAAAATAAAAATCCTTTTTGTTTGATTACATGATATTGGAGAAGGTTTTATATTGCATGAAATTTCATCTCAAACTCAAATAAATTGAAGTTTTCTCGAATATCGTATGTTACATTGATTTATGTTTTGAGAAACTTAGTTTGGTATAGCTTACCATTTTTTAAGGCAATCATATGCCTCACTAAGCCATCCATATCTATCTATCTATCTATCTATCTATCTATCTATGTAATTGAACCTTGAGTTGTTCATAGACCTTCATTGTGCTTATGTGTCATGCTTTAGAGAAGTTTCTCATCTCTAATTAAATATCCAAAGCAATTATGGTCAAATTTTACAAATTCTACATTGAAACAATATTAAAACCCGTAATTTATTAGGTGTATGTCCATTTATAAACTACTCTCCAAAACAACAAAAAAAAAGTCTATCTCCTTAAAAAAAAATCTATCATCCTCCACTAATTCATAAATTCCTATCCAGTCATAATTTGTTTAGATTTATTTAAAAAAGGAACATAGAGTGGCTTATACGACTGTAACAAAAAAAAAGTGACTTATAGGACACAATTCCTTCAATTATATATTCTTCACATTCTATTTCATCTTTCAGTTCATTTTTGTTTCAACTACACTATTTCTATTCGATCAATTAATTCACGGCCAACAACAACCCTTTCATTTTCCCTCAATTAGTAACAACTCTGTCTCTGAGTTATTCTTAAACTAGAATATTGATGATGTGTCACCTCTAAAAAATACCTCTCTTATTCCATGTCATAACTTAACTAATTCAATTCAAAAAATAGTTGGTCGATTTCCCCTTAATTTTTCACCGTAGTGTTAATGATTCAATATTTATTTTGATAGGAAAAAAATTGTGCATATTTCAATAATTAATTGGGAATAAAGCCAAATTCTTGATATGGCAGATAAATAATTTTTTATTTTTGGAGTACATATTATAAAATAAAGGTTCGATTATAGTTTTGATCTCTTTATTTTCACTCACAAAAAGTGTTCGCTATATTAAAAATTCAACAACATTGGTCCTGCCTTGACATAAAAGACTTTAGCTTTTATAGAATTAAAAGAAAAAATAAAATGGAACAATATGTTAATTTGATTCTTTGTTGTTATTTTTTATTGGAATGTTACTAAAAAGCATTCATTTAAGTTAGTGTCTTAGGTTGAACATGTATCTATGATCTTTTTTTTATTTTTTTATTTTTTACGTTTAAGACAATTTCACTAATGAAAGTCTGGGAATAAATCAAAAGCCAAGACTGCAGAAATACAGGGCGGAGTTCATTCGATCCATATGCAATCTAAATTCTTAAAAACATATTTAGCTAAATAATGAGCAGCTTGGTTGACTTCAAACTAACATGCAAAAAAATTAAACTACGAAACTACCTTTAAAACTAGGGAAATGTTAACTTGTGCCCTTAAGGCACAAGTTAATGAGCCAAAAGTGGAAATACTTTAGTGTAATTAATACATTTGAATTTAATTTTTTGACTTTTGATTAATTAAATGCACAAAATTTAAGAGAATGTTTCTACTTTTGGTTGTTTAACATGTGCCCTTAGGGCACAAGTTAACATGACCCTTAAAACTAATACAATCTCGAATAATAGAGCCAACATAGTTGGGAGATTGTTGGTGAGCATTCAACGTTAAAATCACATTAGAAACATCCGATTCTGTTATAAGATTCAGAAAAGATATGTCTTTCTCAAATTCCAAACTATGATCTTTAAAGCATATTAATATTGGAATGCATCTTTGGAATTTTGAAAGCTTGAATGTTTTTTTTTTAAGCTAGAACCATGATGATGTGCAACTCTTAGAAAAACATTCCACTCTTAATAATCACTAATATTAATGTAATTAAGCATAAAATAATTTGGACCAATAAATGTAGATTTTTTTTTTCTTTCATAAATGAAGGTTTGATAGGAAAGTTCAAAATAAGCTAATTTATCGCCATAAGGATATCTTTTCAATAAATATAGGAGACCATAAATCAATACAAATTCTCATATATTTTAAAGAATACTCCTATTTTAGTATAAATTAATATTAAAATATACATTTAAAAATATTATAAATCAATAAAATATATGTGTCTTATACTTATCATAATTTTTATTTTCTCAAATGCAAGTTATAATCCAACCTAGGTATGGCAACAAAACCCATACCCGTGGTTACCCACCCGAACCAAACCCAATTTGACGGGTTTTCCCCGTTTTGTCTGGGTTCGGGTATGGGTTTGGGTTTTCCCCGATGTCAAAACACGGGTATGCGATGGGTAACGGGTATATAGGTACCCACCCCGAACCCGTACCCGAACCCGTCCCGAATGCAGAAAACTATTTTATGTTGATATATCATGTTGTTTTGTTTGATAATTGCCGTGTTATAAAAACTATCATTGATATTTAAAGAAGCAACTAAATCAAGCGGTCTAACAAATGTTAAAGTGAGCATATTGTTGAATAATGCATTACAACATTTCTCCAAGGGTTGCAAAAAAACTTTTATTTTTTATTAAAAAAATTTATTCAATGCGGGGATGGGGATGGGGCGGGGATACCCGAACCCGTTGGGGACGGGGATGGGGTTCAATTTCTCATCCCCGTTGGGTATGGGTAGGGTAACGGGTAAGTATATGAGAATCGGGTATGGGGATGGGGAATGTAAAACCCGTCCCCACCCGCCCCATTGCCATGCCTAATCCAACCCGTGGTTAAATACCTAGTTATAATATTAACTTATTCATGAGTTCATTTTTTGTTTTGCTATAGAAAAAATGATTCATGAGTTTTAAATTGATTGTGTTGATGGAGACCTTTTGTCGATCTAAGAACGTGCTCAATAATAAAAGAATTATTCCCGATTTAAACTATATTCGAGATACTTATTTTTTTCTCTTTTAAGAAAAAATTGCTTCTAAAAAGCAATAACAATCACCATACCGTAATCACCTCTTACGGTGAAATCAAATAGTTCATCAACATATATAGTGTACTTATCTTTGAACTATTTGCACTAGTTATGTTGATAAACCTCTTCACGCAAAAACTATTGTCCCTGACCATTCAATATTTAAAGTAGTAGTAGTAGTACTATTTATTTATCTACTATACGTAAATCATGCATGACATTTTCCTTCTCTTGTACCACGAGAGAAAAAAAGAATGTAGATGAAATTGGACCATTTAACAATATGAATATGAAGAAATTAAGGGTGGTTCTCACTGTTTGGTCCTCTTATCTAGCAGACAATAAATCCTTGAACATTAAACACACAGTGCCAAACAATCTATGATGATCCATGTAATGTCCACTATGAAACCTTGGAGTTCACAGTCACCTCCAAGACTGAGAAAAAATATAGAGCCCTAGCTATATACCTAGACGTTTCAACTTAATTTCAATTTTCAAGTTTCAATTTCAACTTCATATTCATATATCTGAGCCTATCTGCTCTCACTTCAATTCCCAATGCCTAGCCTTCACCTACAATCTTACTCCCTCCGTCTTTTTTTATAAGCAAAAAACACTAATTCACACTTATTAAGAAAACCAATGCTTAGTGATTTGAGGTATAATTTTTTGTGTTCTCCTTGGAATAAGTTTCATGGAAAGATGTAAAAATAATTCTCATTGGTTAAAAATTATGGAGAAAATAAAAAGAGAAACAAATTGAATGCAACATGCATTTAATTTTATATTGGAAAAGATGATTTGTTTGAAAAAACACAATAATAACATAAAAGTTGGTGTTTTTTGCTTATATTTTGATACAAAGAAAATGAGATTTTTTTGCTTATATTTTAGGACGGAGGGAGTACAACCCAACCGCATGTCTTTTTTCATTCTTCATTACTCCTAATTACTTTTATACCCCCCTTTTTCTTTCAATGCCGTAAACTACCTTATCTTTCTTTCATTCCCAAGACAAGATTGATCAACGTTAATCAATCTTAAACACTCTCCATGTATACATATGCACCAAAATCAAGAGGAAGATGAAAAGAGAGGGCCATTTTGGCAATTATTATTCCTAAAAATTCTACTCAACCATAGAAAGACGACGAAACCTAAGCAAGCAACCTCTCTCTCTGCCACCTCCATGTTTTCAGAAATGTTCTGCACCAAAAACTATACGCATGTTAAATTGTTCATTAATCTCTCTCTCTCTTTCTCTCTCTCAATTCTCAACTCTCAACCAATCTCAACTAACTTCGTTATTTATCATAACATCACTCTATAAAAGAGTGCTTGCTTAAGAGTTGTGAAAGCATTGGAAATAAAGAGAAGAAGAAGAAGAATAATGGAGGGTGAGAATAATAATGAGATTAATGAGGAAGGTTCAAATGGGAATAATAGTATTTCATCAAGTTCACGATGGAACCCAACAAAAGAACAAATAAGTATGTTGGAGAATTTGTATAAGCAAGGAATAAAGACACCAAGTGCTGAAGAAATACAAGAAATCACTGCTAGGCTTAGAGTGTATGGTCACATCGAAGGAAAGAATGTCTTTTACTGGTTTCAGAATCACAAAGCTAGACAGAGACAGAAACAGAAGCAAGAAAGTATTGCTTATTTCAATCGACTTCTTCATAGACCTCAACCCATTTATCCTTCACCTATTTGTCCAAATGGTATGTTCTCAACTTCTTCCTTTTTCTAGTTCTAGGTTATAAATTTTACATATACTTTATTCCATTTTCATATCAATGTTTTTGTTCTTATTATATTTTCATGGAAAAAAATTTCTATGCCAAAAGTAGTACTCATTAGGTTTTCAGCCATATTTAAATTGTGCTAGCGGACTTGTGGTTATGCTGCAAACTTTTTAATTTTTTTTTTTTTTATCTTTGTACGACATAAAATGGTTTATAATAGAATATTATGATGTAATTTGATTCATGTAGCGAACTTGTTGTTGTTGTATCTTTTTCATGGATTCTGCAAACATCTATATTGTGGTAAAATATGGGAAGATGCAGCTAATTCCGTTGAAAATGCACCTTGTTTTTAACTATTAGTTATTTGTTACATGTTAATTCAATCTCAGTTTAGAAGACATTAGCCCTCTATATAAATCCCGTTTTAGGAGAAATTAACCTTTCAATAAATCTCATTTTCATGGAAATTAATTTCTGTAATTTTTTATTTCAAATAAGTTAATTAGTTTATTCATAATTATCTTTTAATGCCTTCTAGTATTTTATTTTTGGTATTTAGTTGATTAAATATTTCTTGATATATTTCTTGCGTTTCTTCATGCAAATGTGTTTGGTGTATGTGTTCATAAAAAAGATTAACAAATCAAGATCTTAACTAAAAAAGCATTAAAAAAGGATAACTTCAAAACAGAAACATAACCAAAGATGGAGTAATTTATTTGCTCTGTGTTTTTGTTACAAATTAAATATACTTTTTAATCTAATAATGTGTTTTTTTTTACACATTCTAGTATTCTACTGTAACGTTGGTAATTGAATTATTATTTTTGGTTTTCAGCTATCTGTGCACCATATTGCGTACCACAACCACAAAGTCATGAAATAAGCTATTACCCTCAAAATCCAAAAGTGCTTCTACCTGCAGTAGGTTTTAGAAGGAATCACGCTGAGAAAGTTATGTCAAATGGCATGTCAAATATCTGCAATAGTCCAATGGTATATAATGAAAACATGCAACAGAGAATCCCTAACTATAACTTTGGTTACAGTAATCAAGAAACATTGGATTTGTTTCCACTGCATCCAACTGGCATATTGGAAGGGAAAACAACTGACCAGGTGTCTTCTATTGTTTCAGTTTCTGCTGATAGTTCCACTGATACACATTCTGGTTCTTCTCATCATCATGATATCAATCAAGATCATGGTTATAATGGGAACAAACCCTTCTTTGACTTTTTTAATAATTCTTCAGGACAAGGTTCTTAGGATAGTTTGGAAGTTTTTTTAATGTTTACTTGTTAAAAGTACAAACATGCAACTTCTAGTTTTCCACATTTCCTCAATCAATGAAACTGGTTTATGTTCTTTAGTTTATTATTATTATTAGTACTCCCTCCGTCCCATATTACTTGACCTATTTAGAATATTTGCACTATTCATGTACCATGCTTTGATTCTATTTTTCTACTAATATATAAAAACAAAATATAGCATATAAGATGTTGTTAAATTCGTCTCGATTAATATTTTCAAAATATCAAATTTTCGTAATTTTTTCTGCTAGATTATTAAAGAAATTTAAGTTTAAAATTGTGCATTGTCATACGTGACAGAGTCAACTAGGTCAAGTAATATGGGACGGAGGGAGTATTATATTATATTTGGGAAATGCTAACCAGTGCCTTCAGGACAATGGTTAAGGAAGCAAATATAGTAATCTTACAATGGAACTTGTGCATTCAACTCCTCAAAAGTCTAAAAAGTGGTATTTTCAACGTAAAACTTTTTTTTTTGTTTCCTTAACCATTGCCCTAAGGGCACCGGTTAGCCTAACCCATTATATTTTAGTATTTTCACCATTTTTTAATTTAAAGAAAAATTAAAGTACTATATAGAGTTGACATATTATGTGAGTATGGAGTATTTTATTTCCATCTTTCATGCACAACGTCCATCCCATAAAACAATTATTTTTGCAGGCTTTGAAAACATAGAAATTGAAATATTTCAGTTTTGTTTATGCCGCTTTTTATTGGTGGAAATGAGAATCGCAAGTTTGATCCTCGCCGGGGGCTTTATCAATTTATTTTTTCCTTCAAAAAAAAATTGGTGGAAATGAGAAAGAACAACGAGAAAATATGAGATGGAGAAAATTTGAGAACAAGCATAACACTTGATCCTTATTGACATGTATTTTATCGAAAATGCTAACTTTTGCCCATATTTTATTTAACATCAAACAAAATATAAGGACCACTAACGTTCGAAAGAAGAAACCACCTCAAGCATGCAATATAGAGTTACCTCAGCATACAATTTAGAGGATTCACAAACCATTCACGTAATAGATTTTGAAGAGAATATACTATCATTCTTTGCCTTCGAAATTAACCACAAAACCAATTGCCAATTGAAGCGAATATACAATTATTTAGTGTTTTGTTTCATTTTATTACCAACTTCTTATAGTACAAAAACCTTAATTATAGGGTCTATGAAATTAAAAAATGCATTTTTTGGGGGACAACACAGTAATTAAAGGAGAATTTTTGAATACTCTAGCATAAGGTATGGTGCATATATTTTATTTCTAAAATTTTTGAATACTCTAGCATAAGGTATGGTGCATAAATATTTTATTTCTAAAGTAAGAATTCATTCATCCATTCACGGGGTACGTGTACTCTCTCGGATCTGATATTCATACAATTGGGCTTACCCCAAACAAATCTTTCTACATAAGTAGTTAATACACAAATACTTGGCAAATTTAATTGGTGGACAATCATCATCAATTTGACATTCAATAAGTGCTGTAATAAATAAAGAGAAAAAAATATTGTTACTAAGAAGATATAAAAAGACTATGTAAGATATCTAAATTAAAGAAGGAAATTTGAAAACAATGAAAAAATAGGTCACAACTCACCGCTATCTATGTTCTTTGCCACAAGAAATAAGGAAAGAAATATAATCATAACATACACAAACTTGAGAGTTTTAGCCATATTTTTCTATCATACTATGTAGCAAATAGAATATTATTTGATCATTTTATAGTGTAGAAAATGCATGTTCAGCTAAAAACATTAAAATACTTTTAGAACTTAAGGTGCTATAAAAAAAACCTCTCTAAAATTAGAACTATTATTAAGTGTCTCTTAAAAACATTGAGGGGTTGTGTTTGACCCTTTATCACAATTAAATGTTCTTTGCAAATAATTAGATTTCATTCTTTTTTTACTTAACTTTTCATCTTTTGATGATAGAAAGGGGAAATTTAAAAATAATAATAATGCACAATCTGTGTGACAAATAGTTACGTACAAGTTTTTTTTTTTTTTTAAGAAAGATACGTACAAGTTAAAAATAAATCATTTGATCATTGGCGAATGAATATAAAATTTTGCTGTTACATGATTTTTCCAACATTCTCATTCACAATGATATACAAAAATATATTTGGATCTACGAAATCACACTACATTTGTTTAAAGAGACTTCTTATTGACGCTTTGTAAGTTCCTAATTTGATTTGTCCCTAAACCAAGTATATTAATATACAAAATAATTTGGTATTGAATACTATAAAAAACAATATTTTGAAATGATTAATTTTTTTAAAACATAAACCGTAAGTGCAAAGTCATCATTGCGATGAGATGACATCCCAAATACGTTGACACCCCACCAAAGTGACAAGCATTTGAAGAACCTTAATAAATATATAAATCATAAGAAGAAGAAAAAAAACACCTTAATAAATATATAAATCATACGAAGAAAAAAAACAAGGGGTGTCATAACGCAAAACCACAAACAAAATTAATAGTACCCTCTTTCAAAATAAATAAATTAACAGTAACTAAAATTTAAGGACAAATCTATCGCAACATAAATCATCATGAAAAAAGATAGGATAGTGTTAACTTGTGCCCTTAGGGCACATGTTAAGAAACTTAAAAGAAGAAACTTTCTCTAAAATTTTGTGCATTTAAATGATTAAAAAGTTAAATATTAAATGCAATGCACACATTTCAATAAATTTTTTCTATATTTGAATCATTAACTTGTGCCTTGAGGGCACAAGTTAACATTTCCCAAAAAGATAAGGATAATATCCCATAAAGAAAGGTTAATGTTATCCAGTGCTCCCGGAACACTGGTTAAGGAGCATTAAATGAACAAATTCCACTTATTTTACTTTAATTAAAGTGATAAATAAAGCAATTAATTAAAAGAAGAAAAATGTGTATTCAATACTCTATCAAATTTCCTATTTTGTGATACAAGCATGAAATCCTATTTTGTTTTGAAGAATATTTTATAATTTTTACACATTTGATGATCTTGTATTTGATATTTTTTTTTTGAGAGGTTGTATTTGATATTTTAATTGATTATATTTTATCTTTGGAATTGTTAATTTATTTTAGATTCAAAATGTTGCTAATTATGCATAGGCTTCCGTGAATTGGTTTGAAGAAAAAATATGATTCATAAAAAAAATTACGGAAAGAAAAATTGGTTTGAGTAAAATTCACAAGAAGAAAAAAAATTGTTAAGAAATGAAAAGGATATAGAAATGTAAATATGAAATGGAAAAGGAAATTTGACGGACTATTAAATATAATTTTTTTTTTATTTTAATTAGTTACCTTATTTATCACTTTAATTAAAGTAAAATAAGTGGAATCTGTTCATTTATTGCTCCTTAACCAGTGCCCCGGGGGCACTGGTTAGCAACACCCATAAAGAAATGCCATTAGAAAAAAAACATTAAATATCTAATTTATTTGCACGTATGTTTCCCTCACCTTAGTATAAGAATATATGAAATTCATTTTCTTTGTAAACTAGGTGCAATTATATGCCATCTAGTATTGAGTTTCCATGTAAAACTAGTTACAAACCCGTGCTTCGCACGGGGGTTAGCTACTTTTTTGACAAAATATTATATCGGACGGATAGATTGCGAAATGACAGATCATGTGTCTATAAATTGCTATCATCTTATTTCCAACAGCTCTAAAAGATAGTTTATGAAAACAATTTAAGCTTATATGAAAATAGTTTGACTTTATTTTATATATAATTATAGTTTGACTTTATTTTACATACACACTTATATGATAGAAGTTATGCCATATGGATATATTTAAATTGTTTGTCCAGCCCAGACATTAGACAAAGATAACATTTCAAGACCAATGCCACCTCTTGTCAATATTTTGTCTTGGAGAGCCATGCAACCATGTACATTGGCATACTTATAGCGAATGCAACTTATTCCACACAGTACAGATAACTCAAAATCCAACCACTGTGTGGGAATAGGAGAAATTGAATTGTCTTTGCCCAGAAGCAAAAACCCTCTAGATGATTAAAGTGCAAACTTCTTTTTTTTTTTTTTGAAGGATTAGAGTGCAAACTTATAGTGAGAATTTTTACTCAAATTTTGGCATTCATGATATATGAAAGACACAAGGACAATTTTTCAAATTCAGTTTTAGAATGATCTAAAAACTTCCTTATATTCCCCTACCACTTTTATTAGGTACAACAGTAGAGAGATCCATTTTGTGACAACAGAACATCACCACAAGAAAACCTCCTGATCTGAAATCAGGGGAGGTACAAACTGTGCTAAAAACCGCATGTTACATCCATCTAAGATACAGACCGCCCTTATGAGGTGGAAAGCGTTTGAATAGAACAGCAAACAAAAAATTTATCTTTTCCCACCCTCCTTATCAATTATGATTCAATGCTAAAGCACATGAAAATTATGGAGTACATTACGATTTTCGGTGAGTTCATTTAAGGTTCAAAGTGTTATTAATAAATCCAATAGAAGAGAAGGGTAGAGATAAGAAGGGTATCTATTCACAACATAGTAGCACCTGTGCAAAACTACTCTCGAGCAATATAGTCATGTTACATACAATCTACATTGCCAAACCCAGGATAAGAGAGTAAAGAAGGCCACAATTCACAATCCGTCCAACAAAGAAGACCTTTAAGTACATTTTGAGTATTTAAACTCATATCTTAGGTTGAATGTACAATCATGAATAGCCAAAAAGAGAAAGTTAGATGACAAAGATAGAAACACATGCATATATGAAAGAACTAAATCAATATATTATGAGTTTAAATAGTATAAAGCACACATTTGCAATTTTGATTCAATATTTAAAACAAATATATAAAACCTTCTAAGCTAAGAAAGGATATATAAAACATTCTAAGCTAAGAAAGGATATTTTTAGATATCGGTAGTTGTCCTGTCGTACCCAAACAGTTAGATTCCAAAGGAAAATGCACCTAAGATCAAATATTTCGAGCCAGCTTCCGTGGAAAATTACAATTCTGTAGATTTGACCCAATTTTCCTGCATGAAACATGTCAAAATTCATCCAAAAATAGTCCCCAAACAGCCCAAACCAGTTTAATCATCATTACCTACAAAACTATTCGGATTGAGCAGCATTTTCGTTCGCCAGCCTTCAATATCCAGAAGATAGAATTCCGTGTTCATGAGATCTGAATCGTGCAATATGTTAACGAACTTGTCGGCGTAGACGCTCAGGGTTCGAAAAACCCATTACCACTAAAACTGTTCAGAAACAAAAAAAAAAAAGAGCATGAATAACAAAGCAGAAATTTACGGGTCAAATTGAAAGTGGTTATGCCACTATTGTGGGTTTTAATAGAGAAAAAGGCCATGAAATATCAAAGGGATTAGAGTGATACATTAGTTTTCATTAGTAATAAAAATTTAGATGGATAACTCTTATAGCCATATCAATCACATGCTTCATGGAGCAGTTGCATGTCTGCTAAACAAATTCTGGTTAATTGTTATAACATGCTATATTTTCAGTACAACCCAATACCCTGGCAGTTGTAGTATAGCAATCGATGAATCAGAATCTAACAACACTTGCTTTCATACAAAACTGAATCCAAATATTTAAAATATCTAAAACAAAACTGAAGCATAATCAATCCAAAACTACAAACACAACACTCATTTGTACAAACTTCCACATATCTAATTTCTATCCACCTTTTACTGCATGAAAATAAAAATAGAAAATCATACATCATAGAAATTCAAGCCATGATTAAAAACCAGGATTATACCTTCAATTTGATTGCCTCTCCAATATCATAAATAGAAATTCACGCTTTTGCTATACAGATGAGCTTGTCACTGCTTCTAGAACATAACAATGTCAATAAATTTGCAAGCTTGGTGGAACCAAATAAAACAGAAAAAACTGAAGAGGGGATTATCTAAGAACAACTGCAGCTAAAGCTAAACATTAATCCCACCCTCCACACAAAAAATCTAAAAAATTTCTACCAAAGACATATGAATTAACAATGCAGATGAAGAACAAATCTGATTTCTCAAATGCCACATTGTGTACATGCCTAGAATTTATCATGAAGTTCATCAGAATTCATAACCACATTGTATAAATGTATATTCAAAAAATTAATGGTAACTATTTCAAATTTATTTCATTAAAAATTACTTAAATTTCTTGATGACATGATTAGTGTTACCTGAATGCTATGACTTCAACAAACTGTGTTTAGTCACCTCTAACATTCAATCCAAAAAATTATGGAACCAAACCAATGTTTCCTGCAGCAGAAGTAGTAATCATATGACCAGATCAAAATCACCTTATATATAAAAAAGTAAGTGCAAGATAAAAGATATTAAAAAGAGAATTGCCTCAATAGCTTCTTCACCACTATATATGCTGCTCTTGAGATAATTATCTTCTTGCAACACATCTGCTATTGCATTAGAAACCAAAGAAAACCTTATAAAACACACAAGAGAGACTCAAATTATGCAGCACAAAAATCCATAGAGCTAGTTTCATGATTAAAATGCTACTCTAAACCACTTATGCAATTACTTGAACCTTCAGGACTTCGAATACACTCAAATTTTACAGAAATTTAAATCCAAACTTACAAAAATTTAGTCACCTGTAACATTCAATCCAAAGAATTATGAAACCAAACCAATGTTTCCTACAACAGAAGTACTAATCATATGACCATATCAAAATAACCTTATATATAAAACAATACAGTGTCACGAAAAATCATTTATTAGTGTACTATTATCATGCTGTTACATGATATTTGGAAATACAATGTCTTAATTATGCTCTCAAATAATTATGCTCCATAAAATTATTTTTAGGGAATATACTGATAAATCTTATTATATGGACTAACATATTACACTCTATCACCAGACTTTCTTGACATATCCTTGACCAGAAAGTTCAAATAAAAAAATGATAAGATAGTAATAACTATATGTCAGAACTCAGAAGTGTAATGAACGGGAACAATAAATGGTTATGATTTTCAAATTGTAGTCATCACCTTGCAAGCAATGGAGCAGTACTGATATGAATCAGCTCCATTTGAGTTTCTGCTGCCAAAGCCGCATGATGATGCATCATCCAATGCTGACCCACATCGTGGGAGTCGATGCAGAACCCGCCGTTTGTTGCGTTTGTATTGCTGCGATCAAAGAGGAATCAAATACAGACACTAAAACAACTTCATTGAAAAATTGAATTACTTAAACCCATTTATTTACTTTTATTGGCAAACATAATTGTAGTAAGAATTTTTTAGGTGTATGGCTGCATACATAAAAGAGGAACAAAAGTAATGTATAGTCCGACTTATATTATATCTAGCTTGCATTTATCTTCTTCTTATGGAAACCTAAGAAATAAGAAGCAAGGCATCAATACCAGCCAGTCCAAGCTTCTGTCAACATCTTTGGTTTGTAATCCTTATTTGGAAAGAAATAATCACAATAGAAGCCATTGCAGGTATTAATCTGTAAAATTATTTACGTCGAAATTAGAAGTTGAAATCCTTGGAGGCATAAAAGACTATATCAAGAATAAAAATGTATTTTTAAAAAATGATACAATTCAGCTGAACTTACAACAGGATCAGGAGCATCATCTTGCTTACACATGATCCACAGAACTCCGATACCGAGTCCTATAGCCATATCTGCTGCCCGTTTCGTGTAGGATGTACCAGGAGCACCAATTTCATACTCCATAGGTCCATATTCATTTTCAATCTACACAAAATTAAAAGTTCTAGTCAATAAATAAAACATAAGATAATTTAAAGCGAAGATAGATTAAGTAGAAAGTTAGCAGCATGTTTAGTATACCTGAGACATAATTATTGGACCACCCTGAGACTCAAATAGCTTTTCTGCTTTCATCATATCAACAATCTTCTCAGTAAATTTTTGCATTTGAAACCTCATTATAAAAACAAAAACTAATTAGAAGGTACTAACCAATGAAAAGGGAAATAATGAGAATCTTTAACAATTCTTAAGGTATAATAATAACTGAAAATATGACCTTAAATGGACCATTGTCAGTTCTAAAACTGATAAACCAGGAATGTACTTCAACCAAACAGGAAAACCCCTAAAAATCAATCAAAGAAAAATTGATACCAAAATTATCACTATTCGTCGTCTAAGTCGGTAACACGCAACCATTCAATCACCGGCGACGAAACCCTCTCCGATTTTCGTTTCACAATACAAATTGCATCGCAAAAAATTCCAAATCCTTGTTCAATCACCAGACCTACAAATTCACCCTAAATCCAACAAATTAATAATGAAAATTGATTTTTGTTTGTGTTAATTACAGTTGGTTTCAAAAATCATAACTTCTATAAGCAACTGCATACAACAAACCTTAACACAACAATATCACCCTTCATTTAGCAACATATCTAAAATTCAAAATGCAAAAAACAAACAATATCATAGATTAGAGAGATGAATGATAATTAAATGAAAACAAATTTCATCCCAAATATTGGTATTTTTCAGATCAAAGAAGGAAAACGGGATTGGGTTTCAAAACTCTAATTTCACCTTGCTTCTTTCTCTTCCTCGGCTTCTTCTTCTTCTTTGATCTGTACAGGAAAAAAAAAACTTTACCATGCAATCAATTAACCAAAATGCAGAAACAAAGAAAGAAAAAACTGAAAATCAGAAAACCTAAAACTCAAATTGGGAAAGAAAAAAAAAACCTGAAAAAACCAAATTGAAGAAATAAGCTTGAATTTGAGCTAACATCTTACCAGGATTAAGTTTCCAAGCTTGCATGTTGATTTGGAATGGATTTGGTTGATGAATTTGGTAGGAATTGGAAGAAAGGGGGGAGGCCGAGAGAAGTAGAGAGAGGGAGGAGAGTTCTTCCCGTTTCTCTCGTTCCCGTTTCTCTCTTTCTCTTTTCTCATATTACCCAAGTGCCCGTTGATTTTACCAAAATGCCCTTCTCTCAAATTACAGGATTACAAAAATGCCCTCAGAAGGGCAAAATTGTAAAAAGCACAGACAACTATTTTCATATTTAGTTTAGTAGATATAAGGAGATTTACATGCCAAAACAATCATTTGAGAGTTACTCTTTAACCAAATATTATGCCAACAATTTTTATAAACAATCTTGATGATCAAAATTGTACCATACACTTGAATAAACTAAGCCAATTTCGATCCTATATGATAAGACATCTAACTAAGAGTGGTAGATTTCATGTCTCAAAATATGCTACCACAAGCACCAAGACTAAGGGAACCCTTGGATGGACAATCTAAGATACATTTAATTCATCTACAAGGAAGTTTAATAGAACCAAATATACTTGGAATTCAAGCCCATAACTAATTTTTATGGTAACCCACGTATTTAAGTTAATAATTTATTATATTTTATTTGATAAAATTACTTGAGTGTGTAGATGGTTGTCCAATGTTAAGAACTATAGAATTTTGGGATGATTGATACGAATCTGCAAGCGTACGGTTCTATCGAGTAGTAAAAATATCGTTCCACAAAGAGTTATTGTAATGACTGACTTCGTTTTCAATGTTGATTAGCTGAAAAGATTCAGTATTTGAAGTTCAACGGTATTCTTAGTTAAAATTCAGATTATAAAAAGCGTCTAGGGATTATTGGTTCGTCTTAATAACAAATCACAAACAATTCAAGCCTATATTTTTATCTTATTAGAAATTCATTTTCTAAAGACAAGTTTCTCTGTTATATTTCATGTTTCCTTTCAGAATCCACAAATGTATTTCAATAACAACCAAACCTATTCTCATGGTTGATTGTTATTGAAATTCTTTAAGTGCGAAACTTATGGTCTCAAGGTTTACAAAACTATTCTCATGTTTTGCTCACATTGTCTAATCTCATTTGTTCTAATATCAATCTTCATCTTTCGATCCTTCAATTAATATTTGAAATATAACTTAAAAATGATGAGATTAGATTAGAAAACGAATTTAAATAAAACAAAGTTCTAGACTTGGCTTGAATATGATTTACTCATTAGACTCGTCCAACAATCCCAAGACTGAAGGGTTTACTCACTCATGCTCATTGTAGACAAAAAGTAGTAATTATAAGACAGAATGATAATGCATAAAAGTAAATGACTGAATATTAAACTGCAGAATTGTAAAGAACAAAGAAATAAAATGCAAGAAGGTAAAAGTGCAGAAAAATAGAGCAAGAACTTAGGAAAAAAAATGATAAACTTTGATTACAATGTAAACAAGTTCACGAGATATTCCAAGGTGGTTTATGTAACGCCCTCCTTTTTATTTAATTATTTTTATTAAGTTAGAGTCTATTTATGTGATTTATTTAAATATGTGAGGTGTTAGTATTTTATTAAGTGGCATTATTCTATTATTTATAAGAATATGAGAATTATTAAAGTAAGTAGATTTGAAGGTAGTTTTGAGATTAGATGTCTTTTTATGATTTAGTCGATTTATTTTGATGAGTGGTATTTTGTTATGTTATATGTTGGTATTTACTAGCATAATATATTTGTTATTTGTTAGAGATATATTTGTTATTTGGTGTAGAAATATATTTGTTATTTGTTAGAGATATATTTGTTATTTGGTGTAGAAATATATTTGTTATTTGTTATAGATATATTTGTTATTTGGTGTATTATTATTAAGTGGGGGAGAGATATATTTAATTTAGAAATAAATAAGATTATGAGAAAAAGAGTAGTTTTGAGGTGTAAGAGAAATAAGAAGGTGTTATAAATAGAGAAGTTAGGTTTTTGGAAAGAGTTTACCTTAAAACCGCTTTTTGGAAAAGAGGAGAACAAGAAAGAAGAGAAGAGAAGAGAAAAGTCAAGAGGAGAGGAGAATACCTTAGAAAAGAAGAACGCTGCTGCTGATTCAGGAACTAATCTAAGGCGAGGGTGAGACTATCTTACATTAATATTAAGTTGTTAAATCATTAGATTACATCTAACAAGTTGGGGAGAGTTTGTGAGAATTTGAGAATTAGGGTTTTGAGAGAGATTTGATGATTAGAAGATGAAAACTTATTGAATTGATGTAGAAATTATGTACAGACCTTAGATAATCCATAGGATGATTATTGGAAGTAGTTTTGAGGTTAGAACCATGAGATTAGGTGAAACTTGGAGAAAATCTGCATTCAGCCTGAATTTTGATATTAAAACTGGAATTGATCGGTGCCGAATTGGTCTTAGGTGTAAACACGAAAGTTGTAGGTATGGATGTTAGCTTTCTAATGTCGTTGGTCTCACGTCAAAACAATATATAGAACTTGAGTTATGGTCAAATTACTGCACATGGGTCACAGTGAATTTTTATGGACTTTCAGCACAACTTTTCCGAATTTAAAATAAAAACTGGTATTGATCGGTACATAATTGGTCTTAGGCATAAACATGAAATTTTAGATAATTTTGTTAGCTTTCTAGTGGCTTTAGTTTGACGTGATAATGATGTTTGGTCTTTGAGTTATGATGAAAATACTACAAGGAGGTCTTAGCAAAATTGTACGGTGACAACATTCTCTGTTTCATGTTTTTGCGTTTTGTTCATATGTTTCTGTTTTGAATTGATCTTTGTTGTAAACATGAAAGTTGTTGATATTTGTGATATATTTCCAATAGTTTTGGTTTGACATGAAAATATATTGTGGATAATTTATTATGTTTTTACAAAGATACATAGTGAATTATTGTTGATGTTTAAATACGATGTTATATGAAGTTGTTTATGATTGATGAATATGATGTTTTAAGATGTTGTTTATTATCATTTGATATTGTTATATTATGATATGACATGAATTATTTATGTGATCCATATGTTGTCAAGATGTTAAGATGTTAAGACGTTAAGATGATAAGAGTTGTTAAGTCGTCAAGTCGTTATGAAGTCATCAAATTATTAAGATGTTATGTTGTCAAGATATCAAGATGTTAGAATGTCATAGATGTTCATGAAGTTGTCTAAGTTGTAGGAAGTTGAGTCCATTGCATACTCATTAAAGTTGGGGGCTTTAGGCCCGGCAGCCTTGTGCTCATTAAAGTTGGGGGCTTTAGGCCCGGCAGCCTTGTGCTCATTAAAGTTGGGGGCTTTAGGCCCGACAGCCTTTGTGCTCAAACTACGTTGGGGGATTTAAGCCCGGCAGCTTTATGCTCACATGTTGAAGAGCCTAATTACGCTCATTTATGTTGTTGAATGGTACCACATGCATTTGCATATCAAGAAGTTTTAAGATGATTTAAGATGTGAAGTTGTCGAGTTGTTAAGTTGTCAAGATGCTAAGATGATTTGAGATGTTAAGAGTTACATAGTCGAGTTGAGTCGCATTGTCGAGTTAAGTGAGGTTTGATTATGAAGTTTGATTGTGATTTGATGATTATGATTTAATGATGATGTTTGTTTATGAAGTTGATTATGAACTTGATTATGAAGTTGCTTTCGATAAATGCTATGTTTTGATAATGATACTTATGTGAATTATATGATGATGCTTACGATTATATTTGGTGTTAGATATTGATGCTTATGATCATGATTTAAGATAAGATATTTTATGAATAATAATTGAGATTACTTAATGAAGTATAATGTAGGAAGGATAATGACACTAGTTAAGGAAGTTTAAGTTATTAGATATGATTAATGAATTATAAGATGTTTAAGTTGTTGAATGTACTTTATATGATTTATATGCTTACTATTATTGTTTGAGAAATCTCACCCCTCTGCTTGGAAATGTTGCTCTTCGTATGGGTAACTTGCAGGTAACCAGGATTAGTTGCGGTCGTGAGTGGACTCCTCACAAGTATGTCTTAGGTGCTCTGATACGTAACAGGATGGGATTATGTCTTTACTTTCTGTTCCTTACGTATTACTTTATGAATCTTTCAAGAATTGATGTTGAACTAAGTTTTATGAAATTTTATATTGAGGCCCTTGTGCCAAAGATTATTTAAGTTGTCAAACTATTCCGCTGCGAAGTTTTAAAGATTATGTTGTTATATTTTTGAAGGATAAATTATTATTCCATTTACGTTTTTTAAGAAATGTGACATTCCGTTTTATGATGAAAAACTCTGATTTCATTTAAGAAATTTTTACGTTGGGAAAACGTGGTGTTACAATTTACAAGTCTAATATGGGTCATATTTATACCATAAAACCTCAGACAAGGCATTGAATTCAATGGAAATTTGGGAGACAAGCGGTTGTCCAAATGGAAGAAGTGCTAATCATGGAGTTAGGCTTTTTTCAGTTATTTTGCTATGTATAAATAGTAGTTTTCCATAGGGAAAACGGGTCACAAATCACTTATAGAAATTCTAAAACACTTGAAGTACTGGCGCGAGAGAAAAGAGTTATATAGAATGTATGTAAACTGATTTATCGAACCACCTTTATTTTAAGAGTAGTGCTAGCAACACTCTCTTTTCAACACTCACTTTCTAATTGGCTTAAATCATGGTGGGTCTCACACTTTGGAAATGAGTTCTACTTAAAGTGGTGGGTCATACATTGATTTATCCAATAAGAGAATGAATGTTGAAGAAAGTGTTGAAAAAAGAGTGTCCCTGGCATCCCTCTTATTTTAATGCAATGCAATTTATCGTTTCTTTAACTTTCTGCGTTTTAAACTTTTAGCCTTTATTTTGCATTTAATACGTTTCCTTTTATTTTAAACCTTTTTCTGTCGAAAGACGTCATAGAGACCCGTCTTGTTCATAAAGCAACCTCTAAATTTGATGAATGTTCACTATTTTTCTGGAAAAAACTTTGCACAACATGTCCCACAATTTCTGGTTTGATCCTGCTTGTAATAACCAAAACCAGCCCTTCTCGTTCGCCAAAAACACCAGTGAATAGCAACGCATAAGCAACACATGTGAAGCCCAGTAGCAAGCTACTAAGGTGGCATCTCCCCCTCAAAAAAGTAATTTAATATCGTGTGACCTATTGTGCCACATATTAGATATTAAACTGATAAGGACAGAAAGCCTCACTATTCACTTGAGGGGCATAATCATTATGTAGGAGAGATGGCCAAGTGGTTGAAGGCGTAGCACTGGAACTGCTATGTAGGCTTTTGTTTACTGAGGGTTCGAATCCCTCTCTTTCCGCACCCTTATCAAGTTCATCAATGTTACTGACCTCAATGTTTGCAAATAGATATCATTATTCCAACTTTGATGTGGATTCTTTATATATATATATATACATATTAAAAAGACATCAATCCCTCAATATACTTACTTAATGTCACATCAGTACCTAGAAGTACTTACTTACTCTCTTATAAGTCCCTATAAGGAAAGATTTATTGTCACCATTGAGAGACTATTTTAACGTCAGAGACTATTTTGACTAAAACAGTATTGAATGAGGGTCAACATTAGAATTTATATACATTGAGGGATTATTACGGTTACTTGTTACACATTTAGGGACGAAAATGGCTATTTACCAAAATAAAAAATAAAAAAAATCTCAAATTATTTATATTATCAATATATCAGGGTGCCATAGTGTTAGGTCTATAGAGGATCCCAATGGATCAACCACATTGGACGTAGAGCAACCACACAAGTGAGAGAGAAATAACACTTTTACCCGAAACATTAAGACGTTGAGTTTATGGCTCCTCTCACTTATAAAGTATTCAACTTCTACTTTTCTAAGCAATGTAGTATTTCTAACTCACATTTCCAAGACAATAATTTCACCTTCAGGTGTGAGTCCTGATGGTCGGATGTGGTAAGTTTACCAAGTAATAAAGTCATAAGTAGAGTATTGTATCCACATGGATTGTCGTTTCGTCCAAACAATTCGCGTTACTTATTTTTGTATGTTTGACGATATAAAAGATAAGGGTTAAAGAGTTGCAATTTTTATCTGTTTGCAATAGTGCAAGTTTACCTGTTTTGGTTGCAGAAAAGTAAGCAGCGGTTAGGATTCTTCGAAGCCCCCTGTTTATAATGTTGGATATTAAATAACAGTAATGTCACGTTTATTTATCTTAGGTAGATTATACAAGTGATGAGGTCGTTGGGATGTTTCTAACCTAATTGGTCTATCCCTCCGATGGCTAACTGCACCTGCTGATCGCACAATGATCCTTACGTGCGGGGTCTTGCTAATTTAAAGGTAATTGAAACATAAACTTAAATTGGTGTTCCAGTTTTTCCCAAGGCAATGAAGGCCAAGGTTCCATTAGGTCTTCCCATCTATGAATCTTAGGACATTCATATCACACCCTCTCTCACCTACTTAGTAGTTCTACAAACGGGCAGCCCTAATCTATGTCTACCTTATTAAGGGTTTAAGAGAATGGTTCTATTAGGCTACAACTTATTTCCTTCAAGCAGGTACTTGTTTCCTTAATTACTAACCAGTTACATCCTAGGTTCAGCAGAGTTATTACTCAGTCTTAGTAATGTCACCTCCTAAGTACTTACTACTAAGGTCAACTCTTTTTCGGTATCGTTCACTAATTACTAACTAATTACTTCCTAACCAAATAGTTACCAGTATAAGGATATAAATATCAAGATATAAGTATCCAGATAGTGATAGCAATATTAGGCCATGTCACAACCTAAGTACCTAATCTAGGGTTGCACCTACTACAAAAATAAACTAAGAAATGTCCTAATAAAACTTAATAGCGAACAGAAAATAAATAAAATAAACGACATTATATTAAATAAATATCCAACAAAAATAAACATAGGTTCATCTTAGAACTCTAACCTAAAAAGATTTAGTTACACATGGTAACTAAAAACAAATTACTAAAGATAAAGACATACCCTAAAAAATCAAGGAGAAGATAGAAATTCTCCCGAAGCTCCAAAGTGGCCTTCCTCTTAAACTACAATAGTTCTGAACGAGAAATTCTGAATGAAGAAGGCTAGTATTTATAGTGAGATTTTCTACCTGGGTTTGGGTTAAAAGTGCGGGCTTTACCCAAAATAAAAGCAGGAAAAGACGCTTGTGCCTCGCATTTTCAGATGCATGAAGCACATGGTCAGCATGTCTAGCGCATGAGTGTATGGCAAAAGTGATGCCTTAGGCGCATGGATAATTCCCTAGGTCCATGGCATGTCAATTCTATGTGCTAGGCACATGGTTCATGTGCTAGGCGCATGGCTCTCCCCTTGGGCTCAAATTCCCAGATTTTCCGTCGTTTTAGGTGTTCGTCTTCAAATAATTTGTCTCGGAACTTGGGAACAGAATTCCTCCCTGTTGTAAGTCTCATGAGGCGTCTTGAATCTTCATTTATTGTCTTCCAAAGTCTTCACGATTCTTCAGGTGTTCTTGATTTGCCGACTTGCATGATTTCTTCGTGAATTACTTCAAAACTCCCCTAAAATTGCTATGTTTCGAGAAAAACTAGAATTACAGACTCAAATACAGAAAACATTACAAAAGTCCCGAAATCATAGGCAATTGCTCTAATACTCATCCTTTTTGCTGCTAAAACCTACTGAAAATAATTGAAAAACATGCTAAGAAAAACGTAAGATGACCTGTCATCAAGTCCATCCATTCATCATGCTCACCCGTCAAGCGAAAGATCTTTCATCCATTAACACGACAAATCTCCTAAACACCTTATTTGTAAGAATTTTGATACAAGGAGCCGGTCGATCAGACTTTGATACCATTGTTTGATCTCAAGGGCAGGGCCGACCCCTAGGGGGTGCAAATAGCTCTATCGCGGACCAAATATTTTTTTATTTGTACAATACTAGAAAAAATATCATATATACTAAACAAGTGCATACATATTACAATTAGGGTCTTGTTATCTTGTGCCCTTAGGGCACAAGTTAAGGAATTCAAAATTAGAAACTTTCCATAGAAAACAATAAAATTTTGACTTTTAAATGTTGATTAAAGTTGAATGCACAACTTTTGAGACAATTATTTCTATTTTAAATTTCTTATCATGTGCCCTTAGGGCACATGTTATCATTTTCCTTACAATTATTAAGATGGCTTGGTGGTAGAGATGTATATTGGCATAGTCGCTGTCATATAGGGTCAACTCCTAGCAGTCAAGTAAAGTACTTTTTTACTTTAATTATTTTTTTAGCATGATTGGGCCTCATTTTGTGCCTAATTTAACATGGATTTGAGTTCTAAATATCATCAAAATTCTATTCTCTCTTAAAACCACAATATAACTTCTTTTTTTCTTATTCTTTTTTTAAAACACTTGTAACATTTTTCTCTTTTTAAAAAATGTTTTTTTTATTAGGGGTCTATCTTTACATTTAGAGTCGAGCCTCCAATTTTATAGGAACGACACTACTCAAGAGGAGTGTGAAGGATCATCCATATCGTACTCGAAGCAAACACACAAGTGAGTTGGAAACAACACTTTTACCCAAAATTTTAAGACATTAAATTTATGGGTCCTCTCACTTTTAAAATGTTCAGCCTACATTTTTTTTCAAACAATGTAAAATTTCTAACTCAAATTTGCTATACTACGCACTCCACGGGACACCCATTTTGCCTAAAAATGCTAGTTATTTAGATTTTCTCAAGACGAAGATAAAAGAAGAAGCGTACGATCCTTTTCAATGTACTCGTTGAGGTGAATCTTCAATAATATGTAGATAAGATATCCATGATCAACGTAACATATATCGTATTCATTTACACGTTTTAAATTATGATGAACAAGAGAGATTGTTTCCAAAAAAGTGAATAAATAAGTGACCTTTACTAAAGAAGGACAATGAAAATGCTTTACGTATATATAATTGGCCAGGGCCGGACCCTGGGGGTGCAAGCAGCGCTATAGCACCAGGCCTCCCCAAGGTATGGGCCTCCAAAAAATATTTACAGCCTAGTACCCCCACTAACATACCAGTTCCTATGCTGTTGTAGCATGCTTTGCTGTTGCTGTTTCGGTATTTTGGGAGGGATTTTGTTTATTTTTCTTTTGGTGTATGGCTTTTTGGTTTCTTTCCTGTTGCTGGCCTTTTTTTCTGCTGTGTCCTTTGCCGCTGTTTGCTTTGGTATAGTAGGCTAGACACCTTATTTTATCTGTTGTAACAGTTTGCCATTTAGTGCACTCCTGGTGCTTGGCACTTGAAATATATGCTGTTTCAAAAAAAAAATTAGCGTTTTCCCCTTTCCAAAACACATTGTATGAATGAGCCTCATTTTACTTCCGGCACCGAGCCTCCAAATTCGTTGGAACGGCCCTGTAATTGGCATTTAGAGGAAAAATGGGTGGACGGAATTTCTAATCATGTTTTATTTTATTTTTTTAAAAAAAAGACGCTAAACGATATGTATTAAACGAACAGAAGTACTACAACAAGGGATATACACATCCACTATAAAATGGACAAAAAAAATATAAGAAGAAAAAAAAGAAAAAAAAAAAGTTTGTCCCAATTCCATACAAACCACCAAAACACCAAGACGAACCCGAAAGAAGAAGAAAAGAAAGGATCACACATAAATGATTGACACGCCCGGGTAAAGTTCCTCTCCATTTATAATTTTTTTCCATTTGTTGCAATTTGGAGAGAGATAGACACACAAAAATAATGATGGTGGGATCCATTTAATGATAGGACCCACCACTTATTTTTTTGTGTTTATCTCCCTTCAAATTGCAACAAATGGAAAAAGTTATAAATGGAGAAGATCCTGACCCGACACGCCCAGCCCAAACAAGCCACCATATATGCTATTTTTTATTTTTTAAAGAAGCCACCATACCCTGTAGAAGATTATGTTTACAGGGAAATTACCCCGTATAAAAGACACAATTTGGATTATATAAACTGAACGTTTCTTGACAAAAAAAGACTGAACGTTTAAGATGTAGTTTGGATTACATTTGTCGAACTGTTTCAACGCAGAATGCCGAAATCTGTGTTCACTGCTTAACAGTTTTAATTGATGAATCAAAATTGATTTAAACATGCATCAAAACAAATGGTAAGAAAATAAATTAATGAGACCATATGAAACAACACACACATGTAACATAAAATTAAAACAATGTCTCAAATATTTATTGCCATCAGCACGTCGACCCCTCCCCTTGCTCCTACACATTTTCCCTTCCGCTACTTCTCCAACCGCTCTCGCCTGGAAGAAGCAGTCATGGAAGGTCTGTTGTTCCTTAGGCGGTCTAAGTGGTCCATATCTGAAACATGCAACATTACATATACATACAATTAACAAAAAAAAAAAAAACCAAAAACAGCAAATACTATTGCAGTTCGGATTATATTTACCGAACCAGGAACAATCTAGTTCGGCAAATATCATCCAAACAAGTTCAGTGACAAGGAAAAAAAATTCAACCCAAACATTAAGAAATCGAGGGATGAGATCTTATCTTGTGTTTTATGTTTGAAAATGCTTGAAATATGATGATTTTAAGCGAAAAACCATCAAGAATCGGTGTGAGAGAGAAGTTTCGTAAAGTTAAAATAGAAACTAATGAAGTGACGTGAGTTTATGATTTCGAATTATATATAGGACATGTTCGGATTATATATATAAGAGCAAATGCATCAGGACTGTTTCTCAACCCATTGATATAAGAAGAGTGGTAGGAACATTCTATTTTTAACAATCTCTCTATAACATGAACTCTCTTATTGGCTAAAACCTATGCAGATTTTATCACTTTATATGTGATCCCTTTTAAAAGTGTGAGGCTTATATGAATCTCACCCAATAAAAAAGTTGATTTTAGAGTGTAAGAAAGAGTGTGTTGTAAGCATTTCTCCTGATATAATGTAAAGACTTGGCCAGAAACCCTTTATAAGAGAAGAACTAAATCTAATTCAACACCTCCTCAAATAACACCTTGCGGGAAAAATAACGCCATTTTGCTACCTCTGTATCATTCACACCACTAAATGTCAAACCAAAGTTAACATATGACTGAACCTACTAAGACCGTCGAACAAACAAAAAACCGCAAATAATCCAATAAAGTTGGGAGGAATTGGAGACGCAAAACCATACTTAGGGGGAGAAGTCATAGGTAACAAACATGTGTAACACCTGTATATGCCTTAAAATCATGAATGATCCTATGACGAAGAAGATTTTGAAAGTCGAGACTCTAGACCTTGTCGATGAGTAACTGTCAAGGGAATGTCATTACCTTTGTCGGAGCATCACTCATCCAAACCTTGGAAAGGATTTATAGTTGAATCACCGAGAGACCTAATAAAGCATGCATCTCTACCGAAAAAGCCAATTTTGACACCATAAATTGCAAGGGTAAAGCTGATCTGAAAGATTAATTTTTGGTTGGATGTCTTCTTTTCCAAGGAACGACGAAGCTTTATAATGTCTTTCTTTCCTAAGGGCATTTAGTTTGCTTCTTCACAAACATGTCTATTTCACCAAACCTCTCTCTAAGGCAAAGCCCAAAGAGTCACACCTTTCATGAGGATAATAACTTAATCGACAAGAAATTTCATTTAGCTCCATTATGGCTACAACTTCCCTTCATCAAAAAATCGATTGCTGGTTTCTGTGCCATTGACGTTAGAGGTGGAATATGACGAATATGGAAGGTGTTAATGTACTTAAAATTGAGGGGAATATTTGCACATAAGAGTTAAAACTCAAGGAGTTATTTGCACATAAGTGCCACCTCTATTATAAATTGAATATTTTACTCATTCATGTATAGGCGATGTTGGGACTTAACAACTCACACTCCAACACTACCCTATGTAATTCGAATTATGTTAATGGATCAGGATGGCTGATCCGAATTATATTCATTTTTCCTATAAAACAAAGTTACTAAAACACATTATAACTAAGCCAAAATTGAGGGCACGAAAGGGCGATTAGGGCTTTCATGTGTAGAGTATTTTGGTTAGGTACAAGGTTTGGAAAACACATGTAAACCTCTTTGGTAGTTATAAATCATTTGGGAAAGGATTCAAGATTTCTCTATTGCATTCTTGAGTGAAAATGATTGATGGTTAAGAGAATAAAAGAGAGCAATTAGGGATTTCTCTTGGTGAGAAATTGAGGATAATTTCTGTCTATTTCCTAACTCTCTTGATAGAAAAGGAAAAAAGTAGGAATTAGCATGGATTGCTTGTGTCACAAGCTACTGTGTAACCGTCTAACTAATTAACAGTTTCAGGTTAAGTTTGTAAGATGAATAACTAGCTGTAGTTGCAATTATAAGATGAATTACTGGGTAACCGTCTACACATGCAATGCAAGCTTTCAGCGTTCATTCATGGAATCTAAGATTAACCTTTCACATTATAAATTAAAAGAGTCTAACACTTAATAACTTAGATATTTATTGTTAGAGATTTTAACATAACAAAATTCACATATTTGTTAAAAACATATCTATAAAATAAATAATTTTTATGAGAAGATACTAAAATAGCTTGTCTTTTTAAACATATCTATTTTATGATAACAAGTTATTTCAACTAATTTTATTGTATAAAAAAGAAAAAAATGATCTTTATAAAGGACAAGTGGCCGGAAATATCAAAGACGTCAGTTGTCCATGATTAAACAAATCGGCTTGGACGTTGATATTTAATGATGTGATGACTATGAGTATAATCCTAATTCCTAACTACTATTCTTAGAGTATCCTATGCTAAAGAACCACTCTTTATGTCACTGTCTTTTGAAAATACTTTATGAAATTGATAAAGTATCGGATTAAAATTCGCTTAATACATAAGAAAAATTATAGAGTTAAGGGGATAGCACTTCGGTGCCATTAATGGCACGGTGCCATTAATTTTGGTCCATAGGATCTTGTGCTATTGCATTTGGTCCATAGGATCTTGTAAACATAAACCCTCCCTGCACATGTGTCAAAATTTTATTGGCTCTATGCACAATGGTACCGTGACATTATGTCACTGAAGTTTTTTCCCGAGTTAAGGAAGATTATTTCCAAATTTGATTCTCACTTTTATCTCTTATTCTTAAGGTTGAAAGTCCTAGACAGCTAGCATATTTTAGACTGATATCTTTGGTGGGATGTTTTTAGAAGGTGTTGGCTAAGGTCTTAGCAAACAAACTGTGCCGTGTTATGGGAAATGTAATCTCAGAATCTCAATCAGCTTTTATTCGGAGGAGACAGATTCTTGATGGAGTTTCTAATCGCAATTGAGTTGGTGGATGATGTTTGACAACTAAAATAAGAGATGCTATTATTTAAAGCTGAATTTGAGAAGGCTTTTGATTCGATCGATTGCGATATCTTGATGTTGTAATGACTAAAATGAATTTTCCAACTTTGTGGCGAAAATGAATCATGGAATGCGTAAGTACTACTTCAGCCTCCATTCTAGTGAACGAGTGCCCGACCATTGAGTTTAAATATGAAAGATGGCTCTGACAATACGATCCACTTTCCCCTTTTATCTTTTTGATAGTTGTTGGAGGCCTTAATGTTTTGATACATGGTAGTGGAGGCAACACTCTTTATGGGTTATAAGGGGGTCGCTCAAATAATGTCTCTATCTCTCACCTACAATTCGCAGATGATACACTGTTGGTGGGAGTCAAAAGTTGGGCAAATATTAGAGCTTTGAAAGCCCCGCTTATTCTTTTTTAGGCGACTTTGGATCTCGAAGTCAATTTCCATAAGAGCATGATTGTTAGTGTCAACGTGCTTTGATTCTTGGTTGACAAAGACCACTTCGGTATTGAACTATAAAATGGGACGTTAATCTTTTCTTTATCCGGGGCTATCAATTGGTGGTGACTTCCTTAAGTTGAATTTTTGGTATTTCTCGCTTGAACAAATAATTATAATAAGTACATAAATGTTTGTATGTTGACTTTAATTACTCCTTAAGACTTGTGCCAAGAGCTAAAACATCAAAAGATAAAAAATGGAGGGAGTACATAGGAGTATTTTACAAAAATCATGAGTATTAAGAATAGTTGTTGAACTAATAATTTTTTTTTTAAAAGTGTGTAACTATTACTAAATTGCCCTTTATATATAAATTCATTCAATGTTAGTTTTTCATATTCCAAGACAATTGGTAGTATTAATGATGATGGTGGTTTAGTTTTGTTGAGGTTTTTTCTCTGGGTTGTAAATTGGGGTTTTCGCCGACAGTGTGACTGAATAAGACATATGAGGTCGCCGGTGATGGAGGAGAACGATGGTTGTCGTCGGCGATGGAGGTGCTGGTGGAAGGTGGTGTGGATGGAGGGAGAGAGTGAGAGAAAGACGCCACCGAGAAAGAGACGCCAACAAGAAAGAGGGATGCCGTCGAGAGAGAGGGATGAACGACGGTGGTGGTCGTGCCAAAGGGTGGAGGTGTGGTCGGTGGAGAGGGAGAGATGAATCACACAGACACAGAGTGAGGGAAGGAGGGTTGGGAATAAGGGAAAACAACAACACATGAGCTCTTTTGTTTAATTTTATATCTCAACCATCTATTTGTATCTAATGGTTGATAAGTATTCTTGCCAATGTCACATAATTAACTCATTCTCACTGTATGTGTATATATGTATGTATATATATATATATATATATATATATATATATATATATATATATATATATATATATATATATATATATATATATATATATATATATATATATATGGGTTTTGCTAGAAAACACATTTTTTGAATGTGTCTTTTAGCAAGTTATTCTATTAGCATTTGTTAAAAGACACCAACTAATTTTTATGAAGGTGTCTTTTAGCAAAATTATAACTAAAAAGTGGAAATCACACCTTAAGGTGTGGGTTGCTAAAAGACATCTTCATGAGTGACTTCTAGCAAAACCCTATATATATATATATATATATATATATATATATATATATATATATATATATATATATATATATATAATCACGTCAACTCATGAACTAAATGAGTGAAATCATATATAATTCAAATTCAACTCATTTAATTCAAGAATCAAATTCATTAAGTTAATTATTAAATCTAATTTTGAACTATGTTCTAGTGAGCTTCATTGATTGTCATCATTTTGTAAAGTTGGTTTTAGTAGATAAGAAAATGCATGGAGATAAATGATAAGTGGGTTGAAAGTAATTGATTTGGCGTTTTCCAATTTCAATTGTGGAGTGTCCACATCCTTTTAAATTTCAGCACGTAATATATTCCGTAGGAGACATGACGAGTAAGGAAAACCGTAAGCATCTCATGACAAAACAATAGACATTGATTCCATGTTACTATGTTCGGTGCTTAAAATGGCAATCCTTAACCCCCACCACTACACTCCTATGCCAAGCACAAGTTCAGCCTACACTGATGAATTTGTATCTTAATTGCAATCTACTAATTAACACTACTGTTTTTCAAACTATATATGTTTTCTTAACCCCACCACTACACTCCTATGCCAAGCACAAGTTCAGCCTACACTGATGAATTTGTATCTTAATTGCAATCTACTAATTAACACTACTGTTTTTCAAACTATATATGTTTTAGTTGTCAAACAATTAACCAATTTTTTTATGATTTTTTTTTGAAGGAACCAATTTTTCTATGATTAATCTCTATATTGAATATTTAATTGATCATCTTAGTGAAATTTTTCTCCCAATCTTTTTTATCGTTAACGTTTGAACTTGATCTATTGCGTAAAGGATCTAAATTCAGTTCTACTGATTAAATCAACTATCATATGCAAGTTAGCCACTATTTATTTCTAATTTAACGTTTTTTTTTACTCTCTCCGTTCCTAAATACACGTCGCACCGCACACATCGTAATACACAATTTTTACTCTTAATATATTTAATTATCTATAATAAAAAAAGTATAAAAATTTGATATTTTGAAAATATTTATTGACATAATTTTTTTTTTAGACCAAATAGTAAATGTAATAAATAAAAAGAAAGTGATACAAAGACTGGGGACATAGGACCTGACCCAGAAATGACCCAAGTGGGAATACAACATGATAAATCAGTTCAAGTTGATCAACTCTAATCTATCCTAACAAAAGTTCATTAATCACATGCGCAACCCAGCGAACCCGCGTACGGGCGCGAAACCAAGTTACAAAAAAGAATGAAAAATGAACATCCGCATCAGACAGTTAGAGTATAATAATGGCGAATGGATTGACTGCCAACACGGTAACAAAATCCAAGTGCCAACAGCTTCCTGTTCAACAACAAGCTTCAAATGCTCTTTCGAGCAAAACAACGCGTGAGAACTCAGATCGAGGGATGAGTCCAATACGTCAGCAACCAAACCCTTACGGGTTAAACGAACCAGACCCTTTCGGGTTTAGGAACTCAGATCACTGCCCACCAGTCTATGATCAACAACGAAACAAATCATTGACATAAATGGAACAACATCTTACATGTTAATATTTTTATTTATATATTAATAAAAAAATTGATCAAATTGTAAAATTGTGACATGTATTTAGGAAGGAATGAAGTAATTACTTGGAGTAAAAAATACATTTTTTTTCAAATAATGTATGTAAATGATATATATATATATATATATATATATATATATATATATATAAAGTGAGAGGAATTGCTAACATGAGAGGTGAAAACATTGAATAATAACCGTTGAATTAACTTAACTGTTGAGTTAAACTAGTTATGAAAAACTTTCATTTAATTTCATTGTTAATGTTTTTTTTTTATAAACTAAAATGAGATATATTAATAACAAAATCGATTCATCCTGCACAAGACATGTAAAAGGTAAACCAACCAAGAATATTTACAAGATCAAGGTGTCGATGGATGGAATACACCCAACAAAAAGCTAAACAAATTACATGTGGACACCCATACAAAGGAGAAGATGTTTCCACCAATCATGATAACTGTAGTTAATAGTCGCCTGTTTAGATTTAATCTATAAGAAAGAATTCAGTTTAACTTTTTCAGCTAGAATAGAAGAATCAGAAGTCATATTTTAAAATACACGGTTATTCCTTTCCTTCCAAATAGCCTAAACAGAAGCAAACCAAATTATGATTAAATCTAGGCAAACCTACCATATTAGTAAGCTAAATGATTATCATTCAATGCTCTCACCTCTCATTATAACATTTCCTCACACAAATAACATTGGCGTAAATTTTCCTTTCCCCGCTAACCAATAATGTATATCATTTTATATATGCAGGCAGTCACGGTTCCACGTTTAGTAGATTGGGGGCAACTGCCCCCACTAATGTTCCGGTATTTGTTAAGTCTATGATATTTTAATGATTGTCCCCTCTTAAAATAATAGATTTCCGACATTAAATATAAATTTATACTATAAAAAGAGTTTCGCTCATGAATTTTATAAAATCAAATGTGTAAATGCATTTGAAATGAAATTTTGAATAATTTCTAACTTACTTTTTAAATATAAAGACATGTAAAGAACAATTTTAATTTGTTAATGTTAACGAGTCTTTGATTTTTCTAATATATAATAAGATAGTGTTATAATCTCAAGTATTTTGCTCAATGATAATGATGTTATTATTCTATCACTTTTGCATTTCTAAAAATTTTCTATAAATATTTATCGTATAAAATCTTGCCCTCACAAGTCAACATTTCTGGATCCGTCACTGATGTAGGGTCATTAACTGTGTTAACATAAATCATCTCCTTCTCGCGACAATGTTTGGTTTATGCCTCTAATATAGTCAGGGACGGATCATGTGTTAGCTTGTGTGAGCTTATGCCTGCACAAACTATTTAGAATTTGTTTTTCTAGTAGTATAATATAGTGATAGTTGATATTTTGACTAAATGACCCACAACTCTCACACAACCTTTCTCTTTTGGTCCTCTCTTGTTTTGACCAAATGAAAAAAATCATTCAATGTTTGTAGAATAAAGATTTTTTTTTTCTTTTTACAATCATATTATCAATATAAATAGTTCACCCAATAATACTCAATATCACATTCCATGTATAAAGGAAACCGTCCAAAATACTGAGCGATTGCCTAAAGTCAAAAGTAAGAGTGGATTCACCAAAATATAAACAATAAAGTATATTGACTAAGCTATTATTTGTTTGTGTTCAAATAAGGTATAATAAATACCATCCAGAAGTAATTCACTAACGATATCGAAGAATGAATACACACTTTAGTAAAACATACCTAGCCATGGTATCACGATGTGGAGACCTAGGGATCATGGGACTTCCCAACTCGTACAATATGCCAAACTATGGATATCGTGTGTCACCTTTTGGTATATATGAAGAGAAATGCTAGGGTCACTCATTCTAACACTCTCCTCTAACACACACCAATAGAAATTAGCCACGTCATCCAGCTTTTAGATTCTTTTTACTGGCAACCGGTTTCATCTTTATTGTGTGTAACCCATTTATTTTATTATTTTATTTATTTTTATTAAGATTTGGAGTTTAGCTATTCATCTTCTTCTCTATATCATCCTCTCACAAAGGTTACGGTCCCTTGAAGTTCTATGTTTCAACAAGCCAACCTGTAAAAAATCACAATAATCCATTGAAAACATGTTCGAGAACATTTTTTTACTTTTGATACAAAAAAATAGTTGTTGGATTGTTATTGAAAACATGAAATTGGATTATTATTGAAAAAGGGATTAAACAACAGAAAATAGTTGATGCTCTGCTGCTTAGAACCCAACTTAAAAACGATTCAGAGATTGATTTGGAAAAACAATATGAAACCCATATATGAATAAACATTTGAATTAGGGAAAAGATTCGTGGAAGAGAAACAAGCAGTGGCAATGAACGAATTAAGTTAAACAATATGAATTGAATAATATGAAATCGGTGGTGGGTGTTGAAGTAAAAGAACAATCCTCAAGATCTTTCACCAGAAAACTCAGAAAACTCTCTTTAATGGATTGACAGTGAAAACGAAGAAGATAGGGAAAAGGGTAGAAACAATAAAATTACAAAAAAAAAAAAAAAAAAACTGTGTTTTCTCTTTCCACTTGAAGTACCGGTTACCAAGTAAAATTTTTAAAATAAGGAGTGATGTGGCACCAATAGATGAGAGTGTGTTAGAGGAGAGTGTTAGAATGAGTGACCCTAGCATATCTCATATATGAAATACTTGAATTCTCTAAGGGCTAAGGCAATAATATTGCTACTCACATTATTTTGTTTTACCTTGATTTTGTCTTTATTCAATTAATGTGATAGAAATTCTTACAAATATTGAATTATGGTTGTATTGTTTTCTGACACAATACATTTTGGAATTTGAAAATTCCCTCTTTTATTGTGAGATGACTAATTTTATTCATTGAGCTCACAATCCAAATTTTGATCTCTTTTACTAATGAAAATTATGTGTATAATTTTTAGACATAACTTCATGGCAATAATAAGTGGTAGTTTTTTAAACAAGATGGAACATGGTTTATCAAGTAGAGGATCCATCAATTACACAAACAAAATATGCTTCTTTAATAATTCATATTTAATTACTAGTGTGTTAATTTCTTGAATATTTCTTTCTTCTAACCCGATGATAATTACATTAAAATGATAGAGGATGGTTTTCATAAGATTTCATATTTTGTGTTTTCTACTAAAATCAAGCTCTTGATCTTTTTATCTATAGAAAATTTGTTTAATTAATTTTTTTACCAAATGAAAATTGATTGTTCCTTTTTGTCTATTGTTGTGAATTCGGACTCAAATCTCAAACATCACATCAATGAAATTTAGATTCGTGGAGCAAGTATCAATGGCAACCACCAATAACCAAAATTAACCAGAAGCAACAACAACAATATAGACCTAGTCTATAAGTCAAGTGCATAGCAAAACCACAATTCAATCAAGGAATAAACAAGATAAAGAGAGTAAAGGAAAGATAACAACACCAAGAAATGTTCACCCAGTTCGGTCCAACTTGACCTACTCTGGGGGAGAGATTGATCTCTCCAATTCACTATCAATGAGTTCTTACAAAGAGATGCAAATGGGTTACAAGAAATTAGGTTCAACAAGCACACAAAGAACAACCCTAATTTCTACCCATTTTCCCAATCTCACCAATGAACAAGACAGTGACACGTTTTGGCAACCGTGTCACGATTTCTGAAGGCCGTGAGCATGTTTTTCAGGTGTCCAAAACGTGACACGATTTGTGGATAAGATTTGTGTACCTTGGGTCGTACACAGTGAACCGTGACACGATTTTGGAAAACGTGACACGATTTTCCACTTGCTGGGCACGTTTTGAGGATAAGGTTGATCCATTATATGGTATAATTTTGGTCATCTGGTCATCGAGATAGCTTATGAAAAGGGTTGGGTTAATATTTGTCTAGAGAGTGTTAGTCTCAAATGAACATTCTTTGGCTTGAAAATCTTCTTCTTTTGTTACATGGAAACTCAAGACTAGATGCATTGTGTAATTAAGCTCGTAAAATAAATGAGTTTCAGATGTTATCATATTTATGAGAGGAAAACAAGTGTGGAGATAAAATTATTTCTTCATGGGATATTATACCTAACTTTATCTATGATTTATTTTGAGATAGGTTTGGCAGAAAACTTTTGGTATTGTTAATTTTGTTCATGGGTTTTGCTTTATATCACCCCTTGTTTTTCATCTTATTATTATGGATATATTTATTAAGGTTTTGTAAATGACTTTTTTTTTTTTTTTTTAGTAATTGTAACTGACTCCTAGTTGGGATGTCGGTGTTTCCTCTTGATGCTTGTCCATTCTCCTGGTTTATCAAAAAAAAAAAAAGTAATTGTAAATGACTGTTGGTTTGTTAGGGTTCCAACATATTTGATATTTCAAGTAATCATTATGATGCCTTTGTACTTTCAATTTTTGTTTTGAAAACCTGAATATCAATTAAAAAAATTGTTATTTTGGTAATCTGTACATTATTATTTTGTATACTAATAGACTTAGTTTAGGGACAAATCAAATGAGAAATTCATTAAGCATCAATAAGTAGCCTCTTTCAAAAAATATGTAAGGTCTCATAAATCATAATATATTTTGTATATCATCGTGAAATAAAATGTTTATGTGAATGATAATGTTGAATTAATCAGGCAACAACAAAAAAAAAAGTGCATAACTATGTTTTTACACCAATTGTGAATTATTATTATTTTAAAATTCCCATTTCTTTTTTTTTTGTTAATAAAATTCCCTTTTCTTTCACCAAATGATGAAAAGTTAATTAAAAAGAATGAATTCTTATTATATGAGCAAATTTTACGCTACCCTTTAGTAAATGTTCTTAAGGGACAAACACAACACGTCAATGTATTTAAGAGACATTTAATAATTATTTTAAATTTGCAGAGGTTTTTAACAACTCCTTAAGTGCTAAAAATATTTGATTATTTCAAGCACAACATGCGCTTAATACACTATAAAGTGAGCAAATTATGTTCTATTAGTTACATGTAAAGACAGAAAAATATGGCTAAAACTCTTAAGAATGTTTATTCCATAATTATATTTCTTTCCATATTTCTTATTGTAATGAACGTTGACGGTGGTAAGCTATTTTTTCATCCTTTTTAAATGTTCTTCTTTAGTTTTTTGTTCGTACACAATATTTTATCTCATTTTATTAATATTATTTTATTCTCTTTATTTACTTTAGAGCTTATCAATTGTACAACGGATGATGATTGTCCAAAGAGTGCGTTTCGCAAGTGGGTGTGTATTAACAACATATGTAGAAAGATGTGTAGAACCAAGGTGATTGAATGAGAACTACAACCAAGAGAGCAAACTAACTCCTTGCACGAAAGAATGGGTTCTTAAGTTGGAATATTCTATAATTGTCATTTAGTTAGTTTTTTTGCACCCAATATTATATATTTTATTTATTTTTCCTTTTTTCCAATTTCACAGACCTTGCAATAGGTTTTGTATTCTAAGATGTTGGTAATGAAATGAAACATTAGACTAAAGAATATTAAAACTAGTGTCTTTTTCTCTCTCTTAATTTCTGATGCAATAGGTTTTGTATTCTAAGATGTTGGTAATGAAATGAAACATTAGACTAAAGAATATTAAAACTAGTGTCTTTTTCTCTCTCTTAATTTCTGATGTATCGCCATTGCCACTAATTTAAAAATATCATATTTTATTTTTAGGGCACAAGTTAGTGATTCAAATATAAAAATAATTTATTGGAATGTATGTTTTGCATTTAATATTTAACTTTTTAATGAATTGAATGCACAAAATTTTAGAAAATATTTCTTCTTTTGAGTTTCTTAACATGTGCCCTAAGGGCACAAGTTAACACTACCCTTATTTTTAAACCCACCATCTATCATAATTTTTTTGATAATTAAGTGGAAACAAAATTATTTTACTTCAGAAGACAACCTATGTTGGATGTGTACTAAGCATGGTAATTATACTATTAAATCAGAATATTATTGTAGTAAGGATTGTGACAAGGATTGAGTTGTCGATAACTCTTTCTCTCTTCTCCCTTCTCCTTCTTTCTGCTCGATGCATTTCCGAGCCACTCCCCCCCCCCCCCCCCTCCTTCTATTATGTCCCTTTCGTAATTAAGAGTATTCTTAAGATCATAGTCCCTCTCCAGATATAATGTCCCTTCGAAATTAAGAATGATCTTAAGAGCATGGTCCCTTTGATAATATATGTCCCTTCGTTTGTACAAAAAAAAAATACATGTCCCTTCAGAATAAAGAGTATTTTTAAGATAATAGTCATTTTCAGAAATAATGCCCCTTTGGAATTAAGAATGATCTTAAGAGTATAGTTTCTTTCGATATTTTCTTCCCTTGGAGATATTAGAGGTTAGAATTGTGGTAGCACCATAATTGAGTATAATTACATCTGTCTTTCGCTTCTTTAACATTAATGTTTATCTTAATTTTTTTACTCTTCAATCTAACAACTTTCTTAAGTTCATTATTGTTATGAGGAAATTATGTTTATCTTCATCAAATTATCTTAAACACTTACTCCATATCCCTTCCTATCATCGTCTTTCACTTCTTTAACTTAATCATACTTTAGGATCACCATTATTTTGAAGAATCACTTATAATTACTCCTAAGCACACTCCCTCAATGAGGTACATTGGTTTAAGACTCTAACCCTCAGTTTAGGAACTCAATTAGGGAGAAAAGTTGGGGTTTCTAGGCCTGGGAAGGGTGCACAACTTTGCTTTTTAAGGGGACGATCACGCACCCTCTAAAACACAAAAAATTGAACACGGGAACAACAAGTTGTGCACGAGTCGTGCGCTTGGGAGACACGACCGTGCATGTCTGTCAGTGACAACAATCGCAACTCTGCTGCGATTTCCTCGTGGGGGACCTTCATAAACTCCGTAATTGACCTTAAACTCACCAAACTCGTCTCTAATCATCACCCTAAGGTTATGATGTGCAGATTAGGCAAGTGTACCAAATCGTTTACCAAATAATAAATTGATAAGTAGGGTAACGTATCCACATGGATTGTCGTTTCGTCCAAACAATTCGCGTTACTTACCTTTAGTCGACAAATAAATAAAAGAGTTAAATGGTTAAAGATTTGAAATTTTTATCTGTTTGCAATAAAGCAAGGTACCTGTTTTGGTTGCGTAAAAGTAAGCAGCGGTTAGAATTCTTTGAATCCCCCCTATTTATTATGTTGGATATTAAATAACAGTCATGTCGCGTTTATTTATTCTAGGTAGACTGTACAAGTGATGAGACCGTTGGGACGTTACTCTCTCTCTCTCTCTCTCTCTCTCTCTCTCTCTCTCTCTCTCTTAGTAGTTCTATTAACGGTAAGTCCTATCAGCGTCTACCTTACCAAGGGTTTAAGAGAATGGTCCTACTAGACTACGACTTATTTCCATCAAGCAGACACTTGTTTCATTAATTATAACTAGTTACCTCCTAGGTTTAACAGAGTTTACTCAGTGTTAGTAATTTCACCTCCTAAGTACTTACTACTAGGGTCAAATCGCTTTCAGTATCTTTCGCTAGATATAACTAATTACTTCCTAGACATATAGATATTAATAACAAGATATAAATATCAAGACATAAGCATCAGGATAGTAATATCAATATTATGCCATGTCACAACCTAAGTATCTAATCTAGGGTTGCGCTACTACATAAATAAACTAAATTCCTAATAAAACTAAATAGCGAACAAAAAATAAATAAAATATAAACGACATTAACTTAAATAAACATCCAACAAAAATAAACAGAGGTTCATCTTAGAACTCTAACCCAAAAAGATTTAGTTACAAATGGTAACTAAAAACAAATTATTAAAGATAAAAACATACCCTAGAAAAATAAGGAGAAGATAGAAACTCCTCCAAAGCTCCTAGAAATTCCTTCCTCTTGAACTGCTCCACTTCTGAACGAGAAATTCTAAATGAGGGAGGTGGGTATTTATAGTGATATTTTCTACCTGTGATTGGACTAAAAGTGCAGGCTTTAACCACAAAAAGCAGAAAAAGACGCTTGAGCCCCGCGCTTTTCAGATGCACGGGGCGCATAGCACACATGCTAGGCGCATATATGTGAGTGTCTCCAAAACCATACCCTAGGCGTATGGTGCATGCCCTAGGTGCATGGCCATTCCCTAGGTGCATGGTGCACTGCCATGATGTCTTAGGCGCATCATGCATGCCCTAGGTGCATGGTGTTGCTTCTCGGGCTCAATTTCTCTTATTTTCTGTCGTTTTAGGTGTTCTTCTTCAAATAACTTACCTCGAAATTTGGGAAGAAAATTTCTCCCTCTTGTAAGTCTCATGAGGCCTCTTGAATCTTCATTCTTGGTCTTCCTAAGTCTTTACAAATCTTCGGATGTTCTTAATTTACCGATTTGCATGATTTCTTCGTGAATTACTTCAAAAACCTCCTAAAATTGCTATGTTTCGGGAAAACTAGAGTTACATACTCAAATATAGAAAACACTACAAAAGTCTTGAAATCATAGACAACTGTTCTAATACTCCTCCTTTTTACTGCTAAAACCTACTAAAAATGACTGAAAAACATGCTAAGAATAACGTAATATGACCTGTCATCAGGTTACCCTACCATTTGGACACTAATCACACACTCTTTTCACGGTTAAATTCTTAATTCAATTACCCTAATTTTGTTTTTATGAATCCTAATATTTCAACAACAACATTAACTTTCATCTCATCTGTTCATCATCATTCTCTCACCATATTCCTCATCATAACATCACTTAAATTCATAAGAGTAAACAACATCACAAATAGAATAAAGACACCCTAAGATGAAAGGATTCTCCCCCTTACCTCGAATTCTTCGAAAAATGCAGCTTTTGGTTCAATTCTCCTTAGTTAAGGTTTGCCTCCTTTCCCCTCCTCTTCTCTCTGATTCTCACGTGCAGCAACAATGAGGTTTCAGACTTTCTATTCTTCTATTTATACTAGAGATTTGGACGATCCATCTATTATTATTTTTCTCTCCTCTAGTTAACATAATTTTACTTCCCCTTCTCACTCACTTATTATTTTTATTTTTGGTCAAGTAGCCTAGTGGCTAGAATTCACCTTTCTCCCTCACTTATTTTATTACCTCTATTCTCACCTCCCATCTATACTATCTGTTATATTATTCCCCTCCTCATTACTTTAATTCACATAAAGTATCAATAATTACCAAACATAATATTTTCTCAATAACGACATCTTATTTACAAGTAAAATGTCTCGTCATCACAATAATAAATCAAGATGCTATTTAATTAACTCTATTAAATAAAATAAAATAAAATATGGGGTGTTATAGGCGGCGTGGTTGATAACATGTCTTGCACAATTTTGTGTAATGCTATGAGACATCTTAAAGAGAGTGACCTGGTTGTGGTCAACCCTGTAATAATTTTGGTAGATAAAAATTCTTTTTCGAAATAGACGTTGGAAATCCAAATATAATAGTTTGGAAATCTAAAACCAACATATATGTAGCAATAGTATATGCTTCACCCCATAACTGGATCAATAGCATTTGCTTTCACATATTTTCCAACAATGGTGATCGTAATCGGGCTCTTGATGCCAATTTGATAGAATAATAGTGAAATTGGGAATTTTTTAGAAGAAAGGGTTTGAGATAATTGAGATAGATTGAAGAGAATCAAAGGGAATGTTTTTTTGAATGAATTGCATTACAAGTAACGAACACATAGTCTATATTTATACTACAAAAGCTTAACAAACTTCAACAAATTTTCTAACGAACTAAATTACAACTTCCTAATAAAACCCACCACCTTTCATTATATTTTTGATAATTAAGTGGAAAGAAAATTAGACACTCCTAAAAAATTGAGATCAAAGACGGACCAAATTCGTGTCTAGCCATATGAGAGATGGAATCAGAGACATGAATAATTCCTCTCCAAAATACTGGTCACAACCCCATTATTTGTTCATCATTCATTACACAATCTATAAATTATAACGGACAAACTTTGAACTAATAACGTCAATCATAATAAAAATGACACTTACAATACATTAAAATATATAGTCATACTAAAAATATATTTAAATAACAATTAGTCATAATAAAAGTGCCCACAACATAAAAATAAAGTTAATACTATAGAAATATGAATCTAATCGATGAAATGATCATCATCCATATTATATTCACCCATGTCATTGATGTAATCATTCTCTCGTACCATGCCAATACAATCCTCTCCTTCATTCCTAACACAACTTTTAGAAACACCTACTACCATCGATTCAATGTTTGTTTTATTCTTTCTTGTTCAAGAGTCTTTTGTTTAAATTGGTTTGTTAATGCTTGAAGTTTATATCTTGATGTAGCAACCTCTTTAGATGATGTTGTATCATTGTGATTTATTTTTTATTTTTTTGTAGATGCTTTAATAGAATCAACTTCAAATCCTAATCTAAATATACCTCACTTCTTGTTGATACCACCAAATACTTCCAAGTATATGTTATTATCTGAATGTACCATACACTGATGACTACTTCCCTCACCACATGAGGTTCCGTCTCACTTTTGTTTATATATTTCCTGACATGTCATCAATATTATAGGAAGAAATGATACGAGGTAAGAGTGGGAAAAATAAATAAAATGTGTAAAGAAGGAGAGGGAGAGAAGAGAACCGAAAATAAGAAGAAAAGAGAAAAGGGACACTAAAAGATAGAAAGAAATGACAAGAAACCATCATCCATTAGAGAAATGAAGGCATACATACAACCCATATTTTTCTTTCTAGAAGTATGTACGCTACCAATTAAACAACCGGTAACATTCTATCCAACAAATAAAATTAGTTACTTATAGTTTTTCTCTAATGGTATTTTTTATGGGATATTACCCCTGACTTTGATTTATTATGTGATAGGTTTGGCTGCAATAATTTAAGTAAGTATTAACACGGAAACCAAATTAATAGAGAAAGAGAAAAAAAAAAGGAAATTTTGGTTAAGGTTGTCGCAAAATAGTTGTACAAATATCATTTCTCTTGTTATTTTCCTTCTTATTATTATTATCGATATTTTGGTTAAGGTTCTGTAAATGATTGTTGGTTTGTTAGGGTGCCAACATATCTTGGATTTCAGTTAATCATTATGATATCTCTATAATATCAATTTTGGTTTTGGAAGTGTGAATCATTTCAAAAAAATTGTTATTGTTAGTAATTAATACACTATTATTTTGTTTATTAGTAGACTTAGTTCAGGGCCCTTAAAATAGACTAGGTTTAAAGACAAATCAAATTAGGAATTCATTCAGGGTCATGTTAACCGGTGCCCCCGAGACACTGGTTAAGAAAGAAAACCAAAAAAAGAAAGTTTTAAATTGAAAAATACACTTTGTTGACTTTTAAGGGATTGACAACACAATTTCCAACGCAATATATACCACTCTCTCCGTTTCAAAATGAGTGTCACTTTAGCAAAAATAATTTGTTTCAAAATGAATGTCATTCTCACTTTTCAATGTACTATTAATTACTTTTTTTCCAATAGTACCCTTAATTATTATTATCCACACAACTTCCAAAGTATCATTTTGTACTTTAATTTATAATGATGACAAACGCACCAATAGCTACGAGGCTATTTTAGTAAAAATATCATATTTTTGGACAACATTATTTCATTCCTTAATATGTGTGCAATTGACTAAAGCGACACTCATTTTAAAACGGAGGGAATATATTTGCTTGTTAACTAGTGCTTCGTGGACACCGGTTAACATTTCTCATTCATTAAACATCAATGAGAAGCCTCTTTCAAAAAATATCTAGTGTAGTCTCATAAATCCTAATCTATTTTGTACTCCCTCCGTTTCAAAATACATGTCCAAGTCAACCACTTCACACATGCCAATGCACAATTTTGACTGTTAATATCTTTAATTATCTAAAGTAAAAAATTATAAAAATTTAATATTTTGAAAATATTTGTCGAGACAAATCAAACAACATCTTTCATGCTAATATTTGTATTTATAGATTAGTTAAAAAATATGGTCAAAGTAAGTCAAGTGAATAGTGCACATTGCAAAAAATGGACATGTATTTTGAAACGGAGGGAGTATATCATTGTGAAACAAAATATATATGTAAATCTTAATGTTGAATTAATCAGGCAACGACAAAACTGTGCATAACTATAATTTTACACGAATTGTGAATTATTATTATTATTATTATTATTATTATTATTATTATTATTATTATTATTATTATTATTATTATTATAATAATTATTATTATTTATAATTTTCCTTTTATATCTACTTACAATATATAAAAACAAGACACTACCAAAATTACTTAACTATACCTAATTTTCTTTCAAACTTTTTCCTTTACAACTTTAGGGTTATTTTTGTCAAATCCACTGTCAAAACCCACTTTACTAAAACCCACTTTCTCACATTTATTTATTTAATAATAAACTTTTCTCTCTCATCCCACTTTCTCACATTTCTTTATTTAATAATAAACTTTTCTCTCTCATCTTTATTTATTTATAATAATAATCTTTTCTCTTTCATCTTTATTTATTTAATAACAAACTTTTCTCTCACTTTTATTTTTTAATAATAAACTTTTCTCTCTCAATCTCACTCTCCTCTCTTATCTTTTTCTTACCAACTTTCTTCATTTTTTCATTTTCTCTCTTTATTTACAACTCCATTTTCTCTACTAATTTTCAATTAGGTTTTACTAACAAGTTTTTTTTTAGAGGAAACTAACTCTCTTTATTTACAACTCCATTTTCTCTACTAATTTTCAATTAGGTTTTACTAACAAGTTTTTTTTTTTAGAGGAAACTAACAAGTGTTGTTGTTATAGCAGAATATGATTTTGTATTTTACGATAACATTATTATTTAATGCGTTAATTATGTTTTAATTAGTATTTTATTAATATCTCTAATTAAACACCGCGATTGTCTAAGTTTTATTAATATATTAATAAAATATATGTGGGTGTATGGACCATATATTAATAAAAATATATATGAGTATATGTTTGTTTTATGGGAATATATAAATATATTCTTATTTCTGAAATTTAATGGGAACTATACATTGATGAAATACAAATGAGTATATATTAACAGAAATATATCTCACTACAGTTAAAACTCTATAAATTAATAATGTCAGGACCGGAGAAATTTATTAATTTAGATAGTTATTAATTTATCGATAAATTAATAATTATTAATTTAAAGAGTTTTTAAGTAATTATACTGTACATACCAAACAAAAAGACGAATTAGTCTATGCCTCTTAGAATTACGTTGCAGCGAACCTTGGGACTCATCGTAAATTTGTAACTACTGTGTTCATATGCATTGGAAATCAATAATGACTTTTGAAGTACAGTAAATGTAAACAAGAGGAATAAATGTGTTCAATGTATTCTTAATATATTTTTTTTTTCAGTTTCTATGAATTATTAATTTATGATTTTCTTGGGACCGAAAATTATAAAGGGATCTCCTGAAAAATTATTATCTTATTATTTTATCGAGTTTTTCAATTTTTTACATTGGCCCAAGTCGGGACCGGACAAATTTATTATTTTAGAGAGTTTATTAATTTACCGAGTATTAATTTAAAGAGTTTCGACTATATATCTTTTTTTTACGGGAATATGTTAGTATATATTTATTTAATACAAATGAGTATATACTAAAAAAAATATATCTCACCATATGTTTTTTTACGGGAATATGTTAGTATATATTTATTTATGAAATGTATTTTCATTTATTAGTTTTTTTAATATCGTCAATACTAAAACAAGTACAATATTATAATATACTATGATTAATCATACTTCAATTTTTTCCGTTGTTTTTTTTTTGAAAATGTATCACTAAAAAAGTCATCGGAGTGTACAATTGTAACACGGGACCCATTTTAGTAACTACAACGATTGATCAGTTTTAATTAGTATTTTTTTAATATCTCTATTTAAACACCGCGACTGCCTAAGTTTTATTAATATATTCAAAAAATATATGTGGGTGTATGAACTATATATTAATAAAAATATATATGTGAGTATATGTTTTACGGGAATATATTAGTATATTCTTATTTCTGAAATCTAATGGGAACTATATATTGATAAATATATATATATATATATATATATATATATGAGCGTATGGACTATATATTAATAAAAACATATCTCACTATATGTTTTTATACTGGAATATGTTAGTATATGTTTATTTGTGAAATGTATTTTCATTTTTTTAATATCGTCAATACTAAAACAAACAAAAAAAATTATAATATACTATAATTAATCATACTTCAATTTTTTCCGTTGTTTTTGAATGTATCAATAAAAAACCCGTTGGAGTGTACAATTGTAACACGGGACCGATTTTAGTAACTATAACGAGTGATCAGTTTTAATTAGTATTTTTAATCTTTCAAAAAATAATAATATTTTTTTCAATATCTTTGTTTAAACACCGCGACTGCCTAAGTTTTATTAATATATTAATAAAGTATATGTGGTGTATGGACTATAAATTAATAAAGATATATATGAGTATATGTTTGTTTTACGGGAATATATTAGTATATTCTTATTTATGAAATCTAATGAGAACTATATATATTGATAAAATATATATGAGTGTATGGACTATATATTAACAAAAATATATCTCACTGTATTTTTTTACGGGAATATGTTAGCATATGATTATTTATGAAATATATTTTACGATAACAATATTATATAATACATTAATTATGATTTTTCACGGGATGCTTATTAGTATTTTTCACACTAAAACATATTAGTAAATAAAAACTATGATTATTTTTATTTATTAGCTTTTTTAATATCGTCAATACTAAAATTTAATATATATTTGTTCATATTAAAATTTAATTATGTTACAATTTTTCATTACTACCGATCAATATATACATTATTATGCTTTAAATACTGTACATATTTTCACCATGGACCAAAAAAAAATCACTATGTCAATCGCAGCCGAGACGCGACACGCGGCAGAGCCGCGGCCATATAGCGCGGCGAAGCCACGCTACCCGTGTGCTGTAGCGCGGGTATCTCGACTAGTCATCAAATAATGAAAAGTTCATAAAAAACGATTGAATTCTTATTATATTAGTAAGTTTTTACGCTACCCCTTTAGAAAATGTACTAAAACGACAAAGACAACACATCAATGTATTTAAAAGACATTTAGTGATTATTCTAATTTTACATAGGGTTTTGAACAACTCTTTAAGTGCTAAAAATATTTCATTAATTTGAGCACACAATGCGCTTAATACACTATAAAATGAGCAAACTATATTATATTTGTTAAATATAAAGGCAGAAAAATATGGCTAAAACACTCAAGTTTGTTTATTCTATAATTATATTTCTTTCTCCATTTCTTGTTGTAACGAACGTTGACGGTGGTAAGCTATTTTTCAATCCTTTCCGGATTTTCTTTAGTTTTTTTTTCTTCGTACACAATCATTTCATTTTATAACATTATTATGTTGTCTTTAATTATTATAGAGCTTATTAAATGTATAACGGATGCTGATTGTCCAACAAGTTTGAATCGCAAGTGGTTGTGTATTAACAACATCTGTAGAAAGATGTGTGTGACCAATGTATGAGTGCCATAACCAAGAGAGTACACTTACTCCATGAATGAAAGAATGGGTTCTTACTTTGGAAGAAAATCTATGCATATATCTTACGCTGATATCTTCTATAATTATCATTTTATTATTTTGTTGGCACCTAATAATTATATGTTTTTTTTATTTTTATTTTTTCTATTTCACGAACCTTGAAATAGGTCTTGTACTCTAAGATGTTGGTAAAATATGGCACACTAAAGAATATTATAACTAGATTGTTTTCTTCTCTTTTAATTTTGGATGTATCGTCATTGCCACTAACTTAGGCATATCGCATTTATTTTCAAAACCACTGCCTATTATAATATTTTAAATAATTAATTCAAACAAAACTATTTTACTTCAAACTCTATAACACTACTAAAAAAATGAGATCAAAGACATATCAATTTCGTGTCTAAAATTGATCAATTCTATCTTCAGCCATATTAGAGACGGAATCAAAGGTCCTTGTGAGCTTAGCTCAGTCGGTATGGACAATGCATAAAATGTTGTAAAATATTGACATAAAATTATATCCAAATAATAATCAACATATAAAAATAAGAAATAATTAAATATTAAAGAGAATAAACAAAAGAGATATAAGTAAACTTATCTGTGCTATATATAATTGTATGACTTGGCCATCGACACAGTTCCATCAATATCTCCACCGACAATTCATATGAAACCCACACAATAGTAAACCAATATATAACCTGAGGCGTGCTGATCGCACTGTCCTTAAGGATTTATCCGCCTCATAAGCGCAAATCCCCCAGGATTCAACATGCTCTTCTTGGTTTGAAACCAAGTATACAGAACTATCAAGAAGAAATATTTTTAGGAGGATGTAACCCAGAATTATATGTCAGACTCATGAAAATCTATTTATGTATAGCTTGAAGCATAAAAAGTAAAGAGGGATATTTGTTTAGATTGTGCATGAGTTTGTAAAAACAAAAGAAAAAAATAGTTTTCCTGATCTTAAAAGTAAAAGAACGTAAACTCCATATATGTACATTGGCAGTTAGCTTTTTGAGCATAAATAGGCACAATCTTCTCAAATACAATAGTAACTCATAGTCAAAGTATAACTGCTTTCTTAACATTGTTTCCGTTGCAAAATAAACACTAGTGCAGAAAACACTTTTTAAATCGGGTGAATTTGACTTTTTAAATCGGGTTAAGATCCGACTTATAGGTAGCCGATTTAAAAAGTGTCTTTGATTTTAAGTCGGCCTCCTTTACCCGATTTAAAATCGTATAATTTAAATCGGTTGAACCCATTTAAAATCTTCTAATTTAAATCGGTTGAACCCATCTAAAATCTTTTAATTTAAATCGGATGAACCCACTTAAAAAGTCTCAAAAGGGATAAAAAAAATCAGTATCATGCATTACTAAATTGAGCAAGCTCATCCAAAATCAGTATCCATCTTGTATTGCATCTACAACGTTTGTACATACACATAATTAAGACAAGAAATTCTCAAATCTCAAATTCATTAGTTTTGCACAAAATATTGAAAACCGTCCAATTGTCAAAATTCTAATTTCAATCTAATCATTTCATTCATTACATATCAATTCACAACTAGAAGAAATCAATTCACTAGCTTTAGGACCTAGAATTTGTTATCAACAACCTTCAATTTTTCCTCCTTGCCAATAACCTCGCTATTGCCCAAAGCATCAACAGAACCAATTGTAATAATCATTACCTGAACCTGTACAAAAAGAAAACATGTTTTAGATTCTACTTATATTTTGTGAGTAGAACAATTGTTGCGCCTAATCTATAAATTCAGTTCATCTGTCGCCATTCTCGCACACTTGTCAGCCACTACTGCTAAAAAAGAGTTACAACACGCTTGTTGCGTCTAATCTATAAATTCAGTTCATTACAATACCAACACCAGAAACTCCAATTGCAGGAGTTACAACATACTTGGTAAATTCCGCCCTATAAAAGAGTGTTTCATTACCAAATAGTTATGAAGAACTCATGCATACATCAGACAACACTGACACCTAGACGATAACAATAATTTGAAAAAAATGAAAGTAATTGAATGTAACCACATGCGAAGTGTACATACTAGACACACATTCAATATGAAATGTTTGTGGTACATAGCAGAATCGTACAAACTAGACAAAAATAAATGGCACCAGCAGAACTCAGAGAACCATTATTACTATTAATAATAGATTGTTCAGACAAATGCTTTTATGGTTCATAAGAAATTACCATACAAATGCTGCTTGTAGACCTGAATATGCAATAAGAGGGATGATCAACAACATATTTGCATCAGAGAATGAACTCTTGAGTGATCTACATAGAGACTTCAGGGACGATGATTCATGCCACGCATCGAGAACAAGATCTCATGAAACGCTGCAGAACGAGAGGCTAGTTCAACTTCAACAGCATATATTTGGAAGAAAAAGAGAGTTTTCACAGCATTCGTACCATTTACAGATGCCTCTAAAAATCTCTAGTGTCATACAGTTAACCTGTAACAAACTCCAAAATAAGTAGTATATCAAGCCTCGTGAAAACGAAGACATCAGTGCCGTTAAATAGCGACTAGTGCTATCTAGTGCAAAATGTTGTCAAATAGTATCTGTAGCAGCACTACATAATTACACCACTCTTGTGTAGTGGAATTTGTAGAAACCGCTGTTTTTTGCAATTTACAACACAGGGAATACATGAACCAGTTTTGCATTGAAATATGAATTGAAATAGTAGAGTTTAAAACTTCTCCATGAGAATCTAAAAGGGCAAAATGGTGGAACGATTTTCTTAATCTTGTATTATGAACGATTGATATCATGAAGCATGAGAAGTGATATGTTTTATCTTATTTAGAATTGAAGGATATGGAAGACATAACAATTAAGAGAAGAGTTGGTAGATGAAGGATATGTCGCACACCCTCATATTGTGCTTCATCGCTCGATGCTTGGCTGATTTTTCATCAATTTCTGACTCATGAACATAGTTGTAGATGAAGGCTCTAAATGCAAGTGATAGGAAAAAGTATTATATATAATCTAAACCCTCTTAGTCTAGCAACTGTTAAATCAGATGAATAATCGTAACATCAAATATATAAAGAGACTAGAGCATTCGACAATGAGTAAAACTCAAATATAATATATTCAAATAGATAAATACAGAAACAAAAGTATCATATCAATCACATAAGAGAAATTGACAAAAAAAACTTGATGATCTTGATTTAAATGTAGTTATCATCTTAGTTTTGGTACTGTAAATATTAGCAGCACAATATTTCAATAAGAAAAATACTAAAAACTATTAAAACATATCATATAAACCCACACGAAGAGGTTGCCACAAGTGCAGTTCTGCCTACTTTAAATTTATGTAGTTTTAAAAATGAAAGTATGCACATCGAATCTAGTCTATCAAAAGGCAGAAGACAAATAATAAGTCAGTCACCTTCATTAGCTCTTCAAGCAGGCAAGGTGCTGTCTCGAAAATCCGTCTGAAATCACTTGCTAAAGATGGAGACAGGGCTGCAAATGCGCGAGTCAAACGAGCTCGATCTAACAGCTCCGTCTAAAAAAAAATAGCATTAAGCAAGCAGGCAAGGTGCTGTCTCGAAAATCCGTCTGAAATCACTTGCTAAAGATGGAGACAGGGCTGCAAATGCGCGAGTCAAACGAGCTTGATCTAACAGCTCCGTCTAAAATAAAATAGCATTAAGGGTGAGAATAAAAAGGATTATTTGAAATCAAAATAGAATATATGTATTTATGAAAAAAGAAAAGGAAAAAAATAATACATTATTTGGCATAGAAATCCATACAAAAAGATACCTCTACTAATACAGGATGCTCTTCCAAAACTTGGTCCGCTCTTGCTTAATGTTCTTGAGGTCAAGATTCACACATCAACAATCCAAGGCAAAGGTATCCCACAAGATGCCCCATCAAAATTCAGATGGATTTGAGGGAGAGCTATATCCATTTGAAATCCCTGCAATAAAATATTCTGCATACTCCATTAAGCATGTAAACTACCATAAATTGTGATGCATAAGGGAAAGTGAAGGAGAAATAGGGAATTCTAGAGAATTAGAGTTGAGATAGACTTGTATATTTTATTTAGATTGGTACAAGAGTACAATGGTGTATTTAATTATAGTACAACTAGCTAATACAATTTATATTTTACGGATATATCTCAAGTTGTACAACTAGCTAAACAAAATGAATGCAATACAACACTAATGAGTTCCACCAAACTAATGAACAAACATGAAGATCAATCAATATTATAAAGAAAACAATAATTCCCAAGATTAGCTATAAAAGTCTATCCATGGTAAATGCAAAGTAAAACAAAGCCATCAGTCTCAATCCCAAAGTTTAATGCAATGTGATTTTTATTCTCCTCTTTCATTTCGAAGATAACAAACAAGGGTATACTAACACTACTTGTGGAGTTGTAGTAGACTATACTCATTAATTCATTCATTCATAGCAGCAACCAAGGGTATACTAATGCTATTTGAAACATAATACTTTCGATTCTCAAACTTTTAAGACGAGAGAGGAAACAACTAGCCACCAGAAACCATTAAAATCAATATTTTTTTCAACAATTTCAGAATTAATTTGATGACTAACATGAACCCCTTAAAATCAACATTATTTTTCAACAATTTCCTCAATTTCAGCATGAAAAACATTACTTTAAACAAAAATATGAACACACAATTTAGAAAATATACAAAACTGGAAGTTAACAAAGAATTTCAAGACATTAGCATTTAAAATCGAAAATCACATGCAACAAAAGAAAGATGAACACGGAAGGAGAAAGAGTGCACCTGTGAGTCGTTCAATCGTAACGCTGCGACGTGATAGAAAGGGATTAAACAGTTGGTTTGTGTGACGGTGAGGGATTTGCAGAGAATAGAGGGTTTCAGTGAGGGTGAGGGATTTGGTGAGGTTTCGCAGCAACCTTGAGTTGATGAGTGGGTTTCGCGACGGCGGTGGGTGGATGTGGGAGTTTCACGACGGCGGTGGGTTTGAGGGTTAATAAGAGGGTCGATTGATGATAGTTGGTTGAGATTTGGATTTCGCAAGGAAAGGGGTGAGGCAAAGGTGAGAAATTAGGTTTGGGGATCTGATGAATTTGGGTCTTCGATTCAATATTATGTTAAAGTTTTATTTTAACTGTAATATAAAATTGTTTTTAAATGGGGTTACACGATTTAATATTTATTGTTGCCAAAATTCTTTCTTGGTATGGGTTTTTAAGTCAAGTAGATTGCAACCCATTTAAAAACTCTGAGCTAATAAGTGCTTTTTGCACTAGTGAAATACCATGTGCCCAATTTATTGTTTCAAATGAGAGTAGACTTAATCCACTCAAAATGATGTGGCTAAACAAATTAGACCAGGTCAAATATTATAATTAATAATATGATAATAATTTTTTTTATTAAAATATTTTTCTATATTTCTCAATTAAAAATATGGGACACAAAATATTTGAAACTTTTGAAATATACTCAAAATTTACAACAAAAATATGCAAGGTCAGGGGTTCAAACCCCGACCACCAAAAAAAAGAGACGGAATCAAAGACATAGTACATGTTACAATAATTTCTCCCCAAAATACGAGATTTTGCTAGAAAGAAAAATCTAATGCTAACAGCATGCAGAGATATATGATTCCATCTCCAAATCTAATTGTTTTTTAAATTTGTTCATCATTCATAACACAGCCTATCTATATATTATAATGTACAAAATTTGAACTGATAATGTCATTCATAAGAAATATGATTCTTACAATACATTTACAAAATATAGTTAAATAACAACTGGTCATAACAAAAATGTCCACAACTTAAAAATAAAGTTATTACTATAGAAATATGAATATAATTGATGAAATGATCATCATCCGTATTATATTCCCCCATGTCATTGATGTTATCATCCTCTCCTTCCATGCCAGTATCATCCTATCCTTCATTCGTAACATAACTTTTAGTAACACTCGCTAGCATCAATTCAATGTTTGTTTTATACTTTCTTCTTCAAGACTCTTTTGTTGAAATTGTTTTTGGACCGTCATCATATTCCTAAGGGCATAGGAGCCCTTCAAAAAGGGCTCTAAGCCCTCCAGAAAGGCCTGGGCGCCCTCTGGAAAGGCCGGGGCGCCCTCCAGAAAGATTCCTGAGCCCTGGCGCGCCCCCTAAAGGGCGCCGCCTCATTAAAACTTCTAGAAGCCTCTAGAAAGCGCCCAAAAGCCCCAAAATACACAAATACCCCTGTTGCTTGGAAACCAAGCAACCGAAGCCCAAGCCCATAGCAGGCTATAAATACCACTCTTGAGAGCATTCTCAAGGCATCTAATCATCAGTCTAAACCCTAGAATCCTAGTATTCCTTACCGTACTTTTTTGCAAGTACAGTTGGCGCCGTCTGTGGGAAACAGGTAAAACTAACCTTGACCACGTTTCGGGATCGCAAATCGTGATTCAGGAACCCTCAAACTAGACCTCTGAATCGTAAAACTCCTTTGCGATTTAGAAACCCTAACCCCCTTTCGACCAACCTAAATCGCACCTCACGTACGATTTAGAGAAAAGCCCCTCGTCATGGCAACAGCCGAAGAGTTGGAATCCATGCGAACTCAACTCGCTCAACTGAAGGATCACAACGATGCCCTTCAGGCCTCAATGGAGACCATGCAACAAAAACAACTGGAGGAGAAAGAAGAATCACACCATGGCGAGTTAGATGACCCAGAACCACAACCATTATCCACTGAAATCTGGGACGCACCAGTTCCAGAGGGCTTCAAGCCGCCCCACCTATCCACCTTCGACGGAAAGAACGACCCCATGGAGCATGTCACGGCCTTCAATACACGCATGGCGGTCGTCGGGGCTCCCGATTCTCTGAAATGCAAATTGCTAGCAGGTACTTTCACTGACGCCGCCTTACGCTGGTACATGAATCTCCCACGTTTCTCCATCCTCAGCTACCAGGACATGACCAGAAAACTCATACAACAGTTCTCCGCTAGTCGACATCGCAAGGTCCCAGCAACTAGCCTTTTCAATGTGCGACAAGGGCATAATGAATCCCTCAGAGACTACCTGGCTAGGTTCAACGATACAACCATCAAGGTAATCAACCCCAACCAGGAAGTGTTCGTAGGAGCTTTCCAGAACGGACTAAGGGCAGGGCAGTTCAACGAGTCTCTAGCCCAGAAACCTGCGGATTCCATGGAAGAAGTTATAGCCAGGGCAGAATGTTACATCAAGGGCGAGGAGAGCAACGCAGAAAAGAAGGCCAGAGACGCCAAGGAACGCGCAAACAATCCAGAGCGGCGACCTTATCAACCAACAGCTGGCAGAGATCGCGCCCCCTACAGAAGGCCGGAGAGGCGACCGTTCAATCCGTATTCTCAAAGGGACTTCACGCCCTTAAATACTAGGCCAGAGCGTATCATGAAGGAGGTCTTCGAAGCAAGGCTGATCCCAGAGCCCTTGCCAGCCCGCAGCCCCGTCATGGGAAGGGATGAAGACAAATGGTGCAAATATCATAAGGTACGAGGACACGACACAGACTCGTGCATTCATCTTCGCCAAGAAATCGAGCGACTGATACAAAGTGGGAAGCTAAGAGGATACGTCAGGGACAGAAGGGGCGAGAATAAACAAAAAACGGATCATAAAAAGGAGGAAGTGAACGACGAAAAAAGACACGCCATAAACACTATTTCGGGCGGCTTCGCCGGAGGAGGGGAGTCGAGTTCGTCGCGAAAGAAATATGTGAGGCAGGTAATGTTGTGCCAGGAGTATGAAGAGACAGATCAGAAGCACGAACCAGAGGTGTCCTTCACGCCCAAAGATTATCGAGACGTAGTACCCCACGACGACGACCCCATGGTCGTCACTTTACAAATCTTCAAGTGGGACGTGAAGCGGGTGTTGATAGACCCAGGAAGCTCTGCGGATATTCTTTACTACGACACATTTGATCGAATGGGGCTAGACCCAGAGCAGCTGCAACCTTTCAGAGGAACTCTGGCAGGCTTCACGGGCGAGCAGGTTCATGTGAGAGGATACATCACCCTAAAGACAACTTTCGGAAGCGGATCTCACGCCAAAACCATTCGAGTCAGGTACCTCGTCGTAAACTCGCCTAGCTCCTACAACATCATCATAGGTCGCCCTGCCTTCAACCTGTTGGGCGGATTCTTATCCACGAAGTTCCTAGTAATGAAGTACCCTCTTGACTCTGGAAAGATTGGAACCGTTCGAGGCGATCAAAAACTCGCTAGGGAATGCTATCATAACAGTTTGCGTTTGCAAAAGACCAGAAAGAAGCCAAGTAGTGAGGTAACGCACGAAGTTAACATGATCGATCTGGATCCCAGAGAAGGCTTCCAGCAAGAACGCCTAGAACCCACTGAAGAATTAAAAGAAGTCTCCATCGGACCAGAAGCCCACCATACAACAAAGATTGGCACGTCACTATCCCCTGAAGAGGAGGTCGCCCTGATCGAGCTACTAAAGAAGAATCTGGATCTCTTCGCCTGGCATCCGTCAGAAATGCCAGGGATGGACCCCGACATTGCTTGCCACCACCTATCTATCAAGGCTGGCGTGAAACCGATAGCACAGCGGAAAAGGAAGATGGGCGAGGAAAGAAGGAAGGCAGTTGATGAGGAAGTGAAAAAGTTAGTTGAAGCCCACTTTATCAGCGAAATAAAGTATCCCACATGGTTAGCCAACACCGTCCTTGTTAAGAAAGCAAACGGGAAGTGGCGAATGTGCGTAGACTACACGGATTTAAACATGGCGTGCCCCAAAGATCCTTATCCTCTCCCTAACATTGACCACCTGATCGACAGCGCCTCAGGTTACAAAACGCTAAGCTTTATGGATGCCTATTCAGGTTACAATCAAATACGGATGGACCCTCTGGACGCTCCAAAAACGGCCTTTATTACCATCACAAAGAATTATCACTATGAAGTCATGTCTTTTGGTCTAAAGAACGCAGGCGCCACCTTCCAGCGATCTATGGACACCGCGTTCTCCGCGCAGATAGGACGAAATCTTGAGGTGTATATTGACGACCTGGTCGCAAAAACGAAAGAGGGATACAGCCACTCTGAAGATCTGGAGGAGATATTGAGCCAGGTTCGAAGGTATAGGATTCGTCTGAATCCAGCAAAATGTTCTTTCGGAGTGCAGGCGGGAAAATTCTTAGGTTTCCTCTTAACAAGACGAGGCATCGAAGCAAACCCTGACAAATGCCAGGCGATCATCAACATGAGAAGCCCCACCAACATCAAGGAAGTGCAGCAACTCACAGGTAGGCTCGCCGCTCTTTCTCGTTTCTTGTCCTGCGTCGGCGACAAAGCCTTCTCTTTCTTCGCCTCCATTAAGAAAAAGGAGAGATTCGAGTGGACTCCAGAATGCGAAGATGCTTTCCAGCAAATTAAGAAGTTCTTAGCTAGTCCGCCCATCCTTCAGCGGCCAAATCCGAACGCCGTTCTTTTCCTGTATCTGGCGATTTCTGACAACGCCATGAGCACAGTCTTGGTAGAAGATTCAGCAACAGGAGAAAAGCCGATTTATTTCGTCAGCAGGGTGTTCAAGGGGGCAGAGCTGCGGTATCAGAAGATAGAACGTCTCGCCCTTGCTGTCGTCGTAACAGCCAGGAAGCTTCGCCCCTACTTCCAAAGTCACAAGATCGTCGTAAAATCAGATTACCCGATCAGGCAAGTGCTGGGGAAACCTGACCTGGCCGGAAGAATGGTAGCCTGGTCCGTAGAGCTTTCAGAATATGACGTCCAGTTCGTACCAAGGGGGAGCATCAAATCCCAAGTTTTGGCAGACTTTGTAGTAGAGCTCGCCTCTCCAGTACAGGAACAACCTCCTTTCGTATGGCTCTTATCTGTAGATGGCTCATCCAACCTGAAAGGCAGTGGTGCAGGCGTTATCTTGGAAGGACCGGACGACGTTCTCATCGAACAATCCCTCATATTCGAATTCAAGGCAAGCAACAATCAGGCCGAGTATGAAGCTTTAATAGCTGGCATGACCTTAGCCCTAGAGATGGGCGCCGAAAATTTAAGAGCTAAGAGTGATTCCCAGCTCGTAACAAGCCAGATCACGGGCGACTACCAGACGAAAGACACACAGCTGGCCAAATACCTGACTAAGGTGCAGAGCCTCGCCAAGAAATTTAGCTTCTTCGAAGCCATTTATGTACCACGGGAGCAGAATTCCAGAACAGATTTATTGGCAAAACTCGCCAGCACCAAACGACCAGGCAACAACAGAACAGTTATCCAGGAAGTAGTTGCAACACCCAATACGAAGGTGGCCGAAGTACTTCAGGTCGTAGAGAACACAGGAGGATGGATGGAGCCATTGCTTAGATATTTGACAGGATCATTCACACCAACCAACGACGAGGAAGAACAGACAATCAGAAGGCGAGCGTCCAAATTCACTTTGGTCTCTGGGAAACTCTACAAAAGAGGCCGCACGACTCCCTTGCTACGATGCCTAGGAGAAGACGAGACGCACTTGGTCCTTCTGGAAGTACACGAAGGCGTTTGCGGTAGCCATATAGGCGGGCGAGCTCTAGCCGCCAAACTCCTCCGCGCCGGCTACTATTGGCCCACCATGCTTCAGGATAGCTCGACTTTCGTAAAGAAGTGTGACAAGTGCCAAAGGTTCTCTGACAGGAAGCATGTCCCAGCTCAGGAGTTGACCTCTGTATACTCGCCATGGCCTTTTCACAAATGGGCAGTCGACATCATTGGACCCTTTCCTCTCGCCCCAGGACAGCTGAAATTTCTCATAGTGGGAGTAGATTACTTCACCAAATGGATCGAGGCGGAAGCAGTCGCCAAGATAACTGCGGAAAGAGTAAAGAAATTCTACTGGAAGAAGATCATCTGCCGTTTCGGCCTACCTAAGTGCATAGTGTCAGATAATGGAACTCAGTTCGCAAGCTCAACAATGTTGGACTTCTGCAAGAACCTAGGGATACAGACAAAATTCGTCTCGGTAATTCACCCGCAAGCCAATGGGCAGGCCGAGTCGGCCAACAAAGTTATTCTTAGCGGGATCAAAAAGAAATTAGAGGCCGCCAAAAGTTTGTGGGCAGAACAACTCCATGAGGTATGAATAATTTACAGAATCAATTTACTCTCGCCTCAACTTTCCAAAGCTTTTAAAATCTCTTTCAAGCTACTATACTATATATAAACAAATGCATCGATCAAAATAAGTACAGGTATTATGGTCCTACCACACTACCCCCCATTCTACAACCAAGGAGACGCCGTTTACTATGGTTTATGGCACAGATGCCATGATACCGGTCGAAATCGACACCCCCACATGGAGGCGAGATACGTTTTCAGAAGAAGGTATCTATCTTATTCCGCCAGGCGACTAACATTTTTTAATGCAGGGAAATATTGCTATTGTAAATTTACGTGTTATTTTCCTTAAAAAAGCTAATGAAGTAGGTATGGCGGTAAGCATGGACGTCATTGATGAGGTAAGAGAGCAGGCACACATCAGGGAATTCGCAGCCAAGCACAGAGCAGCTAGACGGTACAACTCCAGAGTGACGCCCAGGGAGATGAAAGAAGGCGACTTAGTCCTCAAGCAAGTCGTCGCCCCAACCAGAATAGGCAAACTATTTCCAAACTGGGAAGGACCTTACAGAATCAGAGAAAAATACGCTCACGGGGCGTATAAGTTAGAAGAACTGAACGGAGACGCCGTACCTCGCACTTGGAACGTGGCCAATCTGCGTCACTATTATAGCTAGATTCTTTTTCTTTTAAATTTTAATTTTATTATGTACCAAATAAGGATGATGTAAGATCACCACTGCAACTCTTATATTTTGACTATATCAATAATACAGGGTTAGGGTGGCACTCTTTTCCCCTGCAAGGGCAGGGGTTTTTAACGAGGCGCCCTTTCCTTTTTCATATCTATGATTCTATCCACATTTTTTCTATCATGCAAACAGAATTCGCTCCCTGAAAGAACAAAGATAAAGGATCCACAACGCCAACCTTGATAAAGGCTCTGGCTGCGTCGACGCATCAACTCGCCTAGCCTTCCATCAGAGTTGGAAGTGTAAAATAAAAAAGTCTTCCCTCAGAGCGGGAAGCAAAAGTCCTCCTTCAGAGTAGGAGGCGCCTTCCATCAGAGTTGGAAGTGTAAAATAAAAAAGTCTTCCCTCAGAGCGGGAAGCAAAAGTCCTCCTTCAGAGTAGGAGGCGCCTTCCATCAGAGTTGGAAGTGTAAAATAAAAAAGTCTTCCCTCAGAGCGGGAAGCAAAAGTCCTCCTTCAGAGTAGGAGGCGCCTTCCATCAGAGTTGGAAGTGTTAAATAAAAAAGTCTTCCCTCAGAGCGGGAAGCAAAAGTCCTCCTTCAGAGTAGGAGGCGCCTTCCATCAGAGTTGGAAGTGTCAAATAAAAAAGTCTTCCCTCAGAGCGGGAAGCAAAAGTCCTCCTTCGGAGTAGGAGGCGCCTTCCATCAGAGTTGGAAGTGTCAAATAAAAAAGTCTTCCCTCAGAGCGGGAAGCCAAAAGTCCTCCTTCAGAGTAGGAGGCGCCTTCCATCAGAGTTGGAAGTGTAAAATAAAAAATTCTTCCCTCAGAGCGGGAAGCAAAAGTCCTCCTTCAGAGTAGGAGGCGCCTTCCATCAGAGTTGGAAGTGTTAAATAAAAAAGTCTTCCCTCAGAGCGGGAAGCAAAAGTCCTCCTTCAGAGTAGGAGGCGCCTTCCATCAGAGTTGGAAGTGTCAAATAAAAAAGTCTTCCCTCAGAGCGGGAAGCAAAAGTCCTCCTTCAGAGTAGGAGGCGCCTTCCATCAGAGTTGGAAGTGTTAAATAAAAAAGTCTTCCCTCAGAGCGGGAAGCAAAAGTCCTCCTTCAGAGTAGGAGGCGCCTTCCATCAGAGTTGGAAGTGTCAAATAAAAATGTCTTCCCTCAGAGCGGGAAGCAAAAGTCCTCCTTCAGAGTAGGAGGCGCCTTCCATCAGAGTTGGAAGTGTCAAATAAAAAAGTCTTCCCTCAGAGCGGGAAGCCAAAAGTCCTCCTTCAGAGTAGGAGGCGCCTTCCATCAGAGTTGGAAGTGTAAAATAAAAGTCTTCCCTCAAAGCGGGAAGCCAAAAGTCCTCCTTCAGAGTAGGAGGCGCCTTCCATCAGAGTTGGAAGTGTTAAATAAAAAAGTCTTCCCTCAGAGCGGGAAGCAAAAGTCCTCCTTCAGAGTAGGAGGCGCCTTCCATCAGAGTTGGAAGTGTCAAATAAAAAAGGCTTCCCTCAGAGCGGGAAGCAAAAGTCCTCCTTCAGAGTAGGAGGCGCCTTCCATCAGAGTTGGAAGTGTCAAATAAAAAAGTCTTCCCTCAGAGCGGGAAGCCAAAAGTCCTCCTTCAGAGTAGGAGGCGCCTTCCATCAGAGTTGGTAGTGTAAAATAAAAGTCTTCCCTCAAAGCGGGAAGCCAAAAGTCCTCCTTCAGAGTAGGAGGCGCCTTCCATCAAAGTTGGAAGTGTACTATCTTCCCTCAGAGTGGGAAGCAAAATCCTCCTTCAGAATAAGAGACGAAAGAATAAACGCCAGGCGTCTCGACGTGACATTTCAGGGCGACGAAATGTACCAGATGAGTGATAGAGATTTAAATCTAAAAAGAGACGCGGTCACTGAAAACTCTCACTTTTGAAGAAACAACTCATGAAGACGCATTAAACATATAGAACGAAATCGAAAGCAACGTAGAAAATCATAAAATTATTTAAACATTTGCAGAATATCAAGCCACAACAGGAAAGAGATACCGCATCTGACATAAGCATATGTAAACATCCAAAGTCACAAATCGCCGGGCAAATAAAAGAGTGTTTAAAAGGGCGCTCTAAGAAGCCGCCAATATCAAGTTACAGACCAAGAAACTTAGTTCGAATAAAAAACAAATAAAAAAGCACAAGACTATTCATCGTCCACCAACTCGCCGTTCACGATGATCTTGAAGGGATCAAGCTCTTCAACTTTGGCCTCTGGGTTAAATAAAAGCACCTGCTCCTTAGCACGCATAAAGCCGTCCTCAAAGTATAGCGCTAGAGCCCGCCGCCCTTCGTCTACCGCCAACTCTGATTTTTCTAACGCAGCTTTCATCGCGTCCTTCTCCGCCTCCGCATCCTCCTTAGCCTGCTTCATTTCCTCCAGGGCGGATTCAGCAGCTGTTTTGTCCTTCAACGCCTCCTTAAGGCGGCTTTCAAGTCCAGAAGACTTATGTTTCCATTTCTCCACGTCTTCCGCAGCATCATTGTGCTTCTTCTCCACTAGGTCATACTTCGTCTCCAAGCAATGGCTCAAAAGCATAGTTCTCAAAGCTGCAGTATGGATATCCGCCACCAGGTCGCTGCACTTAGCTTTCACTCCAGCTTCCACGTCCACCTTAGTAAAAGGTACTTGTTCCTTCATATACCTGCCAGATCATCAAACAATAAAGTCACTAAAATTCAAAGACCTAACGACCAAAGGAATTAACGCCTAAGAAAACAAGGATAGTATTGTACCGGCGAATGTCGAACCCGGAATGCCAGAAAGAGTCCATCACGTCGTCATTCAGAGAAGTCCCTCCAATTTCTTTTCCCGAGGGAGGGCGGCTGCTGCTAGGTTTAGATCCCCGACCCGTCCTCGCCTTCTTAGACGAAGGAGAGGCCGCCGAAGTAGGGGCATTTCCTCCACCAGCGTTTTCTAAATCGTCCACCTCAATCACACCAGAATCACCTTTAGCGGACTCCTTCCTCTTCAACCTCCTCAAGGAAACGCCCCCTGGACTGCTGGACACGTAGCCATCAGGGTTCTTACTTCTCTCCAACTCAGCCAAATACTTCCTCATCTCCGCGCCAGTAAGGGGCAACATTTCGCCTGCACAAAGTAGAACAAACTCAGGTGAGTAAATCAAATAAAATGCCAAAACCAAAGCAAATGCGAAACTTTTAAAAGACACTCACGCAAATAGGTTTCCATGCGGACAACGTCGCCCTCCCTATTTAACAGGTCATGAATATTTGTCAATGGAACCTTCTCCAGGAATTGAGTTAGCTCATGCTCATAGGACGACATCGCATCCAAGTCATACCCTTTCACCGCCAAAGGGGCACTGGACCACCGAAGAGGAAACTTTGGCTCGCCATTCACCAGAACTGAGGACGTCGAGCATCCAGGCGACCCCTGCACTCTAACAAAAGTATCCCGCCACTCCTTCTTAAAATTACTAGCGTAAGTGGGAAAGAGCCTCTTTCCAGAGTGAGCAGAGATAGCTATCCAGGTCCCTTTGTTAACATCTTTGGTACCATAGAATTGGAAAAAGACGGCGACAGAAGGATCAAGACCCAGCGACTTACATAGAATTTCGAAACCCCGAATAAACGCCCAGCTATTAGGAAAAATCTGTGTGGGCGCCACATTCAGAAACTTCAATACGTCCATCTCAAAAGGCGTAAAAGGAATTTTCACGCCGAATTCCTCTAAGACGGCGGTATAGACAAAGTAAGATTCGTCCCCCTCGCCCGCCATCTCTTGATCACACACGCGCTCGTCTGGATCACAAGACAACAGCACCACGTCCTCTTCCCGCCCGGTAGCTGAAATATCGAACTTACTTCGAAATGAATCCATAGCAGAAACATCAACATAAAGGGATTCTTCTAACAACACTTCTTCCGCGAACAAAGACATTCCTAGTGACCTAGAAGGTAATCTTTTCCACTCCACTGCGCGCGAAGTCCCCTGAAGCGGACGAATTTCCCAGCACTCGTCCTCCTTAGCTGCCCCTGAAGTGGCAGACAGAAACACACAATCACTATCATGGCCCGAATTAGCACTTGACTCGCTCGAAAGGTCACTGAACAATTCTTCCCCGAATAACCCATCGTAATAGGCATCCCAATCGATAATCCCATCAGCACCGGTAGCGTGCCTCAGGCACGCTTTCCTCAAGTTCTCTTTTTCAATCGGATCAACGGGTTGGACCAGTTTCCCCTCACCATCGCACTCCCTAATTAGAACCATCTCCTAAACTAACGTTTTTCGCTCTAAACATAAAAATACAAAAAGAGGGAAAAAGAAGGGATGAGAAGTCAATAAGTACCTGCGAGGGAGTGGGAGACGGATCTGCAGATGCTATAAACCGGCAAACAAAACGTGAAGAGAACCGAAGAGGAGAGCAGCAAGGAGCGTTGGACAAATGAAAAATGAAGAAATGAAAACCTAGAAGTCCGTTTTTAAGGGAGAAGCAAAAGCCGCCTCGGGAAGCGTGCCAGGCACAGTTAAGATCAGGACACGTGGCGGACATAAAATGGTTCAAGGCATGTCAAAGGTCAGTAAACACCCCAAGAGCGCCTTGGGGAGCTCGCCATACAAAAGGAACATACGAGATCGCCTAATGGCGACCTCCTTCGAGCAAAACATACACGAAGCAAACCCGAATCACCAACCAACTCGCCTTGACCCAAGACTCGTGCTTAGGGGGCATGCAGGATACGGGCACACAGAACAAACACCCTCGGGTTCCGTCAAAGCATTCCATGACAGACTCAGTACAACGCTCCAAGTTCAGAACATATATCTACCCTCGGGGTCTCCGTGACATTCGTAAACCGCCCTGGAGAAATCCTTCGAAATAGTCTGGCTGCATAGCGGGATTTCATGAAACCATCATCACTTCACCTTGTCCCAAGACTCGTGCTTGGGGGACTGTGGACCGTCATCATATTCCTAAATGAATCAAATGATCCCAGAAAGACTCTTCGCATGACATCATCACTTCACCTTGTCCCAAGACTCGTGCTTGGGGGGCTGTGGACCGTCATCATATTCCTAAGGGCATAGGAGCCCTTCAAAAAGGGCTCTAAGCCCTCCAGAAAGGCCTGGGCGCCCTCTGGAAAGGCCGGGGCGCCCTTCAGAAAGATTCCTGAGCCCTGGCGCGCCCCCTAAAGGGCGCCGCCTCATTAAAACTTCTAGAAGCCTCTAGAAAGCGCCCAAAAGCCCCAAAATACACAAATACCCCTGTTGCTTGGAAACCAAGCAACCGAAGCCCAAGCCCATAGCAGGCTATAAATACCACTCTTGAGAGCATTCTCAAGGCATCTAATCATCAGTCTAAACCCTAGAATCCTAGTATTCCTTACCGTACTTTTTTGCAAGTACAGTTTTGTTAATGCTTGAATTTTATATTTTAATGTAGCAACCTCTTCAGATTATGTTGTATCATTATTATTATTATTTTATTTGTAGATGCTTTAATATAAGCAACTTGAAGCCCTATTCTAAATATACATCCATTCTTGTTTTTTTTTCTTTTTAAGGATACATATCCCTTCTTGTTGATACAACCAAATACTTTCATGTATATGTTATTATCTAATTGTACCATAGATCGATGACTACTGCCCTCACCACATGAGGTTTTGTCTATATATATATATATATATATATATATATATACACATTTCCTTAAAATATAATAATTATTCAATATTTTTTTAAAAGGAAAAATTAAATTAAAACTATATATATATATATATATATATATATATATATATATATATATACATTTCCTTAAAATATAATAATTATTCAATATTTTTTTAAAAGGAAAAATTAAATTAAAACAACACTTAATAGAGAACATGTAGGGTGGTGAATATGAAAAATATAAACATATATTGCACAATAATATTCCAGACATTACTTATTGAAAGTTCAACACCATAATCACATACCACATAAGTACTTACTACTAGGGTCAACTCTCTTTTGGTATCTTTCGCTAGTTACTAACTAATTACTTCCTAGATAGGCCGATATAAATATCAAGATATAAGCATCAATATTAGGCCTTGTCACAACCTAAGTACCTAAACTAGGGTTGCACTCCTTTCAAATAAACTAAACCTAATAAAACTTAATAGCGAACAGAAAATAACTAAATAAACGACATTAAATTAAATAATTATCCAACAAAATACATAGAAGTTCGTCTTATAACCCTAGCTTATAAATATCTAGTTACACATGGTAACTAAAGACAAAATACAAAAAGATAAAAACATACCCTAGAAAGATAAGGAGATGATGAAACTCCTCCAAAAGCCCCTACAATTGCCTTCATCTTGAACTGCTCCAGTTATGAACGAGAAATTATGAATGAGGAAAGCAGTATTTATAGGAAAATTTTCCACCTGACTTGGGGTAAAATCACGAGCTTCTAGGGGCGAAAATGTTACATAAAGCGACTTTATTCGCAAGCAACCATACACTGGGTGCCTAAGAGATGTACCAAGCGCATGTGCTTGGCAACTCCAGGCGCCTGGAGCCCCCTAGCATGCGCGTGGGGCTTCCTACACTCGTGTGGGAGCCTGGGTGCTTCTGTGTAAATTATATGCTAAAATGCATGTTTTCTTCGCCTTTTTAGGTGTTTGCTTCAATGTAAGATGTCTTGAAACCTGAGAACATAATTTCTCCCTCTATAAAGTCTTCTCAGGCCTCGTGAATCTTCATTCTTCATCTTCCCAAAGACCACATAAATCTTCAGATGTCTTGTTTTGCCTGATTTGCATGATTTCTTCGTGAATTACATCAAGAACACCCTAAAATTGCTATGTTCTGGGAAGAATAGAATACTCAAATATAGAAAACAATACAAATGTCCCGAAATCATAGACAATTGATCTAATATTCATCTATTTTGCTGGTAAAACCTACTGCAAATGACTGAAAACATACTAAGAATAGTAAGATGACATGTCATCAATATTATAGGAAGAAATGATACGAGGTAAGAGTGAGAAAAATAAATAAAATGTGTAAAGAAGGAGAGGGAGAGAAGAGAACCGAAAATAAGAAGAAAAGAGAAAAGGGACACTAAAAGATAGAAAGAAATGACAAGAAACCATCTTCCATTAGAGAAATGATGACATACATATAACCTATACTTTTCTTTCTAAAAGTATGTATGCTACCAATTACGCAAATAATACAAGGTAGAATTATATCCAACAAACATTCCCCAATTGGCATGTCATGCGGCACGGAGATGATAAAAACTCATCATATTTAATTGAGAAAATCATGTTATTGTCAAACTTCAAAGAAAGATAAAGGTAGATATGACAATTATAATTTGTACAATTTCTCTATACTGTAATTATGGTTTCATGTATCTTGATTTAAAAAAAATAATAATTAGTTCCTTTAAGATAGCACATATACTTACAACAATCTTTGCTTGGTTTTCATTGAACTATTCGATTACCCCTTGGCCTATGAAGAAGTCGCTTGTAAAGCTCATAACTTGTGGGTTCCTATTCATGTCAAATATCTACAATAATAAATATCAAGTTATTACAAATTTAATTAAACATTCAATCTTATAATAATAGTTAAGAACCATTCTCTGTAAATGCATAAACCTTTGGCTTAAGTATTACGCAATTATTTTGGTTTTGATTGGATGTCAAAACTTTAGGTTTAGAATTTGTGTAACTAAGTAACTCCAAAAATATCAAGATCACAATTCATTTTCAAATTTCATACTTGTATGTTTTGAAAATGGGTATACATTCGCTGCATTTTATTTTTTGGAATTTTCAAGTTTTTAAATGAGTGAATCAAGCCGCTCAAAGGTGTGAATCGTTTCAATGAATCTCTCTGATTGTGTGAATTGATTCAGTCAATAGAGTGAGTCGTTTCACTCATTAGATTGAATCGTTTTACTCATTTTTAACAAATTCATTCACTCTTTTTTAAAAACTATATAAGTAAAATAACACTATTTTTCTAACTATGCAATTTCCACACTCTCTTCTCTCAACACACTCATCTTCTACATTCTACTATTTAAAAACTCTTAGACATTCATTATGATTTTGAGATAGAGTATGATTTCCTAGGTTCTTTTATTGTGTGTGTATGAATCAAAGGTTGAGTGCTCAAGGATCAAAAGAATCTTGAATGGTTGAGTGACTCATAATATTAAGGACGCTCACAAATTGATTACCTCATCGCATTGCTTGATTGAGGGTGTTTGTTTTGAAGGGATGAAGGTTGGTTCTTGCGATTCAAGAATCATGGTCATATCAAAGAATTGTTGAAGAATTGAAGTTCTTTGTAGAAACTTCAAGGCTCAAAGAACAATAGATGTAGCTTATGGTAGGAATCAGTCTTTTACGAACACCAAGTGGAATCAAATTACCTTGTGCTTAAATGAGTTATCTTGTGAGGTGAGTGTCCAATTTGATGAGAACTTGTGACTCAGGGAGATTAAGACTCTAACTTTGGAACTTAGGTTGATGATCCCTTGGTTTTTTACTTTGCCAAATGCTTGCACTTGTCCTTAAATTTTGTTCTTGTGTTCGCTTTTTTTAATACTTCTTGCCTAAGCAATTGCTTGAGAATATGAAATGGTTCAAGTATGGGGGAGTTTGATAATGTAGGTTTATACATATTTTAACTTACATTTTATTAATAAATTAATTTTTTTTATATTTTTAGTATTATTTTACTACTTTTTGTCTAATTATCAGATATAGGATAAGATCAAGGGAATATCAACAAATTATGAAACATAGTGGAAATTATGCATTTTATGACGTCTTTAAGCCTAAAGAACAATTTATGTTTGTGAAGAGTTTCTTCAATGAAAAGAAAGTGTAATTTTAATGTAAAATAACCTAAGTACGTAGCTAGAAGGTCAGAAATCATAGCCATAACTTATAAGAAGATGGAAAATCACAAGCGAGCATTACGACCGCCTGTAAGGTTCTACATGGTCATAAAGCCAAACTAGGAGTGTATGAAACCTAACTCTGTCTTACAACCCGTCTCGACCCAAACACAATGGGACGAGTCTGACCCGGTCAAAACAAAAACAAGGACAAAAAATATGGAACAAAACAAGGACATAACTAATATAAGGACCGGGTTAACCCTCAGATTACCCATCTCGTCCCAATTTAATTTGTGGATAAAGGGTTTTTTTAATATTATTTTACATACTCTCTTAGACTTGATCGAGACACACGACTCTTTCACGTTCACAGTACTCACTGTCTATTTTAAACTTCAACCTAGCGTTCACTTCATATTGCCACCGTTCCTCGCCTCCTCTGACTTGGTCTCATGTCGTTGCTTCTCCAACTCAGCTTCACACCATCTCAAACCATTGTTTTTTGAGTGACGAGTGTACTCTTTAATTTATGCATCGTTTATTTTGATCATATAGAATACAGATTGTTAATTAATTTGTAACACAATATTGGTACAACTTTTAGTTAGTTTGTACTTTGTATGATTGTGCTCCTTTTTATTATGTTGTTGTTTTCTATGATTCAATTATTTTTGTAGATTAATTCTTTTTTTTTTAAAAAAAATGTATGTATCAGTGACTTGTTTTGGAACAAACTCAGTCTTGCGCTCCGTATTATCTTGTCCTTGTTGGACTCGAACCACATCGGGTTTGATCGGGTTCATGGGCGAGTTTGGGTCTTAAAATTGACCTGACCTAAAATTAGGATAGGGTTCGAGTCACATACAACCCGACCTAACCCGTCATTTGTACACCCTTAGACCAGACTACATTGATTTTTGTCAATTAAGCTTCTTGATTTCTAGAGGTTTTATGTAATAATCAAAACTTATGCCATAGTCACTACTGAAGTGCAAGAAATTATGGCCTTAGTGACTATATAATGGCTTGTAATCTAGGTTTTCTCATCATTGTACACACATAGAAACATTATATCTTGTTCTTGTGATTTCCATATATATAAATCTATGTTTTCTTAACTTGTGTTTCCTTCTTATATTTATATTTTTCCACATCAATATGATGAGTGAGTAGTTCTCCGATGTTTTTGAATTATGGAAAGTATTTCAATGATAGACTTTCCACAATTTCAATTCTTTCTTTTTGTTGTGGAGTTTCAAAGCATCTAATTCAATCTTATTGTGTTTAAGAAATATTTTGGGGATCAATCAAAGTAACGAAAGTTGAAGGTTGATGTTGAAACTGTAAGACTGAACAAGAGCTTTGAAATATGAGAATAGTCTAAACATTCTTTAGGTGATATAGGGTATTTGAACTTAATAGATGTTAGCAATATAGTAAACCATGAAAATAGTAGACTATATTGGTTTATAATACACTTTTAAAACCTTGAAACTTGAAAGTGGATATTGGTTATCTTAATATACCTCACCTTTAAGACTTTAATTATCCATACAAATAGGAAGAATTGATACTGAAACTTTCTACTGTGGTGATGAAATCCAATAACTTCAAGACACTTTCTTTAATTGCATATTTCTAAAAAATCAATCCATCAAAGTTCATTTTTTTTCTAGCTAAACAACTTAAAAAATACATTAGATATTCAACAAGTCTCTATCAAATAAGTTTTTTTTTATTACAAGATAAAATCGTATACTTACGAGCTTATCATATTTGCTTAGAACTCATTCGATGTCTCTTAGCTCACAACATGAGTATACCTACATGGACTAACACTGCAAGCCAGGTCATCGAAAAAGGTTACGAATGCTGAATGAAGCTTATTATAATTAATTAGATCGAAATTTCTTATTGATGAAGAAACAACATTGATCTCATTATAGTTGCATTTCATTTCATTATAGTCCCTACTCAATTGGTTTGAGTATGAGTGTGACTCCGGCCCACTTACAAAAAGAATATATTGTTTTTTTATCTACCATATTTGGGGGGGTCTATGTGCCATGAAAAAAGTAGGGTCATGAAAGAAAAATCAAAACAAAAAAATAGATAAAAGAAATACATTAATTAATTAATCGCCCTCAATTTTGAAGTATTAATTATTGAAGCATTAAAGTTAAGAGAGGCAACTAGAAGAAGATTTTGTTAAAAAGATACTTGTTGATAAAGTTGGATAAACATAGCATTTCATACATTGATGTCACTAGTGTTGGTGCTGTGCCCAAAAAGGATCTGACCACAACTTTAAGCCTTGAATTTTACTGGACCTTAGTACATAAGAAAAGTAAAGCAATTAAAGTTTAGCTAGCGTCAATTATTTATAATACAACACATAATATATGACAATGTTGCAAACTTCCCTTTCCCCTTTCACGTTTTCTTTCTGAATTACTTGTCTCATCTTTCTTTAATTACTTCAATCATCTTCCGTACCCTTTACAAAATCGTATATTTTGACAAAATTAATATATTATGAATGTGTTTCTTTAGCAGACTAACCAAAATCAATATCTTGTGTTGAACTCGGTTCCATTTCTTTCTATTAGTGAACTGCTTTTGCCAATAAAATAAAAAACTTAGTTTTATTGATCAAATATTTGGATGGAAGAAAGGAAAAAGGCAAGGATTTCTTATTTAGAATGGTTAAATATGAATGGCTAGTCCAAATATTTAATCTATAGTTGGAAGACATGTATGTTTTCTGGCATGATATTTTTTAAAAATGGGATATCCCCTAAGCAATCGCAAAAAATAACATCTTAAGGTAGAAGTTTTTGGATGACGACACTACTACATTTTCTTAACTCCTTCATACTCGAGAATATTAATTAAGTTAAAAAGAGACGTGTGTCATCTAATCTAAATGCGAGGAGATCTAATGTACTTTTTAAATTAAATAGAACTTCAATTCTATTAGTCAAAGAAAGAAAGGCAAAATATTTCTATTTGAAGGAATAATTTTACTTTATTTTTCCAAAAAAATAAGTAAATATTGTCATCTACATTTCTTTATTGTGTATCTTTTATTTATATTTAAAAAAATGTGTTTTATTGTACTAGTAGTAATGGTGGTTTTTTCATACAAAACAAGGCTAATTTGATACTATTTCATGAATAGGAATTGTGTAGGCTTTTTTCACTTAATATTGTACTAGCTACATTTGCAATTCATATAGTGTTCTTTAATATAAAATTCATTAATTTAATTTAAAAATATTAAACAATATAGTTAATTTAATTATAGCAATGTGTATTAATTCTTTTTGTTTAAATTGTATTGTACTAGCGATGAGTACAATCTATAAAACTGTATAGTTAATATGTTTAGATTATGTCTTGAGAATGCTCTCAAGATGAGTATTTATAGCCTCTCACGGGCTTGGATTTATGTTGGCTTAGGCTCTAAGTTACTTGGGCAAAGACCACGCCCACGGCGTCTAGATACTTCTAGATGCTTTCTTGAGGCGGCGGTGCCTTCGTAGGGCGCGCCTCTGGTCATTTTGGCCCTTTAGGAAAGGTGTTCTGTCTTTATCTGGATATTGTCCGTCCATGTATTTATATAGTCTCATGATTTCAATATCTTATTTCTTGCACACTTTCCATCAATCCTCACTAGAAAAAAGAAAAAAAGCATTATCCTCCCATATGTAAGATAAATATGTGTTTCGGTAAGAATAAAAAAAAGTAATGCAATAAATAATTTAAAACCTGTCTTCTAAAAATAAATTTAAACAATCATTTTAAAATAAAAATTGGGAAAACCATCTCAAATGGATATCAAACTCAGATCAATTATGTAAAAAGGAATTTTTACTGTAGAGTAAATTTCTTATGTACAACAAAAGATTCCATAAATAAGAAATACACATTGGGGTTAGTTATCTGACGAACTTCAAATTACCATAGACCCTTTGATGGTTGGATTAGACAAGTGTACAAAACATGTTAAAAATAACGTAAGATAATCTGTCATCATCCTTTCTCTTGAGACCGCAAGGAAAAAAAATAATACGAGTATATGAATAAAAGCTACAGCAACATGAGAGGTATATCTTTTAACATGTCAATTATCTATGAACTTGATGGTTAAGCTCTAAATTCTTTTCCTTGATTATGTCATTAGATTCCACCATATACCCTTGAAAAGACATATTGCCACACAAAAAGAGATATACGGTGTAACCATAACTTGTTATTATCTCTCTCATCCATGCATGGTATCCACCACTATCCTTTTTAAGAACAAATTTATAAGACCAACCCATTAAAAAAAAGAAGCTTATAGGTTAAGAAACTTCCTCCACTAAAAACCCTAAAAAATATAATAAAACAAAAAGAGATGAGAGAATGAGGGAATAAGGGCAAAGTAAACAAACTAAAGCCTCTTATTGCTGCTTTCCTCCTCCCTCCTCTCTTCCTTTAATGCTCTTTTTCCCTTTCTTTCTCTTCTCTGTATTCCCTTGGTTTGATTCTCCACCATCTCCCTAAAGAGCCATCAAAACTTTATAAAAGAAAACATAAAAGGATTTTCAATACCATGGTTTTCTCTTCTATTCAAGGTTATGTAGATCCTCCTAATTGGCACCACCAGGTAAAGTTTTAATTTTCATCAAATTCCAAATTCAAAAAAGAAAGTGAAAAAAAAAACTTCAAAAAGATGAATCATTCATATTCCTTACTTCATCTTCTTGAATATACTAATTTTTTTTTCCATCACAATAATTTTTTAAAATTCCCTTTTTTTAATTTCTTTCCATCTATTTTAACCTGCAGCAACCAAATCATCAACAAGCAAATGGAAGCAATAACACTCAACTTCTTCCACCTTTACCACCTCAAGTGGGAGGTAGTACTGGTGGCGGTGGTACTATGGGCTCGATCAGACCAGGCTCCATGGCTGATCGAGCTCGTTTAGCAAAACTACCACCACCAGAACCAGCGCTAAAGTGTCCTCGTTGCGATTCAACCAACACTAAATTTTGCTACTTCAACAACTACAGCCTCACTCAACCTCGTCACTTCTGCAAGACATGTAGGCGTTATTGGACAAGAGGGGGTGCACTTAGAAATGTTCCAGTTGGTGGAGGGTGTCGTAGAAACAACAAGAAAAACAAAAGAAGCCGTTCAAAATCTCCTAATTCAACAAACTCTCAAGAAAAACAAACTTCCCCATCAAGTGCAATCCCTTCTCATCATGAACTAATTGGTCATCAGTTACCACAAACAATTCCTAACCTACCCTTCATGGCCTCGATGCAGAATCTGAATCGTTATGTCGTTGGAAACGTTAACATGGGACTTGGTTTGCGTGAGATCCAAGAACAACATCAACAACAACAACAACAAGATCATATGGGGTTTCAAATTGGTATTGGTAATGGTAACTCAACTTCTGTTTCTGTTTCTGCTTCTGCTGTTGCTGGAGGTGTTGGAGTTGAACCATGGCGTAATTTGCAGCAATTTCCTTTCTTGAATACTTTTGAATCAAACTCTGATGGAAATAATTCATACACTTTTCATGGAGAAAGTAACATTGAAGCTGCAGCATCTGGATTTGTTGGAGATATAGCTTCAAACTCTAGGGCTAATCAAGAGCCACCGGTTAAAATGGAAGAAAACCGCGCTTTAAATTTATCAAGAACATCTCTTGGTGTCTCTGAACATAATAACCAACAACAATACTATTCTTGGAATGATTTATCAGGTTCTTCAACTACTCATCTCTTATAACTTTGGCCGGAATGGATCAAAGATATGAAGTTTCGAACGATTGGTCACAACTTCAACTATGACCACTCATATATTATTCAACTCAGTCATGGTAGTAGAATTGATCTTCTTCTTCTCCTTCTAGTAATTGATTTTGTTTATGTTTTTTTATTTCATGGAGTCAAGTAATTTATGTACTATATATGGGCTTGTTTTATTTTGTATAATTTTGTGTGTGCATGTAATGCTATAACTTATATATATGTGTGTTTTTTATCTGACGTTGTAATATCAATTCGGTACAAAATTTTCCTTAAGTTTACTTACTTTACACCTAGCTACAACCAGCTACATAGAGCTAGCTAGTTTAATTTACACTATTTTTGCACCATCTTTTGCATATGATTCTCAGATTCAGCTTACACGATAAAGCATATGGTTATACAGAACTAAAGAGTGTGATGACTTTAACTTTAGAGGTAATGTTTCTTGGAATATGATTATGCACTTTTTTTTCTATATATCATGCAGCCTCTTTATACAAATTATAATTAAATTAGTGAAACGTTCTAAATGCAAATTAAAGTTGTGTGTTTGTGATACGAATGTTTTATCATGCATCTGGAATTAATAATGGATATATCATATATGGATGTGTAATTGTATGCACAAGTTGGATATATAATTCAAGGTACAGATTTAAGATTCTGATTTCTGACACACTAGCTTTTTCTTTTCTTTTCTTTTCTTCGGATGTTTCTCTTTATCACTGAGTAATTTAAAGCCCTCCTTTACTACAATCCAGAAGCTGGTATTAAGTTCTACTACTTCTTGGAAACTTGAGTGTGACAGTTTTTTAATTGTCTGAATAATTTCCTCAGTAGTGTCAAATTTTGATTCCAAGGAGAAGCTGCTTACATCGTACTTGTTAGTATAACTGTATTAATGGATAGGTTTTTTTTTTTTTTTTTTTAAATTCAGACATAGAACATGATTGTTACTCCCTTCAGTCACATTTATAAGCAAAAAACTACTTTTTAGGTACATTGAATAATTAATGTATCTAACCTATAAATTAGACCAAATACATTAATTATTCAGTGTATCTAAAAAGTAGTTTTTTGTTTATAAATGTGACCGGAGGGAGTGCATAACAAGACGAGCGTGAGAGTAGCAAGGTGTGGATGTATCCATTCACACATTAGGCACATGGTTAGACATTATATTAAGATCAGACGATTTAGGTTTCAAATTCGTTATTTTATTATAATATTTAAAAAAAAATCAAAATTGTGCTATCTTGAACTAACTGTGGTTGATGTTTCAATTGTGTGATTGCACAAGATATTAACCGTATAGAATCCAAATTTGTGGGTGCTAGATGAGTTAGAAAGGGAGAGTTAATTTTAATTTTAGATATACATTTGGTATCAGTCAAGAGTCAAATATATGCTTGAAATTATTATAAGATTATTAGATTCATTAGATGGGACATGTATATTTTGTAGGATATTTATTTGAGGTTAAAAGAAGACGCCAAAATCCCACTCAAAATCATGCAATTCTTTCTATATTCGACAAAACTTAGAGTGGGTGACTGTTCTAGAACTTCTTCAACATAATTATGCAAAATACAAACCCGAATTATTAATTAGGCACTTATGTGAATTTCAAAGGGAAAAAGAGTCTACGGTCAAAATAAGTCTCAACTTTTTCTACTTTACGGTCAATAATATTTCTCAATTCATATTCTCTCTGCCACTTCGGACTTTGGAGTTATTGTTCCATTTGAATTAGATTGTGCAAAACACACGCCATACGCTAATTATCACAAACTTTATCATCCAAATTCCAAGTGCAAGTCATAATCTATGGAACAATAGACATACATACGTTAGATGAGAATATTTAGGTCTCTTTTGTTAGATGAGATTATTTAGGTCTCTTTTGGTTTAAGAAGATGTTTTAAGTTTAAATCAAGTTTTGAAAATGGACAAAACTTTTGAAAAAGAGTTTTGTCGTTCACTTTGGTCCTATCCAGATTGAAGAGGTTAGAGAAGCAACCAGTGTGTAAGTATATGAGAAAGTAAAATTGAAAGACAACGAACAGGGTTGACAACCAGTGTGTAAGTATATGAGAAAGTAAAATTGCATTGATATGTTTTGTCAATCTTCGGGGCAAAAAATTAATAGACAAAAAACTCACGTGTATTTTTCCAAGAATGTTGACAACCAACTTCGGGAAGATATTATTCAACATACAGGGTTTAACAAGGTTAACAGTTTGGGTAAATATCTTGGGGCGAACATAGAACCAGGTAGAACTTCAAGAGGTCATTTCAATCATATTATCAACAAAATTCAAAACAAGCTAAGTGGTTGGAAGCAACAATGTTTAAGCTTGGCAGGTAGAATCACTCTTTCAAAATCTGTCATCAGCTCCATTCCTTACTATCACATGCAGTATGCTAAGATCCCTAAAACCATATGTGATGAGATTGAAAAAATTCAAAGAGGTTTTGTGTGGGGAGACTCAGATCAGAGGCGTAAAGCTCATTTGGTAAGTTGGGATGTATGTTGTCTTCCGAAGATGCATGGTGGTCTTGGTTTCAAGCGGCCTCATCATATGAACGAGGCATTTCTTATGAAGATGATATGGAATCTTATCAAGCAACCAGATAAGCTCTGGTGTAGAGTTCTTTACAGTAAGTACGGTAGAAATAATGATCTTAATAACAGTATTAGCTCCCAACCTTATGACTCTCCCCTGTGGAAAGCGATTGTAGGAATCTGGGATGATTTTAAGCGTCATGTTATTTGGCAAATTGGGGATGGAAGAAGTACTAACTTTTGGCTCGATAAGTGGGTCTCAAGTAATACTTCTCTCTTCTCGTCTGCTAATCAATCTTATGTGGATACTACTATTTCAGTTAGGGATGCTCTTAATACTTCTGGTGACTGGGATCTAAATTTTTTGATGGATAACTTGCCTGTGGACATTGTTAACCAGATTTTAGCCCTTCCAACCCCTTCTGATTTTGATGGTCCAGACACTGTAGGATGGGGAGGAACTAGCACTCTCCAGTTTACTGTTCAAAGTGCTTACAATTTGCAGCAAGAGACCTCTTTGGCTGTGAGAGGTGATTGGAAGACCTTATGGAACTGGAAGGGTCCCCATCGTATCCAAACTTTTATTTGGTTGGCCGCTCATGGAAGAATCCTTACCAATTATCGTCGTAGCAAGTGGGGGGTTGGTATCCCCCCTACTTGTCCTTGTTGTGCGAGAGAGGATGAAACAGTCATTCATGTCCTTCGTGATTGTGTGCACACCACTCAGGTATGGCTCAGACTTATTCCGTCTAATTACATAACTAATTTCTTCTCTGTTGATTGCAGGGAGTGGATCTTTAACAACCTTAATAAAAAAGGGATTGGAGATAATCCTACTACTTGGCAGACTACTTTCATGACAACATGTTGGTATTTATGGAATTGGCGAAACAAATCTATTTTTGAAATAGGATTTCAAAGACCAAGCAATCCTACACTGGTAATTCAAAAGTTTACTAGAGAAATAGAAGACAGTACGAAGCTGGTGCAAAAAAGTCCGCATCAAAAGGAAACTATATATATCGGTTGGGTGCGACCTCAGATTGGTTGGGTTAAGCTTAATTGTGATGGTGCTTGGAAGGGATCTGGTACTCTTGCAGGGTGTGGAGGGCTTCTTCGAGACTCTGATGGCAGATGGATCAAAGGCTACTTCAAGAAGATTGGAATGTGTGATGCTTTTCATGCTGAAATGTGGGGCATGTACCTAGGTTTGGACTTGGCGTGGAGGGAGAATACCACTCATCTTATAGTGGAGAGTGACTCAAAGATTTTGGTCGATATGATTACTGAAAATTGCAATTTTGGTGGAACAACTCCTACCTTGGTCAAGCGTATTCGACAACTTTTGAGTTTGAGTTGGAATGTCAAAATTACCCATACTTGGCGTGAAGGCAACAGAAGTGCGGATTGGCTTGCTAATTTCAGCATTTCGATGGATTCTCTAGATTTTCATGTCCTGGAAAATCCACCTAGTGAGCTTCAGAGTCTTTTGTTTGATGATATTTCCGGGGCTTGCATGTCTAGGAACGTTCGTTTAATTTCTTAAGTCTTCTTTCTCTTTGGGCTTTGGCCCTCTTTTGTACCAAAAAAAAAAAAAAATTGAAAGACAACGAAACATGTTCTCTAGTCTTCTAGTTCGGTTAATGGTATCTACGCATGTGATTATTGAGCGGTTATAATTTCGTTTATTTCTATGATGAATTAGGGTTTAAGTGTTACGAACAATACATAGTACTTTGATTCAGTTTGATAATCTCTATCAGTTGCACACTAAGTAAAGCAGCCATCTTCATGTTTCAATGTTTCAATGAAGAATGTTCTTATGAAAATATACTATGAAGCATGGATACGTACATGGATACCGGACACGACACGGACACAGACACGCCGACACCACTACTAATTTGAGAAAACTAATAATTTCCGTGTAATTATAAGGGTCGGTGTCAGACACGACACTTGTCCGTGCTTCATAGAAAATATATTAAAGAAGATGAGGGGTATGATTGAATTATGATAAACAACTTTTGAAAGGACCAATGTAACCTTTCAAGAACGAATAAAGCAACACAGACAAAAGCTATCTCTCCTCTCCGTGTCTTTGTACTACGTAGGCAGTAAATAGTTACCTCAGATTCCAAAAATGTCGGTGTGTGTGGGTCTCAAAGAAGAAACATATCGAAAGATAAAGCAAAAAGAAGCAAGTAAATAACACAGCAGTGTGGGCTAAATTTGCAGAAGCTACTAATATATGGTACGAAAATGAGGCTCAGAAATTCATGCTTGTTCTGCTTTCATGGATATATGTGAACTGTTCAACAGTTACATACCCATCTCTTTTTACTATGTCTTTCAACAACAGTGTTTTTTAGTCATAATCGTTCAACCACTATAGTTTTGTATATTAATCCATAACATGTATCAAAATTATAAGGACCTTAGTGTTTGTTTCATTTGCATCTTCTTATTCTTTTTATCTTCTTGGTCTTCTTCTACTTCTATGCTTTTTCTTTTTTCTCAAGAGTGGGGACCTATACAACCATTAATGCCAGAGACCGTTACCAACTTTATAGACACTGGTTCAGCAGCTAGCTGGAATAAATGTATTCTTTTTTCCTAACCAGCATGCATGCACCTATCAATAGGAGTGAACTAAATTGATATTGAAACAAAAGCATAAACTATGTGCCACGAGATGCTTGCTGATTACCTAAATTTCTAACTAGCATTTCATGCTTGCTTATTAAGTGAATATAGTACTTGACTTGTATTGAAAATATAATGTTATACTCCTACCGTTGTAAATTTGGATAGTTCAATTAGTTTGAGTTAAATGTTAGAAAAAGAGAACACGGATTCAAATTCAAACCAAAAAAAAAAATATTAATTTTACAAATAATTATGTAACTTTTTAACCAAAAAAAAAAGTACATGTGTTTGGACGTCCTAAGAAAAAAGTAAATTATTTTGAATTAAATATATTTGTTATTTTGCTTATGTTTAAAGTCGGATGAAGAATAAAACTATTTGTGGGTTTCAAAACTCAACCATGTCTACACAATGTTCAATTTTAAACTCAAGCACAGATTAGTTAGTCATTTATGTGTGTTTAGTTGTACGATAAAAATAATCGATTTTAAATAAATTGATTCTGATTACAATTTATTTGCATATAAATAGATTCATGTTTAAATACAAATATGTTTTTTGTTTTTTTGAAGAAACTAAAATGGAATATACTAACAATAACGAAGACGCCTCTTAAGCATAAGGTGTACTAAAGAGGACGTTCAAAATACAAGATGTCTGACAAATAATTACAAAAAACGAACGTCAGCCGATACCCAAACAAAACAAAGCCACTACTCACAGCCATAAACAAAAGAGTCGTTATTCGCCTTTAACCACCAATAGGAATGAAATTTAAACTTTTATGTAAGCTCCGTAATGGAAGAATGAACATTATTAAAAATTCTATTATTACGTTCTTTTCAAATGAGCCAAACACACAGCAGCCACAAAAGTTGTAGAAATGATCGACAACTCTTCCTGCCACCTAAGTAATTAGTGAGTTGTGAGAAATGAATGTTTAGGACATTATGATCAACACCTAAAAACCAAGCCACAATCTGACATGCTGCCACAAAAAGCCAAAAAAATCACAAGTAATAAACAAGTGTTGCACGCTTTCAGTATGTCCGCATCCCGCCACACAAAATGTATTGTCCACCTGAATAATGCCTCGATTCAAAAGGTTGATTTTTGTTGGCAACCTATCGCGAAGCAACCACCAAGCTAAGATAGAGACTTTTGATGGAACCTGAGGGTGCCAAATGAGTTTCTCTAATTCATCCAACAACAATGGAACCTGAGCTGAGAGAGCCTGGTAACCTGAACGCACTAAGTATCCCCCATGAATATCAGGGTGTCACTGCCATTTATCTGCAAAGTAACATTAGCAAGTAACAACCTACACTCCGCTACCAAATCCTCCTCCCATGCCCACAACCTCCGCCTCCACTTCCACGCCTCACCCCCTCGTCCCAGCCTAAAGGGAACATCGATGCAACTGAAATCGACTTATTCTCCGCTAAATCAAACAACCGGCCAAAACGCTGACAAAGAGGAACCTCCCCTAACCACCGATCAAGCCAAAACAAAGTGGCAGCCCCATCACCCACATTTCTCGACACCCTCTCTGAGAACCAACTATCACCGTCCTCTCCAACACCATCTCTAATCCTAGCCACCTCCCTCCACCAATAAGAACCACTTCGGCCCCCAACCTCCAACCTCCTTGCCTCCTCACCGTACCTAGCAAACAACACCCTATACCAAAAACCATCTCTATCAACCAACGTCCTCCAACACCACTTTCCTAACGAAGATAAATTAAATTCCCTTAACCGCGTCACCCCTAGACCTCCATGCTCCTTTCTAAGACAAACAGTGTTCCAACCGTGTCACCCCTAGACCTCCGCATCACTCGTACTTTTTTACAAGTTCAACATGTCTAACATTTTGGTTATATAGCTTCAGTCTATGCTTCAGACACTATCTTACCAACTGCCATAAAAAAGGATAACCGCTTATTTTGAAGATTGCACTCTTTGATTTATGCATCGTTTATTTTGATTATATAAGATACAAACTGTTAATTAACTTGTAACATAATGTTTATACTCTTCTTCATTATTTTGATGTTTTTGTATTTTGATATTGAAATATTTTGTTGTTGTCATCTGGTGATCCAGGACAGCACAACATATTTAGATTGTACTAAGATGAATGGATTTGATCTTGGTAGAAAAACATTCTTATATAGCTTACCAATTGTACCAAATTGTGAAAATTTGTAGTATATACTACCGATATATTATGCTACTAGAATATTAAACAAAGTTGAATATTAACTTTGATGTTGTCCTATGAATAAAAACATTTTTTCATTAATTTTTATTGTAAAAAAATGGTTATGTATTGGTTACTTTTCTAGGGGCTAACTTGTCTTGTCTTGGTATTGTCATGTCCTTATTGAGCATGTACCTCATTGTATTTGATCGGGTTTAGGGTTGGATTTAGATATAAAAAATAAAATAAAAAATAAAAAAGGAAAATGCTAAGTATCACGAAAGATTTGGTCCCGACTGTTTCACGAGAGAGAATGCAAACTGATTTTTCCTTAAATTATGCCCCACCATCCCCTCCAATTGTGGCTAGGAAACAATTTTATTGGATAACAACTTTTCGCTAGCTGTTCGGGACACAATTTGTTTAGATAAATAGCATCGCTGAATAAAAAAAATACTAAAGTTAAGGTTAGGACCGAGTTCAGGTCGCATACCACTGAGTCTAACTCGTTCTTTGTACATCCTTAACATATGTTAAAATTAATTATAGTGCAACCAAAGATACACAACATTCAAAACAAATAGTTCATCGCAATCTTGGCACATTTTCATAAGGGTGCGGTATTCAACCCTAAACAACCAAACAAAATGAAAAAAATGGCAATGGTCGTCAAAAGGGGTGGAGGATGATAACAGTAAAGCTAGAGGAGAAACATTTGCATGATCAACCTAAAATAAAAATTCTTTTAGGCACTAAAACTCATAAATTTTAATTATTTTAAAAATATACATCAACTAAATTCTTTCATCTTTTATCTTTTTCATTTTAATTACTATAGTTCATTTGATTAGAGTAAATGTCAAATTAGGATGATTATAGACCTAATAAACACATAACTTTTTTTTGAGAGAATAAAAAAAATAAACAAAAAAAACACATAACTTGACTAGAATAAAATTTTAAATTGAGGTTTCATTCAATTAGAATAAAGGTCGAATATTTGGTGACCAAAACCATATTAATGTTTTGTCAAAAAAAAAAAAACCATACTTAACGTGTTTAGCAAGTAAAGTTTTACTATAGTTCATTTGATTAGTCTAATATTAAAGGTAAGATGATTATAGACCTAATAAACAAGTAACTTGACAAAAATAAAGTTTTAAATTGAGTTTTCATCCAATTAGAAGAAAGGTTGATCCTTTGGTGACCAAAATCATAGTTTACTTGTTTAGCAAGTAAAATCTTACTGTAGTTCATTTTATCAGTCTAATAGTGAAATTATGATGATTATAAACTTAATAAACAAGTAGCTTGACTAAAATAAAGTTTTAAATTGAGTTTACATCCAATTAGAAGAAATGCCAAACATTTGGTGACCAAAACCATAGTTAACGGGCTGCCTCGACACTGATTTGGCGTACCTAGGCACTTGTGCGCTCATGACGTCGGCATGTGGACTCCCCATTCGACCTGTCTTGAAACACAACGAAGGAGTCTGACATGGGAGCGAGTCAACGGACGAGTAAAAACGTAAGGCGCAAGGAAGCTGATTAGAGGGATCCTCTTGTGGGTTGCACCGCCGACCGATAAGAGAAGACAAATGTCTTATATTCCCTACCCTTTTCATTGTCAAAATATGATTTGTGTCTCACTCCTGAGACATAACGATCAAGTGAATAATCTTTCAACCACACCAAAACATAATTAACCATATTGCCATAACCTCTTTCTAAATAATCGCAGGGTCGGCCCTGGGGCACGACCGCCTATGGCCCATGTTTGTAGGGGACCGGAAAAATTATAGTAGGGGTTTATATAGAAAAAAAATTGCAACGTTTGCCTTCAAACAAAATGCACGAGGGACCTAAAAATTATATCAAAAAAAAAAAAAAAAACTTTTGAGTTTAGGAACGAAATGCAATGCTTGCTTGGATCAACAAAAGGTGTTGCCCTCTTGGCTTGTTGCCTTCAAACGACTTCTTCATTCAAACATAGCCTCAACATCGTTGCTTTCAAACGACTTCTTATTCAATTCATAATCACATCATTGCCTTCAATTAACAAGCACATTGATGGTGCCCGTGACGGTGGCTTTGGTAGAAAGAATTTTTTTAAAAACAAAAGTTGATTAAAACCTACTTGAGATCATCATGCCACAAAGGAGATTGAATGGTTTGACAACCTTGTCCATCGAGATGATATGTTGGAGAACCTTGATGTTGATGTGATTATAAATGTTTTTTCATCTTAAAATGCTTGAAGAAACTGCTTCGTATGCATTTTAGAGAAAAGATAAGTTTTTTTATATTTTGTAAAACTATTATGATGTGTTAATGTATATGATGTTAAATGAAATAAGTTATTTTTTGTCTTTTATTGAAATATTTTCAAATAGTTACGTAAGCGAGTCATTTTCTCACAATTTGCTTAAGACCCATAAAATATCACAAACGGGGATGAATAAAGGCCTTAATCTCCAATTCCCAAACATATTGAGATTGAGATTTTTATTTGAGAGGTATTGACATTGAGTTTGAACCTCTCATCCATTTGGCCTTCTAGAGGAACACCCTTTATGTAATTAACCGCTAACTTCCAAACCTTCACCAACATTTTAAAGAATGAGAGAAAAATATAGCTATGTTGCTTATAACTAAATTAAGAAGAACTTTGGGTTGATTTTTTTCCAGACATTACTTTCATTTTTCTTGTGTTCATTGTGATTGAGGGAGAGAAGCTCTCGAGTTAAGAAGCGATGACACAGACACGAATATGTCGACATTTGTAAAAAATTTAAAAAGTAAAATAATTGAATGTAATCTATGTGTCGGTATCGTTCTGGTATCAAACCGAAATGTGTCAAATACCGGACATGTCTTCCATCATAAGTGTCGGTCCTACGGAATTGTCGAAAGAGATGAGAGTGTGTTGGAACTTAGGACAGTGGTGCAAAACTTAGCATTTAGGGAACGAAAATGCAGAATATTTAGAGTAGTAAGTTGAAATTTAAAAATTTGAGTTGTGACATGTCCACAAACCCTGAGCCAAACTTGGGCCCCCTTGACTACAGGTGCCATTTGCAATGTATTAACTTATGATAAGCGCATGTTTGAATAAACAATTTAACTATGCGCTTATAGCTTAAATGCTTATCATATAAGTGTTTTTGTATAATCTATTTATACAACAAAAGATAAAATAAAGTCGAACTATTTTTATATATGCTATACTTGAAAGCTTATGGAAATAAGCTTAAAACTGTTATAGATATGCCATAAGTTGTTTTCATGAGCACTCTTGTTAAGAGTCCACATTGGTTAGGAGATGGTCTGACAATATGTTTATAAGTGGGGGCAATCATCACCTCACAAGCCGGTTTTGCGGGGTTGTGTTAGGCCCAACCACGATTTCTAAGATGGTATCAGAGCCTCCTTCAAGATCCGTTGGGTCACCTGCTATCAGGTTTCCGTTATCGGGCCACCTGTCATTTATGTCCACGCTTCAGATGTCCAGTCCTGAGCGTGAGGAGGTGTGTTAAGAGTCCCACATTGGATAGGAGCTGACCTGACGATATGTTTATAAGAGGGGGCAATTGTCGGTCCTACGGAATTGTCGAGGGAGATGAGAGTGGTCCTACTGATAAGTGCCAGGAAGTAGTACTTTTAATGTTTATTTATGGCACGTTTGTTACTTGTTTCACAAGTTATCCAGGGAAAAGCCGAGAGAAAAGTGAAATTTTGACCTTTTACGCTTTAGTCATCTTACTTTACCCATTTATGCAGGAATTGAGTGTCCAAACATCAAGCAAGTGCAAAAACAACAAATCTGGGCAAAGGCCAGCTCGCCATGGCGAGCCAAAGGCGAGCTAAATGGCGAGGACTTCCAGAGAGCACCAGGCCACTTCGCCACTGAGATGGCCATGGCGAGAAATTTCGCCAGGAGAAGCTCTGGCGAGGCAAAAGGCGAAGAAAGGCGGTTTGATCTGATTTTTGGTGACGTGGCAGAATCCCATTGGTGAAGAAAACTGAGCTCGCCATGGCGAGCAATATTCTGCCAGGCGAAATTGACTTTTGCAGATTTGTATAAAAGCTCATTTTCTCTCATTTCTAATTATTAAGTTAGTTCTTATCTTAGTTTTTCTCATAGTTTTCATAGTTTAGATATTTTCATAGAGAGAAGTAAGGTAGTTCTTCATTGAGTGAGATTGGTTTTCGAAGTTGGATCTTAATACTTTGTTGAGACATCACAAGTGTAATGAATCCTTCCTTTTCAATCCATCCTTGCAAGGCTTCCATGATGATGTGTAGCTAAATACCCTTTGTTGGGATGTGAGGTACTTGATCTTGCAAACATGTAACCCTTTTGATCTTGCAATATATGATTCTAGCAATTTATATTCAATATTGTTGTTATTCTTGTGTTAATGCTTTCAATAAGATTCAAGATGATTTGGACACAAACTCTTGAATCTAGAGCTAGAGTAGCAATATATCTTAGGTTAACTTCTTTGACAACTTTGTTAATCTTGTGATAATCACCATAATCAAGAGTTTAATGCTTTCGGATGCTTAATCAGGCTGGACACGGTCGATTAAGTTATCCGATCGACTTTGTTATCGTTTAAGGGATTTGAACACGAATGTTTAAACGATAACTTAGAAATAATTATATCACTTTGGACACGAAGGGTAGTTTAGAATTGATTGTGATAATGTTGTTTACAAAGCTAGAATTCGTATGGATCATTAGGTTACGTGTGACGCTTGATTAAGGAACGCTACTCCTAACAAGTTTCAATCCTTATTTATCTCAACTTTTACTTTTTGCAATTAGTTTAGTTAGTTACATTTCAATTCAAACAAACAAGTACTCTTAATACTTTGAATGATAATCGATGTTAAACTGTCCTTGATAACGCACTATTCCCTGTGGAGACGATACAAAAATACTTATCTTGTTTGATGCTAAGAAACTACTTCATCAAAATGGCGCCGTTGCCGGGGAATGGTGTTTAGTTATCATAGATAGTACTATCGATTTATCGCTTTAAGTATTTGTATATAATCCGTAAATAGTTTTCTTTATTTGATAGTTGTTTGTACTTACCCCTTGTTGATAAACATAGAAAAGTTTCTTGTTAGTTGTTTCCGTTTTAGGATCACCACCTAGCCAAAATCATGGCTGATCATGGTTACTTCAACTTCTATACTCCACCCGAGTATGAATCCTATCCTCAGTATCAGCAACATTCTTATGAAGATGAGAGATACAAGATGATTGAAGATACTTTGAACATCTTCATGCAACAATCCATGATAAACATGCAAGATACCAACCAAAGATTGAAGACTTTATCACTTCAAATTGAGTTGATTCAAGCACAAATCATGGATAACCAAGCCAACAATTAATCCACTCTTGGAGAACAAGAAAATAATCCAAACATGTTTGGGAGAGTCGGAGAGATTGTTGAAGAAGTTGTTGTTCAAAATGAGGTAGTTACAATTGTTGATATTAAAGAAGCAACGGTGGTTGAGAAAAAGGAACGGTTACTAATCAAGGAAGATTTAATGGTAACAAGAGGGAAGAAGATGAACAAGGTAGAAATCGATCGAGTCATTGATGAAATTAACGCCTTGTTCAAACCAAAGCTAGGGAGGTCATGGACTCCAAATCTTTTGTTTCTAAAGTTCATGGAATTCCTCCCAAAGTGTAGGGTTTCAAAGCATGATGTGCTATCCGTTTCATTTTGGCCACCCTAACGGAAAAGGCGTCGAGCTAACGACGTTAAACAAGCGCTAGTTGGGAGGCAACCCAATTTTGTAAGTCCATTTATTGTTTTATTGCATAAATAAGTTTAGAGTCATATGCATAACAAAGTCAATCCAAAGCAGAAGCAACTTAAAAATTTTGGTCTAAAAATGTCATTTTCGCCAGGCCAAGAATATTCTGCCTGGCGAAATTTACAGGTCATGTGACCTGAGTTACCATTTCCCTCGCCATGGCGAGCTAAGCCTCCGCCTGGCGAAATTGCCAAAATGGCAGTTACGTTTTCCCATGCCACTAACTCACCATAACTCCTCCCAACCACCCATTAACCCTCATTATCTCAAAAATTTCGGTTTCTTTTTCCTCTCTCTCTCCACTAACCCATTTTCCTCTCTTCCAAACCCTAAACTTACAAAGAAATTGTCCACACAAATTCCATTCAAGTAATATCAAGTCAAGCTTTCAATTTTGCATCAAATCTGCATTTGATTTACTCTGAACAACAGGTTTGTGATTCATTTGTTTCATTGCTTATTGTAAATTGCATGTTCTAAGAACAAACCCTAGGCTAGAAGACTAGAACAATGTTGATTCTCTCTTATTGTAGTTTTTAATCCTTAAGTAACAGAGATGAACGAAAATCAAAGTAATATCTGTGTTCATTTTACACTCAAATCACAACTTTGAATCTCTAACCCTAGTGTTGTAAATTTTCGCATAAAAAGGGTTGTTGTGACAAAACTTTGATTTAATTCATCTCTTAGTCATGATTAGGGTCGAAAATTGTTGATTTAAGTTAGAACAATCATGCAATAGGAAGAAACAAGGGAGAGCTGTTGATTTTTTTTGAGAAATAGGTTGAATTTCAAAATCTGGGTACGCTCGCCATTCACCTCGCCATGGCGAGGTGTTCATCAAAAAACCCAGAAAATTTCAACCAATTTCGCCATGGCGAAATCAGCCTTCGCCTGGCGAAATTCACTGGACCCAGAATTTTTTTTTTTATTCTGTTTTGACTGTAATTTTTTCTAATCTTTTGTCCTGTGAATTGTATGGGTTTCCTGGCTTTGTTATTAACAGGTATGGCACCTAAAAATTCACAAAAAGCATCTGCTTCCGCTAGGGGAAAAAGGAAACAAACTGAGGATCCACCGGCTTCTAGGCCCTATGATGAGCACAGGTTCTTTAGTGCTGACCATCAGGAAAGGTTTCAGGAACTCTGCAGCCGAAAGATTTGGCATGACAAGCAGTTCCAAATCTCAGCTCAAGGGAAATACAAAGTGTTGGCTGCCATCATTCAAAAGAGAAAATGGGAGAAACTGGTTGCCCCACACCCTCAACTCAACACTGACATTGTGCGTGAGTTCTATGCGAACGCCATGCCTCTAGAAGGAGAGGGTTTTAGCTTTACAACCATGGTAAGGGGCAGGGTGATCACCTTTGATCGCGAAGGCATCAATGATTACCTTGGGAAACCGTACAAACTTAAGACCCCAGATGAACTGTGTCCCTTCCACCTCCAACAAAACAAAGGGGATTGGGATCACTCAGCCATTCAAGAAACAATTCTACAACCGGGGAAGGGGTATGAGAAGAGTGTGACTGGGAGGGATACAGTGAAGAAGTGTAACATGACCCCCATTGCTCAAACCCTCTTGAAACTGATCTTGTTTAATGTCAAACCCAAAAGTCACCTCTCCACTTGCACCATAGATATCCCACCCCTCTTGTACTACATTCTCACCGATCAACCGGTTGACATTACCCGCATCATTGCTGAAGAACTTAAAGATGTTGCTTTAAGCAACAAGGATAGGGTCCCTTTAGCCTTTCCTGGATTGATAATGGGGTTGATCATTAGCCTCCGCATTAGAATCCCTAGCCATGTCCATGAGGAGCTGCAGAATCCAATCACTGATGCTATCATTGCAAGGCACAGTGACAAAGAGAAAAAGGGTAAGAAAGGTACTGGAGCTTCCTCATCGCACCAACCTCAAGCTCCAACATCATCTGATGATTTCTCACACATGGACCCAGCTCGGAGGCAGTGTTTTACTTACACTTGGGACTACCTGGATGCTAACAAGCGGGCGATGACTTCATTGCATGACTCTATGTACCGGATGCAGCTACATGCCGGTTACCCACAGGTGGCAGACCATCAGGTTCCTTTCCCAGAGGCTTTTCAGGCTTATTGTGCTTGGCCTGGGGACAGGCCATTTGTCTATGGAGGGGGTGGTTCTTCAGATATGCATATTGATGATCCAGCTGATGATGATCAGGGTGGGGCAGATTTACATGATCCGGATGCGGTGGTGAGTGCAACAAATTCTAGTGAAGACACTCAGAGTTACGAAGAGGAGGAGTTTTAGGGAGCAGAACTTGAAAGCACATCTGAATTGAGAACATTTGAAGATGCTTTCAGTCAATTCCTTATTTCTAGAACTCATCTTTTATTGCTTTTTGTTAATTACTCTTTGAACTATTTGCTTCTGTTGATGTTTACTTTGTTATGTATGACTTTAGTACTTTGGGATATTTTGAATTATGTATTGTTCCGTACTATGGGATTATGTATTGTGTTATTGTTTTAGACAATGTGTTTAATTACGGGTTGTTAGTATTGTTTTAGTAACGTATTGTGTTATTTTATTTTTGTGGATGTATTTCATTTTGAGCTATTTTTAAAAATTTGTGGAAGTTTATTTTGGTTATTACTATTGCTTGTTTGAAAGAAATTGAAAAAATGCTCAAAACTTCAAATTGCAATGTGCTTGAAAGATAGCGAAAGTGAGCATATCTCAGATGATTGATAATGATTCATTGTTGTGATTAAAGCGCATAGCCAAGGTACAAGTTTCCGGTTTTTCTAGATTTGTTTACTTGAATGTGAAACGGGTACTTTGCACAAATTTCACGTAATTTAGTTCTTCGAAATAATATATTTGTTTGTGAACCACGTAGTACTAGCCTAAAGTGAGGAAACCTCAAATGTTTGTACATATGCAAGGAGACCGGTATTCATTGTTTAACTCAGTTGTTTTATGTTAAATCAAATAATTGTTTTAAATTGTGTGAAGGCATGGAAGTGATCAAGGCACATTTTTTGTTTATGAGTGAAACTTACTTGACCACAAATAGCCTACCTTGTGAGAAGAGCGAGTACTTGCTAACCCACTTGAGCCAAATGAATCGGAGTCATCAATTATGAACTGTCAATTCATAAGCACAATGCTTGATGAAGTTGCCTTTAAATTTTTCAAAATTCAGTTCATTCTTGACGCACTTTAGGACTCTGATATGTTTTTAATTGTTGAACCCTAAAACCTCATTGTTTATTTGTCCCTTTTGCCTTAGAGTAGAGGAACATTCAATTAGGGTATTTGTTGATTCAAGTTGGGGAGAGAAGGTAGATGTAAATCTTATGTCAAGTACTATGGTGTAATTTTATCTTTGATCAAGACAACATGTTGTTGTAAATACAAAAAGAAAAGAAAAGCAATGTGTACATGAAAAGAAAAAGAGAAAGAGAAAAAGAAAGAAAAATCCAAAAAGAAAATAAGTTGTCAAGATCAAAGTGCTTCATGTTTAAGCACCAAGGGTTTGTAATGATTGGTAGGAAAGATTGTGAATTTTAATGGTTGATACAAGGAATGTTCCTCTTTGATAGGCTTTTTGATTTCAATTGCCCCACATATGACATTTCTTTTATAGCCAAGCCAAGTTATAACCCTCAAAGACCTTTTGATCCATGTTTTTATACCTTTTGAAACGATTTTTGGATGGACACATAACTTGATTGGAATGTTAACTTGATTGCCGGATGTGTGTTCATAATCCTCATTCATTTGATTTCAATTGTTTATCTACTTTCATAGAAGTGTGTTAGGTGTGGTTCGTAAATAAATATATTATTGTTTTGAACTATTTGACATGTACTTTGTGTTTAGAACTCATTTCACATTTACAGTGGATTGCCAGATAAGTCGGAAGCTTCAGACTTGCCCGCGCATATTTGTCAAATCATTCATCTGTAAAAGCTTTCAAAGTCTTTCTTACTTGTGTCTTGGCGTAGCTTGTTATGTTTTTTGATATTTTGTTTGAGGACAAACAAAGAGTTAAGTTGGGGAGAGTTTGATAAGTGCCAGGAAGTAGTACTTTTAATGTTTATTTATGGCACGTTTGTTACTTGTTTCACAAGTTATCCAGGGAAAAGCCGAGAGAAAAGTGAAATTTTGACCTTTTACGCTTTAGTCATCTTACTTTACCCATTTATGCAGGAATTGAGTGTCCAAACATCAAGCAAGTGCAAAAACAACAAATCTGGGCAAAGGCCAGCTCGCCATGGCGAGCCAAAGGCGAGCTAAATGGCGAGGACTTCCAGAGAGCACCAGGCCACTTCGCCACTGAGATGGCCATGGCGAGAAATTTCGCCAGGCGAAGCTCTGGCGAGGCAAAAGGCGAAGAAAGGCGGTTTGATCTGATTTTTGGTGACGTGGCAGAATCCCATTGGTGAAGAAAACTGAGCTCGCCATGGCGAGCAATATTCTGCCAGGCGAAATTGACTTTTGCAGATTTGTATAAAAGCTCATTTTCTCTCATTTCTAATTATTAAGTTAGTTCTTATCTTAGTTTTTCTCATAGTTTTCATAGTTTAGATATTTTCATAGAGAGAAGTAAGGTAGTTCTTCATTGAGTGAGATTGGTTTTCGAAGTTGGATCTTAATACTTTGTTGAGACATCACAAGTGTAATGAATCCTTCCTTTTCAATCCATCCTTGCAAGGCTTCCATGATGATGTGTAGCTAAATACCCTTTGTTGGGATGTGAGGTACTTGATCTTGCAAACATGTAACCCTTTTGATCTTGCAATATATGATTCTAGCAATTTATATTCAATATTGTTGTTATTCTTGTGTTAATGCTTTCAATAAGATTCAAGATGATTTGGACACAAACTCTTGAATCTAGAGCTAGAGTAGCAATATATCTTAGGTTAACTTCTTTGACAACTTTGTTAATCTTGTGATAATCACCATAATCAAGAGTTTAATGCTTTCAGATGCTTAATCAGGCTGGACACGGTCGATTAAGTTATCCGATCGACTTTGTTATCGTTTAAGGGATTTGAACACGAATGTTTAAACGATAACTTAGAAATAATTATATCACTTTGGACACGAAGGGTAGTTTAGAATTGATTGTGATAATGTTGTTTACAAAGCTAGAATTCGTATGGATCATTAGGTTACGTGTGACGCTTGATTAAGGAACGCTACTCCTAACAAGTTTCAATCCTTATTTATCTCAACTTTTACTTTTTGCAATTAGTTTAGTTAGTTACATTTCAATTCAAACAAACAAGTACTCTTAATACTTTGAATGATAATCGATGTTAAACTGTCCTTGATAACGCACTATTCCCTGTGGAGACGATACAAAAATACTTATCTTGTTTGATGCTAAGAAACTACTTCATCACCTACGGAATTGTCGAGGGAGATGAGAGTGTGTTGGAACTTAGGACAGTGGTGCAAAACTTAGCATTTAGGGAACGAAAATGCAGAATATTTAGAGTAGTAAGTTGAAATTTAAAAATTTGAGGTGTGACATGTCCACACACCCTGAGCCAAAACTTGGGCCTCCTTGGCTACAGGTTCCATTTGCAATGTATTAACTTATGATAAGCGCGTGTTTGAATAAACAATTTAATTATGCGCTTATAGCTTAAATGCTTATCATATAAGTGTTTTTGTATAATCTATTTATACAACAAAAGATAAAATAAAGTCGAACTATTTTTATATATGCTATACTTGAAAGCTTATGGAAATAAGCTTAAAACTGTTATAGATATGTCATAAGTTGTTTTCATGAGCACTCTTGTTAAGTGTCCCACATTGGTTAGGAGATGGCATGACAATATGTTTATAAGTGGGGGCAATCATCACCTTACAAGCCGGTTTTGTGGGGTTGTGTTAGGCCCAACCACGATTTCTAACATGGTATCAGAGCCTCCTCCAAGATCCGTTGGGCCACCTACTAGTACTATCAGGTTTCTGTTATCGGGCAACCTGTCATTTATGTCCACGCTTCAGATGTCCATTCCTGAGCGTGAGGGGGTGTGTTAAAAGTCCCACATTGGTTAGGAGATGGCCTGACAATATGTTTATAAGTGGGGGCAATCCTCATCTCACAAAACGGTTTTGTGGGGTTGTGTTATGCCCAACCACAATTTCTAAGACAAACAATCTCACAAGTATTTATACAAGTAGATATAAGTTCAAATAAGTCAATCAAACTAGACGATATATAGGACTAGTTGAGTGCAGAAAAGTGATCCATAGCACTTCCAATTCATTTGAGTTCTGATAATTATTGTTGAATTGAACTCTGAATTGTGATGTATTTTGTTCCTTCTCTATATATCAAGCATTGAATAAATCAAAATTGTTTTTTATCTTCAATAGGCTTGGTGATGGAACCAGGTTTTGAGATTCACGCTCCACCTATTTGGTCCATCGCCTCTTTTTATACATGTTTGATGAGCAGTTACTTGCTGATCACGGTATTTACATTTATTCGTTGTTCTTTGTTTTCATGACGAGGTGCCTATAATTAATTTTTGATAGAACACTTGACAGGTTTAGATCAAGAACCAGTGTGTGAAAATCTGAAAATGATTTGGTGAAGAAAGAAAATAACGAGAATTTTGAAGATGAAGAGAGAATGAGAGAATGAAAATGATAAGCAATCAAATATTTATTGAATGATCACACGTTGATTATTACTCCCTCCGTCCCACAATACATGACACAGTTGACCCTATTACGCATACCAATGCATAATTTTGAGTTTAAATATCTTGAATAATATGTTAGAAAAAATTATGAAAATTTGATATTTTGAAAATACTCATCGAGACGAACCTAACGACATCTTATATGATATTATTTATCTTTGTATGTTAGCAGGGGCGGATCTGGACTTCAAATTTCAGTGAGGCACATTTTTTTGTTAAATAATTAAATAATACTATATTTAATAAGAAATTATATTAAAAATAGTTGTAACAACGAAAATTACAAAAAAAATGCTCTATTTTTCATTTGTTGAAATGCTCTATATTCAACCAGAGGTTGAACTAACGAGACCTTCGATTCAAGGTTCGATTGAACCACAGTTGAACCGGTTGAACTGGATAATTAATAAATAATCAAAATTATAAATATACTATTTAATTAGTGAAAAAAGTTTTTTTAGGGGTAATAAAAATAGTTATTTAATTCTTGAACAAAAAAAAAAGTTATTTAATTAAGTGTCAAAAATAAAGAAAGAAAAATCATTCTATTAGATTATTATACTTTGTACTCCATATTTATTTGTTACTGGGCCAAGCCCACCGGCAACTAACCCTAGTTTCTATTTTTCTCTATCCATTTCAAGTTTCAACTAGTACATGGCTACATGCGCCGTTTCCCATTTGTGTGTTCCATGGTTTCTATTCAACACTGAAATAGGTCTCTTCTTCTTCTTCATAGGTTTCTTTCAAAACTGAAATTTAGCTATTCTTCTTCTTCATAGGTTGCTGAGAGTGGAGGAAATTGTGTGTTTGTGACTGTGTATTGATGGGTTGGCTTGTGGACTGATAAGAGAGAAAAAAAAATTGAATGGAACTAGGCTGGTGTGGCACTTGCCACACCAGGCCTAGTTCAGATCCGCCCCTGTATGTTAGTAGAAAAATATGGTCAAAGTAAGTTAGGTCAAAATTGCAAATTTTCAAAGAGGTCATCTATTTCGGGACGGAGGGAGTATGTGATTAGGGACTATTTATACAACATAGGAATTAACAACCAACTAAAACTAACTCGAAACTTGTAGCTCAAGTTACCTAACTAACTGTTAGTTATTTAACTAAAGGCCTAACTAACTTCTGTTTTTTATTTTTTGGAAAAGCCTGACTTTGAATCATATCAACTAATAGTTTTTTCCAGCTAGTGTTGCACGCCGTACAGAAGTTTGAAGAAATTTCAGGTGCAATGTATGCACCATGCTTAATGATGGTACTGTTGGCCCACAGCATTGTTCTTTGCCTTACTAATTGGAAAATCATTAAGGAAGAATTGAAAATGGATGGAATCAAGTTTCAAGTTCTTCAGGCCTGCAAATTTTTGTAATGAGAACAGATTTTCTTATAGGCTTAGATAATTCACTGATAGTTCATTAATTTCTTTATTATTGCATTCTTCAGACATGATAAATAAACGAATGCAAATAAATACTTGATTTCTTCCTCCAATGCCCTCGTTACATTTCTTCCTCATCGATCTTTCTATATCTGCAATTACAAGTGACATGATTGAGGCAAGCACTTCAGTTTTGACACAATGTATCTGCATACCAAGTCGTAAACATAAAAGTTTTCACGGTTTTTTCATAAATAACAAATTAATAAATTTTAGTATGTGTTTGTCCAAACAACACTGGAACAGCCAAACTCGCGTTTGGGAGTGGCAAACGCCAAACCAAACAGGCACTTAGTGTTGTATAATACATGGTCTTATTTTTATGTGAATTGAAGATTCAGGTCCCTTCTACTTCTAGTCTCTAGATACATGTTTTGTAAAACTTGGTTTTGGTGACCATAAACAAAAGTGTTGTGTGAGGTATGATCTAATGTATTTTGTCTTAGACCAGTTCATTTATAGAAGGAAGTCGTCTACGTGCTGAAAAGATTATTAATATGCTTTTCTTTTTCAATAAGTTTTAATACTTGGTATTTTTTTAATTCTTAGATAGCTGATCAAAGGACACGGCATTTTACTCCCTCCGGTTTCGGATATAAGAAAAGATTTCTTTTTAAGGTTCATTCAATAAATAATGTATTTGCTTTATAATATAAATTAGATATATCATTTATTTAATGAACCTGAAAAATAAATCTTTTTTTATATTCGAGATCGGAGGGAGTACCTTGACTAGAAAAACGTTTTGTTTTAGTGACTTGAAGGCAGGATTTGTATTTGATTTTTTGTTTGAAATCTCTCTCTCTCTTCACACACAAACACATATACATGTGTGGGCCATTATTATTCCCGCCAACACCATATAAGTTTCTCGCACCCTATTCAAATTCTAAATTTCGATGTTTTAACGTATTTTGGAGGTTTTTATTGGGTCTTTATGTCGTTCGGATTATATAATCCAAACAAAATAGGATGCGAGAGAAATCAATAGGGTGGAAAAAGAAAGAGTCATAGGTGTGTTTATATATTGATCTAAACAAAATCATGTATTTAAACTACTTTATATACCAATTCCCCATTGAAATCTTCCCTAACCAAGGTTTTTTCAGAGTTGTTAATCTGTCTCATAAGTGAGGACCGTTTCTTTCTGCATTAATCTAGCCTTTGTTGTACGTGGTGAAGTGTGGACTCTTGACTTGGCTAATTGGTCGTGACCCCTAAGAAGGAAACTTCTGTGAAACTTTCGGTCCATCCTTGATTATCGGATGATCTCTACCATAGTGATTGAATTAAAAAGTTTAGTCTTGATAGAGGAAAAAAGAAACAAAGAAACAACGACTTTACCTGTATTTTTTTCCTTGTGAGATAAGTTTGTCTCATTCTTTTGTAGCTTATGGTTTATTAATTCATTTTGTAGAAAAATTAGGCACAATTTGACGTCAAAATTTGTCTGCAAAATATTGAATGTACTTCCAAACTGTTGATAAATGGATGTGCACTTGCACTGGATTTGCTGTCATGTATGTGCTTGTTTGTTCCTTACGTGGAAAAAAATCAAAAGAATTACGAGAACAAATAAAAATCGGAATAAATTATTTCATGTATCACACGTGAGTGTAAGTTGATAACTAAAGTACACGTGTTAACAAGTAGTAACTAACTAAATCAACTTATACACACACGTGTGATATTATGTGACATGAAAGTCTATTGAAATCTCCACCATCCATAAAAATGAGAGAGGAAGAATTTAACAAAATGTAAATTTGATTGAGATCAAAACACATGAGAACGGAAAAAAAAGATAACAAAAACAGAAAGGTAGGATAAAGTGCTTACTGAGATTAAACCCACTTTGACCTGAATAAATGAGTTTATTTTTTTTATCAATCTAATAACCCACTAATAAGTCAAATTAGATTGGGTCACCTCAACAGTTGTAACCCATACTATGAGTTTATTTTTTTTCTTATCAATCTAATAACCCACAAATAAGTCAAGTTAGATTGGGTCACCACAACAGTTGTAACCCATACTGGCATGGATTAGTTGTTAAATATTAATTAATAATCATGTTTGTTTTTCTAACTTTTTTTTTTTTGTAACAGCTACTTGCAAGACTAACAATTGTCTCCACTGATATATACAAGTTTTTTCAACTGTGTTTTATCCTCACTCACATACACCATAAAAAAAAACTTTCTAGGACACATTCCACTATGTTCAAAATCAACCACACTTGCAAAAAAAATATATATATATTAGAGGGTAGAATGACATTACTTTGGGAAATTCATCATGTATAGTGAACCAACAAAGAGAAGCTATAAATAATGTTTCAGCAACATTTGTAAATCAACGTTTTGAATATGTGAAAATACTTGGACAAATTTATCATGCCAATAGACAAAACATCTCTTCATTAAATATAGAAGATGATTAGAATAGGTACATTACATGTTATGTTACAATTATACATTTTTCACGTCAGGCACACTATTCTCATTTTCTTCGATCTGTTCCCATTTCAAATGGCATTTTGCATTTTGTCTTTGTATATAACACAAACAAACAAACGAATAACTTGGTGCAGGAAGGTGATCTTCCACCTTTTCTTCCGAACCGATGCCTCTTTCAACACATTTTAAAGAAACAAAATACACATATATAAACAAAACATTTAGGTGTCAATATCAAGGTTAATGACCAAAGGTGGATGGATATCATCGTTCTGAGCTTGAAGTTCAGTTTGTGTCAGAACTTCATGCTGCTCCTGCTCACGGATCCTGCTCATACGCTCTATCAATTGTGTTGCCTTTCTTTTTCCTCTGTCCGTGCCGTTTTGAGCCAATTCCAACAATGGAGCCATCACCCCTAGCTCTTGTGCCTGTGCTATATACTGTCGATCTCCAGAACAAAGGTGAACTAAAACCGCGGCTGCATTCTCTTTGTTCCTTGGGGATCCATTCCCAATAAACTCTACCAAAACCGGCACTGCCTCTGCAGCACCAATGGCAGCTTTCCCTTCAGGATGACTAGCCAAAATTGCCAAAATGGCCAACGCTTCATCCACCATTCCCCCGCTAGGTTCTGTCAGCAATCGCATCAGCGTCGGAATAACACCAGCCCTCACTGCTTTTCCCTTGTTTCCCTGATAAATGCACAAATTGAAGAGTGCAGTTGCAGCATCTTTCTTACCCCTTTGGGTACCCTCACTCAGCAGTGTCACCAGTGGTGATATCGCTCCTGAAGAACCAATTGTAACCTTATTTTCATCGATAACTGAAAGACTGAAAAGTGTTGCTGCTGCATTTTCCCGAGCTTCCATGCTTCCCCTTTTCAGCACATGAACTATGCCTGGAACTGCTCCGGAAGAAACAATGCTTCCTTTGTTACTCTCATATATGGAGAGATTCAGAAGCGCTGTAACAGCGTGCTCTTGAGTTCGGGAGTCTGGCACGGAGAGGAGACCAACAAGGAGAGGGATTGCACCAGCTTCAGCAATAGCTACACGGTTATCTGCATTGCGTTTTGCAAGAAGCCGGATCTCTCCGGCAGCTGATCTCTGGTCTTCAGGACCACCGGATGTGAGCTTTTGGATAAGACTTTCAATCTTACTTCGCTCAGCTGGGGTGCAGGCTGATGCTGATTTACTTGGCTCAGAAGTGCTGGGTCGTTTTGGTGGCTCTATGCCATTGGCTTCACACCATTGTTCTATCAGGCTTCGTAAGACATAGTTGGGTGTGAGAACAGTACTGGTGAGACTCTGCTGTGTTTTTGGGCACGTCCCGTGGCCGTCTTGCAACCACTTCTCAATACAAGAACGCTCATAAGTCTGCAGATGAGAACAAGATGTGTCTGAGTATTAATAGACAGTTATCAGCAAACTGACTCTGAAACAGAAGTAAAATGTCAATAATGCACACTGGATTCATCATGTAGCCTTCAATTTTTTATACAATTATTTAAAATTCAACCAAAACTTGTGTTCCAAAGAAATTCATCAATATATAATAAAACAATTGTACATTTTGCAATATGTCCGACTACATTAAATCTCAATAGCCATAGAGAAGAAATTTTAAAATAAAGTTTGCTTCTTTCTTTCTCTCTACATGATCCTTTTTGTTAGTAAAATGAGAGAATGATCATCCAGGAAATATTGAAAAGGCTATACCATTTTTGGGACAAATCATTGATAACTAATAATAGTAAGGTGAAAACAAGGTAAGTTTCTGTAATTATTAAATGGAAACAGATTATTTTAAGTTTTCTTAAACCAAATAAACCTTTAGATCTATTGAGAAAATTGTGTAAAGAGCATGGTTCCGTTTGCAGATATCTTACGCTCAAGCAGACATATATGCAAGATAAGAACTTTCCAAATTGAAGTCAAGAATGATAATGAAATGACCAAACCTTAATGTCTATAAGAGAGTATCATAGAATGTACATACCTGTCCTGTTGAAACAATGACAGGATCCATCATCAATTCCAAGGAAATCGGACATTTAAAATCACTAGGAATAGGAGGGGCTTGATGATTCGTATCATTTTCCCCTAGTCCGTAAAATCCTGAAGAAACACCTTTTGCTGTTTTAGTATCATCCTTGACTAGGTTTTCTATTTGCACATGATCCTTTATCTTCTTCAATAACATCGACATCTTCTCGATGCGCGCCCCTGGATCCCCACCACTTACTGCCACCATCTCATGCAAAGCGAGTGATTCTTGTGTAAGATCAGCTATTCCCATCAATTGCAGTTTGTCTGCTAATCGACTTAGAACAGCTGGATCTATAGCTGCATCACTGCTATTGTTGTAAAGAAATGACATATCTTCATACAACTTGGCATCTGGTTCATCAACTCTCCCTTTGGCTCTTCTGAACTGAGTAAGAACCAGTTCAACCTAAAACGATAGCGAGTTACACAAGATTATTTAACAATAATAAATAAAATAAAAAATAAAAAAATTGTAGTGTGGCAGTGTCTATTCTACTGTGAAGAGTTATTTAGCAAGATCACACAGTGTTCCACCGCAATAAATATATATATGACAGAAGTATTTATACCTGCTCTTTAACTTCATCGGATATGTCAAGTTTATCATAGGAAATTGCATCCAGTGATTGTTCCAACCGAGCTGTCACCTCATAGAAATTATTCATGATCCGGTCCCTCTCAAGGACCTGTAAACATGAATCAAAACAACTGAATCAACATCTAAGGCAGCACATGTCATTTTACTAGAATTTAAGTTTTCATAATGCTCCCTCTAAGTATATTGGTTTAACTCAATTTTAAGAATGGGATTCACAAGGGAATTTGAGCTGTGAGCAACCAAAGGTCAGAACATTCATATGAAATGCCTCCTATGTAACTGTAAGCATGGCAAGGTTCCCATATAGATAAAAAGAAATACAATACTAACAATAATTAGATACACAATATTAATTGGATTCCAAATAGTACAAATATTGTAAATTGTATTGAATTATTCATTATTAATTATTACTAAATTTTGCAAAAACCTGGATTAGTTTGACCTTTTCAAAGTTCATCGAGGCATAATAAGTTTTGGCACCATGGACAACGTACTGTAAAAATATAGCAATGCTTGAAACACTGGGCACAATTAAAGGAAAATACTCTTCGCTTACCTCTACATTTTACCTTTTTAACTTCCTGTGCAAAACCCCACACAACAGAAACCAGAACTATCTTAATAACAATGGTCCAAAGCAGTTGGACCACATGTGGACCATTGTGACAGAATCACCAAACAGCTATAATCTTACCAAAGTTAAAAAAAAAAACATGGTTTTGGAATCCTAGGGTACCTTTGATAAAAGAGGGTTTAGTCAAATGAAGAGTGCCGATCATGATCCATAATATATAGCATGATAATTAAACATCAAGGGTAAAATGTTTGGTATACTAGATCAACAAATAGTACCAACAGCTTCAAAAGGGAATGCCCACAATATGGTCTTTAAGCTGAGAGAAATTTACAGCATTCAGAAATCTCCTTTTGTCGCTCAAATGTTCGTGTCTGCAAAGACTATATCTTCAGATTTCACATCTGGAGTGTGGAAAGCGTCTCAACTCTCAAGTAAAGAAAGAACAAGCATAGAAAAATATTTACTCAACTCCTCACCAAAATCCTTTTTAACAATAGAAATGAAAGGGGGAAAATTCTTCTGTCGATATTCAGGGTTCATGAGGTGTCTGCTAGGTTGTAAAAGTTCGATCTGATAACCTCTACCACACGGAATAGAATTCAAATCCCCCTCGATAATAATTGTAAAATGATCATTGCCGCTTTAATTAATAGTAAAGACTCCTTCCCCGAAGAAGACAAATCGAGTACGGACACAATTTGCCGGAGATCTCGGAAAATTATAGGCTTGTACCTTTAACAGATTACATCCAAAACATTGAATTGAATACCATACAAGATCAAAAATCAGAAATTCCTTTTCAATACACTTCCTAAACACCATGCAATATATTCTCAAAATGCCCAATTTAGCACAAAAATCCATAATTATGAAGGTTTCACTTACCAACCATAAACAAATCTAATTACAAAAAACACATAACTAGTAGAAAGAAATCAGATCATAATCACCAATACAAATTCAATCAAAAATCATAATTCAAAACAGAAATCAATCTCAAAAAATATAAAATAAAAATTTACAATTAATTGAATTAAAAAAAAAACACAAACTAAATAAAATATTACTACAAATCTGAAGTAAACATAGCCAATCATAAAAAAATCAATCCCACATAACCAAGCAGAATAATTTTTTTTTAATTTAAAAAAAAAAAAGTTATATAGCAAAGTTCAAAGATATGTTAATACTAAAAATAACTTTTAACTACATCAAAAAGTAAAAATGATGAAAAATAACAAACCATATAAATCTTGCTTCCTTCACAACCAAATCTGAGAAGTTCCTTAGCTGAATCAAGAGCATCTTTAAACAAAACCAACGCTTTTGAAGTATCATTCGGAATCGAATCTTTCATATCCCTTATCTCTTCAAACAAAGGAATCAACAGCTTCAACCTTCGTGCTAAGTTGCAATATTGCTTCTTCACCATAGGTCTGAAGTCTGAGATGTTCGCTATCTCGTTCACCAAATCAATCACCACGTTTACTTTTTCACCTTCCATGGTTATAACTTATAATCAAGTTTTGTTTTGGTTTTTTAGATCGGTTTGAAAGGTGTGTGGTTTAGAAGGTGGAGATTTGGTGTCGGAGATTGTGGTTTCCGGTCATGTTTTTGTCAACGAAAGATAGTTTTCGTACACTGAAGTTTTTTGGACAGACAGACAGAGAGAGCGATATAAGAGAGAGAGAGAGAGAGAGAGAGAGAGAGAGAGACGCGTGATGGTTTTTTCTTTTCTTTCAATTAGTGGCTTTTTTTGTGGCGCGGCTTAAGATAAAGTGATTGAAAAGGGTATGAACTTTGATTGAGATTAGATTAGAAAGTTTATAAAAATTGGTTTCAATTATGATTTATTTCTAAAAATAAATTTACATGCAACTGTCAGCTGTTTATTTCCATGTTTATTTTTTTATTAGCATGTTATCGGTATGGTCTTATAACGATAAATAATGTGTATCAAGAGCATGTGAACACGAACATGTGACGTAAGGTGAATAAGCAAGAATCACGGATTGATTCCCTTACTAGTTGTTTGTTTATTCTCATGTTTAGAGTAACGTGAGGTGAATTTTTTTTCTAATTTTTTTTATAAGCAAGAATCACAAATTGAATCTCTAACTAGTTGCTTATTTATCCTCATGTTTAGCGTGACCTAAGGTGGATTTTTTTTTAAAAAATTTCTTTATAAGCAAGAATCATGAATCGAATCTCTAACTAGTTGCTTATTTATTCTCATGTTTAACGTAACGTAAGGTGAATTTTTTTTTCCCAATTTTCTTTATAAGCAAGAATCACGAATTGAATCTCTTACTAGTTGCTTATTTATTCTCATGTTTAGCGGATGATAATTTTTTCTCTTGAAATAAAATACAACTACAATTTTCTATTGTTTCTCAATATACTCTTTTGTATTTTTAAATTAAATAAGTTTTTTATAAATATTTTTAGAAATATCAAGAATTTATCAAATGAGATTAATGTTTATGTAACTTTTTATGTAACCATATCATGGCAAACGAATATTTATAGAAATATTTTAAAAAGTAACATTATAATGTTGCATGTATTCCTAAAAATAGATTATGTTATCCATGTATACAAATTAAATTTTTTACCAAACAATATATTAAAATATTTTCTCAAACACATGTTTTGGAAATAATTAATATTCTCAATAATATAATTCCTTTTAATTTACAATACAATAATAGGATTCCTAAAAAAAACAAATTGTAGAGTTAATCTTGAAGTCATAAAACGAAACACTTTTAGATGAAATTGTGGTGGCTCGGCTCAGTTTGGCTTGGCTTGGCTTTGGTTGAGGTAGTACGGCGCTGAAGGTGAAATTCCGTTAATTCAGTTTAACTAATGACACGGTAAAACTTGTACAGATACATATGTAAGAGAGAAGAAACGCGAAACAGTCTCCGATGGCTACGGAGAAAATCTTTGAGTAGTAGTGGGAGGAGAGACTGTCAATTTTATGTTTCGGATACTGACAAAATTGTTTGGCTTCAATTGAAATTTTTTTTCATTTATAAAAAAAGAGTTGATTAGCCAAAACAAGTTATGTAAGTTGTCATCTAAAAAACAAATTATGTAATTTGTATATAATAATGGAAAAAACAAATTATGTAATTTGTATACAATAATGGATTTACTTGATGTCTATCTAGTAAGACATAATTTTGAGTGTATAGCGTATAGTTTATTTATATCTTCTAAGTTTATTTGATTATTTCTCAAAAAAAAAAAAAGTTTATTTGATTAAAAAAATATTTTTGCTAATTATCATATTCTCACAAATTTATAGTTTATTTTTATTATCTTATAACATATTTTGATAAACTAATCCATATAACTTATAGTTTAGCATTATTTATCTCACTTTTATATATGTAATCTTAATTTTCAAAAAGTAAATATCCATTAATTACATATTTTTATGTTATTTTATATTTATAAGTTAATTCAACTGCTAATTTTATCAAACACTACAGATTCAATCAACAACTTTATTTTTTATAAGCTAGCTTATAAGTTCGTTTGATATAAGCTAGTTTACCAGTTATTCGCTATTTTTTATGAAAACAAAGTCTTAGTTACTCTCATCGTTCTGTGTGATTTCTGCATAATTTGTTTGTTTCTATTTAACTCTCATTTTGATAGTTTAAAGGTATAATTTGTCAATTATACTCTTTATCATTTACTCATACTTACTCATTTTTTATAAACTAATTTTTTTCAAACAAAGTTTTTTTTTGTGTTACCCATCTGTTTCCTAAGGGAAGGGGGCCCTAGTAATTTGGAGTTTAGCCGACAAGTAAAGTATGGTTAAGAATTGTTCCCACTAAGAATAACATCTAATATCATATTTGATATCATGGGACAACTTGTGGAAACAACGTTATAACAAGTTTAGGAACTAAGTTTTGGACTATAATTTCACTGTTGTAGCCCACGCTACACAACTGTTGCAAGACTAGGTATTCCCCCATCAAACTTTGACTACATCAATCCAAGCTTTTCAGCCAAAAACATATGTCCCTCGATGGCAAAACCCTACACAGAGACGGTTCAAATGTAACATGGATGCTTCCTTTTCAACAAGGCTAAAGAGAGTTGGTGTTGGAATGTGCATTCGGGATGAAGAATGTCACATTGTCCTTGCGAAACCGAATGGTATGCTCCTCTGTGTGACGTAGATATAGGCAAAGGAATTGGCCTTTTATCGGCATTACATTGGATGAAATAACTTCATTTAGAACATGTTGATTTTGAGTTATATTCTAAGAGAGTTGTCGATTCCTTATAAAGCAATAAAATAGATATGTCTGAATTTGGTTTTGTCTGTAGCAGGTGCCAAAATACTGTTAACTCTCATTTTAAAAACTTTAAGGTGAAGTTTGTTAGAAGACAAACCAATGAGGCAGATCATTAGCTTGCGAGAGCATTCATATGTATATCTAGTTTTCATATTAAGATTGATATAATTGTTTGTATACAAACAATTATCATCGATGAAATGTTTTAAGCACTTTAAAGTAATAAAAAAAATTGAGTGCATTTGACTTGCAAAACATATGTACTGGACATAGGGGTGGGAACAGGCCAGGCCGTCCGACAGGGGCCTACGGCCTAGCCTATTTAAAGCCTAACTCGGCCCAACTCGTTTATTAACAAGGTCAGGCTCAAGCTTTTTATAAGGCCTATTTAACTAAACAGGCCAGGCTAAGGCTTGCAAAAAAGCCTATTAAGCCCATCAGGCTGGCCTATTAAGCTTTTCATATATAATATACCTTCCATTATTGATATTTTTGAAGTTTTTTTTCTTCACAAACACAAGCCTTCATATGATTGGTTATTTAGCAGCTAATATATTAGTGTGATTAGACCTTCGTAAGAATTCATTATTTAGTAGCAAACATATTTGTGTGCTTTAGGCCTTAATAAGTTTTGGCCTATTTAGGAGTAGGCTTACATGTGTTGTCAGACTTTAGCATAAAATAGACTTTTAAATAGGCTTTCAGGCTTCATCGGGCCTTTAAAAAGGCCAGGCCAGGCCTCGAAAATGAGCCTACGACGAGTAATAGGCCAGGCTCAGGCCTATAATTTTTGAAGTAGGCAAGGCTTAGGTCTTACAAAGCCCGGCCTAGCCCATTTCCACCCCTAACTGGACATAATAATATATGACTATACTAAACTATATATGACAACTTTTTGTACTTCGTTGTGTTTAATGGTTGATGCACAAAAGAAATAATTTTTATTATGCTTAATTTAATATGTCTATGGAATGACAAATAATATAACTTTTACTATGATATATATATATATATATATATATATATATATATATATATATATATAGGGTTTTGCTAGAAGACACCTTTTATGAAGGTGTCTTTTAGCAAAGTTATAACTAAAAAGTGGAAATAACACCTTGAGGTGTGGGTTGCTAAAAGACACATTCATGGGTGACTTCTAGCAAAACCCATGTGTATATATAAAGACTAGGACGGAGAAAAAAGGATATGTAGACATAGAAAAACAAGAGGGAGATACAGAGAGGGGGGGTAAGAGAGTTAGAGAGAGGGGGGAGAGAAATAGAGAAGGGATGGGTAAGTGAGGAAAAGGGAGATATATGAAATAGAGAAATATGAGAGATATTAAAGACACAAGAAGATGAGAGAGAGAGAGAGAGAGAGAGAGAGAGAGAGAGAAATAAGAGAAATTTGATAGAGATATGATAGAGATGTGAGAGAGAGAGGGGGAGATAGAGAGAATCGTGAGAGAGGGAGAGAAAGACGAGAAAGAGAAAGAGAAAAGGGAGATAGATAGAAGATATGGGGGAGACACTGATAGATATTTAGGGTACATATGATTAAAATCAAATATAATAGTCTTATATACTTGATTGGTTTTTAATCCATCCCTCACTTTAGATACAATCTTAGCTAGAGAGGTAAAATATGATAATGTGACATAGTTAACTATTGTATCATATTGACTGATATTTTTAACAATGTTTTTATAACAATCATGTTGGCTTGTTAAACATTGGATTATGACAAGATATGATAGTTTATGCTACCTTGTCTCTCACCTTGACCACCAAGTTCATGGTTTAAGCCATACATATGATTGATGTGTGGCTTTGTTGACGGCATAAAACTTTTTAAACATTGAAAGATATGTTAACGAAGGATTTAACAACAGAACGATCCAACCAACATACTTGCGAGCTTGAAATCATAGGGTATGCATTCACCAACTTTAAAGAGTGTTGCAGATAAGAACATTTGTAATTATTTGTATTAGTAGTATTTAGCCTATTAATCAAGCTCATTAGATTTAAAATAGTCTATTTAAGAAAATCAATGCTTTTACTATTTTTGGAATATATCTCATTGAAATATATCATAAATATATCTCATTAGGTTATATCCAAGGGTTTTAATGGTATCCCAAAGTACCTCTCGTTCGTATCAGTTTAGAGGTTGGTATCCAACAATTGCTGCTTAGGAGGTCTTGCTTCAATTGTCACTAGCTAGTGTTAGTGGTGGGCAAAAAAACCAAAAAACCGAACTGAACTGTTGAACTCAATTGAACCTAACAAAAAAAAAAAACCATTACTAACAATTCTGAAACTGAACTAAAACAGTGCAGTTCGGTTCAAAACAGTTCAGTTGCATTCGAAACAATTCAGTTCAGTTTGGAACAGTTCAGTTCGGTAACTAAAATTCGATTTTGTTTGTTTTTTTATATTTTTTTCAATGGTGCCAATAATAACAGTTTGGTTCAGTTTTGAACAATTCAGTTCAGTTTGAAACAGTTCGGTTCAGTTCGAAATGCAAACAGTTCGATTCAATTCATTTATTTTATCTTTAGCAAACAGTTCAGTTCAGTTTTCATCCTGAACCCAACCATGCCCTCCCCTAGCTAATGCTACATTTGATACGAGGGAATTTGGAAAACTTGTTGGTTTTGGGCTAGAGGTAAAGGCACCAAAAAATTTGATTTAAAAGATAGTGATTGTTTTTGTGAGTTTAATAAAATAGAAGGACCAAAAGGGAAATTATGTCTATAACCTTATATGAAAATGAAAAATTTCATTCAAACTTAGACATTGTTAAATCCAATTTCAAACCTTTTTATTGCAATTAGGATTAAGAAAAATGTGCATAATTGTGGGGGTGGGGGGAATAGATAAGTTTGACGAGCCAAACTCAAGTTTTATTAATGTTTAACAAGTTAAACCCAAACGTTTTTTTTGTAAAAAAAAAGTAAAACCCAAACGTTTAGCCAGACTCGTTTAAATAAAGAGTCTTGTTAACGAGTGTTTCCGAAGCACTCTTTAAGGATCTCAAATTTAGTAATTATTCTTTTAAAAGGTCAACTATTACAATTTCTAATTTATTGAATATACAACACTTCATAAAAAACTTATACTGTTTAAAGGATTTAAAGAGTGCTCCAAAGACACTCGTTAACATTTCCCTTAAATAAATGAGCAAACATAAACTTTCACAAGTCAAATTCAAACTTGAACGATTTAAATTTACCGAGGGGCAGAAACTCCTCAAACCATCCTTAACTAATAAGAGGAGAAATTCATATGCCCTACAAATATACTTGCTCATATGAACTCCTATAACTAAGTACCTAGATAGACAAATTTATAGTCAATTACCCCCCTGAAATTGTATGTTTCGTCAATTACCCCCCTGAAATTAACAAAACTTCAATTACCCCCCCTGAAATTGCACAACGTTAATCAATTTACCCCCTCCGTCAAATTTTTCTGTTAGTCAACATGACGTTTTGCAAATACCCCCTGAAGTTTTGCACTTATGTGCAAAATGCCCCTTGAACTTGAAAATTTATATATTTTTTTTCTTATCCTTAAAAGTGACTGCATTATCACTGAATTGTGGAGTATATTAGCTAAGTTTTGACGGTATACAACCATACATGTTCCTTTAAATGATCAAACATTAACCATGTATTAGAGTCTAATGATATGAAAGTCAACATAGTAAAGTACATCCACATTTGTCAGATGGAAAACTAATACATGTCATACATAATGAAGCACATAAATAATATATGATTGGTATAACCAAGAATTATCAAGATGTCAAAATATATGGCTTTGCTATTGCTAATTTTAACCACACCGAAAATTTCCACTTCCTTTATATTGTGAGCGGTGCACACCACCAACACACTTATCTCACTTTCAAGAAAAACTTAGTTAATATGCTCCACAATTCAGTGATAATGCAGTCACTTTTAAGGATAAGAAAAAAAAATATAAATTTTCAAGTTTATGGGGCATTTTGCACATAAGTGCAAAACTTCAGGGGGTATTTGCAAAATGTCATGTTGACTAACGGAAAAATTTGACGGAGAGGGTAAATTGACTAACGTTGTGCAATTTCAGGAGGGTAATTGAAGTTTTGTTAATTTCAGGAAGTAATTGACGAAACTTACAATTTCAGAGGGGTAATTGACTATTTACTCATTTATATTCACATGACAAAAGATTACCAATTCCAGTTTCCTTTTACAAATTGTATATTTAGATAAAGGAGAATGTTAACCAGTGCCCCCGGGGCACTGGTTAAGCACCAAAAGAAGGAAGTTTTTGTTAAAAAGTAATGTAATTATTACTTGATTAAAAGTGACAGTTTATAGTTCCAAGACAGAAAATTCTATTTTTGGATTCCTTAACCAGTGCCCCGGGGGCACTGGTTAACAAGACCCTTAGATAAAAGATTACCAATTCCATCCAATACTCTCCTAATCAAAGTAAGATGTGGTCGTTGATGTGGCATCTTGTTCCTAATAAATGTTAGTATAGAACATGAATCAGTCTTCATAAAATAATACTCCTATGATAGAAAGAAACAGGAAGCAACTAAACCAAGCAAATTTGTCAGGAATAGGACGGCTGAACTGTGTGGGGCCATAGGAAGCTAAAGACTTGGTGTCTCTATGCTAACCAGTAACCTTGATTCAATGAACGATAGCCATATACTCCATCCGTTTCAAAATATAAACAAAATTCACTTTTTAGGTTCATTCATTTAATGATGTATGTGGTTTATAATATGAACCACATACATCATTAAATGAATGAACCTAAAAAGTGAATTTTGCTTATATTTTGAAACGGAGGGAGTATGTATAAAGTGGGCCCGCACGTACTTGGATCTGGTTATTTGACGGCGGAAGTGAAAGCTAGGCTAGGCTGAGTTCGAAGAATAATTTCTTTTCCCGAACAGTACAAATTCAATTAGTTATTTATTGGGTCTTGCTAACAAGTGCCCTAAGGACATTGTTTAAGGAACCCAAAAAAGGAAACTATGTCTTGAAGATACAAGTCAAACACTTTTTAAAGTCATAACCGTACAATTTCCAATGCAAAAATTGCTACTTTTAGATGCTTAAACAATGCCCTTAGGGCACTTGTTAGCCTTTTCCTTATTTTATTTACTAAATAGAGACTTCTTCCTCCATTTTATTAGTATAAATTATGATGAGAAATTAAAACTAAATGAATCGAAAAAAGTGTAATGATATTTTGAAATACATTTGATGACAACTTTGTTGACAACCTTGTTTTTCTCGCTTCTTATTGGTCAAAAACAATAGAGAGAGAGAGAAAAATGAAGAGAGAGGATAACAACATCATGTGAGTATGAGAAAGAACTTTGTCCAAAAATTGTCAAAAAATGGTTGTCAAAATATCATTTCTCTTGAAAAAAAAGATAGTTAGTCTTTATACGTGTGCTTAAGAACCCTACAATTGGTTTTGTAACCATACATCCCTAGTATTAACATGATCAGGGTCATACAAACTAGTAATCGGAGATAATAGTTAAGGAAATATAAAAAAACTTATATTAAAAATATCATTTTTTTACATTTTTATGACTTGTACTCAACAAGTTTTAAGATATTCATATTATATTTGTTTTTTTAATTAATCATTCAAAAATCAAACCCACTTGAGTTGGCCTTGTGATATTGATTTGAGATTTGGGAGTGTGTTCTTCCTAAAGGTCTTAAGTTCAATTAGGTTTGGTGCCAGTTTGACTGGACTAATTTAGTTTCTTTAAAAAAGACATTCAAAAACCACCTACAATGGAGATGACCAGTAAAGCGTTAGCTATTCGTGCTCATTTTGAAAAAAAGAAGTCATGGCCTGGTTGTAAAGCCTCCCCCGTCACTCCATAAACTATTAATCAGACCTCCGTCAATTCACAATGCATTTAACTGCATCCCATAAGCAACCTAAGTCAAATTCTTCCTTGGCAATGATCATCCATGGGAAGGACGAATCGCTTAGGGACTATATTGATTGGTTCACCAAAGAAGTTGTGTTGGTTTGGGGAGCGAACAATCGAATGAAAGCATAATTTCTTGAGAAAGGAATTTATGAGAGATCTAAGTTCCACCAGAAGGTCACGTTGAAGAACAACCCCTCTTTCAATAAGTTGAAGAGAGAGTAAATATCGTTAAGACAAAATGAGAAGGTCGGACAGACAAGTTCAGGATAGATAAGCCGTGTAACAGCCAGATTTTTTGCTAGATTTATTTTAATTATTTATTTATTTGTGTTATGTGTGCTCTTGTGTGATTATTGCCTCTGTGTGTATTTTTTTGTTGGGATTCGTAGAATTCGGTATTAGAGGGGTATTTTAGTCATTTTAGACTTAGGGGCATTTTGGTCATTTAGAGAGTAGGGGTAATTTTGTAATTTTGACGGAGGATTATTTTAGTGCTTAGTGAGAGTTGTTATTTTACTAAGTGCTAGGGAGTTGTAGTAATTTATTTTATTACCGATAAGTGACCGTTAGTGTTATATTTTACCGTTAAGTGAGTAATAACATTTTTGAGGTTAAAATAGAAATGGGTTAGGCCCATTAAGGTTTGTGAGATAAGCTCAATTAAGTGAGCCTATATAAACTAATGTTAGTAGAGAAATAGGGTTTTTTTTCACCAACATTTTTCATTTGAGAATAGAAGAGATAGAGGCTAGAGGGAAGAACAAGAACAAGGGTTAGAGGCAAGAGGGGATTCATCATCTAGGAGCTAAATTGAAGCTTGAGTTAGAGATTCTTGGTGCTAGAGGTAAGAGGGTTAGGTTTCAACCATAATTCCTATCTTTTCATTTCTACCTATTTTGTGAAATTGATGAATTGAACCTAATTAATTGTAAATTTGTGCTCATGTTTTGATGCAATGTTTGGGTATGTAAATTTAATGTTAATTGAGTTGTTGATGATGAAATTACATGCTTAAATTGTGGTTATATGTGTACTTTGCATTTTTGTCCAAAAATGATGATATGAGGTGTTGTTGTGATGAATTATTGATGAATTCATGATGGTTAGTTACTGTTGTTGTTGAGAGATGTTGTTGTTGATGATTAAAACCTTGGGTAATCATAATTGTGGAGTTTGCTATGACCTTGTGTTGTTTTTTTTTTTGAAGTTTTAATGAAAAATGGGTCAAATGATGATTTTTGTTGTAAGGTTGTTTTGGTGCAAATTTTATATGGATTTGTGTGTCTTTTCATGTTTAGAAATGTTTGGACAAACCTTGGAATCAAATTTGGGCATTGAGGAGTCAAAATTGGGGTTTTGGGGTGAAAATGGTTCTTTTTCCCGAAACTACTGTCACAACTCGCCACCGTACTCGCAATGGCGAGTTGGATGCGAGCAACAGGGGCTCCCTGGAGCTAACTAGCAATGGCGAGTAAAGTTACTCGCAATGGCGAGTTACACAGGGCAGAACCCCCTGTTTCGCATTCTTGCATCTTTTTCCCTCGTTTTATTTGTGAACTGGTTTTTGGTACAAACATGAAAATTGTAGATAATATTTTTAGCTTTCTAATGGCGTTGGTTTGACTTGAATATGATTTTTGGTTTTCAAGTTATGGGGAAAATATTCTTGAAAAATTTTATCGAAAAACCCGCATAACTAATTCTAAGTCGACCCAAACCTCGTGGACTGTTATAATCTTTGAAACTTGATTTTAATGAGTTCAACTAAGGTATTCAAACTATGATGTGGTGAATCTAACTTGTCTTACTTTTAAAATGGAAATTTTTGTGAAAAGTGATCAAGTGAGACGAACTTCGAAATTTTTGCGAATTCTCCATATGTGGCTGATGAAATGCTTATGTAACCTCTACTGCACGCATAGGTGACTTGTGAGAGTACATGGCATAGGCAATTGAGCTTGTAGAATTGGTTTTGGTTCTTAACCTCTAGTTATTTTATGTTGTGATTTTGAGAGACGAACTTTGTTGAAAATGACTTTAAGAGCTAATTGTCTTGTGAATCCTTTATGGATAGTTGATACATTATAAGTGGAGATGATTAATGGTGTATATATGTGACAACTACATGTTAATTGGAATATGGATGTTGTTGGTGATTGTATATATGTTATGTGGTGGTGAATTGTTGTTGATTGCATATATACTAAATCTTGGTGATGTTGAGGTGATTTGTATGTGTGAACATATGCATTTTGGAGTTGAGTCATATGTTCATGCATCCATTTGGTACCATGAGGTGATTACGATGTTTTATATCCAATTGAGGTGATTACGATGTTTTTGTTGCATCGGAGGTGACGATCTTGAGGTGATTTGGTACCACATGCATCTAGATGAGTCTAGAGCCATTGCATACTTTGTTGGTGAATTGAAATGCATTTGAGTTGTGAATGATGATTGAATTTGTTAATTGTTGATTGACATGGTTGAATTTGTGATGCGTGTATGATACACTTATTGATATGAACTTGGGATGATGATATTGAATGATGTGAATGTTATGAATACTTGTGAGTACATGTATAGTTTGTTATTCATCGTTCTTAAATATATCTTTCATTCTCAAAGTTTCTTGTTAATTTTAATTGGATTATGATGATGTAATGCTAACCCTCAGTGGTTTACCACCTACCTTTCCGTATGGACGGGTAGATGGAGTGCAGGATGTTTAGACTTGTGTTGATGTTGCCGAGGAGCGGAATTCCTCTTTTTATGTGCAAGTGTCTAGATTAGGGCTCTGATCTAGGGTAGTTCTTGCATGTTGGATTTTGTTGTCTATGTAGTTGGAATTGAGATATTATTGTATCTGAGATTGGAGGATGTATCTTTGTATCTTTATTCTGAGATTTGTAGCTGTTATGGATTATTTATGTGTTCCGCTGCTATGTGATGTAACATGCTCTTTATGCATGTATGTTTTAATTTGGAAGACGTAGCATCTATTCCTAGAATATATTCGTATGTTTGCGCGTTTTACCGCTTATTAGGAGTGGGGTGTTACAAGCCGCACAAGCCCGATTCACTAAAGCTTCCAGAGAAAGCATTCTACTTGAATGCATTAACTATGTTTTACCCCTCGGAGACTTTAAATCTCATCAACTACTGGTACCTCAATCGGGAGTGAAGCACATAGTAGGGTCAAAACCTTTAAAAAAGAAAAGAGCTACTCAACAAGGACAATGTTTCTCCCCGACAAGCCTATACAAAATAAGATAGCGAAATTCAAAGGAGGAAAGGAAAGCCTTCATTTTCTTAAAAGACAACAGAGTATAAGAAAACACTTCGGGAAAAACCCTTCCTTAGGTAGACCAAGATTCCTCACTGACCGATGAAAGGGAAAAAACAAAGTCTTTGGGCGAATTTTCAAGGATGACTCTCCGTGGTAGTATGGACCTCTCTCTTTAAACTCCCTAAGGATGAGAGCGATGGAAGAGAACCCTGAATATCTATCACATCTGAAGCTTATGGCACCCCTTCAGAGCCACGGGCTACGACGACAACCACGCCCAAAGGATCCAACCACCATTCTTCAATTGCAAGAATAAATCAAGGCTACTCATTCCATCTGCAAAACATGATAAGGCAATTCAAAAAATCAATAATAAACGTTAGTTGAGGCATAACAAGAAGACCAAAGTAAGAGAAACAATATGTCCAACTTGCTTGATGAATACTTCAAGTTGACGAAGCAAGGAGTCGACACCTCCATTCCCTTCTTGTTTGAAGAGACACAAAACTTGTAGGACTCGATGTACACCTTTATTTTTCATGAATGATTATGGTCTCACGCAGCCTCTTCCGATGGCTCTTATTCCAAACAAAACATGAGTAGGACGATCGTCCGACTACTCGAAGTAGACACATATTTCCTTCCTTACAACAGAAAAAACCACTCAGGCCCAATATTATCTATCTTTGAAATTCTTCAAAGAATTTGTGGAAGGCTCAAAGAACTTATAAGTAAGCTAGGAGTAGTAAACTAATTATCTTATTTTGGTCCAGCAATACTAGTCACCTTTAAGTTATCTTTTTTGTGACGACAATACGGAACATTTGCACTATTCCCTATATTTATACCGTGAACAATACTTTTTCTCACTTTTAAAAAAAGGATGTGCAAGATTGCACATGATAATGGGGTAATTAATGCACCATTTTTAGGTTTCTCTAAATCTTATTATGAGTATTTTCCTTAAATTTTGATCTTTTTTCCTTCTCTCCTCTATTAACTATTAAAGTTCCGGTGTACCGCCACTAAGAAATACAAAGAAAGTCAAAAGTCACATTCTACAAACACACTAAAGCTAAACATTTTATTCTTCTCTCACATCACTTTCTCCTTCAACTTTGAAAAAGTTCATCAAGGATATGGCAAGTGAGAAAATATGGCAAGTGAGAAAGAACCACCCATTTGTACTCATATGGTTGCTATATCGCAGAAAGTTACATTCAACCAAACAATCACCAAAGAGAGGAAGAGTGAAGATCAAGCACAACAAAATTTTTATCCAATTTTCTTTATCTGAAGTCTTCTTAGAGACAAAATAAAATGACATTTTTGTGATTTTTAAAGACAAAGTTAAGGTTAAAGTATTTTTCTGAATATTGCCTTGTTGGAGTTTAAGTTGTTATAAGAGAGCGCCTTTTTTTAAAAAGAAAAAAATATGAGAGAGAAAAAATAGTTTTTGAAAAAAGACTGATTAATTGACTCATTTATAAGATTTAGAGAAACCCTTAAAAAAAATGCAAAAGAAACACTTTTAATGTAGAGGAGGATTTTGTAACATAAAAAATTGAGTTGTGTTGTTAACCAATTCACAACTTCATTAACCACGAAAAATGTATGCTTTTAACCTAGTTGAAATAACAATCCCAGTGGATACGATAAGTAATAAAAAAAAATCTAATTGAAATTGCACAAACCCCCCACCACCCCCCACCCCACCCATTTAATTTTATCTTTATTGCTTTATTTATTTACTTACTTCATGTTCTAACTAAGTAACACAAATTGCCTAGTTGAAACAACAATCCATGCGGATACGATATTCTACTTACCACTTTATTACTTATTAACGATTTGATACACTTGCCTAAATTCGACCATCACATATCACTATGATGAATCTGTCGTGTTCAACGATAATATACGTATCAACCCGTCCAAAATGGAATCACCACACAAAGTTTGGTATGTCTTATGCAAGTATAACGAGATTTGAATTATTTTGGCGAATTTTTGTTGATTAATAAGCATAGATTCTTTTAGAGAATGCTGTATATTTTTTCCTGTATCATATAAAAAAAATAATACTGACATGCATTATTTTAATTGAGACGCTTCTTCACTTATTTAACCTGCTAACATAATTTGTTGTTGTTTCAAGAATTTTATAGCCAATTGGAAAGTGGAATGTCATAAGAAATATAGCCCTATGGGTGTGCCACAATAACAATTTTGACTTCTCCATAATGACAGGGCGAGATACCAATGGGGCAACATACCTAGATATAGGCTCGCCCTTTAGGACCAATTATTGGATAAGGACGGCCACGACATCATATACAAATGCATGAGATATCCAAGGACGAGGCTCCCTTTATAATAGGGAAATATGTTGCTCACCACCTCTATAAATACCCCCCTCACTCAAATAGTGAAGGCTAAGTCCCAAACAAATGCAGAACTACATATCTCTGATTTTCTAAGATGTTCAGGGATACGTAGGATTAGAAAAACCCATGTCGAACTGACACACAAATCGCCTTGACCTTTTGGTGCACCGCCCTCAAGGTCTCCTTCAACCTAAAGCTCCTTTCGCCACCATATGAGAAAGGATCTTTATTATTGTACTCAACAAGGAAACCCCTATGAGGGCTCTGACCTAAAAGTAAATAAGCCTCATCTTGCCAAGGCAACCCCGTTAAGGGACCTGACCTAAAAGTAAACGAGTTTCGTCTCGTCAAGGCAATTGAGGGCTCTACCCTAAAAGTAAGCAAGCCTCGTCTCATCATGGCAATCCCTTTGCGGACATTAACCTAAAGGTAATCAAGCCTCGTCTTTCCAAGGCAACCCCTTAACACAGCACTTCAAAAAATTGTAAAAAATATTAATAATAAATTAACAATTAAACTAAAAAATTGTTTTAAATTTTAGTAAAAAACTGTTATCTAATTTAAATTGAATTACCAACCTCTTGTTGAGTAGCGTCCTCTTTTAGTGTTAATTGTCCGATTCCTAGGAGAAAGAGGTCTTATTAATCTAGTGTTCGATCAAGAGATGTCGAGTAGAGTTCGACTTTAAACAACGCTCCACCAAACTGCATTGTTGTCAAGTGCTCCAACGTAACGATATCAACTTTATAAAATTAAAAAATGATAAATATTAAATCAATGCAAATATAAATTTAATATATTTAATATTATTTCAAAAAATAATAAACATCTACCTTAAACAGAATCAACTTTATAAACATTTATCGATTCCTACGGTGCGAATTGTTTACTACTCTTTGTTATTTTTAATTCTTTCTAGCCATTTCTGGAGAAGTATTATTGTTCTAGTCATCTTAAATATTTTACCTTTTCACTTTTTTTAACATTGATTTTCTTTAACAATTTCTCTAAGTTACTCCCTCCCTCCGGTCACATTTATAAGCAAAAATCACTTTATTAGATTCATTAAATATTTGATGTATTTGGTCTTTATATAGACTAGATACGTTAATCATTCAATGAACCTAAAAAGTTGTTTTTTGCTTATAAATGTGACCGGAGGGAGTAAGTGTAATTATTTTTAATTATTTTTTCTCTATATAATTTATTTTTAATTTTCACAGACGTTTCATATCCTTTTGGTCGTTCTTCAAAAACAAAACCATGGGAATGGGCAAGGTCTTTCCAAATTCCTAGATTTCCATTCTCTAGCATTTACTAGCATTCAAATTAATTCCAATTCCAATGGTAGCAACCACCAAAACCAAATCCACATAAACATATGAAAATCACATTTGTCTTCTAAACACATATGTATGGTTGAGTTTCTTTTCATAATGTAGTAAATACTTCTTCAAGAAAAGAAAAAAAACCGTGGGGACATGGAGGGAACTTCATCATCCTCTACAGCAGATGAAGAAATTTTTCGAATATCTGAAGAGACATATGCAGAGGAATTACAAATACAAGAAGCATTATTATTTTCCACTCTTGTGGCAAATACTACTATAGATGTAGAAAATGAAATCCAAGAAGTGGATGCAAAAGTTGATCTCAAACAGAAACAAAAAGTAGGTGAATATTCTTCGTCGTCTTCTTCTTCTAAGTTGAAACAATCCTATTGTGCTATCTGTATGGAAGCTAAACCTGTTGAAGAAATGTTCCAAAATCGAAAATGTTCACATTCTTTCCGTGAAGATTGTGTTGGAAGATATATAGCTGAAAAAATTCAAGAGAGTATATCAATGGTAAAATGTCCTGATCCAAAATGCAATGATATTTTGGAGCCTCATGATTGTAGTTCAATTTTACCAAAGGATGTGTTTGATAGATGGGAAAATGCACTTTGTGAGAATATGGTGTTAGGTTCACAAAAATTTTATTGTCCTTTTAATGATTGTTCAGCTATGTTGTTGAATGATGAAAAGGAAATTGTGACTGCTTCGGAATGTCCACATTGTCATAGATTGTTCTGTGCACAATGTAAGGTTTCATGGCACACAGGTGTTGATTGTAAAGAGTTTCAAAGCTTGAAAGTCGGCGAGCGAGGGAGGGAAGATCTAATGGCCATGGAACTTGCTAAGAACAAGAGATGGAAAAGATGTCCAAAGTGTGGCTTCTATGTGGAAAAAATTGTGGGATGTACTCGCATTTCATGCAGGTATATTCAATTCTCTTTTGTTAAGAATTCTACTTTTATTTTTTAATTATTCTGCCTTGTAATCAAACTTATATGCAGGTGTGGTAATCAATTTTGCTATGGCTGCGGATCCACTTGGAATAACCAGTCCCATTATAAATGTGTAACTCGATAAAAATTGCATGGCGACTAGTGAAACTACAAATTACTCCAATGTTGCAACATTAATTGATTGATGACTATAGTTTAAAATGTGATTGTAATATGTACTTTTGAGTTGGGAGTAGTATTATTTTTGTTTTGGTTCTTGTTTTATGGTGAACGATAATGTCTGGATTCCATGAGACTTTGTCTTAAATATTTTTCGTTGTGTCTATATCATTTCGACATTTTTTTTGACAAAAATAAACGATAATCGTTCATTTAAATTGATTGAGTATATCAATACAATCCAAATTCAAAGTCGCTAAAAACACCATAAATTAATCTGCAACTCACAACATCAATGTTAAAAGTATAAAACAACATAAACCTACAAATATAAGCATAGATTATGTCATGTTGTATTCAGAGAATGTTCATAGCCCATTTTAAGTTCTTGTGGGTTTAGGGTGACAAATTTGTCTCATCCATTTGTTTTCCGAAATCATCTTTGTTTCATATGGTGCATACTTCATTTTTTAGTTATTTTACTCTAGTTGCTTTCAAACAAACCACTAGCCCGATTCCAAATCAATCTTCGGTTGGTTCTTAGAGGGGGGGTAGTTAGGGTGACTCGTAATAAGTAGTCTACTTCCTTCTAGAGCGTGAACACGCAAAAAGGTAATCTTTCCCCATTCTTTAAGTGTAGGAGTGGGAATAAGTCAGGTTGGGTTCTATAATTTAGGTTTGAGCTTGACCTTTGTCCTACAACAAGCCAATTTTCAAGGTCTAGCATGACATTTTTAAAGGTCTATCAAGTCTAAAAGCCTATTTAAAAGCATACTCTACATTAAGGCTTAAACTCACCTCTCCTCTTAAGTAGGTCATTTTTAATTAAGTTTCGAAGACAATCTTCGTCAAATAAACGACAAGACTGTTCTAAACGAGAAATCGTTGCAAAAAAATAATAGTTCAAATGATTATGATTATAGTTAAAGGAACCGAGAGGAGAAAATGGATTGTAAGATTTCTATGCAATGCAACTATCTCCTAAAAATTTACTACTCACTCTGGTCCTTTTTACAAAAAATAGTTGACTTTTTAGATACATTGAATAATTTATGTATTTGGTTTAGATTGTAGACTAGATACATAAACTATTCACTGTATTTAAAAGGTCAATTGTTTTTTTGTTAATATGACCGGAGGGAGTAATATTTAAATTATTTTCTTTTAATATAACAAATATTAATATACTATTATGACAACACAATATTTCATCTTTATTGAAAATATTAATTAATTAGATGTATTGAAAATATTAGCATTAATTTTTAATTATATATACAACCAGACTAGTTGAGTAGGTTTGGTAGACTTATTTATATTTTCAAGCTTGGCGTATTTAAGTAAATATCCCCTCCGTCCCATAATATAAGCAAAAAAAGCTCATTTTCTTTGTCCCAAGATATAAGCAAAAAAGACAAGCTTTTATCCTATTTAATCTTTTTTTTTTAAAAAATCTCTTTTCCATAACCAATAGCCAATGAAAATTGTTTTTACATCTTTCTATAAAACTTTTTTCAAAGAAAACACAAAACTATACTCCAAATTCTTATGTTTTAGTTTTCTTAATAAGTGTGATTTTTTTTTTGCTTATAATTTGGGACGGAGGGAGTAGATCTTTTAAAAAATATAAGCCTCGATCTTTTACTAAAAATACTAGGTCTGATTGGACCTATTAAAGTCCGACCACAGACAAGGATATGCATATTATATGCAGGGGTCGGAGTTCGAACCCCCGACACCTAAGTTCTCTATATTTAAAATGTGTGAGCTCTAGTCATTAGACTACTTGATAAAAAAAAAAAGGAGAATGCTAACCAGTGCCCTTGGGGCATTGGTTAAGCAACTAAAACAAGTAAATTATTAATAAAAAGTTGTGTAATCATTACTTGATCAAATGTAACAACTTGCATTTCCAAGATAAAATTTCTACTTATGGATTCCTTAACCATTTGCCCTTAGGGCATTGGTTAGCAAGACAAAAAAAAAAAAAAAATCAGACCATAGACTATGTCGGACGTCCTGACATATTCCCACCCCCGTAATTGAGCGTAACTTTTTTCCTAAATTTTTAATTATTTTTCTCTTTGGGAAATGTTAACTTGTGCCCTTAGGCACATGTTAAGAATTCCACTAATAGAAATTATGTATCGGAAATTGTGTTAATTTATTGCTCAAAATGTTTAATATAATCTTTTTTCAATAAATTCTTACCATTAATGGAATAACATTAATGCTTAACATGTGCCCTAAGGGCACAAGTTAACATGACCCTTTCTCTTTATAATTATTTTTGTTTTTCAAATACGTCTCATATCCATTTGGTCGTTCGTCAGAAACATGAACCATGGGAATGGGCAAGGTCTTTCCAAATTCCTAGATTGCCATTCTCTAGCATTTACTAGCATTCAAATTAATACCAATTCCAAAGTCATCTAAAACCGAAACCAAACGTTGCTCTTCAAAACACGAAACCAAACGTTGCTCTTCAAAACACAAGTATTTCATGCAGTAGTAAACACTCACAAAAGAAATGTAGGTAACACTTCTCCCTGAAGGAAAAAAAACTGTGGGGACATGCAGGGAACTTCTTCATCTTCTACAACAGACAATGAAACTTTATTTGAGGATTTCGACTCCTTAGCCCTTCATGATCATGCTGAAGAGATATTTCCGTTATTTGACGAGGAATATGCAGAGGAAATACAATTACAAGTAGTGCATGCAAATGTTGATACTGAAACTAACCTCAAACCTGTTGAAGGAGAATCTTCTTCTCAATTGAAAAAATCCTATTGTGCTATCTGCATGGAAGCGAAACCTGTTGAAGAAATGTTTGAAAACCAAAACTGTTCACACTCTTTCTGTGAAAATTGTGTTGGAAGTTATCTAGCTGCAAAAATTCAAGAGAATACAGCAATGGTAAAATGTCCTGATCCAAATTGCAATGGTATTTTGGAGCCTCATAATTGTAGTACCCTTATACCAAAGGATGTGTTTGAGAGATGGGGAAAGGCACTTTGTGAGAATTTGGTGTTAGGTTCACAAAAATTTTACTGTCCTTTTAATGATTGTTCAGCTATGTTGGTGAATGATGAAGAGGAAGTTGTAACTGCTTCTGAGTGTCCTCACTGTAATAGATTATTTTGTGCACAATGTAAGGTTTCATGGCACTCGGGTGTTGATTGTAGAGAGTTTCAAAGCTTGGAAGACGGTGAGCGAGGGAGGAAAGATCTAAGAATGTAACTGCCATGGAAAACGCCATGGATAAAGCTTGAAGCTTGTGAAAGAAGAAAGTGAAATGAAAAATCTCTTATTGATTCAATGTGTAAAACGGTTACAATGATTGCTTATTTATAAGCTCTAAAACTGTAACTAACTACATGCAATCTAAATGAAATGTAAATGTCACTCAAATTACAATTCAACTAGAGTTTACTTGGCGCGCAAGTAATAGCTCTTTCTTCACTCTTTTGTATTGCCATGCTTTGTTCTTTCTTGCTTGCCTCTAATACCCCCCCACAAGATGGAGGTTGGTAAATATCCAGCATCCCAAGCTTGTTGATACACTCATAAAACTGGCGTGGTCCTGAAGCTTTGGTAAACACATCTGCAGTTTGATTATGGGAAGAAACAGGGAGCAACCTCATAACTCCAGCTTGTAGCTTCTCACGCACAAGATGACAATCAATATCTAAATGTTTAGTGCGCTCATGAAAAACAGGATTAGCTGATATATGAAGTGCACTTTGATTGTCACAATACAACACAGGCAAACGAGAGGGTGACTGTTGTAAGTCATGAAGAAGAAAGCATATCCATTGCAATTCACGTGTTGCTGAAGCCAAAGCCCTATATTCTGCCTCTGCAGATGAACAAGAAACTGTGCTTTGTTTCTTTGACTTCCATGATACTAGAGAGTGACCAATGAAGAAGCAATACCCAGAAATGGATTTTCTGGTATCTATACATCCTCCCCAGTCAGCATCACTAAAACCCAACAACTGCAAATCAGAGGTTTGAGGGAAGAATAAACCACGCCCAGGAGATCTCTTAAGATACCTCAAAACCCTAAGAGCTGCCTGATGATGTATTACAGTTGGGGAAGCCATGAATTGACTTAATTGTTGCGTGGCATATGCTATGTCTGGCCTGGTAGTAGTGAGATAAAGCAATCTACCCACCAATCTCCTATAACCAGAAACATCATGATGAAGAGAACCTCCATCTTGATGCAAACGTGTTGCAGGATCCAGAGGAGTACTTGCAGGTTTACAGTTAGTGAGCTTTGCATCCTCCAAGAGTTCCAAGCAGTATTTTCTATGGCATAGAGTAATACCTTTGGAAGATCTAGCCACCTCAAGACCAAGGAAGAACTTGAGCTGCCCAAGGTTTTTGATCTTGAAAGTTTGATGAAGAGCAAGCTTCAATTCATCAAACATTGTAAGAGATGTACCAGCAAGAATAATATCATCCACATATACCAAGAGTGCAGTAAAGGATGAGGTAGTGGATTTGATAAACAAAGTGTGATCAGAAGCAGCCTGAACAAAACCTTGTGCATAAAGAAACTGTGTGAGTTTTTCAAACCATTGCCTGCTTGCTTGTTTCAAACCATATAAGGATTTGAGGAGTTTGCAGACCTGGCCTGACTTAGGAGCAGAAACTCCTTGTGGTACTCTCATATACACAGCTTCATTCAAGTCTCCATGAAGAAAAGCATTATTTACATCCAATTGGTGAAGATGCCAACCATGTATGGATGCAAGTGCCAGGAGAACTCTGATAGTTGACAACTTGGCAACAGGAGAAAAGGTCTCAAAATAATCCAACCCTTCAGTTTGAGTGTATCCCTGTGCCACCAATCTAGCTTTGTATCTCTCTACACTTCCATCAGCATGTCTTTTAATTTTATAGACCCATTTGCTTCCAATTGCAACAGCATTAGGGGGCAAATCCACAAACTTCCAAGTATGATTTGCATTGAGTGCCTCAATTTCATTCTGCATAGCAACTAACCACTTGGAATCTTGACAAGCCTGATGATAAGTAGTAGGCTCTATATCATGTGAAATGGAGAGAGCATAGTGTTGATGATGGGATGCAAGCTGTGAATAGCACACATAGTTTGCCATAGAGTAATCTTTGGACTGACAAACATAATCTTGCAGATGAGAAGGGGGCCTGCTAACCCTTTGTGACCTTCTAACAGTTGCTGATTGAACATCCTCAACATTATTGTTTTGATGTACAATCTCTTCTGGATCATCATCATTACACACATCTTCAATGTGTGAAGTATCTTCAACAAATTCAGTTGTGACAGCAGGTGCCTTGTCAGACAAGTCATGACTGCTATCTAGATAAATGTGATTATGTGGAAGAGGATTCAAGGATTTTGAGTGAAAAGGGAACTCTAAATCAAAGAATTTCACATTTCTGGAGATCAAAATCTCATTATTACAAGTATCAACCAGGATGTATCCCTTCATGCCTGATTTATAACCCAGAAATGCACACTTCTTTGCTCTGGGGTCAAACTTGTGCCTGTTAACTGGCAAAGTAGATGCATAACTGAGACAGCCAAAAACTCTAAGATGACTTAAGTCAGGTGCATGTCCATATAAGAGCTCATAAGAAGACCTATTTTGAAGTAATTTGGTTGGTATTCTATTCAAGAGATACACTGCATGCAATACTGCATAGGACCAAAACTTCTTAGGTAACTTGGACTGAAACATTAAAGCCCTGCTGATATTCAAAATATGCTGATGCCTCCTTTCAACTTTTCCATTCTGCTGAGGAGTATAAACACAACTTCTCTGGTGTAAAATCCCTCTCTCAGCATAAAATTCTTGTAATAAGAACTCAGGACCATTATCACTTCTAATGGATTTGATTTTCTTTTCAAACTGATTTTCTATCATACAAACAAAACCTTTAACCTTTGATGAGGCTTCTGACTTGGATTTCAACATAGCAACCCAAACATGCCTACTATGATCATCCAAAATAGTCAAGAAATATCTAAAACCATGTATGCACTCAGTGGAGAAGGGTCCCCAAATATCAACATGTATAAGATCAAACATGTTCTGTGCATTATTTAAACTGATGGAAAAAGGCAACTTATTTTGTCTAGACAACTGACAAACATCACAAGCAACATGTGGACTTACAGAAATATAACTGTACAATTTATTCATGCATTGCATTCTATCATGAGATAGATGCCCAAGTCTAAGGTGCCATAGGATTCCTGAAGGCACTAAACTACTATCTTTATTTTATAAGGCAGAAATACTAGAAATCTTAGCAATATTTTGTGACTCTTTTATAGTCTTCAAATGGTAAAGGCCATCCACTTCTTCAGCCAAACCAATCTTCCTCATATCCTTCTTGTCCTGTATGATACACTGATTAGCTTCAAAACTCAGTATACAGTCTTGCTCTTTGCATAATTTTGAAACAGATATCAGATTCACAGCAAATTGTGGCAAGTATAACACATCATGAATGTGCAAGGATTCTGTCAACTTCACATTTCCTTTATAACATGCCTCCACTATAGTCTTATTAGGTAAAGTTACACTAATTGGTTTAATTTCATAGTAGCTAATAAACCAACTTAAATCATGGCAAGTGTGATGTGTAGCACCTGTGTCAACTATCCAGCTATTATCATCAAATTTGCATCTAGCATTACTGGTAAAGAATTTACCTCCTGCATTCATAGTTGAACTGCTAGCCTTCATCATATTTGCAGAACCTTTTGCTTCAACATTGCTTTTCTCTAACAATGCAATCAAACTTTGATACTGATCTTTGGTCAGCATCATTCCACTTTCATCATTTTTCCCAGTGGAAGTATTTCCTTTGAACTCAGTTTCTTCACCTTCAACAAAATTAGCATTAGCAAAAGTATTTCCTCCTCCTCTTCCCCAATTTGGAGGATATCCATGCTTCTTGTAACAAGTTTCAACTGTATGGTTAGTTCTATTGCAAAAACTGCAAACTCTGGGATTTCCTCTTCCTCTTCCTTGAGAAGAATATCCTCTACCTCTTCCAAATTGTCTTTGTCCATCCATTGCATTAACAAGACCAGATGATGTATCATCTATAGGAGTTGCTACCACATTGTACTGCATCTTCCTTTCTTGCTGCAGTACCATAGAGAAAACCCTATTTATTTGAGGTAAAGGATCCATCAGTAAAACTTGTGATGTTACACCTTGATAATCATCACTCAATCCCATTAAGAACTTAATGATTCTATCTTCAGCTCGAAAATCTTTGTTATTCCTCATAGCAAAACAAGTGCACTGAATTGGACAGGTACATTGAGGCATAGGCCTGAACTGATCTAACTCTTCCCATAGACCTCTCAAATCAGTGAAATATTCAGTGACCTTCTTAGTTCCTTGTTTCAGATTAGCAATCTCTTCTTGCAATTGTGCAACCCTAATTCTATCACCTCTCATGAATCTATCCTTTAAATCATTCCACATATCAACAGCATTCTCAATAAACACTACACTTTGAGCAATTGAAGGCGAAATAGAATTGATTATCCAAGTATGAACAAGATTGTTGCACCTTTCCCAAGCTGCATATAACAAATCATCCTCTTCTGGTATAGGTATAGATCCATCAACAAATTTGAATTTTTTCTTCATTGCAAGAGCTCTTCGCATCTTCATAGACCAAGAGTGATAGTTTTCACCGGTTAGTTGAGGCGTAACCGTAACCGTTGAAGAGTTTTCTGAAGGATGAACATAGTAAGGATCAAGAGCTTGATCCTGATTATTGTTATTGTTATTTCTCACCATTGTTGAATCAAAGATTCAATCACAAACGAAGAATCTCAAAGAAGCAAAAAGATTCGAAGAAACAGAGTAATCAAAACGCAATGAAATGCGAAGAAGGAGAAAAGATGAACCGAATAACGTTCAATCTATATCATGCGGAAGCAGAGCAAGATTCACTTGCTCTGATACCATCTAAGAATGTAACTGCCATGGAAAACGCCATGGATAAAGCTTGAAGCTTGTGAAAGAAGAAAGTGAAATGAAAAATCTCTTATTGATTCAATGTGTAAAACGGTTACAATGATTGCTTATTTATAAGCTCTAAAACTGTAACTAACTACATGCAATCTAAATGAAATGTAAATGTCACTCAAATTACAATTCAACTAGAGTTTACTTGGCGCGCAAGTAATAGCTCTTTCTTCACTCTTTTGTATTGCCATGCTTTGTTCTTTCTTGCTTGCCTCTAATAAAAGATCTAATGGCCATGGAACTTGCTAAGAACAAGAGATGGAAAAGATGTCCAAAGTGCAGCTTCTATGTCGAAAAAATTGAGGGATGTACTCGCATTTCATGCAGGTATAGACAATCCTCTTTTGTTAAGAATTCTAGTTTTTTTAAGGAGTTTAGTAGTTTTTTTTTTTTTTTTGTTGAAACAACAAAATATATTAATAAACAAATCTCTATTCAAGACAAACAAAGATAGACGGAAACAACCAAACAAACGGCACCATATGTATAGACAGAACACCCAACAGAAAATCCATACACCTAGTAAATCAAAGACTAATGCAGTGTTTGTTTTAGCGGTGGAGTACCACGTTTGCCAAGAAGCTACTATTTGTAGCTTGTTAAAACCACGGTAAATTAGTGCTGAAACGCGCGTATCCATCTCAAAACCCAAACCAAACAGCTTCTAAATCCGAAAACCAATGAAAGACATCGCCCAACAGAGAACTACCACTTGGAGTTTAGTAGCTTATTAATTTTTTTTTTGTTGTTATAAGCTTATTAAATGTTTCTATTGTACGAAAATAAAATTTGTTGTTGGTAAGGTGTAAATATAATTTTATCCGTTCCTTTTTTCTTGTTTTATGAAAAGATATAGCATTTTGATTTTGGATGCTTGCTTAAATATTAGTAATTTGTTATTCTACTTTGATTTGTACGAAAAAATTTAGTATATTGATTTTATCCGCAGGTGTGGTAATCAATTTTGCTATGGATGTGGATCCACTTGGAACAATGACTCCCATTATAAGTGTGCAACTGGATAGAAATGGCATGGCGAGTGAAATTGCAAAGCACAACATTACATCAATTATTGATTAATGCATAGAATTTGAAAATATGATTGTCATATTGAGTAGGAGTTTTATTTTTGGTTCTTGTTTTGTGGTGCACAACAATTTCTGGAAACTCTCCTCTTCCATATGATTGTGATATGATTGCAAGCCTCAATAATTTTAGCATACGTTGTGCTGTTTTTAGTTCTAGTATTTAAATTGACAACTACTTGTAAACAATCCATTTCTCTATATTACTTGATCATGAAATAAATTTTGTAGACACCAAATGGTCTCCCTAAGAACTCTAGCTTCAGCTTCTTTGATCTCTGCATACCTTGGAAATTTGTTGTTAATGTTGTCATGAAATTGCCTTCTACATTGCGGATACAAGCTCTATTGCAGAAAATGTTATCTTCGACGAAACATGCACCATCTACGTTACATTGACTTTGGCCTGCTGCAACTTGGTCCATTTATTGACCAGATTTTGATCTGAAAACTTAGGCGAGCCTGTGTTGGAAATCTAAACCGAATCAAGTCCTTCAACGCCTCTTTCGCGCGCCTATTCACCTCAAAAGCCAACAGTATCTCATCATTTGAGCATTTATTATTTCTTCTTTGCCAAACCATCCCCAACACCGTGACAAACTTTGCCTACACACTTTATCTAGCCGCTAAATAAGATTAAAATTTGCTTTGACAAAGCCTGCTGCATGCATCAAAACTGGTTCCACCAAATGCCAAAAACCAGAATCCATAATCACCTATTAGACGGTCTTGCATCCCATAAAATAGTTCTATTCATTTTCATAACTCGTGTCGTGACTTGGACAGATTGAACTACATTGTACTCCTCTTTGAATTAACGGGTAAGACTCCAAGAACAATGTCAATAGGAACATTTTCTCGATTGAGGATCCTCAAATTCGACAATACTTTCCTTTCCAATTGCCTGGCTCTTTGAGAAGCAAGTTATCGATGATTACCTCCATTGTATGATAATAGGCCAAACAAACCAAATAATGACCACTCTTGCTAAGCCTTCAAATTGGCCACCGTAGCAAAGCCTTCAAATTGGCCTATCAACACTACTAGTCGAGAGCTTAGAGGTATTTTCATAATTTCATTGGCATCCCTTGAAATAAACATTGTAGGAATGATTTATTCTCTCCAAATGACATTAGCATGATCGGTTAATTTTGTTACCTTCATATTGTTGTCCCCATGGCTGGCGGTGTAATAATAAAAGCATTCGTGCTGTCACGAAGCCACAATTTATACTACACACAAATATTTGAGCCATATTTGATTTTCCATTTTACTCTTTCCTTGACCACTACGTTTAAAGATTGGATACCACACCACACCACACGTAACTTGGGTTATGACCCAACTTTGCAACTAGAAATTCCCCTTTGGATAGTATTTTGCTGTGAAGACTTTAGAAAGTATGGTATCATGGTTGATCAATAAGTTCAAACCTTGCTTCCCTAGCATTGCCTAATTGAAGCGGTAAAAATGGAAAAACCCCACATCATCATGCTCCTTTTATCTTAGTAAGCTTTTTCCACCTAAGCCAGTCAATTCTTTTACGAATCGTTTAATTGGAACCCCATTGAAATGAATTAATTATTCTCTAGAGTTTATCCTTGTCACCTCAAGGTGGTAAGTTTGAATCCCCTTAGGGAAAATTTGTAAAATGGTCATCAGTGTCACCTAAATTAATAATTTTTTTTTAACAATTCTCTACCTTCTTTCGATAAATATTTGTCGGACCATCCTTGGTTCTTCTTCCACATTCTATCTTTGAGGTATCTAAAAAAGCTTTCTTCTTCCTCCCAATCATGGATTGCATACCTAAATACCTTCATCTTTTGATACCTTCCGTCACATTAAATGTGGTTGGGATATTGTCTTTGATATCCTGTGGCATATTACTGCCGTAATATATCTCTGACTTGCCTAAATTGATTGTTATGCTTGATCCTATTTAGTAATTATGAAGTATACCTTTTATGCACTGCGTCTCGCGAATATCTTCCCTAAAAACAAAAAACAAACATCAACAAAAAGGAGGTGTGATAGGCTTGGAGCTCCTCTACACACCTTGACACGATGAATATCTCCTCTTGGTTTGACTCTTTTAGTTAGGGTTGTTAGTCCCTTTGCACACAATATAAGAGGTATTGTGATAAAGGGTCACCCTAACGGATCCCGCAGCATGGTGAAATGGGACCCAAGCTCTTCCCATTAACCAACATCGAGAAATGTATTGATCCGAGGCACATAGAAATCCATTTTATCCATATTTCACAAAAACTTATCTTACTCATACCTCTATATAAGATACCTCCAATAAACCCTATCATAAGCTTTCCTAATGCTTCTTCAACAAAATAAGCTTTCCTAATGTCTATTTTAAGATTTGTATCACCAACATTTCCCTTAGTCTTGCACCTTATATAATGAATAGTTTCCATAATAACCACAACACTATCAAGAATCGATATATTTTCAACAAAAGCGGCTTGCGCAATAGATATATACTTGATAAGGAAAGGCTGAAGTCTCCTGGCTACCACCTTCAAAACGACTTTATATATCACATTACACAATGAAATTGATCTAATGTCCTTCATCGACACGGGATTGTCTACTTTGAGGATAATACAATATTTGTATTGTTTAGTTGTGGAGAGAAGTAGCATTGATCCAACTGTAACTTGGTTGCTTGCAATATGTCTTGACAACACGAGTCCCAAAAGCTCTAATAAAAGCAGGATTGAGTCTATTCGGCCTCAGTGCTTTATCCGAATTCATGCTATACAGTGCTTCTCTAAATTCTTCAATCAAATATTCATTTGTCAGCTCACCATCTTCCTTCTAAGTGACTCTGGGTGATATGTGTTGTAGCTTGATGATGTGTGGTTTCAGCTTGTTGAAATAAGTCCACAAAATAGTCCTTTGTAACTTAACATATGCCCTCCTGCTCTTGAATTACAATTCCATCAGAGTTGCACAATTTTACAATCTGATTTCATTTCGTTCTTGAGGTTGCTACCACATGGAAAAAATTTATATTCGAGTCAACATCTCGTAGCTAATGCGCCTTTTCTCTCTGCTTTCTCTTGCTTGAGTGTTACACTTAATTTTCTACGCGCTTCTTGGTATTTCTGCATAGTGCATACCCAACTCACTTCTACTGTCACGGTTAAGTTCCATTTCATACCTACAATAAAAAATTGTTGTTTTGAAGCACATTCAGATTCTCGCCACCCAATCTTTTGAATCTTCTATGCAACTTCTTAGTATAGGAGATATTCATTCACATCTATATTCCACACTCTTTTGACTACGTGGTCAAGTCCCGACTTCTCTAACCAAGCATTTTCAAATCACAGTGAACGAGATTTCATGTTTATGTTTTGGTAGTACCCGCACACCTAGGTTTTGCCAACTATCCAGCCATTTCACTGATATAAAAATTCTATTAAATCTGTTTATAGTAAAGACTCACTAGGATGGAAGCATGTGAATCGCATACACGTAGGGGAAAGATCAAACAAGCTCCATCTCAGATAGAAACCGATTAAAAACCACCATATCTGATGATACACTATTTTGCTCATCGTAGCTCACACCATGTCTCTCATTCGAATTCCTTACCGAGTAAAAATCCTTCACCGCGCACCATAATCCCTCTCCAATCCAAATCCTCTCTATGACATTAAAGTACACTCTCAAAAGCATACACTTAGAATATCTCATTCAAAATGCAACATAACATTTGATCAAAGATAAAGATTTCAAACCAGCACAACACAAAACAATCATAAAATGTGTATATTTTACTTTGCTATTGGACCCCTGAGAAAAATGACCTAGTGCCATAAATCGACAAAAGTACATTCATAACATAGAAGTTAATTTAATTTGCATTAGGTTGGCAAGAAATAATACAAAAAAGGATGATTTAGTGGTGTGTATAGTTACATAAAATAACTCAAAGATGAAGTATATGTAACGGCCGGAATTCAAACCTCATATTCCCTACGTATTTATCTTAAAGGTGAAATTATAGTCACTAGACTACTTGAGCCACAAACAAAAAACATGGTTTTGGAGGAAAAACAGATTAAAAAGGATGAGAAAAATTTGCCTCCCATCACAACATGGACTTCATATTAGAGATATTAGTTGTTTGTGGCTAATAGAATTGAGTTAGGTCCAACCTAAATTCTAAGATGACATTAATGTCTATCTAAGATCTATTGGACAATCTGCTATTAGGTTTCTCACATTTGATGATATATAATATCATGATGTGTTTATAATTAAATGGGAGCAGTCCTGACTTTACACAATGTAAGATTGAGTTAGACTCAACCCAAATTATAAAGTTTAAATTGGAATTTAAACATTCTCTATAAACATAGCATAAACCACAAGCTCAGAACTATATATTAACACAGCCAGGCACAACGAAAAAATATAAAAAAGACAAAATAACATGGAAGAGAGTCTCCAGAAATTGTTGTTCACCATAAAACAGGAAAACAAAACAAAAATAAACCTGTACTCAAAATTACATATCAGTCACATTTCAAAATATAGTCATCAATCAATAATTGCTGTAACGTTGTACTTTGCAAATTCACTCGCCATCTGTGAAGCACGGATATAGACACGGACACGACACAAACACTGACACGCCGACAACACTAGTAATTTGAGAAAATCACATAATTCAGTTTAAAACTACCGCGACACACCTAATCCGATGAGTGTCCGTGCTTCATAGCTCGCCATGCAATTTTTATTAAGTTGGACATGCATAATGGGACTGATTATTCCAAGGAGAACCACAGCCATAGCAAAATTGATTACCACACCTGCATATAAGTTTGATTACAAGGAAGAATAAAAAAAAAAAAAAAAGTAGAATTCTTAACAAGAGAGAATTGAATATACCTGCATGAAATGCGAGTACATCCCACAATTTTTTCCACATAGAAGCCACACTTTGGACATCTTTTCCATCTCTTGTTCCTAGCAAGTTCCATGGCCATTAGATCTTCCCTCCCTCGCTCGCCGACTTTCAAGCTTTGAAACTCTTTACAATCAACACCTGTGTGCCATGAAACCTTACATTGTGCACAGAACAATCTATGACAATGTGGACATTCCGAAGCAGTCACAATTTCCTTTTCATCATTCAACAACATAGCTGAACAATCATTAAAAGGACAATAAAATTTTTGTGAACCTAACACCATATTCTCACAAAGTGCATTTTCCCATCTATCAAACACATCCTTTGGTAAAATTGAACTACAATCATGAGGCTCCAAAATATCATTGCATTTTGGATCAGGACATTTTACCATTGATATACTTTCCCGAATTTTTGCAGCTAGATATCTTCCAACACAATATTCACAGAAAGAGTGTGAACATTTTCGGTTTTGGAACATTTCTTCAACAGGTTTAGCTTCCATACAGATAGCACAATAGGATTGTTTCAACTGAGAAGAAGAAGACGAGGAAGAATATTCACCTACAAAGGCCTCTTTCTGTTTCTGTTTGAGATCAACTTTTGCATCCACTGCTTGGATTTCATTTTTTACATCTATAGTAGTATTTGACATAAGAGCGGAAAATAACAATGCTTCTCGTATTTGTAATTCTTCTGCATATGTCTCTTCAGATATTCGAAAAATTTCTTCATCATGGTCATGAAGGGCTAAGAGGGAGATGTCATCTACTAAATTTTGATCATCATGTGTTGTAGAGGAAGAGGATGATGAATTCCCCTCCATGTCACCACAATTTTCTCTTTTCATCCAAGGCCGAAAATAGCAACAATAAACCCTAGCTCAACCCTTGAAGCGTTCCAAGCCGCTCCAAGGACTAAAAAGTAAAAGAGAACAGCTTAACAAAGATTTTTTATATAAATCAAAGTTTGTTAATGAAACCTCTAAAACTATCATAAAACAAAATCGATTTCTATTATTAAACATGTAACCTTAGAGATGGAAAAATATCGATTGCTAATCTAAATTTGCATTGATCAACCGGTTGAATTAGAAGAGAACTAAGGATGCAATAATGAGAGAGAGAGAAAAAAAAATTACGTGTGTTAACTAACCTTGCCATTGAATGATCGATGAGAATGTGAGAGGCGATGAGAATGTGTTCGTTCGTTGTTTTTAGTTTTAGGTTGGGAAAAGCTAAGAATTTGGAGCGGTTGTTATGCTTGGCAGTTCTGAGTGAGCTCTTTTAGGTTTCCGGTTAGTGCTAACAAATTCTGTGCATGGCTAAGAGCCTCTTTGTTATAGGTTTTTTAAGATTTTTTTTTCTTTTCTAATACTCCTCCGGTGCTTATTATAAGAAACAATTGACTTTTTTAGTTCATAGAATAATTAATGTATCTTGTTATAAATATAGGCTAGATACATTATTTACACAATGAACCTAAAAAGTTAACTTTTTCTTATAATAAGGACCGGAGGGAGTAATAACTTTTAAGAGTATTTCAATTTTTAAAAATAAAATCAGAATATAAAAAGAAAATTAAAAATAGCTTCAAATAAGAAGATGTTAATAACAGATTCTCAAAAAATAGATTTTTTTTAGAGGAGAAAGAAAATACGTGTCAAAAAATTGATTATGATTTTTCATAAAATCTCTACAAAATAATCTATAAATTATTTTATGTCAAAATAACTTTTATTTTAATCTGTAACAAACGGGACCTAAATCATACCGGTTTTGCCTTGCCTGATTTCAATTAGGCCCGATAATCTATTTATATATTTTTTTATAGTATAAAGAAAATAGGTAGTTTTGTGCTAAATTTATCTCCTTCCAATTAAACAAATTTGACTATAACCTATATTTTGTTGGTGTCATTCAAAAAATAAGAATTTTTATTATATTTGTTATATTTTTTAAAAGATGTTATATTTGTTATATTGTTAATATTATTGAAAAAGATAAATATAATTTGTTACAGTATGAAAGTGCAAAATATATATTATCTATACCTATAATTTTAATCAAAATAAAAATAATTTTAATCAAAATTTCATAAAATTACTATTTGTAATTTATACGCATTATCGTAATAATGAGATTGATCTTTCGAATTATTAAACTTTCAAGATTAAAAAAAAAAAAACACTTTAGCACCATGGATAAATTACAATTTCCCCAACCCATGATTTCCATCAAATAGCATAATCGGCCTAATAAATTTTATTTGTAGGTGAGGCCTAAAACAAATGTCAGTATATTCGACCGTTTTAGTTTGTATATGAGGCTTTTTTGTTTATAAAATTTAGGGTTAATGGTGTTTTACCCCCTGTAATATAGGTCATTTCCGATTTTCCCCTGTAATTTTTTTTATTTACCCTCCTGTAAAAATAATTTCTTTTGGAATATCCCCCAATAGGTCATTCAAAAACGAAAATTTCTGCAAAAAAAGAGTTGGTTTTTGAATGACCTATTAGGGGGGTATTCCAAAACAATTTTTTTACAAGGGGATAAATAAATAAAAAATTACAGGGGGAGAAACTGGAAATGACATATATTAGGGGATAAAGAACTATTAACCCTAAAATCTAAAGAAAAATGTTTTTCTATTAAGAGGCATAAAGCGGGGGTTTTACTAGCCTTACCAGTGACGGATCCAGAAAAGTTAAGTAGTGGGGGAATGATCATTTATCTAAAATATTCATGAAAAAGAAATATAAATGCAAGTAAAAAAAATTGAAAACTACAAATATTGTATATCTAAATTTATGTTGTAATAATTAAAAAGTAATAATATGTGTATGTATTTTCATTAGTAGACTTCTTGTGGGGTCAACCACAATTTTCATGTGAGGGCAAAACATAAAATTATCATATTTTCAATAAAAACATAGTTAAATAAGTGGGGTCAAGTGACCCCAATAGGCATTGAATGGATCCGTGCCTGAGCCTTACCCTTGGACCAGCCCTAAACATAATAAACCTTATTTTTCTTATTGATAAAAAAACCTTGTTTCTTTAAAGTCTAATTAACAAGCTCACTCATACCCTTATTATTCAGTTCATTTTGTTGATAATTATGTTTATGTTTAAGATTGATGTAAAGGATGATCGGTTGGAGCAAGGAGTGAGTTAGAGGACTATATCATCCCTCACTGCCCCAGTGGCATGTGCATATGTTTCTTCTCAATGTCTTACAAACGAGTGTTTGCATCATCTCAACCTTAATTAAATGCGTCATTTAGTTCCTAGTTTTTCTAAGCTTTCGTCATTTGAGTTTCAATCGTGTCTGTCATACCCCAATTTTTGACCTAAGGTCCCAGTGACACATGTCTTTTGACTAGGAATATTCCTTGTTTTTTTTCAGACCTCCTCTCACTTTTTTTTAATTTTTATTATTATTTATTAGTCTTTTTTTTAGTTTCCATCTTTTAATACTTTATTTTTATTTAGTCTTTATTTTTATAATTTACCTTTTTTATTTTTTTTAGTCTAATTATTTCTTTTAGTTTTTTTTTAACCATTTTAATGAGTCCGAAATAATTGTCTCTGGGGTCCAAAGAAAATTCTATTCCAATCATGGCACTATCACAGCCTCAATCACAAAGTCAGAAAGTTCTTTCCCATTTTTCATCAGGAACGCGTTTCATCATCAATACCTTTTCTCACTTTTTTTTTATTTATTAGTTTTTTTTTAAGTTTTTAGTTTTTATTTTTATCGTTCATTTTTATTCAGTCTTGATTTTTATATTTTTTTATTTTCCATTTTTACCATTTTATTTTTATTTTTTTTCGTTTAATTACTTCTTTAGGTTTTTATTAACTTTTTTTAATGAGTCCAAAAATTGTCAAAAAATATAGTGTCAAGGTCCAATTTTTTTTTCTTTCTCAAGTGTGCCACCAATCATGCCATTTTTACATATCAACTCTCCCATTTGAAAAATCATTCAAATCACATTCCAAAACCATCAATCTCATTCAAATCCCCATCAAAGTGCATTAAACCAATTTTCCATTTTTCATCAACCTTAAAACCTATAAATAGAGCTTTCATCCTTCACAATTTGACACACCAAAAAGTTCTCTTGAGTTGTCAAAGAACTTTTCTCTCTTCTCCCTCATTTAGCTTGTGTTGACGAGCTATTCTTTTCTTCTCTCTCTTTTTTCTGTCCCTTCAGAATAAGTCCCTTCGGAATTTTGTCCCTTCGGTAATTGTTGTCCCTTCGGTTGTCCCTTTCTTTTATTTTCTTGCATTTTATTTCTTTTTAGCATTTTATTTTATTTCTATTTAGCATTTTAATTATTGTCATTTATTTTCCTGCAATTAGAATGTATTTAGGTCCAATGTAAATATAAATAAGAAAAGTGTGTGTGTGTGTGTGTGTGTGTGTCTTTTATTTCTTTATCGCTTTATATATATAAAAAAATACAAAAAAAATAGATTAGGGATTTTGTGGTGACCCAACGTCACTACAAAAATCCGCGCGCTTTTAATTTTATTGCTCCGTTAGTTTAATTTTCATTTATTATTCCAAAACAACAAAAACATTCAAAAAATCAAAAATCACAAAAATATTTTAATAATAAACCTTGATTTTCAATCAAGTGGTCGTTCTTTTTACTTTCTTTCTTAATCAAATATCAAATCAATTTTAATCATACTTTGAGTCATCTTTCTTTCAATATAAAAAATACAAACAAATACTCATTTGCCACTTGGCTTTTATTTTAAAACCTTTTTTCAAAATTAATAAAAAACACCAAAACAAATCAAACGTCATTTTCTTAACCCCGAACTACGAGGTTTTGATCCCTCACGGGTACGTAGGCAGAGGACACTCGTCCTTCCAAATCAATAAAATGTAGATAATTAGGTCTTCCTTTTTTTAATCATTTCAAAGTTTCATTTTTTTTAAAAAAAGCAAGCAAGTTTATAGCACAAAACGTTAAATAAAACCAAAAGGTTCCCGTAGAGTACTACGGACATAAAGGGTGCTGACACCTTCCCTTTATGTAACTAACCCCTGAACCTAAAATCTTTTCAAAATGGGGTGTTTGAACTTTTTCCCCTTTTCTTAAAAAATTAAATGTTCGGTCGTGAAATAATTAGTGAGTCAAAAAGCTAATCAAATAGCCTTGATCTCCGAAAAATGACGCGACAGAAATGGCGACTTCACTGGGGATACCTTAAGAGGGTTAAGCCTAACTTGGTTTTGTTTAAAATTTTGTTCTTTAAACTTGCTTAAAAAATCCAAAAAAATCAAAAAAAAAATAAAAGATGGAAATACGTGTATGTATATTCTCCCCTTCTTCTTTCTTCTTTCTTTTAACGTGAGTGGTGAGATAAGTTCTACACCCGGACTTGAGGGAAATTAAGATAGGACCGGGTATAATCATAGTTTCCATGCCAAGAGTACTCTTCGGTATTGGTACATGTGATAACCCACTCAATGGAGGGATCTTGGAGGTATACTTTTGTCGTCGTGAGTACTCGCGTATGGCATGTTACTTTCAAGTGACCGTCGAAGTTGAGAACTTTTAGTCACCTTTAACCCATCTTGGCCTTTTAGGACATAGTGCGGTGGCTAGTCGAGAGTACTCTCGCATTGGTTGACACGCGATGCTACACCCAAACGAGACTAACCTACGAATATTGTTGGAACGAGAGTACTCTCGTCACCTAACAAATATTCGGAAGTGGTTGAAAACTTTGGGAACTTGGTAGAACCTTTGTTACATATACAAATGAAACCATAGTCCTTACCAAATGGCGTTGTTACCCTTGACTCCAACATATGAACTTAACCACACCATGTTTTCTCCGTTCTTTAGCATATTCATGCATACATGTGTTATACCCTAATTTTGGACCTAAAAATACTTATTCAATTCTTCTTTTCTTGCATTATAAGTCATTTGAACTGTCTCTGATCAATTGCATCTTTCTCTGCATTTTATTTCAATATTATTTGCAAAATTCATGTAAAAGGGTATTTTAGTCATTTCCTGCATTTAACTCATTTTAATCTTTGAAAATTGTTTGAGTCTTTTAAATTGGTTTGTATAAATCCTTGTTTCAATCTCATGTCAAAATTCATTCCAAAAAATATCAGTTGAGTCATCTTTTAGTCAGTTTAGCCCCTAGGGGCATTTTAGTCATTTCCTATGATTAAAATTTCTTTCAATCTTTTAAGAATTTGTTTGAGTCCTTTCAAATAGTTCGAATAAGTCTTCATTTCAATTCTATGTCAAAAGTCCATTTTAAAATTGCATTTGAAGTCATTTTGAGTCAGTTTTGCCCCTAGGGGCATTTTAGTCTTTTCATGTGTTAAAGCCCTGTTTAAATTCTAAAAATTGTCTCTGAGTCTTATATAAGTTCTTGCTTTAATTTCCTGTTAAAAATCCATTTTAAAAATGCATTTGAGTCGTTTCGAGTCATTTTAGTCCCTAGGGGCGTTTTGGTCATTTCGCATAATATTTCTGATTCGTTCTAATCTGCTTTGTTGTTTTTAATCGTCTCGTTTTACGTTAATTTTCAATTTACTTTTTCAATTCAATTTTAGTTTTAATTTTCATTTTAGTCCTCGCACTTTTGTTATTTACATTTTAATCCCTTTTAAGTGTGTTAGAGTCCAAGTGCCATGTGTCCAAATGCTATTGGTCCTTAAGAGTTTGTTACTACTTAGTCCATGTGGCATTTCCTCATTGGTCCAAGCATCCCTTTTATCACCTATATAAGTCAAACTTGTGGTCAATTTTTCACAACTAATCATTTTTTTTCTTTCACCAATTTTATTTTCAATTATTTCCACAAATACACAAAAAAATCACAAAATCAATTTTCTTTTTTCTCTCAACCTTTCCCTCTTTTCTAACCAACTTTCCACCACCCTAACTAACTCTTTCCACCACCCTAACTATTTCCACCACTTTCTTCATCTTCAACCTCTAACAATCACCACAATCCTCCATAACCACCACAATCCTCCATAACCACCACCTCTAATCTCCATAACAAAATCCATCAACAATAACACACAAAAAAAGAACAGTTCAACTTCAACAGCACTACTTTAACATCAAGCCAAAGCTGATCCCATTTTCTAGCAAAACACAGTAACGATCTCAACCATTTCAAGCAAGCATAGTGCAAGATTTATTTTTTGATTTCATCACAACAACTCGAATCTGAGCGTGAACGCAGCTGAACCGGAACCACTGTTCAAACAACAAAACGCAAGTGTGGAGAAGGAAAAAACGGTATATCAAGATCAGCACCGAAATTAGCAAGGGAATACATGAAACGGAGCAGAAGCAATTTCGAACCGGAGCCTCAAGGTTCGATAGCGTAAAGGAGAAAAGTAGTGAATCCATTCGCGTTCTTCTCTTCCGGTAAACCTTTTCTTCCAAAACTTTAACTGTAGATCTGTGCTGCATCGTTGCTTTTCTTTGAAAAATAATTTGAAAAATGAATAGAGGATTTGAAATATGTAATTTTTCTAAGTTTGGTGGAGTTTTGAAACTCCGGCATGGTGGTGCCACCACCGGCCACCGTGCCGGAAATTGATGTCTCACCGGAGAAGAAGGAGGCTGGGCAGCGCTGCAAGTTATGAAGAAGAGGGACTTTCATGTGTTTTTAGTTTGTAACGTGTAACCATGATTTTCTAGCAATACCATTTTATACTAGCTTATTGGATCTATCCATAACCCATGCTTATGACCCGCTTCTGTTCTGGATCCTACCCACTGAATTTGCTCTTTAGCCCAACTGTGTTTGTATCCTGGTTGTTTCTTGTTATTTCTGTTGCTGTTTGAACCCCCCTTTCCTGCGTGTGTGTGTTATATTTTGCTAATTGCACCCCTGCATGTTCAAAAAGTCCTTTAAAAATTCCTAAAAAATTCCTATAATTTTCTTTGTACTTTTTGATCAATTTTGACATATTACATGTCAAGATTGATCAAGAAATACCGGAGAATTATTTTTTGCTTTGGTTTAAAGTGTTTCTTTTAATTTTTGTTGAAAATCTTGTTAAAAACTTGTAAAAATTGAGTGAGTTCTTGTTGCAATTGTGTTGGTGGATTTAGGATTGTTGCATATGAATTTTGTATGATGGAAATTGTTGGAGAAAATACATGGAGAATTTGTTTAATTTTTGTGTTGTTTCGTCCAATTTTGTGGAGTTTTTTGCATATTTTAATTCCAATTGTTTGGTTCATAATAATTGTGGATTGTTGAATAATTTTGGGGTATCATTTGGTGATTGATTGGTGGTTTTGGTGCTGTTTTAGATAGGTGATAATTGGTTGCTTAGTTAGCAAGTTACTTGTTATTTTTAACATGTGAATTAGTGTAAAATTGGCTTAATTTCATACCATGATTCCTTGGCTTATAATTTTTCTTGTGGCTTTCACATTGGGGCTGAACCTAAAACCCTTTGAAAAACGCCAAAATGTGGGAGTTATAGGTCTTTTGTTTGCTTGGAATTTTGGTATCTTGTTAGATGTATTTTGTCATCTTTCCTTGCCATTTTATCATGTTATCATGCCTTATTTCTTTGTCAATCTTTTCTACTATTACATGCCTATTATTACTAACCATTTGTTCATTTGTTGCATACACCATGAGCATTCCATATTCTCATCCCTTTCTCCACTTTAATTTCTTGCACTTTAAGTTTCACCAAAAAATTAGAATGTAAAACTTAGGAAATTTTGTAATATTTTACTTCATGCAATTTTTAAATTCTTGCAAGACCATAGAATGTAATTAGGGCATGATGTAAAGGACAATGGACTCTAATGATGTACACCGACACAAGCACCGACACATGCACACACATCACTATATAGTTAGAATATGCATGTTTAGATGTATGTTTAGGATTGTATGTTTAGATGAATGATTAGACTTTATACTTAGAAAAAATCAATTTTCCAAAAATATGAACAAACTTCACTCAAATCATTTTCAAAATAAACCTTGGGATCAAAATCGCATTGTAATTTTCCCTTTTATTTTCTTAATCAAATTTCAATGAAAAATAATCATGTTTAGACCAAATTTTGCAATTCACTAATCCAACCTCACAATTTCATAATCTCATGCCCTTGAGGCCTCTTTCTATTCTTCAAAATTCATTTTCAAACTTAAAATCAATCAACAAAAACAAAAACATTTTTGGAAGAGAACTACGGTGGATTTGATCCCTTAATCGGGTACGTAGGCAAGGAACAAAATTCCTTCAATTCAACTAAAATAAAAATCCAAAAACATTCTTCTCCCTCCAATTCTTCACTTAGAAACTCTTAGGTTTAAATAAACACTTTCAAAATAGCATTTAAAAATGAAGCGCGCGCGTAGAAATTAAAGACGGTTCCTATAGGATACTATAGTCGTTATGGGTGCCTAACACCTTCCCGTAGCGAAAACAACTCCCGGACCTCGATTCTCAAGGGTTTTGCTTACTTTTTCCCTTCCCAAGAAAAAATAAGATATCACCGGTTTAAAAGGTTCAAACGTAATCAATGTTTGACACCCGAAAACCAAGATAAAACAACATGCATACATTCATAAAACTTTTTTCATCAAAACATCGAAGGACGTATATAAGTTTTTATAAACATCAGAGGTGTGGACCTTGTAAAGAGGAACACCAAGAAATACATCTTCAAAAAGTCTGAACTAAACCTTAGCCTTTGTTAGGGTCTTTTTTCCTTGACTTTGCTTTTGCCCTTAAGGGAATTGTTTGTAATATTTCAAGTATCAAATGAAACAATGTTCCTTATGATGTTTACAGTTACTTTGACAAGTCCTTCGATAAATAAAAAATGTGTCCATTTTTTTTTTTTGCATAAACATATCATGCATCATTTTGCATTCATAGTTTCTAGTCCGTGTCTCATACTTTGTTTTTGTCTACAAAAGGTCAATCCATCAGTCTACTCGCATCTACAACACTTAAGCAAATCAGAATGGATCATCTTGAACAAGAGAACCACAAGCTTCGTGAAGAGGTGACGACCCTCCGGGCTGAAAATGAGATTTTGAAGAACTTAGTATCTTTGGTGTTAGTTGCGCAGAGTCAGCCATTAGCTCTTCCTATCGTCAGCACTCAAGCTCAGACGGTTGCTTCCACTACTCCGATCTCAACAGTGTTTGCTAGTACTCCTCAACATGCTATGCTGGAAGGTTATCTCTGGAGTACACCTTTAAGTGCTAGTGAAATACTCTGTCCCGTTGTCTCTAAGGTTCAAACTCCTTTTGCGCAACAATCAGACCCTTTGCTCCCTCAAGCTTATATGACCTACTCTACTCCTTTGGTTCATGAACCAATCTATCAACCAGGAAGTGTGGTTGCATATAACCAGATAGAAGAGCTGAGAGAGAAGTTTGATGCATTACAGTTGGAATTGAAAGCTCGCCGCGGGGAAGAATTGTTCGAGGAAAGTGCTTATGATCTCTGCTTGGTACCACATGTCGTGATACCACCCAAATTCAAGGTCCCTGATTTTGAGAAGTACAAAGGGAATACTTGCCCTAAGGACCATTTGACAATGTATGCCAGAAAGATGTCTCCCCAAGTCGGCAATGATAAGCTTCTTATCTATTACTTTCAAGATAGTCTGACTGGTGCCGCTTTGAAATGGTACACGGGACTAAACCGTGCTGATGTCAAAACTTTCAAAGATTTGGGTAATGCTTTCGTCCAACGATACAACTACAACTTGCACTTGGCCCCAGACAGAGACGAACTCCGGGCCATGACCCAGAATGATAATGAATCGTTCAAGGCATATGCCCAGCGATGGAGAGATTTTGCTGATCAAGTTCGTCCACCTCTGAAACAGAAAGAATTGACTGAGATTTTCTTGAAGACTCTGGATCAGTTTTATTATGAGAAAATGGTTGGAAGTGCTGCCAACAACTTTGCAAAGATGATGATTACGGGAATACGTCTTGAAGAAGGGGTCCGAGAAGGACGTTTGGTCAAAGAAAGTGTTCCCACTGACAGTTCAGAGGAGGAAGACCAGGAAATGAGTGTGGTGGAAAGTCAGCCTCAACAACAATATCTCGCTTATCACCCCGTTGCCGTTGTTATGCCTATCATAAATAATGTTCAAAGGTCGGGTTATCAACCCCAGTTCCAACAATGTCAACAACAACCTCGACAACAGGCTCCGAGGACACAGATTGATCCGATTCCCATGAAGTATGCAGAGTTGTTTCCAAAATTACTCGAAAAGAATTTGGTTTACACCAAGGCACCTCCTCCAGTGCCAGCAAAATTGACATCCCGGTACAGGCCATATCTCTTTTGTTCTTTCCATCAAGGGGCACCAGGTCATGATATCGAGCACTGTTTTGCGTTGCAGAAGATAGTTCAGAAGTTGATCCGAAAAAACCTTATACCTTTTGAAGAGTTTGAATTTGAAAGTGCAAGTTAATCCGCTATCGGATCTTGGTATCTAAGGTTGACATATGGAATGTTTAAGCTGCAATCGAGTCGTTGCTGATGTTTATTTCTATTACTCATCTGTTCAATTAATATATTTGTTTGTTGTTTTATGTCTTTCAAAAAAAAAATCCTTTTGTCCCACCCGAGGCGGAAGTGAACTTGTTTAGGGCTTTTTGCTTTATGTATTTTCATCAATTAAAAAAGTCGCTTTGATTCCGACTTTGTTTTTATTTTGTGCTTTTTTCTGGAAAAATGGTAATACAAAAAACCAAAAAATTATTTTTTTCCTTTAATCATTTCCACGTATCTGCATAATCATAATGTTTATATCAATAATCAAATCATGCATTAATAAACCCGTTGAACACATTAACCATGTACTCTCTTCCAACTGTGAGTTCCCTGTGTCCGAAGCTGAAGAAGGAGAATGAAGAGATTCCCGATGAGATCTCTCACATACTGGGGCATCTTAGCCATTGAAAATGCAAACAAAATATCAAGGAGATTGTCCAGAAGATGACATTCGATTACAAAGACTGCTCGGGGTGCTACCATTCGCTTTGCTCAGATATCGTACTTCAGCACACATTTCAACAGGGTCAACCCCCCTCCTTCCCCAATATGCAACATGGAGGTCGTGCTTCCCGTGAAGATCGAAGTCACGTCAATAGGAGTTCTGCTAAAGTCCAAGCTTGATCGAATTTAAACGCATGACGACCTTGTACAAATATATCAAAAGAAGTTTGAAACAAGCTTCTAACAAAAAGGTTCGTCCCCATGAATTTCAAGAAGGGAACTTTGACTCCAGGGGCAAGTGGACGCCTAATTATGAAGACTTGTGTGCAATGACTCTTACAATCATGGATGGTGACAAACTCACACGTTCTAAGAATGCCGGTGCAGTCAAGAAATACTCTGTCAAAAAAGTAGCAGCTCGGTAAGTCGCAAATCTTAAAAAGCGACTTAGGCAAAAATGAGCGTCTCGGTGGACTGAAAACCCGAAAGGGCGGTCCAGGCAAAAATTAGAGACAAAAAAAAAGAAAATAAAAAATATTATCCTGATAGGTTGAAACCCTAAAAGGGCAATCTATGCAAAAGTTAAGGATCATGACAAAGTAACTGAATCTAGTTAGGCACAATCCACTTGGGGCATACATGTTATCAAAGAACCTCCGATTCGAAGCATCTGCAGATCAAGGACTCGGAACAGGGGCAATTCAAAGTTGTTAGGGAGTATAACGATTATTGTGTTCAATGTACCTTCCAATATATTTACCATTTTCCAAATTTTTCAAAGATCCGTGGAGCCATATGCCATTGGCAGGTCCCCACTCAATTCATCAAATTTGAGCCTGTGCCCATTTATTTGGAACTCCCGTTTATTCTATTTGCAAAATTTCTTCTATTTTTGATGGCAATACTTGAAGCAAAAATTTTCAAAATATAAAACTTTTTTACATCTTTTGAAAAGTGTGAACAACAAACACGCTCTCTTTGAGCTTATGAGTAGGTGAAGCGTACATCAGCATCCGCCTCGAAAATGGTTACACTCCGAAATAGAAACATGGCTAAGCAATGTGGAAAGGACCTCTGCTTTGAGCAAGATGCTATCACAGTCCAAAAATACAAAAAAATACAAAAATAAAAGCTCGCTAAGTTGAAAACCTGAAAAGGCGGCTTAGGCAATAGAGAGCGTCCCGGTGGACTGAAAACCCGAAAGGGCGGTCCAGGCAAAAATTAGGGGCATAAAAAAAGGAATATACTCCCGGTGGACTGAAAACCTAAAAGGGCGGTCCAGGCAAAAGTTAGGGATTTTCAAAAAAAAAATATACAAAAAATGACTGTTGAAGCATACTAGTGGAAGAACACTCCGCGTCGGTTTACAAAATGGCGACTTCTTCCAGATTCTTTTGGTTAACAATGGGCTTTATCCCCAGGAGGCATCTGTTGCTACCTCGTGCCTGACTTTACCTCGTCAACGGCTCGATTGGTTCACAATAATATCATCTCCAAGGAAGTTTGTCGAGTGTTTGTGCTGCGATGTCAGTCCGCCTCCTGTCTTACCTGTCTTGTCTCGTTTCATCAAGTCACCTGTCATATACACTTCATACAGTCATACGAATTACATTCATACATTTATACATTCATACATTCATACACTAATACTTTCACATATTCATACATTCATTCATACCCAGCATATACACAACATCATTCATACATAACCGCATTGGTCACCCATAGTCTTGTTTTGTCGTATCCCTTCAGTTCGATCTTCACTCATGGTGCGTCAAGCGAATAGCTTGCAAACCTATTTTGTTACCTTGGTGTCAAGTGGATAGCTTGCAAACCTATTTTGTTACCTTCGTGTCAAGCGAATAGCTTGCAAACCTCTATTGTTATCTTGTGTCAAGCGAATAGCTTGCAAACATCTTTTGTTACCTATGAGTCAAGCGAATAGCTTGCAAACATCTTTTGTTCCCTGTGTGTCAAGCGAATAGCTTGCAACCCTCTTTTGGCATTGTTATACCCTAATTTTGGACCTAAAAATACTTGTTCAATTCTTCTTTTCTCGCATTATAAGTCATCTGATATGTCTCTGATCAATTGCATCTTTCTCTGCATTTTTATTTCAATTTTATTTGCAAAATTCACATACAAGGGTATTTTAGTCATTTCCTGTGTCAAATTTCTCTCAGTCTTTCAAAATTTTGTTTGAGTCCTTTCAAGTAGTGTGAATAAGCCTCTGTTTCATTCTATGGCAAAATCCATTTCAAAAATTGCATTTGAAGCCATTTTGAGTCAGTTTTGCCCCTAGGGGCATTTTGGTCATTCCAAGTGTTAAGTCACTGTTTAAATCCTAAAAATTGTCTCTGAGTCTTTTAATTTTACTTGTGTAAGTCTTTGTTTCATTTCTCTGTTAAAAATCCATTTTAAATTTGCATCTGAGTCATTTTCAGTCGTTTTAGCCCCAGGGGCATTTTGGTCATTTCACACGAAATTTCGGCAGAGAGGTACTTTAAAGTACCTCATTTAGGCCATTTGTTCGTTTTAGTCCGTTTTGTCAGTTTTAATTGTTTCACTTTACGTTATTTTCCGGTTACCAATTTTAATTCATTTTATTTTATTTTGTAGTCCTAAATTTCTAAATTTGCATTTTTAGCCCATTTTGTCCATGTCATTAGTCCAGTACATGTGTCAGTCTCTCATTTGTCCATCTGTCCAAAAGTTTGTTACAAGGTCCAGCGCCACGTGGCAGTATTCTATTGGTCCAGGAGCTACACTTGGCAGCCTATAAAAGGCTCCAATCATTGCAGATCCATTCATCACATTACAACTCATCAAAAACACCTTTACTTTTTCTCTCTCCACCCAAAACGAATCAAAACTGCAAGAACCAGTAACAAATTCTGGAAAAATCGAAGAACATTGAAGGATGAAGATGAATCTTCATCTTCAAGCTCAATCAAAAGCTCCAGAATTCTAGTTTCAGATTCATGTCACCTGCACAAAATCACAAGCAGTAACGAATTCAAGAACACAAATCATTATCACCGAATTCACAGAAGTCACATCCACATCAAAACAATTCGTGAATCGTCCATAAACAACAACAATTCACAAATTCCAATCTCAGTTTCTGCGGCCACAAAATCAAGCACCAGAATTCCAACAAATCGAAGCAAAAACGACGGAACAACTTCGAATCGAAGGAACAGGGGAAAGAAAGAATCAGAACCAAGTCAAAACGGTAATTCGTGAATCATACAAGAGCTAGTAGCACGAAGAAGAAAGAGATCGGTCTACACTTCGCAAGATCCAAAGGATCCTTGACGTGTTCTTCTCGTTTCGTCTCCAGTCTCCAAATCAAATTCGAGGTAAGTCCCTTCCTATTCTCTCTTTGTTTACTGGATGTTTTTGTTCGTTTGGATTCTTGTAGATCTAGGGCGTTGCTTCGTTTATTTCGAAAATCTAGCTTCAGAAATGGATAGAGGAGAACACGAGGAGCAGTTTGATGTAAAAAAGGTTATAAGAAAACGCTCCGGTACGGTGGCGCCACCGGCGAACCGCCGCACCGGAGCTTGCTCCGATCGTCTTCTCCGATCTTTCTGATCGGTCTGCAACTAGAGAGAAGGGAGAGAACGAGGACTTAGAGAGAGAAAGATTGTTGGAAATGAAGGTTTGAACCGGTTCAGGTTGTTATATACTTCCTTGAACCGGTTCGACCCGATCCAAGCCCGATCCATTCCCTTTCTAAGCCCACTACCACGTCCACACTGCAGTATTGCTAAGTACACACCCCTGTTTCCTGCGTTCTTGCTGAAAAATTGCTCACTGCACCCCCTGTCTTGCCTAAGAATTCTTTAAAAATTCCGTAGATTTTTCACATGTTTGTTAGTTTTTTTTCTTGACCTTTTTGTGATAGTTTGGTGTGTTAAAACTCAAGAAAGATACATATAGTATTTTCTTGTTAATTCGTCTACCTTTTTTTTGAAAATTTGTGAAGCATTTGTGTGTTTTTGAGTCCAAAAATCCTTTAAAAAAATTCTAAATCTTTTCCTATGTGTTCTTGATCATTTTCTTGATATTTTTTTTGGTGATCTTGTCATATGTTGAATCTTGGTTAAAAATGTGTGATATTTTCTTGACAAATTGTTTGCTATTTTTGTTAAAAAATTGTGAAATTTCATGTGTTTTTGTGTTTAAAAATTCTCTAAAAAATCCTAAAAATTTTCATACATATCTCTTATTAGTTTTGTGGTATTTTTGTGATAATTGTTGCATATTGAAGTTGGTAAAAATATATGTGGAATTTTCTTGTGATTTTATGAGGCTTTTTGATAATTTTTTGTGAAATTCTTGCATGTTCTTGATCCCAAAATCTTGCTATGGCATATTGACCCTTGATATGAGAATTTACAATGTGTATGCCTATGATTTGGTGCTGTTCTTTACTGTTTTGGAGTTTGGTTTGTTAGTTTCTTGTTTTACAAGTCATGTAAATAATTGTTTGTGGAAATGAAGTGGAAAATATGCCTAAAAATATGCTATGAGGTATGGCTTGATAGGTCCTATTGATCTTTGTATTGGGACTGAAATAAAACTCTTTGGGAACTTGTTAAAATATGAGGATTATAGGTCTTGTTCAAGCCTTGCATTATTGGTGAATCTTTAGGCCTATTTTGCATTATTCTTGCTTGTTTTTATGTTAATTTTCTTACTTTTGTCATGATAGCTTTGCCTTGCTTTATATCTTGTGCTACTAACCATTTGTTCATTGTTTCATATTCATCATAAGCATCTTCATTTCATCTCATATTCATCTCTATTTTCTTTCTTGCAATTCAATTTGTGCCAAAGTTAGAATGTAAACACTTAGGGGTTTTGTAATATCTTACTTCCATGCTTTTAATTTGCTTGGCAAAGAGGCCATAGAATGTATCTAGGGTATGATGTAAAGGACAATGGACTCTAATGATGTACACCGACACAAGCACCGACACATGCACACACACCACTATAGCTAGAATGTGCATGTTTAGATGTATGTTTAGGATTGTATGTTTAGATGAATGCCTAGGACTTATACTTAGAAAAAACCAATTTTCCAAACAAACGTGAACAACTTCACTCAAACCTCTTCCAAATAAACCTTGGGATCCAATATCCCATTGTATTTTCTTTTCTATTTTCTTAATCAAATTTCAATGAAAATAATCAAACTTTGACTTCTTTTGCAAATCATTAATCCAACCTCACTATTTCCTAATCTCATGCCCTTGAGGCCTCTTTCTATTCTTCAAAATCCATTTTCAAACTTAAAATCAACCAACAAAAACAAAAACATTTTTGAAAGAGAACTACGGTGGATTTGATCCCTTAATCGGGTACGTAGGCAAGGAACAAAATTCCTTCAATTCAACTAAAATAAAAATCCAAAAACATTCTTCTCCCTCCAAATTCTTCACTTAGAACATTCTTAGGTTTAATAAACATTTTCAAAATAGCATTTAAAAATAAAGCGCGCGCGTAAAAATTAAAGACGGTTCCTATAGGTTACTATAGTCGTTATGGGTGCCTAACACCTTCCCGTAGCGAAAACAACTCCCGGACCTCGATTCTCAAGGGTTTTGCTTACTTTTTCCCTTCCCAAGAAAAAATAAGATATCACCGGTTTAAAAGGTTCAAACGTAATCAATGTTTGACACCCGAAAACCAAGATAAAACAGCTGGCGACTTCACTGGGGAGATTCGAGAGTTACGCCTAGTCTTTATTTCCACGCTTGCGCTTGTATTTTTACTTGCTTCCTTTACTTGCTTTCCTATGTGAATAAATGTTTAAATTCTTGCAAACGTGTGGGGTGAGAATATCAAAAGTCCTGCACCCGGGCTGAGTGAACTTAGGATTTAGGAGGGATATAATCGACAATTCATTCCGGGGGTTGCCTCGTGTTTTGGATTATGCGATCAATCCCACATAGCTGAGGCATTTTGGGGGTGATGTTGTCGGCGCGTGTACGTCGCGTTTAGGCACTTTGCTTCTAATTGTTCTATGACGCTATGAACCGTAGATAACCAAACCCATCCATGGCCATTTTCTAGGACGTAGTGCGGAGGCTAAACCGGGTGTTGTCTCGAGTTTTAGTCGTCACGCGATACTACACTCAAGTTAGACCTTCCACGTATAATCATGGAGCGAGGGTTGCCTCGTGACACCATGAGATACGTCGGAGAGGTTGCAACTTGGGAACCTTTTTAGAACCCGGTTACTATTATCCTAAAACCCTAGTTTCACCGGACGCCGTGTCCACCCATGACTCCTCGACTTTGAACTTCAAACCCACCATGTTTTCTCCGAACTTGAACATAATCATGCATTCATGCATACATGCATACATGCATAAACTTTTTGTCATGCATTGTTATCGAAGGGCTTAGACAAGTTGAAATTGTAAACATTGTAGGGATGAAGATGACTAAATCCTACAAGTTCAAGGAAGTGGATTTGGCTAGTTTGAGGGATTTGGCACTCAAGATTGAGGATCCGACTGGTTTCCGACGCCGTTACGGGGCTTTACTTCCTATTCTCCATACTAATGTGGATGAGAAGCTTGTGCACACTCTAGTGCAATTCTATGATCCGGGGTATCGGTGCTTCACTTTTCCAGACTTTCAGTTGGTGCCTACTCTAGAGGCTTATTCTTCCTTGATGGGTTTATCTATTGCTAAGGGGATACCTTTCTCAGGACCTGAAAATCCTCTTCCTCCATTGGTTATTGCTAAGGATCTCTATCTCAAGACCACCGATGTCTCCAAGAATCTTGTCACTAAGGCACATATCCGAGGGTTCACTTCAGAGTATCTTCTTGGAAAAGCCAACCTCAATACCACTTGTCAGAACACTCTTGAGGCTATTCTTGCACTTCTCATCTATGGGCTTATTCTCTTTCCGAATCTTGATGGCTTCGTGGACATGAATGCTATTATGATCTTCCACTCCAGGAATCCGGTTCCTACTTTGCTAGCTGACACATACCATGCTATTCACGATCGTTCCAGCAAAGGTCGTGGATACATTCTTTGTTGTGTGCCTCTCCTCTATAGGTGGTTTATTTCGCACCTTCCGCAGTCTTTCCACGACAATCCGAGGAATTGGTCTATTTCACAGAGGATTGTGGCTCTCACTCCTAATGAAGTGGTTTGGCTCACTCCCGCTTCTAGGGTCAAGGAAATCATCTTTGGTGGTGGAAAGTTTCTTAATGTACCTCTTCTTGGTACCCGGGGTGGAATTAACTACAACCCGGAGCTTGCTTTGCGACAATTTGGTTTCCCGATGAAAGATAAACCCATCAATCTTGCTACAGCTCCTTACTTCTTTCACTACTCCAATGCCCCCACAGGCATAAGAGAGGATTTCATGGAAGCTTGGACTAAGCTTCGGAAGAAAGAGGTGAAGCATATGGGTGTGAGGTCCGGTATTGCTCATGAGGCCTATACACAGTGGGTGATAAACCGAGCTGAGGAGGCTGGTACGCCTTACCCCTCTATGAGATATGTGTCTGCAACGGTTCCTACCATGCCTTTGCCTCTACTCCCACCTACCCAGGAGATGTATCAGGAGCATCTAGCTATGGAGAGTCGGGAGAAGCATCAGTGGAGAGCTAGATACTATGAGGCTGAGAACTTGATTATGACTTTGGATGGAAAAGGTGAACAGCAGACTCATGAGGTCTTGACACTGAAGAAAGAGTTAGCTAAGGCTAAGAGAGAGATTGAGGAGAAAGATAGGCTGCTTATGAGGGACTCCAAGAGGGCTATGGGTGCCCGTGACTTCTACGCACGATACTGTGACTATGAGTCCGACTCTGAGGACGACGCTTCCACTTCCTATGCTTGAGGATCTCCATTTCCTGTTGTTATTTCCATTTGTTTATGTTGGATTTGTCTTGTAAGACTATATGTTAGTTGTTTGATTCCCGTTTATGTTAACTATTGTTTAGTAATGTTTACGAGTTCATAATTTGTCTAAAACCCTTCGATAACCTAAAAAGAGTCTTTTTGCATATACATCAACACATTTCATGCATCATATGCATTCATCGACCATAAAAAACTTCTCTCGTGCTCATTGCCTCCTGGTTTTGTCCACCGCAGTCTGAAAGGTGGCTCGTGTTCGCAAAGTCTACCAACCAGATAGAATTCATCAGACAAGATTTCACAAGAGAAGGATAATGGCTAACTTTGAAGAAGAGAATGCTCAGCTCCGTGCCGAATTGGCTGCTATGAAAGAAGACTTGGCTAAGGCTCATGACGCTATGTCCGCTATGATGGCTGCACAGGAACAACCAGCCACTTCTGTTCCAGTTACTGCTGAGGTGATTCCCTCTATCCCACTGTCTACTGTGGCTACTGATGCTCGTTTTGTTATGCCCAACGGCCGTCCTTATGGCCTCTCAGCTTACTACTCTCCTAATACTGCCGCTGGTGTCTCTGGTTTTGCTGGTCAAGGACAGATTCCTGTGTCTACTGCTATGCCTCAAGTAACTACTGTTGTTACCGACCCTATTGTACACACTGTGCAACAGGTGATTGATGTTGACACTCCGCGTGGACAAGATCCCGCAATGGAAGCTATGAAGAGACAGTTAAGGGAGTTGGCTGGAGAACTCCGTGAGGTCAAGGCTAGCCGAGGAAACAATGGTGCTCCTACTAAAGCTCGTGATCTATGCTTGGTATCCCGATTTGAGGTTCCTAAGAAATTCAAAGAGCCAGAATTTGACAAGTACAATGGGACTTCTTGCCCACATAACCATGTTATCCGGTATGTCAGAAAGATGGCTAACTATGCCGACAATGACGCACTGATGATCCACTGCTTCCAGAGTAGCTTGACAGATGATGCAGCAGATTGGTACACTAGTCTGAGCAAAGATAACATCCATACCTTTGAGGAACTCGCTGCTGCTTTCGAAGGTCAATATGAGTTCAACACCCGTCTGAGGCCAAACAGGGACTCTCTTAAAGCCCTATCTCAGAAATCAGATGAGACCTTCCGCGAATACGCTCAAAGGTGGAGAGGGGCAGCTGCTCGTGTTTCTCCTCGACTTGATGAGGAAGAGTTAACACAGACATTCCTGAAGACTCTGAAGAAGGAATATAAGGAGAGAATGATAGTCTCTGCTCCTAACAACTTCTCTGATATGGTTACAATGGGAACCCGTCTAGAAGAGGCTGTCCGAGATGGTATTATTGTCCTTGAGAAGGGCGAATCTTCAAGCAGTGCACCAAAGAAGTACGGTAACGGACATCACAAGAGGAAAGAATCTGACGTAGGGATGGTGTCTGGTAACCCATCTGCAGCTGCTACACAATTACCCCTGCCTTATCACTACATGCAATACTCTCAACATCCTTTCTTCCCACCATTCTATCAGCAATATCCTCTACCACCGGGTCAACCACCAATGCCCGTCAATGCTATCCCCCAGCAAGTACAACAACAGCCTCCTGCTCAACAGCAACGGCAGCAACAACAGGGTCCCCGACCCAAACCTTCTTTTCCAACAATACCAATGCTTTATGGTGAGCTGCTCCCAACTCTACTTGCTAAGGGACACTGCGTCACTAGACCAGGCAGGCCTCCGCCTAATCCATTGCCTCCCAGGTTCCGTCAGGACCTAACATGTGAATTCCATCAGGGTGCTCAAGGCCATGATGTCGAAGGTTGCTTTGCTCTGAAATATATTGTGAAAGATCTGATAGAAAAGGGACGGTTGACTTTTGAGAACAGTGTTCCTCATGTCCTTGACAATCCGCTTCCGAACCATGCTGCTGTCAATATGATTGAGGCTTTTGAAAGGATTCCCGTTCCTCAAGAGGATCCCATGTTGGATGTCCGCAATGTCGTTACTCCCTTGGTACCTCTACATATCAAGCTCTGCCAGGCTTATCTGTTCAAACATGATCATGATTCTTGTTCAGAATGTCTGCAGAATCCTATGGGCTGTTGTGTTGTGCAAAATGATATCCAGAGCCTGATGGATGACAAGTACTTGATTGCCAGTGATGTATGTGTGATTGTGCCAGTGTTCCATGACTCTCCTGTTGAAAGTGTATCTCAGGCAAAGAATGTTGAGCCTTTGGTGATCAGGCTACCTGGCCCGGTATCTTATACCTCTACCAAAGCAATTCCTTACAAGTACAGTGCAACCATGGTTGAGAATGGAGTAGAAGTGCCTCTCGTATCCCCAGCTACAGTTGATAATGTTGCTAGTGAAGTTACAACTCTGAGAAGTGGAAAAGTCCGTCCACCCTTATTTCAAAAGAAGGTGGTGACACCCATTGCTACGGTAACTCCACCAGTTGTCCCTCCTGTTGACAAGAACACCGGCCCAGCAGGCCAATCTATTGAAGAGTCCAATCTGGACGAAATCCTGAGGCTTATCAAGAAAAGTGACTATAAGATTGTTGACCAGCTGCTACAAACCCCATCAAAGATATCCATTTTGTCTCTGCTCATGAGCTCTGAGGCTCATAGGAAAGTGTTAATGAAGATACTCGAGCAAGCTTATGTTGACCACGAGGTCTCTGTGGATCAGTTTGATGGGATAGTGAGTAATATTACTGCCTGCAACAACTTGGGGTTCGGTGACGATGAGCTCCCCGAAGCAGGGAGACGTCACAACTTGGCTCTACATATCTCAGTACATTGTGGATCTGACCTGATATCCAACGTATTGGTAGACACTGGATCATCTCTGAATGTAATGCCTGAATCCACCCTAAGGCAATTGAGCCATCATGGAATTTCTCTGAGGGGTAGCAGCTATCTGGTTAAAGCTTTCGATGGATCCCGCAAGGATGTTCTCGGGGAAGTGGACCTGCCAATCACCGTTGGTCCTGAGACATTTCAAATAACTTTCCAAGTCATGGATATCAATGCCTCTTACAGCTGTCTCCTCGGAAGACCATGGATCCACGACGCTGGAGCAGTCACATCCACTTTGCATCAGAAGCTCAAGTTCATGAGAAACGGTAAGGTTGTCACCGTATATGGTGAGGAGGCATTTCTGGTTAGCCAAATATCATCGTTCTCTTGTGTTGAAGCAGGGTCCGCAGAAGGGACGTCATTCCAAGGCTTGACTGTTGAGGGTGCAGAGCCCCGGAGGGCTGGTGCTAGCATGGCTTCACTGAAAGATGCCCAGAAGGCTGTTCAAGCAGGGCAAGCTGCTGGCTGGGGCAAAGTGATTCAGATTCTGGAAAACAAGCGTAAAGAAGGCCTTGGATTCTCCCCGACATCTGCTGTTTCAAAGGGAACTTTCTACAGTGCTGGGTTCATCAATGCTATTACCGAAGATGCTGCTGAAAGAAACCATGTGCCTACATTTGTTGTATCAGGAGGCACTGTGAGAAATTGGGAAGCCATTGATGTTCCTTTAGTCATGCATGCTTCCATGTAATGTGTTTTGTTGCTCATGTTTCTTGTTTTCAAAATAACAATCCTTTCGCTCTGCCCAAGGCGAAAGTGATATCTTTGTAAGGGCGTGTTTGTTTCAGCATTGCCGTTAATCAATAAAAAGTTGTCGTTTTTCTCACGACTCTTTGTTTTTTTACTTTTTTAGTGCCTTTTTTCTTGGAAATAATGGTAATGCCAGAAAAAACCAAAACATCTGTATTTTTCTTATTAATTTCAAAAATCTGCATGAAAAACTTTTTCTAAAATCATCCCAATCATATTATGCAGATTGAACCATAATAAACCCGTTGAACACAGTGACCCTATGGTTCCTCCAAATTTTGAATTCCCTGTATATGAAGCTGAAGATGAGGATGATGATGATGAAGAGATACCGTATGAGATCACTCGACTGCTTGAGCAAGAAAGAAGAGCCATTCAGCCTCACCAGGAAGAGATTGAGCTTATCAACCTAGGTACTGAAGAGAACAAGCGAGAGATCAAGATCGGTGCTGCACTGGAGCCAGAGGTGAAGAGGAAGATCATTCAACTTCTCCATGATTATCCAGATGTCTTTGCATGGTCCTATGAAGATATGCCGGGTCTAGATCCCAAGATTGTGGAACATCGGATACCGACAAGACCTGAATGTCCTCCTGTCAAACAGAAATTGAGAAGGTCTCGTCCAGACATGGCTCTTAAGATCAAGGCTGAAGTGCAAAAGCAAATTGATGCGGGTTTCCTCATGACAGCTGAATATCCTGAGTGGATTGCCAACATCGTACCAGTACCTAAGAAAGATGGGAAAGTTCGAATGTGTGTTGATTACAGAGATCTGAATAAAGCTAGTCCAAAAGATAACTTCCCATTGCCTCATATTGATGTGCTTGTTGACAGTACTGCTCAATCCAAAGTGTTCTCTTTCATGGATGGTTTCTCTGGTTATAATCAGATACGAATGTCTCCTGAAGATAGAGAAAAGACGTCCTTCATCACTCCGTGGGGAACGTTCTGTTATAAAGTAATGCCGTTTGGCTTGATAAATGCTGGTGCTACCTATCAAAGAGGTATGACAACTCTGTTTCATGATATGATTCACAAAGAAATTGAAGTATATGTTGATGATATGATTGTGAAGTCAAGTGATGAAGAGCAGCATGTCGTGTATTTGAAAAAGATGTTTGAAAGATTGAGAAAGTACAAGCTGCGGTTGAATCCTAACAAGTGCACATTTGGTGTACGATCTGGAAAGTTGCTAGGCTTCATTGTCAGCCAGAGAGGCATTGAAGTTGATCCTGACAAAGTCCGAGCCATCAGAGAGATGCCGGCCCCTCAAACTGAGAAGCAAGTCAGAGGTTTCCTCGGACGTCTGAATTATATTTCAAGATTCATATCTCACATGACTACTACCTGTGGACCAATTTTCAAATTGCTCAGAAAGAATCAGCCTGTTGTATGGAATGATGAATGCCAAGCAACTTTTGATAGCATTAAAGAATACCTGTTGGAGCCACCTATCCTTGTCCCGCCAGTGGAAGGAAGGCCTTTGATTATGTATCTGTCAGTGTTAGATGATTCAGTGGGCTGTGTTCTCGGTCAACAAGATGAGACTGGTAAGAAAGAGCATGCTATCTACTATCTGAGCAAGAAGTTCACCGACTGTGAGACTCGGTATACGATGCTTGAAAAGACTTGTTGTGCTTTAGCCTGGGCTGCCAAACGCCTGCGTCATTATATGGTGAATCATACGACTTGGTTGATATCCCGAATGGATCCAATCAAGTACATCTTTGAAAAGCCTGCTGTTACTGGAAAGATTGCACGTTGGCAAATGTTGTTGTCTGAATATGATATTGTGTACAAAGCTCAGAAAGCAATCAAAGGAAGCATCCTTGCTGAGCATCTTGCTTGTCAGCCTCTTAATGATTACCAGCCGATTAAGTTTGATTTCCCTGATGAAGAGATTATGTATCTGAAAGCAAAAGACTGTGAAGAGCCACTGATCAATGAAGGGCCAGATCCCAATAGCAAGTGGGGATTGGTGTTTGATGGTGCTGTTAATGCTTACGGTAAAGGAATTGGAGCCATCATTGTGACTCCGCAGGGGCACCACATTCCTTTCACTGCTCGAATAACTTTTGAATGCACAAACAATATAGCTGAATATGAAGCATGCATCTTGGGCATTGAAGAAGCCCTTGATCTGAGAATTAAGCACCTTGACATCTATGGAGATTCTGCACTTGTTATTAATCAGATAAAGGGTGAATGGGAGACTCATCATGAGAAGCTGATCCCGTACCGTGATTATGCAAGACGTCTGTTGACATACTTTACCAAGGTTGAGCTGCATCATATCCCTCGGGATGAAAATCAGATGGCTGACGCTCTTGCTACTTTGTCTTCCATGTTTCGTGTCAATCACTGGAATGATGTGCCTGTAATCAAAGTGCAGCGTCTTGATAGACCCGCTCATGTGTTTACTATTGAAAATATGCCAGGTCAAGCTGAATAGAGATGTGAATGATAAAAAGCCTTGGTATTACAACATCAAACAATTCTTGCAGAATCGTGAATATCCACCTGGTGCTTCCAACAGGGATAAAAAGACTTTGAGACGATGGGCTAGCAAATTCCTTCTGGACGGAGAAATCCTATACAAGAGGAACTATGATATGGTCTTGTTGAGATGTGTTGACAAACAAGAAGCTGAGAAGTTGATGCATGATGTACATGATGGTACCTTTGGGACCCATGCTTCGGGTCACACCATGTCAAGAAAGCTGTTAAGAGCCGGCTATTACTGGATCACTATGGAGCGTGACTGCAACAGACATGCCAAAAGATGCCACAAATGTCAAGTTTATGCTGACAAGATTCATGTGCCTCCACACGCTCTCAATGTTATCTCTTCCCCATGGCCTTTCTCTATGTGGGGCATTGACATGATCGGAAGAATCGAACCGAAGGCTTCCAATGGACATCGTTTCATTCTAGTGGCAATTGACTATTTCACCAAGTGGGTTGAAGCTGCTTCCTATGCAAATGTGACCAAACAAGTGGTTGTCAAGTTTATCAAGAATAATATCATCTGTCGATATGGTGTTCCCAATAAAATCATCACTGACAATGGTTCCAATCTGAACAATAGCATGATGCAAGCTTTATGTGAAGAATTCAAAATTGAACATCACAACTCTTCTCCTTATAGACCTCAGATGAATGGTGCAGTTGAGGCCGCTAACAAGAACATCAAGAAGATTGTTCAGAAGATGGTCACTACTTACAAAGACTGGCATGAAATGCTACCTTTTGCCCTGCATGGTTACCGTACTACAGTGCGTAGTTCAACCGGGGCAACTCCTTTCTCTCTTGTGTATGGTATGGAAGCAGTTCTCCCTCTAGAAGTGGAGATTCCATCTCTTCGAGTGATTATGGAAGCAAAGTTAACTGAGGCTGAATGGTGCCAAAGTCGGTATGATCAATTGAATCTGATTGAAGAGAAGCGTATGGATGCCATGACTCATGGACAGTTGTATCAAGTGCGAATGAAGAATGCTTTTGACAAGAAAGTCCGACCTCGAGAATTCAAGGAAGGCGAACTTGTATTGAAACGAAGGATAAGTCAGCAACCCGACCCAAGGGGCAAGTGGACACCTAACTATGAAGGTCCTTATGTTGTCAAGAAGGCCTTCTCTGGTGGTGCTTTGATTCTCACACACATGGATGGTGTTGAGCTTCCAAATCCTGTTAATGCCGATATAGTCAAGAAATACTTTGTCTAAAAAGAAAAGAACAGCGTGGTAGGTCGAAAACCCGAAAGGGCGGCCTAGGCAAAAATGCGCTTCCCGGTGGATCGAAAACCCGAAAGGGCGATCCAGGCAAAAGTTAGGGACAAAAAAAATAAATATGAAAAAGCTCGCTGAGATTGTACGCAACTCAGGCAAGAATGAGCGCCTCGATGAGCCGAAAACCCGAAAGGGCGGTTCATGCAAAAATGAGGTTGACAATAAAAGACAATTAACTATAGCTGGCAAATCACCATCACCCCTTGGGGCATCTGCAATTGTCAGTGATCGTCTTCATCAGAGGCTTCTGTACTTGTGGATTCAAAATTTCTATGAAATGTAGCGGTCATCGTGTTCAATGTATCACCAACCAATAAAATTACCATTTTCCAAGCTTTGTAAATCCGTGAAGTCATGCCTTTGGCTGACTTTCACTCCTCTACATCAATTTGAGCCTTTCTGTTGTTTGAAACTCTATTTTTTTTTCTACCTTCAATGCTATATACAAAACATTTCCTTTCTATTTGATAATGTTAATGACTGAAACAAACATTTTTGAAAATTAAAAAATCTTTTCCTGTCTATTTTTGAAAGCAAACCTGAGCAACAGGGTACATATCAATGAAACATGCATGAATGAATGAATGTCAATGTCTATTTCAATACATGTTACAAGCAGGTTACTCCCCAGGATGATCTGTGGTCAATGGCAAGAATGAAAAAACAGAATGAAGATGAAAAAGGAAAAAAAATGAAAACAAAAGCTCGCTAAGTTGAAAACCCGAAAGGGCGGCTTAGGCAAAAATGAGCACCCCGCTGATTGACAACCTATGAAGGCAATTCAGGCAAAAATGGGGCAATGAAAAGAATCTTTACTCCCCGGTGAATCAAAGACCCGAAAGGGCGGTTCAGGCAAAAGTGGGGTTTGAAAATGAATAATGAAAGAATGAAATATTGAAAAAGCATTGACCACAGATGCGAACATCCAATGTTTACCCAGCACTGACACGCCTAGCAACGGCGACCTGTATCCAAGGACTTTCCAAGGGTCCCTCCTCTACAAGTTTTATTGCCCTCAGCCATGGTCTTGATACGTCTCTCAAACGACGGTCTCTCCAAAGAGGTTTTTCCCCTGTGAATATGTTGCAGCACGAGCCACTACGTGCCCAATCTTCCAATGTCTTGTCTGTCTCTGTGAAACTTTCCCTGTCAAACTACAAACCAATCATGCATTTCAAGCATTCATACATGCATAATCATGCATTTTATGTGCTCATACATCCAATAACCTTGTTATACCATACATACATGTAGCATATCCAACTTTCAACTGTCAAATCCAATCCAAATTTCAACTGTCAAGCTCAATTCTCAATTTCAATTTCAATTCAATGTCAATTCGAAGCAATTTCCAATCTCAATTTCAATGTCAAACTGTCAAATTCAACTCAATTTCAATTGTCAAATTCGATGCAATCTCAACTTCCCAATCTCAATTCCAAACCATGTCAAATGTCAAATTCGAAGCAATCTCAACCTCAATAACAATGTCAATATCAACATTCAATGACAATTCCAATGTTGACATCCAATGACAATGTCAATGTCAATCTCCAATTCCAATTCCAATGCCAATCCCCAATTCCAATTTCAATGTCAAATTCCAATTTCAATCCAATTCCAATGTCAATTTCTAATTCAATCCAATTCCAATGTCAAATTCCAATTTCAATCCAATCTCAATGTCAATTGCAACTTTCCAATATCCAATGTTAATATCAATTCCAATTTCAATGATAATCTCCAATGTCAATATCCAATTTCCAAGCCAATGTCAATGTCAATGTCAATATCAATGTCAATTTCAATTTCCGAGCCAATGTCAATGTCAATGTCAATGTCAATGTCAAATGTCAATTTCAACTTTCAATGTCAATTCTCAACTCAAATCAATGTCAATTTACTCTCAATTTACTCTTGGGCCAACAAAAATGGTCATGTCTATTTCCAAATCAAGTCAATAACAATTTACCCTCAATTGGTATCTTGTTAAGCCAGACTTTCAATTGGTATCTTGTTACTGGTCAAGTGCCAGGTTCGATCCAAAAAAGAACCACTTGTACCTGCTTATATACCTATGCTTCCGGACAAACGGCAAGTTCGATAGAACAGTTTGTACCCAGCTTATGCTTTGTTACCGGTCAAACGGCAAGTTCGATAGAACAGTTTGTACCCAGCTTATGCTTTGTTACCAGTCAGACGGCAAGTTCAATCTGAAGAACAGTTTGTACCCAGCTTATGCTTTGTTATCGGTCAAACGACGAGTTCGATCTAAGAGAACAGTCTGCACTCTCCCACATAATGTGGTGATAATCCAACAAGCAAGTTCGATCCAAAGAAACAGCTTGTATCAACCCTCTTGTCCATGTCTCCAGCCAAACAGCCAGTTCAACCCAAAAGAACAGTTTGTGTCTGTCTATCTGTTTGTATTTTCAACCAAGTGTCAAGTTCGATCCAAAGAACAGCTCGTATCTGCCTATGTGTCTATGTTTCCGGTCAAGTGCCAAGTTCAATCCCAAGAACAGCTTGCACCTATCTTTTGTTTGTGTTCCTTGGTCAAGTGGCTAGTTCGACCCAGAGAACAGCTTGTACCTTATTTTCTATCCCTGGTTTGTCTACCCTGTCAGTGTCTATCTGAATCCCCAGTGACATGATAGGTTCCATAGACTCCAGTTATTTGTCTTGCATTCATAATCAAAGTATTGCATAACATTCATGTTTTTGAAAATCTGAAAACGTATTTTTATGTCCAAAAGCAGTGCAAATGTTAATATTTAAGTATCTTCGTCCCGTCAATTCTAAGACTTCGTCTCTTGACTCCCCGGACAAAGAAACTTAAATAGGGGCAGCTGTTATACCCTAATTTTGGACCTAAAAATACTTGTTCAATTCTTCTTTTCTCGCATTATAAGTCATCTGATATGTCTCTGATCAATTGCATCTTTCTCTGCATTTTTATTTCAATTTTATTTGCAAAATTCACATACAAGGGTATTTTAGTCATTTCCTGTGTCAAATTTCTCTCAGTCTTTCAAAATTTTGTTTGAGTCCTTTCAAGTAGTGTGAATAAGCCTCTGTTTCATTCTATGGCAAAATCCATTTCAAAAATTGCATTTGAAGCCATTTTGAGTCAGTTTTGCCCCTAGGGGCATTTTGGTCATTCCAAGTGTTAAGTCACTGTTTAAATCCTAAAAATTGTCTCTGAGTCTTTTAATTTTACTTGTGTAAGTCTTTGTTTCATTTCTCTGTTAAAAATCCATTTTAAATTTGCATCTGAGTCATTTTCAGTCGTTTTAGCCCCAGGGGCATTTTGGTCATTTCACACGAAATTTCGGCAGAGAGGTACTTTAAAGTACCTCATTTAGGCCATTTGTTCGTTTTAGTCCGTTTTGTCAGTTTTAATTGTTTCACTTTACGTTATTTTCCGGTTACCAATTTTAATTCATTTTATTTTATTTTGTAGTCCTAAATTTCTAAATTTGCATTTTTAGCCCATTTTGTCCATGTCATTAGTCCAGTACATGTGTCAGTCTCTCATTTGTCCATCTGTCCAAAAGTTTGTTACAAGGTCCAGCGCCACGTGGCAGTATTCTATTGGTCCAGGAGCTACACTTGGCAGCCTATAAAAGGCTCCAATCATTGCAGATCCATTCATCACATTACAACTCATCAAAAACACCTTTACTTTTTCTCTCTCCACCCAAAACGAATCAAAACTGCAAGAACCAGTAACAAATTCTGGAAAAATCGAAGAACATTGAAGGATGAAGATGAATCTTCATCTTCAAGCTCAATCAAAAGCTCCAGAATTCTAGTTTCAGATTCATGTCACCTGCACAAAATCACAAGCAGTAACGAATTCAAGAACACAAATCATTATCACCGAATTCACAGAAGTCACATCCACATCAAAACAATTCGTGAATCGTCCATAAACAACAACAATTCACAAATTCCAATCTCAGTTTCTGCGGCCACAAAATCAAGCACCAGAATTCCAACAAATCGAAGCAAAAACGACGGAACAACTTCGAATCGAAGGAACAGGGGAAAGAAAGAATCAGAACCAAGTCAAAACGGTAATTCGTGAATCATACAAGAGCTAGTAGCACGAAGAAGAAAGAGATCGGTCTACACTTCGCAAGATCCAAAGGATCCTTGACGTGTTCTTCTCGTTTCGTCTCCAGTCTCCAAATCAAATTCGAGGTAAGTCCCTTCCTATTCTCTCTTTGTTTACTGGATGTTTTTGTTCGTTTGGATTCTTGTAGATCTAGGGCGTTGCTTCGTTTATTTCGAAAATCTAGCTTCAGAAATGGATAGAGGAGAACACGAGGAGCAGTTTGATGTAAAAAAGGTTATAAGAAAACGCTCCGGTACGGTGGCGCCACCGGCGAACCGCCGCACCGGAGCTTGCTCCGATCGTCTTCTCCGATCTTTCTGATCGGTCTGCAACTAGAGAGAAGGGAGAGAACGAGGACTTAGAGAGAGAAAGATTGTTGGAAATGAAGGTTTGAACCGGTTCAGGTTGTTATATACTTCCTTGAACCGGTTCGACCCGATCCAAGCCCGATCCATTCCCTTTCTAAGCCCACTACCACGTCCACACTGCAGTATTGCTAAGTACACACCCCTGTTTCCTGCGTTCTTGCTGAAAAATTGCTCACTGCACCCCCTGTCTTGCCTAAGAATTCTTTAAAAATTCCGTAGATTTTTCACATGTTTGTTAGTTTTTTTTCTTGACCTTTTTGTGATAGTTTGGTGTGTTAAAACTCAAGAAAGATACATATAGTATTTTCTTGTTAATTCGTCTACCTTTTTTTTGAAAATTTGTGAAGCATTTGTGTGTTTTTGAGTCCAAAAATCCTTTAAAAAAATTCTAAATCTTTTCCTATGTGTTCTTGATCATTTTCTTGATATTTTTTTTGGTGATCTTGTCATATGTTGAATCTTGGTTAAAAATGTGTGATATTTTCTTGACAAATTGTTTGCTATTTTTGTTAAAAAATTGTGAAATTTCATGTGTTTTTGTGTTTAAAAATTCTCTAAAAAATCCTAAAAATTTTCATACATATCTCTTATTAGTTTTGTGGTATTTTTGTGATAATTGTTGCATATTGAAGTTGGTAAAAATATATGTGGAATTTTCTTGTGATTTTATGAGGCTTTTTGATAATTTTTTGTGAAATTCTTGCATGTTCTTGATCCCAAAATCTTGCTATGGCATATTGACCCTTGATATGAGAATTTACAATGTGTATGCCTATGATTTGGTGCTGTTCTTTACTGTTTTGGAGTTTGGTTTGTTAGTTTCTTGTTTTACAAGTCATGTAAATAATTGTTTGTGGAAATGAAGTGGAAAATATGCCTAAAAATATGCTATGAGGTATGGCTTGATAGGTCCTATTGATCTTTGTATTGGGACTGAAATAAAACTCTTTGGGAACTTGTTAAAATATGAGGATTATAGGTCTTGTTCAAGCCTTGCATTATTGGTGAATCTTTAGGCCTATTTTGCATTATTCTTGCTTGTTTTTATGTTAATTTTCTTACTTTTGTCATGATAGCTTTGCCTTGCTTTATATCTTGTGCTACTAACCATTTGTTCATTGTTTCATATTCATCATAAGCATCTTCATTTCATCTCATATTCATCTCTATTTTCTTTCTTGCAATTCAATTTGTGCCAAAGTTAGAATGTAAACACTTAGGGGTTTTGTAATATCTTACTTCCATGCTTTTAATTTGCTTGGCAAAGAGGCCATAGAATGTATCTAGGGTATGATGTAAAGGACAATGGACTCTAATGATGTACACCGACACAAGCACCGACACATGCACACACACCACTATAGCTAGAATGTGCATGTTTAGATGTATGTTTAGGATTGTATGTTTAGATGAATGCCTAGGACTTATACTTAGAAAAAACCAATTTTCCAAACAAACGTGAACAACTTCACTCAAACCTCTTCCAAATAAACCTTGGGATCCAATATCCCATTGTATTTTCTTTTCTATTTTCTTAATCAAATTTCAATGAAAATAATCAAACTTTGACTTCTTTTGCAAATCATTAATCCAACCTCACTATTTCCTAATCTCATGCCCTTGAGGCCTCTTTCTATTCTTCAAAATCCATTTTCAAACTTAAAATCAACCAACAAAAACAAAAACATTTTTGAAAGAGAACTACGGTGGATTTGATCCCTTAATCGGGTACGTAGGCAAGGAACAAAATTCCTTCAATTCAACTAAAATAAAAATCCAAAAACATTCTTCTCCCTCCAAATTCTTCACTTAGAACATTCTTAGGTTTAATAAACATTTTCAAAATAGCATTTAAAAATAAAGCGCGCGCGTAAAAATTAAAGACGGTTCCTATAGGTTACTATAGTCGTTATGGGTGCCTAACACCTTCCCGTAGCGAAAACAACTCCCGGACCTCGATTCTCAAGGGTTTTGCTTACTTTTTCCCTTCCCAAGAAAAAATAAGATATCACCGGTTTAAAAGGTTCAAACGTAATCAATGTTTGACACCCGAAAACCAAGATAAAACAGGCATCATGTGTGTCAAGCGAATAGCTTGCAAACATCTTTGGTTAGCTTTGTGTCAAGCGAATAGCTTGCAGACATAATTTGTTACCAGTGTGTCAAGCGAATAGCTTGCAAACATAATTTGTTACCAGTGTGTCAAGCGAATAGCTTGCAAACATAATTTGTTACCAGTATGTCAAGCGAATGGCTTGCAAACCTATTTTGCTACCTGTGTGTCAAGCGAATAGCTTGCAAACATCTTTTGGTACCTGCGTGTCAAGCGAATAGCTTGCAAACCTCTTTTGTCATCATGAGTGTCAAGCGAATAGCTTGCAAATATCTTTTGTTACCTGTGTGTCAAGCGAATAGCTTGCAAATATCTTTTGTTACCTTTGTGTCAAGCGAATAGCTTGTAAGCCTCTTTTGTTACCTATGTGTCAAGCGAATAGCTTGCAAACATCTTATGTTACCTGTGTGTCAAGCGAATAGCTTGCAACCCTCTTTTTGTCATCACGAGTGTCAAGCGAATAGCTTGCAAGCCTCTTTTGTCATCACCAGTGTCAAGTGAATAGCTTGCAAAAATTCTTGTCTTATAAAAAGTGTCATCCCCAGCGTTAGCTGTTCTAGTGATGTCACTAATCAATTTCAATTTCAAAAGTGTCATACCCGGTGTTAGCTGTTCTAGTGATGTCACTAATCAATTTCAAAAGTGTCATCCCCAGCGTTAGCTGTTCTAGTGATGTCACTAATCAATTTCAATTTCAAAAGTGTCATCCCCGGCGTTAGCTGTTCTAGTGATGTCACTAATAAATTTCAAAAGTGTCATCCCCAGCGTTAGCTGTTACAGTGATGTCACTAATCAATTTCAATTTCAATGGTGTCGTCCCCAGCGTTAGCTGTTCCAGTGATGTCGCTAATCAATTTCAATTTCAATTTCAGAGGTGTCATCCCCAGCGTTAGCTGTTCTAGTGATGTCGCTAAAAGTTTTGTCTTCATTAAGCTTTCGTCCCAAACGGACCAATACGGTAGTAGACAATCTTTCCCCAGTAAAACTACAATCCCCAGCAGTGTCAGATCCCTTTCTTTAACGAACTTGGGTATCCCGTTGTTGTTTTCCAGTCCCAGTCGAGTCATTTTTGCCGTCCTACATTCATATTTGCATCATGAGCATTTCACTGTATCTTAGGTCCAAAATTGGTGTACTTTTATATTTAAGTCTCTTCAGTCCGTCAAATCAAAGATCCCATCTTCAAATCTCCGGACGAAGAAACTTAAATAGGGGCATCTGTCAAACCCCAATTTTTGACCTAAGGTCCCAGTGACACATGTCTTTTGACTAGGAATATTCCTTGTTTTTTTTTCAGACCTCCCCTCACTTTTTTTTTAATTTTTATTATTATTTATTAGTCTTTTTTTTAGTTTCCATCTTTTAATACTTTATTTTTATTTAGTCTTTATTTTTATAATTTACCTTTTTTATTTTTTTTAGTCTAATTATTTCTTTTAGTTTTTTTTTAACCATTTTAATGAGTCCGAAATAATTGTCTCTGGGGTCCAAAGAAAATTCTATTCCAATCATGGCACTATCACAGCCTCAATCACAAAGTCAGAAAGTTCTTTCCCATTTTTCATCTGGAACGCGTTTCATCATCAATACCTCTTCTCACTTTTTTTTTATTTATTAGTTTTTTTTAAGTTTTTAGTTTTTATTTTTATCGTTCATTTTTATTCAGTCTTGATTTTTATATTTTTTTATTTTCCATTTTTACCATTTTATTTTTATTTTTTTTCGTTTAATTACTTCTTTAGGTTTTTATTAACTTTTTTTAATGAGTCCAAAAATTGTCAAAAAATATAGTGTCAAGGTCCAATTTTTTTTTTCTTTCTCAAGTGTGCCACAAATCATGCCATTTTTACATATCAACTCTCCCATTTGAAAAATCATTCAAATCACATTCCAAAACCATCAATCTCATTCAAATCCCCATCAAAGTGCATTAAACCAATTTTCCATTTTTCATCAACCTTAGAACCTATAAATAGAGCTTTCATCCTTCACAATTTGACACACCAAAAAGTTCTCTTGAGTTGTCAAAGAACTTTTCTCTCTTCTCCCTCATTTAGCTTGTGTTGACGAGCTATTCTTTTCTTCTCTCTCTTTTTTCTGTCCCTTCAGAATAAGTCCCTTCGGAATTTTGTCCCTTCGGTAATTTTTGTCCCTTCGGTTGTCCCTTTCTTTTATTTTCTTGCATTTTATTTCTTTTTAGCATTTTATTTTATTTCTATTTAGCATTTTAATTATTGTCATTTATTTTCCTGCAATTAGAATGTATTTAGGTCCAATGTAAATATAAATAAGAAAAGTGTGTGTGTGTGTGTGTGTGTGTGTGTGTCTTTTATTTCTTTATCGCTTTATATATATAAAAAAATACAAAAAAATTAGATTAGGGATTTTGTGGTGACCCAACGTCACTACAAAAATCCGCGCGCTTTTAATTTTATTGCTCCGTTAGTTTAATTTTCATTTATTATTCCAAAACAACAAAAACATTCAAAAAATCAAAAATCACAAAAATATTTTAATAATAAACCTTGATTTTCAATCAAGTGATCGTTCTTTTTACTTTCTTTCTTAATCAAATATCAAATCAATTTTAATCATACTTTGAGTCATCTTTCTTTCAATATAAAAAATACAAACAAATACTCATTTGCCACTTGGCTTTTATTTTAAAACCTTTTTTCAAAATTAATAAAAAACACCAAAACAAATCAAACGTCATTTTCTTAACCCCGAACTACGAGGTTTTGATCCCTCACGGGTACGTAGGCAGAGGACATTCGTCCTTCCAAATCAATAAAATGTAGATAATTAGGTCTTCCTTTTTTTAATCATTTCAAAGTTTCATTTTTTTTTTAAAAAAAGCAAGCAAGTTTATAGCACAAGACGTTAAATAAAACCAAAAGGTTCCCGTAGAGTACTACGGACATAAAGGGTGCTGACACCTTCCCTTTATGTAACTAACCCCTGAACCTAAAATCTTTTCAAAATGAGGTGTTTGAACTTTTTCCCCTTTTCTTAAAAAATTAAATGTTCGGTCGTGAAATAATTAGTGAGTCAAAAAGCTAATCAAATAGCCTTGATCTCCGAAAAATGACGCGACAGTGTCAGTTGGATAAACAAACTCGCCACACCTATAGTCAACAAGTAAATATTAGTGTTGCCTCACCTTTTGCTCTAGTTCATTCAAATTTTGGGGTCATAGTCTTGTAAAGTAAACTTTAGGTTACTATTACTTTGTACTTTTATTGATGACGTTTTATCCTATGGCGAATATCAATTTTCTTTGCCCCTTTTTTGCGACGACTACCATTCATCATATGCCCTTCATCAGTTGGCCATTAAAAATGCCTTTATCACAGTGAGTTTTAAGAGGAAGTTTATATGGATCAACCTCCATGTTTTATTGTTCCTGGTAATTCTAAACTTTGTTGTCACTTTCATTATTCTTTTCATGGACTGAAACAGTCCCCGCGTGCTTGGTTTGGTCGCTTCAGCTTTTCCTTATTAATACAGTTTGGTATGACTAGATGCGAAGCAGTTCACTATGTTTTCTTCCTTCATTCCTCCACTGGTCGACACATGTTTCTTGTTGTCTGTGTTGACGACATACTCATTATTAGAGATGACGAAAAGGTATCCAACAAATTAAACCCCATCTTTTCAAAAGCTTTTAGGCAAAAGACTTGGGTCCACTCAGATACTTCTTAGACATTGAAGTCGTGCGGTCCTCATTAGGCATTGAAATTAATCAATGCAAATATGGACTGAATATTTTGACTGAAATATATATGTTTGATTGTCGTCTTATTGATACTCATATGGATCCCAACATCAAGCTTCTTCCGGGTCACGGGGAGCCATTGAAAGACCCTATAAGGTATAAACGTCTTAAAGATAGAATCGATTATCTTATTATTAGGAGGCCTGATATTTTCTTTGATGTCAGCATTGTGAGCCAATTTTTTTAGCGCTCTTTGTGATAGTCATTATTGGGACACATTTATTCGTATTATCATATATATCAATAATGCACCAGGAAGAGGACTATTATATGAAAACAACGATGATGTTAAAATCACTTGTTATTCATATGTTGACTAGGTCGGATCACCATCAGTATGAGATCCACTTATGGATATTGAATTCTTATTGGAGGAAATACGATCTCATGGAGAACCAAGAAAAAAAAGACAGTTGTGCTATCTAGTGCAGAAGATGAATATCGTTGTATGGAAGGATCTTGCATGACTTAAGAATTTACTCTTAGAGCTTAGATTAGGAGACCTTCAGGAACTCATATGTGACAATCAAGTTGCATTCCACATTGCATCAAATCTAGTTTTACATGAGCGAACCAAGCACATAAAGATATATTATCATTATGTAAAAGACAATGTACTTTCGGGTAAAATCACCACAAATTTCGTCAATTTTAAAAAACAATATATTAGCTACTATGTTCACTAAGTCTCTAAAGGGTTTCCGAGTGGATTACATTTGTAACAGGCTCAACTCATATGATATATATGATCCGACTTGAGGGTGAGTGTTAACACTTAAGAATCAAGTTATTCAATTATGTATTCGTTAGTGTTTATTGGTTTTAATGCTATAATTAATTGTACTCATTATGTTACCAATTATAACCCAGACATATGAATGTATATACAGTGGCGGATCTTGACCAAAAATGTGGGGGGAGCCAAATAATTGTAACTTATATATACAAGTTGTTTCATAAAATAAATAGAAATTGGTACGTGTTGCAGTGGTTCTCAAGGCATAAAACCACCTTAAGATCAGTGGTTCGAGTCCTGCCAAGTAATTTTTTGTGAATAATAAAATAAAAATGCATTGTAAATATGGAAGAGTCCTGCCAAGTAATTTTTTGTGAATAATAAAATAAAAATGCATTGTAAATATGGAAGGAAAAGGAGACATTTTTTGTGAATAAAATAAAAATGCATTGTAAATATGGAAGGAAAAGGAGACATGGAAGGATGGAATGAAAAGGAGACAAATGGAATCGAACCAAATGGAATCGAACAGGAGACAAATGGAATCGAACCCATGAACTCTCAACCAATTCTCCTTCAGTTTCCACTGCGACACTAGTGAAATAGCATATAATTTGTGACTAATATAGTATATATACAAAACCTAGGGGGAGCCATGGCTCCCATGGGCTCTTGAGAAGATCCGCCACTGTGTATATAAATAAACAAATAATGTGGTCATATTAGACACAATCATTTCCAATTACAACAAAAGTCATTTTCACCTGTATTTTGGTCATATTGTTCCTGGTCATAACTATTGGGCCGTGTTTTGCTAAAATTAACATCTCCGATCATAACCCTTTGAACAAAAACCCCTCCCTCAATCTCGACGTTTCCGTCCAAATGCCATGACACCGTAGTTCTTGAACCGTTGTACTAAAGACTTCATGTTTATTTTCTTAGTCTAACTTTCGAGCAAGTGATGGGTGAGATCTCTACACCTCATCATGGAAGATGTGTAGAGTTTTGTCACTATACTGAGTTTGAACTTATTAATATAATTTCTAATTATCGAAAAGAAAATCATAGTTCTTGGACCTTTTTTTTGGTAGTGTATAGTTCTTGGACCTTTATTATAGCTCCAAGAATCTCTTCAATTGGACCTAATTTAAAGGTTTTAGATGGACCAAAATAAAACGAGATAAAGCGACTTAGTTGAAACAAAGTTAGATGGACCAAAATTATGCATAATGCTAACTTCATAGATCAAAGTTGTAATTACACTAATACTTTGAAAATAATATGTTAAGGAACATGCGATAGAATGCAGTATAAATCAACAAGATATTCAGGGCCGGCCTAACATGTCAAGAGGTCTAAAGCAAATTTTTTATAATGAAGTATTTTAGAATTAAGAAAAATAACACAATGCTTATTAAAAGCATAATAAATCAAATGTTGTTGAATCTAAGAACTTTGGTCCAAAAGAATTTGAGACCTTAAAATTGACCAACTAAGCTAGATAAATATTAATCATTAGTATGTCGGTGCATTCTAGGGTGAGGGCTCAATTAAGCCCCTCACCGGTGAAGCACCAAAAAAACATCATTAGATTAAATCAATGGTCAAGATTATTTAAAAGTAAAATTGAGAACATCTATTCCTTTCCACACACAACCCTATCCTTATTTCTTTTCCATTTACATCTTTTTCAATACATCACAAATATGTACAAGATGGCGCTGAAAGTAAAATGGACCCGGTGATGAAAATTGGCCAGACCATGGTGGTGCAATTGAATGAAAATTATGGATGTTTTTGTTTTTGGATTGGGTTTAATAACAAAGGTAGAATAGAGGTTTAGATTTGACCAACCGTTTGAATTAAATTCCCATTTCCATTACCACTGACCAGAGAAGCAATTTATTTGATTGAATGAATGTTGACGATTACACATCTGGAGAATTTTTACTTGGATTGATTTTGTTCCACCATCAATTCGATTATAGTGTGTTATTGTTTTTTAATGTATACCTATTTCATTGATTTGATGAAAAATAATGGTTACTTGTTTGGTCTTGCCCAGAAAACAAAGCAACACATTAGATGCATCTTCTCAAGTTGCAGAGAATGGATGGAAAAAAGTTGGAGAGGATAGAGATATTGTAAAAAGAGCAATGATATTTTGACATCCAATTTTTAACAACTTTTAGTGACAACTTTTTTTCTCTCTTTTGATTGGACAATAATAATAGAGAGAGAAAAAGGAAGAGAGGGAATAAAAATACAATGAGAGTATGAGAGAGAGGGTTGTCACAAAAGTTGTTAAAAAATGGATGTTCAAATATCATTTCTCTTGTAAAAATTTTGTGTGGAAAGGAATGAATGTTCTTAATTTTACTTTCAAATAATCTTGACCGTTGATTCAATCTAACGATGATATTTTGGTGCTTCACCGGTGAGGGACTTAATTGATCCCTCACCCTAGAATCCACCTAGTATGTCGTATTAAAATTGATCAACTAAGCTAGATAAATATTAATCATTATTATCTCGTATTATATATTTATAACTAAATTGACTTATTTTGAGGTTTTTTTTTAACCCAAAATCTTGAGCCCTAAAACCCTTGCTTTGGTGGCTTGCTTGGCCCTTAGGCCGGCCCAAATATATTGATCAAAGTCGTAAAGTATTCAGACTCCTTGAGCAAACGGTCAACAATTCGATTATCAACCATCCTATGAAGAAAAAAAATTGATTGGAACGAAGGAATTCACTTCCACAATTAATTGCACGCCACCATGGTCAATATGTGTATAGTAAGAATAACAGCAGTATATATATGAGCAGTATAAAATCTTTTTGTGAACCAATAAAATGGAATAAATAAAGAAATGTTTTCTTCTTGATCTTGATTTGGGCAAAAGGAGTATTAATTTAATAGTAAAAATTAAACTGACTTTGTCTACAGCAGACATAGTCACGATCCATGAAGAGAGGTTACTGTTTTGACCAGAATATATAGCCCCTCACTTCACGATCAACTTTCCTACGACAGCAATAGAAAAATAAGTAAAAGGACCAAAGTTGCAGTCAAATTGGTAAGTCCACATTGCCTAATTGGAAACTCGAGCTCAAATAGGTCTCCCTTTTGACGTGTTAACATAATGTAGTACTAGTACTACCCTTACACAAATCAATAAAATAGAATTACCATTCAACTATAGATTTACCATTCAACTTTAACGAGCGTTTTTTTTAACTTTTTTGTTTGTTGATAATGAGTGTGTTTTAACTTTAGGTTTGAAGATGAATACCGGTAAATATTTGCATTAGTGCATTAATTTTTTTCTTGTGTCAACATTGTTTTTGTTTATTTTAGAAAGTATGCTTTTTATGTCAACGTTGCATGTAACATGCAGGGTCGAAGTTTGAACTTTAGATTCCCCGATTATTAATCTTATAGGGTGGATTTCTAATAACTTGATTACTTGTCCAAAAACATCTGATTTGATTCAATGGATGGATGGTAAAACAAATGTCACATTTGAGGTAAAAAAAATGTCTTTTCATAAGTTATTCCATCTGTTTTTAAAATAAATGTCTTTTAAAAATTTTACGTACACATGTTAACAAATGTAAAAAAAAAAAAATCAAAAGAAATAACTCTTTCACTAAATTACCTTTAATAACTATTGTTGTGTTTCCATAAAAGTAGAACTATATTATTTTGAAAGTAGTGCACAACATTAATTAGTGGGTATAATTGTAAAAATTTACATTAAAAAGTGAACTTAACATTTATTTTAAAATATTTTTTTCTAAAGTGACATTCATTTTACTAAAGAGAGACACTCATTGATTTGAGGGTATAATTATAAAAGTTTACATTGAAAAAAAACACTCATTTAATAATTGAATTAAAGTTATTTCGACAAAAAATAAATAAATAGCAGCATTAAAAAAGAAATTTATATTCTTTACACAAAAATGTATTTATTATGTGATAAAATCCAATTTACACACAAAAAACAATTATATTTGTTTTTAAATGTTTTTTCTTTTCTGTAAAAAAAATATAGTATGTTTTTTTCTCTTATTTGTTAAATTAACATTGCGCACGTTACAATCTCACAAGCCCAAACAACCATGAAGATATTAAGGATTTTGAACTTCTAATTAAAGATAACAATTTCAATCAATATCCAAGTTTTGAGTTAGGTAAAAGGTTTTCTTCCGTCAACAAATCAAAACCAATTATAAATTCATATGTATGACTTTAAAATAATCATAATTAAAATTCAAATGTTTTAAATAATCAAACTATAATTGATTAAATGTATGTTTTGGTCCACTTTTAAGGCGATAAAATTGATTCGAACACGATTGTTTTTTAATAGAATTAATACTAGCGAAATGTTAAAGAATGTCCTTGATGCACTCCTTAAAAACATACTTCTTCGGTCACATTTATAAGTAAAAATCAACTTTTTAAGTACATTTAATAATTAATGTATCTAACTCATAAATGTGACCGGATACATTAATTATTCAATGTATCTAAATAATCATTTTTTTTGCTTATAAATGTGACCGAAAGGAGTAAGTATTAAGTATTTATGAAAATGAATGCAATTGAAAATATAAATATTTGATTTTTTTAAAAGAATAATGATTTAGTTTAGAATATTTAAAGAGGGCCCGAGAGCACTCATTATAAGACCTTTAATTCTATTTAAAGTTTGAGTTTAAATTTTTTGGGTCCTGCTAACTAGTGCCCTAAGGGCAATGGTTAATGATTCCATTAATGGAAACTTTGTGATTACACCACTTTTCGATGCAAACTTACTTATTTTAGTACTTTAACCAATGCCCCAAGGGCAATGGTTAGCATTTCCCAAATTTTTTTAATTTATCATTGATTTTTACACACAAATATAATGTTCAACTGACTTTTACTCAAAAATATTCAAACACAAATCATTATATTTTCAACTCACTTGTAGTTAGACCCCTAAAAAAAATACTCACTTGTAATTAAAATCAATTCTTTAACAATCAATTTTTATCAACAAAAACTCAAACATACCTAAAAATGTGATGTGAAGTGTGAAAGTCTTAACATAGAAAGTGTACTTTGAAGTTTGAATTGAATTCTTTTAAAATCAAACACTATAAATCTTCTACATGAGACAATATTTTTACCACAGTAATTTACTGCAACAAAAAGGTAGATCAGACTCAGTATAAAAAATAAAAAAACTTGGGGGATAATGGAGGAGTACAACTACAAAGAATCTGATTGATGCCATGCCACAGCCAAGTTAGTCTGAATAACTGCTCATTCATTTACTGACACATTCAGCTACCTATGTGACACTGTCCCTCCCTCCCTTCTTCTCTCTCTCTCTCTCTCTCTCTCTCTCTCTCTCTCTCTCAAACAAGAACAACTCAATCAAATGATAATAAATGTGGAAACTTTGATTTGAAAACGTGGAGAAGGATGGGTCAAAGTGGTCTTAGTTGTAGAGGTAGTCATGAACATGGACTCTTTCGTGCTGTTCAACATGGTGACCTGAAAACTGTTTCTACTCTTTTACAGACTCACCCTTCTCTTCTCAATCGTACTACTGTTTATGATCATCATTCCCCTCTTCATATTGCTGCTGCCAATGGTCAGATCCAGGTTCAATCTTTTCCCTTTACATTCTTTTTTCGTGTTAATCCTCCGTCCATCTGATAATTCGGAGTTCAGTCAGATGATAAGTAAAGTCTGACCAAAAATTATTACGAAACGTCTTAGATGGACTTATTAACCATTTGAGCCCAAGTTCCCCAATTGGGTTTTGAAATTTTTTTTTTTTTTTGTTTTCAAAATTTGATTTTTTTTTTTTGGGAATTTGCAGGTTTTATCTAAGCTTTTAGATGGATCTGCGAATCCAGATGTGTTGAATCGACAAAAGCAGGTGATTTGTTAATGTTATTTGGATTTTGATTTGAATTTGGATTTTAATGGAAAGAATTGAATGTGTGTGGAGAATCTTTTATCTTTTTGTGTTTGTTTTTTACTTATCTTTAATTGTATTTTTTTGGAACAATTCAGACCCCACTTATGTTGGCAGCAATGCATGGAAAGATTGAATGTGTGGAAAAGTTGCTTGAAGCTGGTGCTAATGTATGTTACATTTCCCTCCATGTTTATTTCAATTTTATGAATTTTATTATATTTATTTAATTATTTTATTAAAACTAATAATTATGAAAAATTATCAGGTTTTAATGTTTGATGTGTGTCATGGAAGAACTTGCTTGCATTATGCTGCTTACTATGGTCATTCTTCTTGCCTTAAGGCAATACTTTCTGCTGCTCAATCTAGTCCCGTGGCTGCTTCTTGGTTAGTCCTTTTCGGTTTTGTCATTAATTTCTTTCCTAATTGGTTCATATCGGTGATGTATTTTGATGATTTTAAAACATTTAACAATGGCAAGAATACAATTATATTGCAGGGGGTTTGCACGGTTTGTGAATATTAGAGACGGTAGAGGTGCTACACCATTGCATCTGGCAGCTCGTCAAAGACGGCCTGAATGTGTGCACATTCTGTTGTGTAGTGGAGCTCTTGTTTGTGCTTCAACTAGCAGATATGGGTAATTATTTTTCAGTGTTTTAACGATGAGTCTGATAAGCTTGGATTTGCTCTATGTGTTGAATCATTTTGTTTTGTGGATTAATATGTTGCTATATTTGCAGATGTCCTGGGAGTACTCCTCTTCATTTAGCAGCTAAAGGAGGATCTCTCGATTGCATCCGCGAATTATTAGCATGGGGTGCGGATCGTCTCCAACGTGATGCATCTGGGTACATTCTAGTTTCTCAATATGAATTCTTACCACTTGATAAGATCTCACCAATGATGATCAATGGATTTGGATTTCCTATGAAGGAAAAAGCACGCTGTTATACACAGTTTTTGATCTCAACCGTTAACTTGAGATGATACAGTTCAGATTACACAATAACAAACTTCGTTTAAAAAGATCTCGACTGTTAACTTGAGATTGAACTGTTGAGGTTGAAACTGCGTGATGTAGTTACTGCACAAAATCCAAATCCCACAATTGATAGATCATACAAATATGTAAACCTATTATTTGGCATTAGTTGTAGTAGTAAAATGTAAGGAAGTCTCTAAGGAAAACCTATAATTTGAAAAATATAATCACTTGTTTCGGTAGGCCTTTCCTATTGTGCTCTTGTTTGCTATTTTTCAATTTAGGATTCACCTTATCCCAAGAAACATTGTTATGATTCATAAGTCGAGAAATTCTTACAATATAAACTATACCTGTTTTATTCAACTTTCAAGTCTGAAAATTTCTTAAATTTCCTTCAAACTGTGTGTGTTTTATGCAGGCGGATACCATATGTGGTTGCTTTGAAGTACAAACATGGAGCATGTGCAGCATTGCTAAATCTTTCATCTGCACAGCCTCTTGTATGGCCATCATCATTGAAGATAATCAGTGAACTTAATCCAGAGGCTAAAGTTTTATTAGAGCAGGCATTATTGGACGCGAACAGGGAAAGGGAGAAAAACATATTGAAAGGCAGTCCTTACTCTCTTCCATCTCCACACTCTGATCGAATGGATGACAACATCTCTGAGGTAATTGGACACCCTTTGATTTCTTACCAACCATTTGAATTTACTACTTTGCTTATAGGTGCAGTTGAATTGAATTATGGCAATATAGTTCCTACAAACTTATTAAATTTATAGCAGGAAGTCTAATTATTTGGATATTTTTCGGAATATGCAGCAAATCAAAAGTTTATACTTTTAAGTTTTTGTCCTTCTAATTTTGATCAGTTAAACCTGTCGAATTATGCATAAACTCTGAGCTATTTGTCTTTGGCTCTGCTGTCCCAGCCGGGTAACGACTTAGTCAAGCCCACTTACCTTTTAGGCTTAGAGCTCGGGGTTGTCTGCCATCTCAACGAGCTACCTTAGAAAACTATCATCTCTTTACCATCTGTAGGTTAGAAGTTACCAATGCGTGTAGCGGCCCATCAAGCGATCATCATCATGTCAAACAGGCTCTGAACTATTGAAACTTCTCTTGAACAAATGAAACAACTCTACGATACTGATTAAAAAATGTCAGAATTTATTGTATTTCAAATTCTAGTCAAGTTTATAGTCCATTATACATTCACTTTTGGGGCAAGTTTGAAATCCGCCTCTCTGACTTGTAATCTATGTTTTCCCTTTACATTTGCATTGCTGTAACACACCAGCGAGAAATAAAAATCTTCACTTTTTTTTCTTCAACCACACTATATACTTATTGCGAGATCTAATGTAATTTTCAGGTTAGCGAGACGGAATTATGCTGCATCTGCTTTGAGCAGGTGTGTATAATTGAAGTCCAAGACTGTGGCCACCAGATGTGTGCACAATGCACACTAACACTCTGCTGTCACAACAAGGCCAACACTTCAACTTCGCATCCCACCCCACCCATCTGTCCATTCTGTCGAAGCGCCATATCTAAACTGATGGTTATCAAGGTAGAAACTCACGAAGACATGGATCTAGACGGCGCTGATACCACTTGTTTCAAGCCAAGCAAATCAAGGAAATTTCGTAACATGAACGAGGGTAGCAGCAGCAGTTTCAAGGGATTGTCCAATGTAAATTCATTCGGAAAAATGAGCGGCCGTAGTTCCGGGATGATTGCTTCCGAAAATGAATGGGTTGATGATAAGCCACAATGATGTCGACACCTGTTGTGTTTTTGCTGATGAGTGAATGATAATTGCAATATGCAACTATGCTTGATAAGCAAGGTAAAATGAAAGTAAAAAAAGGAAGAGTTCAATATGCAATATTGAGAACTAAGCAAAGTGTGCATCATCATGACATGTTGTAAATTGTAATGTCAATGAGAGTATACTGCATCCATTAAATTTGAGAAAATTCTTTTTTCTCATTAGTTAAGGTCTAAAAGACCATAAAGAAAATGTATTGTGTATTATTATTATTTGCTTCTGAATGTAACAACAAAATGAGCAATAAAATAAGAAAGGGAAAGGCATGGCCTATTATTGGTTGTCATGTGATGATGTCTACATCGATATAATAATTTGTGCACTACCAACCCGTACTGAAGGAACCTTACGATTAATATAACAGAATCCAGACAAGTTTATGTGTCAGGGTCACTGGGGCCTCACTAGGTTATGGATAACTAGTTGACAAAGCAGAATTAGCATCATTGTTACAAAATCTGTGAATAATGACTAGTGACTATATGGTAGTCTTGTGTCTGTTCTAATAATTTCATAAGGAAAATGACACTTTATAGGCACTACCCAAAAAATGTATTATGGTAAGTTGTACCATACATTAGTGACATTTATTTTAAGAGAAATGATATTTTGACAACCACTTTTTGACAACTTTTGGACAACTTTCTCTCTCATACTCACATGATGTTGTTATCATCTCTCTTCCTTTTTCTTTCTCCATTGTTTTTGACCAATAAGAAGTGAGAAAAACAAGGTTGTCAACAAAGTTGTCATCAAATGGATGTCAAAATATCATTACTCTTATTTTAACCATTGTTGAGCCCAAGTGGTGTCCATTAAGAATGATGTTTCGGAAGAACTTGAATTCGATAACTAACTGAAATAATCTTTTGTTAGATTTTATTTATCTTTTGGCAAAATTTTGGATTATCAGAAGTCTATTCTTTGAAACTTGAGGGTTAAGACTAAAAATACTTTAAGTTTTGGATTATCAGAAGGCTATTCTTTGAAACTTGAGGGTTAAGACTAAAAATACTTAAGTTATACTTAAATATATCATTAACAAATATAATAAAATAAGCTAAAGAGTTATATTTGTGACTTATCATTGCTAAAAATAGTACTACTAACTTATCATTTAACTTGTTTCTTCATGAAATATGACGTACTTTAGTGTTATAGTAAATTTTTATAAAAATTAATGAACTCAATGCATTAGAAATTGAACTATTTAACTTTTTCGATTCAACTATTTTTAATGCATTGCACAACAGTTTTGTGTTAAAAAGTATATTTGAACTTTTGTTGCTGACTTTTTCTTAAATATATATGTAATTTCAAACAAAAATGATGCATTAATAAAAAATAATAATATTGCGCACTCTGATCTAGATATTTGCATTGCCTTTTAAATTGTACACAAGAATATATATCTTAAAGTTTATATATCTTAAAGTTTTTTTTGACAAGATATATATCTTAAAGTTAGTAATGAAAAAAAGAATATCAGCCAAAAATAAATAAATCTTAAAGAATGACTAATTCATGACCACATGGACCCTGGCCACATAAACAAACAAGCTTAAGTAATTATAAATCTCGTAACCTTCCCATTTGTGTCCAAAACAAAGTGCTTTCCGATTCACATGAATCAGAATGGGAACGTGCAATGTACGATAAATAATTCAACTCATCTTCATTATATACTTTTATTTTCATTTTCAAGAGCAAGGGTGTTTGTTTCAAGTCTATGAATGATATTCCCAGCAATACATGGCTATATAGCAAGGGTGTTTTATTTTTTTTTTCCTTGAAAAAAAAAAACTATATCGATATTTGTTACAAGGTTGAGAAAAAAATATTTTTTTTTGAAAAAAAAAATATTGATGTGTATAGAATTTTCTGGAATAAATTAACTTCTCATAGTTTCTATAATTTTCAAGGATTTATTCTCACGTGAGAATGTAGGAAAGTGGATTTTCATGAAAAATTATATATAAAGATTTTTTTAAAATAAAATATATCTTCTATGTTTTTTTAAGAATGTCAAATTATATGGCAAACACTTTTTAGGAAAAAAAAAAAATAAACACCTAGGAATCTTAGGGAGCCCCTAATATGGTCCTCAATTTAAAAGGACCATAGATGGACCTTAGTAAATTATCGTCTATAAAGGGTACCAACTTTGTGGGTCCGGTTTTCATCTTCTTCTTCTTTGTTGACAGGTTTCCATCGTATCTATACAAAATTCATTACTTTTTCTACAGTTCCAGAAATTGCTCTTCGAATCACAAATAAATCTGAGGTTTTGGACAATTTAAAATGTATAGGCAACTTTTCTTCCTCGTTTCAAGCAATAATCATGTTTTTTCTAACAATTGTAACAATCTCAAACAAGAAAACCATAAATTAGTTGGTTGATTACATGCCCAATAGATCTCTTTCCTGAAAAAAAATAATCTATACTTGTGGTGGTACTAGCTGCAATTCTTTGCTTTAAATGTTTATTTTATTTTATAATAATCACCTTGATTCCTTGGTTCATTCTTATCTATTTAAACGTTCAGGGAAACAGCAAGGAGTTGCCACAGTTTGTTTACATATTTAGATCTTACTAGTCACCTTAACCATAGTAGATCTCACCTAAATATTGTATAATCACCGGAAACTTGTTGTTCAAAAAATGGGATAAACCTTTTTTTTTTATAATTACCCTGATGTAATGTAACTAAACTATTGATTTGGAGAGGGTGGATCTGACCATAGTATGTAAGGCGAGAAAAATAACAAGTTATATCTACAAACATGTTTGGTTAAATACAGTATATTATACTAATTAGAAAGAATATATGGTTCTGGCTCAATATTTTTTTTCTGGTTTTGAAAATAAAAATGCAATCTCATCACCTTCTATAAATCTTGATTGGTCTGCAACCCATAAATCTCTAATTTTCTATCCATGGGCTCTTAAAAAGGTTGTTTTTGAAATAAAAAAACAAACCCAATGCTATAGAAACTTGCCAAATTGCACAATTCTTCATTTACAGGGTATTTCATATCGTCTGGCATTTTGGTGACAATATCTGCACATGTCTTTGCTTATTTCGATTGTATGTTAGAGATCTGACATGGGAATAGTATTAAAAATAAACATGGAAAGAGGATGTACAAATTAAAATGAATTTTCGTACGGCAGATAGTAGGTATAGATTCTTTGTACCCCACCACACAAACCGGAAACGAAGCTTAGAAACCCACTATTGCCGGTCACTTTGCAAGGACCATGGCTGCACCCTAAACAAAAGGGTCCATATCAGGGGCTCCCGGAATCTTATATTCTCGGATAAGTGTTATTTGTGAAATAATTTTTGAATCCATGAATCAAACACCTCTCAGAGGAAATAATAAACTTGCGGGCATATTTTTTTTTTTTTTTTATCTATAGACAAAGTGACAATCACTATTATAAACTAAGACAAAAATCTATTAAAATTTGAGACAAATTAATCTCGTTCAGAAATCATCAGACACTAGCTGTCACATTATTCCCTAGCAAAGAGGGGTGGTTTAGGGCAGTTTTTGACCTCAAACCACCACTCTAAATTGTTTTTCCTTTCCCTTTTATTTAAATTGGTGATTTTCACATCTATTTAATTTTTTTTTTCTTTCATGATTTTGTCGTGTTAATGTGACACTGTTTTGTTCGTCGTCTTTGTGCGTGTTGTTTGTCTTTCCCATCTTGTTCAGGTGTTTGTTCGGTTCAGATTGTTAGATCAGCTTTGATCCAGTGAAGATTCAATCAATGATTTTGGTGTCGTCAACGTTGTAGGTCCGAAAACATAGGTATTCTGGATACTTGAATATAGTCATATTAGTAGGCTTTTGTACTTTGTCGTTTTATGTTATTAACATGGATGTTGTGAGTTTATTCGTAGATTCACCATTTTTATTTTTAGCGAATTTATATTGTATTGATATACTCTATCATTTTGAATGAATGAATATCGTTTATTTTAAAAAAATAAAAAATATCACCACTATAAACTCAAACACATATGATGAGAGATCTGATATTTGAACATGAGAAACCACATGAGATATCTAGTCACATTAAAATAGGGTCTGTTAACCCATGTGTGGGATATGCCACAGTCAAAGCTTGATCTTGATTAAGAATCAGCTAGGGCCTAGTGGTACGCATGAATTGAAAACACGTATCCTGAAACAAGCCAAAACAAATGCCTTTGCCCTGCATGTCTCAACGTTTTCAGCCTTGAACTGTTGGATCGAGAAGAAGTAATGGTGCAGCCAATGATGATTCCACGAATAAAGAATTAGGTGGTGGTTTGTAATTGTTTCTGTCAATATTAATGGAAATTCATAGGGCCGTAAATTAAAGGCAACTTGGTTCTTTCTATTTTCAATAGTAGCTCCTCTTTATTTTATTTTTTTGATTAAGTAGTAGCTCCTCTTTGAGAGTAAGGAATTGACCAAGGGATGGAAAATGGTGTACACGGCATCAGGGTTAGATTTCTTGTTCTTGCCCTATTTGTTCTTCAAAGACTTCTGGTTAACTGTGCGCGGAAACAGTATAAGGTTCTAAGTGTGATTTACCCACATGACATTAAAAAAAAAGTTTAAATGCACTTTTAGTTAAAGAATATGTAGGTCAGGGATAAAGTTTATTCCTTAACGTAATCGTTGTAGTGCAACTAAAATTACAATTGAGAGTTATTAGTCGATCACTTGACTAACTTTTTAATTCGACAACAAATTTTCCATGTCCAATGAAACACAACTTGACCAATACCACTGAAAATTTTGGGTTCGTCTGGCCACGACTATGTTTGGCGTATAAGCCTGTGTTCTAGTGGAAGTCTCAACAACAAGGACAACGGCGAAGCTAGCCATTTTTCTACGAGGGGGCCAAATATTTTTGTTGACAATTTTTATTGTTAACAAAGTTTTTTTTTAAATTTTCAAGAGATTTGAAGTGACAAAATAGAATGAAGTACATCTATCATACAAGTGAATATCATTAACTTTCTTATTTCTATTAGTTTTTGACAAGTAAAATAATTTGTGGTAGTGAAATCATACTTTTTGGGTAGCTAATTGTTGGAACATGTGTGGAAATTGAGTAAAAAGATTAAACACAAATTCCCATGTTGGGTAGAACTAATGTTGTGTGAATTGAAAAAAGTGAAAGTCTCACATCGGATGAAACACACACATTAGTAGGTTTATATAGTGGGGGTGTATCTCTTAATAGGAGTACATAGTTATGTGAACGAAGTAAGCACTAGAGAAAAATATATATATATTGATATATATTTTATCATATATATTTTATTATTTTGAAATGATAAATTAAATAATTAATTTAATCATTATTAGAAAGTGCTTTCTTAGTCCCTAAGTTTTGCTAAAATATTTTGGAACGCAATCTAAAATATTTTGGAATACAATCTGGAATATTTGGGTAGAGAATCTAATGGAATATTTGGGTAGAGAATCTAATATATTTTAATACTTAAATAATTAATTTAATCATTATTAGAAAGTGATTTCTTAGTCCCCAAGTTTTGCTAAAATATTTTGGAACGCAATCTAAAATATTTTGGAATACAATCTGGAATATTTGGGTAGAGAATCTAATGGAATATTTGGGTAGAGAATCTAATATATTTTAATACTTAATCTGAAATATATTTTGGTACATAATATAATGTATTTTTGTACTCAATATAATATATTTTGGTACTCAATTGAGATATTTTTGTACTAGATCTAATATGTGAATTACTTGTTCCCAAAGTTTCTCACTTATTAGTTGTGAATTTTCTCTATAAATAGAGAGCTCACACAGTGCATTCCACACACCGAAATTCACAGTTGATGCTTCCTGTTTCTTTCCTCTCTTCTCCCTCCTTCGACTTGTGTTTACAAGTCCTTCTCCTTTTTTCTACTCCTTTCTGTCCCTTCGGAATTAAGAGTGTTCTTAAGACCATATAGTCCCTTTTCGGTATATTGTCCCTTCGGAATCAAGAATGGTCTTAAGAGCATAGTCTCTTCAATGTCTTTTTAGAATAAATAATATTTTAAAATCATAGTCCCTTTTCGGTATAATAAGAATGATCTTAAACATATATATTCTTCTTCAATTCATGGAGAAGTTAGATGTTAGAATGGTCGTAGCACCATATTTGGAGATGTTAAAAATTAGAATGGTGGTAACACCATATTTGAGTGGTCTCAACACCATAATAGAGTGATTACAATACCATATTGGTTTCAGTATTAAAAGAATGATCTTAGTACCATATTGATGTAAGATTTTTCCTACACGTCATATAACTATGTACACGTGAGTATATATAGGATCGTTTCCACAGGGAGTTACGTTTAATCATAAGCATTTACACAATCGTTCACATTAAGGGTTTGGATATAATTTGTTTGTTTGTGACACTATATCCATATTTGACACTAAAGTAAAAACGAGAGGGGATCGAACTATTTCGCTTGCGGTATAAGATAACGAGCAAGCATAACAGCAGCAATCTCTCGATCGATTAACAGACTCTAGCTTTATAACCAATATTATTACAATCATTTCTACAATATCCTTCGTGTCCAAAGCGACATCGTTATTTCCAAGTTAGCGTTTAAACATTCGTGTCCAAATTCCTTAAACGATAACAAAGTCGATCGGATGACTTAATCGACCGTGTCCAGCCTGATTAAGTATCCGAAAGCATTAAAAGCTTGATTAAAAGTAATTATCAAAGGTTTACAAACTTGTCAAGAGTGATATAACATAAGATAGATTGTTATTCTAGTTCTAGATTCAAGGGTTTGTGTCCAAATCATCTTGAATCTCTTTGAAAGCATTAAAAGCAAGAATAACAACAATATTGAATCATTAAGCTAGAACCTTATATATTAAAAGATCAAAAGATTACATAATAGCTTGATAGTTACCTCAATACTACAAAGAAGGTGATAGTTACATATAGACATGTAAACTAATGCAAGGAAGGAAGGAAAGATGAAGATTCCATGCCAAGATCCTTGATGTCTCAATGAATCTAGGGTTGAATCTACTCCTTAATCACTTGCTTTGTGTTTCTCTCTATGAAATAGCTCTAACCTCTCTCTAGAAAATGTATAAAATGTTTCAATGGAATAGTCAATATACTAGAGAGAGGGAAGAATGCTATTTAAATGGGCCTGCATTTTTACACCTGCGCTAATAGCGCAACTCACGCTAATAGCGTGGTAAGGCGGCCTATTTTCTGGCCAATAGGAGAGTGCCACGTTGGCCTTGCCCTGCTGCTACGCTCCAGCCACGCCAATAGCGTAGCTCTCTGGAGTATTTACGCTAATAGCGTATATTACGCCAATAGCGTAGTTCTTCTTGACTAGCTACGCTCCAGGTGCGCCAATAGCGTAGCTCTCTGGAGCTTGTACGCTAATAGCTCAGAATACGCTATTAGCGTACTCTTCAAGAGTTCTCCAAAACCTACGCCCCAGGTACGCTAATGGCGTATCTCTCTGACCTTGGCCATTTCTTCTCACGCTAATAGCGTAGGACACGCTAATAGCGTAGGACATTGAACTTTGACGTTTCTTGCTCCTTGCTTGTATTTTCCTGCACAAAAAGGGTAGAATAAGGCTCAAAAGCATAAATGACATATTTACACAATAATTGGAGTTTTCCATAGAGAATCTTGCAAAACAAGTCACTAAAATGCCTAAACTCCTATATGAAATATATCACTTTTAAACACTTATCAAACTCTCCCCAACTTGGCTTTTTGTTTGTCCTCAAACAAATCAATTGAAAAGGAAACTAACAAGGCTTTGGACAAGGTTTTCAACATGGTGTCAAAAAAATTCAAAACAAAAATAAACAAATGGTGATTCAAATATGATCGCGTGGATAAGCATGAGGTCCTCCGCTACTCTAGGTTCAAACTAAGAATGCGAAAAATGTCCTAAGCACAAACTATACATCATAAACTTCAAAACATAAACATATCTATCTATGAACCACACCTAACACACTTCTTTGAAAGTAAATGCAATATAATGATAACAATGAATGAGGTAATGAACACACATCCAACAATCGTGCTAACATCCTATTTAAGTTAGGTGTCCATCCAAATATCGTCTCAAAAAGCATAAAAGCATGGATCAAAAGGTCTTGCAAGGGTTATAACTTGGCCGGGCTACAAAAGAAATGTCATATGTGGGGCAATTGATCAGAAAGCCTATCAAAGAGGAACATTTTTTTGTATCACAACTTGAAATCCATATACTTCCCTACCAAGAATTAAAACCTTTGGTGATTAACAATCAAACTTATAACCTTGACAACTTATTCTCTTTTTGATTTTTCTCTTTCTTTTTTCTTTTCTTTTTCAAATGTACAATTTTTTTCTTTAATTCAATGTTGTCAGGTTATTTTACAACTTCACCATAACTTAACATATAATGCCTCCTTTTCCTCCCCAACTTGAATACAACAAAACTCTAATTGAATGTTCCCCTATCCTAAGGCAAGGGACAAAGTACAAAAAGGTTAAGGGTTCAACAAAGTAAAATTATCAAAGTCCTATAAGATTCAACCATGAACTGGATTTTTGAAAAATTTCAGGCAAATTCAACAAGCATTGTGCTTATGAATATTGACAGTTCATGTTTGAGGACTTGATTCATTTGGCTCAGATTGGGGTATCGGATACTCGCTCTTCTCACAGGTAGGCTTTATGTGGTCAAGTAGGTTACTCTCAATTCAAAAAGTGCCTTGATCCTTTCCATGCTTTCAAACAATTCAAAATAATTATCAGATTTAACATAACTAAAACAAGTTAGACGATGATTATCGGTCTCCAGCATATATACAACAGATTGAAGCTACCTCACATTTAGGTTAAGTACTAAGTGGTTCAAAGATATTTATGTTTACGAAAAGACTTACATGATATATATTTTGTGCAAAGTACAAGTTTCAAATTCTTATTAAAAACCTAGAATAACAGGAAACCAATACCTTGGCCTTACGCTTTATCACAAGTAATATCATTATCACTCACCTGCTTTTGCTCAAACATGGCTCCATGGAGCACTTTAAAATTTATTGTTCATGAGCAATTTTCTTTTGAGAGACACAAGCAAGATGTAAACAAAAATTTCATCCAAAGCATAAATTATTAAACCAAAAAGCTAAGTTATTAAACCAAATATAAAGTAACAAAGTAACAAATCAAGCACTAAAACCACAGTGCTTGAAGAGTACAAAATACAACCAATTAAACAACTGTTCCAACATGAAATAAAAACATAGAGTTAGAAAGCAGAAAGAAAAACATCACTAAAAACCCAGATCACTGATCATCCTCTCCAGCATCATCCATATCAAGATCCTGGTACACATCATCATCACCCACAACTCCAGCATCATCAGGTGTCGCCTCATCATCAACAGCATCAGCCACCCCCACATAAGGATTTGGCCTGCCCTCAGGCCAATGAACATAAGCCTGGTACTGCTCAGGAGTCATAACCGGGTACTCAGCATTTCCCGGATGCATGTGAGCATTGTAAAGGTCCTGGTGTATGCCCATGTTGCTCCTCCAAATTGCCTCATTCTGATCCATTAAGAAGCTGTTCTGGTCCCTCACGTACTGGTTATGCATCTGCTGCTCCAGCATAAAGGTCTGCAAACCTGAAAAGTCAAAAGAACCAGCACCCTCAGATGGGCCACCTTCATCATCAGAGAAATGGTATTGGGCTGCCCTCTGCTCTGATTTCTCCCAGGTGCGAATATGAGTGTCAGTAATGGCCCCTTCAATATCTTCATCATGGGGTCCAGAAATGGGCACTCCATAAGCCTTAAGCAATCCCATAATCAAACCCGGGTAGAACAATGCCACCTTCTTAGCACCTGTGGCAACTTTCAAAGCCACAGCCTTCATCTCATTGGCTATGATGCGAGCAATATCAACAGGCACTTCTTTCAATATGCACCAGATGAGTGGTAGAACGGCTTTTGGGGCATCAGATGTATGGGCTCTAGGAAGGGCATTGTGCACAAGGAATTGGAAAACTAAGCGGGCAGTAGCGGTCATCTCCTTGGTAAGTGCATGCCTAATTTCTCCCTTGTCATTCTTTACAAAGCACCTACCCTTGTTCATGATATCACGCTCAATTTGCTGAAATTTCCAATTGCCTTGAGCGTTTCTCTTAGCATAGGTACACAAGGTGGGCATTGTGGGGTCCTCAGATGGCTCAAGGTTTAGGGCATTTTCAAGGAAATCATTGATTGCATCCCTATCAAATGGGATTTGCTTTCCTCGGACATAAGAAGTCCAAGAGAAAGTCTCAGCAAAGGTAGCGGGTGAGGCATCAGGGACAACATTACAATAGAACTCCTTGATTAGGTCGGTGTTAATCTCGGTTGCGGGCACAAGGAGTTTGGTCCATTTGCGACCAGTGAAAATGTGGAGCATATCAGCATGCTCACCACTAGGGTGAATGTCAAAGGTTTTCTCGTGCCAGGTTTTGTACTGTGCCATCTTCTTAAACCTGGCAGAGTGGGCAGGGGTGGGGAAACGGTTTGGGATTGCAGGTGCAGCAGAGGTAGAGGCACCTTTGCCTCTTGGACGTTTGGTCCCGGTAGTTTTTTCAACATTTTTCGGTGCCATCTGCAACAAAACCAGGAAACACTAACATATTGCATAGAAAATATTAGCACAAAGCAGAATTGGTTATTTAAAAACATCAAAAATTTTGAAAATCTGGGCAAGTATGAAGATCTACGCTATTAGCGCCAGCCACGCTAATAGCGAAATTTTTCTGGGAAACTTTCGCTATTAGCGTAGGGTACGCTATTAGCGAAATTTTTCTGGAAAAGTTGCGCTATTAGCGTATATTTCGCTATTAGCGTAGTTCTTCGTACCTGCAATTTTCAAATTTTCAAAATCTTTGTTCCTGCAATTTCACAACACCAACCAGCAAATTTCAACCCTAGGTTTCATCCTATGTCTCTAAAACACAATAGAATCATGAAAAGGAATCAGAATCACAACATTGGTACACAAATCATTCAAAACCCTTATTTTTCAAATTTACAAAATGGGTCAAAATCAAAAGATGAATGTTTGTTGCATGTGGGTTATGATTATTGTTCCTTTTCCAACTATTATCAATGAAGAACAATCTCTATTCACAAATCACAACTCTAACCCTAACCTGACCATCTCTAATCATGTCAAAAACATGGATTTTTTTAAATTCAAGAACAAAGAGAGGAAGAGAAGATCAAACCTTGTTAATGCAGAGAGAAGCAACACAAATGCAAGAAGAAAAGATGCAAAAATGGATGCTTGAAACCAATTGAAACCTTGTTTGTGAATTAGGGTTATATGTGAGAGAGAAGTTGTTTTGTGTGAGAGAGTGAGAAAATGAAGGAGTGAAACCGTAAAAGGGGAAAAAGAGGGGTTGTGGGAAGTTATGGGGAGTTAATCCCCTGGGCCCACAAAAATTTTTTTCTCCCACGCCAAACTCACGCTAATAGCGTGGCTCTCTGGAGCTCTCACGCTAATAGCGCAAATTTCGCTATTGGCGTGAGGCTTCAGGATCAGTTTTTCAAAGTCTTTCATTTCTGCTTGTAAATGTATATGTACTACTCTTATATGCAAAAAAAAAACATAAAAATACTTACAAAACTGGGTGTACCTCCCAGCAAGAGCTTGTTTTACGTCCTTAGCTTCACGCATTTTGAAGAAATCATGGCTCGATTAGTGAAATCGTCGTCAAACACCGATCAATTTCACCACCGAAGTAGGGCTTAAGCCTTTGCCCATTAACAGTCCAGTTGGCTTTGGTGACTGGGTCCTCAAGTTCAACAGCTCCATACGGTTTGACCTCTTTAACCATGAAAGGTCCGGACCACTTAGACTTCAATTTGCCCGGAAACAATCTCAGTCTTGAATTAAAAAGTAATACCATTTGCCCCGGCATGAATTGTCTCAGAATGATCCTTTTGTCATGATACTTCTTGGTCCTTTCTTTGTAGAGCTTTGAAGATTCATAAGCTTGATTTCGCAATTCTTCAAGCTCATGCATTTGAACTTTTCTTCTTTCACCGGCCTTCTCTTGATCAAAGTTTAGGAACTTCAACGCCCAAAAGGCTTTATGTTCGAGCTCGACCGGTAAGTGACAAGATTTGCCATAGACCATTTGGAAAGGAGTGAGGCCTATAGGAGACTTGTATGCAGTCCTATATGCCCACAAAGCTTCATCAAGTTTAGCCGACCAATCCTTCCGAGATGTAGAGACCGTCTTCTCAAGTATGCGTTTGACCTCCCGGTTAGAAACTTCGGCTTGTCCATTCGTTTGCGGATGATAGGGTGATGCTACTTTGTGCTTGACTCCATAATGATCAAGGGCCTTGGCAAGTTGGGTGTTGCAAAAGTGTGACCCTCCATCACTAATGAGAACTCTTGGTGTACCAAACCGGGTGAAAATATTCTTTTTTAGGAACTTCACTACCGTCTTGCTATCAGCTTTAGGCGATGCTACGGCTTCCACCCACTTTGAAACATAATCAACAGCTACCAAGATGTACTCATTTGAATATGATGAAGGAAAAGGGCCAACAAAATCTATACCCCAACAATCAAACACTTCCACTTCAAGGATGAGTTGTAGAGGCATCTCATTTCTTTTTGACATTGATCCGGTTCTTTGGCATTCATCACAATACTTGCAATGTAAATTGGCATCTTTGAAAAGAGTTGGCCAATAGAACCCGGATTGAAGTACCTTTGCGGCTGTTCTCTCCCCGTTGAAGTGACCTCCATAGGGCGAATTATGACATTGCCATAGGATCTTCTTTACCTCTTCATCATCCACACACCTACGCAAGAGATTGTCCGCTCCAATTTTGAACAAATAAGGCTCATCCCACACAAAGTGGTTAGCATCATGAAGGAACTTCTTGCGTTGTTGCCATTCAAAATCTTCCGGAATGAACCCGGTTGCTTTGTAGTTCACCATGTCGGCAAACCACGGTCTCACATTGATTGCTAGCAACCGTTCATCTGGAAATTCTTCACGAACCTCCGGTTCATTCTTGGTTACCTCATTGTTTGTCAACCTTGAAAGGTGATCAGCTACAAGATTCTCCGTGCCTTTCTTATCCTTGATCTCTAAGTCAAACTCTTGAAGCAACAACATCCAACGGATGAGCCTTGGCTTTGAGTCGGACTTAGTAAGGAGATACTTGATAGCTGCATGGTCAGTATAAACAACAATTTTGGAACCTACAAAGTAAGAACGAAATTTCTCCATTGCATAAACTATTGCAAGTAACTCTTTTTCAGTTGTGGCATAATTGATTTGTGCCTCATTTAAAACCTTACTTGCATAGTGAATAGCATGAAAAATTTTATCCTTACGTTGACCCAAGACCGCACCAACAGCATAATCACTTGCATCACACATTAATTCAAAATTTAAATCCCAATTAGGAGCAATGATTATTGGTGCGGTGGTCAACTTTTCTTTTAAAGATTCAAATGCATCAAGACATTCATTATCAAAAACAAAAGACTTATCTTTGTTGAGCAAGTTGCTCATAGGCTTTGCAATCTTTGAGAAGTCTTTGATGAATCTCCGGTAGAAACCGGCATGACCAAGAAAACTCCGCACACCTTTGACATTTACCGGTGGAGGAAGCTTTCCTATGACATCGACCTTTGCTTGGTCTACCTCAATACCCTTAGCAGAAATCTTATGACCAAGGACAATACCCTCGGTAACCATGAAGTGACATTTCTCCCAATTGAGCACCAAGCTAGTTTCAATACACCGCTTCAGCACGGTATCCAAGCTATTCAAACACGTATCAAATGACGAACCGAAAACCGAGAAATCATCCATGAACACCTCCATGCATTTTCCAATAAGTTTGGAGAAGATTGCTTGAACACACCGTTGAAAAGTTGCGGGTGCATTACACAAGCCAAATGGCATTCTTCGATAAGCAAAAATACCAAAGGGGCAAGTGAAAGCCGTCTTCTCGTGATCATCTGGATTCATGGCGATTTGATTGTAACCGGAGTAACCATCTAGGAAGCAATAAAAGGATTGACCGGAGAGTCTTTCAAGCATTTGATCCATGAAGGGCAAGGGAAAGTGATCCTTCCTTGTTGCTTGATTGAGTCTTCTATAATCTATACACATCCTCCATCCGGAGACGGTTCTAGTTGGGATCAACTCATCTTTATCATTAGTGATCACCGTCATTCCTCCTTTCTTGGGAACTACTTGAACCGGGCTTACCCAAGCACTATCCGAGATAGGATAGATCATGCCGGCTTCAAGCAACTTCACTACTTCCTTTCGCACCACCTCTTTCATATTTGGATTTAAGCGGCATTGCGGTTGTGCTACCGGCTTGAAGTTTTCTTCCATCATAATCTTGTGCATACAATAAGATGGACTTATCCCTTTCAAGTCGGATAACTTCCACCCTATTGCTTCTTTGTTGGACTTGAGAACCTCTACCAACTTTGTTTCTTCATCGATGGACAAGGAGCTACTAATGATCACCGGTTTTGTACCATCTTTCTCAAGAAAAACATATTTCAAATTAGATGGCAAAACATTTAATTCTACCTTGGTGTCATCAACTTTGGCTTCTTCCTTGGATTCTTCTTTCAAATCTTCAAGTATGGCTTGATTAGGAAGAACCTCCTTCAAGGAATCTAGCTCCTTCAAACACTCTTCAATGGCACTTGCTTCGTCTTCATCAATAGCATTGAGTGCGTCCACCAAAGCACTCTCAAGGGGTGTTCTATTGTGCATTTGCTTCCGAGTAGTCAAGATAACTTCTTCGGTTGCATCCATTTTGAAACACGCACCCTTGTCTTTCGAGTACTTCAAAGCTTCTCGGATGTTGAAGGTAACCTCTTCATCATTTACCTTGACCTTCATGATATTATCATCAAGATCAATCATCATCGGAGCCGTTTGCATGAAATTCCTTCCCATTAAGATAGGCACATCCTCATCTTCTTCGACATCCATAACCACAAAATCAGCCGGAAAAATAAATTTGTCCACTTTTACAAGAACATCTTCGGCCATACCTAATGGTTTTGCAAAGGATTTGTCGGCCAATTGCAACATCATCCTAGTCCGCTTTATACAAAGGTCACCAACTCTTTTGGCAACGGACAAAGGCATGAGATTGATGCTTGATCCAAGATCAAGTAGTGCTTTACCCACATGTGTTGTGCCAATAGCTACCGGTAGAGTGACTCTTCCCGGATCTTGCTCTTTCTTTGGCATTGTTCTTTGAATAATAGCACTACAATTGGCATCGATTTGGATCGTCTCTTCATCGTTGATTCTTCTTTTCTTGGAAAGGATATCTTTCATGAACTTCGCATAGACCGGCATTTGCTCCAAGGCTTCTGAGAATGGTATATCAATTTGCAACTTCTTGAAGAGTTCAAGAAACCTTGCGTATTGCCGCTCTTTGTCTTTCTTCGATGGAGCATGTGGGTATGGTAAGCGTTGAGCCACCACTTGCTTCTCAACTACTTGTTTCTTCCCTTTATCTTTCCCCACATCTTTATTCTTCCTCTCCATCTCCTCTTGTAACTCTAGATCTCTTTTTTGATTTTTTTCTTTTTCAACTAATGCTTCTTTATTCTTTATATACACTTCCTCCTCTATCTCTACACTATCCTCCTCGAACTTCTCTATATCCTCCTTGTTAACAACTTCATCTTCCTTCTCTTCAACAACAATATCATCACCTACCCCTTTACCTACTACTCTCCCACTCCTTGTAGCTATAGCTTTTGACTGCTATGCCTTGTGGTGCTCCTTAGGATTTGGTTGAGTATTAGCGGTGAAAGCTCCCAATTGCGGAGGACCTTGAGCCATTTGTTGTGCTAACTGACCAACTTGTGTCTCAAGGCCTTTGATCGACGCGTCGGTGTTTTTCTGGTTAGCCATGGACACTTGCATGAATTGTTTCAAGACCTCCTCGGTGCTTTGGGAATTGTTAGGTTGTTGGGGGTTATTTGGTGGTGGAAATTGGTATTGATTATTGAAGGGTTGTTGGAATTGGGGGAAAGGTTGTTGGTAGAAATTTGATTGAGGATATTGGTAGTTATTGTTGTACGGTGTTCTCCAAGGTCTTTGTTGGTTTTGGTTGGCCGGATACCTTCCTTGGAAGTTGGAAGTACCCGGATTTTGTTGTGAGGTTCCGGCTTGTTGTGGTTGGTTAGGCCTTTGTTGGTTTCCCACATAGTTGACCTCTTCCTCTTCAAAAGAACCGGGTTCGGGACAATAGCCGGTTGGATGATCCCCCGTACAAAGTCCACAAGTATTGACTTGAGCGGTTCCTCCTTCTTGCTTGAGAGATTCAAGAATTTGTTTAGGCATAGCTCTCATCTCCTTTTGCATAGCTTCTATTTGTTGAGTGAGGAGCTTATTTTGAGCTAAGACCGCATCATTTGCTTCTAGTTCCAGAATACCGACTTTCCTTTGATTAGGATTCCGGTTGTGAGAGGATTTTCTTGTGTTGAGAGCCATTTGATTAATGATTTTGACAGCTTCAGCTGGGTTTTTCAAAGCAATAGAACCTCCAGCACTTGCATCTAGCATCGTCTTGGACATGTCTTGTAGCCCTTGACGAAAAAGATATAGTTGCATTTGGCTATCAAAACCATGCTTTGGACAATTCCTTAGCAATGATTTATAGCGCTCCCAAGCTTCACAAAGAGTCTCACTTTGGCCTTGAGCAAAAGTTGTAATTGAAGTTTTAGCCTCAAGATGCCTATCCTCCGGATAGAACCTTTCTTGAAATGCTTTCTCTAGCTCACCCCAATTTTCCATCAAAGAAGTCGGTTGATCAAGATACCACTCCTTAGCCTTCCCGATCAAAGAATGAGGAAACAATTGCACAAACACACCCTCTTCCTCATATTCCTTCATACCAAGTGTACCGGCGGTAACATAGAAATTGGTAAGATGTTTATATGGATCCTCATGATCCATACCGGTAAACTGGTTATGAGTTATCAAGTTTATCAACCCCGACTTCAGCTCAATTGATTTGGCATTACGATTGCCAAGATTAGCTAGCCTCCTCGGACTAATCCACATAGGTAGAGCATCATTATCATTGTCTTGAGCCATGACCACTTCTGGTTCACTCTTCGGAGATGAATGTGGTGAAGAATGTGGAGAATCACTAAGTGAAATAGTATGCACCGAACCTGACGGAGAAGGAATAAAAAGTAAAGATTCCGGCTGAGCCAGCCTGGCTAATCTCCTAGCTTCCTTTGCTTGCTTTCTAAGTAACCTAGCAGTTTTCTCAATTTCTGGATCAAATTGTAGGTCTTCGTGAGCAACGGTACCTCTCATAAACAAAGTTCACCAAGACTATACCAAGTGGTTAGCATAAAAATAATGAATGATATGTGTGTATAAGTATATGCATGAAAGAATTTTGTGCAAAATTGACTTAACATGACAAAATTGTTTCCATACTTATAATATAAAAATACGCTACTCCCCGGCAACGGCGCCATTTTTGATGTAAGATTTTTCCTACACGTCATATAACTATGTACACGTGAGTATATATAGGATCGTTTCCACAGGGAGTTACGTTTAATCATAAGCATTTACACAATCGTTCACATTAAGGGTTTGGATATAATTTGTTTGTTTGTGACACTATATCCATATTTGACACTAAAGTAAAAACGAGAGGGGATCGAACTATTTCGCTTGCGGTATAAGATAACGAGCAAGCATAACAGCAGCAATCTCTCGATCGATTAACAGACTCTAGCTTTATAACCAATATTATTACAATCATTTCTACAATATCCTTCGTGTCCAAAGTGTAACGCCCACTTTTTCATAATTAATATTTAAGTGATTTATGGCTTTTATTTAGAATATTATGTGAATTATTATATATATGTATATATATATATATTGGTAGAAGATATGTTAATAATATAAGTATTTTCTTAAGTGGGGGAGAAATATTGTTATTAGTAGAAATAATTAAATTACTAGGGGAAAGAGTAAGTTGTGGTGAGAAGAGCAATTAGGGAAAGAATAAAAGTCTGTAATTGGGAGAGAAAATTAGAACGCGTACAACAGAGGAAAGAAGAGAGAAAGAAGAGAAAACCAGAGAGAACCCTAAAGAACGAAGAACGCGGCTGTTGGATTTCAGAATCATAATCTAAGGTAAGGGTGAGACTAACTCTCATTATTAACAAGTTTTAATTCATAGAAGTGATCAATTGTTGTAGGTTTAAGGGATTGGGATTAGGTCAAAAAATCATTAAAAGTGGAAGAATTAGGTGAATTTTGATGTAGTTTGATGTAGACAGATGTTAATTAGTCATAGAACACGTTTAGATGCTGATTGGTGATGAATTAGAGGGCTGGGTAGTGAGAATTTGAGTGCTGAGATGTGTTGCAGAGCTCCGACAGAACCCTGTTCTGTCATCGCTCGCAACTGCGAGCGTTCCTACTCGCACCTGCGAGTAACCCTTTTAGCTCGCCACTGCGAGCAATGTTGTACGCAACTGCGAGTTGCCCCGTTGAACTCGCCACTGCGAGTTGTTTAGCTCGCAACTGCGAGTTAGTGCAGTACAGACCTGATGTTGTGCGAAATTGTGTCCTTTCGCCCGTATCTTTGATGAATTAGTTCCTGATGTTTATATTATAGATGATGTTGCTAAACACGATGTTCCAGTGATGCTGTTTTGATGTAATGAACTGATGTGGATCAATTGCTAATTAAATTAACATTAAAAATGAGATTGTTGCATTTAGAGTCGAGTTGTTGCATAGTCGGCGATGGGGGCTTAATGCCTGACAGGTTTTTATGACCTTAGCGATGGGGGCTTAATGCCCGACGGTCCAAATATGACCTTAGCGATGGGGGCTTAATGCCCTGGTGGTACCACATGCATGTTGTTGTTGTCTAAGTTGTTGTTGATGTTGTTGTTGCATTGTAGAGTCATCATAACTAAAAATGAATGATGAATATTGTGATGATGTTGCCATTTTGATGCTGTTGTTGCTGTCCCATTATTTATAATGATGTAAATGGAGTGAATTAAGATGAATATGTTACCTTCGAATAACTATGAAGTTGTGGATTACTTAACCTCGTTAAATGATGGCTAAATGATGATATTAATGTTAGATATATGCTGTTGGTTATCTTTTATGAATTATTAATTGTTTTTAATGAATGTGAAATCTCACCCCTTCTGCGTATATGTTGCCTCGACCGTGGGTAATGTGCAGGTAATAAAGACTAGCTGTGTTCGTGAGTAGACTCCTCACTTCGTGTCGTCTAGGATGCTCTGATACGTAACGGGATGGGGGTGTCTGATGATTGTTTTCCTTGTTACGTATTTTGTTTAATAAATGTTGAACATTTTATGAAGACTATTTGAGATGTCAAGTTGTGGCCTTATATGCCAAGATTTTATGTGACGTTGCGAACTAAATTTCCGCTGCATTTGATTATTGAATTTTATAAAGACAGGTTGCTTAAATAAATAGTATTTTCCCATTATTATATTGTTGTTAAATGAGGTATTGATGTATGTGATGCTCCGTTATGTTGATGAACTCTGATAATTTTAATGAAATTTTTAAGTTGGGAAAACGGGGTGTTACAATTGGTATCAGAGCAGGTCGGTCCGTCCGGCCAAGTAGTGAGTCAAGTTGTGTTATTTTAGCAATTGGAATACCATTATTATGTTATTCTAAACGTTGTGTGTTGTGCAGTAAAGAAGAGTAGATCTGGAGGCTGCAAACCTTATCTGTTATAAGAGGACTAGAATGGCTGGAAGAAATGATGCTGCGATTGCTGCTGCTTTGGAAGCTGTAGCCCAAGCTGTAGGACAACAACCAAATGCTGGTGTTGGTGTTAATGCTGATGTAAGGATGTTGGAGGCTTTTCTGAGAAATCATCCTCCCACTTTCAAAGGAAGGTACACAGGCATGGCTCAAGGAGATTGAGAGGGTGTTCAGGGTTATGCAATGTACTGATGATCAGAAGGTGCGTTTTGGTACGCATATGCTATCTGAGGAGGCTGATGACTGGTGGGTGAGTCTTTTACCTGAATTAGAGCAAGGTGGTGCGGCTATTATTTGGGCTGTGTTTAAGGGAGAGTTCCTAAACAGATATTTTCCTGAAGATGTTCGTGGAAGGAAAGAGGTCGAGTTCCTTGAGCTGAAGCAAGGAAACATGTCGGTGACAGAGTATGCGGCAAAGTTTGTGGAGCTGGCTCAGTTCTATCCACACTATACTGGAGACAATGCTGAGTTTTCTAAATGTATCAAGTTTGAGAATGGTTTGCGTCCTGATATTAAGCGAGCCATTGGTTACCAACAGATCCGTGACTTTTCTGCGTTGGTGAGCAGGTGCAGAACCTATGAAGATGATTCAAAGGCTCATTATAAGATTATGAGTGAGAGAAGGGGTAAGCAGCAACAGAATCGTGGGAAGCCTTATAGTACTCCAGCTGATAAGGGTAAGCATAAGGTGAATGATGAGAGGAAGCCTAAGAAGAATGAGACTCTTGCTGAGATTGTTTGTTACAAATGTGGAGGAAAGGGGTCACAAGAGTAATGCTTGTGGTGCTACTGAGACGAGAGGGTGCTACCGTTGTGGTGTCAAAGGGCATACAGTTGCAGAATGCAAGCACGATGACACTATTTGTTTCAATTGCGGTGGGAAAGGACATATTTCTGCTCAGTGTACTGAACCGAAGAAGGCCCCGGCTAGGGGTAAGGTTTTTGCTTTGACTGGTACTCAAACTGAGAATGAGGATCGTTTGATCAGAGGTACTTGCTACATTAATGATACTCCTTTAGTTGCTATTATTGATACTGGTGCTACACATTGTTTTGTTGCATTTGATTGTGTTTCTAAGATGGGCCTTGCTATGTCTGATATGAATGGAGAAATGGTTGTCGAAACTCCAGCTAAGGGTTCGGTGACCACTTCTCTCGTCTGTTTACGTTGTCCCCTGTCTATGTTTGATCGTGATTTTGAGATTGATTTAGTATGTCTACCTTTGAGTGGAATGGATGTGATTCTTGGTATGAACTGGTTAGAGTACAACCATGTTCTCATTAATTGTTTTAGTAAGTCGGTGCGTTTCTCTTCTGCTGAAGAGGAAAGTGGCGCGGAGTTTTTGTCTACTAAGCAGCTGAAGCAGCTAGAACGCGATGGAATCCTAATGTTTTCTTTGATGGCATCCTTATCTTTGGAGAATCAAGCAGTGATCGATAAATTACAAGTAGTGTGCGATTTCCCTGAAGTTTTTCCTGATGAAATTTCTGATGTGCCACCGGAAAGAGAAGTTGAATTTTCTATTGATCTTGTTCCAGGAACGAAGCCTGTGTCTATGGCACCTTACCGTATGTCAGCTTCTGAGCTGGCTGAGTTGAAGAAACAGTTCGAAGATCTACTCGACAAGAAGTTTATTAGACCAAGTGTTTCACCTTGGGGAGCTCCAGTGTTACTGGTTAAGAAGAAAGATGGTAGTATGAGGTTGTGTATTGATTATCGACAGTTGAACAAAGTAACTATAAAGAATAGATATCCACTTCCAAGAATTGATGACTTGATGGATCAGTTAGTGGGTGCACGTGTGTTCAGCAAGATTGACTTGAGGTCGGGTTATCACCAGATTAAAGTAAGAGATGAAGATATGCAGAAGACGGCTTTTAGGACGCGATATGGACATTATGAATATAAGGTGATGCCTTTTGGTGTTAGTAATGCACCTGGTGTATTTATGGAGTATATGAATCGCATTTTTCATGCATTTTTGGATCGCTTCGTGGTTGTGTTCATTGATGATATTCTGATTTATTCTAAGACGGAGGAAGAACATGCTGAGCATTTGAAGATTGTCTTGCAAGTGCTGAAAGAAAAGAAGTTGTATGCTAAATTGTCTAAGTGCGAGTTCTGGTTGAAGGAAGTAAGTTTTCTTGGCCATGTTGTTTCTGGTAGTGGTATTGCAGTTGATCCATCTAAAGTTGAAGCGGTATCACAATGGGAGACTCCGAAGTCAGTTACAGAGATTAGAAGCTTTTTGGGTTTAGCGGGTTACTACCGACGATTTATTGAAGGATTTTCTAAGTTAGCACTTCCGTTAACGCAGTTGACGTGTAAAGGTAAAACCTTTGTGTGGGATATTCATTGCGAGAACAGTTTTAACGAATTGAAGAGGCATTTGACGACGGCTCCGATTTTGATCTTGCCGAAACCTGATGAACCTTTTGTAGTGTATTGTGATGCGTCCAAGTTGGGTTTGGGAGGTGTACTTATGCAAGATGGTAGGGTGGTTGCGTATGCATCAAGACAGTTGAGGACTCATGAACGAAACTACCCTACTCATGACCTTGAATTAGCTGCAGTTGTATTTGCACTTAAGATTTGGAGACATTACTTGTATGGTTCGAGATTTGAGGTGTTTAGTGATCACAAGAGCTTGAAGTATTTGTTTGATCAGAAGGAATTGAATATGAGACAGCGAAGGTGGCTCGAATTGTTGAAAGATTATGACTTTAGTTTGAATTATCATCCGGGTAAAGCTAATGTTGTTGCAGATGCCTTGAGTAGGAAGACTTTACACTTGTCGGCACTGATGGTTAAAGAGATGGAATTGCTTGAACAGTTCAGAGACTTGAGTTTGGTTTGCGAGATGTCGCCAAGGAGTGTGAAATTGGGGATGTTAAAGATCAACAATGAATTTCTGGATAGTATCAGAGAGGCGCAGAAAGTAGATGTGAAGTTGGTGGATTTAATGGTCGCAACCGATCCTGCTGTAGACAGTGACTTTAAGGTTGATGGCCAAGGAGTGTTGAGATTTCGAGGAAGAATTTGTATTCCTGATAATGATGAGATGAAGAAGATGATCCTTGAAGAAGGCCATAGAAGCAGTTTGAGTATTCATCCAGGAGCTGCTAAAAGGTATCAAGATTTGAAGAAAATGTTTTGGTGGTCAGGTTTGAAGCGCGACGTGGCACAATTTGTGTATGCATGTTTGACCTGTCAGAAGTCAAAAGTTGAGCATCAGAAACCTGCTGGGTTATTGACACCGCTAGAGATTCCGGAATGGAAATGGGATAGTATATCCATGGATTTTGTGACGAGTTTGCCGAATACCAACAAAGGGAATGATGCAATTTGGGTGATCGTAGATAGATTGACGAAGTCGGCTCATTTCATTCTGATTAATATTACTTTTCCTGTGTCCCAGCTAGCAGAGATTTATGTTAGAGATGTCGTGAAGTTACATGGTGTCCCATCAAGCATTGTGTCGGATAGAGATCCGAGGTTTACATCGAGGTTCTGGAAGAGTTTGCATGAGGCCTTGGGCACTAATTTGAAGTTAAGTTCAGCATACCACCCGCAGACGGATGGACAATCGGAAAGGACAATTCAGTCGCTGGAAGATTTGTTGAGAGTTTGTGTGCTTGAGCAAGGTGGAACTTGGGATAGTTATCTACCCCTGATAGAATTCACGTACAACAACAGTTACCACGCTAGTATTGGAATGGCACCCTTCGAAGCATTGTATGGTCGGAGATGCAGAACTCCGTTGTGTTGGTTTGAATCCGGTGAGAGTGTGGTATTGGGACCAGAGATTGTCCAACAGACTACTGAGAAGGTGAAGTTAATCAGAGAAAAGATGAAAGAATCACAGGATAGACAGAAAAGTTATCATGATAAGCGCAGGAAGGATCTTGAGTTTCAAGAAGGAGACCATGTGTTTTTGAGAGTCACTCCGGTGACGGGTGTTGGACGTGCATTGAAGTCAAAGAAGTTGACTCCGAGGTTTATTGGCCCGTATCAGATTTCAGAAAGGGTCGGAATGGTTGCTTATAGGGTGGGTTTGCCACCACATCTTTCGAACTTGCATGATGTGTTTCATGTATCGCAACTTCGGAAGTATGTGCCGGATCCATCCCATGTGATTCCAAGAGATGATGTGCAGGTAAGGGATAACCTTACAATCGAGACCCTACCGGTGAGAATAGAGGATAGAGAAGTGAAGAGGCTTAGAGGCAAGGAGATACCTCTTGTGAAGGTTGTTTGGGAAGGAGCAGCCGGTGAAAGTTTGACTTGGGAGTTGGAGAGTAAGATGCGGGAATCTTACCCAGAGTTGTTTGAACAAGGTACGTTTACGAGGACGTAAATATTCTAAGTGGGGGAGAGTTGTAACGCCCACTTTTTCATAATTAATATTTAAGTGATTTATGGCTTTTATTTAGAATATTATGTGAATTATTATATATATGTATATATATATATTGGTAGAAGATATGTTAATAATATAAGTATTTTCTTAAGTGGGGGAGAAATATTGTTATTAGTAGAAATAATTAAATTACTAGGGGAAAGAGTAAGTTGTGGTGAGAAGAGCAATTAGGGAAAGAATAAAAGTCTGTAATTGGGAGAGAAAATTAGAACGCGTACAACAGAGGAAAGAAGAGAGAAAGAAGAGAAAACCAGAGAGAACCCTAAAGAACGAAGAACGCGGCTGTTGGATTTCAGAATCATAATCTAAGGTAAGGGTGAGACTAACTCTCATTATTAACAAGTTTTAATTCATAGAAGTGATCAATTGTTGTAGGTTTAAGGGATTGGGATTAGGTCAAAAAATCATTAAAAGTGGAAGAATTAGGTGAATTTTGATGTAGTTTGATGTAGACAGATGTTAATTAGTCATAGAACACGTTTAGATGCTGATTGGTGATGAATTAGAGGGCTGGGTAGTGAGAATTCGAGTGCTGAGATGTGTTGCAGAGCTCCGACAGAACCCTGTTCTGTCATCGCTCGCAACTGCGAGCGTTCCTACTCGCACCTGCGAGTAACCCTTTTAGCTCGCCACTGCGAGCAATGTTGTACGCAACTGCGAGTTGCCCCGTTGAACTCGCCACTGCGAGTTGTTTAGCTCGCAACTGCGAGTTAGTGCAGTACAGACCTGATGTTGTGCGAAATTGTGTCCTTTCGCCCGTATCTTTGATGAATTAGTTCCTGATGTTTATATTATAGATGATGTTGCTAAACACGATGTTCCAGTGATGCTGTTTTGATGTAATGAACTGATGTGGATCAATTGCTAATTAAATTAACATTAAAAATGAGATTGTTGCATTTAGAGTCGAGTTGTTGCATAGTCGGCGATGGGGGCTTAATGCCTGACAGGTTTTTATGACCTTAGCGATGGGGGCTTAATGCCCGACGGTCCAAATATGACCTTAGCGATGGGGGCTTAATGCCCTGGTGGTACCACATGCATGTTGTTGTTGTCTAAGTTGTTGTTGATGTTGTTGTTGCATTGTAGAGTCATCATAACTAAAAATGAATGATGAATATTGTGATGATGTTGCCATTTTGATGCTGTTGTTGCTGTCCCATTATTTATAATGATGTAAATGGAGTGAATTAAGATGAATATGTTACCTTCGAATAACTATGAAGTTGTGGATTACTTAACCTCGTTAAATGATGGCTAAATGATGATATTAATGTTAGATATATGTTGTTGGTTATCTTTTATGAATTATTAATTGTTTTTAATGAATGTGAAATCTCACCCCTTCTGCGTATATGTTGCCTCGACCGTGGGTAATGTGCAGGTAATAAAGACTAGCTGTGTTCGTGAGTAGACTCCTCACTTCGTGTCGTCTAGGATGCTCTGATACGTAACGGGATGGGGGTGTCTGATGATTGTTTTCCTTGTTACGTATTTTGTTTAATAAATGTTGAACATTTTATGAAGACTATTTGAGATGTCAAGTTGTGGCCTTATATGCCAAGATTTTATGTGACGTTGCGAACTAAATTTCCGCTGCATTTGATTATTGAATTTTATAAAGACAGGTTGCTTAAATAAATAGTATTTTCCCATTATTATATTGTTGTTAAATGAGGTATTGATGTATGTGATGCTCCGTTATGTTGATGAACTCTGATAATTTTAATGAAATTTTTAAGTTGGGAAAACGGGGTGTTACACAAAGCGACATCGTTATTTCCAAGTTAGCGTTTAAACATTCGTGTCCAAATTCCTTAAACGATAACAAAGTCGATCGGATGACTTAATCGACCGTGTCCAGCCTGATTAAGTATCCGAAAGCATTAAAAGCTTGATTAAAAGTAATTATCAAAGGTTTACAAACTTGTCAAGAGTGATATAACATAAGATAGATTGTTATTCTAGTTCTAGATTCAAGGGTTTGTGTCCAAATCATCTTGAATCTCTTTGAAAGCATTAAAAGCAAGAATAACAACAATATTGAATCATTAAGCTAGAACCTTATATATTAAAAGATCAAAAGATTACATAATAGCTTGATAGTTACCTCAATACTACAAAGAAGGTGATAGTTACATATAGACATGTAAACTAATGCAAGGAAGGAAGGAAAGATGAAGATTCCATGCCAAGATCCTTGATGTCTCAATGAATCTAGGGTTGAATCTACTCCTTAATCACTTGCTTTGTGTTTCTCTCTATGAAATAGCTCTAACCTCTCTCTAGAAAATGTATAAAATGTTTCAATGGAATAGTCAATATATTAGAGAGAGGGAAGAATGCTATTTAAATGGGCCTGCATTTTTACACCTGCGCTAATAGCGCAACTCACGCTAATAGCGTGGTAAGGCGGCCTATTTTCTGGCCAATAGGAGAGTGCCACGTTGGCCTTGCCCTGCTGCTACGCTCCAGCCACGCCAATAGCGTAGCTCTCTAGAGTATTTACGCTAATAGCGTATATTACGCCAATAGCGTAGTTCTTCTTGACTAGCTACGCTCCAGGTGCGCCAATAGCGTAGCTCTCTGGAGCTTGTACGCTAATAGCTCAGAATACGCTATTAGCGTACTCTTCAAGAGTTCTCCAAAACCTACGCCCCAGGTACGCTAATGGCGTATCTCTCTGACCTTGGCCATTTCTTCTCACGCTAATAGCGTAGGACACGCTAATAGCGTAGGACATTGAACTTTGACGTTTCTTGCTCCTTGCTTGTATTTTCCTGCACAAAAAGGGTAGAATAAGGCTCAAAAGCATAAATGACATATTTACACAATAATTGGAGTTTTCCATAGAGAATCTTGCAAAACAAGTCACTAAAATGCCTAAACTCCTATATGAAATATATCACTTTTAAACACTTATCACATATCGAAGGTGTAATTATCGAACGGTTTTCTACAGTGCAGTAGTTAACCGCACAGTTGTAGCTGGACTTGTTTTATCCTGGAGGCGGCATGGTTGATAGTCTGTCTTGCACAATTTTGGGCAGTGCCACGAAACGTCTTAAAGAGAGCGACCTGGTCGTGACTCAACCTTGTAACAACTTCGGTAGAAAATAGAATTTGGAAAACCGAAATACAAGAGTTTGGGAATCCAAAAACAACACTAATTATCAAATGTACTAACTTATTCAAATAAAAAATATACTTTGGGGTAGCCAAAGCTACCACATACTCATACATAGCATCGCCCCTGAACATGGATCAACGACCATCTTCAACATAAACATAATGTTTCACTACAAATCTGTGAATGCCAAAATCAGTGGCTCTTCCTATTCATTCTGGAAATGCTTAGGTTGATCCAGATAAACAACCAGTGGTTATTACTAAAATAATTTATATGGCAACATATTGATATGGGGATACGAGACAACTTGCTAACATCGTTAAACACCTAGTTCAAATTAAGGTTTAACATTTCAGGGAATTGGAGGCCAAACGATCCCATTCCGGTGACGAATTTGTCACATCCATTATTCATGGAATACAAGGGAACCAATGTCAGTCAAGTGTTGCGATCCAAATTCAGTCGATCGTGGCAATGTTAGGTTCAATCGAGTCATATACAATAGGAACCAACCCTCTTGGGGTTGGCCTAGCGGTGTTGGATTGGGAACTTGGAGTGTGCTCATCTGAAGGTCTCATACTACATTCCCCTGGTGTCAATTATGGTGGGTTAAGTCCTTATAGAGCTATGCTCTATCTTTAAACTAACCCTCCATAAATGGACGGTTGGATAGGACCTCTCAAATTAGTCGGTTCTTGGGCCGAATACTGAGTTTTTTTAATAAATAAAAAAACAATAAGCATTATCCATTCCTTTGAATTCCATGACTAATTCTTTTGCCAAGGGTAACCCTAAGGAAAACCAATGGTGAATGATGCATTTAATCGGGTTAATCTTCAATTTGGATAAGTACATACGACAAGGAGGCGATTTGAAGCACTGAGACAAATTGGTATACTGGTAGCATGATCGCATATACCAGTTGTTGGTTACTTGAATCAATAACAATGAGGATATTTCCCACTTGGATTGACTAATCCAACAACAATCTTGTTAGGTTCGGATGTACTTGTTCTATCCTGAGTGGGTTCATATTTACCAAGAACAACTAGTGATTATGTCGTCGAGCAAACATGATTATGAATCCACCTTGCCAGTATAATGTTTTGATGGTACTAGGACTCATATGAAAAACATTGTTGAAATAAACCAAGAAAGAAACAGGGGGAACTCTTCACCTCAAGTTTAGAACCAACAAGATTTTCAAAAATCCCTAGAAAATGTGTGACGTCAACCTACTAAAACCGAGGAAAGATCTCATGGAAGCGGTTATCGCGCGGATCTCAACCTCATAGACATACGATGCTATCAAGAAGTATTTTTGGATACCGTTGAAACTCATGAATAAGCATGTGTATAAGAAGTCTTATTCTGAGTGGGTGCATAGAATAGTGTCCTTGACCAGATCTTATAAAGGTCATGATTTTGCTACCTTTTTTTTCTGGAAGATGGAAAATCGATCATAAGACTCACTATGTAGTCTTATGAGTGAAATAATAATGATTTCCGCAAACTCCACTGGTTCATTCATCTTTGACAGGAAAACCTTTTACATGGTATACATCTTTCCCACCAAACTGGGAAGTATCATTCAAAACGGATTAACCATATCGGATAAAAATTAAGATTTTTTCTTTCTACGTATCGTTACGAATAATTATGACCAGGGATTGATATATTACCTCTTGAAGTGCAGAACCTTCGTAGGAAATGAGCAAGAGCACTCCATGATTGACAATTCATCTATTCAGTCCACATGAACCTAACTCTTCCATCAACAATGCTAGTTGCTAATTGATCGAAAGGAGAGAGAATGTGGGTTCAAGAATCCTAGTGCGGCAAGGGTTTAGTAACTTTGTTTTAGAAGTGCATTAAAACAATTTAGCCAAGTGTTTCGTTTATAGAACCACTTGCACACATAATACCTTACAATCCACTAGATTTCAGTTACGTAAGTCGTACCGCATTGTGATTCACTTACACACACTGTGTGTACCTTACAATTGACCAAATTATAAATGAATCTCATCCATTTATTTATTCTCCCGTATATTTGTTCTTATATGTGTGACCATGTAGATTCTCATAACGTTAAGAATAATATTAAATCACTTATTTAGTATTATAAACAGTGAGTGATATCTAACAACACGTCATTTGGTTTGTTACCAAATGACGAGAATGTCATGTGTTGCCAATAGCAAGCAAAAAAAATGTTAGATTTTCTCATGTCATTCTCTAGCCATTTTGGAGCAGTCAGATTTTGAAACCATCGAGTTTAACACAAATGATTGATGCACATGTATTAAATGACCGTTGTAAACTTGAGATACCAAGTTATATTCCGAGTGTGTTGTAATTCCAAGACATAGAAAACAAATTTTCAAATATTACATTACACAATTATAACAAATAATAAGGGAGGCTATGGTTTTATTCTTCTTACAAAATAAAAAATAAAGAAAGAATCCTACATTTTCATTTGTAGCTTTTTGTCTCTAATCCAATTTTTTTTAAAGGGTCTCGAATCCGAACTATTAACATGAAAAATGATACTTCATTTTTTTTTTAAGGAAATGATACTTCAGTGTAAAAAACATTTTTAAGGTAATGCATATATTTTTAAAAAATGTTTATCTATATACTAACTTTCATCGCAAATAATATGTTCGCATAATTTAATAATATTTATTCTAAAAATAGTAGGCCGGCAAAATAATATTGTTGAAATTACATAAATAAAAATAAATAATACATTTTAAAATGAAATAAACAAATTATTTATTCTAAAATTATACAAAATACGAAATATTTTTAATGTGATCGCCAATATAAAGATAAATGGTATTTTGACATCAAAATACTAATGTTCATGGTCCAAAAATATTGATGTTAAATCCCTTTTATGCACTAGTGTTTCAAATGTGTATAGGTTATAGAAGATAACAAGTAAGAACGAGATATATATAAACATATATGATATCCTTAAAAAAATACGGGTCGGTCCAACACTTTCAAACATTTTTTTTTTGATGAAGAGGAAATTAAAAGACAAGAAAAACAAACTAGCCAATCCGCTGCCTAAATACCCCAGAGGTATCCGTAAGCATGATGATGTCCAATTGAGGAGGAGGAGAAGTCCACATCTTTAAGGAGTCGGTATTAGTGATGACATCTTGTCATTACGTAATTTTAGATGTATTTTAGCACAAAAATGGAGTTCACAAGGAGACTTATGCAGCAAAAGAGCAGAAAAACTGAAGAAAAAGCAAAGAATGAAAACGTGTCACGATTTGGATGCAACGTGACACGATTTGAGAAGCTTCAGAAAGGTTTGGTTCGACATTTGAAAACGTGGCACGATTGGTAAAACGTGCCACGATTTGGAGAAACCCTAATTTGTTTTCTTGCTCTACAAGGTGAAAACGTATCACGATTTACTTAAAACGTGACACGATTTGGGCGATATTCTGTGCCTATTTATGCTGAAGTCTATTCCAAAAACAAGGGTTACGAATTCTAGAGAGCAAAGTGCGATTTTGCAACTGCAAGGAAGACCCGGAGGACGATTTCTTCATCCTTCAACCACTTTGTGTATGTTTTATTACCTCTAATGATTATGTTATTTGTAAACACTATTATGAGTAGCTAAATCCATTAGAGGTTAGGTCTGAGATGATTCGTTGTAACCCTAATTGAGATATTATGTTGTGAAACTCTATTTATTGTGAATGATATTCTAGTTTTTATTCAATTCAAGTGTTCTTAATGCTTTTTATATCCTGATCAAATATAAATATAATTTTGTGAGAACGAATGACTACTAACCATAGCTTTCGACTTAGACCTATTGAATTGTTCTAATAAACATGGTTAGTCTAGGAATGGATAATCGTTTATTAGTGATATTAGGTTAACGTGCTTTAAACCTTCAAAGATTATTAGACCACCTAAGGGATTAGGGGCTGTAGTTTGAGAAGAGGGTTCCAACTCAAGGGATTGATTAGGACTATTTTGTTAACTATCGTGAGATTAGAAGCTCATTCATACGAATAGGTGCAACATAACAATTAGGGGAACATCGATGATTCGAAAGACCTAAACTCACCTCTCTTTTATTCTTAAAAACCAATTTTATTTTCAGCAATTACTTTTATGCAATCAAACCAATCTAGTGTCTAGTGGCAAATTAAAACAACTTTTACACATCCTAAAATACAACGTAGTTGAATTATTGAGATTAAAAACAGTCCTCGTGGGATCGATATTTTACTACTTCGATAGTATTTGGTGCACTTTCCAAACGCCTATCAAGTTTTTCGCGCCGTTGCCGGGGACTGTTGATTTATTTCAACAAGGCAATTACGTTATAATTTAGGATTTCTGCAATTTAAATTTCTGTTTTTATTTTAAAATTTTCTGTTTCAGTATTCATTTGATTACTCTTTATCGTGCAGCGCTACTAAGGTATTTTGCTGTTTATGCGAGGTAAACAGAGCTCTGACGACTTAGAGTACGATCCGGAAATTGAAAGAACTGCTAGAGCACTTCGGAAAGCTGTCCGGTTGCAAAGGTTGTCTCATTCCGTTCCACCGGGTGTTCGAGAATAGATACCGGAGCCAATCTTTACTGAATCTGAAACAATCTCTTCTCCTAGATCTGCTATCATGGGAGAACCTGCACCAAGACCAAAGCTAGGAGACTATGGGTTAGCCACTCATCGTGGTCAACTGACCCACACTTTTCAACCAGCTAACCCAGTTGCTTTTGACATCAAGACTACTGTTCTCAACGGTTTGAGAGACAGACAATTCGATGGCACCGAAACCATGAGCCCACATGAACACTTAAGCTGCTTTGCTGAAACATGTGAGTTTTGTGTACAACCAACCACTGTGACCGATGCACAAAAGAAACTAAGGCTGTTTCCTTTCACCTTGACGGGAAGAGCGAAGGATTGGTTGTTAACAATACCCAATGGGACTGTTCAAACTTGGGAGGAGCTAGAGCTTAAGTTCCTCGAGAAATATTTCCCTATGTCTAAGTATTGGGAAAAGAAGATGGAGATCTCTAACTTCAAGCAAGGGGAGAATGAATCACTATATGAAACTTGGGAGCGATTCAACTTGCTTCTTAAAAGATGTCCAAACCACGAGTTCACCGAGAAACAATACCTCCAAATTTTCACTGAGGGGGTGACACCAAACACTAGAATGTTCTTAGATGCTTCCGCGGGAGGTAGTCTGAAGAGCAAAACCGATCATGAAGTCCAATCTCTAATAGAAAACATGGCTGGAAATGAGTATCGGGCTGAAGCGAAAAAGAAAGAGGAGTGTTTGGGGTGAGTGAACAAACAACAATTCTAGCTAATCAAGCAGCCATGAACAAGCAAATCGAAGCTCTAACTAAGGAGTTTCAAGGGTTTACTTTGGCTCATAAGCAACAACAAGTGGCTGCAATCAAGTGCGACTTATGTGGTGAAGAACATCCTAATGGTGAATGTGTTCCCGAAGGATCTAGTGAGGAGGCCAACTACATGGGAGGCTATCAAAGGCAAAATCAATACTACACTCCGGGCATCAACAAGCATCCCAACTTGAGCTACTCAAATAACAATGCTTTGAACTCTCAAATGCTTACTCCTCCACAACAACAAAGAAAGCCTTCAGCTCTTGAGGAAACTATGATGAACTTTATGAAGATGACTCAAGGCAACTTTGAGGAGATGAAGAAGAGTCAAGAGGCTGAAAGAAAGAACAACGAAGCCTCCAGGAAGATGCTTGAAACTCAACTTGGGCAATTAGCTAAGCAATTGGCTGATCAGAACAAAGGCGGATTCTCAGGTAATACTAAAGAAAATCCTAAGAACGAGTCTTGTAATGCTATAGAATTGAGGAGCAAAAAGGTTTTGACACCTTTAGTTCCAAAAGCTCCAAAGAAAGTTGATGAAGTAGTAGTAGAGGTGGAAGAAGATGACGAAGTTGAAAAAAGAAATTGAAAATGGTGTAGTTGAAAAAGAGAATGATCAAGGAGTAGTTGAAAATGAAAAGAAGAAAAAAATAGAGGGAGATAAAAGTGAGAAATTGATAGATGAAGACTCAATCTTGAGGAAGTCAAAGAGCCAAATCTTAAAACATAGAGATAAGCCACAAATTATTCCATCATATGTGAAGCTTCCCTACCCTCATCTAGAGAAGAAGAAAAAGAAGGAGGAAGGACAATTCAAGAAGTTCATGCAACTTATCTCACAACTTCAGGTGAATATTCCTTTCAGTGAAGCTCAGTGGCGAAGCCAGGATTTATATAGAGCCTGGGCGAAAATTTTATCACAAATTTTACCTCGGATTATTGGACTATATTCCATTCGGTCTAACCACCTTATGCTACTTCTATACATGTTCTCCACAGTCCACACAAATCATATTCATCTACGACGAGACTCTATTATCTTTTCCAAACCAGTTAGTTTTCAACTTCCTCTCTAATTATTTCATTTAAGACAACAAAACTAAATAATACCTGGTAAGAAGGTCCAAAAGCTAACACAGTTAGATTGGATTGATCTTCTCTAAATCGGTTCCCCAGCTCATTGCTATTCTTCATCGAGTGTACAATGATAACTATAGCAGCCAATATTCACACTTTCTTGATGATTTAGTGTAAAATTGCGAATCATCAATACTTTAACAATTAAAAATCAGCACATTCCCAAATATGTGATCTTTGTGAGAAATCTAAATGTAAACACAGTAAGTACACAAAGAGTCCTTAAATGGCATAATTTCAATTGACTTATTTTTCTCACCAATATTAATCCAAATCAAATATAAAAATCAAATAAAGGGAAACAAATTTGGAAGTGTGTTTTTTGTGGCAGAGGATGGTTCCAATTAGAACCAAACAAAATGCAAAACAAGCCAAACACACCAAAAGGGATTCTATGCCATCACTCATCAACAATTCAGAACCATTCTTGAAAAAACAGAAACATTTTCTACCAAAAGATCAAAGAAAACCAATACTCTTCCTATAGAAAAAAATCACAGTCTAAAACAAAAATACATTAGATCAAAGAAAAATCCAAAAAGGTTTGAAATTTAATAACCCATTTGAGAATTAAACAAAACCCAGTAAACAGAATCCAATCTTGATCAGCATGAATAAAAAATCACAGTACAAAAAATCAGCAATAACAATAAGAACAGCACAGATTAGAGATTAAGAAAGATAAAAAAAGTTTAAAAATTAAATAAATAATTAATATGAGTAAAAAGAGAGTTTAAAGAAACATACACGATGTAAACAATCATAGCCTCCGTGGAAGCAGACACTAACCCCGCCGTACCATACTTACGACTCTCTTCCAAATACTCAGTAGAAGCTCCAATTCCAGAGGATTCAGTTAAACCATAACCTTGAAAGATACTTACACTTTGCCCTTTCTATACCATAACCTTGAAAGATACTTACACTTTGCCCTTTCTATAGCCAGCAGTTAAACCATAACCTTGTACCATAACTATGAAACTGCAAACAAGGTAGAAGCAGAGCCCGGGCACTAGCCCAGGCTAGCTGGGGGGTGCTGTCGCCCCTGGTGAAGCTCTTGATCAAATGCCTTTGTATGCCAAGTTCATGAAAGACTTGCTAACAGGAAGAAGAAAGCCTAAAGACGATGAAAACATTTCTCTTTCCGAGAATTGTAGCGCCATTCTCCAAAAGAAGCTACCACCTAAACTAAAAGATCCTGGTGCTTTTACTATCCCTTGTTCTATTGGACCGGTAAACGTCGGAAGAGCTTTATGTGATTTAGGGGCAAGTATCAACTTGATGCCCCTTTCAATGATGAAGAAGCTTGGATGTGAAGAGCCAAAGCCAACAAGAATGACCATTACTTTAGCTGATCGGTCAATCTCTTATCCTTTTGGTGTGCTTGAAGATGTGTTAGTGAAGGTGAATGATCTTGTATTTCCAGCAGACTTTGTGATCTTGGATATGGCTAAAGATGAAGATATGCCACTAATTTTAGGAAGACCCTTCCTTGCAACGGGTCGTGCCTTAATTGATGTTGAGATGGGAGAGCTAATGTTGAGGTTCCATAACGAGCAAGCAGTGTTCAATATCTTTGAAGCAATGAAACACCAAGAGGAAAATCCCAAGTGTTACCGAATTGATGTTGTTGAAGAAATAGTAGAAGACAACTCTCATGAACCTCAACCACCACAACCTCTTGAAAGAGCAATTGTAAATTCTATAGAGAGTTGTGAGCCTGATGAAGATCTTGAGGTGAATGATTGTGTCAAGCCATTTGAAGCAAGTAAAGAACAGATGCAACCACCACCACCTGAAGAAATACTGGATGACAAGTATGGGGGATCGGGAACTTTGAATAAAGGAAAAGAAAAGTCTACTTCCAATGGTCAATTTGGTATATTTGCTTACAGAAAAATGCCCTTTGGAATGCATAATGGGCCTGCGACCTATCAATGGTGTATGCTTTCCATCTTCTCAGACACAATAGAGAGAGCTAGAAGGTATTATGATAAGAGGTTGGTAAGGAACACTTCTACTGATGAAGCAATGGAGCTGAGGAAGCATGGTAAAAAACAAGAGCGACCTACCGAAAGCAAGGGTAGGACTTATATTGAATGATCCTTAGGGGTCATCAGAAGTCAAGCTAGTGACGGTAAAGAAGCGCTTGGTGGGAGGCAACCCACATTTAGATTTCAGGTAGTATTTCTTATTTCTTTTTATTGTTTTCAAATATTCAAAAATACAAAAAGATTTTAGCTGAAACAGACAGATGAAGAAAAAAAATTTCATGACCAGTACTGTGCAAATCGTGACACGTTTTGGGCAAAACGTGACACGATTTGCCTGCCCTCTGAAGCTCTTCAGAATTTTTCTAAGTTAAAATTGGGTGTCATTCGACATTGCTTAAAACGTGACACGATACTGAAATCGTGACACGATTTTACCACCCAAAATTTTTTCTAAGTCTCAAAAGTGGTGCATTTCGACAATTGGAAATCTTGACACGTTGGCCAAAACGTGACACGATTTCTGGGCAAGAAATTTTTCAAAAATGGGCAATCGTGACACGTTTTACCCAAACGTGACACGATTTTGGTGGTTTTCAAATTCTGACCGTTACAAAACCCAATCGTGACACGTTTTTGGCCAAACGTGACACGATTTTCCCAGCCTATAAATATAACCAACACGATTTTCATTCCATTCACTTCCAAAAGTAGCCAAACTTTGCCAAAATTTTCCCAGAACCCTAACCTACAAATTTCTAACCCTTTTCTACCACAAATCTTGATCTTTTCATCTTCCAACCACCAAACCATCACCATAAACCTTCATCATCAACCACAAACAACCCAAATCCATCATCTCCATCATCTCCACCCTAACCCTAACCATAATATTCACTTTCCACAAACCTAACCTTCAATCCAAACCCTAACCATAACCATGGTCGAGACACGCAACAAGGGCCAAGCATCCACCCAAAAAGCCACCAAGAAATCCAAAACCGACAACCCTAGAAAGAAACCGGTCAAACCTAAGTCTACCAATGAACCACCACCACCATCCGTGAACCACCGCTTTTTAAACTCACAAGCCCGTGACCGCTTCAAAGATATCAAGCATTACAGAGTGATTCTAGAAAGGGCCTTCTTGCTCCCAAAATTGTTGAAGAATCCTGAGTTTGAGCAAGCCCTAACTGCTTGGGATTGGCATGGTTTAAATGGGATGATTTTCGAGCAAGCTAACAAGACATTGGCCCTCGAGTTTTATGCTAATGCTCGGTTCTCCGGGAGAAGGTATGGGTCTTATGTATGTGGGAAAGACATTGACTTCTCACCTGAGGCAATCAATAACTTTCTGAAGATTGTTCCACCGGAGCAATGTGATGTGAAGAGGAGAAGGGAAACTTGTGGTAATTGGAATGATGAAGCTTGGGAAGAATTGCTATTGCAGATGTGTGTAGAGGGGGCTACTTGGAAAGGAGGGAAGCGGATGCTGTTGAAGTCTGACTTCAAGCCGGTCTCTAAAGCTTGGGCATCATTTGTGGTGCAAACACTAGAGGGCACCTCATGTTCTTCTGAAAATCTATTGGTGCGAGTCCACACGATCGCGGCTATTAAGGATGGTGCTCCTATTAATGTTGGTGAGTTGATCGCCAATAATATTGCTGATATTGCTACAGGTAACAAGAAGGCTTTGCCTCATCTAAGCCTTATTTGCTGGCTTTGTGAGGAAGCCGACTGTGATCTTTTTGCCAATGATTTGGATGCTCCAATGATGAAGCCTATTACCGACACATACATGGAGGGGTTTATGAAGGACTACCAGGAGCGCATGCAGGATCTTATGGCAGCAGAAGGGCAGCCACAGCCACAACCACAGCCACAGCCCCAGGCACAGCCACCTCCACCTCAGTTTGTTCATGGAGAAGGGAGCAGTCAGCTGGGTACCTATGCACCCATTCATCCTATATGATGCTGCACTACATGTTCGGCCATGCCAACTGGATGAATGAGGTGTCAGATCAGGAGTACTGTAACCGTCCGAGGTTTGGTCAGGAGTTCACTGAGGCGGTCTGCCTCAACAGAAGGAAGATGACAGGCTCTTTTGAGAGTTTTGATGGGTCCGAGGAGGCTATGGACCATTACTTTGATGTCACCAGAGGTCGAGCTCAGGCTAGAGAGCAGGAGATCAGAGCTGAATTTGCTGCTGATGGCTCCCAGTCTAAATATCACTTTGGGGAAGACACCTATGAGGAGGAGAACCCCAACACTTGGATTCCTGAGGACCAGATGCAGGATTGAGTGGGCTACTGATGGCCCACCTTTTATTATTTTTCTGTTTTTATTTCAGCACTTTGGTTTTGTAACTTTAACTATTATGTTCGAACAATTTTATTTGCTTTTGGTTAAGTTTAACTCGGTTTCACCCCCCGTTTATGTAATTATTCCTGCACTTGTTTATTATTGATGAATTTGCTTGTTTACTTGACTTTTTCCACTTTAGTAACAAATGTTTGTTCAAGTGGTATTCCAAAAGTTCAAAAGGAGGAGTGACTTGGTTTTCAAAGGCGAAGTGTACGGCAGTAAAGATAGGTAGTCACAACTCCCAGAAATCTCAGCCATAAGGTTCATTGCCAAATTTTGTTTTTCAATTTACATATATATTAGAATATTCCATGCATTTACATTTCTAGAACTTGCATTGTTTCTCTACTGTTGATTGATCTTTGTCATTAGCACACTGAGGCAAAAGTGCTTGGTCCTGTGAGCCTTTTGAAGCCTACCCTGATTATAATTGTTATGTTTTATCCTCTTCTTAGCCACTTTGAGCCGGTAGGATTAGAACTTGTTGTTCGGTGACAAACTACATTAAAAACTTAGAGACTTTTAGGACTTGTCCCTTATTGCTTTTCTGAGTTAGGCATTGTAGAATGTTGCTAATAATTAAGTTTGGGGTTGCTATTGGAATTTGCAACCAATTAAGTTTGGGGTGGGGGTACTAGAGAATAAGAGAACTAGAGAATAAGAGAACAAAAAGAAAAAGAATTGTCATGCAAAATGCAAAAATATACTCAAAAATTGGTGTATGAAAAAAAAAAAGAAAAAAAAATGAATGAAAATGAATGATGAAAAAGGGACCAAACTTTGAATATCCGAGTAACTTCAAACTCGATTGTCCCTAATGTTATAAATATTCTCTAGTACCTTTGCATTAATTGTTGTTCTATAAGGTGAATGAATGAAGGATTGAATTTTGTGCTTTAATTTACGTATGAGTGCCTAACTCAAATTTTGTGTAGCCTACTTATCCAAATATTATCCCACCTTCACCTAAGCCCCGTTATAACCCTTAAAGACCTCAAAGCGTGCATTGACATTGATTTTGATTGACGTTTATAAACTTTTCAAGCGTATGGTAATATGTAGATTGCATGTCGACTGTGTATGAACCCTTTTCAATTAGTTGCGTGGAGTTGTGAATTGGTGGATCCGTACAAGTCAAACTAGCTCATCTTTAGCTAGTAAGGTGTTGAACTTTTGGGTACTACTGCTTGATCAGGTAATTGTTATTTTACTGTCGATTGTCAGCTTTGCAAGTAAATTCCTTGAGGACAAGGAATGGTTTAAGTTTGGGGTTGTGATGACATCTTGTCATTACGTAATTTTAGATGTATTTTAGCACAAAAATGGAGTTCACAAGGAGACTTATGCAGCAAAAGAGCAGAAAAACTGAAGAAAAAGCAAAGAATGAAAACGTGTCACGATTTGGATGCAACGTGACACGATTTGAGAAGCTTCAGAAAGGTTTGGTTCGACATTTGAAAACGTGGCACGATTTGGAGAAACCCTAATTTGTTTTCTTGCTCTACAAGGTGAAAACATGTCACGATTTACTTAAAACGTGACACGATTTGGGCGATATTCTGTGCCTATTTATGCTGAAGTTTATTCCAAAAACAAGGGTTACGAATTCTAGAGAGCAAAGTGCGATTTTGCAACTGCAAGGAAGACCCGGAGGACGATTTCTTCATCCTTCAACCACTTTGTGTATGTTTTATTACCTCTAATGATTATGTTATTTGTAAACACTATTATGAGTAGCTAAATCCATTAGAGGTTAGGTCTGAGATGATTCGTTGTAACCCTAATTGAGATATTATGTTGTGAAACTCTATTTATTGTGAATGATATTCTAGTTTTTATTCAATTCAAGTGTTCTTAATGCTTTTTATATCCTGATCAAATATAAATATGATTTTGTGAGAACGAATGACTACTGACCATAGCTTTCAACTTAGACCTATTGAATTGTTCTAATAAACATGGTTAGTCTAGGAATGGATAATCGTTTATTAGTGATATTAGGTTAACGTGCTTTAAACCTTCAAAGATTATTAGACCACCTAAGGGATTGGGGGCTGTAGTTTGAGAAGAGGGTTCTAACTCAAGGGATTGATTAGGACTATTTTGTTAACTATCGTGAGATTAGAAGATCATTCATACGAATAGGTGCAACATAACAATTAGGGGAACATCGATGATTCGAAAGACCTAAACTCACCTCTCTTTTATTCTTAAAAACCAATTTTATTTTCAGCAATTACTTTTATGCAATCAAACCAATCTACTGCCTAGTGGCAAATTAAAACAACTTTTACACATCCTAAAATACAACGTAGTTGAATTATTGAGATTAAAAACAGTCCTCGTGGGATCGATATTTTACTACTTCGATAGTATTTGGTGCACTTGCCAAACGCCTATCAATTAGTTGCACCAAATTTAGCCAACCAGTCAGCATATTCGTTCCCTTCTCTCAAAGTATGACTAAATGAGACCACCCATGGAAGAGAAGAAAGCTTCCTAATGAGAGAAAGCAAAGTTGCATGAGGATGAAAATCCCTTTGTTTAGTATCAACAATACGATCCAAAGCTGTCTGAGAGTCAGATTCCATGATGATAGACCTGTAACCAAGATCCCATGCCAACACTTTCAAACATAAAACAGAGTTTAAAAAATCATTAACCAAAAAAACTAGAGGCCTTTTAATAATAATAATAATAATAATAATAATAATAATAATAATAATAATAATAATAATAATAATAATAATAATAATAATAATAATAATAATAATAATATTAATAATAATAATAATAATAATAATAATAATAATAAGCTTAAATACACTTTTTCGGTCCCCTTATTTCAAAAAAAAATGAAATTTTGGTCATCCTATTTTAAAAATCAGGTTTTTGTTCCTCATATTTAACCCTTTTTTTTTCAAAATTTTAGTCTCTCATCTCATTTTTGTTTCATTTTTTTATTTTTTATAATTTGACATATTCATTTATGGGTGACAATGCATATTAGACAAATTTTTGTTAGCATGAGATTCAGCGTGTCCTAATAAATGCTTCCATATGATAAATAGATACGTCATCGACACATAATAAAAAAAAGAAATGTTAAACAAACACAAATTTTTTGACACAAATACAACACGATGGCGAATTCGTACTAACAACTAAAATGCAAGGATAAAGTTGTCTTTTTAGCTATAAATCTTTTAACATCGCCATCTTCCCTCTTCTGTCATCGTGACACACTCTCTCACACACACACACACACACACACACACACACGTACACACACCGGCGAAGGACAAGGATGGCAATGGTGCTCTTAACGGAGAAGGTTGAGGTGGTGGTGTGTGGTCATTGTCGTGTGTGAACGGAGAAGAAGATTCAAGTGGATACGAATCGTCCATCACCACTACCTAATCTTTTCTATGGTGGTGATGTGGTGGGTTGGATCAGAGAAGAAGCATATGTGGTGGGGTTGCTTTTCAGATTTGGAAGGGTGGTGGTGGTGAGTGATGATGGTAGTGTTATGGTGAGGACAATGTGGTGGAGAAAGGATGAGGACAATGGTGGTGTTGGCCTGTGATTGAGGAGTACAGTGTTGTTGGCAGATGAGGGAGGGTACGGTAAGTAGAGAGAAACGTCGGCGAGAGAGAGGGACAGACGATGGCCGAGAAAGAGAGAGAGAGAGTAGAGGTGGTGGTCGGCGGAGGCGGAGATAGAAAAAGAGAGGGGGAAGATTCACATGGAAGAAGGAAATGAAAGGGAAAAAATTGTATAAATACGGTTGTGTCGTATTTTTGTCTAAAAAAATATGTGCAAATAACATAACTGAATAAAAAATGACCTAATAATGAGATGATGGACACAAATTTAGAAAAAATATTAAATATCGGGATAAATAAATCAAGTTTTTTTTAATTAAAGGGTCCAAAACTTTAATTTATTTTTGAAAATAAGATGATCAAAAGTGCATTTAAGACAATAAAAAAATTTATTGGTCAAGAAACCAATAAAATTTATTATACTTTTTAAAGCATATTTTCATTTTAAACTTGCTTTTTGGATGGAAAATATTTTAATTTAGTATGAAACATTTTACTTGTTGTACTTACATGTTATTTTTTATTTTAGGTTTTTAATATATTAAACACCAATTTCAAATAACTCAAGTCAATATGAAATGGATGAAGTTTTTTTTTGAGTGGCAAATATTATATATATATATATATATATATATATATATATATATATATATATATATATATATATATATATATGAGAATGCATTATGTATCTGAGAATGATGAGAATAATTATTAACCCTTAGATTAACTTTAGATGGTTATGATTAAAAAACAAAACACGTGGATCCCCTTATTCTATTATTTTTCTCTAACCCATCTTTCTAAACTGTCATCTGCCATGTGGATCCACACTATGTAACAAAACTGTCATCTGCAATTTTCATATAGCTTTATTGGTTGTTTTGTTTTCATCTAGCTCTACCAATTTCTGTAACCCATTTATTTTCATCTGCCAATTTGAAAGACCGTCACTCTCTTGTTTTTATTTTATTTTATTTTAACGCAATTTTATTCAGAAAAAACAAAAATCTAATAAAACAAAACTAAAACAAAGCGGACGAAGAACGTGAAACTGTGATATGATGTCACCGCCTCGCCGCCTACTCTCTTATGTTCTGGCCACCGCACCTTCAAACGAATAAAATGAGATCGAAGATCTAGTTTCACCGCAACTTCTTGTTGTTCCTTTAGCATCGTCGTTGTTGTTGCGGTCACCAAATCTCGGGTGTTAGAGAGATGCGAGAGTGAGAGAGACGACATACATCTAGAGAGACGGCGAGGTACAAGCTTGAGAGAGATGACGACATGGGTAAGTTAAACGGCGACGATGGTGAGGCAGCTGAGACATGATGAAGAGAGAGAAGACATCAAATAATAGAATAAGGGGATGTACATGTGTTATTTTTTAATCACAACCATCTAAAATCCTTACATAAACACCCAACCACAACCGAACAAGAGGAAGACTAGGAACATAACCTCTCAATCAACCAACCCTAGACAAATCTACCATATGACACTAACGATGCCAACACATAATGGGTTCATGATCCAACTCATAAAAGGAACAAGTATGACCATAACGTTTTCATAAAAACCATTTTGAAGAGGTAAACTTAACCATATCCACCAACTGAAGCACATAGTCTCCTTCCCCAAAAAGATGTGAGCATTTCAGGATCCTAGATGTCTATAAAAGGATAACCATAACGTTGGTTGATGGGTACTTGATGAAGCATGCTGAGGGACATGAGTGTCCTAGATGGGATTTGTCCCTCCTCATAAACGGGAGATATATCTTTAGGCCTCTTGATGAAATATGACTGTAAAACTGCATGGCCATGCCGAACTAAGTCAATATAAGATATTGGACTTGTTCGTTATTCAGTATATTTCGGAATCAAGAAATATAAATATTGATCTATACAAGGGTGACAATATATATGCCTTGGGATCAATAAAGATATCGAGACAAAGGAGTAATTGTACACATGAGTATTATCATGGAAAGGTTTCGTCAGATCACTTGACATTCTTGTCACTTGGGTAGCAATGATGTGTTGCTAGATACCGCTCATTGTTTATAATATTAAATGTTAGATTTAATATTATTGCCAACGTGACTAGAATCTAAAGGGTCACACACAAAGAACAGTCAAAAGAGAAATATATAAGTATGACTTATATAAGGGGTGCGTTTAGTAAATAACACTAATTAGTTAGCAAAATTACTAAACTTGTTGTTGGGCTTACGGAAGCCCAATAATGACTTCTGACTTGCAGAGCACACTAGAAGTTCTATAAATAGAACTCTAGTGCTGAAGTTTTTGGTTACACGTTTTTGGAGCAACCCTTATTCTCTGCACTTCCCATTCATTGGCTAGCACCGAGTTTTGGAGGAGCACTGTTCGTGTGGACTTGCTAGAGGCTTTCCTGCTTACTGCTTGCTTGGCTGTGATCGAGATTCCAGTTTCCAGTTTCCAACGTTCAGATTCCAAACTTCGAGGTAACAATCGAATCACTGATTCATGTTTGAATTTCGTAATGATCCAAGGAAAGAAAATCGAAATTCTTCTTCTTCTTCTTCTTCTTCTTCTTCTTCTTCTTCTTCCGTTGTGTATGATATCTTTCGATTTTCCTTCTGTACCTGATGAAGTGAAAGTACAAATGTGGGAGATTGTAAAAACCTTGCAAACCAATCTACTAAAAAAATTAGAAGTAGATGATACAAATGGTGAAAACGTAAGAGGAAAAAGGCCATTGGACGATGATAGGAATGCTACAGCTGCAAATCTTTTCAAGAAGACAAGAGTGAGCAGTCAGGCCACCATCAACATCATCTTCAAAAAGAGTTTGAGGGAAGAAGCTTGTTTAGAAATTGCTTCCTTTTTCTACAATAATGTCATTGCATTTAACGAAGCGAAGAGTGAAGAGTTCAGCAGAATGTTGGAAAAGGTTTCCAGACATGGTCTAGGATTCAAACCACTGTCCTATCATGAAATTCCAACAAAGTATCTAAAACAAAAAAAGGAGGAGACATTAAATGCCATGGAAGAACACAAGATTATTTGGAAGAAGACAAGATGCACTATCATGAGTGATGGGTGGACCGACATTAGAAGAAGGACAATATTGAACTTCTTAGTGAATAGCCCCAAAGGTACTGTATTTTTAAAGTCCATAGATGCTTCACACATTACAAAAACTGCTGATAATTTTTTTTATCATGCTTTATCAAATAGTAGAGGAAGTAGGAGAAGAAAACGTAGTTCGGGTTGTAACCGACAATGCAGAAAATTATATAGTTGTTGGGGAAATGTTAATGAAAAAAAGAAAGAAACTCTATTGAACACCATGTGCAGCGCACTATATCGATTTGATGTTTGATGATCTTGAAAAAAACAAAAACAATTCATCGTGATACCATTTCCAAGGGTAAAAAGCTCACTCAATATATTTACTCTAAATCTTCCCTAATTTCTTTATTACAACATTTCACCAAGGGAAAAGATTTAGTGAGACCAGCGGTTACTCGATTTGCAACATCGTATTTAACTTTAGGGTGTTTAAATGAAAACAAAGGGGCGTTGGTTAGGATGTTCACCTCTAATGAATGGATATCTTTTAAATTTGCAAAAACAGAGGAAGGAAGGAAAGCAAATTGAAGAAGTGGTGATGGATAGAGTTTTGGAAAGACATTGGTACTTGTTGTAAAGGTGCTTTTCCACTAATTAAAGTCTCCGTTAGTGGATTCGGATGAACAACCAGCAATGGGATGGATTTATGAAGCAATGGAAGAGAAAATTCAAACCAACTTCAATGGGGTCCAAAGAAGGTAAATCTACTCTACAACTGTAATTCTGCAACTCTATAATTTTGTAACTCTACAACTCTATAATTCTGCAATTATGCACCTCTATAATTCTACACTTCTAATTTTTTTCTCTTCATTTTTTAGTTAAAAGCCTCTATGGGATATCATTGATGAGAGGTGGGATAGACAGTTGCATAGGCCTTTGCATGATGTTGGTTATTACCTGAATCCTCAGTTAGATTACAATGTTGATTTTAAAGCTGATTTTGAAGTGAAACGTTGACTATACGATTGTTTGGAAATGATGGTTGAAGATGTTCAAGAAATTAGTAAGATAAACTTGAAGATATTATGAGGAAGGCAAAATAATTTGGTAGTCCAATAGCAATGGCTGCTCTTAAAACAAAAACTTCGGCACAATGGTGGGCATCCGAAACTTGAAAAATTTGCAATTTGTGTGCAAAGCTTGACTTGTAGCTCATCCGGATGTGAAAGAAATTGGAATGCTTTTGAGATGGCAAGTTTCTTTCAAATTTAAATTGTTATAATAATATATCAAATTGCTATATACTAATGTATTTAGATGTTATTAGGTGCATACAAAGAGAAGAAATAGGCTAAAACAAAAGACCATGAATGATGTTGTGTTTGTGATGACTAATTCTAAATTGGCAAAGAAGAAGAAAGATAGAAAGGTTGTTGAATATAGCCTTGATGACATTGATTCCGATGATGAGTGGATTGTGAACAATGAAGAATGTTCACTTCGAAATGAAATTTGGGATCTTACAATAGAAGGTGAAGATTTGGAGGGAGGAACCCAATATGAAGGAGATAATGGAGCTGCCACTGTTGAAAATGACTTGGAGATCCACAATCTTGATGAAGAATTTGAAGGACTTAGAGATGAAGATGTTATGAAAGATATTGCGCTTGATCAGAATGTTTTGAATGACTTGTTGAATTAGGTTTTTTTTCATGATGTTTAAGAGATTGAAGTTTTAGGATGATGCTTTCTTTTTTGATCAAAGTTGTGATGTTTAAGACAAAGAGAATGATGATTAATGATTTTTTTTTTATGAAAGTTTATTTTTCTTAGTTTCTTTTATAATTTTGTCTATTTGGTGGGATCTTACGATCCTACGATCTACACTCTTTCTATACCCTAACGATCTTTAGTGGAATATTGATTTTGACAACCATGGATGTAACCAACAAACGATAATCGTAAACAAGAGTTCTGATTACAATAATTGCAAACAACAAACGATACTCGAATTCCGATCGCGATGAACGTGAGGAACTTGATGAAATCCCAAGAAACCTGAAAACTTCGAGTCTATTTTATGGACGATGATTCTCGTCAAAAGGCCGAGGAAACCGGAAAACTTGGAAAGGTTAGGTGACAAATGAAAAAACAACTGAAATGTTTTAATTGTATAAAGGGTAAAATAGGTAGTTTATGGAAAATGTATGAGTGTGAGTATAAATGTAGGAGTATAGGGTAAAATTTTCTTTAGAGCAATGTACAGGTCTTGAAATCAGAAGCCCTGAATTCAAGTCTTGCTAGTATTCTTGAAATAAGGTAAATTTCAATAGATTATACAATCTTCGTTTTAATTATAAGACATTTTTTCATTTCTTCTTTGTCTCTTTTTATAAGACCTCTTTCAAATTTTAAAGTGCATTAATTATCTATGTTACATGCTCCTAAAGGGTAAACTTATAAAACAATAGTAATTGTCAACAAAATTAATACAATACCCAATTTTCTTAATTTCCATGTTTTTCCCTAAAAGGGTCATATATTTAGGGACGGGGTAGCAGTGTTTTTTAAGTTTAAAAGTTTTTGGGACTTAATATACGACTCATCCAGAAAACTTCTTTAATAGCTAAAAAGCATTTAAACTGTTTTTTAAAACATTGTTCAAGCAAAGTCTTATCTACTTTGTGCGAAGACATCATCACTCACTCTAAATTTATTAGAATAAAAAATATATTTCAACACCTTTATTTCTATACATTTATTGGACATCTTTTTTGAAGGAATTTATTGGAAATCTTATTTATTTGCTTATCTTTATTTTTTAATTATCATCAACGTATCATATCTATTATATCATTTGTAACCAAAAATAAAATCTATTATATCACAAATTTTCACAAGGAGGTGCATGGATGTGTCAATGTCATATATAAATTTTCAAGAAAAAATAGCAGCTACTATGCATAATGCATTGTTCTTATGCAATAAAAGACAAACTCAAATAGACGAAAATAGATGTACAGTATATTCTTTTTCAATTGTATCAGTAATTCACATGACTCTCTCAGAAACTGCTACGGAGGCGGAAACATGCTCGTTGGTGGCTGCAGAAATATATATCAGAAGTTCAGAACTGAACCCAAAATAAATCATTAAAAAAGCGAAAAGGCTATGTTACTTTTTACTGGCCTGTGTGTCTAAATACGATGACGAATATGTGGTTTGAAGATATTTACATTTTACTATAAATAAAGTTGCTTTTTAATAATTATATGTAGAAAGTTTTTACATTGTAAGTTTTAATGTGTCTGTTATTTCTCGGGTCCCCTTATATTTTTTAACAAGTGGTACCAGAGACTTTGTTAAACTCGGTAGAAGATCGTTGGATTTTAAGTGTGAGTGTATATCAAACTAGTGAGGTAGGTGACTTGCACTTAAAAGGTAGAAGTTTCATGTCACTTGAACACTTAAAAGGTTGTTGAGTGTCAAATGTAAGTGGTTAAGTCTCATATTACTTGAGAATGAGTAAAGTGTTTTTTTTTAGTTTTTAAGGAGAATGAGTAAAATGTTGTGTATATTAGAAATGTAATACATATACCTTTCTCATGTGACCTATGGATTCTCCAACAAATTGTTGTTAAATGATGTTGAAAACTTGGTAAAAACATGTTTAAAAAATATGGTTTAATTAAGTAAATGATCCCTATAAATATTCAGAATTTTATTTTTAACCCCTACAAAATAAAATCGTACTTTTTTTTGACAAAATAAAATCGTACTTTTAATTCGAGTAAAATTTTCCGTCTACATTTTTTAGTTTATGTAGAATTTTCTATCAGTATTTTTAGTTCATGTAAAAAATTTCCATCCCTAAAATGCTAAAGAAAAATGTCACAAAAATAAATAAAAAATGTTATTTTATTTTATAAGGATTAAAAAACAAAATTCTAAATATTTATATTTACCATTTTACTTGATTAATCCAGAAAATATCATTCCTTTATCTCATCTCAAGTAAATATCATCACATCACAATTTAACATGAGACAGAGTGAGTAGGTTTCATTTTTGTTGCCATCTCAATCCTTGCATTCAGTGGCTGTCAACCCAGTGGGCAGGCCAGTATTCAACCAAGATAAAATCAATCGAACATGAAGAAGTTAAATAATAAAATATACATATGATCATCAGAGAAAACGATATGACGATGAAATTGCAACCCCACAATCATAACAATTATAAGAAAAAAACAGACCCACCATTTGAAAATCAGAGAGGAAAATTTATGAATAATAATTAGTAATTGTATGACTTGAGGTGAAAATTCTAGAAGTGAATTATGGTTAGTCAAAAGTGTACCTGACCTGTTGAGTCATATATTTGCTTTTCAATATTTTCACCAGAATAGGGTACCTTTGATGTCAGATTCTATTCCAGGAGTCGTCATTTTCTCTTCGTTTTGTGCTCTGCGCTGCGGTAAAAAGGGTAATTTTCTTGTACACTACAGTACATTACATAAGTTAGATAGAGGGTGTCGCTGACCATATATATCCATATTATATTATCCAAACATTTGAAGTTATATAGAATAGAGTTTAAACTTTTATTGCAAGTAAATTTATTTAAATTATTTTTAAATTTAGTAACATTTTTTGTTAATTATATTTATTTTTCTTCAAATATTCAGCACCAAAATTTGTTGGATCTTTTTTTAAATTTTTATAGAAATGATGTTAACTTGTAGGATATACTTTTAATGGGAAGTAAAACTAATCTAGAACCACAGTTAGATTCTATTGCAAACTAATCACACTTTGGTTGGTTGTTTTAGTAAGCTGAAGAAGTTCATCTCTTCTATTCTTTTTGCTAATAGAAGAAACCCATCTCTAATATAAAACATCTTTTCCATTACGTGCATCATTAGATATTGAGAGTTGAACAATTATTTTTTTGGATAAGACATGCAAAAAAATGGACGAGGGTTCTCCAAAAAATTGTTAAAAAATAGTTGTATAAATATCACTTTTCATATTAAAATGCTATGTAGTGTCGCTTGCAACACCGCCAATATTGAAATTGTTATAATAAAAGTTCAATGTTTCTACGGATAAAATTATATGTGTGTGTCCTGTGTATGAAAAAAAAATCTGATTGAAAAAGGAAGAATCCACCTTGTTTACATAACTTTAAAAGAAGCTAATAACTTTTATTTTGATGAAAAAAATAAACTATGAGTATATACAATTTTTTATAACATTTCTAAATAAAAATAATTTCCTCAGTCTGTGTTTTATGCGGAGGTCCTTGCCATTATTATTGCCATTGAATTTGCGGCCAGCAAGGGATGGAGGCATATATGGGTTGAAAGTGACTCATCTAGTGCTATTTTGATTTTTTCGAATCCTCTTTTGGTGCCGATTAAGTTACGTAACAGATGGCACAACGCTAGACAGTTGGGGATTCAGGTTATTTCATCTCACATATTCCGTGAAGGGAACTGTTGTGCTGACAAGCTAGCTAATATGGGACATTCCATGGTAGGAGAGATTTGGTTAGATGCACTTCCTGCTGATCTCAAATATGACTTCTTTCGAGATAGATGTGGCTTACCAAATTATAGATTCCCCTAGTTGGTTTTTGTAGTTTGGCTGTTTTTTTTTCTGTTGATTGTATATATTTTTTTCCTTGGAGGGTTTTGGTTTGGTCCCCCCTCCTTTTGTATTTTCCCCCTTTTTTTAATAATATTTTGAGTTAGGCGGTATAGGATGGAGGTCTCTCGGGGTGCCAACCTAGTTGGGATGTCGACGAGGCCTCTTGATGCTTGCCCTTTCTCCTAGTTTATCAAAAAAAAAAAAAAAAAAAATAATTATATAAAAACCCATGACATTTATGATTTGTTTTGAAGGAACATGACATTTATGATTGAATATTGATAAATGCATAACAAAATCGTGCTCATACAAAAGTAGATGTTCATCGCACTGCCTTGTTTATATTAGACAAAACTTAATATACCTAATAAATGCAAAACAATGAAATATTTGGAAACTAATCATCATGTTAAAGTGTTACTCCGTATCAGCAAGCATGGTATAAAAAAAATTGGAAATTTTGAGGGGACCGCGGCCTACATTGCCCCCTGTTGTGGCTCCTCCCTTGCTAGTGGTGATCAACTGTGGTTGAAATGGTGGTCGGCGGTGATCAATATGTGGCTATAGTTTTGGTCGGAGCGGTAATTGGTGGTGGTCACAATGGTAGTCACTAGTCGATGGTGGTCATATTAGTGTTCAAAGGTGGACAGAGTGACGATGAGTGATGGTCAAAGTGGTGCTCATAATTGTACTTAGAGGTGGTTAAATTGCAGATCAGAGGTGGTCATAGTTGTGGTCAATGGTGGTTGAAGTGGTGGTTGACGTTGATCGGAGTGGCCCATGACCATTGGCAGTGACAAGTTAGAGTTAAAACAAAAGCATAAATGATAAAGCTTATTTGGCTTAAAAGCATTGTTAAAAAACGGTTTGGCCGTTTGGGTCCTTCTATTTTAAAAACCGTTATTTGTTCCATAATTTTTAGGTCATTTTTCATGATTTGGCATATTCACTTAGGTAAATATAATCGTATCCATATAGTTTGGTTGAGTATGTACACTTCATCCAATCAATCAATGTCATGTTTGAAGGTGAGAAAAACACAAGAAGGGGGGTTGAATTGTGTTTTAGAAAAATTCTTCGTTTCTCCTAAAAACTGAACACACTGATCAGAAGCTAAGCGAGACAGCTTCTGAAGTGATAATCAGAATCTAAATGCAGCGGAATAAAACAGAGAGAGAGAGAAGAAGAACGACACAAAGCAATTATACTGGTTCCTTCCACAATCCGGAAGTAGTCCAGTCCCCCTTGCACTTCCAAGGAGATTTCACTATGAGTAATATCTGATTACAAATGCTCAAGCACACAAGCAAGAGACTTCCAATGCTCAAGCACACAAGCAAGAGACTTCCTTTGCTCAAGAACACAATCAAGAGACTTCCTTTGCTCAAGAACACAATCAAGAGACTTCCTAACTAAACAAAATTACACAGAAAATTGTTTAAGGTTGAACACTTGATATACAATCAGAGGTGCTCACAATACAAATCAGATACAGACTCAATGGACTTAAGAATTTCTAAGATATGACTTTGAGACACAGAAATTCTAAGTGAATGCAGAACAATTTCAGCAGAGGTTTGGTACTTGTGAAAATCTTGTGAGTCTTTCGTTCAGCGTTCTTGCATTACCAATTCTCTAGGTCTTCACTCCTTTATATAGAGGTGTGAGAGAGACATTGTGAAATTGCCAGCACACCAAAGAGTCGTTGTTGAAGCCTGATCTTTCACCAATAATCTTTTGCCTGATTTGGCTGTTGTCCTATGAAGAACAAATTTGAAATCCATTCCTTATCCAAAGGAACATCTATGCAGGCGAAACCGTATTCTGGAGCTGTTTTCTTGTCCTGTAGCGCGGACACAAAACAGAGTAGTGGAGAACGTGGTTGTACAATTCGTACAAAGTACAATGTCAACGCTTTCGTCCAAATTGCAAACACACGCCTTCAAACACCTTTGAAATGACCGTTGCAAACTCCACTAATCCTTTGTTTGTGTTTTCGAATCCAATAGACAGCTTTTGCATTGATAATTCTTCAATTCTTGATTCTTTGCAAATCCAGTTGATATTCAGCTTCTGGTGAAATGGCTTCTGATGAGGCAGCTTCTGATGATGCAGCTTCTGATGATATGACTTCTGCAGCTTCTGATGACGCAGCTTCTGATGATGTGGCTTCTGGACCTCTTGTCTTCAGAAGCACTATTCTTCAGGAGCAGCTTACTTCAGGAGCGCTATTTCTTCAGGAGCAGCTTGACTTCAGGAGCGCTTTTTCTCTTCAGTAGCAAGTTGCCTTCAGGAGCGTCCAAGCTTCAAATTTTTGTTGTTTCCATAGCTCTTTATTTGCTCATTCAGAACCAATGATGATGTAACTTTATAATTATGGTCCTGTACACTTGAACAAATATTAGCTAGTCCAATTTACAATTTTTAATACCTTGTTATCATCAAAACCCTTTAAGGTTCATTGTTAAACACATTTTGTTCCAACAATCTCCCCCTTTTTGATGATGACAAACAAGTTGACTTTGGGGTTCTGAGGTTTGTAAGCTCAGAATCTGAGGTTTGTAAGCTCAAACTCCCCCTGAGTCTGATAGTCTTTAAGGTGAGGTTTGTAAGCTCCCCCTAAGTTCTATCCAGGTTAATTAAATTCATTTTTCGCGCAATAATATTATCAGAGCTTAAATACAAAATTGAATCATTGAAAGAATTAACTTATAGATAAGAAGAATGGTTCAATTAATTTTACTTGAATTTTGATACTCCTTCGTTCGTTCATAGCTTATACCAATAAGGTAAAAAAAATGATAGAAGGTTTTCAAAAATTTCAAATGCCATTAATGGGGCTCAGAGCCTTTAAATACTTGTCACATATACTCCCCCTTTTGTCATTATCAAAAAAAAATTAAAATAAATTTAAGCATAAAAGACAAAAAGATATGAGAAAAACTCAAACAGGAGAGAGTATAAAAGAAAGTGAACTAAATAAGTCAGAGCAAAATATATGAACATGTATATCAATTGTCAGAAGCAGCTAAACAGTCAGAATCAGTAAGCATTCAGAAGCAAGAGAAATAAGACAAGATGGTTTCAGAAGCAAGGACTAAGAAATTTTAAAACAGACAACAAACAAAGAAAAACACAAGGGTGTGCAACTAAGGGTTGGTTTGTTGTTGTTTCTTCATCTCTTCCATTTCTTCAATCTTCTTCTTCAACAGTTCTTCAAGTTGTTGTTGCCTCTGAAGAAGAGCTTGTTCCCTTTCTCTAGCTTCTTGCTGCTGCTGTGCCATCTGTTTCTTCAGAAGCTTACACAGCCTTGCTTCTCTGGTCAAGTAATCCGTTTCAAAGAAGAAAGGCTGGTTTGCCAGGAGCAGTGTAGAACTTCTTACTCTAAGACTCTGATTCACTTGCTCCATTAGCCTTCTGACTGAAGCTTGCTTGACTCTGATGCATTTGGCCTTGATTTCTTCAATAACCCCAGCTGCCCGGTTTTGAAGAGATGCCCAGGAGTCTTCATATGCACCTGTGAGATCAATTGTCCTTCTTTGATCCACCAGATTATGCATCTGACTCAAGATTGTGAGAAGCTCAGAATTAATATATCCAGATTCCAGGATGTTTGTGGGTGGATGATCAAGGGTTTCAAGATCAGAATCACTGATTTCTAAATCTTGAATGGGGTTAGGAATTGGAAAGGTAAGGTGTGTTTGTGTGTTTGAAGACGAAGGCTGGTCAGAATCAATGTGTGTGGTGGAGGTTGAGTCTTGAACATTGACTTGAGAGATGTCAACATCCATGGGAGTTGGTTCTGGAGAGTGTTCAGGTAAAGGTTGAAATTCAGTTTCAGTTGGTGGTTGTTGTAGTGAAGTTGTTGTTTGATTGTTGAGTTGGGGGTCAATGATGGCTATTGGTGATTGTGGGGGTGTTGTGGGTTTTTGTGGTTCAGGTGTTTGTTGATGGGGGTTTTCTGAAACAACATTTTCAGAAGCAGCTGCTTCTGGAGTTGCTTCAGAGGCCTTTTCTGAAGTTTTGTCTATGGGTAATTCACCTGAGTAGTGGAGAGCAAGATTGTCTAAGACAGAAGTGTCTTCTATTTGTTCAGGTGCTGATGGTGAAGAGGGTGAAGTGGGGATAGAGGTGACTGGAATCTGGATTACCTGATCTGCAGGGTCAGCTTCAGAAGTGATCTTCTGTGGATCAGCAGATTGAGAAACTGCTTCTGAAGTTCCCTCTTCTGGAGCATTTTCAAAGACGAGCATCATATCGTCTTTCTCATTGTCTTCAGTAGGTTTACCAGCAATGGCTCTTACTTCAGCCAGTTTATCTTTGTAGAACCTATCACAGTCCTCCAATCCCAAAGCCTTGAGCTTTTCATCTCTTTGATGAATGTATTGAGCTTTTTGATCCTTTCTTTCTGATATAAGATCAGCAGCACGTTCATCTGCCATCCTTTTCCTTATTCGAGTCATCTCAACCATAGGACTCACAAGTTGAAGGGGAGCCTTCTTCTTCTTCAGCTTGGGATCAGCCTCCTCTTTCTCTATTTCTTCAAGAGCTTCATCCAGCTGCTCTTGAGTGATTACCAAGTCTGCCTTACCTTTTCTCCTCTTCTGTGGAATAGAAGCAGCACCAACCTTCTGCATCTTTCCTTTTTCCTTGATAAAAACAGGTTTAGCAGCTTCTGACTCAGTACTAGTTCTGGCCTTCTTTCCTTTAGTAGGAGCAGCTTCTGATTCAGAACTAGTTCTGGCCCTTTTCCCTTCAGGTGCCTCAGAAACAGCAGCTTCTGACACAGCAACTGCCTTGGCCTTCTTGCCTTTCCCTTTAGCAAGAGCAGCTTCCTCCTGAGACCTTGCATCTTCCTCCAAGACGTACTCAGCTACTGATTGAACTAGGAAATCAGAGTCACTTTCCTTAAAGATGGGAGGAAAGTCCCTGATTATCTCAGTTTCAGCAGTTGTCATCTCTAACCACTTTTCATCTTTAGGGGCTTCTTTGATGAACTTCATAGAGCATAAGCTCCTGCTACTGATAGTCCTTTCAGCAGTAGAGACTTCGAAACATTTATCAGAAGCACTCCTTGTCCTTTTTAAGAACTCCAGCACCCTTCCTTGATGAAAGATTTCAGAAAGCAATCTTCCATAGGGTACTTGTTTTCTTCCTCTTGTAGTGCTTTCGTTTATGGCCCAGCAGAGATGATCCATTACATATCTGGGGAAGTTTATCTTTTCAAGATTGGTCATGAAATAAATTGCTAGCTTCTGTTGGTTGTTGGGTTGGTCAGACCCTCCTGCTCTTTGAAAGAAGCAATCATTACTGAATTTCACCAACATTCTGTTGTGAATCTCCATCTCTGAAGGCTTGGCATCTTTCTTCCCACCCAGAAGAGAGTTGTAGTAACCTTTTAGCAGGACATCTTCCTTCCTGACTATTTCTTGGAATCTTCCCTCTGCATGCATCCTACAAGCTTTAGCTATAACGTCCTCAGTGATGGTTATAGGAATGCCCATCACTTCAGACCTTATTTCTAAGCTATCAAATGATGTAGGATTCATATCCATGACCATTTTCCCTTTCTTTGACCCCGCTTGTTTGCTTACGACTTTTGCAGGCTTTTCATTGTACACTTCAGCTTTTAACCAAAAGTCCTTGACCAAGTTCACATATGTTGGCCCATTTAGCATCTTGAAATACTCAGACATCATCTGAGTTTCTATCAAACCTTCCATGTTTACTTCATACTTCTTGAGTGAAGCAAAATCCACCGGTGACTCTACTTGAACTATTAAGGATTCCCATGGAATATCCATAGTCTTCTTTTTGTAGATGGACCCAGATTCTGATACGCTTTGCTTGTTTGATGTAGATTCTGAAACTTTTGAGCTTGATGATGCCATTTGATGATTTACGAAGATTTGAAGAAGATGAAGATTTTAGGGTTCTAAGGTTGAGAGAATGCGCTTACTTCGCAAGAGGTTTGAGAGCAAATGTGTTTGTTGTGAGTGAGTAGTGTGTGAATTGACAAAGTGTTAAAAGTAAAACGATTGCAATTCAAAAGAGACAAACAAACATAACATTAATGACAAAATTGGGGGCGCGTGAAAAGTACTTTCAAAGCTTTTAAATCATCATTGCCCTTTTAGTTATACACCAACACATACAGGCCACGTAAGAAGTTCACAGAGTAACTACCAAGTTAGTGGGCCAAAAGTTACTTTTTAAAAGGTAACTTCCAACGTTTCCACTAATTCAACTATTCAGAAGCAATAAATCCAGCTTCTGGACTTCAGATGCTGACGTCATCATCAGAAGCGAGTTTTCCTCAGAACCTCAATAAAGAGCTTCTGATGGACTGCTGCTTCTGAACTAACTTCAGAACCTAAAATCCTATTCAGGAGCAAGCAAGCATTTAATCAGATACAAAGTGCATGTTCAAATTTTTCTTTATAAAATCAAATCTTTCAACAGTTAAAGGCTTAGTAAATATATCAGCCCATTGATTTTCAGTATCAATGAATTGTATATCTAAAATTCCTTTTTGAACATAATCTCTGATAAAATGGTGTTTGATTTCAATGTGCTTCGCTCTTGAATGCAAAATTGGATTTTTAGACAAACAAATAGCAGCAGTATTATCACAATAAATGGGAATACTGTTAGCAGTTATCTGATAATCTTCCAACTGATGTTTCATCCAAAGTAGTTGTGTACAACAACTTGCAGCTGAAATGTATTCTGCTTCTGCTGTAGACATAGCAATAGTTGTTTGTCTTTTGCTAGCCCAGGATATAAGATTATCACCCAGAAATTGACAATTGCCACTGGTTGACTTTCTTTCAATCCTATCACCAGCATAATCAGCATCACAGAATCCAATTAGCTTATAATCTAAGGATTTCCTATAAAGGAGTCCAAGATTGGTTGTTCCTTTCAAATACCTGAAGATTCTCTTGACAGCAGTCATATGAGATTCTCTAGGATCTGATTGGAATCTTGCACACAAGCATACACTGAATAAAATATCTGGCCTAGATGCAGTGAGGTATAACAAAGAACCAATCATACCTCTATACAGCTTCTGATCTACTTTAGTTCCTTCATCTTCTTTGCTCAGGTTGCACGTAGGATGCATTGGAGTGTTCATCACTTTACAATCTTCAAGTTTGAACTTCTTCAGAAGCTCCTTTGTGTACTTTGATTGATGAACATAGACTCCATCTTTGCATTGATTGATTTGAATGCCAAGGAAGAACTTCAGCTCTCCCATCATGCTCATTTCAAATTCATCCTGCATTAACTCAGAAAATTCCTTGCAAAGAGATGCATTAGTAGAACCAAATATTATATCATCAACATATATTTGCACAACAAGAGTATCTTTCCCAAGGGTCCTTCTGAAAGAGTGTAGTGTCAACCTGTCCTCTCTTAAAATCATTTTTGATTAAGAAATTACTTAGTCTATCATACCAAGCTCTGGGAGCTTGTTTCAAGCCATATAGTGATTTCTTCAATTTAAAAACATGGTCAGGATATTTAATATCCTCAAATCCAGGAGGTTGCTTAACATACACTTCTTCTTCTATGACACCATTGAGAAATGCACTCTTGACATCCATCTGATATAATATTATGCCATGATTAACTGCATAGGAAAGAAGTAACCTGATTGCTTCCAATCTTGCAACTGGAGCAAACGTTTCAGTGTAATCAATACCTTCTTGTTGACTATACCCTTGTGCAACAAGTCTGGCTTTGTTTCTTGTTACTTCACCTTGCTCATTCAGCTTGTTTCTGAATACCCATTTTGTTCCAATAATGTTCTTGTGCTGAGGTTTGGGTACCAGATCCCACACATCATTTCTTTGAAATTGATTCAACTCTTCTTGCATAGCTAGGATCCATCCATCATCTGAAAGTGCTTCATCAACTGTTGTAGGTTCAATCATTGAGATTAGTCCAATCATTGACTCTTCTTGTCTGAAATGTAATCTTGTTCTTCTTGGACTATCTTTGTTTCCAATGATTAGCTCTTCAGGATGTGAAGACTTGTGTTTGAATGTGTTTCTGGGAGGATCTTCTTGATGTGAGTCATCTTGTGCTTCATCAGAAGCAGCTTCATCTTGTGCTTCTGATGTGGGTTCAGCTTCTGGACTATCTTCAGACTCAGCTATCTGATCAGGTTCTGGAGTAGCTTCAGGAACCTGTATCTCTGCAAAACTTTCACCTTGCTTTGAAGTTTTATCTTCAAGCTCTTTGTCATCAAATTTAACGTGCATAGATTCTTCAACACAGAGTGTTTCTGAATTATACACCCTGTATGCCTTTGACCTTTCAGAGTAACCTAAAAAGATTCCTCTTTGGGCCTTGGCATCAAATTTCTTTAGGTAGAGCTTGTTGTTCAGAATGTAACATGTACATCCAAATTGATGAAAGTAAGAGATATTGGGTTTTCTTCCTTTAAAGAGTTCATATGCTGTTTTCTCCAAAATAGGTCTAATATAGATCCTGTTTTGAACATAGCATGCTGTATTCACTGCTTCTGCCCAAAAATGTTTTGGTAAATTGTTTTCATGAATCATGGTTCTGGCCATTTCTTGTAAAGTTCTATTCTTTCTCTCTACAACCCCATTTTGTTGTGGTGTTCTAGGAGAAGAGAATTCATGGAAAATTCCATGTTTTTCACAAAAAGCTTCAAATGGCTCATTTTCAAATTCTCCACCATGATCACTTCTGACTTTCAAAATTTTTGATTCTTTTTCAGATTGAATTTGAGTGCAGAAGCTACTGAATACATCACACGCAACATCTTTACTCTTTATGAATTTCACCCAAGTCCATCTGCTGTAATCATCAACAATGACTAATCCATATCTACTTCCATATAAGGATGCAGTACTTACTGGTCCAAATAAATCAATATGGAGTAATTCTAAAGGTCTTGAGGTTGAAACAATATCTTTTGTTTTAAAAGATGATTTCACAATTTTCCCTCTCTGACATGCACCACAGAGTGCATCTGAATAATAGTCAATGTCTGGTAGCCCTTTCACAAGTTGTAACTTACTAAGCTTAGAGATTAACCTCCAGTTAGCATGTCCCAACCTTCTGTGCCACATCCATTTCTTATCATTCACTGATAGTAGGCACATCACCTTCTGATCAGCCAGTTCAGAAAAATTGATTTTATAGACATTGTCAACTCTCTTTCCTTTGAACACAATGGATTTGTCTTCCTTGTTGATTACTGTACAGTTGGGTTTTTCAAAAAGCACATCATAACCATTATCACAAAATTGACTAATGCTCAAAAGGTTATGTTCAAGACCATCTACCAACCATACATTATTAATTGAGGTAGAGGAGTTACCAATAGTTCCTGTACCTATGATCTTGCCTGACTGGTTGCCTCCAAATTTCACATTTCCTCCCTCTTTCATTGTTAGGCTGAGGAACATGGACTTGTCTCCTGTCATGTGTCTTGAGCAACCACTGTCTAGGTACCATGATCTTTGCTTTGGCACTGCTCTTAGACATACCTGCATCATTGACATTTTTAGATTTAGGTACCCATTGTTCTATGGGTCCTGGAAGGTTAGTACTTAAGGCTTTACTCTTCACTTCTTGTACCTTGTGCTGTGAGTTGGGTTGCTTCTGATTAACCATCACCTTAGGTTTTGGTACTTCAGAAGCAGTAACTGTCTTCTTCTGAAACTTAGACTTCAGAACCCCAGATTTTGGTTTCACCAGACTCTGAGGAATAGGTTCTGATCTTTTCAGGATCCTAACCTTTGAAGTTTTGGAATCAGATTTGATCATAGCCTTTGACTTAGAGTTCTTTGGCTTTGAAGTAATCTTAGCCTTAGAACTAGAAGCTTCAGGTTCTGATTGAACAACAGTTTCCAACTCAGCCCCTTCTGGTACAAAGAATGTTTTCAGACCTTCCTTGATGCATTCACAACAAGACTTTAGATTGGTTTTCTCCAGTTTCACTTCTGGAAAACCAATTCCTCTGCCATTGTTCTTGTAAATGCTATAAATCATAGAAGCCACTCTGCTTCTGTCAATGCCAGATATAATAAAATCTTCAAGAGCAATTTCATGGTTACTTAAAGGTTTTTCATTACACTTTTCTTGTAGCTTCTGACATAAGAACCTGAGCTGATCTTCATATGTTTTACACATGAAGTCAAAGCCCCTAAGTCATTGTTCAGAAGCTTTCAGATCCAATAAAGTTGATTTTTGCTGTTGTACCAAATCAGCATATTTTTCTTTTAAATCCTTCAACTCATTGGTTCTTACTTCAAAATGTGTAAGAAGTTCTTTAAGTGACTCAACAAGTTCATCTCTGGGAATTTTGGAATATACCTCGTTTTCATCTTCTGAGTCTGAATCTGACCCAGCTTCTGAAGTTGCTGTTGCTACCAACCCAACAACTGCCTTTGCATCTTCATCAGCTTCCTCTTTATCAGATCCAGATTCACTACCCAAATCATCCCAGGTTGCCATTAAACTTTGCTTAATCTGCTTCTTGAATTTGCTTGGTTTGAATGTAGACCTCTTTGACTTGTCCTTTGACTTTTCTCTTTGAAGATCAGGGCATTCAGCAATGAAGTGACCTGGCTTCTTACAGTTGAAGCATCCCTTCTGATCTTCTTTCCTTGAGCTTCTGGAGTTACCCCTTCTGGAGAGAAACTTTCTGTTCTTCTTGGCCAGATATTGAAGTCTGTTTGAGAGCATGGCCATTTCTGCAGCATCTGGTTCAGAGTCTGAACTTGACTGTTCTTCCTCTTCAGATTCAACCACTTTGAGAGCTTTTGATGACTTGCCTTTGGATGGAAGAGCTATTGATTTACTCTTCTTAGTAGACTCATGTTCATTAAGACTTAACTCATGAACTTTGAGAGAACTAACAAGATCTTCGACACTTAAAGTGTTTAAATCTTTAGCTTCCTCAATGGCAGTCACTTTTGGTCTCCATCTGGCAGGTAAGCTTCTGAGTATCTTGCTTACATGATCAGAAGCAACATAGCTCTTCTTTAGAATCTGTAGACCAGAAACTAAGGTTTGAAACCTTGAGTACATCTCCTCAATAGTTTCATCATCCTTCATTTTGAATAACTCATACTGATGTACAAGCAGGAGAGCCTTTGCTTCTTTGACCTTCTTGCTCCCTTCATAATTTGAACAGAGAGAAGCAAACATAGCTTTAGCAGTGGATTTGTCACTCATCTTCATGTATTCTGCTTTGGGTATGGCAGTGACAAGAGCTCCTCTGATAATATGATGCTTCTTGTAAAGTTTCCTCAGTTCTGGAGTATGTTTCTTTCTATCCACAGCAGCTCCTTCTTCATCAAGGACTAAATCACCAACACCATCTTCCAGAATATCCCATAATTCTTCATCTAGGCTCATGATGTAACTGTAAAAGTTGGTCTTCCACCAAGAGAACTCTTCAGCATCTCCATTGAACTTTGGAACTTTTCCAATACTGGTTTTCTTACTATCACTATAATCATGTGAGACATGTTTATAGCTAGTATCACCAGGACCAGTAGGAGTAGGAGTAGACATGTTTTTCTCAGATCTTTGATTGTTGCACGGTTAAGTGTTACACAACAGACCAAGGCTCTAGATACCAATTGAAGGTGAGAAAAACACAAGAAGGGGGGTTGAATTGTGTTTTAAAAAAATTCTTCGTTTCTCCTAAAAACTGAACACACTGATCAGAAGCTAAGCGAGACAGCTTCTGAAGTGATAATCAAAATCTAAATGCAGCGGAATAAAACAGAGAGAGAGAGAAGAAGAACGACACAAAGCAATTATACTGGTTCCTTCCACAATCCGGAAGTAGTCCAGTCCCCCTTGCACTTCCAAGGAGATTTCACTATGAGTAATATCTGATTACAAATGCTCAAGCACACAAGCAAGAGACTTCCAATGCTCAAGCACACAAGCAAGAGACTTCCTTTGCTCAAGAACACAATCAAGAGACTTCCTTTGCTCAAGAACACAATCAAGAGACTTCCTAACTAAACAAAATTACACAGAAAATTGTTTAAGGTTGAACACTTGATATACAATCAGAGGTGCTCACAATACAAATCAGATACAGACTCAATGGACTTAAGAATTTCTAAGATATGACTTTGAGACACAGAAATTCTAAGTGAATGCAGAACAATTTCAGCAGAGGTTTGGTACTTGTGAAAATCTTGTGAGTCTTTCGTTCAGCGTTCTTGCATTACCAATTCTCTAGGTCTTCACTCCTTTATATAGAGGTGTGAGAGAGACGTTGTGAAATTGCCAGCACACCAAAGAGTCGTTGTTGAAGCTTGATCTTTCACCAATAATCTTTTGCCTGATTTGGCTGTTGTCCTATGAAGAACAAATTTGAAATCCATTCCTTATCCAAAGGAACATCTATGCAGGCGAAACCGTATTCTGGAGCTGTTTTCTTGTCCTGTAGCGCGGACACAAAACAGAGTAGTGGAGAACGTGGTTGTACAATTCGTACAAAGTACAATGTCAACGCTTTCGTCCAAATTGCAAACACACGCCTTCAAACACCTTTGAAATGACCGTTGCAAACTCCACTAATCCTTTGTTTGTGTTTTCGAATCCAATAGACAGCTTTTGCATTGATAATTCTTCAATTCTTGATTCTTTGCAAATCCAGTTGATATTCAGCTTCTGGTGAAATGGCTTCTGATGAGGCAGCTTCTGATGATGCAGCTTCTGATGATATGACTTCTGCAGCTTCTGATGACGCAGCTTCTGATGATGTGGCTTCTGGACCTCTTGTCTTCAGAAGCACTATTCTTCAGGAGCAGCTTACTTCAGGAGCGCTATTTCTTCAGGAGCAGCTTGACTTCAGGAGCGCTTTTTCTCTTCAGTAGCAAGTTGCCTTCAGGAGCGTCCAAGCTTCAAATTTTTGTTGTTTCCATAGCTCTTTATTTGCTCATTCAGAACCAATGATGATGTAACTTTATAATTATGGTCCTGTACACTTGAACAAATATTAGCTAGTCCAATTTACAATTTTTAATACCTTGTTATCATCAAAACCCTTTAAGGTTCATTGTTAAACACATTTTGTTCCAACAATGTTATATCTTCATACTAATTCATTCTAAAATAAATTTAAATAGTAAACAAGTTTTGCCTTGTAGCCCCATTCCTAGCATTTTATGTGCATTATGCCAGGTTTAAGAAAATGATCCCCTTACATAAAACATTATAAAAAAAAAAATTTCCTGGTGACTAGTTTTCATGTTCCTCATTGTTCTCCAAAATATTTTTTCTAATCGCATGTGCTTTGTTGTAAAACCTATCTTTCAATAGTTTTCAAAATATGAAAACATATATTCTAATTTCTTTTTATGGTAGCAGTAATGCACATAGCTTTAGATTGTAGCTTTTTTCTAACCATATTAACAGCAAGAAAAATATCATACCAAAAAACCATATTAAGCAAAAACTCAACTTTTAAATTTCTAATACATTAATCAAACTCTCCGCTCCACTCTCTGTCTTTGCATGATTATCACAAAATTCATATAATTTCGACAAAGCCAATCTTATTTGGAGACATTGAAATATAATGGCCATGACACTCTTCATTCGACTTTCTCAATCTTATTTTCTTATACGTTTTAAGTTTTACTTCTCAATTTTGGGTTTTGGCTAATGAAATGTTGGAGCTGTGAAAATGAAAGCACAGAGTTGGGGTTGTGTAAAGGAAATTATGTTAGGTTGTAAAAAAAAAGGGTGAAGGGTTGTTGGGGAATTCTGATAAATGTTTGGGCCCTCTTTATACTTTTCTCTATTTACACCCCCTATAGACTTGGCTATACACACTTTGTCTACAAATTGTTTTTTCCCCTACAAACATGATCCCTAGGTCATCGCACCCCATGTCTATGCCTAGCGTCGACCATGTTGTCTAGAGGGTACCGACAGTCCGACACCCAACCAACCTCCAAGGTACCTAAGAATTTACCATTCACTTATAAGCTCAACACTTATTAATCCACATTAAATATCTGTCAGCAAAAATATGTCTAATAAGCGTTGTCGCGTCATAAATGAGTAGATAACATAAAAATACGATCAATCAACTTGAGTTGGCCTGATAGTGTTGGCTTGAGATCTTGGAGTTTGTTCATCTCAATGTCTCAGGTTTGATTCTCACTGATGCAAATTTTAATTAAGGAAAAAAAATTAAGGACCAAATCTTATTTTTTTTGGTTTTGAATTTTAGTAGAGAATTATTTTGAAACGAAGTAAAAATTCAACTCTACCCTATTTTACCTTAACATGTTGTGGTTTTAATATTGACTTTCAAACAAAAAATTCACAATCGTCCCGAACCAGCCCTTGATTATCTAATTGTGTGAAGAAAAATAAAGTTATAAATTAAATATTTTAAATGAAGGATTAAATTGGAAGAAACTTATTGTGACAAACTCTATCTCATTGAGCTCCTTCGTCACAATTCTCTTTTAAGGGATCTTCTTCATCTTCTTCATAGTGATGCAACCGAAACTTTTTACTTGAGAGAATAACTCTTTTTTTTCTTTCTGTAGTTTTTCTTTATTTTCGTTGTTTTTTCTCTTTTAGCTTTGTAACAAAAAAAAAAAACTGTATCCCATTGAGATATGATAGCACTCCCAAATATGACATTTCAAAATCAAATCCCTCTATCATTCTTGGCCATTTTCATTTCATCACAACCAGTTACTCGGAGGTCATTAACATAGAGACACATCAACAACATAGGTAGAGATACTTACCTTTTGACATAGATACTTTGTTCACTGATGCACTTTTCAAGATTCAGTTGTTGTCAATTCTCATATTTTATTTCATGATCTAGGTGCCTATTTTAGAACATATAAAGCTTCTCTCAATATGTAAACTTTGTCCTCTTGACCTTTTATTTCATAACATGGGTTTTGCTTCACAAATACTTCATCCAATGGCCCATTAAAGAATGCAGTTTTTATACCAAGTTGATATATTGATCAACCCTTGTGACGTTGCCGTCACAAGTCTTAATGTCTCAATTCTTGCAACTGAAGTGAACACTTCATCAAATTCAAGATCATGCCTTTGTAGGAAGCTTTTGACTAGAAGTGACAGATGATAATTTTGGCCTTATACTTTGCAATCTCACCATTAGGCTTCGTTTTAATTTTGTAGACCCATTTCACATCAATTGGTCTTATTTACATAGGAAGTGACAGATGATAATTTTCTAGGAAGTGTACTAGTTCGTAAATAAATAGTAAATTCATAAAAGTTTGTCTCGATAGGAATCGTCTATTTATGATTAGGATATATGTCACCGGAGGGAATTTGCACATGGCAATTTGGGTAACTATAAACTATAAATCCAGTGTGAACCGATTACTTGATTTAAAGACATTTAAACAAACTAGTTAGGCCAATATCTTGGTCACTAATCTCTTTAACAATTAATGCTCCCTAATGTCTTAGGTGAGCTCATAACCCTTGAAGGCTTCGGAACACCGAATTAAGTACACAATTATCATTAATTTATTTCTAAAGGTAATCAATAATTGAGCGGTTAAAAAATAAAATAGGCCAAGCCTAGATTTTTTTTTTTTTTGTTGGTAGTGAGGCCAAGCCTAGATTAAGCCTTCTATTGTTCTTTCAAGACTTTTGAATGATTTATTTACTAAACTCGACTAAAATACACAAAAACTACTTACGTTTAGTCTAAAATGACTCTGAAAGTGGACTGAAAACTCTACATGATTTCATGTCATCAGTGACACAATCTCCTAATTCGTTTTTCTTTCAATTGACTTCAACTCCTCATCCATAGCCATTCTCAAATTTGGATAATCTAGAGCATCATAACAACTAGAAGATTCTAATTCAACAAGTAATGCAAAATGTGTCAAATCTCCATCTTCGTTAATTGCTGCATCAGATAGTACTTCATAATTGTTGAGCCATGTGGAAGTTTGTCTTGATCTATTATATATCCTCACTTGGTTTGCGGTTTTTTGTGCATTTGCAATTTCATCATCTTCTCAAGGTCTAGTATTGGTTGCAACACCATCTTCCCAATCCCATATTTTGGTTGCAACACCTTTCATGTTTGGATCATAAAAATTCTAAGCACAAGTTGTGAATCATATCCATTTAAAACCACTTCCTCATCTTGGTCATCAAGCTTTGTTCTATTTTCAGACGACTATAGAATAGGGAGCCAAAACTTTCTAAGATGACTCACATTAGTCATTTTCATTCCCTTTAACATGGTTCTATCCATGTTTAAGACGGTTTTGTTTCTTCTCTCAGCATCACCATTGTGTTGTGGAGTGTTAGGTGCGGTGAATTCATGTACAATTCATTCTTTTTCACAAAAATCTTGAAATTCATTGGACTTACACTACCTCATCCATCTTTTCTAAGCACATTAATATGAAAATTACTTTGGTTTTCTTCCGTTAATTTGAGGGGAATTAGTCACTTTAGTCCCTGAATGGGGAACGATTCGTCAATTTAGTCCCTGAATGCAGATAATATGCAAAACAGTCCCTGCATGGTCAATTTCAGGACTAAAGTGACTAACGAAGTCTACATTCAGGGACTAAATTGACTAACGGAGTCTGCATTCAGGGACTAAATTGACTAACAAAGTCTACATTCAGGGACTATTTTGCAATTTATCTGCATTCAGGGACTAAATTGACGAATCGTTCCCCATTCAGGGACTAAAGTGACTAATTCCCCGTTAATTTGAACTTCTTAAAAGTATCAAATACATCATTATTCCTCTTGATTTCTTTTTTTCTTGAAGGATATTCCTCTTGATTGTATAGCTCTACATTTTACTTGTAAATTCATCAATAAAGGAAACAAAATAGTTATTTCCACCTAGGGAAGTCTCTTGAAAAGTTCCACAAACATAAAAGTAAATCACTTCAAGTTTCTTTGATGATCTGATTGGAACTTCTGATTTAGAAGAGTTTCTGTGCCACTTGGCTTGACAACATTCTTGACTTATTTGGATCTAAATTTTGAAGGTTTTTTCCTTTGACGACGTGCCTTCAAGATCAATCTCTTTGAACTGTCAAACATCTTAATTTGGCCATGCTCTATCTTTACTGGAAATTCCTTTTCAAGAAATTGTCCTGGCTTAGTAAGTTGTTCTTCGTGTTAGATATAAAAAGCATATCATAGATGAACGATTGTTTGCCATCTCTTATTTGAATCAACACTTTTCCCACTCCTTTTGTAGTAATTGTGTTATTGTTAGTAAACTTTATCTCCCTCTTCACCTTTTCATCAATACTCACAAGCCATTTGATTTGAGAATCATGTGTCATGGTACCACAATTCATAACAATCATCATTTGAGTTGGTAGTACGTAGCCATCAATCATCATCTTGAATGGATTGCTCAGTCGTCTTTGCAATACTTTTTGTCTCTCACTCTCAACTCATGAGCTTCAAGTGAACATTGCAAATCTTCATGAATGAGAAATTGAAATGAAATAAGTGTTTAATCATGCGTAAAACATTGCACGATTTAGAAAACATCTTTAAAACCATTATCATGGAAATTCAAGAGTGCATTTCTAGGGGGAATTCAAGAATATTGGGCATCAATCCTAATCATTTTGGAAACATGCTATAGAGTTCTATAAGGGGGAATTCAAGAGTGCATTTCTAGGTTTTAGAAAGGGAAAATATTTCTATGAATTGAGTTTATTCATATTTGTAGGGAAGCTTCATCTTGAAAAACCCAAAGTTTCAGATTTTGTGTGTGTGTGTGTGTGTGTGTGGGGGGGGGGGCGGGAAGTTTTGAATTTGGTATTCAAAATTCTCAAGGATCTTTCATATCCACCATTTTTTAAGACGAAGATTAGAGTGGCTTTCACAACTTGATGAAAGAAATAATTGAATACTCTAATGTTCGTAAAAAATAGATGGATTAACTGATTGGATATCATCAATCACGGAATGGGATTTCTTGCTACATATGTGACCCGTCTAATTAAAACAAAGATTCCATATTGTTTTATTGTATTAAACTGAGTTTAAATTTGAACTATCCAACCTTAAATCAACGAATGCGATCTATTACAACGTGAAACTATGTGTAACATTTACATCAGGAAATCTAAATCCATCAATCACATGAATTTTTTTGTATCTCATATTTACATGGAGGGGAACACTTATGCAGATAGTTCGGCTAATGTAGGTTGCCTTAACAAGGAATAGATCAGAAACAAATTAGAAATGCCTAATTATAAATATGTTTCTTTTTGAAATGTGTAGACCTAGTTCCACTTTTCTTTTTGTATTTGATTTTGGTTTGGTGATGCATAATGCATTACTTTTGCTTAAAAAAAATGAATACTCTAATTACCATGTCGTGATCGTGATCCTTAGCCCTAAATCTAGTTGCATTCATTTAAGACACCATTGCATAATTTAATTTAATTTAAAGATAAGAAGAAGGTGGTGAGAAGTAAAACATATACTCTTTCTGAGAAGTAAAACATATACTCTCAAAAAAAATTTAATTTAATTTAACACACACACACAAAACTTAGAAGTAAAACATAAAACGCAAAATATATACTCTTTCTGAGAGACCAAATTTGTTTTTTTTATTAATTTTGAGGATGCTTTTTGGTGTTTCAGTTTGAAGCTAACATGAAATTTTTGTTTTACTTCCTAATATAATATGGCTTCCATCGTGAAAGTTTAATGTTTGGGGAGTCAAATTTGGTCTTGTGTGATTTTTGATAAGTAGCATATCATATTCTTTTGACAAATGAAAAAATGTTTTCATGTTGCTGAGTATGAGGGAAGTGCGTTTTATGCTATTATGGATTTATGGTGACGAATGATAATGAGCTCTCTGAGAACTTTTAGAGATAGTAAATCAATTAAATTATCAAATCACATAATGAAACTTATATAAATTTTGGTATGACTACTATCGTTTTACTTAGTTTTGTTGGTTTTGATTCGGCCCGCCCAATTTTTTTTGTTTTGTTTTCTTTTTTATTAATAATATATAGGAGGAGATGCATTTGACACATGATATTTTGGAGTGTCAGCACAGTTGGAATTTGAAAACATCATTTTATGATGACCGCCATGATTAATGCATATCTCATTCACCATTTATAGAAAAATTATGATCAATCCATAAAATGCTAGGAACGGGCCTGCGAAGCTGCCACCGTTATGCTCAACGTACAAAAGAATAGAAAAATAGCAATTTTTCAATTCCTGTCAAACATGAAAGGTCTCTCTATAAGAATGAATAGTAGCAAGATATTGAATGATGAAGTTGGCTATAAATACAAGCTTTCTCTCAACAAAGAAAGCATGAATTTTAAGTGAATCATAAGCCTATATACATATCTCAATATCAAAGACTCTTATGAGGCTCAATTATATTCAAGGATCACCATCCTAAGAGTACTTTGTAAAACAACATTTCATCCTCTTAGTAGTGTGAAGTTGTAAATTTGATCCAAATATCAAAGTGTACTTTGATTGTATATCCTCAAACTTGTCAAAACTTGAGTGATATTGTAAGCTTGCTAAAACTAATTATATCAATGGTGTAAGCCTCGTGATAGTTGTTTGTATATCCTCAAGCTCTTTAAAACTTGAGTGATGGTGTAATCTTGTTGAAGCTACTAATATCAATGGTGTAAGCATGGTGAGGCTAAGAGAATACATATTATTGCATATTGTAAAAAGGAGGAAGAAACTCCTAAGAACTAGTGGATAATCTCACAAAACTGTGGGGACTGGACTAACGTACATTGGGAGAACTAGGATAACTTCTCTGTGTGAACTCTCTTAAATTTTTCTCTCTACATTTTGCTTTATTTATTCATATATTGCATATTATATATTATGTTTACTAATAATTCTACTCCAAGAAAATCTTGAGAGTTTTATTTATAAGATCAGAGAAAATTTTAAAGGGTCACAATTCAACCGCCCATTCTTGTGACATTTACTTCTACTTCAAATATATTAGTACTTATGTTAGTTTTTAGGTCTGAACCTTTGTTCTTGTTTATTTTGAATTTTGAAAATTACCTTGAAAAATACCACCGAAGATATTACTAGATTGAGTTGTGGACTTGATTGCTGTTTTTAAGATGTTCTGTGACAATGTCTATTATTGTGCAAGATAAAGTATCAACCACGATGTCCTCAAGACAAAACAACCCATATCACTGTATCGTTTTACTATTGCATATAGTAGAAAACTGTTTTAGAATTACACCTTTAAATATGTCTATTGTCACCACTCAAATATTGTATAAATACCACTCAATATCGAAAGGGACATTAGAAAGAAAATAGAAGAAAAGAACAGGTCGATAACTCAATAGCTGAGGAGGAGAAGAGATGAAAAGTTTCAATAACTCAACACTTTTTGGGGTGTCAAATAAACTAAACGATCGTCTATTTATGGAGGAACTTCACACAAAACACGCATGCACAATTAATTTTAACATTTTGCTCAATCCTCAAGCCCATGCCCGACCAAACAACGGTGAGTGTGATTTATGTTAATCCGCCGCACGGCCGGCCCTAGAAAAAAAATTACGATATGGGGTGTATATAGAAATATTTGGTTTTTTGGGGGTGTGTATAGGAAAGTTTACTGAAAGGTTGTGCTGAAGCCTGTTAATGTTTATGGCCCTTTTGTCTCAACTTGCTATATATACCCCCTTATATACAAAGATTTCTATATACACCTTCCCTATAAAAAATTTAGTTTTTCTTAATAATGTGCCAAAAATATTATTATCGAATAAATTTGTGATATTTTTTTGGGTCCTTTGTTTCTAATAATGTGATTTTAAATATATTGGTCATATTTATTATCCAAGAAATTGAGAATTTTATAACAAAACAAATTATATTTTAGTTCAAAATAAGTCTACTGTAGAAATTAATCTTAATGTTGTCTTTCAAATGTTCTAAAAAATTAAACTATATCATTATGCTAAATCATGTGAGATGAATTTATGATCATGTGGCCCACTCATCTTTTTTTTTTGTTTTTTTGTTCTTTTTTGATAATAAAAAGCGGGGAAAAAACGAAAAGAAGACTTGATAAAATCACAACAATGAGCTAAAAAAAATTATGATGTATTATGTAAGGGGCCCTTTTCTCATATTATGCCTAAAGCCTGTAAAACTCTAGGAACGGCCTGATCCGCCGGTGTCACTCTGTTCCCAAAAGTGGATGTCCAAAGGCACACCCTTGAGAGTTCCTCTCATACTATATAAACACTACCAATGTGTGTAATCTGTTCAACGTGGAACTTCCATTTTTTTCAATTCATATTAGACTAATTGTAAGTTTGAAGGCTTGTGTTTAGTCGTCCAACTTCCTTTCAATTCCCAATTTGTGTTCCAACGATCCCCCACGTAAAACTTGTTTAATATTCTTTAGCACAACGACCAAACTACATGCTTCGAACAACTTTTAATTACAAAGAGAATGTTTGTTTTCCCGTGTAAAAGCTCTTAAACTAATTTGAAACGAAGTATATACTACTCCCTCCGTTTCAAAATACATGTCCATTTTAGAGAAATTGCAGTAACCAAGGAGAAGCTAGTTTGACACAAAAGTTCCTATTATACCCTTGTCTTTGATTTTCTCCATTTTACATTTATTTACCCCATCTCATAATTACTTCCAATACCAATACCAAAATTAATTAAAGTCAATCATCCTTCAATACCAACACATTCTGGCAATACCAATACATACGGTTCATCTAGTAAATCACATTGTTTTTGCTACTGGATATTCATTCAAATCTAGATATTCATTCAAATCAAATCAAAACCACAATCTGCCTTTATATTTAAGTCAAAATCCTTTGTTGCTTTTGAAGATGCTTCTCCACAATCACCATGTTTTTGCATTCTATCATCTTGTAAGGTTATGTTTGTGTCACTTTGTAACCCATCAAAAGAGTCTTCAACCCTTTCATATTGTATGCTGTCGAAAGAGTCTTCAACTCTTTCATTTTGCAAATCTTCAACTTTCACAAACTTTCCATTGTTTTCTATTTTTTTTTTGTAGTTTTAATTATAAAATTTGCTATTTTTATAAACAAATTAGAGAGTCCAATTAATTAAGAGTAGTTAGTTACGATGGATTAGAGTAAGTAGTCATGGGAAAATAATTTCTTGGGAGAGTGCATCCACTTAAAATTGGGTCAACATTTATTAGTGGAAAATAATTATTGTGGAGAAAATCTAGAATCTAATTAATTGGTATACAAGGGTATAATAGACAAATTGTATCCTAAAACTATCAAATGAACATGTATTTTGAAACAAAAATTTTCTCTAAAATGGACATGTATTTTGAAACGGAGGGAGTAATATTTATGTAAACAAAGGTTCAATAACCTTTTCAGAACCTTAATTCTTTATTGCCAAAAGGATAATCGTTCATTTACGCATCTATATAATATAAATTTACGGCCGATTCCATAGCCCTTTATGGAAATGTTTTTTCTCCTCCTATTCTTATGACACGTGGCACTCTCATCCTATTCTTTTTTCAAATACTCTCACCACATTCATCCTCACAAAATACTCTCACCACATTCATCCTCACAAATTTGTATTTATTGTTTATGTATAAAAGGAAGTTTTACAATTTCAAATTCTAATATGCTTCAAATTTCAAATCAAACATTTCCTATTCATTCAAAAAATACGAATTCCAAATTATTGTTGATTTATTTTGTGAAAACGTATGCTTTATATTTGTAAAAATAATTAAATGTTTTTTCTTTCTGCTAAACGTTTCGTATTTTAGAAATACAAATACAAAAGGAAGTTTTACAATTTCAAATTCTAATATGCTTTTTTTGAATAATCAAATAATTTAAATTAATATATTTGAATTCATATATTAAAATAAAACAAGTAATATCTAATTAAGATACGATTAATGAAATAATTATTTAAATATCAAAGAGATGAAATAATTGATATATGTCAAATAATAAAAATATGATTTGATTTGTCAAAAAAAATGATTTGATAAAAGTGTAACTTTTTAAAATAATTTAATTAGATTTGGTAGTAACCATTAATTTGTTATATTTGAATAATCAAATAATTTAAATTAATATATTTGAATTCAGATATTAAAATAAAACAAGTAATATCTAATTAAAATACGATTAATGAAATAATTATTTAAATATCAAAGAGATGAAATAATTGATATATGTCAAATAATAAAAATATGATTTGATTTGTCAAAAAAAAAAATGATTTGATAAAAGTGTAACTTTTTAAAATAATTTAATTAGATTTGGTAGTAACCATTAATTTGTTATATAATTTAACTAGATACATTTTACTTGGTACCCAAAAAAATAATATTTGGTTATTTTGTTAAGGTCATGTATGATACAAATATTTACTAGACTAAAAAGTATACGTTATTTTTGTCAAAGGATAAATTCCACCACAATTAAATTTTTTAATAAAACGCCGATTATCGCAAAAAAAAAAAAAGAGGACGAAAACCCCATGTTTTTCTTATTAGATATTTCTATTTTTGGTAGAATCATGTAATTTAATTTTGGTTGAAATACAAAAAGAAAAATATTAAATGCTATTAAATTGGTTCCTCTTTTTTTTTTAACATAAATTGATTCCTCTTTTTTTTGGCAATAATATAAATTGATTCTATTTAATGGTCTTGCTAAAATAAACATTGAACCTTCCCTAAAAAAATAAAGTAAGCCTTAAACCAAAAAAAAAATTAGGAATTGCTTAATAGCTAAAAAAAATAATATTTCAAGACCTTTCCTCTAAAATCGCAAAAACCGTTGAACATATTTCACCAAAATTTTTTTAATGAATTTCGTTCAATTGTTCAATGTTTGTTTTATGAAAGAAAAAGAAAATCGGATACTTTATTTTAGGACAGAAAAAATTGGAATTGGAGGTATTTAATTTGAATTGAAAACGTATTGATAGATCTCTGGCAAGTGCACCAATAACTATCGAAGTAGTAAAAATATCGTTCCCACGAGGACTGTTTTTAACTTCAATTATTCAATTTCGTTATAAAAGTAGGATGTATAAAAGTTTATTTTGTTTTGCCACTAGGCAGTAGATTTGGTTTGATTTTAAGAAATCAAATAAAAAAGTAAAGATTTGATTAAGAAAATAGGAGAGAGATGAGATCAGGTCTTCGAATCCTCTATGTTTCCCCTAATTGGTTACTGCACCTATTATTACTAATGATTCTCTAGTTTCACGATAGTTAACAAATTAGCCCTAATCAATCCCTTGAGTTAGGACCCTCTTTTTAAACTACAGCCCCTAATTCCTTAGGTGGTCTAATAATCATCAAAGGTTTAAGCACGTTAACCTAATATCACTAACAAACGATTATCCATTCCTAGACTAACCATGTTTATTAGAACAATTCAATTAGGTCTAAGTCGAAAGCTATGGTCAGTAGTCATTCGATCTCACAAAATCATGTTTATATTTGATCAGGATATAAAAAGCAGTAAGAACAATTGAATTGAATGAAAACTAGAATATCATTAATAAGTAATAGAGTTTCACAGCAACATATGATCAATTAGGGTTACATAGGTTCATCTCCGACCTAATCTCTAAGAGATTTAGCTACTCATAATTGAGTTTACAAATAGCATAATCAATGAAAGAATTAAAACATACATAAACTGGGTTAGAGATGATGAAATCCTCTCCGCTGCAGCCTTCTGGGTGTTAAAATCGCACTTTCGTTCTCCAAAATCGTAACCCTTGTTCTTCAGATTGAGTGCAGTATTTATAGAAGTCATGGGCCTGACCCATCAAAATCGCGCCGCGCCTTGTTAATTGGCGTGCCGCGATTTCCCTCAAACAGGGAGGATGTAATTTTTCTTCTAAAATCGCAGCACGGCTTGAAATTGGCGTGGCGCGATTTCCTTCGAACAGACTTCAAATTTTAAGCTTTTTGCACTCCAGAACAGTATAAATTGCATGAGAACTCTATCAAAATGTCACAATAAGTCCCTAATATTACGTAATGACAGAATGTCATCACAACCCCAAACTTAAACCATTCCTTGTCCTCAAGGAATTTGCTTGCAACAGTGACAAACGACAGTAAAATAACAGTTACCTGACAAAACGATAGTACCCAAAAGTTCATTCTCCTTCTAGCTAAAGATGAGCTAGTTTGACTTGTTCGCATCCACCAATTCACAACTCCACGCAACAATTTGAAATAGGGTTCTACCAGTCGACATGCAGGTCTACATATTACCATATGCTTGAAAAGTTTCTAAACATCAATCAAAGTCAATATCATTACACACTTTTGAGGTCTTTAGGGTTATAACGGGGCTTAGGTGAAAGGTGGGATATATTTGGATAAGTAGGCTACACAAAATTTGAGTTAGGCATTCCTACGGAAGTTAAAGCACAAAGTTCAATCCTTCATTCATTCACCTTGTGGAAATACAATCAATGCAAAGGTACTAGAGAATACTTTTAACATTTAGGGACAATCGAGTTTGAAGTTACTCGGATTTTAAATGTTTTGTCCCTTTTTCATCATTCAATTTCTTTTTTTTTTTTTTTTGATACACCATTTTTGTGTATATATTGCATGACAATTTCATATTTCTTTCATTTTTTTGTTCTCTTATTCTCTAGTACCCCCACCCCAAACTTAGTTGGTTGCAAATTCCAATAGCAACCCCAAACTTAATCTTTAGCAACATTCTACAATGCCTTAACTCAGAAATTCATTAAGGGACAAGTCCTAAAAGTCTCTAGGCTTGTAATGTAGTTTGTCACCGAACAAAAAGTTCTAATCCTACCGGCTCACAATTGGTTAAGAAAGGATAAATTCAATCAATATCAGGGTAGGCTTCAAAAAGGCTCACAGGACCAAGCACTTTTGCCTCAGTGTGTAATTGACAAAGACCAATCAATAATAGAGAAACAATGCAAGTTCTAGAAATGTAGTTGCATGGAAAACTAATCTAAATATAAGTAAATTGAAAAACAAGATTTGGCAATGAACCTTATGGCTGAGATTTCTGGGAGTATGTGACTACCTAGCAACGCCGTACACTTCGCCTTTGAATCAAGTCACCCCTCCTTTAGAACTTTTGGAATACCGTTTCATCAAACAACTGTTACTAAACTGGAATAGGTCACATGAAACAAAACAAATTCATTAATAAAACAAGTGCAGGAGCAATTACAATAGGGAAATAAGTTCAATGGACTTTGACATTAAAAAGAAAATAAAAACTGAATGTATTGAAAAACAAAGTAAATCTAGTGGGTTGCCTCCCACCCAGCGCTTCTTTATCGTCACTAGCTTGACTGCTAAGGATCCTCAGAGGTCCTTCAGAATGAGTGCCACCCTTCCTTTAGGTAGGTCGCCACCTAGGTATGGTTTAACTCTTTGTCCATTAACTTTGAAACTTCGATCTCCTTCAGGTGTCACTAGTTCAACAGCTCCATATGGTGACACACTTTTGACCAAGAATGGTCCAGACCATTTTGACTTGAGCTTCCCAGGAAACAGCTTCAACCTGGAATTATACAACAAAACTAGTTGTCCACAGTTAATATCCCTAGGCACTAAGTTTTTGTCATGATACCTTTTTGTCCTGGCTTTATAGATGAGGGCATTTTCATACGCTCTAAGCCTCATCTCCTCAAGTTCATTAAGTTTCAAAATTCTTTTCTTACCAGCGGCTACTTGATCAAAATTCAAGGCCTTAATGGCCCAATAAGCTTTATGTTCCAGCTCGACTGGAAGATGACATGCCTTCCCATATACTAACTGATAGGGTGAGAACCCAAGATGGGTCTTAAAGGCTGTCCTATATGCCCACAGTGCGTCATCTAATTTCCTAGACCAATCTTTCCTATTTGACGCAACTGTCTTCTCCAGAATCTGTTTCAGCTGTCGGTTTGAAACCTCTGCTTGACCACTAGTTTGTGGGTGATAGGGAGTTGCAACTTTGTGCTTAATGTTATACTTTTTGAGCACATTTTCAAGAAAATTATTGCAAAAATGCTTCCCCCCATCACTGATCAATACTCTAGGAGTTCCAAACCTAGTGAAAATATTCTTTTGAAGGAAGTTGACAACCGTTTTGGCATCATTAGCAACACATGGTATCGCTTCAACCCACTTTGTGACATAATCAACACAGACTAGAATATGGAGATAAGAGTAAGAGGGAGGGAATGGTCCCATAAAATCAATACCCCAACAATCAAATGGTTCAACTTCAATGATTCCTTTTAGGGGCATTTCATTCCTCTTTGATATGTTACCTGTCCTTTGGCATTTGTCACATCTTGTGACGAAGTCGTGGCAATCTTTGAAAAGGGTGGGCCACCAGAATCCACTTTGCAAAATTTTTGCAGCTGTTCTTTCTCCACTGTGGTGGCCTCCATAAGCTGAGCTATGGCAGTGCCACATGATACTATGTGCTTCCTCACCTGCAACACAACGTCTAATCAAACCGTCAGTACCTACCTTAAACAGATAAGGGTCATCCCACAAGTAGTGGTTTGCATCTTTGAAGAACTTTTTCCTCTGAGGGTAGGTTAGATCATCAGGAACTATGTTGCCGGCCTTAAAGTTTGCCATGTCAGCAAACCAAGGTCTTTCTCCAATAGCAAACAGCTGTTCATCGGGGAACTCGGCCTTGATGGCCTTCTCCTTCTTCGTTACCTCGTCATTCTCCAGCCTTGAGAGGTGGTCAGCTACCACGTTCTCGACTCCCTTCTTGTCACGAATTTCAAGATCAAATTCTTGCAATAATAGGATCCACCTCAACAGTCGAGGCTTTGAATCCCCTTTTGTTAAGAGATATTTGAGAGCTGCATGATCTGTAAAAACAATGACTTTGGAGCCTATTAGATAAGAACGAAATTTTTCCAATGCAAAGATTACCGCAAGCAATTCCTTTTCAGTTGTGGAATAGTTAACTTGATTTTCATTTAAAACCTTGCTTGCATAGTAAATTGCATGAAAAAATTTGTTCTTGCGTTGGCCTAGGACTGCACCAACAGCATAATCACTTGCATCACACATAAGTTCAAAAGGTAAATCCCAATCGGGTGCAATGATTATTGGTGCAGTTACCAACTTGTTTTTAATCAAAGAAAAAGCATTTAGACATTCAGAGTCAAATTTAAACTCGTTTTCTTTGACCAAGAGGTTACAGAGGGGTTTGGAAATTTTAGAAAAGTCTTTTATGAACCGCCGATAGAAACCGGCATGCCCCAAGAAACTCCTCACTCCTTTAACATTGATTGGTGGAGGAAGTTTCTCTATAACCTCTATCTTAGCTTGGTCCACTTCAATGCCTTTAGCACTTATCTTATGCCCCAAAACTATACCTTCGGTTACCATAAAATGACATTTTTCCCAATTCAAAACAAGGTTAGTTTCGGTGCATCTTTTAAGTACAGCATTTAAATGGAACAAGCATTGATCAAAAGACTTACCAAAAACAGAAAAGTCGTCCATAAATACCTCAATGTTCTTCTCTATCATATCAGAGAAGATGGAAAGCATGCACCTTTGAAAGGTTGCCGGCGCATTACACAGCCCAAAGGGCATCCTTCGATAAGCAAACACACCGAATGGACAAGTGAAGGCAGTCTTTTCTTGATCTTCCGGAGCCACTGCAATTTGATTATACCCTGAATACCCATCCAAGAAGCAATAAAAGGCTTGGCCAGCCAGTCTCTCAATCATTTGATCCATGAATGGTAATGGAAAGTGGTCCTTTCTTGTTGCGGTATTCAACCTCCGGTAGTCTATACACATTCTCCAACCAGTGACGGTGCGGGTGGGTATCAATTCATTTTTTTCATTTGCTACCACCGTCATTCCTCCTTTCTTGGGTACCACATGAACTGGACTTACCCATGAGCTATCTGAGATAGGGTAGATCATACCTGCATCTAGTAACTTCAGCACCTCTTTCTTTACCACTTCCTTCATTGTTGGGTTAAGTCTCCTTTGAGGTTGAACCACCGGTTTGTATTCAGCCTCCATGTGTATTTTATGCATGCAATAAGCTGGACTAATACCCTTTAAATCAGAAATGTTCCACCCCAAAGCTCCTTGATTGTCTCTTAACACCCTCATCAATTTTTCTTCTTCCAAAGGTGTCAAGGTATTGCTGATGATTACTGGTTTAGAGGCATCCTTAGTGAGAAAAACATATTTCAAGTGAGAAGGGAGTTCTTTTAATTCTAGATTTTTCTCTCCTTCTCCACTCAAAATAGGGGCATCTATAGAGTGCTTACCCATTAATTCTTCTGTTTTTACCGGACCCAACTCTTGCTTGCTTGCTGCTAGTTGCTTCACACAATCACTTACTTCAAGATCTTCATCATCTTCACCTTTTTCTATAGAATTCACAATTGCACGTTCAAGAGGGTGTGTTGGTTGATGTTCACAAGAGTCATCTTTAACTATTTCTTCAACAATGTCAATCCGGTAACACTTGGGATTTTCATCTTTGTGCTTCATGGCCTCAAATATATTAAACACTACTTGCTCCTTATGGAATCTCAACATTAGCTCTCCTTTCTCAATGTCAATCAAAGCACGGCCAGTTGCAAGGAAAGGTCTTCCTAGAATGAGTGGCATATCCTCATCTTCAGCCATATCTAAGATCACAAAATCTGCTGGAAATACCAAGTCATTAACCTTGACTAGCACATCTTCAAGTATACCGAAAGGATAAGAGATTGACCGATCAGCTAAAGTAATGGTCATTCTTGTTGGTTTTGGTTCCCCACACTTAAGCTTCTTCATCATTGAAAGAGGCATCAGATTTATACTTGCTCCCAAGTCACATAAAGCTCTTCCAATGTCTACCGGTCCAATTGAACAAGGGATAGTAAAAGCACCAGGATCCTTCAGCTTAGGTGGCAGCTTCTTTTAAAGAATAGCACTACAATTCTCAGAAAGTGCTATGTTCTCATCATCCTTAGGCTTCCTTCTTTTGGTTAACAAGTCTTTCATGAACTTAGCATACAACGGCATTTGATCAAGAGCTTCACCGAAAGGAATATTTACCTGAAGTTGTGAGAAAAGTTGCATGAACTTCTTGAATTGGCCTTCATCCTTTTCTTTCTTCTTCGAAAGGTGAGGGTATGGAAGCTTCACATATGATGGAATAACCTGTGGTTTGTCTCCATCTTTCAAAATTTGACTCTTCGACTTCCTCAAGATTGAATCTTCATCAATTAATTTCTCACTTTTTTCTCCCTCTATTTTTTTCTTCCTTTCGTTTTCAACTTCTCCATGATCATTTTCTTTTTCAACTACACCCTCATCATTCTTTTCAACTACATCATTCTCCTCCACCTCAACTACTTCATCAACCTTCTTTGGAGCTTTTGGAACTAAAGGTGTCAAAACCTTTTTGCTCCTCAGTTCAATAGCATTGCAAGACTCATTCTTAGGGTTATCTTTAGTGTTACCTGAGAATCCGCCTTTGTTTTGTTCAGCCAACTGCTTAGCTAATTGCCCCAGTTGAGTTTCAAGCATCTTCCTAGAAGCTTCATTGTTCTTTCTTTCAGCTTCTTGACTCTTCTTCATCTCTTCAAAGTTGCCTTGAGTCATCTTCATGAAGTTCATCATAGTTTCCTCAAGAGCGGATGGCTTCCTTTGTTGTTGTTGAGGAGGAGTGAGCATCTGAGAGTTCAAAGCATTGTTATTTGAGTAGCTTAGATTTGGATGCTTATTAATGCCTGAATTGTAGTATTGATTCTGCCTTTGATATCCTCCCATGAAGTTAGCTTCTTCACTTGATCCTTCCGGAACACATTCACCGTTGGGATGTTCTTCACCACATAAGTCACACTTGATTGCAGCTACTTGTTGTTGCTTATGAGCCAAAGTGAAGCCTTGAAACTCCTTAGTTAGAGCTTCGATTTGTTTGTTCATAGCTGCTTGGTTAGCAAGGATAGCAGTTTGTTCACTCAACCCAAACACTCCTCTTTCTTTCTTTTTAGCTTGATCACGATACTCATTGCCAGCCATGTTTTCAATTAGAGCTTGAACTTCATGATCAGTTTTACTTTTGAGACTACCTCCCGCGGAAGCATCTAAGAACATTCGAGTGTTTGGTGTTACCCCCTCAGTGAAGATTTGGAGGTATTGCTTCTCGGTGAACTCATGATTAGGGCATCTCTTGAGAAGCAAATTGAATCGCTCCCAAGCATCATATAATGATTCACCTTCTCCTTGCTTGAAGTTAGAGATCTCCATCTTCTTGTCCCAATACTTAGACATAGGGAAGTATTTCTCCAAGAACTTCAGCTCTAACTCTTCCCATGTTTGGACAGTCCCGTTTGGAATTGTTAGCAACCAATCTTTTGCTCTTCCCGTCAAGGTGAAAGGAAACAGCCTTAGCTTCTTTTGTGCTTCAGTCACGGTGGCTGGTTGCACACAAAACTCACAGGTTTCAGCAAAACGGCTCAAGTGTTCATGAGGACTCATAGCTTCAGTCCCATCGAATTGCTTGTCCCTCAAACCATTGAGGACAGTTGTCTTGATGTCGAACGCTACGGGGTTAGCTGGTTGAAAAGTGTGGGTCAGTTGACCGCGATGAGTGGCTAACCCGTAGTCTCCAAGCTTAGGTCTTGGTGGTACAACTCCTTCTCCTTCCATCGTTGCAGATTTAGGAGAAGAGATTGTTTCAGATTCACTTGAGAGTTGCTCCGGTACTTGTTCTCGAACACCCGGTGGAACGGATTGAGCTAACCTTTGCGATCGGACAGCTTTCCGAAGTGCTCTAGCAGTTCTTTCAATCTCCGGATCGTACTCTAAGTCGTCAGAGCTCTGTTTACCTCGCATAAACAGCAAAATACCTTAGTAGCACTGCACAACGCAAAGTAATCAAGTGAATATGAAAACAGAAAAATAAAAATAAAAAAAAAACAGAAAATTAAATTGCAAAAACCCTAAATTATAACGTAATTGCCTTGTTGAAATAATTCAACAGTCCCCGGCAACGGCGCCAAAAACTTGATAGATCTCTGGCAAGTGCACCAATAACTATCGAAGTAGTAAAAATATCGTTCCCACGAGGACTGTTTTTAACTTCAATTATTCAATTTCGTTATAAAAGTAGGATGTATAAAAGTTTATTTTGTTTTGCCACTAGGCAGTAGATTTGGTTTGATTTTAAGAAATCAAATAAAAAAGTAAAGATTTGATTAAGAAAATAGGAGAGAGATGAGATCAGGTCTTCGAATCCTCTATGTTTCCCCTAATTGGTTACTGCACCTATTATTACTAATGATTCTCTAGTTTCACGATAGTTAACAAATTAGCCCTAATCAATCCCTTGAGTTAGGACCCTCTTTTTAAACTACAGCCCCTAATTCCTTAGGTGGTCTAATAATCATCAAAGGTTTAAGCACGTTAACCTAATATCACTAACAAACGATTATCCATTCCTAGACTAACCATGTTTATTAGAACAATTCAATTAGGTCTAAGTCGAAAGCTATGGTCAGTAGTCATTCGATCTCACAAAATCATGTTTATATTTGATCAGGATATAAAAAGCAGTAAGAACAATTGAATTGAATGAAAACTAGAATATCATTAATAAGTAATAGAGTTTCACAGCAACATATGATCAATTAGGGTTACATAGGTTCATCTCCGACCTAATCTCTAAGAGATTTAGCTACTCATAATTGAGTTTACAAATAGCATAATCAATGAAAGAATTAAAACATACATAAACTGGGTTAGAGATGATGAAATCCTCTCCGCTGCAGCCTTCTGGGTGTTAAAATCGCACTTTCGTTCTCCAAAATCGTAACCCTTGTTCTTCAGATTGAGTGCAGTATTTATAGAAGTCATGGGCCTGACCCATCAAAATCGCGCCGCGCCTTGTTAATTGGCGTGCCGCGATTTCCCTCAAACAGGGAGGATGTAATTTTTCTTCTAAAATCGCAGCACGGCTTGAAATTGGCGTGGCGCGATTTCCTTCGAACAGACTTCAAATTTTAAGCTTTTTGCACTCCAGAACAGTATAAATTGCATGAGAACTCTATCAAAATGTCACAATAAGTCCCTAATATTACGTAATGACAGAATGTCATCACGTATCATTAGACAATATCAAAAATATGATTTCAGTTGATTCTATTTAGCGGACCTGCTCTAAAAAAAATAAGCCTTAAACCAAAAAAAAAATTGAAATTGCTTAATAGATAAAAAAAATTATTTCAATACCTTTCCTCTAAAATCACAATGGCCAAACGAGATTATATCAATAAATTGGCAATGTTATTAAAAAAATTCCCAACATCATTCAATCAATGTGTATCTCTTCTATTAAAAAAAATATCGCAGGAATAATGCAAAAAAAAATATTACATATGTGTATCTCTACATTTTGTTATTAACACGGTTCAAATATAATTTGATTTTTCAAATCATTATTTTTTATTATTTTATATTAGTTTTTATTTTCATTCATAAGAATTTCAATTCACACGTTTTACTTTGATAGTACACGTGACAACCTTATATTGAAAGGTGCATTTAATATTTTATTTCATATACACATCAAAATGTTATTTGCTAAAATTCGGAGGAGTATTTAATGTACCAAAATGACAGCCGAAAATTTACATATGAAATTACTCTAATGAACCGAAAGTTTTGGAGGAGTATTTAAACTTCTATTTTTATTCTTAAAAAAAAAATATCCCCACTCTATTATATTTTCCAAGAATTTTTTTTAAAAAAAGTGTTCAGTATGAAAAAATAATGTTTTTATTTTGATATTAGAAATTTATATTTTATACACATTTAAATTTTAAAAAAAAATGACATTTTATGGGCGTTAATAATAATTGATTAAGACTTTGATTATAATTAATTGCATAAAGATTGATTTCAATTTTAGTTAAAAAAACAACCGTAAATATGGCTATAGTAAAAAAAGTCTTAACAAAAAAGCATAAATCACTCTCTCAAAAAAAAAAACATAAATCATGGAACATACGTTATTCCAAGACTCTACTTTGTTTTTACAAGTATTTATATATTTTTATAAAAAAAATAATTTGTTTTTATTGTGTACTCTTGATGTGGAAAAAAAATATGCGCTTTATAAAAAATAATTGTGCATTCTTCAAAAAAAAAAATTGTACATATTTAATTAAATAATTATTCATTTGATTTTTTAACACATTTAAATTATAATATTAAATCTAGATCGACACAGGGTTAAAAAAACGATACGTAAATAAAAAATCTTTATTATATGTTTTTCGTTTTTCGCAATCAATATATTGTTATAATAAAAAAAATTGTGACTTTGATTATTTCAAATTAAAAGACTAATATATCATGAGTATGTGTATGAGTTTGTTTCAAAAATTAATGTATAATTTATTCCCAATTATTGCATCCATTAATCAATGGAATAATTTTTGTGGTTATTTGGTGTTTTTTGGCTATAAATATTGCTTTTGAAGCTCATGTTTTCCACACCATTTTTCAGATCATCTCTAATTTCATACAAGAATTTTAAAATAGTTTTCAAAATTCATCTTTCAATGTATTAATTTTTTTTTCTTATTTTCATAGATCTGTCTCCAAAAATTGATTCTATTTTTTATATTTTCCACGGGTACAACAATTAAACTTATTTCACTCTAATTTTCTTTCTTTCAGCTGAACATATGGAAATTCAGCATATGGAAACCTATTTCACCTTCTCTTTAGGTGTTCAAAATGTGGATCTCGAAGAACGAATTTGATGAAATATGATGCACACGATGACTACTTTTTTTTTAAAACTATTCATGCACTTAATTTTAGAGCTACGATTTGTATTGTTGATCATATTTTACATTTCAAATAGCAATGTTTCTTTTGCTCACCGACTATGTTATGATTTTAATATTGATTAAAATCATATTGAATATTATAGATAGTTGTTGTTAACTTGCTTTGTGTAATTAGGAAATTAGAGTGGACACTATCCTTTTTTATTGATTTAATTTCTTTGATGAGTGTTGTATCATATATATGACTTTTTTTTTCCTATTATCTTCATCCCTTTACCACAACAATGTTGCTAAAATTAAATATACAGATAAATATTAACACCTAAAAAGATGAATATAATATCCCTAAAAAAAGAGATAAATATAGTAGGCCATCATGATAAAAAAAAACAAATTATATATATGTAAAAAAGGTTTTTTGAAGTAATATATGTAAAAAAAAGTTACTTTCTTAATTTCTGATAATCTAAACTCTCAAATAATAATTTTGAATGATAATGATTTTTTGTGCTGACCCTCCAGTTTCTATGGAAGGTCTATGATAGTATGGAGTTTGACCTGAGTCTAAGTAAAATTTAACCAATAATGGTCTCACAATAATTTCAAAAATCAATTGACTCATTAAACAAAAGAAGCTATTGGCTTAAGACAAAACATAATTGCTATGAGCAGATCTTTTGAGCATTTAATTGCAGACACATATACTCAATAGATATTATATTTTTGGTATAATATCAAAGGAGTAATTTGCTTTTTATCATTTACAAATAAGGATTACGGATTCAATCTCACATGGTCCAATACATGGTAATATTTATAAGTTTTATACAAGTAAGTATAAAATGCCTAAAAAAAAGCAAGAATAATTATTATTTTTCGATAATCATTAAGAATAATAAATGACAAATTTTATCAATTTTTTTAATAAAAAAACGAAAATAACTAAAGGATTCACATCTACCACTGCTTATAATGATTATTTTTTTTTAGAAATATTCATAATGAACTTGTGGACAATTGTCATGTGTAGACATTCAAGGATTTATTAGTAAATCATATGTATATTGGCTACAATAATATGATGTGTACCACTTTCTTATCGTGTTGTGTTGTTGGTGTAAATATTTATTCTTTGGAAAAGCATTTTAAGAATCTCAAGTTCTATATATGGTCTTCGTTGTTCACCATCAAACAATAAAGATTTGTTTTCAAACTGATGAAGAAATACAAATATTCAAAAGGACCATAAAAAAAACAAATGATATTAATGTAATAAAAAATTTCTAAATCATTAATCACATTTTAATATTAATGAAGATATTCTCCTTAATGAGAGGGCTGTGGTTATATATATATATATATATATATATATATATATATATATATATATATATATTTCGTTAATGAGAATCATATTTTAAAAAATTTCTAAATCATTAATCACATTTTAATATTAATGAAGATATTCTCCTTAATGACTACTTTACTCCTATACAGGTAATGAGAATCACATTATTTAAATGATTTAATTTTGTTTAAATCGATTTAATATCATTAATAAAATACCTTAGATATTTAATGGAGAAATAAAGGAGAATCACGTGATTTTAATGCATTAATCACATATAAACTGGTTTTAATCTTTACAAATATTCGACTTACTTGAGACATTTTTATCAGTTTTGTTAAATAAATTTTATACAAACATAATTTTAAGTGTATATAAAAAATTATTGAATTTTGAGATATTTGACTTCGATAAGAAGTTCGTACGAGTGTTTAACAAATTTTATACAAATATAATTTTAAACATATATAAAGAAGTTTTTTTTTAATGTATATATAAAAAAGTTTTAGAAATCTTAAATTTTTTTTTTTGACAAAAGAAATCTTAATTAAGAAACCCAAATATAAACATATATAAAGAGAAATGCTAGCTACTTATAGAAGTTTGTATGAGTGTTTAACAAATTTGGAACATATATGCTTATGAAAGTTATATTTTCTTATATTTATAGAGAATTAAATTTTTGCTTATATGCTTTAGCAAATTTAGGTCTGACTCTTAATGATTATACTAACTGCAATAGCATCTCTGCCCAAATTAGTGAGTATTCTGTTGGAAACAAGTTTGGTTTATCAAACTTTAGATTCTTAAATTTCTGAGAGTTTTGGTTTGGTCTCTCCTCTTTTTCTATTGTATATATTTTTTATTTAATATATTTTGGTGAGGTGATACTCTAATTGCCCACTTTTGGTTTAAAAATAAAAATTATTGAAGACGGTATAAATCCCATTAATATTATTGATATACTAAATAACATATTCCATTTTTCAAACAATGAATAAAAAATACAGCCTAGCAAAATCAATGCAAATATTTTGCTACCACAATATAGCCTTTTAAAATTGGTCTTTCAACTATCAATGATAATTTTCGGTAAACCATCATACACATAAACGACCCATGGTTTGGGCAAAATGTATGTTATTTGTATCACATTCATTTTGAGGTGTAATATGGACCTCTAAAAATGATGTGTGGATAAAGAAGTTAGTACAAGAGAGTATGATCAGTTTTGGAACATGGAATATAGACACTCTTATAGAAAAATATATTGAAATAGTTGGTGCTATGACTAGAAGGAAGATTATTGTACGTGCATATAGGAAAATAAGTGGTTGGATTAAAGGGCGAAAAAATTAGATAGTTCAAGGTTTAAGAATTGGTACACTAACAAAGATCGAGAAATGAGGTAGACATTATAATGAATACAGAATCAAAGAAGGATATTGTATATGTAAAAAGGATAGGACATCATATCATATCTATACAATTTATAGTGTAACAGTACGTCTTTAGTGTTACAAGTTAGACAGACAAATAGGGTAGACATTATTGTTGGTGAGGAATGAAAGAAGGATATTATAGATGTGAAAAGGATAGGAGATCATATTCCTAAAAAGTGTAGTGGAACAATACATCTTTAATATCATGAAATTAAGTGGGTGGATGAAAGGGCGAAAGAATTAGATAGTTCAAGGTTTTAGAATTGGTACACTAATAAAGTTAGAACGAGAAATGAGGTAGACATCATAGTGAATACGGAATCAAAGAAGGATGTTGTATATGTAAAGAGGATAGGACATCATATCATAGTTATACAATTTATAGTGTAACAATACGTCTTTAGTGTTATAAGTTAGACCGACAAATAGGGTAGACATTATTGTTGATGAGGAATGAAAGAAGGATATTATAGATGTGAAAAGGATAGAAGATCATATCATATTCCTAAAAGTTATAGTGGAACAATACATCTTTAATATCATTAGTGCTTATGCACCCTGGGCAGGGTTAAAAAAACTTTAAAAGTAAATTTTGGGATGATTTAGGAGGCTTAATTCTAAATATACCATTAGGAGAAAATATTTTTCTACGAGGGAACCTAAATGTGAATGTAGGGAGTGTTTTGAAGGCTTGAATAGGGGTATGATCTAAGGGAGATATATGCGGATGGTAAATTCATATACAAGGGTCGGGTGCAATAATCATGAGGTCGAGGAGTACACTAGGTTGCCTTAATCAAAGACCAAACCTAGCAAAGTACCACGACAAACCGTGGTGCTGCCTACACGAGAGTACCCCTGTCTCACAACCTAATGCCCACAAAGATCCTCTAAAAAATCGCAGCTGCACGGCAGCAAAGCTGCACTACAACAGGCTGAAATACCTGCAACTAAAAAACAGAAAAGCCAAGCGGACGCAACAGCAATTATGCACACACAAAAGCCTCCCAGCCAGTGGCTACATCACGTAATAGCAGCGCAGAACTGACACTAACACACCCACAAATAATGCAAACAACATAAGGTTAATGCATGACCTACTATCAACGCCACAAAATTGTTCTTTAATTGATTAATTTTTCACGTTATCTAGATTAGTGAGCATTCATGACATCTTTTTGTAGCAGTTTCTATATCTATTTATTTTCGCGTTAATTAGATAATGGCTTGGGAAATCCTTTACAAATAAGCTTATTTTTTTAGTTTGAGTTAAGCTGAAAGAAGCTTTTTTCGATTAAGAATTGAGTCGTAACTTTAATATCATTTTTTCCGTTGCATTGCATATATTCTCTTACTATCATTTTTAGTTTTTATGACAAAGACAGAAGTGAAAATAGACATGTTTTAAGACATAATGATATTTTTTTTTTTAAGGCCAGAACATGTTGCAATTGTCATTGATGAGAATTAGAACAAATGGCGTGTCATTATGCAACTTTAAAAGGAAAAGCTGCACTTAAAATGCATTAAGAGGTAACATAAAACTTCAAAGTAAAAACATGTCTCCACTGAGATATGCTTTGATGTTGTCTCCACTGCACTTCTCTTTGCGTACTCCTTTGTTGTTGTTTTTGAAGCAACACAAGTCAAATACTGCTTGGAATTCTGGGATGACGAGTTTAGCATCAGGGTGCAAATGACATGGACGAGGCAATTATAGTAAAGAACAAACCAAGAGTTACTAACTCTACGATACCATTCAGCATTTTCTACATTTTTTAAACTGATATGTTTAAATATAAAGAATTCTCATATAAAGCTAATATTTTATCTTTCTCTTCAACGTGCACACATATGCATGCAAAGGTGTTAATATTAATTTCGGGACTTTACATTTAATATGCAGATCTGCGTATCAGTGACGATGACTTGAAGAAGCTGTGTTTGATTGAAATTGAAATGCTGCTTCAGGAAAACGGACGGTCTCTTATTGACTTCAAATCTATGCCCAGGCCAAATGCAGCAGACATGCCAACTTTCACAAACAAGCTTATCGTTGATGAGCTAATTGACAACAAAGATGAACTGGATAAGACACACGCTGATGTTGACTGATGAACAAAGATGTGTGCATGACAAGATCATGGAGTCTGTTGGTTCTGACGACGGTGGTTTCTTTTTCTTATATGGTTACGGTGGTACTGGAAAAACCTTTATATGGAAAACATTGTCAGATGCTGTTAGATCGAAGGGGTTAATTGTATTGAATGTTGCATCCTGCGGTATAACGGCTTTTCTATTACCAGGTGGAAGAACCGCGCACTCGACGCTGACAGTCGCTATTGAGATTAATGAGGCATCATCGCTTACGATGGAAAAGGATAGTCCTAGGGCCGACCTGGTGTGCGCTGCAAAGTTGATAATTTGGGATGAGACTCCATTGATGCACCGATGGTGCTTTGAGGCAGTTGACCGATCAATGTGTGATGTCCAAGAATGATCCCCTAAACGAGTTTAGACCTTTTAGTGGAATGACAGTAGTTTTAGGTGGTGATTTCAAGCAGATATTGTCTGTTGTCCGAAAAGGAACGAGACAGGATATTGTTGATGCCTCAATCAATTCATCAAAGATATGGGCTTATTGTAATTTGTTGAGGCTTACTGTTAATATGAGATTGGGTGCATCTTTGGTACCTGCAGAGCATGCAGAGCAGGAAGAAATTCCTAATTTTGGCAAGTGGATACTCTCAACTGGAGACGACAATGACGCTTCGGATGAGAATGGTGAAATGAAGGTAAAAATTCCTGAATATTTGCTCATATCGGACACAACAAATCCATTGATGTCAATTATAAACTTTGTGTATCCTGATTTGAATGATAACATTGGTGACTAGCTATTTTTCCAAGAAAGGGGAATACTCGCACCAACGCTTGATTCAGTTGAGCATGTTAACGAATATATGATGTCACTGATTCCAAGTGAAGAGAAAGAGTATTTAAGCTCTGATTCTATTTGTCGATCGTGTGAAAATTATGATGTCCAAAGCGAGTATTTCACAACAGAATTTCTTAATGGTATTAAGAGCTCTGGAATTCCAAATCACCGGTTGAAACTAAGGGTGCGATGTCCTGCTATGCTGATGAGAAACATCTATCAGGCCAATGGACTGTGTAATGGTAATAGGCTGACAGTTACACATCTAGGGAAGAGCACGGTAGTTGTTACTGTAATTACAGGAGAAAGGGCAGGTACTAGGGTATTCATTCCCAGGATGAATCTTATTCCGAGTGATCCAGAACTACCCTTCAAATTCAGACGCATGCAATTTTCATTGACGCTTTGTTTTGCGATGACAATAAATAAAAGTCAGGGTCAATCTTTATCTCGAGTGGGAGTTTATCTTCCTAAGCCCGTGTTCACGCATGGACAACTCTATGTCGTTGTCTCTCGAGTTACTTCTAGAAAAGGTTTAAAGCTGCTCATCTTGGATGAATATAATAATGTTTGCAAGGAAACCAAAAATGTTGTGTATCGTGAAGTTTTTCAAAAAGTATGATCATTGGCTATGTTTTAGAATTGTTGTTGCTATAATTTAAAAAACTAAAGTTACGTATTGTTTGGAAGTCATTTTTCTTTTTTAATTTCTTTGTAAGGCGTATTGGTAGACATGGCAACAAACCCCGCCCCCGCAAGACCTGGCCGCCCCCGCCCCGAATTTAACGGGGAAAAGCCGATTTAACCAGGTGCGGGTACGGGTGTGGGGGAAATTTAGAGTTTTAGTACGGGGGCGGGTGCGGGGTATGCTTACTCCCACCCCGCACCCACCCCCGCCCCGCACCCGTTTTTTAAAACTTTCTTTCTTAAATTTTATAATCTTATTTCCATAAGTACCAACCTATTTTAATATAATATTACTCTTTAGAAACATATTTATTATAATTATTTTGCTCTTTTGAAAAAAGTTTATTAGATAAATAATTATTAATATAATTATTGTGTTTTTGTTGCTATGAAAAAATGAAAAAATATGCATTTTTTAAATATTTTATAAAAAATAAAGTTTTCGCGGGTGGGGGTGGGGGCGGAGCCGGGAGTTGAGGGCGGGGTTGGGTGTTCTATTTTTACCCCTGATATGGTTTGGGGACGGAGGTGGGGGCGGGGGCGGGTACGGGTGCATGGAAGCAGGGGCAGGGACGGGGATTCTCAAACCCGCCCCCGGTTCGCCCCGTTGCCATGTCTACGTATTGGTCATTACAGGACATGCAATTTCTATATAAGCAGATCCTCCTGCCATTGACTTTTAATTGATGCACTTTTCAGGTATAACAGTACGCATAACTTTTTTTTTACATCGTTGTTACCCCAAAATACAAATTTACATTAGACCATTGGTTTTGTAAAAAATAAAAACAAATAACAATCGACGTTTCTGTAGCCCAAACTATATTTAGACACACCCATAAAAAATTTAATGTTTGCATTCACAGGCTATGGGTATACATCTGACACTGACTATTATATAAAAAAAATATAATCTTTTTAGTTTTTATGATTAATAAAATATATTATGTCAACAAATAATAATATACAGTACGTCGGCGTATTTTTGCATAAATATTACATATGCTAAGTTTAACAATGAGTACATCTTATACTACAAATAATTAATATAAGTATAAATCCAAATACTTTAATCGTTATGTGCAATGTTTAGATATTTCAAAATATATACAAAATTAACAACATTAAGATGATATTTTTTTCCATATCAAATTTAAATTATAACCACATTTATAATTTTAAGATAACATAATATAAAATCTATACATTTGATCAAAAAAGATTTTTATTTCCCGTGCTTGGCACGGGTCACTATACTAGTTTATACAATTTCAATAGTGTAATCTAAATTGAACGATTCATATTCTTTCTTTGTATCCCTAAAAAAAAAAAAAAAATTCTTTCTTTGTAAAATTGATTAAAAATAGGAAGTTAGAATGAGGACAACCTAGAACACACTCTTTTTTTTGTTTTTTTTTAAATAACAAATTACATAAATATAAATATAAGAAACATAGTTTAAGAAGTCAACAAATTAAAACATAGTTTAAGACTTAAGTGATACTCCAACCCAATACACGAAAAGTTGAGAAGCCAAAGTACAAAGTCTAGCAAAGAAGAGAATCCAAACAAAGTTCTCTAAAAAGAAAGGCAACAATAAGAGGAGGTGATTGAAGATTTGTGCAGACGATCCATTTTTGCATATATCAAACACGGCAAAAGTTGCGGGGAGTGAATTTTATGACAGCTTCTGCTTTTGTTATTTTGTGTTATTGAAGGATGTGGCTCCCATTACGCATGAGATTGCGCACTAATTAAACAAACAAGGATTTAATTGATTATAAGATCAGAAAATGTCCGTCTTGAGAAAGTCAATGATTTCTATTTCCATTTTCGAATGATTTCAGTTTCTTTTTAAAAAGTCAATTCAATGATGCCATCGGATCCAACAAAGAAAGAGAATGAAACAATGAGAATATAACTTTCACACTAACCCTACACCATCATCCAAATCATTCACTAGTTTCAGTTTCAGCATCAATTGAGAATTTGAAATCATCATATTCTCCATAAGTTTCAGCTTTGATTTTCTTTTTCTCTTTTTTTCCTTTCGATAATTCACTACTTTTTTTCCTTTATTGATAAGGACCAACTTGTAATTAAGGCTAGTCCGAGATCAAATACAAACCATATGTAATACGTGATCACAAGTTTCACCTTTGATCTTTAACGGAGGTTGAATAGCTCAACAAATTTGAGCTAAGAAATTAATGTAGTTGGAGAAAAATACTAACATAATATTAACATACTAACATTTGTCGTTAAAAAAAAGCTTTCATCTTTAAACCCATCAAATTCATAAAGGCATCTTGATTATCTATTTCATGATGCAAATTAATTAATTAAGTTGGATAATTGGATAATGAAATAACAATATTATAATTAACGATCAAAGTATCACTACGAGTAAAATTAAAATTAGCGACATAAAGTGATGACGAAAAATGAATACCTCTCTAATCTCTTGGCCACAAAATTTTGTAACCCTTATCTAGATTGAACTCCAAATTATCAAGAACTTATACGAGGGTTAACAAATAAAATGATCGATTTTTTTTTTGTTACAAAATGATCGAGGTTTGAAATCTATGAAGATATTTTTTTTTTTTTGTGCTGATAAAATTTATGAAGATATCCCCTAAAAAATAAAAATCTATGAAGATATAAAATGAACAAATATAGAAATCTCCATACAAATTAAAAAAGACATATATATATATATATATATATATATATATATATAAGATATACTTTATATAGGCGTTAATTAAAGGATCTAAATCCAATCATCCAAAATGAAAGGAAATTTCTACAACTAACACATGAGAACACTAGGTACTACGTAACATACACATGAACATTAGATGTACTACGTAACATATACTAGTAATTAATGATCAATAAATAAAAAGATATGTCATGGGTTGATCCACTCAACCACTCTCCCACATGCATAATGTTTTGTGGTCACTACATACATATGATTATGATCAATTTGTTAAAACAGTTTGACCTTCTTATGATTCTTACCACCGCTAGGAGAAGTGGAAAATAAGGATTCAATCTCATGAGATAGATCAAGTGCAACATGAGGATGACAATAACCTTTTCGTTTTGTAGATTGACGCAGTTGTTTTGGTTTTCTAGGTGGAGGTGGAAGAATCACTTGAATTTTGTGTTCCATGGATGTTGGAGTCTTGAAACCGTCGTTTAATGGATCAATATCTTTTTCTTCCTCGTATGATGGAATGTTGATCTTCAAATTCAAAGGAACATTGTTGTGTTGTTTCTCTTCATGTTGTTGCACTAGTTGATGTTTTGGTTTAAGCTCTTTCATTGAAACTTGGAAGTCTTGATTTTGAACTTCCATAATAAAAACAAAAATAAACTATGTTGAAGAAGATAGATATATTAAGAAGTAGTGGTTATAAATTTATATTTAAGATGAGGTGGTTGATATGTAGCTAGTAGGGTGATGAGAATCCAAGAAAGAACGGAGAGGATAGAAACTTCATATGAGATTTTTGTACTATAGGTGGTGGAGTGAAGGTGGGGAAGGTAGAAGTTAGAATTGGTGAAAGAGAGTGTGTGAAGGTTTGAAACGTCCACTTTGGCGAAGAATCCAATGCAAGCAAATGATGTCATTTTCCCCTTATATAAGGAACGATATCCAATCTAGTCTAGTCTAGCTTAATTTTAAGCTATCACTTTTTCCCTTTCTCAAATTTTAGAAAACATGATGCATCTATATATCCACGTGTTTTTGTTTTTTATGGAGAAATTTTAAATAATAAAAACTCTGGTTTTTTATGGAGTAAGTAAAATAAATTCAAAATCTAATTTACATAAATGGTTTTTTTAATGGAAAAAGCCAATCTTATTAGACAATAATAAGAAAAGTATTCCTTCAAAAAAAGAAAAAAAATAAGAAAAATATAGTTAGTATTTGACTCACAAATGAAGAATAAATGCAAGGTACTCGACCCACCAAAAAGAATACAAGGAACCTTTTCTCCTAAACAAAAAGACGGTTTGAAAATCAATCGTAATACAAACAAGACTCTCTAGACAAAATTTAATTTAACTTATTTACTTTAGCATATTATTCTTGCATTTCACCTCTTTCTTAACAAGATGCTTCTAATCTTTAAAAAAAAAAATTCTAATATGGATCTCAATACAATAAAAGTGGATGAAGCTTCACACTTTTTACTAAAATAGTAGATTTGGTAACAATAATGATATTTAGACATCCGGTTGACACATTATTTTCCTTTTATCTCTCTCTTCATTGCTCATCATCAACACATTACATCTATATATCACACCACTCTCTTTAATTTCTTGCTCTTTCAATGTGTACACAAGGTGTACGAGTGTCCATAGATCATAGATAATTTTTCATTTGGTAAACAAAAAAAGGAGAAAGGAGTAGTATTTTACTAAAGATTACAAGCATTCCCTTTTGGCCATTTTTTTATGAGTAGGAAGCATCATCATTTAACAATAAAAAAATACTCTATATTTCATTGTGTTATTAAGTGCAACTTTGTTACTGAAAAATGTTTGGATAGTTACTTGTGGAGTTCCTTTTAATTATGGTGTATATTTAAATATAAAAAAAAGGATTGTTAAGGGATAATTTGTCTATGAAAGAACCGACAAAAATAAGTAGTTATACTTATAGGTATGTAACCTTGGAATTCATTTTGTATAGTGATATATATTTGAAACGGAAGATATTGATTTGAAAGATGAACTTTTAGTTAGTTTTTTTTTTTTTTTAGGGAAAACTTTTAGTTAGTTAATTAGCTACTTTTTTGTGACAAAAAGTTTAGATGTGTTGGTTTTGAAATTTCAATAGGTTAAGAAAAGCCTTTGAGGGTTCAAAGATACTTTTACATAAGTGCTCTTTTATTGAACAAATGTTGATTAGGAGAGAAAAATATAAGTAGATCATTTGGTGTTGGTATAGATGGATGAATCTTCCGCGCGGAGTTAGTAAATTATACATAAATTTTACTGAAAATCTTTAATGAGTTTCTACGTGACTTTGTATAGGGACATTCCTTTCCAAATCTAAATTTCGTCATACACAAAACAGAAAAGTGTCGGTTTTAGAAGATACTTCATATAATACCCATCGTCCCAACCCAAACCACTAAGTTATGTGTTGAATTTAAACTCATATTCTTTGTGAGATATGTGTTGAATCTTTATCAATTAGATCAATCAATATTTTATTATTTTATTATTTATCAAAATATATAGTTTTTTTTAAAGGTGAAAATATAGTTATTGATTGACTTTTACCAAAATACCTAAAGTAAAAAGTTTCATAGAAAATTATTACTACCGTTTAAAAACTTATTCTACTTTTAATATTGTCCAGGAGATAATTAATTGAGGAAACTAGCAGTTGTCGGCACGTTATGGTACACTATAATTCTACCATGATGACCTATATTTCGTTGAGTTTTAGTAATAAAATTTGGCTCAGTTTAATGATTTTTTTAGCATATTTCACCACTGTTTGTTTCTATGTTTTCTTTCTACTAGTGGTTCCATTTGAGTCAGGTTGGAAACTCAATGTGAATATCATCTCCTTTTAAATTAGGATTAGGGTTCCCATTTATGTTTCATTCTCTGTTTTTATTTTGGGTCTCGGGGATCCATATTTGCAACGCTGAGGATTAGGATTCATATATATACCTAAAAAGTATAATGAATGTACAAATAAAGGAACATCAAAGGTGCCTTAAAAATCCCCCACAAGAAACAAAAAAAAAAATGGGTAGAAATGTCCTTCAAATGAGTTCTTTTACTTCTAATTGTGTAATCCTTATCGTTAAGGTTTAGGGGAGGTCCATTGGGGCCTCCACCGATCGGAGAGGTTAAGCAAAGGTCTTCATCGACTAAATTTAATTCATCGATCTTTCGCTTCATCAATCATATGATGGCTGTCATAGGTAATAATTGTTCTCCGTCAATCATTACAATTAGGGCGAAGAGTTCCCGAATGTTATAGGGTCTTACCGGCCCGGTCCTAAGATTTTTGGTGCCCTGGACGAAACAATAAAATTGGGAAAATGCTAGATATCAAGAATGATTTTATCAAGAAATATTCAAGAATGACATGACAGAATAATCACCATTAGATTTCAGTCCCACCACCCCATGATTTCCGCACCACCCCATGATTTCCGGTCATGCTGAGATTTTATTGGCTAACATTAATTTTAGGACAATTTCTTGATAAAATCTAAGAGTGATTATTCTGCCATGTCATTCTTGAATCTTTCTTGATAAAATCTTTCTTGATATATAGCATTGCTCAATAAATTGTGCTCTTTTAATTATTCCAATAGTTTTCTTCTTACCATTTTTGTTGCAAAAGATTCATTTATAATCAAAATTTTCTAAAAATATATTCTCAATATAATTAATCAAACCAAATTAAAAAGATATAGATCTATATAGTACTAATTACTAAGTAAAAATAATAATTTTGGTGCCCCTAAAATAATGGTGTCATGGGTTGTCGCCCCTCCCACCCACCCTCGGAGCCACCCCTGTGATCTTATACCGAAGCATGTTATGGCCAGAATTGTTCCAGTATTTTGTTGATGAACAACACACGACAAGTTATCTTGGTTCATTTCGCCTTTCAATTGAAGATTCAGTTCAAAGTGATATTGTTGACGCGACAACACTCTAACAAGGAGGATGTCGTTGAGCTGCCACATTTGCTAACATCCTATATTTGGTTGTTCTGGTATATTTTGCACGATTTCTAACCATCGTTGGTGATATGAAGGATGAAAAGAATGAGGAATTTCACAAAAACAATGTTTTGCAAACTACGCCACTGATTTGTTGACGATCGGAGTTGGCCAGTGCGACGCAACAAAATACAGTTGTTCTTCACCTGAGTGGAGTGATGTACCTGCAAAGATACTTTAACACTCAAGTCAATGAGGTTTCAAAGAGCTTTGATGTTTTTCTCAGAATGTGAGTGTGCACCATTTTTTTAGTGGTTTGCTTCTTTTGTAGGTTGTAGAGAGTGCTACATAAGCCCATCAGTTAGGCAATTGCACCCTTTACAGTGCATCACTTGGCTGTTGAATCATAGTTGGAGGCAGGCCCGGCCCTGAGGGGGTGCAAACAGCTTAACAGTGCTGGGCCTCCCTCAGTCATGGGTCTCAAAAAAAAATTAATACCCACTAGTACTACTGCCCTCCAATTTTTTTTAATACCCCCAGCCATTTTCTGTCCCCTTGTTTTAGCTTTTTAGGCCTATTAGAATTAGGTCATCTTGCTTTTGGTGTTAGGTGGGGGTTCCTCATATATACGGTAGTCATTTTCACCTTTGGGTGTATCGCATATATACGGCACCTTATATTTATCTTTTAAAAAATATAAATAGAACATTGCTCTTTTAAAAAAATACGTTTTGATTTTATCACTGGCCTCTTTTCATTCCCAGAGCCGAGCCTCCGAATTCTTAGGGACGGCCCTGGTTGGAGGGCCCAAACTAATTTCGTAACCCTTTTACCCACTATAGCCAGTCAACTATTTTTTGGTGTTTTTTCCTTCCTATATTGGGTATTTTTGGGTTTGATGGTGAAACATTAACGACATCTCCTTCCCCATTTCCCCAGCAATAGCATCTATGGTTGCATCCACTTCCCCAATAGTCTTGCACGTTTTTTTCCCCTGCCAGATCCCAATACTCTCTTCTTTTACATTTTTATTATGCATGACATGCCTATCATTTTTGGGCAATAAAGCTTAATTTTTTTTTGTTGCTTTTAATTTTTGTGATTAATTTCAAACATTGTTTAGATAAAGAGAATACCAAAGTAAAATAATTGTTTATTGATTGAATGCCTTCAAGCAAAAAATTAAAAAAAGGAGAAGAAATTTGATCTGGGGTGGTTGTAGTTTGTCTAGTTGTGATTGAAAGCTTTGGGGTGAATGGAATGAGTTAAAACACAAGTGTAGTGCATGGTGGTTGTAGTTGATGATAAAAATCACACAACAGAATTTTAGTGCTTCCCTAAAAACAAATAACAAAAATCAAAACATAAACAGTGACACAAAAATGAAAATCTCACACACATTACATAAAGGAAGAGACATATGATAAGTCAACCTCATGCAAGGAGAAGAATAGGGAATAGACCCACGAGAATGGAAGAAACATGGTGGTGTTTTTGAAGGTAAGAATACCCACAAATGGATTACTGTCTTTGAGATTGATAAAAGAGACATGAAGATAGAGAACAATTCAACTCAAAATCCAATGGTTCACAAAAAATAAAATAAAAAACTGTGGACAGGCTATAGCAGGTAAACCAACGAGGCCCGCCAATGATCCCTTAAAATTAAGGTCCATATTAGGGACTCCCTTAAAATTTACTAAAAAAAAATAGCAAGGATTTGCCATTGACTTTTTTATGTTGATATTAGATGCAACTTTTTATTTCGATTATTTATAAGTTGACACCCTTTTTTGTACCATCTTTGTATACGGTATACCCCCATGTGGCACTAGGGAGAAGAGAGATTGAGAGACAAAGTTGATTAGTGTGTGGGATTACGTCTCCACGTGTCACTTTTGTTTGTGGAAGTACAATGAGTGTATGCCACATGGATGGTCAACCTATCATTGCTCTTTTATTTCTCTCTTGAAAAATGACAGTGTCGTATTCCTAGTCCACCCATAGATCTTAGGGTTAAATATATTTTTGGTCCCTATAAATATATCAACTTTTCGTTTTAGTCCCTCTAAAATTTTCCTTCAACTTTTAGTCCCTCAAAAGTTTTCCATCTTCACTTTTGGTCTCTCTTTTAAAGTAAACTCATATGTGAAATACATATTTTTGAATAAAATTTTGCAGAAAAATTTTATAATATTATAAGAATCTCTCCCAAAAAAAATTAGAATTTTTTAACAAAACATGAATTTAATATGAATTTTTATATGTTTGACGCTTAAAAATTCATAATTAATTTATGTTTTGTTAAAAAATTATAATTTTTTGGGGGAATTTTTTTACAATATTCTACACATTTCTGAACAATTTCATTAAAAAATACAAAAATAAACTTAAAAATATGGACCAAAAGTAGTGATTGAAAATTTTACAGGTACTAAAAGTTGAAGGAAAATTTTAGAGAGACTGAAACGAAAAATTGATATATTTATAGGGACCAAAAACATGTTTAACCCTAGATCTTATTATCCCTTTATTTTTATCAATTGTGGTGTTTGCACTTTTATCCCATTCCAACCGTAGATCTTATTCTTCCTTTTTTATTTTTGTGATAATTAAGATTACTTTTTATGATATACGAATACTTTAATGGTTAAATAGTAAACTACATAGGATAATTTTTTTTCCATAGAAGTAAACTACATAGGATAATTTTTTTTCCATAGAAGTAAACTACATAGGTATGTATCACACAGAAAAAAGTCAAACAAAACAGTACCAGCATATCAAACATAAGCATGCTTTGGCTATAACGAATTATAGCATGTGGATTTCACAAATTCAAAATGGGTCCTACTTCCGGCAGTATCTGATGTTGTTTTTCTGTGGCAAAGGCAATACTTGGATTTCGGTTGAACTTCGGATTCCCTTATTTAAGCAAAGAACAATCACTAAGGTATATGACTAGGTGAGTTTCGTTTTTTGGGAGATATATATCAATGGAAATTGAGTTAAAATGAATTAATGTGATAAAAGGGCGATAAAAGGGCTTAGTTCCAATTAATTGTACAAAACTACAAACTGCATGTTGTGTTTGTATTTTGGCTGGTTCCATCCTTTGCTCATAATACTCACTACCTCCTCATATTGATATTGACGACACATTCATTGTACATATAAGTGGAGGACATGGAATTCACCACATCTCCTAACACATGATATTTATCTGTTGATAATTAATGATAAATATTTTTAGGGAAATGTTACCTTTGCCCTCAAGGCACAAGTTAAGAAACTAAATATAGAAATATTTTGTTGGAAATTGTGCATTCAATAATTTAGAAATTTAAAATCTTATCTTTTCAAGACAAAATTTATTATTTAATTCCATTTTTAGATTCTTAACATGTGCCCTGAGGGCACAAGTTAACACTACCCATATTTTTAATATGAATTTTGAAAGTAAATTAAAATGAGGACCACATCATAAGTGGCCTTTTCCTTTGTTAAACATTCTATCAACATTATTTGGCTTTCTCTGTTTGGGTAATTTGGAAGGAAAGAAATGGACGCACATTCCAACGAAAAGAGGAAGACCTTCAAACATTATATGAAAAAAAAATTAAGTTTCAGACCTTTTGGTGGTTGAAATCGAAATACATTACATGCGATTTTGATTGTCAGTTTTAGAAACTTAATCATTTTCATTGTTTGTCTGTATTTCTTAGTTTCTCCCTTTCTTTCTTTTTAGTCTTCTCATTCCTTGTGATGTAATTTTGTAACTCTTTTAAGTCCTTTCTTATACACCTTGTGGTGGAAGGATTTCTTTGGTTTAACTAATATACTCCATTTTGACCTTTTCAAAAAAGAAAGGATAATTTATAAATTACAAATGCTCACACCCTTTAATACATGAAATACCTTTTAACTAAGCACAAAATTGAGGTAATTCACACACGATTCAATACACACCATATCTCAAAAAAGTTGTGTCACATAATTGAGGTTGAAACATTGACGCCCTAAAAAGAATGCTTAATAACACACCTGAGGTTCGCCGGCCCTCTAGCACCTTAACCTCGAGGTTTGACTACTATTCCAAGAAACCACAAAGTATCATACATAGCATGAGAATTAAGACTTAGGTTAAAACAATTATTGATTTTTTCCATTTACTAAAAGGAGCCAAATCTCTTTCCTACAACTCCATCTATTTTCACTTTCAATCATGTTTTGCGTCTTTTATTTTTTAATGACAATATATATAGTGCTGCTATAATTTACATTTATAAAAAAAACATTAAGGTGCGCTAACAAGTGTTCGTCTTTTTATTTGGACCAAAAAATTATTCATATTTATTATTTAAAACTAGTAACTTGAGGGACTGATAGTCTGCTGAGGAGGAGCCGTATTTGGATGCTTTTAGACAAGGTCCTGAGTTCGTTCTTTGATCTTGTGTCTCTGATTTTTGAGTAGTTGGTTTGGTCCATCTCTCCTTGGTGTCGACTATTTCAATGGAGGGTTTCTAGTCTGTCCTTAGTTAGGGTGTGGGATGTTCCCCAACCGATTTGTGGTAAGTGGTTGGGTGTTTTTTGGTTGTCTTTCCTTTTCCCTTGTGGTTTTGTCTCCTTTTGTTTTGAAGACAAAACACCCAAAAAGTACCGATGAAGAAGGAAAGACAACCAAAAAAAACACCAACCCCCTACCACCAATCGGTTGGGGAACATCCCACACCCAAACTAAGGTCAAACTAAAAACCATAAGTAGAGTCAACCTCAAAGGAAGATGGACCAAACCTATTACATCAAGAGCAAAGACGAGCGATCAAGAAAGAACTCAAGACCCCTTTTAAAACATCCAAATGTGGCCCCTCGTCCCCAACAGACTATCAATCACAACAGATAGTTGGTTCTACCACCCATTCATAATGGAAACTTGGATGACCGGTGTGCCTCCCGAAGAATCAGTGCCACAACATCAAGCTTTGCGTTTACATGGTGACCTGTGTGCCACCCCATCACGCAGTAAACAGTCAAACAAACCAGTACTAGCATATCAAACATAAGCATACTTTGGCTATAACGACTTATAGCATGTGGATTTCACATATGGGTCCTACTGCCGGCGGTACCTGATGTTTTTTGTTGCAAAGGCAATACATGGAATTCGGTTGAACTTCGGATTCCCTTATTTAAACAAAGAACTAGGTAAGTTTCGTTTTTTGGGAGATATATATCAATGGAAATTGAGTTATACAAGGGCTTAGTTCCATTTAATAATACAAACTGCATGTTGTGTTTGTATTTTTGCTAGTTCGATCCTTTGCTCATAATAATACTCACCACTACCTCCTCATATTGATATTGACGACACACAATCATTATACATACTAGCAAAAAGACGGGGCGTGTCCGTCTTTCCGCTCTTTTTATTGCGTTAACCTTTGGAAATTATCGACGGTGTTTTTGTTTTTATGAAATTTTGATTTGGATTAAAACTAAAAATATAAATGTTTGTTGCTTTCAACTTATAACAAACTAAATTAATCATGATTATATATTTCAATGACACCAACAATATAACAAAAAAAATATAATCTAAATTTTTTTTAATGACATCAACAACGATCTTTATTATAGAAAAAATTGTTTAAGGGTATAATTGAGATAATTAAAAAATAAGTATAAACATACTCATGTAGTTTGTTACAATTTTTAAATGATAAATGAAGAAAAAAACCAGACATATATATTTATATCGTGTTTGTTACATTTGTTTTAATATTTAAATTTATTCTTATATATTTGTTACATGTGTTATCTATTCTCTAATTATGAAACTTAATGTCTACCAAAAATACAATATTGCCCCTTCTTAATTTTTTGACACGTCATCAAAATTATATCCTTTTGTGTCTTTTACTTCAACCTCCTCATATTTTTTCTCTCTTAAAAACAAATTAAAACAAACTCAGGCAAAAAAACATACTAACTTAATCTTTTTTTAAAGAAGAAACAAACTCAATCTTAATCTCAATCAAAACAAATTTTCCTATAATTCAACTTCTAAATATCTTTTTTTTTGTGAAGGAAACTTCTAAATATCTAAAGAGTTGAAAATAATTTACAATATATTTTATCTTTCTCTAATTTTATTCTCTAATTATGAAACTTAATATCTACCAAAAATAAAATATTTCCCCTTCTTAATTTTTTTACATGTTATCAAAGTTATATACTTTTGTATTTTTTCTTCAATCTCCCCCTACTTTTTCTCTTTTAAAAACAAATTAAAACAAACTCACTTGATAAAACACACTAACATAATCTTTTTTTCAAAGAACAAACAAACTTAATCTTAATCCCAATCAAAACAAATTTTCCTATCATTCAACTTCTAGATATCTAAAGAGTTATAAACAATTTACAATCTATTTTATCTTTCTCTAATTATGAAAGTTGATGACAAGTAAAAACACAATTTTGCCCCATCTTAATATTTTGACACCTCAACATATATTTACCTTTATGTGTCTTTTGTAACAATAGATCATATTTAGTTTGTGATGTTCATATGATTTTTCTTATTTAGGATGCAATAGTGCTACCTTCGTATGAGTTTTTCTTTTGTAGGTAATCCAATGAAAAAAAGACAATTGTTTACATATTTAATCTAAAAAATATTCACTAATCAAAGGCTTTAGACCTGACTCAAGCATAACCTAAAACAAAGATATATCATAATAAATCAAACCAAATAGATCAACCCTAATCTATCCTAAAAAAATTCACTAATCACGGGCGCAACCCAGCAAACCAGTATACGGGCGCGAAATCAGTTTATAAAAAAAATGAAAAGTGACCATCTGCGGAGAACAGTTAATGGATCGACCTCTTTCAAAAAAAAATTAATGGATCGAGCGTTAGCATGATATCAAAATCCAAATGTCAACAGGTCCTTGAACAAATCAGCAAGCATAAAAGCTCTTTCGAGTTTGAAGAACCAGAGTGTATGCAAACAAGACAGCTTGAAACCTCTGAACATATTTAGAAACAACAAAGAATCAAAGAAGTCAGATCACCATGTTATATTATAAATAATATTTTTTTATTGTTGTAGATTATTAATTATTTATATCTTTTAGAAATATGACTATTAAAGACACTAAAAAATTGATAAATAATATAGTTGTACAATTGATACACGGGACTCATAACGACATCTTTATCAATAATGAAATCTTTATTATTTTTAATATTTTTACATATTTTTATCATACTCTTTTTTCTTATTTTTTTATACGTTTTTTCTTTATCGATAATGATACCACTTCATAATATTTAATTACAATTATTTCAATGATTTTATCATGGGCAAATTACTCTTAAAAAAACATGAGCTAATTACACCAACCTCCCTTAAGGTCTTCTTACATAACAGAATCCGCTCTATTTTATAACTAAACACTGATCTTCCTTATTTTTTTTTATCAAATTGACAAGCACTTCCCTTATAATATAAGGATTAAATTGTTAATTCCATATTTTTAGAGCAATTAACTTCTTCATACGACTATGAACTCACTTAATTTTCGACTATTTTTTTCTTCCATTTTTCACTTAGGTGATTTTTTCCAACTTATTGTTTCATAGTCAAGGTGGTTTAATTTTTAAACTCTAATGCAATAAAATAGATTATTTCCTTTTCATTGATCAACCACAATGTCCATCTATCAAAATTCTTCTCATTTCTATATTCTCTTTTGATCTTTTCTGTAATTGTCAATGTTTTATTCTATTTGATGGTAAAAACAAATGTTGTTATTGTTTCTCCATTGTGAAAAAAAAAACCTCAATTAACTTAATTGTGAAAAGAGAAAACAAATACAAACAAGCCAAAATAACTAACATTAAATTGTATGTTTACAAAGTTATTGAAAAGGATCAAACGAGGGGAGATTGATGTGTTTGAAAAATTAGAAGGGGCGCTTGTGTTATATAAGAAAATCCCAAGGGAAGTCAATGCAGTTTGCACTTTTATCATTAATGTCGGCTTTATCATTAGTTTTTTTCTTTCTTATTTTGTCAATTCATATAGCATTGCAATGCACTTTGATGCATATCCCCCTGCTTCATATTAGCCCGTGCGGAGCACGGGCCCGTGCTTAGCACGGGTTTGTTGCTAGTTTGTATTGAAAATTGAAGATATTTTTGAAAAGGGAAAAAGTCAACCCAAAAATGTTAAAAGATGTTGTTTTCTTTATATATAGTATAGATAAGTGGAGGACATGGAATTCACCACATCTCCTAACACATGATATTTTTCTGTTGATAATAATAAATGTCTTTTTAATATGAATTTTGATAGTAACTTAAAATGAGGACTACTTCATGAGTGGCCTTTTCGTTTGTTAAACCTGAAATTGGCAATTTTACAATCTATTGATCAACGGATCCGATTCATCTAAGTTAGTGGTAGATATTATATATTGATACAATTATATGTGTTTAATGTGCTTGACTCTTGAGTTCGTTATCTGAACCAAATAATTAAACTTAAGTGGTTAATAAGCTCCATCAAATAATTAATTGTTTAGGAGAATCTAGGTTCAATTACTGGTGGAACAATTCTTATTTAGACTTTTCATACCTACCCGTTGAACTTCGGATTACTAGAACACTTTTTCCTAATATTCGATTGATTAACACACAAAATATAAAATACGAGTTCGATATCTAATTTAAAAATCAATTACTAGAGTATGATTAGCTCTTAGTTAAACTCTGTATTACTAAGACATGTTTCCTTTAAGATGTGGACTATTAAGATTAAAAAAAAGTAATCACAAGTGTGTTTTAATATTAATTATTGTTTTAATGCAGCAAAATTCTCATATTGTTTGAGAATCAATACTAAATGTAGTTTAAATAAATGGTCACACTCTTCGACATATTGAGATACCTTTAAATAAAGAACGAAACCAAAAATTCAAAGCAAACAATATCTCAAAAAAGTTGTGTCACATAATTGGGGTCGAAACATGGCACCCTCGAAAGAAGGCCTAATGCCACATTTGGGGGCTAGCTAGCCATTTAGCCCATGTAACTCTTTAACTTCGACATTTGATTACTATTTGGATGACACAAAGTCTCAATTATTTGAGAATCAAGGTAGAGTAATTTATAAAAGGGTTTTGCTAACCAGTGCCCTAAGGGCAATGGTCAAGGAATACATTAATAGAAATTATGTCTTGGAAATGCAAGCTTTTACTTTTGTTTTAGCAATGATTGCACGACTTTTTATTGCAAAGTTACTTATTTTAGTACTCTAACCAATGCTCCAAGAGCACTCATTAATAAAATACTCAAATCAATCAAATATCTTGAAAACGCATCGTAGTAGACTTAGATTAAAGCAATTATTGATTTTCTCCATTTATTTATAATAACTCATGTAAGTGAAGCCAAATCTCTTTTCTACAACTTCGTCTATTTTCAATTCCCATCAAGCTTTGCGTCTGCAAAATTCAAAACTAGGCCCAGCGCCAAGCTAATGCTGTAGGAGTACTTCCTCAATCCTCATCTTAAATTTTCACGAGCAACTTGTTTTTTTTTTTTTTTAGTATTGTCGCCGTTTGTTTCCATTCCCGTAGATTGAGCCAAAGCCAAAGTCAATGAAATAATAATGAGAGTTATAACATGATGGACATGGTGTAGAAAAAGCACATGCAACTGGAAGGAGTGTATAGTTTCTTCCTCATTCAATTCCAGTAGCATGCTAGTACGATTTTCATTTTGCCAATTTCGAAGATTGTTAATGATGGTTAGACCAATTTTTTCCATTATATCGGCAATTAAATAACTTGTAGTAATATCATAACAAAACAAAAAACTAGGGTTTTGTTAATTTGTGTCTAAGGACAAAGAACTCAAAAATAGAAGTTTTATATTAAAAATAACAAATTTTATACTTCTAAAAATTTGAATACACAACTTTTGAGACATAATTACAATATATAATTACTTAAATTACTTTAAAATGTGTCTTTAGGACATATATTAGATTCTCTAAGAAAATTATCTTGCAGAAGATTTATGTGGGAGCAGCTACAAATTAGATGGAAAAGGGCGTGACAATGTGGGATATAGCATGGGCCACGAATATAAAAAAGTAAGTATATCATGAAAAACATACACCCTCCGGTCACTATTATAAGCAAAAATCTACTTTTTAGGTTCATTCAATAAATGATGTATGTGGTCCATTAAATAGACTACATACATCATTTATTGAATGAATCTAAAAAGTAGATTTTTGCTTATAATAGTGACCGGAGGGTGTAGTTGCTAAGCATTCCACGCCGCGCTCATGCTTAATGATTTTGCAGACCATCTGAGATCATCATGTTCCCCTACCCTATTACATTACAAATCATTAACTATATCTCACATATATTTCAGATTTTCAACCCACTCAACCCTTGCCTTATGCCCTTTTTAAGGGTGGAACAAGAATCTATTTATTCGCCACTTAGTCATCAAAAAGTATCTACCGGTGATTTTTATCTCAAATTTAATGGATTAGAAACTTCAAAAAAAAAGAAAAAAAAAAGTGACGGGTTACATGTTTCAAAAAAGGAAATGTTAACATGTGTCATTAGAGCACATGTTCAGGTATCAAAGATGAACATAATGTATTGGAATAAAACATACAAATAGAGGGATTATGATCTTCTATCTTGTTGCCAAGGGGTGAAAATCACCACTTTTGATGCTATGATCCCCACTTCTAGCCTTTAAAGTTGTCAAAATTCAGAACCTTTATTTTTGGTTGAGTTTGCAAATAAAGAGACCTATTTTTAGAATCGTGTGCGCGACATACATGACATTAATCCAATCAATAGCGGAGCCAGGATTATTATAAAGTCTGGGCAAAAAAAAATTTGCAACATATTTATAGGGGTTTACATAAGAAATTGTCAGACAATAATAAAAAATCTAAAGAAATTGCCCAATTTATAAGGGTTTATATAAGAAATCCAGGGGGATTTACATAAGAAATTGCAAAAAATTTGGGTCGGAGCCCGGGCAAGTGCCCGGGCTCGTCGGGCCTTAGAACCGCCACTGAATCCAATGTGCTGTCTGAGTTTGTACAGTATGCGCAGTACACAACTCTCTCATGTGCGAAACACACAGATCCACAAATTTCCTTTTCTCTGCACTTTCAGCACACGCAGGGTGCACTATTGGGAAAAACCCAAACCCAAGTCCCACATCGGATAGATAAGACTCTTGATAAGAGTTTATATAAAGGAGGCAATCCTCACCTTACAAGCCGGTTTTGTAAGGATGAGTTAGGCCTCATATTTCAACATGGTATCAGAGCTTGTCGAATTCAAGGGCCACCTACTGATTCACGCACCAAACCCAAAGAGTGTTGGGCGTGACGGGGGTGTATTGGGAAAAACCCAAACCCAAGTCCCACATCGGATAGATAAGACTCTTGATAAGAGTTTATATAAAGGAGGCAATCCTCACCTTACAAGCCGGTTTTGTAAGGATGAGTTAGGCCTCATATTTCAACATGCACAAATGTCATATGTAGGGGTGTGTGCATCTCGGTCCCTTTTGACTTGATTTCTTCACTCTTCATAGAATTTTCACATTTGATATGTGCTTAGGACTTGAGACAAATTTCCCCCAAATGGTCTCTATATATTGATTGTGACTGGTTTTCATGCTTCCATAACATCTTTAGGGTGTCTTATGATTGGATCAATCCAGTAGTCTATACCAAAAAGATTATAACATCCTATAGAGTTCCCTGGTTAGGTAATTACAAGACTCACACTGACTCAGGTTATAACTCTATTCGCTCTCTCACAAATTCTCTTTAGCAAGTGTGTTGGACAACCACTCAAAAATAACATGTTAATCTCATTTTACCGTAGGCTTGAAAAGATTTTGAACAGTCATTCAAAGTCAATACTAAACACACACTTTTGAGATCTTTCAGGTTACAACTTGACTAAGGTAAAAGTGGGATATGTTTGGGAAAGTAGGATAAAAGCAGAGTTTAGTATCTACTAATACTCTTTGTCTATTCAATTAATCAACCGGATTAAACATGGTGTGCGGCGACACTCATGTACATTAAACATGGTGAACAATGGATTAATTTGGCACAAAATCTCACCGACTATGTGATTAGAGAAAAGAGATTGTAATCAATAAGTGCATCTCTCTTTGCATGCTCCACAATCACATTTTTGTACTTTCGCAAATAGGCTCGCTTTTCGATTTGATGTAAAGAACAACTTTCTGAGCTATGGTGAGGTTGACTTTCACCCAATTACGTATGAATTTCTTAGTGTAACTCAAAAACAATCATACATAATGCTCGACAAAAGTAGTTAGGGAACCCACAGCTGGAAGACAGAGTTCCTCCCTCAACGTTAATCTCTTGAAGCAAGAGAATCACAGTTGAGGAATCTCAGACAACCTCGGCTAAATTCAGCTTTCGTGAACATAAAGAAAATATCATAGAAGTTGGACAATCATGAGATTCTTATAAATGATTATGGTCTCCGATTGTAGATAAGAAAATTTAATTCTCTTCATCCCATTAGAGGAGAAAATAAGGTAAACCTAAAAAATCTACAATTGAAAGATCACTACTTCATAACTTTTGGAAGATCACTACTTCATACCTTTGCACCTCAATTCATCAAGATAACATAGATTTTTTTCAGGTACGCTTTTGCATTCATCATCTTGAATTGACATGAGATTACATAAAGATTTTAGTTTTGGAAACTTGTCTATTGTTGATGTTGATTCTGTTTATAAGATATTTAAGAATTAGAACACTTTAATTAGACACAAGTAACCATGTTAATTCTATTCGATAGTTTATGCATTCCTATATCAATCAGATATGTCCTCATTGACTTATTAGAAAGTCAGAATTGCAACTGGAGAGATCTTGAAATGAACATAGATACTTTGGATGTTGTAACACATGATTTGCTGAAATAGTGAAATGTTATGTTCAGGTATAGAATAAAAGATTATTAGAGTAAATGTTATGTTATGTTAAATAGCCTTTAATTGATAAAGGAGAGGATAGCTTTGAATAATTGATTTTCATTGTGAAAGGAGAGTGCTCCTTTGTGTTCATTGTATACCCTTATACATTTCATGTTCTAGATTAACATTGATTTCTGTTTTCACTTAAGTAGGTGTAAGACAATCCTTACACAATGTATAAATAGAGGTTTACATACCAATATCTATTTTCATAGTTCAGCAACAAAAAAAACTGTGACAATTGAAGGGAAGTTCTACCAAAAACATAATGATAGATAAAACACATACATGATTTCATGTACAATATTTGAAAATAACTTGTTAACTTAACTCAAATCAAAATTGCTTCAACATCCTTGTAGTATTCCATCTCTAGCAGAAAGCAAGGAAGCAGTACTATTCATTTCTGTTGTTGAATTAAAGGGGTGATCATCTTCTATTTTGAACCTCCCAAGCCTAGAAGAATCGTCTTCTCCGCAATCCAAAAGTGATTCTGACTCTCCATCCAAGTTCCACACCTCCCTACTAGGTTCCATATTTTCTTTAGAACTTGATTCAGATTTCTGAAGCAATTGATTGTTGCCTATATCATCATCTTTGTATATCATGGTTTTCATATTACCCAAGGTTGAGAAAGATGAATTATTTTCCTGATCTTCGTAGTTGTTTGAGTCTGAATTACATCTACCGAATGTGGTTGGCAATGATTTCTCGCGAAGAATGGCTTGTGTTGGAGTTGATCTTTGAGTGAAACTTCCGAAACCTTGAATACCTCTTGATAACCTTCTACATTGGTTTCTTTCTTCCTTGAGAAGATTTCCTTCTTCCAATAGTTTCATTACTCTCTCTGATTTCTTTCTCACAGTTAGGCCCCAATTGAACCTGCAAATTGTCATAATATCTTCATGAGCTTGCAGCACCAGTATCAACTGGAAGAAATTCAATGACCAGATTTTTTAGGTAAACAATTTTTTGGTTTTAACCCTCCTTTACTAGGTGAAAAGGACCTGATAATCTGGAGTTTGCTCGCAAAGTAAGTAAACTCTTGTAAAAGATTGTTCTCGTCATGATTCAAACTAGAGTTTTTTTCAAACAATTTGATCTTAATCGAAACACATTAATCACTTGAGCTTAATCACTTGATTAGATAAAAATTGAGTAAAAAAAAATAAGGTAAACACATACCCGTTCTGATCAATATATTGGAAACCTTTCAGCTGGTCAATAACATCTTTGTCACTCTGAAATTCCTCTGCCACACTTTCTGGTCCATGAGTCAACAAATGCTCAAGCACAATCAAGGAATTGTAAGAGGCCCTCCAATTCTTCTTTTCAAATTTAGCCAATCTATTTTAGAATTGTATCAGTTCTTAATCCATCATGATTCATTTAGTAACAAAGAAGTGATCACGGTTTTAAATGAAGGTCTGCGAGCGCAATCTAGGCCATGACAAAATTGTTTTCGATGTTGTTGATTGAAACCACATATATCGAATTTGATTGCAATTTTTCTCAATATTAAGATTGTGATGCAACTGCGACCGCAATTTAAAACCTTGGAAATGGTGACCATGCTAAGTAAAAAAATGAAGGGGGTGTAGAAATAAAATACCTTTTATGTAGAATCTCTATAATCCTCCTATAATCATCTAGCTCAAAAGCAGCCTTTGAAATTGATCTGAGGGTTACAGTAGTTGGTGCCCATGGATTTCCATTAGTTGCCTCTTCTATCATTCTACAAAGAGTAAAAAACACATACAAAGGAAAAAAATAAGTATATATATTAGAAATCCTAGAGCTATAGTTTTGTATATTATGAAATAATAATAATTTGAAGTGTAATCAAGATCTTATGATGATACAATAAAAATAACAAGCTCACAGTTCTGCAGGGGTGACATCTGTTAGAGCTAATCTAGCGGTCTTGATTTTCTCTTTGAGGAAAAATGAAGCTTGTTTTTTGAATTCATAGAAAGGGGTGCTCATTTTGCTATTGGTATTTTTGCTCTAAGTAACAGTGTATGTTTATTTCCTTCCTCAAAGGATAGAAAAAAAGAGAGAGAAAGAAGATTAGAAAATTGGATTTAGGTTTGGTTGAATTAGTAAAATAAGGTGAGATCACAAATTTCAACTAATCCATTGATCTGATCAAGATCTAGACCATAGTTATCACATGTAACGACCCTTTGGCACGATTGATAGTCCATGTTTGAAAAAACAATAAATTCAATATTGGAATGACATTTGTGGACATTTGTGCTGCTTGGACTTTGATATAGAGAAATTAATTTTATTTAATTTGTGTATGACGTTTTATTAAATGCCCTTTATTTTTTATTCATTTTTTTTTCTAGTTTCCTAGTGTTTGAATTTGTAAACACGTATGTGAAGTCGTCACTAGGGAACAGTGGGGTGGTTCAGTTTTGAATTTTGAATTGTATTTCTGAGTCGGTATTTATATAAGGTAGGCCATAGGCAATTAATCATGTGTGTGAGGTGAACACTAGAATCTAGAAGCTCATGCATGACCACCAATGCAATATACATATGATGTTCTTGTTTATAATGTACGATGTACATATGCTGTCGCTATGCATACTTGTTTTTTTGAAGGAATATATGCATACTTGTTGATTCTAACGTTGATGGTAATCTTTGTTACTTTGGTCAAAAAGTAATCTTGGTTACTATGAGCTTAAAAAGCCCCATGATCAAAGAAACTTACTTTTGGTGGGAATTTAGATTTGACTCATGCCGATTGCTGTATAGATTTTTTTTTTTTAAACTCTCTGGTTTCAAGAGATTGATCCCAATAACTAATTTAAGTAAAGTCTAGTCAAAAATTGTTTCATTTAAAAATTAAATTCAAATTTTTCCAATGATTCGTGTTTAAATGAAACACATAACCATTAAGTCTAATTACTTGATTATTAAGTTTGCAATTAATTTACATGTAAATGCTAAAAAAATTATGAAGTAAAGAGGCAATTACCTCCGAAATTGTAAGTTTCGTCAATTACCCCCTTAAAATTAACAAAACTTCAATTACCATCTGAAATTGCACAACGTTAATCAATTTACCCCCTCCGTCAAATTCTTTTGTTAGTCAACATGACGATTTACAAAATGCCCCTCAAACTTAAAAATTTATATTTTTTTTATTCTTATACTTGACTCAAAATGCCCCCCTCATTAAATTATTTCTGCTTCCGCCACTGATTGTGGCAAATATTACATTTTATAACTTCAACAAAATAATAATATCATCGTAATTTTGCCATCCTATTCTAAATATTCACTAGATAATCCATTGACTTTACATTTTTAATATGCATTAATATGCAATTAATGATTAAAGCCAAGCTACTATGTCCAAAAAAAACCATACATCATGTCATCATGAGACATGAGTATTTTGGACAAAGCATTCCAAGAGTGAAAGTCGCTATCAATCAAAATTTACTTTTTTTTTTTTTATATAAAACAATCGAGATTTACTTTCATGAGAATTGAGAACCCATCCAAAACCATTGGAAATTTCGCCTGAAATTGAACAATAATCATCGTACTACACGTCCCTTTTTTAACTTTAATAAACCAACAAAAAGTATTCATACAATTTTAAGCAAAAACTGTCTTCCTCAAAAAAAAAATAACTCGTTAAATGCAGAAATTTCTTCTAAAACCAAAACTATACAATGCCAAAAATTAATGTGCTCTAAAATTAGTGGAGCCTAATACAAGTTATAAGGACATTAGAAATATTTTACTCCATATCCCTCAAATTTTGCACATACCCCCATAAATTCAGTTAAACCCAAACATGCCCTAACATCTTGAAGAAATAAAATTATCGCACCTCTGTTATGTTTTGGGAAACTCAAAAAATGACTTTCTCAAATTAAAATGCGTTACATAAATTTAAAGTTTGGGTTTGACGGAACATGTGTGATTCAACAAAGTCAAAAGTTTTTAGTTGTCGAAATCTATTTATATTTTGACATATTCAAAATTTGAATTTTCGGGAACACATCAAAAATATTAAGGATTTTTTGTTTTTATCATGTAATCTAGTGGGTAGAATTTCACCAATTCAAGTGAATAAGTGAGAAATTCAATGTTTGAACTTCGGCTGCTGCATATTACAATGCATTGTCCCTATCAACTAAACTATCATAATGATAAAATATTTGTGCATTAGAGATATAATTTGGGGGGTGGGAAGGGGATAAAGTATACTCGTCGGACATAAGATGATTATTGTCATACATACATTAATCAAGAGGTTGTAAAAATTGTTCTTTAGACACCTACCAATTGCTAATAGGCACCTCAAACTATCCAAAATACATCTAAAGGCAATTAACTATTGTTCGCTTTAGAACGGTATTCAACTACGGTTCAATCCAGAAAAAATCATCTTTTATGTTTTCTAATAAAAGTGAAATCATGCCTTCATATGTATTTTAGCTTATATCCAAGGATGTGACCATTTCAACGCTTTGCCTTTGCAGGGGCACTAGGAAAGAAAATCCTCCATTTTCTTTTGATTCAAATTTTCTTTCTTGTAGCTCTCGTAACATAAACCTATCTTCTTCTTTGTGCTAGAAGCCCCCTCCTCTATCAATTTTAAAGAACAACACAGGTGCAGCGATCTCAAATGAATGCTTCCTCGGGATTTGATTTCATTATAAGAGATTGTGAAGAATTTCTCATAGCCACTGCAACAAGAAGATGCTAGAGTTGCAGAAACTATGGGCATTTAATTTGAGGTGCATATTTTTTTGCCCTGGATTGTGATATTTGAAACTTGATTTTAGAAAATGATGACCAAATTGTTGGGTGCTTTCATTGTGCTTGGGAATAGAGACAAAGATGAAGTCTCTTAAGAAAGAACAATGAATAATTGCAGCTGAGTTGAAAGAAGGATAAAAGATGAATTTTCTAGGTTGAACGGTAGTTAATAACCATTCGAACGAAAGGTAGTTAACTCCTGTTTGAAAGCGTAATTTTAACTATCATTGGTGACATTTTTTTATAGTTTGAAGTGTCTATAAACAAATACTAGGTGCCTAAGAGCAATTTTTCAGAGATGTTGAATTCAAGTATCGGCCTAAATTACAAAATAAGGGTGTTTTAGTAAGGGTGTTTTAAGGGTGTTTTAGTAAATGCATATTTAATATGCATTTTCTTTGTCTTAAAATGCAATCAAAAATAGTTAGTAAAAGTTTTTAACTTTTAACACAATTCAAACCCTCCTCCATTTTCTTGTGTTTTCTGCACCTTTATCCCAAACCCAAAGGAAGAGTATTCAATCAAGATCCAAGGATGAGAGTATGCATCTTAAGAGTTGGAAAATGACCTAGTTACATAGGACTAAATTTAGATTTCTGCTCTTTTTCCTGCACTTTTTGCTTGCGCCCAACATGATTTCCTGTTATACCCCTGCGTGAGTTAATTCACGCTGCGTGACTTAACTCACGCACCTTATAAGCTCTGCGTGACTTAAGTCACGCACCACTGGCATGTGCGCGAGTTAACTCACGCACGTTGGCCGGTGATCAGAGCTGAAGAACAAACGTTTTTTGGTCTTTGGTCAGTTTTTCAACATTCAATCTACACATTTTTTTACCCATTTTACACGTTTTTTTTTTACCACATTAATGGTATTTACAACCTATACTACCATTCCCACATATAAATACCCCTCCATACTTCCCTATTTCCTCACACCATATCACTTTCCCCCCTCCCTCTCTCTCTCTCTCTCTAAGTTTAAATCTGCTTTTTTTTTTTACCCCAGAAACTTTTTACCGTGGGTAAAAAGAATCTTCTTGGGGTATAAAAAAAACCAGATTTAAATTTAGCCCAAGGGTTGATGACGTATTTTCTCCAAGAAGGTTGCTCACTATTTAACCCCAAGAAGGCTGCTCACTTTTTACCCCAAGAGGGTAAAAAGAAAATAAGTAGATTTAGTGAGTTTGAATCAATTATTTTTTTTTTTTGAATGGAAACAAACTTCATTAAGAAAGAGCTGGTATACAGCTTGAATCAATTATTGTATTGTATGAATTATATTAATAAAATGAGATATTGTTATATGCCTCAATTTTGTTCATTCCTTTTTTATTTATTTTTGCTTTTATTTTCTAATTTTGTATTTAATGAATAAATATTAATTTAGTTCATTTCCTTTTATTTTAAGTTCATAAATAAATTAGAATAAAGTAAATACGTTAATAAATTAATTTTAATAAATAAATTAGAATAAAGTAAATACGTAAATAAATTAATTTTAATAGAGTAAATAAATTAGAATAAAGTGAACAAATAAATTAGAAAATAAATAAATTAGAATAAAGTGAAAAAATAAATTAGAATAAAGTAAATAAAATAATTTGATTATAGTAAATAAATTTTAAAAAAAAAAGTGAGTTAAGTCAATATGCGTGACTTAAGTCACGCAACGTAACTTAACTGGCGCAATTTTTTACACTTGCGTTAGTTAAGTAACGCAGGGGTATTTTCGGAATTTCAGCTGGGCGCGAGCGAAAAGTGCAGGGGGAAGAGCAGAAATCCTAAATTTATTTTTATTGCATCTTACTTTTTTCAAATATGATTAATGTGAATGCAAATATATATATATATATATATATATATATATATATATATATATATATATATATATATGCAGGAAAAGGTCAGCTTTTTAAATGAAGATTAGTTTATGTAGAGAATTAATATTTACACTTATATGTAGAGAAACTGTTTTAATATATAAAAAGTGTGCATGATATGATATAGAGTTAATTATTGTCAAAAAAAAATGATATAGAGTTAATTAAGAAGAGTTTGAGTGTTATACATCTAAGGTGTAAAAAGTTTTACATTGTCAACAAATCATATTCAACCGCCTGTATGATTTCAGAAGTAGTTATGGTTAAAGTAGTGATGGTTATTTTTTTTGGTTTTATAAAAAGTCTTCGTATTAAAAGTGTATATGAATTAAGTCAATTTAAAAAATCATGTGATGATGACTTACCCGAGGTTTGTATTTTAAGATTGTTCGTTTAATTACCAAGTCTTTTCTTTTTCTTAGACTTTGTCATCTTTTTGTATGAAAATAAAAGTCATTTGTATGCATTATGCTCTGTTTATTTTTGTGATGTTAATTCTTCGGGTCTTCAGAAAAGATAATGATATGTTTGTTTGAATTCATTAAATTTATTATTATTTCATTTTTCTGATAGAATCATTTTACTTTTTGTATGACTAATGTGAATAAAAAGTACACTTATCTAACTCATAATAATTATCACACATTGTAAAAAAAAAAATCTAAAAAGTTGTCATTTTCATATTCAATGTAATATTAATTACTCCTAGTTACAGAGAACTAAATTTATTTTTATTGTATTTTACTTTTTTTTCAAGTATGACTAATGTGAATGCAAAAATATATGTGCAGGAAAAAGCCAGCTTTTTAAATGAAGATTAGTTATATAGAGAATTAATCTTTACAGTTATATGTACAGAAAATGTCTTAATATATAAAAAATGTGCATGATGTGATATAGAGTTAATTAAGACGAGTTTCATTGTTATACATTTGAGGTGTAAAAAATATTACATTGTCAACAAATTGTACTCAACCATTTGTATGATTTTAGAAGTAGTGATCATTAAAATAGTGACGGTAGTTTTATTTTATTTTTTTGATAAAATTAGTGACTGTCATTTTTATTTTTATTTTTTTGGTCAAGACTGTCATTTTTTATTGGTAGTGTAAAAAGTTTTCGTATAAAAAGTGTATATGAACTAAGTCAATTAAAAAAAATCATGTGATGATGGTTTACCCAAGGTTTGTATTTTAAGATTGTTCCTTTAATCGTCGAGTCTTTTCTTATTCTTAGACTTTGTCTTCATTTTGCGTAAAAATAAAAGTCTATATATGCATTATGTTATGCTTATTTTTGTGGTGTTAATTCTTCTCGTCTTCGGGGAAGATAATATGTTATGTTTGTACCAAAAAAAAAAGATAATATGTTATGTTTATTTGAATTCATTAAATTTATTTTTATTTCATTTTTCTAATAGAATCATTTTACTTTTTACAAGTATTACTAATGTGAATAAAAAGCACTCATCTACTCTCTCCGTTCCTATTTACAAGAGACAGTTTACTTTTTAGATACATTAAATAATTTATGTATTTGGTTTAGGTTCTTGACTAGATACATACATTATTCAATGTATCTAAAAAGTCAACTTTCTCTTGTAAATAGGATCGGAGGGAGTATCTCATAATAATTATCACACATTGTAAAAAAAGTATTCTAAAAAGTTGTCATTTTCATATTCAATGTAATATTAATTACTCCTTTTTGATTATATCCTTTAACAAATAGTATTATGTACATCATTTCTAACTTATTACTTCATCTGTTCCTAAATATATGTCGTGGTTTTACAATGTGTATTATTCACATAACTTACTTTGTCTATATTTTTTTAACTAATATATCAATACAAATCTTAGCATGTAAGATGTTGTTCGATTTATCACAATGAATATTTTTCAAATATTAAATTTTATAAAATCCTTCCTTCAAAAAAAAATTATAAAAAAATATTATTGATAATTAAAAATATTACTAATAGTCAAAGTTGTTTATTGATATGTGTAAAGTAGTTGACTACGATGTGTGTTTAGGATTATATAGGGAGAATTATATGACAATACTAGTCATTAATAGGATTAATTTGATAAAACTGTTATTCTATTTCCTTGTTTAGAACTTTTCTTTAACTTGTGAAATGGAACAACAATTTTTGTTTCCTTAAAAAAAATATGAGAATATTTGTGAGACATAGTAGCATGTGGGAAAAGTCAACTTCTTAAATGAAAGATTAATTATGTCGACAATTAATATCTGCACTTACACTATACCTCATATTCTTTTGTATGAAAAAAAACACCCCATTTCAACGATTTAGTTTCAGTTCATTGAACCCTTTCGTTTTCATTTCATACTTTGAGCCTAGCCATTTTTAAGAGCCGTCAACTCTTACAAGTTGAATAAAGAACTAAAGTCAAAATCCAAAATTAAAAGTTTGATTTTGATGCACAGCGTGTGTGATACGAGATTCCACTAAACACATTTGTTTTTTTTTATTAGAAATTGGAAACAAAAGAATAAAAGCATAATCGCTTAAATTGGAACACGTAAGAGGAAACTAAAATAAAAACAAGACCATGTTGCTTGAAGGAATATATAGTGGTAGACAAAAAACAATGCTTTTTAGAGTCATATTTTTTCAAATAGTGCTTTATCCACATCAAATTTCTTGATCTTAGAAGAATTTTTATTCGAATATGTTATTTCAATTTTGAAATTGAAAAGATGCTTATGCACTAATGACTTGCTCTATCATTTGCCAACCAGAATTGCAGAAAGTGGTGTAGGTTGCTAGTGCTTGTGGCACAATGAAAAGATTTTTAAGGAATGGCTTTTTTTATTACAAAATCACAATTTTTGTGTAAGAGTTATAATAATAAACAAAATCCAGGGTTTACAACTTTACAATCCTCACTATCCACTGATTTACATAATTACTCCTCCTAATTTAAATATAAACGAAAAGTTACATGTATTTAGCTCGAGTTTATATCAAATACATGTATATTTTAGCTTATATTTAAGTTCGGTTTGAGTAATTTACTCGACACTCGTGAATAGCGAGGGGGTAAGAACAAAAAGGATGCATGACCCTTCGGCAGCATATATCTCATATCTTCTTTTTTATATATATTATGATGATGATATAAGGTTGGTTTTTTCATTATACTTATACACATGATCTCCATATCCTTCCTTCCAAAGAAATAACAATGATGGAAACATCGTCGTGGTAACGCCGCCTATCACCTTGTGGAATTTCGAGCAATTCATGAAAGTCCAGACCTGATTAAGATTAAGAAGAATAAAAGATAGTTAAGTAAAATCATTAGAGTAATCAATTTCTAAGATGCAAATCAATTTCTAAGATGCAATTGTGAAATCTTAAAATGGAATTGTTAGTACCAGCTTTCTTTGCAGCGCGAAACAAGACTTCTTCGACCAAATGTTGAGCAGGGTCTCCTTCAGGTTGTAATGTGATGAAAAGCTCAACTTCAGCTACTGCTTCTTCGTTTGACAAGTATTGATAGAGTCCGTCGGAGCATAGAATCAAAAATTTGTCTTTTTGGCCTAATCTGTGGTGTTTAAGATATGGTTGGCAAGTAATGTATGGAGAATTTCCTACGTAGTCTATTCTAAACATCTCCAGAAGTGCATTGTTCCACTTGGGCTGCAAACAATAACATTTGTAGTTAGAGTTAGGATTTAAAGTTAAGAAGATATATGAATGAAAAACAAAATAAAAGACATTGCCAAGTATGAAACATTTTCTGTTTTCTTTTTTTAGCAAGAAACTTGATTAAAAATGTTGTATTTAGAAAACCATGCTTAGCATTAATATGACATTTTTGAAAATCCATTAAAGAGTTAGGTGTCAATGTTCCATTTTTTGTGAAAGGAAAGAACTTAATAAGATACTAATTTGTGATTATTAATCTTCTACAAGAATGGCACCTAGCATATGTATTCCTTTGTGACAAGAGAAACAAATGTGGAATAGAGCAATCTTGTTATAGCATGTGTAAATCATATATCCTATCCTTTTGGATTTGGATTGGCTGCGGTCACAATTTCATGCATTCACAAAGCCTCGTGTTAACTGTGTGGGATTGTGACCGCAAGCAATCTAAATCCATCCTTCCGTTGAGTTTCTTAATTAATGGTAAAGATGACTATAAAGTTGCTAATTTAGTACATTTAGATACGAACCTGTTTGAGAAATCCGGCACCAAATGCTCGAGTAACCTTGAGAGATCCCTTAACACGATCATTGATCACAGCACAAGGATCATCTGGGTGCTCTTTTATTATTCTGATTACTTCCTGAAATTATAATCAAACACTTTTCAATCAAGATGAACAGATAAACAGAAGACCAAAACAGAAGTCTAAAAGAGGCAAAGATTTACCTCTTCAACATTGGTACTATGATCCTTGGTAAGCTGAAAAGCACTTAAACTAGGTACAACATTTGATTTATCAGCATCATCCCATGATTCAAGATCATGCATTGTCTCTTCATTAATCCTCTCCAAATCCTGTCTAATTTTCCCGATCCAATAATCAGGTTCGGCTTTTTGTGCCAAAACAGCTCTACTATCCCCCACATTCATCACATAAACATCTTCCCCTTTCATCAACATTACAAGAACACATGAACCCATTAAAGCAAGTTCCGGATTCTCCATCACCATCTTATCCGCAACATCAAGATAAGACTCCTCGGTTTTCCTCAAAGCTCGCGAAAGAGCTTCCAAAACATCTGAATGATTAACAGAATTATCGTCGGCATCACCGCCACTTAATTGCTCCTTCAATCTTCTATCAAGCTCTAATCTCTCCCTATCCCATTCACACTTCCATCTCCTTTGATTCTCCTCGTGCTTCTTCGCGGCATCTTTGTACTTATTCTTCGAATTCTTACCTCTCTTTTTTTTCTTTGAAATCGAATCACCTTTCTCTTGATCAACACATTGAGAACAATCATCAAACAACATATCCTCTTTCACAACAACACCATCAACAACATCATCATCAACCGAATCACGCGGTTTCAAATTCGAATTATCCGATGAAACCCCATCATCCCAAAGCAACCCTTTAAGCTCCTTATGAACAAAACTATAAAGATTTGACAACAAATAATCAGGTGCATCAGGACCATTAAAACCATCATAAATCCCAACAAAAACCCAACCATGTTCCTCAGAAACAACAACATGAACACGATCTTCCCCTGCTTTCCCTTGAGCCCATTGAAGATTCTGACTTCCCAACGAATCATCATCTTCCAAACTACCTTCACTACTCAAATTCAAACTACTCACAGTCAAATTCTCATTGTGCTTCTCACCGGCAAGAATCCACTCCGGTGGCTCCTTCACCGGCACACCTTTGATCGGAGTAACAATAGAACCCTGTCCACGTGACAGAGTCTTCGAAATCGCACGTTGAAGAACACGAATCCATTTTTCTTTCCTCGATCTTGGTCGAACCGAAAAACCTAATCCACTATGAGAGAAGCTTCTCTGAAACTGATCAACGCCGGTGCCGGAGCTATCTTTATCCATCGGACCGGAAAATAAACCACGATCAATCGGACCGGACATGAACCCACGCTCAATCGGACCGGACATAAACCCACGCTCTAACGGACCGGAACTCGGAAAACCACCACCACCACCACCAAAGTTACCGGAAAAAGCCTTCGGAATCGGTTGCAACGGAAGAGAAGCAAAAGAAGTTGAACTTTCAAAAGCTGCAGCTCTATCAAAACAACCGTAGGAGTATAAATCCATGAACGCCGTCGACAACGGCGTTGAAGTGTTGGCGCTGACGCTGGCGCCGGAGATTGTTCGGAAAGTTGTGGTTTCTTCAGAGTGAACTTTGGAAGAAGATAAACGGGTCGGGTCGGGTCTAACGTAACAGAAAGAGTGACCAAGTCCTTCATCTAAAGGATCCGTTATTAATATGGATATGTCGTGTTTACGGTTACTGTTGTTGTTTCCGGTGAAACATACCGTTAATTTTCCTATTTTGTTTCCCATAACAAAAATTAAAAAACACTTAACACAAGAACAAATGAAAAAACAAAAGAATTGAATGAATAGAAACCAAGTACTAGGAACAAGAACTATGAAACAAGTTTTAAGGTTGTTGTTACTTGCTATAATAACTCGTTTTTCATGTTTTGGTTTTGTGTTGAAAAATTAGTGGGAACTAAGAAGAAACTATGAGAGAGAGATTGTGAAGTGAATGGTGAAGAAGGACAAGTTGAAGTTGATAAGAGAAGATTATGAGAGAGAGAGAGAGAGAGAGAGAGAGAGAGAGAGAGAGAGAGAGTTGACTTTTTGCAATAAAGGTTTATTACAAAATAAGAAAACGCACTCATTTTTTCTCTTTCAATAGTTTATGGAAAAAATAAAAGTTTGAGTTTTATTTTTTTGTTTGAGTGGGGCGTTGACTATGATGAAGATAAAGTTTTGTGTTTGGTTTTAATGTAAGGTTCGATATTCAACCACGCTTTATGAAAGAGAGTGAGGTGCACGCGTTGGAGTAAACGATGAGAGATCTTTTGTGTGAAAGGAATGAATGAATGAATCTGATGTTGAGATTGAGAGAGTTGTTGTGTTTGTTTGTGAGAAAAAGAAGGTGAAATTTTGAATTTGAATAAGGTCGTACATAAATTCTGGTTAAGAAATTAAAAAAGTCAACATAGAGGAAAAAGAGGAAAAAAATGAATTTAAAGGAGTAAAAATATTGCATGTTGAAAAGTGTGCCATTGTCACCGTTGGATCAAGAGAAGGGTGTAGAAGAAATCATGTTGACTTACACATGGCAAAGTTTGATTGGTTTATGTGATAATTTGTCAACTAGAGGTTTTCCAAACTGAGCTCAACTTGAACTAAAATAACAAAAATACTCCCTCCGTTCCTTTTTAAGTGTCACTTTTTAACATTTTACACAAACCAAGACACTCAATAAATGTTACCTTTTTCTTATACAATAATCTTTACTTTTACTATAATAGCCTTAGTCATTTAATATTTTATTTCATATATTTCTCTCTCCACAATAAATAACTAAGGGTAATGTTGGTAAAACAACATTTATTGTTGCATTGAACTTTGAAAGTGACAGTTAAATAGGAACAAAAAATTTCTCCAAAAGTGACACTTAAAAAGGAACGGAGGGAGTAATTGTCAATAATTTCGGCTTTTAAAATAAATTAAATGAAAAAAATGAAATAGGAAGAGAAGATGAGAGAGAAGGTGAGGTTGGCTAAACTTAATATTGAATGAGTTGCTGGTGTGGTGGGGTAGTTCGATATTAGTAATGGTGGGATTTAGCATGGGAAAGGGGAGTTGTTTCCCACCATGGGAAAGTCAATTTTAACCATTAGATCTACAATCTTATCATACACTCCCAACACTATATTTTTGTTACTATCTTCCACTACCATCTCTCTCCTTCATCCCCACCAACCCACCACCAGCAACACCATGAAAACTATAGTTTTTACCAATCAGATTCAAATTAATGAAAATTCAAAGTAATCAATCCTTGCAGGACACTATATATATAGGAACAAATTATTTGATTTGAGGAAAATATATTCTCAACATCTGGCTGACGGAACAGTTTGAATTAGGTTCAATAGTGTGGAGTAACAACTTTTGTTTACAAATTACAGAAAATAATACATAAATTCTAAATTTGATTGGATCTGAAAAAAATAAATTCAAATAAGCCAAAATGGATTGAATGCTTTTACAATGAATTATATGCATTTATTTCGTTGCCTTCCATTTTATCAGCATCATGAAAATTCTTTAAAAATTATAGATTTAGAGATACAATTTTCTAGATGCAATGGCCGCTCAGCTTGCAACTGTGGTTAAGTTTGGTTTTTTCGATGTTGGAACCTTGCTCCAATCTTAGAATGGTGAATTTTTGTTTTCAGTGTATGTTAGATCTGTCGATCAGGAAGAATAAATTAATTAAATTAACAATAAAGAGTTGGGACGGTGGTTTTGATGAGTTGCTGGTTATGGGTTTGTGGAGGATGAATGAAAGAGATGGTAGTGGAAGATAGTGACAAAAATATAATGTTGAGAGTGTATGATAAGATTGTAGATCTAATGGTTAAAATTGATTTTCCCATGGTGGGAAACAACTCCCCTTTCCCATGCTAAATCCCACCATTAGTAATGCTGCTGCCATCACTGCACAGCCTGAACATTTAGGTAATTTGACTAACATGTAGCCCCATTAATCCATTGACTTTTTTATAGTAGATTCAATTGAATGTTGACATTTCAAGTTTTGCTTGATGATGCTTGGGATGAAAGTCATTCAATTGTTTGTTTAATAAATCAATTTGGTTTAAAAATCAATGATGGTTATGCAACATGTGAAGGATAGGATTATTTTGAATTGATAAACAATTGTAAATTTTGGTTACAATTATACTTCTTCCGTCCCAAAATATAAGCAAAAATGAGTCAATATAAATTGATGTATTTTGTACAAATTTTGAACCATATATATTAATTTTTGTTGACCAATTTTTTGCTTATATTTTGAGACGTAAAGGTTTTTTTTTTATATAAGGATTAAAAGGAGAAAGAGAGAAAAAAAACTAGACTACAATCTTAAGAATCGCATCCTAGAAGCATCAGCAAAAAGTAAGTCTTCCATGCTCGGGAGAGGATGGGTTCTCTAACAAACATCAAGTATCATCTTGATTGGCACTATGCTTAATTATAAAATTTGTGCACGCGTTTGCTTCGCGAAGGGTGCGGATCAGCTGCACATTTGAAGGGAGATTAAGGAGATCTTTGACTTTTCTAATGATAATCGCGTACACATGTCTGTCGTTGGTGGGAGCATGAACCAAGTTTATAACATGAATGGAATTAGAGTGATAATTAACATCTTGGTACCCTATATCCCAAATCAACTTCAAACCATGCATGAGTGCAAGTAATTCTGCATGCAAGTTGTTCGAGATACCGATAAACGTTGAGAAGCCGCAAATCCAAACACCCTTTGAATTACAAATAACCCCACCAATGCATGAGAAATTGTGGTTATCGAAGCTACTCCCATCGACATTGAGAATCGTGGCCTGTAAACGGGAGGGGTGCCAAGTGGTCTAGCGATGATGCGACGGAGAGGCAAGACCGCCACCCAAGGATGACGAGAGAGAGAAGAGACATAGTTGTTCATTACCAAGACAAACCGCATTCCGAGCTTTTCAAATGCACTAGATTCCTACCACAAAAACTAGAGAGCCTGAGAGGCGCAATCCTTTTTTGAGCCACGGGTGAGTGTTCGATTCCTGGAAGAAAACATGATTATTGAACCCCCAAAGATCTTCACATATTGTTTGATAGAGGACAATCCCGGAGACAGTGTAAAACATCTTCAACTTGATTGTTGCATCTATCACACGAGGGAGAATAAGCCATACCACGACGGTGTAAATGCGCTTTGGTGGAAAGTGAGTCATGACTAGCTGTCCAAAAGAACAAATTTATCTCCTGAAGAGCTTTCATTTTCCAAATCCAATTGCAAGATGAGTCTACAACATGGAGCTCTTCGAAATGAGAGGAGAAGAGCCAAGAATATCATTCCCTTGCCGTATAAACATCGTCGAGATGGTCATCCCAAGTGATGTGATCTATAACGTCGTTATGCGAGCAGGGAGGTCGCTTAGTCTTGAATATTGATAGGGAGGAGAGTGTACATCATGTTAAAATTCCACTTACCATCGAAAATTAAGTCACATATACACAAGGATAAATCATGAATGTTGAACTAGGGGACCACACTAGCAAGGGTTCCCAATATAGTCCAAGCAGAATACCAAAAGGAAGTATTGTCGTTGACTTGCTGAAACATAAATACATCACGCAACACCGATCTCGCTTTCAAAATAGAGTTCCAAGTCGTAGAACCGTTATTCTTATGGATCTCTAGAACACTTGAATTGCTGATATACTTGTTGGACAACACCTGCACCCATAGTTTGTTCGCATGAATGTGAATGTCCCACACTAATTTCCCAAGAAGAGCAGTATTATCCTTTCGGGCCACCCGAACTCCTAGCCCCCTAGCACTCTTGGGACGAATGATTTTATCCCAACCCACCAAATGCATTCCTTTACCATTAGTACCCTTCCATATAAACTTCCTTGTCATTTTGTCAAAGTGATTACAAATGCTCTTAGGGAGCCAAGTTATCTGCATGTAGTAATTAAAAATAGCATTGAGGACCGACTTAGCTGGAGTCAATTTGCCAGCTTTGTTTAACAATTTTTTTCTCCATGAAGCTAACCGGGTGTGGACCTTATCAACCAAGAACTCATAATCGACCCTTTTCATTCTACCATGAAAGATAAGGAAACCAAGGTATTTATTATGAGATAAAGTATTGCGGACCCTGATAATAGAGACCATGGTATTGATTTTTGCGTGAGTAACTGCTTTTGACAAAAAAGCCCTGGACTTAGAGATGCTAACTTTTAACCCTGAGGTGCCAATAAATTTAGTAAAAATATCTTCCATCACCCGAGTTTGGGAAGTCGGAGCTTTGGAGAAAAGAAAAACAACATTCCCAAAAAAATAGATGAGACAAAGAAGGACCATTTCTAGATAGAGTAATTGATTTCCATCTAGAATCATCAACTGCTTCCAAAATCATATGAGACAATTTATCCATACACATCACAAAGAGGTAAGGTGAAAGGGGATCACCTTGGCGAAGACCTTTTGTAGGAGTGACGGATGAAATCTTGTTCCCTTTCCAAATGAGTGAAAGAGAAGAGGAGGTCTCACAATTGCATGATTAATTTAATAGTTAAGACAGAGAATCTTAAATCCTCCAAGCAAGATTTAAGAAATTCCCAACTCACATTATCATAGGCTTTCTCCAAGTCCAATTTGTAGGTAACATCTCCTTCCTTTTTGGTTTGCACATGGTGTAGATAACTTCTTGAAGAATAATGGCGTTGTCACTGCTATATGGTACTATATGTCTCCATCCGGTTATAAATGAATAAAAATCAAAATATATTTAGCCTAAATTTGAATCAAACATATTTTGATTTTTGTTTATATTTAAAATTAGAGGCAACAAGTCATAACAATTATTCATAGTGTGTTAGTTTAATGGTTTTATTTTTTTTTTTACTAAAGATGATTGATTTTGTAATCTCAAAGTATGGAATACAAATCTTATATGAGACAATTCTAAACATTTTTATTTTTATTTGACCAAGTAGCATAATGAATAGAAATCTACCCTTATGATGAATAAGTGAAAAAATCAAGATTTGAACCTCACTCTTGCATGTATAATATGATGTCTCTATTAATTGAGTTATGCTCACAGGGACAATCATCATTAATAACAATGTTGTTGATAATAATTTTTTATTCTTTTTTTTTTTTAAAGAAAAAATCATAGCAATTCAAAATATTAAAACCTTACAAAAAAAAATATGTTAACATAAATAACAAAAGAGCCTAGCCTCACCTTAGTTACATAAAAAAATATTGAATGTATTTTAACCCCTTTGATTCAACCGTGGAGTAACCAGAGGGAACCGCATTTGTTGTAAAAAAGAGAATGCCTTTTCTTTCACGGGTGTTTTCTTGGAGATTAGATGAGTATATCTATACTTATGAATTATCTCAATTATATCGTCAAACAATTTTTTCTATAATAAAGATTGTTGTTGGTGTCATTAAAAAAATAAGAATTTAGATTATATTTTTTTGTTATATTGTTGGTGTCATTGAAATAGATAATCATAGTTAGTTTGATTTGTTATAATTTTAAAGGAACAAACATTTATATTTTTAGTTTTAATCAAAATCAAAATTTTATAAAAAAAAAACATTGTTCATAATTTTCAAATGTTAGCGCAATAAAAAGTGCGGAAATACTTCTCTAGTAAAACTAAAATCGTTTGAAGCACAAAAAAGAACATCTAGAGCGACAAAAAATCAAATAATTTTTTTAGCAGAAATAATACATAAATTTGATATATTTAGAAGGACTAAGATCATATTAAACCATATATATCATTCATAAATCATGATACATTTTTTTTTCTAGTTTCCTTGAGTATTAATTTCCTCAATTCTTTGGAAGAATTTACTAGGAAGAAAACAATCATATTAAACCATATATATCATTCATAAATCATGATACTTTTTTTTTTCTAGTTTCCTTGAGTATTAATTCCCTCAATTCTTTGGAAGAATTTACTAGGAAGAAAACAATGTAGTTTTTTTTTAGGAAAAAATCAATGTAGTTTTTTTTTAATGTAGGAAAAAATCAATGTAGTTGTTCACACTTTTAAAAAAGTGACCACATTTATTAGCCAATTATGTGGTGCACATAGGGGCAAACCTGAACAAGGCATGGTGTGACAAGTGTCATGTAACGCCCATTTTGGAAGTGTCTAGCATATTCAAAAGTGCGCTAGAACTGATATTGGATACATTAATTATACAATACAGAAACGACATCAAGTCGAGAGTTTAGATACAACGGCATCCAAAGTCTTATGTTACATTATTGTTCTGCAAGATAGTCGAATGAAACAAGTCCATAAAGTTCATTACAACACATCACATATTATAACATATGTATCAAGTAAACAACACAAGGTTGGATCCATAAAAGCACGATCAATCCAAAGCTTTCTCCTTACCCTTTCCTCGAGAAACCTGTGAACCTGAACAAATAAGGAGAGGAATGAGACATAATGTCTCAGTGAGTTCTTCCTAACCCTAGGCTAGTGATAACCTCAGGGAAAACATACAGTTACCACGTGTCTAAAATACAACCTGCCGGTTGATTATACGTGTGCGGTCATCCTTGCCTAGACGGTAGTGCATACTAGATCCGTCATAAGTTCTTCTTAACTTGTTATAGGCTTTGCTATCACTATACGCGTCATGGCAGTCAAGGAGAAACTAAGACCGCTTTGTCAAGATACGCTCTACGCATCGAGATCAAAACATACCATAATCATGACACGATTCTAAGTCGGACAATTAGGGAAAACCAAAGGTCGTCATCGACATAACTTTCTTGATCTTATCTTGCTTCCTAAACTTGTACTTAACTTACATCTTATCATATACGTAAGCATAATAAATGTATTCAAACATTAAGTTAGCGGTTAGCATTGAACAATCAAGATTATCTGAGTTCATTTTACGGATTAATCCCGAGTGGAGTAACCCCGGAAGTTAATCCCTTACTACCAGTGGAAAAACCTAGCTAAGGCACACCGGACTCCCTTAGTGACGTGCGGGCCCCTTGCGGCTTACCCCGTTTCCCTTGGAGAACCTCTTGCATCCAACCTTGAAAGGAATATAAAACACACGACACCTTCACTTACTTAATGGTCTTGACCATATATTATTCTTGCTTAAACTTTCTTATGAATATGATATCTAATCGTTCACATCTTAGCATAAATAAATTCATGCTTATCTATCTAATTCTCGACAAGCTATGTCGAGGCTCTATGTTCATTCCCTTACTTGATGTATAATTTGCTACCCGATCATAAATCTAGTACTTCTCTCACATGTCATGCTTTACTATATAAGTTAAATACTTGCTTCACTTTCAAGGAAACATTTAAAATCCTATGCCATGGAGTCTTGACTTGAGGGGTTTACTAATGTAAAAAAGACTGCACGAAGAAAAACCGGCCCGAAGGACGACAGAAGGGCCTGAAGCGAGCAAACAGTGCACTGTTGCACTGTCCACTCGCCTAGGCAAGTAAGCTTGCTCGCTGTGGCGAGTTGGGGGCGAGCAAACTCCCTGTTCTGTGGTCTAGCTCGCCTGGCGAGCTACCTGCTCGCTGTGGCGAGTTGTGACAATCCAACACCTGCAAAAATGGTATTTTTGACCCAAAAACCTCAAAACCAAGTGCCCCAAAGCATATTGTGACTCTAATGATCATATAAAACCTGCAAAACAGTCATAGGACAAGTATCTACAAGTATAGCAAGCATGACATGAAAAGGGGTAATAAATCTCTATGTATAAACCCTAAAAATTTATGTTTCTCTTGCAAGCATAATCACACAATCCCATGGGTGGAATCTAACTAGGAACTCACCTTGTTAAAGTTGAAGATAAGCTTAAAATTCTAATCCTTGACAGCAAAACCCTAGAAAGACTTTCTCTAGATGAGAAGAAACTATTTTGGAGAAGCTTGCTTCCAACTTTCTTAACAACACCCTTGGTATAACTATATTATTGCTTAGATTCTTACTTGTTGATAGATTAAGAGAAGATTGAGGGAAGATCAAGTGTGGTGAAGGATAGAGGTAACAAATTTCTAGAGAGAAGGTAGAGCAAAAACTCAAAGCAAACCCTAGAGAGAGAAAGGAGAAAATCTTATGAAGAATTTTGGTCCAATTGTCCTTAAGTACTCTCTAGGTGTGAACTTCCATAAATACCCTTAGCCTTAGCCGTGCGCATTTTATCGTTAACATGTATTACGTCACTACATATTAAGCGGGATATTACATCTTACCCCCTTAAAAAAATTTCGTCCTCGAAATTTAGAATATACCTGAAAATAAATGCGGATACTGGTTCAACATCTCAGATTCAAGTTCCCATGTAGCTTCACCATCTGGTGAACCCTTCCATACTACTTTCTCTATAGGAATCTCTTTTTTCGTGAGGGATTTGACGTCACGGTCTACTATCCTTTCTGGTTCCGGCTGGAATGTCAAATCTGTTTTCAATTCTATGGATTCTAGTTCAACTGGTTGGAAAGGATCCGAAATATACTTCTTCAATTGAGATACATGAAACACATCGTGTAAACCTGACATGGCTGGTGGTAAGGCTAACTGATAAGCCACTGGACCAATACGCTTGAGTATCAAAAACGGTCCCACATACCTGGGACACAATTTCTTGGTTCTGAAGACACCTCTCAAACCCAGTTTAGGAGTAACCTTTAGGAACACATGATCACCTTCACTAAACTCTAAAGGTCTCCGTCTCTTGTCCGCATAACTTCTCTGACGACTTTGAGCTGTTCTCATCTTTTCCTGAATTGATTTAATTTTCAGAGTTGTTTCTTGAATGATTTCTGGTCCAATAATGCCCTTATCTCCAATCTCGGCCCAACATAAAATAGTTCTACATTTTCTACCATACAACGCTTCATAAGGTGCCATTCCGATACTCGAGTGATAACTATTATTGTAGGAAAATTTTATCAAAGGTAAATGTTGATTCCAACTTCCACCATCTTCAAGTACACAAGCACGCAACATATCCTCTAAGGTTTGAATAGTCCTCTCTGACTGACCATCGGTCTGTGGATGATGAGACGTGCTTAACTTCAAACGAGTTCCTAAAGCTCTTTGAAAAGCTTTCCAAAAGTGTGAAGTGAAGATTGGATCTCTACCTGACACTATACTTACTGGAACACCGTGTAACTTAACCATCTCTGAGATGAACAATTCTGCATACTGCGATGTTCTGTAGGTAGACTTAATCTGTAAGAAATGAGCTGACTTGGTTAATCTATCCACGATCACCCAAATTGAGTCATGACCTTTCTGAGTACGGGGTAATCCTCCAACAAAGTCCATAGTCATGTGTTCCCACTTCCATTGAGGAATCTCTAATGGTTGAAGCATACCCGCTGGTCTCTGATGTTCTATGTTGACTTGTTGACATACAATGCTGAAATTCTGGCACGTTAGACTTACGATGTTCCAAACGATGTTCCAACACAGGACACAGTAAATAGATGTTGTATAAGATGTTTAGAACATTAAGCTAACAATCACAAACATAATAAAAATAGAATAACAGACAAGAAAGAAAAGAGGCACAGAGAAATTGTTAACCCAGTTCGGTGCAACGTCACCTACTCTGGGGGCTACCAAGCCAGGAAGGAAATCCACTAGTGCAGTCCGTATCAAAAGCTCTCAGCAAACCAAGTTTGCACTTAAGACCTAGAACCTACCCCAACTAGACTTCAACCTAGGAACTCCTAGATCTGAGATCCCATCTCACTCCCTTACAATAGATCACAATCCCCAGTGATTCCCAAATTACAGACTCAATTCAAATGAGGTTACCCTCAAAAATAACAACTTGCAACCTTACGTAAAAGCTTGGATGCAGTTCACAATCTACCTACCTCCTTGCTTAAAAGCTTCGGAGTAGTGCAAAGTATTACAACTCAAAGTACGGTCCTAAACATGCATCAAGGTGATGCACGAAAGGCTCACAAGATATAAGACTCAAAACCTAAACAAAAACTCTATTTTGTAAACCAATGTCTTGAATGAAATTCAGGTCTTGCAGCCTCCTTTATATACTGAAGCAAGGCGTGTCATTCCTTCAATCATGCTTCAGATCGGATCAGTGACTTCTTCATTAAGCAATATGGACGGATAGAGAAACTCCTATAAAGTAGGATTATTAAACGTCACATTAAAAATACCTTCCTAAGTCATTTCAACAATTCCTTAAGAAATCACATATGTTCTGATCTCTTCATAATTGCACACGGTTCATACCAACACATGCTGGTGTGGATTCCTTCAATCAAGCAAGCGCGTGCGTAAACATAGGTCAAGCCCAGAACGTACAGAACAACTCTTGATGTTGGAACATTGTGTTCCACATCTGAAGTGAATATTTGTTTTAGGCAAAAGTGAAGCCAACATACAAATATCCAACAAATGCACCTCGCTACAAACTCAGCAATATCCGTTCTCATGCCAAGACACCAGTACTCCCTCTTTAAATCTTGATACATTTTGGTAGCACCAGGGTGAATTGAGAAACTACTCTTGTGAGCTTCTTCCAAGATCAATCTTCTAAGCTCTTGATCATTTGGAACACATATTCTTCCTTCAAACAAAATTGCTCCATCCGAAGCCATAGAAAATTCTGGGTAAACACTTCTTTTCTGAAGTTCTGGATCGACACTTTGGGCTTGAATAATCCTTGACCGCAAATCACATGAGACTTCCAATCCGTGTAACCAAATACCAACATCATCCTCTGTGACTTCAAGGTTAAGGTCTTGAACCTTCTCATACATCTTACAAGCGTGTATCATAACTTCGGCTTGAGCTAAGGCCTTGTGACTCAAAGCATCTGCTATAATATTAGCCTTTCCTGGATGATTCAAATCAAAGTTGAAGTCTTTTAGATAATCCATCCAACGTCTTTGCCTCAAATTCAAATCCCTTTGATCAAATAAGTATTTCAAACTCTTATGATCACTGAATAGTTCAAATTGCGCTCCACACAAGTGATGCCTCCATATCTTCAGAACGAAAACTATGGCTGCCAATTCTAAATCATGAGTGGGATAGTTTTCTTCATGCGTCTTGAGTTGTCTAGATGCATAAGCTATCACATTGTTTTCTTGCATAAGTACTCCACCGAATCCGTTAGACAATGCATCACAAAACACAATATATTTCTTCTCTAGGTCTGGAATAGTTAAAACTGGTGCTTGAGTTAACTTCTTCTTTAGAGTCCTGAAACTCTGCTTACATTCATCATCCCACATGAATGGTACATCTTTTCTTGTGAATCGGGTAAAGGCAAAGCGATATGGGAAAACTTCATGATGAATCGTCGGTAATAACCAGCTAATCCCAAAAAGCTTCAAACTTCTGAAACATTCTTCGGTCTTGTCCAATTCTGAACATCCTCAACTTTCGATTGATCGACTGCCACACCTCCCTGAGAAATAACATGACCCAGAAACTTGACTTCTGATAGCCAAAAATCACACTTACTGAATTTTGCATACAATTGCTTCTCCCGAAGAATATCCAACATTATCCTTAAATGTTGAGCATGCTCTTGCAGATTCTTAGAATAAACCAAAATGTCATCAATGAAGATAATGACGAATTGATCTAGATACGGGTGAAAAATCCGATTCATATAGTCCATGAAAACTACTGGAGCGTTAGTTACACCGAAAGGCATGACCAGAAATTCATAGTGTCTGTAACGCGTCCTGAAAGCCGTTTTGGACACATCTGAAGATTTGATACGAATATGATGATAACCCGATCTGAGATCAATTTTCGAGAACACTGACGCCCCCTTAAGTTGATCCAGTAGGTCATCAATTCTCGGTAAAGGATACTTGTTCTTGATGGTCACCTTATTCAGCTGTCGATAATCAATACACAGCCTCATGCGGCCATCTTTCTTCTTGACCAGCAATACTGGTGCACCCCAAGGAGACACACTGGGCCTGATAAAATGCTTCTGAATAAGCTCTTCCAATTAGGATTTCAATTCTTTAAGTTCCAAGGGAGACATTCTATAAGGTGTTACTGACACTGGTTCGGCTCCCGAAATCAAATCAATTGAAAACTCAATTTCTCTTTCTGGTGGTAAATTTGTGATATCGGCCGGAAAAACATCCAGATACTCGCTAACAATTGGAATATCATTGGGACCTAAATCTATCTCTGAAGTCACAGTGAGCATAACATAAAAACCCTTATCCTGCGCACAAATAAATTGGGCCATCTGATACGTGTGCTTAAGCAATTCTAACAAGGCCACTCCTTCCATCGTATTACTAGTAGGCATGTAAATACTCTTCTCTGCACACCCTATATATACATGATTTGTTGTCCATGCCTAATATCACATCAAGTTGCTTCATAGAAAGACACACTAAATCTATATAGTATGTCTTGCTAGATACGGTGATAGGACAATTCTCACAAACATAGTTCACTACAATTCCTCCGTCGGTGGTCGTGGTTACCATCATAGGGGGATTTAATAATGGAACAGATAATTGAAGAGCTTCAACACATTGAAAAGAAATGAAAGAACATGATGCACCACAATCGAATAAAATTCTAATATGATTTTGACCAAGAAAACACAAGCGCCAATCAAGTCCTCATTAGCCTGAGCCTTCTTTCCATCAAGTGAATACACTCTGCCTTTGCTCATTGTGGTACTTGCACCTTTGCCCTTGTTCCCTCTAGTTGGACAGTCTGACATAAAGTGTCCTTTCTGGCCACAAGCATAACATGAATCGTCACCTACTTTGCATTGCCCAGCATGGGTCCTTCCACATTTCCTGCAAACTACAAAAGGGTTGGATGAACCCATCTGCTTCCCCTTCTGAGGAGACCTCTTTGGCTTCAACTTCTCATGATGCTTATCAACAAAATTGCCCCTCCTTCTATCAAAAGATGTGGTACCCTCTTTAACAGCTTTGTCAAAACCTATTTCAGCTTCCCAACTATTATGCACCATCTCATCAAAGTTTGTCAACCTCTGCTGACTAACCATAACATAAAGTTCACCCCTCAAAGCATGCTTATACTGGTTAACTTTCCACATCTCATTACTTGCATACTCATTGTGAGTAAAGTAATGAGATAACTCTTCAAACTTCCTTGTGAAATTTGTCACCGACATACTGCCCTGCTTTAACTGAAGAAATTATTGCTCTTTTCGGACTTTGTACGTCACTGAGAGATACTTCTCTAACATTACTTGCTTAAAGTTATCCCAGTTTACCTCCACGCCTCTAGTTACCATGCGGAGTCGAGCAGTCTCCCACCAGTCTTCTGCTGGACCACGGAATTGATTAGTTGCAAAAATTACCTTTTCTTCTTCCGTACAATCAGCCATACGAAAAATCCTTTCCATATGCTTAATCCACCTCTTGGCCTCTGGCGGTTCACCGCGACCATTGAACACTGGAGGATGATTCTGATTGTACTCTCGGAAAGCTGGATTCCCCACAACTGGAGGCGGTGGATGCGGTTGATGCACTCCCGGACCTTGTTGCATAGCTGCAGCCCACTGTTGTTGGGACTGAGCGTTCTGCTGAATCTGTTGTTGCATCATTTACATCATTTGTTGGTTCTGTTGCATCATCTGTGCCCACATATACGCATCAGGGTTAACATTCTCCTCCATATTCTGATTAACTCTTGGCCGGCCTCGTCCTCTTCGTGCTCCGGACATTTTCGCTCTAACTGTCATATTTAAGTCAAAGTGATCAATTTCAACCAAATATAACAATGAGGATAACATCCTAAACTCAAAAAGAACAATTGTTTGGATTGTAATCTCAATGACCCATGGCACGATATGAAACGACCTGCTCTGATACCAAATTGTAACGCCCATTTTGAAAGTGTCTAGAATATTCAAAAGTGCGCTAGAACTGGTATTGGATACATTAATTATACAATACAAAAACGACATCAAGTCGAGAGTTTAGATACAACGACATCCAAACTCTTATGTTACATTATTGTTCTGCAAGATAGTCGAATGAAACAAGTCCACAAAGTTCATTACAACACATCACATATTATAACATATGTATCAAGTAAACAACACAAGGTTGGATCCATAAAAGCACGATCAATCCAAAGCTTTCTCCTTACCCTTGCCTCGAGAAACCTGAACAAATAAGGAGAGGAATGAGACATAATGTCTCAGTGAGTTCTTCCTAATCCTAGGCTAGTGATAACCTCGGGGAAAACCTACGGTTACCACGTGTCTAAAATACAACCTGCCGGTTGATTATACGTGTGTGGCCATCCTTGCCTAGACGGTAGTGCATACTAGATCCGTCATAGGTTCTTCTTAACTTGTTATAGGCTTTGCTATCACTATACGCGTCATGGCGGTCATGGGGAAACTAAGACCGCTTTGTCAAGATACGCTCTACGCATCGAGATCAAAACATATCATAATCATGACACGATTCTAAGTCGGACGATTAGGGAAAACCTAAGGTCGTCATCGACATAAATTTCTTGATCTTATCTTGCTTCCTAAACTTTTACTTAACTTACATCTTATCATATACGTAAGCATAATAAATGTATTCAAACATTAAGTTAGCGGTTAGCATTGAACAATCAAGATTGTCTGAGTTCATTTTACGGATTAATCCCGAATGGAGTAACCCCGGAAGTTAATCCCTTACTACCGGTGGAAAAACCTAGCTAAGGCACACCAGACTCCTTTAGTGACGTGCAGGCCCCTTGCGGCTTACCCCGTTCCCCTTGGAGAACCTCTTGCATCCAACCTTGGAAGAAATACAAAAGACACGACACCTTCACTTACTTAATGGTCTTGACCATATATGATTCTTGCTTAAACTTTCTTGTGAATATGATATCTAATCGTTCACATCTTAGCATAAATAAATTCATGCTTATCTATCTAATTCTCAACAAGCTATGTCGAGGCTCTATGTTCATTCCCTTACTTGATGTATAATTTGCTACCCGATCATAAATTTAGTACTTCTCTCACATGTCATGCTTTACTATATAAGTTAAATACTTGCTTCACTTTCAAGAAAACATTTAAAATCCTATGCCATGGAGTCTTGACTTGAGGGGTTTACTAATGTAAACAGATTGCACGAAGAAAAACCGGCCTGAAGGACGACAGAAGGGCCTGAAGCGAGCAAACAGTACGCTGTTGCACTGTCCACTCGCCTAGGCGAGTAAGCTTGCTCGCTGTGGCAAGTTGGGGGCGAGCAAACCCCCTGTTCTGTGGTCTAGCTCGCCTAGCGAGCTACCGGCTCGCTATGTGAGTTGTGACAGTCCAGCACCTGCAAAAATGGTATGTTTGACCCAAAAACCTCAAAACCAAGTGCCCCAAAGCATATTGTGACTCTAATGATCATATAAAACCTGTAAAACAGTCATAGGACAAGTATCTACAAGTATAGCAAGCATGACATGAAAAGGGGTAATAAATATCTATGTATAAACCCTAAAAATTTATGTTTCTCTTGCAAGCATAATCACACAATCCCATGGGTGGAATCTAGCTAGGAACTCACCTTGTTTAAGTTGAAGATAAGCTCAAAATTCTAATCCTTGACAGCAAAACCCTAGAAAGACTTTCTCTAGATGAGAAGAAACTATTTTGGAGAAGCTTGCTTCCAACTTTCTTACCAACACCCTTGGTATAACTCTATTCTTGCTTAGATTCTAACTTGTTGATGGATTGAGAGAAGATTGAGGGAATGATTAAGTGCGGTGAAGGATAGAGGTAACAAATTTCTAGAGAGAAGGTAGAGCAAAAACTCAAAGCAAACCCTAGAGAGAGAAAGGAGAAAATCTTATGAAGAATTTTGGTCCAATTGTCCTTAAGTACTCTCTAGGTTTGAATTTCCATAAATACCCCTAGCCTTAGCCGTGCGCATTTTATCGTTAACAGGTATTGCGTCACTACATATTAATTGGGATATTACATGTCATCTCAGCCCACACCCAATTTATTTTTGATGGGTTCATTTATATTTTTACTCATATTAATACACACACTTAATTTTTTTTTTTTTTTTATGTTTATACATGTGTCTATATTTTTACTCATATATTAATACAGACATATTACTCGTATATCAATAAGAGGACCTTTTTTTTAAATTTATACATGTGTCTATATTTTAACTTATATATTAAAACGACGACCGATTTTTTTAATTTATACACACGTCTATATTTTTATTCATATTTAATACGAGAATAATTTTTTGTACAATTTGTACATATGTCTATATTTTTATTCACATATCAACACATTGATCTTTTTTTTATAATTTTTACGCAATTGCGACTTGCTTCCAAGAAAAAAACGCACCGCGCTCACCCGTCCGTATGCACGGGTATCCTGCTAGAGCATTTGATTCATCTCTTGTAACTTATATAGAAGGAGATGTTCTTAGAATAATTAGTAATGATATAATTTTAGTCCATTTTCAACAAATGGAAAATAGATTATTTTCTTTGTAATTTTGGTTGCTACAACTATTTTTAATATAACTTCTGATTAAATTTAGTATTATTTAATTGTTTGACAAAAAAAAATTTGTCGCATTGATATTGTGAGTCCAAATCCGCTCCTAGGTACACAATGTACACATAAGTGAGACTCGATTTGAATCATACACAAACTAATTTTCACCATTGATTCAATACATTTAACCATTAAATTAAATGAGATATGATATGATTTGTTGATCAAATGGTGAATGGTGTTAGATCCTTAGATGAAGCCACATTTATTATTGTTTTTAAAATTTATAATGTTATTTCCCTAAAAAAAATTATAATGTTATTATCATTTGTAGTGTGATAGCAACATTTTTTTTTGCTAATAAACAGCAACTTTCATTATTAGTGATATCGATTAACTTATATTTTTTTTATCCCCAACTTATATACTCCCTCCGGTCCTATTTATAAGAAACAAATGACTTTTTAGATACATTGAATAAATTATGTATTTGGTTTAGATTCTTGACTAAATACATAAGTTATTCAATGTATCTAAAAAATCAACTTTTTCTTATAAATAGGACCAGAGGGAGTATTTTTATAATAAAGCAACGTAAAAAGTCACTTTTTTTTGTGGTGCGTAAAAAAGAATGATAAATCACTACACAGTCACATTCATATAATAAACACGAATTCAAACAAATTCTAATACTATCAAATTGAATTTTATTGTTGAACTGATTAAAAGTCAATATAAACTATATAGGATATGCTAAATTAAATGTAAAGAGATGGCTAAAAAACCTAATCAAAATGTTAAAAATGAGATGAAGGAGAAGAATAGGTGAAAAGTCATAGTGACATATTTTATTATTGAATAGAATAGAATAGAATGCAAGCCATTGAGCATACACACAATCCATGAGATTTGACTATTATAAGTGAATTTATAGGCAGAAGTCACCACCATTGTCATAGTCATTAAGCCTTAAGCATGCACAAACATCACCTTCGCAGTCTCACGCGTTTTGTCTCATATTTCACTATATCATACTTATATCTAATCCTAATTAACATTGCTAATACCTTTGCAAACCCTAAACCTAAATTATTTAGGCGCCAAACAATCCAGGCCGTTGGATCTATGTCATTAGGCAAGGTTAACATATCAACCCTTTGATCAAATCTTAATGCTGGCTTGCACACATCCCATACATAATTCAAATTCAACGTGTATCATCATCCAACGCGTTTCATTTTCCGAAGTATTCATTTTCAATTCATTCTCTTATTCCAACCATCCATGCCACTTTATCTGTTCCATTTTCATCTCCTAGATTGGGTGGCACTTTGGTGACCTTTTGCCATTCTCTCTCTCATTGGCTCTCTCTGCCCATGAACCATAACCATACATGAAGAAAATTTCAATCTCTCCCATGTCTTTTCCACTTTCACCGTTGTCTTTTCTCCTCCCACTCCCCTTCATCAATGCTCTCGATTCCGACATCACCTTCGCCGTTGTCGACTTCCCCGCCACCGTCTGGGGCATCGTATCAGCCAGACAAGCAAAAAGAGCAGCACAATTTTTCCACCAGAAACATGCCACTCCGAATAAAGAGAAAGAAGCCATGGAAATTTGCAATCTCGATTGGAAGCTCCCGTCGTTGCTCTCTCCAGTCGTTGCTCTCTCCCTTCATCAACAATGCTCTCAAGGTAATCGCTTTTCCCTTTCTATGAATTGAATTGTGTTTTGAGTTTAATCACTCTCCACCTCTGAGTTGTTTCTTCAATTCCATTCATTATTGGTAATAAATTTTCAATTAGGTTCACAACACAATCAGATTTGGGTCTCTGACGAGAACAGGGTCATAGTTGACGATTCAGTTTCATCTCAGTTCCACCCCTCACTTTCATCTTCTCTGTTTTGGGGACGATTCAATTTCAACCGTTGAGGTAAGAAGTATGGGTTGAAATGGAACAAGATTGTAGCAGAAACATGGAATGGTGTATCAGTTGTAGGTACTCCCTCTCTCACTATGTTTCCTCTCATTTAAAATTCTCTACTACCAACTTATATTTTTGAAACATTTTGTTTTTAACTCAATTAAATTTTGAATCCCTCTTCTATTAGGTCATAATTTTTCTTACTCAATGTTTCTATCAAATTGGATTCTAAATCTGAGTTTTTCTTTGGCAAGAAATGCTACTATTTGGTGAAGAATCAAAATATAGCAATTGTTTTCATGGTACTGGAGTTTTGAACCCATCAATTTGCTCGATTCATCATTTGTTAATTTTTGTTTTTAATTTTTTTAGCTTTAGTTCAAAATAGTTGAAGAACTTAACGGGGTTGTGAATTTTTGTTTTATATAATTTCTAATATGCGATTATATCTTTTTTGCGTGTTTGTTCATGATGTTTAACTCTGTATTTCCCTTTTTTTGTTACTTATGGTGGTTGTTTTGGTTTTTTGTTCTAATCATGGCAAATAATTTGAGTTTAGTGTTACAAAGTGAGCTTGAAAATCTATACAAAGATGCTATGAGAACATTGAGTTCACTTGCTTTTTGAATCTATACAAAGATGCTATGAGAACATTGAGTTAAAAAAAATTAAAACCACTACCATAGGATGAAGCAATAGTTTTAGAATCAAATGTTGTTTGACAGGAAGATATCTTTATTGTCGAAGATGTCTAACTTGCTGCCCCTGTGTTTGTTGTTATGTTATATTACTTTATTAGATTCTATGATCGATTATTTCCTTCTTTCTTTATGGTTAAATCTGCAATTTTTGTTTGAGGATTCCAAAATATCATGTTTGCTCCTATGCACAATAAGAATTCTGCTAATTGAATTTGTTAGATAATTACCAACTAACTCATGTAGTTCTACATTTAAAAAGTAATAGGGCACTCTGAAGCAGCAATTAGCCAACTGAGATTTGCATATATTTTTAGTTCATTTGTAAGTGTTATCTTACTATTGCTTCCTTTGCTCTCCAAACAGATTTTGCTCCAGCAGAAAATAAAGATGGTATGTCAGTTCTATTAATGATTTTTCCGAAGTAATATTTTGATTTTTGGAAGACTTTAAATGAGATCCATCCATGTTTGAGTGATTCATCAAATGGTGAACAACAAAGCATCATGAACAACACTTTTGCTATACTAATTGCGGGTGTTCATTCCTTGAAGCAGGAAAACAACAAAAGCTATAAAAGGTGACTTTTTATGATCTAAATGAAATACTATGAGTGAACTTATACATGTGGCTGCATGTTTATTTTTTATTTTTATTTTACAAACCTGTGTCTGCATGTTTATTATTATATAGTGCGTAATCAACTAAGTGCTGCTATATTAATTTTGACCAAGTCAAATCAACCAAAGTGCTGCTATAGTATTATATAGTACAAAGAAGGAATACTCTAAAAATATATAATTCTGCACATGTATGTCACTTTGTGTAGCTGAAACCCTTTTCGTTATATATGACCATGCTTTGCTGTCAAAGTTTATAAATGAAACCTATATGTGGTCATATTAATCCTAATGCTATATCAATGTCACTTAAGTGAAGGAGGTGTGCACTTCTACCATAATGCTTATCTTTTCCATCTGATGAATTCTAATGATCAAATTTAGTATATGCAAGGCTATATTACTCTGCATGATCGTATTAGCAAAATGCTTGATAGAAAAGACTGAACCCAATAAGATAAATATTTTGAAATAGTCTTGGTATATGTAGCATAGTGATTGTTTTAATTCTGCTTGAAAATTGCCGGACTTAACACTTGGAAAATAGAAAGGGAAGATCTTATCTTCAAGCAATACAGCTTGCCAAAGGGTGAGGTTGGTTACCCCGGTGGAATTGTTAACGCTTTGAACTTTGCACCAACTTTGGAGGCTAAAGAGAAGGAAATTGCTAATGGTAGATTGGCAATGTTGGCATTCTTGGGATTTATCATTCAACACAGTGTCACAGGAAAAGGACCATTTGATACCTCTTGCAGCACCTTTCAGACCCATGACACAACACCATTGTAATGTAATCCAATGACATGAAAGCCTATGTTATTCTAATGTAATCCTGAATGGATGAATTTTGAAAGAGCATGATTGTTAAGATCCTTAATCTATTTGCATGTACAGAGGAACTAAGTGTTTTTAAAAAAAATAGAAAGGGGTGTACCTTGGTGGTGATGTAACTCTTTTGCAAGCCATCCATTTAATATATGACAATTCCCGTGCTTGGAGTGAAATCAGATCCTACATATATTTGAGTTTTATATGCATGTAGTCTTGGTTTAATTTTGATGTCTTGACTTTACTATACAGACAATTTATGTGATCTTCTGGATTATGCCAATTTGAGTTTTCAATGTATTAATAACAAGATTCATGAATCTACAAAAAATTAATTGTTTACCTCTTATAAATAGAACCAAAAAAATATAACAAGAAAGATTAATCGTTAAAAAACAATAGCGCTTCAACTTTAATAGACATGTGCAACAGAACGGATGACAATGGAGATTGTATCAACACCACTTCAAATGTAGTATATAATAAATCATATTGCAATATATTAGTTTCTCCATTGTTTATGACCCGGGCGGTAGCACGGGTAAAAGTTCTAGTGTCATCAAGTATACTTTGACAATAGCGTTTGCACCGTGATAGTGTATAATAACAAAACCGATAACTCCACAAGTTGAAATTTTCAAGTTTATTTTTCTTCTTGTTGGAATTCAAATTCAGTCAAAGAAATATGATTTCTTTGTTTAAAAAAAAAATATGATTTCTACTTATTCAATTATCAATTTCACATCGTTCGAAATTGATCATTCAAACTACAAACCAAATAATTATATTATTATTAAAGGAAAATGCTAACAAATGTCCTTAAAACTTAAAAATTGTGGAATTATGATTTTGACATGTGTTTGACTTGTATTTTCAAAAATAAAGTTTCTTTTTGTGGATTTCTCAAACAATACGTTCATGGCTGTTAGCAAGACTTTATATTAACTTATTATTTTCATGGGTTAACATTATACTTTTTTTAGATGATTATTTGACACTATACTAGTTTTATATTAAAAATTATGATGTATTTATGCGTTTTGTTAATTATTATTTATTATTTTACCCATTATAGTTTATATATTTGTTTTGATAGGACAATAAATTTAGAGTATATTGATGACAAATTAAATATTTTCCAAATTTTTAAAAATAAGTTTCTATATTATTAAAACGTGATGGTGGGATATGACCTATTGAAGTACGAACTATTTGAAGGTAGCTTGTATTCAAGTTTGCTATAAAAGGAGTCAGTAAAGATGTGACAAATATCCCCATGACTTTCAGTTTGGTGTTAGGGTATCCGATGGGGCAAATGTCATTTTGCATAGTGCCAACAGAGTGTTGAGCCAACGACATGAAGATAGTTTTTTTCTTTAGTTATGCTCACAATATGTTTCTCGAATGTTTTAACTTGGTAGGCAGGTTGACCCTACTGCGTGAGGCGAGAGTGAGATTGAGTTTTTTTCTTGGGGTGCCAAAATTTATTGAATATATATTTAGCTGTTTCAAACTATTGTTGAAATTATTAACTGGTCTAGTGGTCAGTTTTTGTTTGAATCCAGTGTAAGGGTGCAAGGATCCAGGTTCGATTCCCCCTCATGGACGTTTTTTTATTAATTTAATAAAATTAAAAATATAATATAATAGAAATATAATAAAAATATAATATAATAGAAATCCCCCTCATGGACGTTTTTTTTATTAATTTAATAAAATTAAAAATATAATATAATAGAAATATAAAAAGGAAATGAATTAGGACTCGAACACGCGGCATCCAAAAGAAAATCATACTCCCTATCCACTGTATCAAAGGGAAACTTGTGTAACTATTATGCTAGATATCGTATATATAGAAAAACCGGGAGGTGCCATGGCTCCCATGAGTCTTAGAGAAGATCCACCACTGTGAGATGCTCATATAATTCTTTATGGGTTGGGTTTCTTTATGGCCAGACAACAAGGATATACTTTGGGGACGGACATATCATGTCATCCACTGGAGTGCAACAAAGGCGACTCGTTAGGGCTGCTCCTTTTTGTGTTAGACTCTCTTATTCGTCATATTGAAGATACTTGTGAGCTTCTTCTTCATGCTTGGTATCTTGATGATGCGACTATTGTAGGGGGATTCAAAGGAAGTGGTCAAAGCGTTTGACATCATTCCGGAGTCCGAGCTAGGATTTGGCCTTGAATTGAATATTACTAAGACTAATATATTTTGGCCTTCGCGTGATGGTAATAAGCATTGCGGGGAGTTGTTCCCTTCAGATATTGGAAGGTCGGCGTTGGGGGTTGTTATACCCTAATTTTGGACCTAAAAATACTAGTCAATTTTTCCTTTCTTGCATTATAAGTCATTTGATATGTCTCTGATCAATTGCATCTTTCTCTGCATTCTATTTCCATGTTATTTGCAAAATTTACACACAAGGGTATTTTAGTCATTTCCTATGTCAAATTTCTCTCAGTCTTTCAAAATTTTGTTTGAGTCCTTTCAAGTAGTGTGAATAAGTCTTCATTTCAAGTCTATGTCAAAATCCAGTTCAAGAATTGCATTTGAAGTCATTTTTGAGTCAGTTTTGCCCCTAGGGGCATTTTAGTCTTTTCATGTGTTAAAACTCTGTTTAAACCCTTAAAATTGTCTCTGAGTCTTTCAAGTTGGTTTAAATAAACTGTTGTTTCAAATCCCTGTTAAAAATCCATTTTAATTTTGCATCCGAGTCATTTTCAGTCGTTTTAGCCCTAGGGGCATTTTGGGCATTTCACACGAAATTTCGGCAGAGAGAGGTTACTTTAAAGTACCTCATTTAGGCCATTGGTTCGTTTTAGTCCGTTTTGTCAATTTTATCGTTGCACTTTACGTTATTTCCAAATTACGTTTTTTACCAAATTTTATTATTAATTACTCCCTCCGTTTCAAAATGAGTGTCGTTTTAGGTGTTTACACACATATTAAGAAATGCAATGATTAAGAGAAAGAGAATGGTTATTTTACCAAATTATCCTTATTAACTATTGGTTAGTTTTAAAAGTAATACTTTGGAAGTAGTGTGCAGAGTATTAATTGGAGGGTACAATGGAAAAGAAAAAGTTATTATTGCATTGGAAACTGAAAGCGACACTCATTTTGAAACAAATTTTTTTAGCTAAAGCGACACTCATTTTGAAATGGAGGGAGTACTTTTTAAGTCCTCTGTGTCATTTTGTGTTTTGGTCCTTTTATTCTTGGTCAATTACGTTTCAGTCCTTTTGAAGTCCTTTATTATTTTTTGCAGTTTGGTCCTTCATTTGTTGTATTTTGCAGAAAAGTCCCAAGAGTTTGTTACAAAGCCCATGTCCAGGTGGCGTTCTTGCATTGGTCCAGTGATACACTTGGCAGCCTATAAAAGGCGCCAATCATTGCAGTGCCATGGAGATTTCAACAACTCATCAAAAATAGAATCTGCATTCTCTCTCCACCACTAAAACGAATCAAACACCACAAAAAATCCAGAAAAAGCTCAAGAATATGATGAACATATTCATCATCTTCAAAACCCTAACCGTTTCTCAACAACACAATCCACACAAATTCGTGTAAAATTCCTCATCAATTTCACCATTCAACAACAAAATTCACCAAGAACGAATCAAACAGTCTCAAATTCGCAATCAATTGCATCAAGATTCAACAAAATCGTTTCAAATTTCAGAGATTCTCAGAGATTCTTCAAAGAATCATCATCATCGAATCTTCGTATCCTTCCTGCAATTCCAACCGTGAGGTGATCACAAGAAAGATTTCGAGAGAGAAGAGGAGAAGAAAGATCGAATTCGAAACTGAACAAGAGGAGAAGAAAGATCAGATTCGAAACCGAACAAGAGAAGAAGAGGAACACGTTCATCTGTTCGAAGCAACGAAGAAACGTTCATCAGAAACAAACAACGAAGCTCTACTTCAAGCTCCTCCGTTCGAATCTCCGAATCAAACAGAGGTAAGGTCCTAACTCATCATCCTTTCGTTAAATCCACTATTACTGCTTCGAATGGCGTAGATCGGGAGACATAGAATGTTCTCTTCCAAAAAAGTTTAAGAAAATGATAAAGATTCAAAAAAAACCGCAAGTTCTTTTCCCGATCTACGACAATCCAGAAGTCTTTTTAGAAAACTAGCCTCAGAATCGAGTAGAGGAGAGAAAGAGCTTTAGAAACATGTGATTAGGTCTGAGTTCTGGGCGGTTTAGGGCTCCGACGCGGCGGCGCCACCGCCGGCCACCGCGTCGGAGAAAGGTTGAAGATGACCGGCGTTAGGTCGGAGAAGAGAGAGTCTGCAGACTCTCTCTCTCTAAGAACATTGCAGAGAGAGAAAGGAGTGAGAGTTATGAGAATTTCCCTTGGATTTTGCTTATATACATGCTTTGCGATCCCACGCGCGCGCGTCAGTGCCATACCATGCTCCTTCATGACTTTTGACCGTTAGATCTAGGGTTGAGGGGTACTGGATCAATCCAACGCCCCTGGTGCGTTTGGATGATCCAGGATCCATCCTTGTTTGGGCCTGGACCTCCTGTCTTTGCAGATTTTTCGTTTTTCTTTGTTTTTTGCTATTTCCCATGCTTTTTGTGATCTTTGCACCCCTGGCATGTTTGAAGTATTTTAGAAAATCCTATGAAAATTTATAGAGTTCTTTCTAGTTTTTTTTGTGATGTTTTGTGTTGGTTTTATACTGAAAAGCTTGTCAAAAAATATTGAGATAATTTCTAGTGTTATTTCTTGAATATTATGTTAAAATTGGTGAAAATTGGCTTAGTTTTTGTGTCTAATCCATGATGTATATTTGTGATACATGATATGTGTTTCTATGAACCATTAGCTACTGTTTGAACCTGATCTTGATACTTGTGTATAGAATTTAGTTAGTTACTTAGCTTACAAGTTAGTTGTGTAGTTAAATAATGTAAATATGCTTAAAATTTGTTTTAAATGCCATGTAAATCATGTTGCCTTAATTCCCATTCCAAGACTTGTTTCTAAACCCTTAAAAATGTATTGGAATGTGAGAATTATAGGTCATATGGTTCTTGCATTCTATGAACAAATTTTAGCCATGTTTGCACTCATTTTCTATCCTTTATGTTCTAGTGTTTCTCTTGCTTTATTTCCTTTGATATTGTCATGTGCTACTAACTCCTTTCATTTCATGTTTCATCATTTCATAAGCATCTCCATTTCATCCCATATTCATCTCTATTTCTTTCTTGCAATTTAATTTGTACCAAAGTTAGAATGTAAACATTTAGGAGTTTGTAATATTTTCCTTTATGCACTTTTAATTTCTTGGCAAAGGGGCCATAGAATGTATCTAGGGTGCGATGTAAAGGACAATGGACTCTAATGATGTACACCGACACAAGCACCGACACATGCACACACATCACTATATAGTTAGAATATGCATGTTTAGATGTATGTTTAGATGTATGTTTAGGCTTTAGACTTAGAAAAAACCAATTTTCCAAAAAAATATGAACAAACTTCACTCAAATCTTTTTCACAATAAACCTTGGGGTCAAAACCCCATTGATTTTCCTTTTCATTTTCTTAATCAAATCTCAATAAATTTTAATCATACTTTGACTTGTTTTTGCAAATAACTAATCAAACCCCACTCTTTTCTAAATCTCATGCCCTTGAGGCCTCTTTCTATTCTTCAAAATCCATTTTCAAACTTAAAATCAACCAACAAAAACAAAAACATTTTTGAGAGAGAACTACGGTGGATTTGATCCCTTAAACGGGTACGTAGGCAAGGAACAAAATTCCTTCAATTCAAATAAAATAAAAATTCAAACACATTCTTCTCCCTCCAATTCTTCACTTAGAAAACTCTTAGGCTTAATATCACTTTTCAAAATAGCATTTAAAAATAAAGCGCGCGCGTAGAAATTAAAGACGGTTCCTATAGGTTACTATAGTCGTTATGGGTGCCTAACACCTTCCCGTAGCGAAAACAACTCCCGGACCTCGATTCTCAAGGGTTTTGCTTACTTTTTCCCTTCCCAAGAAAAAATGAGATATCACCGGTTTAAAAGGTTCAAACGTAATCAATGTTTGACACCCGAAAACCAAGATAAAACAGCTGGCGACTTCACTGGGGAGATTCGAGAGTTACGCCTAGTCTTTATTTCCACGCTTGCGCTCTTTTTACTTGTTTCTTTTACTTGCTTTCCTATGTGAACAAATGTTTAATTTCTTGCAAACGTGTGAAGTGAGAATATCAAAAGTCCTGCACCCGGGCTGAGTGAACTTAGGATTTAGGAGGGATATAATCGACAATTCATTCCGGGGGTTGCCTTGTGTTTTGGATTATGCGATCAATCCAACATAGCTGAGGCATTTTGGGGGTGATGTTGTCGGCGCGTGTTGTCGCGTTTAGGCACTTTACTTCTAATTGTTCTATGACGCTATGAACCGTAGATAACCAAACCCATCCATGGCCATTTTCTAGGATGTAGTGCGGAGGCTAAACCGAGTGTTGTCTCGAGTTTTAGTCGTCACGCGATACTACACTCAAGTTAGACCTTCCACGTATAATCATGGAGCGAGTGTTGTCTCGTGACACCGTGATATACGTCGGAGAGGTTGCGACTTGGGAACCTTTTTAGAACCCGGTTACTATTCCCTAAAGCCCTAGTTTCACCGGACGCCGTGTCCACCCATGACTCCTCGACTTTGAACTTCAACCCACCATGTTTTCACCGAACTTGAACATAATCACGCATTCATGCATACATGCATACATGCATAAACTTTTTCCATGCATTGTTATCGAAGGGCTTAGACAAGTTGAATTTGTAAACATTGTAGGGATGAAGATGACTAAGTCCTACAAGTTCAAGGAAGTGGATTTGGCTAGTTTGAGAGATTTGGCACTCAAGATTGAGGATCCGACTGGCTTCCGACGTCGTTACGGGGCTTTACTTACTATTCTTCATACTAATGTGGATGAGAAGCTTGTGCACACTCTAGTACAATTCTATGATCGGGGGTATCGGTGCTTTACTTTTCCAGACTTTCAGTTGGTGCCTACTCTAGAGGCTTATTCTTCCTTGATGGATCTGTCTATTGCTAAGGGGGTACCTTTCTCAGGACTTGAGCCTCCTCCTATTCCATTGGTTATTGCTAAGGATCTCTATCTCAAGACCACCGATGTCTCCAAGAATCTTGTCACTAAGGCACGCATCCGAGGGTTCACTTCAGAGTATCTTCTTGGGAAAGCCAACCTCAATACCACTTGTCAGGACACTCTCGAGGCTATTCTTGCACTCCTCATCTATGGGCTTATTCTCTTTCCGAATCTTGACGGCTTCGTGGACATGAATGCTATTATGATCTTCCACTCCAAGAATCCGGTTCCTACTTTGCTAGCTGACACATACCATGCTATTCATGATCGTTCCGGCAAGGGTCGTGGCTACATTCTTTGTTGTGTGCCTCTCCTCTATAGGTGGTTTATTTCGCACCTTCTGGAGTCTTTCCACGCCAATCCGGAGAATTGGTCTATTTCACAAAGGATTATGGCTCTCACTCCTAATGAAGTGGTTTGGCTCACTCCCGCTTCTAGGGTTAAGGAAATTATCTTTGGTGGTGGTAAGTTTCTTAATGTACCTCTTCTTGGTACCCGGGGTGGAATCAACTATAACCCGGAACTCGCTTTGCGACAATTTGGTTTTCCAATGAAAGATAAGCCCATCAATCTTGCTACGGCTCCTTACTTCTTTCATTACTCCAATGCTCCCACCGGAATTAGAGAGGATTTCATGGAAGCTTGGTCTAAGCTTCGGAAGAAAGAGGTGAAGCATATGGGTGTAAGGTCCGGTATTGCTCACGAGGCCTATACACAGTGGGTGATAAACCAAGCTGAGGAGATTGGTATGCCTTACCCCTCTATGAGATATGTGTCTGCAACTGTTCCTACCATGCCTTTGCCTCTACTCCCACCTACCCAGGAGATGTATCAGGAGCATCTAGCTATGGAGAGTCGGGAGAAGCGTCAGTGGAGGGCTAGATACTATGAGGCTGAGAACTTGATTATGACTTTGGATGGAAAGGATGAGCAGAAGACTCATGAGGTCTTGACACTGAAGAAAGAGCTAGCTAAGGCTAAGAGAGAGATTGAGGAGAAAGATAGACTGCTTATGAGGGACTCCAAGAGAGCTAGAGGTGCCCGTAACTTCTATGCACGATACTGCGACTATAAGTCTGAGTCTGAGGATGATGCTTCCACTCCCTATGCTTGAGGGTTTCTTTTTCCTGTTGTTATTTCCATTTGGTTATGTCAGAATTGTCTTGTAAAACTATATGTTGGTTGTTTGTTTCCCGTTTATGTTAATTGTTGTTTAGTAATGTTTACAAGTTTTTAATTTGTCTAAAACCCTCCGATAACATAAAAAGAGTCTTTTTTGCATATGCATTAACACATTTCATGCATCATATGCATTCATTGGTCACAAAAAGCTTCTCTCGTGCTCATTGCCTCCTGGTTTTGTCCGCCGCAGTCTGAAAAGTGGCTCGTACTCGCAAAGTCTACCAACCAGACAGAATTCATCAAACAAGATTTCACAAGAGAAGGATGATGGCTAATTTTGAAGAAGAAAATGCTCAGCTCCGTGCCGAATTGGCTGCTATGAAAGAAGACTTGGCTAAGGCTCATGACGCTATGTCCGCCATGATGGCTGCACAGGAACAACCAGCCACTTCTGTTCCAGTTACTGCTGAGGTGATTCCCTCTATCCCACTGTCTACTGTGGCTACTGATGCTCGTTTTGTTATGTCCAACGGCCGTCCTTATGGCCTCTCAGCTTACTACTCTCCTAATACCGCTGCTGGTGTCTCTGGTTTTGCTGGTCAAGGACAGATTCCTGTATCCACTGCTATGCCTCAAGTAACCACTGTTGTTACCGATCCTATTGTCCACACCGTGCAACAGGTGATTGATGTTGATACTCCGCGTGGACAAGATCCCGCAATGGAAGCTATGAAGAGACAGTTAAGGGAGTTGGCTGGAGAACTCCGTGAGGTCAAGGCTAGCCGAGGAAACAATGGTGCTCCTGCTAAAGCTCGTGATCTATGCTTGGTATCCCGATTTGAGGTTCCTAAGAAATTCAAAGAGCCAGAATTTGACAAGTATAATGGGACTTCTTGCCCACACAACCATGTTATCTGGTATGTCCGAAAGATGGCTAATTACGCCGATAATGATGCGCTGATGATCCATTGCTTCCAGAGTAGCTTGACAGATGATGCAGCAGATTGGTACACTAGTCTGAGCAAAGACAACATCCACACCTTTGAGGAACTCGCTGCTGCTTTTGAAGGTCAATATGAGTTCAACACCCGTCTGAGGCCAAACAGGGACTCTCTTAAAGCCCTATCTCAGAAATCGGATGAAACCTTCCGTGAATATGCTCAGAGGTGGAGAAGGGCAGCTGCCCGTGTTTCTCCTCGACTTGATGAGGAAGAGTTAACACAGACATTCCTGAAGACTCTGAAGAAGGAATATAAGGAGAGAATGATAGTCTCTGCCCCAAACAACTTCTCTGATATGGTTACGATGGGAACTCGCTTAGAGGAGGCTGTCCGAGATGGTATTATTGTCCTTGAGAAAGGTGAATCTTCATCCAGTGCACCGAAGAAGTATGGTAATGGCCATCATAAGAGGAAAGAATCTGACATAGGGATGGTGTCTGGTAACCCGTCTGCAGCTGCTACGCAACTACCTCTGCCCTATCACTACATGCAGTACTCTCAACATCCCTTCTTCCCGCCATTCTACCAGCAATATCCTCTGCCACCGGGCCAACCACCAGTGCCCGTCAATGCCATCGCTTAGCAAATGCAACAACAGCCTCCTGCTCAACAGCAACAGCAGCAACAACAGGGTCCCTGACCCAAACCTTCCTTTCCACCAATACCAATGCGGTATGGTGAGCTGCTCCCAACTCTACTGGCCAAGGGACACTGTGTTACTAGACCAGGCAAGCCTCCGCCTAATCCATTGCCTCCCAGGTTCCGACAGGATCTGACATGTGAATTCCATCAGGGTGCTCAAGGCTACGATGTTGAAGGTTGCTTTGCTCTGAAGTATATTGTGAAAGACCTAATAGAAAAGGGACGGTTGACTTTTGAGAATAGTGTTCCTCATGTTCTTGACAATCCACTCCCAAACCATGCTGCTGTTAATATGATTGAGGCTTTTGAAAGGGTCCCCGTTCCTCAAGAGGATCCCATGTTGGATGTCCGCAATGTCGTTACTCCCTTGGTGCCATTACATGTCAAACTTTGTCAGGCTTCTCTGTTCAAACATGATCATGCTTCTTGTCCGGAATGTCTTCGGAATCCTATGGGCTGTGGTGTTGTGCAAAATGATATCCAGAGTCTAATGGATGACAAGCACTTGATTACCAGTGATGTATGTGTGATTGTACCAGTGTTCCATGACTCTCCTGTTGAAAGTGTATCTCAGGCAAAGAATGTTGAGCCTTTGGTGATCAGGCTACCTGGTCCGGTATCTTATACCTCTACCAAAGCAATTCCCTACAAGTACAATGCAACCATGATTGAGAACGGGGTGGAGGTGCCTCTGGTATCCCCAGCTACAGTTGACAGTGTTGCCGGTGAAATTACAACTCTGAGAAGCGGAAAAGTCCGTCCACCTTTGTTTCAAAAGAAGGTGGTGACACCTATTGCCACAATAACTCCACCAGTTGTTCCTCCTGTTGACAAGAACACCGGCCCAGCAGGCCAATCTATTGAAGAGTCCAATCTGGACGAAATCCTGAGGCTTATCAAGAAAAGTGACTATAAGATTGTTGACCAGCTGCTACAAACCCCATCAAAGATATCCATCCTGTCTCTGCTCATGAGCTCAGAGGCCCATAGGAAAGTGTTAATGAAGGTACTGGAGCAAGCTTATGTTGACCACGAAGTCTCTGTGGATCAATTTGATGGGATAGTGAGTAATATTACTGCCTGCAACAACTTGGGGTTTGGTGACGATGAGCTCCCCGAAGCAGGGAAGTATCATAACTTGGCTCTACATATCTCGGTGCACTGTGGGTCTGACATGATATCCAACGTTTTGGTGGACACTGGATCATCGTTGAATGTAATGCCTGAGTCCACACTAAGGCAATTAAGTCATCACGGAATTTCTCTGAGGGGTAGCAGTTATCTGGTTAAAGCTTTTGATGGATCCCACAAGGATGTTCTCGGGGAAGTGGACTTGCCAATTACCATTGGTCCCGAGACATTTCAGATTACTTTCCAGGTCATGGATATCAATGCCTCTTACAACTGTCTCCTCGGAAGACCATGGATCCATGACGCTGGAGCAGTCACGTCCACTTTGCATCAGAAGCTCAAGTTCATGAGGAATGGTAAGATTGTCACTGTGCATGGTGAGGAAGCATATCTAGTTAGCCAAGTATCATCGTTCTCTTGTGTTGAAGCAGGGTCCGCTGAAGGGACGTCGTTTCAAGGATTGACTGTTGAGGGTGCAGAACCCCGGAGGGCTGGTGCTAGCATGGCTTCATTGAAGGATGCCCAAAAGGCTGTTCAAGCAGGGCAAGCTGCTGGCTGGGGCAAGGTGATTCAGATCTTGGAAAACAAGCGTAAAGAGGGCCTTGGATTCTCCCCGACATCTGCTGTTTCAAAGGGAACCTTCTACAGTGCTGGGTTCATCAATGCTATTGCTGAAGATGCTGCTGAAAGAGGTCATGTGCCTACATTTGTTGTACCATGAGGCACTGTGAGAAATTGGGAGGCCATTGATGTTCCTTTAGTCATGCATGCTTCCATGTAATGTGTCTTGTTGCTCATGTTTTTTGTTTTCAAAATAACAATCCTTTCGCTCTGCCCAAGGCGAAAGTGATATCATTGTAAGGGCGTGTTTGTTTCGGCATTGTCGTTATCAATAAAAGTTGTCGTCTTTCTCACGACTCTTTGTTTTTTACTTTTTTTAGTGCCTTTTTCTTGGAAATAATGGTAATGCCAGAAAAAACCAAAAAAACTGTATTTTCTTGTTAATTTCAAAAATCTGCATGAAAAACTTTTTCTAAAAATCATCCCAATCATATTATGCAGATTGAACCATAATAAACCCGTTGAACACAGTGACCCTATGGTTCCTCCAAATTTTGAATTCCCTGTATATGAAGCTGAAGATGAGGATGATGATGATGAAGAGATACCGTATGAGATCACTCGACTGCTTGAGCAAGAAAGAAGAGCCATTCAGCCTCATCAGGAAGAGATTGAGCTTATCAACCTGGGTACTGAAGAGAACAAGCGAGAGATCAAGATCGGTGCTGCACTTGAGCCAGAAGTGAAAAAGAAGATCACTCAGCTTCTCCATGATTATCCAGATGTCTTTGCATGGTCTTATGAAGATATGCCGGGTCTAGATCCCAAGATTGTGGAACATCGGATACCGACAAGACCTGAATGTCCTCCTGTCAAACAGAAATTGAGAAGGTCTCGTCCAGACATGGCTCTTAAGATCAAAGCTGAGGTGCAAAAGCAAATTGATGCGGGTTTCCTCATGACAGCTGAATATCCTGAGTGGATTGCCAACATTGTACCAGTTCCAAAGAAAGATGGGAAAGTTCGAATGTGTGTTGATTACAGAGATTTGAATAAAGCCAGTCCAAAAGATAACTTCCCATTGCCTCATATTGATGTGCTTGTTGACAGTACTGCTCAATCCAAAGTGTTCTCCTTTATGGATGGTTTCTCTGGTTATAATCAGATACGGATGTCTCCTGAAGATAGAGAAAAGACGTCCTTCATCACTCCATGGGGAACGTTCTGTTATAAAGTGATGCCATTTGGCTTGATAAATGCTGGTGCTACCTACCAAAGGGGTATGACCACTCTATTTCATGACATGATTCACAAAGAGATTGAAGTATACGTTGATGACATGATTGTGAAGTCAAGTGACGAGGAGCAGCATGTTGTGTATTTGAAAAAGATGTTTGAAAGATTAAGAAAGTACAAGCTGCGGTTGAATCCTAACAAGTGCACATTCGGTGTACGATCTGGAAAGTTGCTAGGCTTCATTGTCAGTCAAAGAGGCATTGAAGTTGATCCTGACAAAGTCCGAGCCATCAGAGAAATGCCGGCCCCTCAAACTGAGAAGCAAGTCAGAGGTTTCCTCGGACGTCTGAACTACATTTCAAGATTCATATCTCACATGACTACTACCTGTGGACCAATTTTCAAATTACTCAGAAAGAATCAGCCTGTTGTGTGGAATGATGAATGTCAGGAAGCTTTTGATAGCATTAAAGAATACCTGTTGAAACCACCTATCCTTGTCCCGCCAGTGGAAGGAAGGCCTTTGATTATGTATCTGTCAGTGTTGGATGATTCAGTGGGCTGTGTTCTCGGTCAGCAAGACGAGACTGGTAAGAAAGAGCATGCTATCTATTATCTGAGCAAGAAGTTCACCGACTGTGAGACTCGGTATACGATGCTTGAAAAGACTTGTTGTGCTTTAGCTTGGGCTGCCAAACGCCTGCGTCATTATATGGTGAATCATACAACTTGGTTGATATCCAGAATGGATCCAATCAAGTACATCTTTGAAAAGCCTGCTGTTACTGGAAAGGTTGCACGTTGGCAAATGTTGTTGTCTGAATATGATATTGTGTACAAAGCTCAGAAAGCAATCAAAGGAAGTGTCCTTGCTGAGCATCTTGCTTGTCAACCTCTTGATGATTACCTGCCGATTAAGTTTGATTTCCCTGATGAAGAGATTATGTATCTGAAAGCAAAAGACTGTGAAGAGCCACTGATCAATGAAGGGCCGGATCCCAATAGCAAATGGGGATTGGTGTTTGATGGTGCTGTTAATGCTTATGGTAAAGGAATTGGGGCCATCATTGTAACTCCACAGGGGCACCACATTCCTTTCACCGCTCGAATAACTTTTGAATGCACAAACAACATAGCTGAATATGAAGCATGCATCTTGGGCATCGAAGAAGCCCTTGACCTGAGAATTAAGCACCTTGACATCTATGGAGATTCTGCACTTGTTATTAATCAGATAAAGGGTGAATGGGAGACTCATCATGAGAAGCTGATCCCTTATCGTGACTATGCAAGACGTCTGTTGACATACTTTACCAAGGTTGAGCTGCACCATATCCCTCGGGATGAAAATCAGATGGCTGATGCTCTTGCTACTTTGTCTTCTATGTTTCGTGTCAATCACTGGAATGATGTGCCTGTAATCAAAGTGCAGCGTCTTGATAGACCCGCTCATGTGTTTACTATTGAAAACATGCCAGATCAAGCTGATAGAGATGTGAATGATAAAAAGCCTTGGTATTACAACATCAAGCAATTCCTGCAGAATCATGAATATCCACCTGGTGCTTCCAACAGGGATAAAAAGACTTTGAGACGATGGGCTAGCAGATTCCTTCTGGACGGAGAAATCCTATACAAGAGGAACTATGATATGGTCTTGTTGAGATGTGTTGACAAACAAGAAGCTGAGAAGTTGATGCATGATGTACATGACGGTACCTTTGGGACCCATGCTTCGGGCCACGCCATGTCAAGGAAATTGTTAAGAGCCGGCTATTACTGGATCACCATGGAGCGTGACTGCCACAAACATGCTAAGAGATGCCACAAATGTCAAATTTATGCTGACAAGATCCATGTGCCTCCGCATGCTCTCAATGTTATCTCTTCCCCGTGGCCTTTCTCTATGTGGGGCATTGACATGATCGGAAGAATTGAACCAAAAGCTTCCAATGGGCATCGTTTCATCCTAGTGGCAATTGACTATTTCACCAAGTGGGTTGAGGCTGCCTCCTATGCCAATGTGACCAAGCAAGTGGTTGTCAAGTTTATCAAGAATAACATCATCTGTCGATATTGTGTTCCCAACAAAATCATCACTGACAATGGTTCCAATCTGAACAATAGTATGATGCAAGCTTTATGTGAAGAATTCAAAATTGAACATCACAACTCTTCTCCTTATAGACCTCAGATGAATGGTGCAGTTGAGGCCGCTAACAAGAACATCAAGAAGATTGTTCAGAAGATGGTCACTACTTACAAAGACTGGCACGAAATGCTACCGTTTGCCTTGCATGGTTACCGTACTACAGTGCGCAGTTCAACCGGGGCAACTCCTTTCTCTCTTGTGTATGGTATGGAAGCAGTTCTCCCTCTAGAAGTGGAGATTCCATCTCTTCGAGTGATCATGGAAGCAAAATTAACTGAGGCTGAATGGTGTCAAAGTCGGTATGATCAATTGAATCTGATTGAAGAGAAACGTATGGATGCTACGACTCATGGACAGTTGTATCAAGTGCGAATGAAGAATGCCTTTGACAAGAAAGTCCGACCTCGAGAATTCAAGGAAGGCGAACTTGTATTGAAAAGAAGAATAAACCAGCAACCCGACCCAAGGGGCAAGTGGACACCTAACTATGAAGGTCCTTATGTTGTCAAGAAGGCTTTCTCTGGTGGTGCTTTGATTCTTACACACATGGATGGTGTTGAACTCCCAAATCCTGTTAATGCCGATATAGTCAAGAAATACTTTGTCTAAAAAGAAAAGAACAGCGTGGTAGGTCGAAAACCCGAAAGGGCGGCCTAGGCAAGAATGCGCTTCCCGGTGGATCGAAAACCCGAAAGGGCGATCCAGGCAAAAGTTAGGGACAAAAAAAAAATGAATATGAAAAAGCTCGCTGAGATTGTACGCAACTCAGGCAAGAATGAGCGCCTCGATGAACCGAAAACCCGGAAGGGCGGTTCATGCAAAAATGAGGTCAATAAAAGACAAGTAACTATATCTGGCAAATCACCATCCCTCCTTGGGGCATCTGCAACTGTCAATGATCTTCTTCATCAGAGGCTTCTGTACTCGTGAATTCAAAATTTCTATGAAATGTAGCGGTCATCGTGTTCAATGTATCACCAACCAATAAAATTACCATTTTCCAAGCTTTGTAAATCCGTGAAGTCATGCCTTTGGCTGACTCTCACTCTTCTACATCAATTTGAGCCTTTCTATTGTTTGAAACTCTATTTCCTTTCTACTTTCAATGCTTTATACAAAATATTTCCTTTCCAATTGATAATGTTAATGTCTGAAACAAACATCTTTTGAAAACTAAAAATCTTTTTCTGTCTATTTTGGAAGCAAACCTGAGAAATAAGGTACATTTCAATGAAACATGCATGAATGAATGAATGTCAATGTCTATTTCAATACATGTTACAAGCAGGTTACTCCCCAGGATGATCTGTGGTCAATGGCAAGAATGAAAAAAAAAACAGAATGAAATTGAAAAGAAAAATGAAAATGAAAATAAAAAGCTCGCTAAGTTGAAAACCCGAAAGGGCGGCTTAGGCAAAAATGAGCACCCCGCTGATTGACAACCTATGAAGGCAATTCAGGCAAAAATGGGGCAATGAAAAGAATCTATTCCCCGGTGAATCGAAAACCCGAAAGGGCGGTTCAGGCAAAAATGGGGTTTGAAAATGAAAAATGAAAGAATGAAGTATTGAAAAGCATTGACCACAGATGCAAACATCCAATGATTACCCAGCACTGACACGCCTAGCAACGGCGACCTGTATCCAAGAACTTTCCAAGGGTCCCCCCTTTACAAGTTTTATTGCCCTCAGCCATGGTTTTGATGCGTCTCTCAACGACGGTCTCTCCAAAGAGGTTTTCCCCCTGTGAATATGTTTCAGCACGAGCCACTACGTGCCCAATCTTCCAATGTCTTGTCTGCCTTTGTGAAATTTCTCTGCCAAATTGCCAACCAATCATGCATCTCAAGCATTCATACATGCATAATCATGCATTTTATGTGCTCATACATCCAATAATCTTGTTATACCATACATACATGTTGCATATCCAACTGTCAACTGTCAAATTCAATTTCAATCACAATTCCAATTCCAAACTGTCAAATTCAATTCAATTTCAACTGTCAAATTCGATGCAATCTCAACTTTCCAAATTCCAAATCATGTCAACTGTCAAATTCGAAGCAATCTCAAATTCAATTTCAATTCAATGTCAATTCGAAGCAATTTCCAATCTCCAATTTCAATTCCAATTTCAATGTCAATCTCCAATTTCAATTCCAATTTCAATGTCAACATCCGATGTCAATGTCAATGTCAATGTCAATGTCAATGTCAATGTCAATATCCAATGTCAATGTCAATTTTCAATCCAATTTCAATCCAATTTCAATGTCAATTGCAACCCTCATATCCAATGTCAATGTCAATTTTCAATCCAATTTCAATCCAATTTCCAATGTCCTTTTCAATTTCAACTCTCAATCCAATGTCAATGTCTATGTCTCAATCCAATTCCAATTTCCAATGTCTTTTTCAATTTCAACTCTCAATCCAATGTCTATGTCTATGTCTCTGCTCAATCTCAATTCTCAACCCCTCTTTCAATGTCAACTTTCAAATCAATTTTCTCTCAATTTGTTTTTGGGCCAACAAAAATGGTCATGTCTGTTTTCAAATCAAGTCAATGGCAATTTACCATCAATCGGTATTTTGTTAAACCAGACTTTCAATTTGTATCTTGTTACTGGTCAAGTGCCAGGTTCGATCCAAAAAAGAACCACTTGTACCTGCTTATATACCTATGCTTCCGGACAAACGGCAAGTTCGATTTGAAGAACAGTTTGTACCCAGCTTATGCTTTGTTATCGGTCAAACGACAAGTTCGATCTAGAAAGAACAGTTTGTACCCAGCTCCTGCTTTATTATCGGTCAAACGGCAAGTTCGATCTAAAAGAACAGTTTGCACCTTCCCACATGATGTGGTGATAATCCAACAAGCAAATTTGATCCAAAGAACAGCTTGTATCAGCCCTTTCGTCTATATCCCCAGCCAAACGGCCAGTTCAATCCAAAGAACAGTTTGTGTCTGCCTATCTGTTTGTATCTTCAACCAAGTGTCAAGTTTGATCCAAAGAACAGCTCGTATCTGCCTATATGTCTATGTTTTCGGTCAAGTGCCAAGCTCAATCCCAAGAACAGCTTGCACCTATCTCTTGTTTTGTATTCCTTGGTCAAGTGGCTAGTTCGACCCAAAGAACAACTTGTACCCTATTTTCTACTCCCTGGTTTGTCTACCCTGTCAATGTCCACCTGAATCCCCAGTGACATGACAGGTTCCATAGACTCCAGTTGTTTGTCTTGCATTCATAATCAAAGTATTGCATGACATTCATGTATTGAAACTCTGAAAGCGTATTTTTATGTCCAAAAGCAGTGCAAATGTTAATATTTAAGTGTCTTCGTCCCGTCAACTCTAAGACTTCGTCTTTTGACTCTCCGGACAAAGAAACTTAAATAGGGGCAGCTGTTATACCCTAATTTTGGACCTAAAAATACTAGTCAATTTTTCCTTTCTTGCATTATAAGTCATTTGATATGTCTCTGATCAATTGCATCTTTCTCTGCATTCTATTTCCATGTTATTTGCAAAATTTACACACAAGGGTATTTTAGTCATTTCCTATGTCAAATTTCTCTCAGTCTTTCAAAATTTTGTTTGAGTCCTTTCAAGTAGTGTGAATAAGTCTTCATTTCAAGTCTATGTCAAAATCCAGTTCAAGAATTGCATTTGAAGTCATTTTGAGTCAGTTTTGCCCCTAGGGGCATTTTAGTCTTTTCATGTGTTAAAACTCTGTTTAAACCCTTAAAATTGTCTCTGAGTCTTTCAAGTTGGTTTAAATAAACTGTTGTTTCAAATCCCTGTTAAAAATCCATTTTAATTTTGCATCCGAGTCATTTTCAGTCGTTTTAGCCCTAGGGGCATTTTGGGCATTTCACACGAAATTTCGGCAGAGAGAGGTTACTTTAAAGTACCTCATTTAGGCCATTGGTTCGTTTTAGTCCGTTTTGTCAATTTTATCGTTGCACTTTACGTTATTTCCAAATTACGTTTTTTACCAAATTTTATTATTAATTACTTTTTAAGTCCTCTGTGTCATTTTGTGTTTTGGTCCTTTTATTCTTGGTCAATTACGTTTCAGTCCTTTTGAAGTCCTTTATTATTTTTTGCAGTTTGGTCCTTCATTTGTTGTATTTTGCAGAAAAGTCCCAAGAGTTTGTTACAAAGCCCATGTCCAGGTGGCGTTCTTGCATTGGTCCAGTGATACACTTGGCAGCCTATAAAAGGCGCCAATCATTGCAGTGCCATGGAGATTTCAACAACTCATCAAAAACAGAATCTGCATTCTCTCTCCACCACCAAAACGAATCAAACACCACAAAAAATCCAGAAAAAGCTCAAGAATATGATGAACATATTCATCATCTTCAAAACCCTAACCGTTTCTCAACAACACAATCCACACAAATTCGTGTAAAATTCCTCATCAATTTCACCATTCAACAACAAAATTCACCAAGAACGAATCAAACAGTCTCAAATTCGCAATCAATTGCATCAAGATTCAACAAAATCGTTTCAAATTTCAGAGATTCTCAGAGATTCTTCAAAGAATCATCATCATCGAATCTTCGTATCCTTCCTGCAATTCCAACCGTGAGGTGATCACAAGAAAGATTTCGAGAGAGAAGAGGAGAAGAAAGATCGAATTCGAAACTGAACAAGAGGAGAAGAAAGATCAGATTCGAAACCGAACAAGAGAAGAAGAGGAACACGTTCATCTGTTCGAAGCAACGAAGAAACGTTCATCAGAAACAAACAACGAAGCTCTACTTCAAGCTCCTCCGTTCGAATCTCCGAATCAAACAGAGGTAAGGTCCTAACTCATCATCCTTTCGTTAAATCCACTATTACTGCTTCGAATGGCGTAGATCGGGAGACATAGAATGTTCTCTTCCAAAAAAGTTTAAGAAAATGATAAAGATTCAAAAAAAACCGCAAGTTCTTTTCCCGATCTACGACAATCCAGTAGTCTTTTTAGAAAACTAGCCTCAGAATCGAGTAGAGGAGAGAAAGAGCTTTAGAAACATGTGATTAGGTCTGAGTTCTGGGCGGTTTAGGGCTCCGACGCGGCGGCGCCACCGCCGGCCACCGCGTCGGAGAAAGGTTGAAGATGACCGGCGTTAGGTCGGAGAAGAGAGAGTCTGCAGACTCTCTCTCTCTAAGAACATTGCAGAGAGAGAAAGGAGTGAGAGTTATGAGAATTTCCCTTGGATTTTGCTTATATACATGCTTTGTGATCCCACGCGCGCGCGTCAGTGCCATACCATGCTCCTTCATGACTTTTGACCGTTAGATCTAGGGTTGAGGGGTACTGGATCAATCCAACGCCCCTGGTGCGTTTGGATGATCCAGGATCCATCCTTGTTTGGGCCTGGACCTCCTGTCTTTGCAGATTTTTCGTTTTTCTTTGTTTTTTTGCTATTTCCCATGCTTTTTGTGATCTTTGCACCCCTGGCATGTTTGAAGTATTTTAGAAAATCCTATGAAAATTTATAGAGTTCTTTCTAGTTTTTTTTGTGATGTTTTGTGTTGGTTTTATACTGAAAAGCTTGTCAAAAAATATTGAGATAATTTCTAGTGTTATTTCTTGAATATTATGTTAAAATTGGTGAAAATTGGCTTAGTTTTTGTGTCTAATCCATGATGTATATTTGTGATACATGATATGTGTTTCTATGAACCATTAGCTACTGTTTGAACCTGATCTTGATACTTGTGTATAGAATTTAGTTAGTTACTTAGCTTACAAGTTAGTTGTGTAGTTAAATAATGTAAATATGCTTAAAATTTGTTTTAAATGCCATGTAAATCATGTTGCCTTAATTCCCATTCCAAGACTTGTTTCTAAACCCTTAAAAATGTATTGGAATGTGAGAATTATAGGTCATATGGTTCTTGCATTCTATGAACAAATTTTAGCCATGTTTGCACTCATTTTCTATCCTTTATGTTCTAGTGTTTCTCTTGCTTTATTTCCTTTGATATTGTCATGTGCTACTAACTCCTTTCATTTCATGTTTCATCATTTCATAAGCATCTCCATTTCATCCCATATTCATCTCTATTTCTTTCTTGCAATTTAATTTGTACCAAAGTTAGAATGTAAACATTTAGGAGTTTGTAATATTTTCCTTTATGCACTTTTAATTTCTTGGCAAAGGGGCCATAGAATGTATCTAGGGTGCGATGTAAAGGACAATGGACTCTAATGATGTACACCGACACAAGCACCGACACATGCACACACATCACTATATAGTTAGAATATGCATGTTTAGATGTATGTTTAGGATTGTATGTTTAGATGTATGTTTAGGCTTTAGACTTAGAAAAAACCAATTTTCCAAAAAAATATGAACAAACTTCACTCAAATCTTTTTCACAATAAACCTTGGGGTCAAAACCCCATTGATTTTCCTTTTCATTTTCTTAATCAAATCTCAATAAATTTTAATCATACTTTGACTTGTTTTTGCAAATAACTAATCAAACCCCACTCTTTTCTAAATCTCATGCCCTTGAGGCCTCTTTCTATTCTTCAAAATCCATTTTCAAACTTAAAATCAACCAACAAAAACAAAAACATTTTTGAGAGAGAACTACGGTGGATTTGATCCCTTAAACGGGTACGTAGGCAAGGAACAAAATTCCTTCAATTCAAATAAAATAAAAATTCAAACACATTCTTCTCCCTCCAATTCTTCACTTAGAAAACTCTTAGGCTTAATATCACTTTTCAAAATAGCATTTAAAAATAAAGCGCGCGCGTAGAAATTAAAGACGGTTCCTATAGGTTACTATAGTCGTTATGGGTGCCTAACACCTTCCCGTAGCGAAAACAACTCCCGGACCTCGATTCTCAAGGGTTTTGCTTACTTTTTCCCTTCCCAAGAAAAAATGAGATATCACCGGTTTAAAAGGTTCAAACGTAATCAATGTTTGACACCCGAAAACCAAGATAAAACAGGGGTGAAATTGCTTGAAGGGTCTGCTAGTGGATATAGAGGTTTTGTCGAGGGGTTGGCTATGAAGAGAGTTATCCAAGTTGTTGAGTTAATACATCTTCTTCCACAGTTAAGGGATCCTCAAAGTGAGTTTATTCTACTTCGACCATGCATGGGTATCATCAAACCTTTCTTTGGCCAAAAGACATGCCAACCGATTCACATGGAGGAGGCTTCTATGTTGTTTGATAAAGAGTTACAAAGGGGTGGTTAGAGACATTCTGGTTGGTAGAGTTTCTTTCTTTGGAGACCTTCGATGGAGGGTTGCTTATTTACCTATTAGCGATAGAGGATTAGGTCTGTACTTGAAAGTAGAAGCTTCCCCGTATGCTTTTGTGGCTTTTAGGGCCCAATCTTGGATGCTAAAAATCATATATTGAGAGATAATGGAATAAGTGGTATGGACTCTGATTTTCACATTGCTTTGGATGGTCTTCGTGGTATGATTTCAAATTTTGACTTTAGTAGTTTTACCAGTAAGGACATCGTCCCTCATAAAGCACAACATGTTTTGGTGATTGGTCTTTTTAGTAAAAATGTTCAAGATATGAAAGTGAAATTTGACATGACCACAAGGCAGAAATCAATTTTTGGGTGTTGCAAGCATCAAATGCTCATGATTTTCTTCTAGTTATCCACAACGATGAGTTAGGAAACATATGTCAATAGTAGAGTATTGTACTATCCTCAGATATCGGCTCATGATTCCATTGTTCCTATTGATGAGGTGTGCCATTTTCCCATAAGGCACGTGGAGCATGCAATTCATTGTAAGGAGCTTCCCAACTTTAAATATAGGCAAGACTTTGTTAGGGATGTCCTTTTTGATATAATTAGACAGGCTGGAGTATTTTTGAAGGCTCTTGTGAACTTCTTGTCTGATCCATAAGATGGAAGTTCGACACTTAGGCCAACAAATGTGTTGGTGTACAGGTGTCTAGGAGAGAAACATGCATGTGTGAACTTGATTGAGGTTTTTCCACGTGTGGGATCGGGGACTGAGACTTTTACTGTGGGAAAGACATCCCTCAAAGCCGCTTCAAGCAAAGAGGTCAAATATGAGAAACCGTGTTCCAACAGTCAATATATATTTATACCATTTTTTATTTGGCACTTCTGGCTTCCTAGCACTAGAGGTTGTTGACCTTCTACAAAAAAAAAAAAAATAGTCGCATATAGAAATATTGTGTCTGCTGGATCCATATATGTTATGTTTAAAATGTTTGGTTTTGTTATAAAAAAAAGAGTTAGCGATATAACTTTTTTCACTTTATTTCCATTTTTGTAGGGATGTACATGGGCCGGTCTGGATTGGGTTTGGCCAAACCCAAACTATATAGGGTACTCCGGTTTGGGCGAGGTAAAATAACTACACGTTACATTATTGGGCCGGTTTGGGCAAACTCACTAATTCTTGGTTTGGGTTGGGTTGGACAGTGGGTTACCCAAACTATTTTTATGTTTTTTTTAATATTAAAATAATAAATTATGAGTCTTCATAGTTTTTCATAAAAATTACTCAATTTTTTTTATTTTCTAAAAAAATTTGTAGAACATATTTTCACTAAATTTTAGTGTAAAAAATAAATAAATGATAAATATCAAATAATAAATTCCATCATAAAATACTTGCAACAAACTAAAGTTGCATGACATAAAATTGCATTAGTATCCAAACAACAAAAAAGTGCAAACATCCGAATTTGTAACTCTAACCTGTTTTGATTTTCAATATAGATAATGCCTTTTGTAGATTTTAAAAATTAGACTTGATTTATAACTAAAATCTTATGTATTCTCCTTCTTCCCAATGAAAATAAAAATAAAAAATGTTGGTATTATTGGGTAAGTGATTTTATTGGGTTTGAGTCTGGTTTTACCCGAAACCCGTTATTTTTTATGGGTTTTTCATTTTTAAAATCATATTCACACAATTACCCAACCCAACCCACTTTTTTAGGTTTTTTGAGTGGGTTTGACCGGGTTTTGCTGGTTGACCCAACCCATGTACACCCCTACATTTTTGCGTAATTTTCTAATTAGTTGATTTATTAATTAATATAGTTTTTTCGTGTAAAAGAATCATAACGAATTAGATCAAACTATTCACCACTTCAGTTATATTCGAGTTCCATAAAAAATTATTGCAAGAATTAAATCAAATCAATTTTTTTTTACAATGAATCAAATCAAATTGACGATTTTTTTGGTTCAATATTTTTTTTCTCTTGAAAATCAATCTAAACTGTCCCACTGAATCCTAGTAATACTAGTTTAGGTCCACCTCTGGTTTAAGTGGACTTGGATTTTGTTTCATTACGTTGTCTCACATGCTTCTCTCATTCCTAATGTCCCCCCGTTAATTCTCAACTCAATGTTATTTGTAATCAAGCAAAAAAAATTAGATATAAGTTTGATCCTAAAACATATGATAAAATTAAATCAAATCGACCTAAAATGTAATCTAAAGGAAATTACATATTGAGAAATGATAACTCACTCTCTCTCTCCCTCTCTGATTTTTATCCCAAAAGAAGAGTGTAGAAAGTTGTCTTAAAAGTTATCATAAAATGATTTTACATACTATATACATGTTTTGGAAAGAGTTTGTGTCTTGCATGGGCATGCTAAAGTCGAAATTCTTATTCATTGGTATCCTCGCACGACAAATTGGGTTAAATTAAATACAGACGACATTGGTTGGAAAGGTTTAGTTACTGGTTGTGGCATGTTGGTTCGGGGATGCGATAATAATTAGATTTATGGTTTTACTACATGCATTGGTTGTTGTAGTGCTTATGCCTCCGTATAATGGGGTTGGGTGTTAGAAGGGTTGCATTTGAACATACATTAAGGGATACAAGAAAGTTGAGCTAGGTGTTAATTCTTAAGTTGTTGTCAAAAGTTTGACCAGTAAAACTATTGGATGTGCTGTGGGGTTGATGTGTAATTTAGCATATTATTCAGCTATTCGAGTTGATTGAAAGTGAAGATTTGCCATTCGTATTGTAAATCTAACTCTTATGTAGATATTTTCGCAAACATGGGATGCCATCTTGGTGACACTAGCAGTAATATGGGATGCGATTTTCGTTGAGTTCTTTCTTTGGGATGGGTTAATTCAACTATTTTGACCGGAAATTGCTCTTTTATGCAAGTGTTATTAGTTGAGCGGAATTTAAGTATCATTCGTCTATCCAACGACAGTTAAGTGTCGTTCAACACTTTTTAGATCGGCCCAACTTGTAATTAATTCGGTTTAACCAATTTAAAAAGTACCCCAAACTGTAGTTAACTACCGTTGGAGGTTAATGAGTGATTACGGGATGCCCGAGAACAATTTTAGAAGTATGAATAGCAATCCTCATTCGACCTGCATGCTCGTATCAAGTTTCACTTTGGGCTTGTTTTTAAACAAAAAGTTTTCTATTGGGTTGAGTCTGCTTTTGGAAAATTGCTCATTAGGCCCCTCCAATTGCTAACACACTCCTTAAGTTGCCTAAAATGCCTATGTTTTACATCATCGAGACTTACGCTCCATATCACTCAGGAGTTATGCTTCGATATATTCGTGGGGTTGTGCTTTGATCCAATTTTGGGGGTAGGGCTCTAATGGATAGCAAAAATGTTATTTTAATAGTAAAATAGTTCAACCGTTACTATTATAAATGCAATAGTAATAAAATAAATTTGAAGGAGAAGTGCTAACAGTAATAATTTGAAAATGTAATTGATATTTTGTTTCAAAAAGTGTTTGTGAAACAATAAAAAATAACCAAAGTTACTGTGGTTTAGTTTGACATCGATGCAAAAGAAGGATACCAATTGTTCAGCAAATATCCATGCTTCTCTGACATGCAATGTGGCATGTGGATTAAAAAAGGCAAAAGACACCATTGATAATTATGCTCTTACTTCTTAGACATCTACTTTCAAATCATTTTAAATACTCTCGTGTTGAGTTTGTACGAAGACAAACCACTAAAGTTGCTCTATGTCCAATTAGGACAATCACATCTTTGGTCGGTTTTCATATTTTTCGTGAAATTGCAACATATATTGAACATTTAATTATTAATGAAAATGGCTTGAAATTGTATGCAAAAAATAAAAAACATTATTAATTTGGTTTTTAATTTCATTTTTAACCTCCAAAGACAAATGACACATGTATGTTCAAAGGAGTGGCTGGTACGGTGACCTAGTATATATATCATCTTCTTCCACACTTGAGTTAGGGTTTATCTTTACGGCAGAAAAAAAAACCCAATCTCAAAACCCTAAATCACTGCGTATAATCGTTCGATCCAAAATGGACAAAAGCATGATTGCTGATATGGAAAATCTTCCAGAGGCTGATAAACAAAGAATGGCTACCATGATCGATCAGCTCCAAATCCGTGACAGGTGAGGTTCCCAAAATCATTGCTTCGTTTTTTTTAATTAAAAATGATTAATTTTTCTGTTACTTATGTTACCCCCCTCAAAGGGGGTACATTTATTTGATTTCTACCTTGTAAAGTTTAGGTTTTTTTTTTCTTTTTTCCCTGTTGGTTTGTATTAGCATAATGTGTTGAATTTATTTTGGAATTTGGGGCTTCATCGTAATTTGTAAATAATTGGCAGCACAATAGTTGCAATTTTTGTGTTTGCTTGTTATGTTAAGCCAGAGTGATGTTCTCCTTAAAACCAGTGTGACTATTGAATGTTGCTTCTGGACGTTTTGGGAACTACATTTTTTACATGTAATTGTTGTTGTGTGAATTACTTGTAGCTGTCATGTTTTTTGGAGAATAGGTTAGTTCTTAGTTTCATGCTGTCTTTTAGTACCTTTGGGCTCTGTTTAATGGAAGATTGTTATGACATAAGTTTGTTATGCCGAGTCGAGCCCATGGACTAGTTAGTTTGATGGGAGAGTCTTAATTACCACATTGATTTTTGTTGTCTATATAATGTTCTATTTAATGTGGAACTCATAACATTGCCACCTCTATATGAGCCAATGTCTATAACGGCTTTCCCTGGCGTTATCCCTTTCCCGTTGGTGGCTTCATTCATCGATCAGTATTTTGTGGTGTAGCTTCATCCAACCTATAGACAGCCCTTCATCCAGCCTATATAGGCAGCCCTTTTTGTATCCTAACTCACAACGATAACTTCAATTGTTATGACTTACGGTGTGTTTAGATGGAAGGTTTTGGAGGGGAGGACTTACTTTTCATTGTTAAATTACAGACGCTATAAAATGTTTTTGAAAATTAATTAAGTGTTATTGAAGTACTATACGATCATTTATCATGTTATTTTTATTTTTTTGGAAAATATCATATATATTTTAAGATATAGGCTTAGCCATCCCAAACCCTTCAAAAACCTCCTCCAGAAAACACCCTTAAGCTCACCAGGAGAACCCAAAAACTAGTTCATTAGAAGGAAGAGCCTTATGCCTTAAGTACCACATTGAGTTTTCTTGTCTACTCGATGTTGGTTTCATAAAATATTAGTGGTGTGTTTGGGTTTCAGTTCAAAAAGGTGACTCAAAAGTTTTAGATATTACAAAATGAAATCCAAACACACTCTAGACTAGTAGACTGTTACCAATAAAGTCTAATAAATTAAGATTTAAACTGGCAATTAATTAAGATTAATTTTTCAAATTTTTGGGTTAGTTTTTGTTCTTCTGTTGGTTGTATTAGCAATATGTGTTGAATCTGTTTTTATATTGAGGGCTTCATGCTAATTTATAAGTTGCGGGCAGCATAATTGTTGCAAATTTTGTGCTTGCTTGTTATGTGAAGCCATAGTTACGTTCTCCTTAAAACCAGTGTGACTTTCAATGTTGCTTATGGACGTTTTGGGAACTACAGTTTTAACAAGTTGTGTATTTCTCTGTAATTTGTTGTATGAATTACTTGTTTTTCTCTAAACACTTGTAGCTGTCATTTTTGTTTTTGGATAATAGGCTAGTTCTTAGTTGTGTGCTGTTTTTCGGTACCTTTGGTCTCTGTCTAAGATTTTTATGGTGGCTTGAGCTCATGAGCTAAGTTTAGCCCAGAGACTAGTTCATTAAATTGGGAGAGCCTCATGGTTTAATTACCACTTTGATTTTTCTTATCCGTTTAATGATCTATTTAATGTGGAACTCTTCAAGTTGTCAACTCTTCAAGAACAGACATCTACAAAGCCTTTCACCCACTTTTATCCCTTTCCCCTTTCATGGCTTCATTCATCTATCACTATTTGGCTGTATACCTTAATACAGTCTATAGGTAGAATTTTCTGTAGTCCAACTCTCAATGAAAACACTATTTGTTATAAGTTATGACTTAAGCCAATATGGAGAGTCTAACCCTAGAGACTTGTTCATTAGGTGGAAGAGCCTCACGACTTAAGTACCACATTGAGCTTTATTATTTACTCATTTTGGATCTCATAACACTCGAGTCAAGTACTACATTGAGCTCTATTTTCTTCCCCAGATTTACGCCTCGAAGTTTGTACATTTATTTGTTTTCCACCGTGCAAATTTTAGAGGTTACTTTTTTTTCTTTCTTTTGTTGGTTTGTATTAGCATTACAGGTTGAATCTTTTTTAAAATTTGAGGCTTCATGGTATGTAAGTTGTTGGCAGCACATTTTGATGTCCTCCTTAAAATGGTGGTAAATTTTGTGCTTGCTTGTTTTGTGAAGCCATATTGATGTTCTCCTTAAAACCCGTGTGACTTTTGAATGTTTCTTCTGGACGTTTTGGGAACTACATTTTCAACAAGTGGTTTATTTCTCTGTAATTTGTTGCTGTTTGAATTACTTGTTTTGATACTCAGTAGTTCATTAGATGAAGGCTTAATTAGGACATTAATTTGTCTTATCTACTCAATGTGTGACTTATGACCCTTTAAGACTTTAAGAGCCGACATATACTACGGCTTTCACCTGCTGGTGGTATTCCTTTCCCCTTTGGCAGGTTCACTCATTTGTCAGTATTCACTATTCAGTTGCGTACCTCATTCTATTCCTTTCTGTAGCCTAACTCTTAATGAAAGCACAAACTGTTATGACTTGAGCCCACAAGGAGAGTCTAATACAAAAGACTATTTCATCAAGTCTAAGAACCTCATGGCTTAAGACCTTGTTTGGATAAACAACTTCATTAACAGTTTATAGCATAAATGCTAATGTATAAGTTATTTCTATAACAAAAGATAAAATAATGTCAAACTGTTTTCATATAAGCTATTTTCATAAGTTGCCCTGGACAACTTATGGAAATAAGATGAATACAAGTTATACAAATTATCAACATGTCATAAGGTGTTATCCTTAGTTCTCCCAAACGGTCTCACAAGTGTTTCTGCCAATAAATAAGCTCAAATTATTCAATCCCAACAGACCCTAAGTAAAGTACTATATTGAGCTTTCTTATCTACTCAATGTGGGTCTCATGATAGATTAGTGGTCTGGTTGAATTTAAGTTTTTAAATGTGACTCAAGTTTTAGCTCTTATAAAATGAAATCCAAACACACTCTAGTCCGTTATAAGTTCTAATAAATTAATTTCCCTCTGTAACTCTTCATTCTGGCTGTTTATTTTACATATGACTTTGTTAGGGTGATTGGTTATTGCTTCATTACATTATGGGGCTCTTGTATTTTTGGCGCTGTTCAATTATAATGATTGCTTGCTTAGTTGACATATTACCAGACAGGGTTATCTGATTTTGATTTAAATTGCATTGCAGCCTGAGAATGTATAATAACCTGGTGGAGAGATGCTTTCATGATTGTGTGGATACATTTAAGCATAAATCCCTGCAAAAGCAAGAGGAAACCTGTGTTCGAAGATGTGCAGAGAAATTTCTGAAGCACTCTATGCGTGTTGGCATGAGGTTTGCTGAGCTCAACCAAGGAGCTGCAACTCAAGATTGAGGAAAACTGTTTTGTTATTTATTTTTTTAATCTTGAATACAGTTTTGTTTAATTGTACTTTTGCTATTTTAAAGTGAGGCACTGTAGAACATGTATTTCTTTAGTTGCTAAGATTGCACAAAACTGATGCAGAAATCTAAATAAGTTCGTAAATGTGTACTGTATTCATTATGCTATAGAACCGTCATTCTTGATTGCCAATATTTAGTATCACCATTCAATTTCGTTCCTTCTTTGTGAAGAGCAGCACTAGATGTTATAAGTTTACCCTTAATGGTAAGTCCATCTCAGACAAAATAGCTTCTTTCTGTTTGCAGAAAGGTGCTGAACTGCGGTGTTTGTAGGTTCACCGCCCTTTTTCCATGACTGCACTGTAAGCGTAATATTTCAACCACTCAACCTTGAAAGTCACTAAAACCTGAAAAACATTATGGTTTGAAAATAAATGGTCATAGGTTAGGAATCTTCTTGTAGATCAAATATCTGTTGAGTGTAGTTGCCGGCCAACCTTTACTTCCTAGGATTGTTTGGTTAATAAACAAATGACATTTGTTCTGCATTGTGAGTGAATTGTGATTATGTTGGCATTTTTGCTGGAAGGTCATTGAAATTGAGTGGCAATCTGTGAGAAAAATATACTAGTAATGTGAAGTTGTGAACCCACTTGTAAGAGCAAAGATCTTTAATACTTTTTTATTCAAAGATTCAAGTTTAGCTCTTCATTGAAAGAAAAGGTAGTTACCACTTGGACCAACAAGTTGATTTTTTTTGTTTATTCAAATTCGAATGTGTAAAATTTACTCCGAAGTCTGGATAGATGAAATTTTACTCCAAAGTCTGGATAGATATGAAATAAAAAAATATATTATTTTCTATAATATTACCATGAGGTTCATAATATATTATTTGCTACAATTTAGCAAATATTCAAATGCCACTAGTATAGAATTGGGAGGCTAGTGGATGCCATGAGGTTCATAATATATTATGGAAGCATACCACTTTGCTGGAGGGCCCCGGATTCCTGCACCACATAGTTATATGCGATAATCAATCTCGACCGTTTTTGAAATGAAAAGGTTTAGATTACACCGTCAGTCAATTATTTTTAAACAATCTCGACTATTAATTTGAGATCAGACAGCTGAAATACCTAGCTGCAATCTCTTTATCGTGCTAGAGCCTATTTACTACTGGTCCATATCTATGTCTATAGTAGGACTAAGAAGCTAGCTGAAAACAAATGTGGCGATGTCAACAACAAAATCCAGTGGACTAGAAAGTCTTGCAAACCATATGGATTTTGTAAAAAGGGGTTTCCATTCCACTTTGCAGCTGCAGAATGGCAATATTCAAGTCCAAACAAAACAAAACAAACAAAACGGGGTCCATTACAGTTACACCATGCTTCTATTCCCATAACAAGTCATAAATGAATGTGATGTTATGTTACAATGAATCACCATACTCACCTTCCTTCGTCCCATTCACCTTTCCCATATGTCTTTACTAATCCATCCAAACTTTTTTAGCTTAAACTTTTAGTCAAGTAGCTCAACCTTTTGAAAACAATTATACTCTTTCTTTTGATACAGTCTTGCTCTATGCCGCGATACCAAGGTGTGTAAGGTGTTCGATACGTATTGATATCAAATGCCAATACAAAAACGACACATGTTATTATATTAAATTACTTTCATTTTCTTAAATTATTTTGTGTGCACACGTGTTATTTCTAATTTCGTGTCTGATGTCCATGTCAGTGCTTCATAAATTTTCTTATGTTGACCACCACACTATGCCCATATAAGTTCCCTACATATAAACATACTTCTTCACCTCTCCTCCTTGCTTTTTAATCTTTCCTTGAACTTCATTACAAACAGGTTCTTCATATCATTTTCCTTCCTCCATTTTTTTTTAAAACTCCTTTCTTTCTTTCTTTCTTTCTTTCTTTCTTTCTTTCTTTCTTTCTTTCTTTCTTTCTCAATTCATAATCATGATTAGTTTTTGCTGGACTTGATCTTTCCTTCTTTTTTGTTGTCATCTATAGAAAACAAGGCTATGGGAATTAGTATTGTTTCTGCCATGGGAGTTTGTTTGGGCAGCCATACCAAAGCCGAAGGCCCGATTAATTCCGGTATTCATATTCTTAAACATCAAGATCACCTTGTTAATTACATATGTACACTAGTAATATGTAATATGCAGTTTATGTAATTTTAGTTTTATTTATCATATATCATTTCAGTTTCAGGGTTGAGTTCAAAGAGTGTGAATGATGATACAGAAAATGTTGGTAGCCCATGTTGCAAGGTTTCTGACGAACTTATTAGCTCAAGTAACGCGGGAGAGATCTTGCAATCATCCAATTTGAAGAACTTTGCTTTGACAGAACTTCAGGCTGCTACGAGAAATTTCCGTGTAGACAGTGTGTTAGGAGAAGGTGATTTTGGATCAGTTTTTAAAGGTTGGATTGATAAACACTCACCTTCTGCTGCCAAACCTGGCACAGGCATGGCTGTTGCTGTCAAAAGACTTAATCAAGATGCCCTCAAAGGTCACACTGAGTTGTTGGTTAGTTTAACTCATTTAATTAAGAAGCAAACAATGCCTTTGTTGCATATTTAATTATTATTATTATGGCATCTTTGAGAATATTTTTACATCTTTCATCTTATCCATCTCTGATAAGTTAATTAATCTTATTAGAAAACCTAGAAAACCAGCTCTAGTGAAGCATTTATCATATAAGTGTTTATGTATAAGTTATTTCAATAATAAATATAAAATATAGCAAACTGTTTTCATATAAGTTATAACATGTTTTCATAAGCTATCTTGAAGAGCTTATAGAAATAAGATGAAAACAACTTAGCTGATTTCTTAAACTCTTCCAAACAGTCTCACAAATTCTTAGGTCCCTCAATCAATTCTAACAAGTCAAACAGACTTTAAGAGGGATTTGTTTTGAGTTTTACATCTAATAGTGTTTTCCATTTCTATTTTAGGCTGAAGTGAACTGTCTAGGCCAGCTTTCTCATCCTCATCTAGTGAAATTGATCGGTTATTGCCTTGAAGAGGAGAACAAAATTCTGGTCTATGAATTTATGCCTCGTGGCACCTTGGAGAATCACTTGTTCATCAGTGAGTTTCTTCCTATTTCATCTTTTCACATTGTTATACTTGACAAGGCATGCCTAACATTACCAAATATGTTGTAACAGGAGGCTCATATTTTCAACCTCTTTCTTGGAGCCTCCGTTTGAAGGTCGCTCTTGGTGCTGCCAAGGGCCTTGCATTTCTTCACAGTTCTGAGACAAAAGCTATATACAGAGATTTCAAGACTTCAAATGTCTTACTAGATTCAGTATGTGTCCTTTTGAACACACCCAACATACAAATGAATATATTCGAATTTGAAACCCTTACAGCCGCTGCACGGTGCAGAAGCTGTGGAAATCCAAATCTGAATATATTATGTTTATATAGGTATCATATCTGAAAATTTTCTTGGTCTTGATCACAGAATTATAATGCAAAACTTTCTAATTTTGGGCTGGCAAAGGGCGGGTCCACCGTTGATAAAAGTCATGTCTCCACCAGGCTAACCTACGGATATGCAGCTCCAGAATACCTAGCCACCGGTATTATAATCTATAACCACTAGAGAAAATCATATTATCAACATATATTAGAGACAGAAAAAATGAAATTAATGTCAAATTTTGGTGTCTATAATACTTAACAACATAATTAGAAATAAATTTCATGTTTTTCTGTCTATCCGTTGAGTTCAATAACATAATCAATAATCGACTAGCAAACATCATTTGGTTAGTGACTAATATAAAATGATTTGTTGATGAAGGTAATCACACTGCTAAAAGTGATGTGTATAGTTTTGGAGTTGTGCTATTAGAAATATTATCGGGGAGGAGAGTTGTCGACAAGAACAGGCCGACAAGACAACAAAATTTGGTGGAATGGGCTAAGCCATATATATCCAACAAGCGTAAGATTTTGCGTGTGTTGGATAGCCGTCTTGAGGGCCAATATGAATTAGATGATGTTTATAAGGTTGCTACACTCTCCCTAAGGTGCCTTTCTATAGAAGCCAAGTTGAGACCAAACATGGACGAGGTTGTTACAAATCTGGAGCAGTTGCAGGTTCCACATGTAAATGGAAGCAACCAGAGTCGTCTGCGTAGAAGAAGTGCTGATGATGTTACCAATGTTAGAACAGCCTCAACAGCTTTTCCCCAACGTTCTTCTTCTATGCTATGTACATGACATTGCACATTGCAGATACACTATCCTTGAAAGTTAACAAAAGTGAATGTCTCCTCATGAGGTGATTCCATGCCATAAACATTTGTGTTACTCAATAGAGTGTACATATCTTACTATAGTTAATGTTTGAGAACTAAACTTCTCTTGGAAATTCTGCTTGATGAGAGTGCTTATGTCTATGAATAGTTGGATTTTTTTGGTATTTGTAACTTGTAATAGCTAAATAACTGCATTGCTAGTGCTTTTGTATGTTTATCTTGCTAGCTCAGTTTTGTTATGCTGTTTCCTAATACAATATACAACAATGATAGATAAACACACTTTATTTTTCTACTCGCCTTTTACATTTCATTTTCTCGGAATCTCTCTCATTCTATCACATCAACAAACTATCACATCACTCTTTTTTCTCTCTATGTATTAAAGTGTACACAACATTTTCTTGTAATATATATTAAACCGTTGCTTGAAACCCCTATCATAAATGTTGACCTTATCTTGTGGTTATTGCTATTTTTATTTTTTATGAGAATGAATATAAATGAAACATGGACAACAAAGTCAAAAACAAACAACGATCAAAACATGACTAAGCTGAGGAGGACAATGGAGTGGCGAAGTGTGTGAGAAAAGTATACTAGTACCAGCAGTGACGGACCCAGGAATTTATAGTAGTGTAAGCCACAAAAATATAAATTTGTTGAGGCAAAAAGAAAAAGAAAAAGAAAAGAAAATATATATATATATATATATATATATATATATATATATATAATATTTTATTTTTAATCGCATAAATATACATCATAATTGTTCTCTACGACCTTTCATACTCAAGCATTAGTTGTAATTGCCAATTTGACATTCAATTCTTGTAAATACTCATAACAAATAACTATTTCATTAGTTGTAGTTGCCATGTTTTATCTCGAATGGGGTTTGCAATTTGAGAATTGAGATATTTGCTTTTAGTTTAGCGTTAAATATGTTTTTAATCCCTACAAAATTATGAGCTTTCAAGTTTAGTCTCTGTAAAAAAAATTATCCACTTTTAGTCCTTATTCAAATTTTATAGTGACTATTTTGGAGGACTATAAATACACTTTTTTTGCAAAAAGTTTTCAAAATAAGGACTATCCTTATAAACTACAATAGTATTATAGAGGATTAAAATCTACCATTAAATTTTTATAGAAACTACACTTAAAAACTCACTAATTTTGTAATGACTAAACATATTTAATCATTTAGATTATCAAGTGTGGTCTGTTACTATTCATATCTTTATTTATCAATTATGACTAGAGTAGTATATATAATAAGTGTTATTATTAGAAAGATTTTTTTTTTGAAAAAGTAGTGAGGGCCTCGGCACTCATAGTGCTTAACGTAGGTCCGTCCCTGAGTACCAGTAAAATAAACCCACTTAAAAAGTGTTTCTTTAAATACTTTTATTCAAAAACCCAAATTTAGAACTTCATTGAAGGAAATTGAGGTATTCATCACTTGTATTTTTGTTATTCAAATGTGTATGCGAACACATGTTGGTAAAGATTCAGCTCAGATTTCACAATGACTCAAAGCTTGAATCTCGTCATTATTGATGTAAAGACCGCTTTTTTGTGTCATATCTAAATACCTCTGTCAGAGTGTTATCTGAGATTTGTTGTTTTTCGTGACCCGAGTGAACTTACGAGACCAACTTGCCTGAATTTTTTTTCTCACTAAAATCTAGACATACATCCTACCTATGTTAGCTTGTTATACATTGCCGGTCCCAAACTCGGGTAAAAGAACATAGTTGTGTTACGCTTTGATAGCCAACGTAAAACTTTATCGAATATCAATGGCTAAAATCTTAATAGACATTAAATAAAGATGATATTCTTATCAATTTTCTTGAGGATAAAAAACGGGGACAAGGACCAAAAAAGGTCCAATAATGATTGACCTACAGACAAGTCATGGAAGCTTCCACTTGCTAGAGCCTTACTTACAAGTGACAATAATGAAATCCAATGGACGAGAAAACTTAACAAAACTATTTAGGATTTTGTAGAAAAAGTCATGGAAGCAAGATTCATGAGCCGTGGTGGGTCACTCCAATGACATTACACTTACAGGTACACCATGCTGCCATTCCCATATCATGGCATACCATACAGTAGCGACATTTTTCACGTTGAAGGTGGGTCACCTATTGAAACGTGTTGCCATTTGAAACCAAGACTCAATCGACATCGTACGAGATTATATTCCCTTACTTCTGTTTTCTTAAATTATTATGGGTATGTACATGTGTGTAACAATTTCATACGAGTTCCTGAGTTCAGCTATACTCAATTAAAAATAACTAAACAATGGAGTTGGACATATAAGATATTAGTTTTAATTCTTCTCATTTTTAAACCGGTCAAACTCAATTTTTCGAATTAATATGAAACTTCTACACGCCTCATACTTAACACACCAATTTTTCCCTAAAAAATGAGTCATCAATTCATTATAGTCACCCTTTAATGGAAGCTTTTTCATCGACATACACTTGTACTAATTATACCACCGTCGACCCTCACCACATCAATAGGTCTGTCTACAGTCAAACCTTTGTCAAATCATTAAATCTCACACTAACACAACAATCTCCATTCAAGTTAGTCATCAATCATTATACCTCTAGCAGAAGCCTTTTTCATCAACTATACTTGTACATCTATTTTGTTATAAATTTTATTGACAGATGGTATATTGTTATCGTAAGTATGTTATTCATATTCAAATGTGTCTCTAAAGTCCAGGTAGATATGAAATATTCAAGATCATATTTGCTACCAGTTTTCGTGAAGCATATTATATACCACGAGGTTCATAATATATTATTAGATAATTTAGCAAATATTTAAAGAGAAATGATATTTGTACAATTATTTTAAGACAACTTTTAGAACAATCATTTTTTTCTATTATTTTGGGATAAGAACAATAGGGAGTAAAATAAAGAAAAAGAGTAAGAACACAATGAAAGTATTGGAAAATTATATAAAAAATTAACCAAAAGAAAATTATATCTAAAATTAATGGTTGTACAAATATCACGAGGTTAATTAATAGTATATATTTCTCTAAAAAAAATTAATAGTATATTATTAGATAATTTAGCAAATATTGAAATAAGATCGGTGATTATAAAATTGGGAGGCCAATGGATAAGAACAATGGTTCAGTTTTGCTCAACTTGCAGACAAGTAATGGAAGCTTACCACTTGAACGGTTCAAATTACACAATAAATGAATTATTTGTTAGGAAAATGCGTCCCTCGGAGCACTCTATAAGTCGGTAACAATTTGGTAGTTAAAATATTAACGACTTGGTAGTCAAGACTAGCTTGTTGCATATATACATGTTCGGTCCATCTTTTATCCGATGTATCTTTATACTAAACTAACATATGTGATTATTCCATTACTTATTCTTAAATTATTATCCTTGTTTCATGGCGGTGCTTCATAGATCTTGCACTTGAGGGCCACCAAAGTACACTCACCCATGTTAGATTTTTTTTTTCCTTCTCAGTATCGGTGCCACGGACTCTCCCATGTGAGGGGGAGATCTTGCAATCATCCAATTTAAAGAGTTTTACTTTGACAGAACTTCAGGCTGCAACTAGAAATTTTCGTGTAGACATTGTGTTAGGAGATGGCGATTTTGGATCAGTTTTTAAGGGCCGGATTGATGAACACTCACCTTCTGCTGCCAAACCTGGCACAGGCATTGCTGTTGCTGTCAAAAGACTTGATCAAGATGGTGTCAAAAGTCACAAAGAGTTCATGGTAAGTTCGACTCATATAATTAATTAGCAAATAATGTCACTATTGCGATATTGTCAAATAGCGGCTATAGTGGCGCTATAGCTTAGCTGAATTTGAACAAATCGTTGTTATTCTGCAATACGCTATTATATTTAGCCTAGCAAAACTTGACAGAACCACTATTTTCTGCGGTTCACAACATTGCTGTGTTGCATGTTTAATGCTAGTACTTTATGGAGAATATTGATTGGCTATTGTCTTGAAGATGAAAACAACCTTTTGGTCTATGAATTTATGCCACGTGGCAGCTTGGAGAATCACTTATTCATCAGTAAGTTCTTCCTGTTTATCATTTCACATTGTTGTTCTTGAGAGGCATGCCTAACATTACAGATAATAATGTTGGAATGTTGTAACACAGGAGGCTCATATTTTCAACCTCTTTCTTGGAGCCTACGTTTGAAGGTTGCTCTTGGTGCTGCCAAAGGCCTTGCATTCCTTCACAGTGCTGAAACAAAATTGATTTACCGAAACTTCAAGACTTCAAATATCTTGCTAGATTCAGTATGTGTCCTTTTGTACAGCCACATGAATAAATTATGTTTATTTAGGTAACATGTTTGAAAATGTCCTTGCTGATTTGATGACAGAATTATAGTGCAAAACTCTCTAATTTTGGGCTGGCAAAGGATGGGTCCACGAGTGATAGAAGCCGTGTCTCCACCGGGCAAATTTACGGATATGCAGCTCCAGAGTACCTAGCCACCGGTACTATAACCATTAGACAAAATCAAATTAACGTCAAAAAGTAGAGATGGAAAAATTAGTTTCTTATCCAATTCTTACGTCTATAATATTTAACGACAGGATTATAATCAAACTTCATGTTTTTCTGTTAAAACTTTGCTCATTTATTCAATTTTTTAGTATGTTTTTAGTAGTGACTAAGATAAAATACTTTGTTGATGAAGGTAATCACACTTCTAAGGGTGATGTCTATAGTTTCGGAGTTGTCCTGTTGGAAATACTATCAGGTAGGAGAATCGTTGACAAGAATTGACCACTAAGACAACACAATTTGGTGGAATGGGCTAAGCTGTGTCCATCCAACAAGCGTAAGATTTTGCGCATGTTGGATAATCGCCTTGAAGGCCAATATGAAATAGAAGACGCCTATAAGGTTGCTACACTCTCCCTAAGGTGCCTTTCTACAGAAGCCAAGTTGAGACCAAACATGGATGAGGTTGTTACAAATTTGGAGCAGTTGCAGGTTCCTTATGTAAATGGAAGCAACAAGAATCGTTTTCGGAGAAGAAGTGCTGATGATGTTACCCATGTTAGAACAGCCACAGTAAATCCACAACGTTCTGCTTCTGTGTTTTGGACATGACATTGCTCGTTAAAAACACATTGTAATGAGCAATGTCCCCACATGAGATGATTCCATGCCATAAACATTTGTGTTACTGAAAATATTGTATATCTTACTATAGCTAATCTTTGAGAAATAATTGATTTATTTGGTGTTTGTAACTGCTAAATTGTCACACATTAATAAATCTCATTAACCAATTTAAGATTGGATGATTCAAATTACATAGTCAGACAATTAAAGTTACAAGATTTCGACCAATTAATGACTTAAGATCAGAAAGGCTACTTCCGGTCCCATGTCTATAGTGAGAGAAACTAGCTAAAAACAAATGCTGAGATGTCAACAAGAAAATCTAGTGGACGAGAAAGTTTAGCGAACCATGTTAAGGAGTTTGTAGAAAAGAGTTTCCTTTCCAAACAAAACAAAAAAATGGGTCCATTACAGTTACCCCATGTTTCTGTTCCCATAACATAACATGTACTACAATACAATACAATGAATGTGATGTTACAAATCACCATACTCAATTTCCTTCGTCCTCAGCATCTTTCCCATATGTCTTTACTAATCCATCCAAACTTTTATGGCTTAAGCTTTTAGTCAAGTTGTCCAACTTTTTTAATACTGTTATACTCTTCTTATGACACTCTATCTTGCTATATATAGCGACAGTTATGACAATAATGGCATGTCAAGTGTTTGAACGTGTTAATGTCTAAAGTATTCTTATGACACATCATGGATTCATCAATTGCTTTGAGATAAATGTGGTTTGTTTGAGTTTGTTGCATTTAATCTATATCAAAAATTTTATATAAAATATCGTTTGTAATTTACACGTAACATTTCTATAAAATATTGTTGACAATCTACACACGTTAGCGCAATAAAAAGAACGGAAAGACGTGCACATGAGTGCCCGTCTTCTCGCTAGTCTCAATAATATTAATTGAACATTTTACAATTTTAACTTAAATATTCAAAAAGTAATCCAAAATTAAACTGCATGAAATTTAACAAGATAATTTTTTTTTTAAATGAATCATCCAAATCAAACCATAATAAATTTTATCTTTAAACTACTGTTCAGACGAGCACTCCGTGTCCGCCTGCCCTTTTTTTAATGCGTTAAATTTAATGCGTATAAAATTTTGATCAAAATTATTTTGACTTTAATTAAAATTTTAAGTTTAGATGGTAGATATTTTTGAACTTTCATATTGTAACAAATTATACTTATATTTTTCAATGATACCAACAATATACTAAATATAATATAAATTTTTATCTTTTTGAATGACACCAAAAAATAAAATTCTTACAACCAAATTTGTTTAAAGGTATAAATATAAGTGAAAAAGTCAATCCGGAGACTATTTTTAAGGGAAATAGTATACATTATAACTAGCGAAAAGACGGACACTCACTGCCCGTCTTTCCACTCTTTTTACTGCGTCAACGTTTGAAAATTATTAACGGTGTTTTTTTTATGAAATTTTGATTTTAATTAAAACTAAAAATATAAATGTTTGTTGATTTCAAGTTACTTGGGTCAACAAAAGTTGATGTATCTAGTTAAAATTTCAGTCTAAATACATTAACTTTCATTGATCTAACTTTATCTTATAAATAGAACCGGATACAATGAATGTGATGATTTATTTTAATGACACCAACAATATAACAAAAATAAATATAATCTAAATTCTTTTTTTTAACGACACCAACAACAATCGTTATTATATAAAAAGTTATTTAAGAGTATAATATAATTGGGATGATGAAAAAATAAGTATAAATATTCTATTTTGTTTTAAAATCAATTCAAACTGCATTGCAGTCATATTTATTTAGGGTGAAGATCCTCTCCATTTAAAAAATAAATGGAAGTATGCAATTTGGAGAGAGATAGACACATAAAATAGGTAATAGGTCCTACCATAAAGTGGGTCCCACCATGATTAATTATTTAGCATCCAAGATTGATCGGGTCTAACTTGACGGAGGGAGTCTTCATTACCTTTCCAGTTGTTAACCAACGACTTTTGTGTTTTTTCTTTCATGACCATTTATTTGTTTTTGCAGAAGTTGCATAATTATTTCTCTTTGAATAACACAAACTTGTATATTATATAATCATTGAGATAAGCTTTCTTCACTTCACATGGCTTCTGTCGCTGATGAATTTTTGTACGACGTGTTCCTTAGTTTTAGAGGCGAGGATACTCGTCATGGTTTCATTGGCAATCTCGGGAAAGCTCTTGATGACAAAGGAGTACGAACTTTCATCGATGACGTGAAGCTTCTAAAAGGAGATGAAATCACACCATCACTTCTCAAAGCAATTGATGAATCCATGATGGCCATCGTTGTCCTCTCTGAGAATTATGCTTCTTCCTCCTTTTGCTTACAAGAACTTTCAAAGATCCTTGATGCCATCAAAGATAAGGGTCGGTGTGTTTTGCCGGTTTTTTATAAGGTGGATCCTTCTGATATACGAAAGTTGAAAAAGAGTTATGGAGAAGCAATGGCTCAACATGAGAAAAGGTCAAGTAGTAACATGAATTTGTTGCAGAAATGGAAGAATGCTCTAAACCAAGTTGCTAATTTATCCGGCTTTGACTACAAAATATATTCCTATCTTTTGTTTTCATTTCATTTGTTCCCTCCATCTGTCTCATATTAGGTGTCCATTTAAGTTTTACACACAAATTTTTTTTTTTTTTGGTGGTCGGGGTTTGAATTCCGCACCTTGCATATATTATGCATTGTCCTTACTAACTGAGCTAAGCTCACGAGAACTTACACACGGTTATTAAAGAAATAATTAACAATATTGATTTTAATAGCAAAATATATATCATTTTACAAAAACAACTTTATTAATTATGATTAGCGGAGTAGTTATATATGATTGAACTTGTTCAAAAAAAGTTATGGATGATTGAAATGCAGTAAATTACGCTATGTTAGTGGAAAAGATAACAAATATTGTATTGATATTATAAAAAATACTCCCTCCGTTCCTTTTTAAGTGTCACTTTTGGAGAAATTTTTTGTTCCTATTTAACTGTCACTTTCAAAGTTCAATGCAACAATAAATGTTGTTTTACCAACATTACCCTTAGTTATTTATTGTGGAGAGAGAAATATATGAAATAAGATATTAAATGACTAAGGCTATTATAGTAAAAATATAGATTATTGTATAAGAAAAAGTAACATTTATTGAGTGTCTTGGTTTGTGTAAAATGTTAAAAAGTGACACTTAAAAAGGAACGGAGGTAGTAGGAAATAGTCAGTTGAATTGAAATACAATAGACAAGATGTTGAAAAGATAGACATGTGCACTTGAATGACATGTTTCCTCTTATTGCATAGGGATGTGTATGAGCATGAGTTTATTGGGAAGATTGTTGAACAAGTCTTAAAAAATTCAAAACCTGTTGCCTTACCGGTTGATGATTACCTAGTTGGTTTAGAGGACCAAAAGCAACATGTGACTTCACTTTTGAATGTTGAGTCCAATGATACAGTCCACATGGTAGGGATCCATGGGATTGGTGGAATAGGGAAAACTACTCTTGCTCTAGAAGTTTATAATTCTATTGTCCTTCAATTTCAAAGTTCTTGTTTTCTTGAAAAAGTTAGAGAAAATTCAGACAAAAATGGGTTGATATATCTCCAAAAGATGCTACTGTCTCAAATCGTTGGAGAGAAGAACATGGAGGTAACAAGTGTTGGAGAAGGAGTTTCAATATTACAAAAAAGGCTAAGACAAAAGAAGGTGCTTTTGCTCCTTGACGATGTTGACAAATTGGAGCAACTAGAGGCTATTGCTGGAAGATCCATTTGGTTTGGTGCAGGAAGTAGAGTCATCATTACAACCCGGGACAAAAGGTTGCTAACAAGACATGAGATTGAAAGAACATATGAGGTGAAAGGATTGAATGATGAAGATGCTTTTGACTTGGTGGGAAGGAAAGCTTTAAAAAACAAATATAGTCCAAGGGATAAAGATATTTTATTAGTACAAAAGTATGATAGAGAATTAATGGATGTAAGCGAATTGCGTAAACTGAAAGATTTGAAGAATAACAAAGTTTTTTCAAGTTATGCACATGTATTAAAACGTGTTGTAGAATATGCTTCTGGTCTTCCACTCGCTTTGGAAGTCATAGGTTCTCACTTTTTTAACAAGACCATAGATGAATGTAAATATGCACTAGATCGTTATGAAAGGGTTCCTGATAAAAAGATCCAGATGACACTACAACTGAGTTATGATACTTTGCAGGCAGAAGAGAAGACTGTTTTTCTTGACATTGCTTGTTGCTTTAAAGGATATAAATTGACAAGGGTCGAACAAATACTTCACGCTCATCATGGTGATGTCATGAAAGATCACATTAACGTGTTAGTGGAAAAATCTCTCATAAAAATAAGTGAGTCTGGTAATGTGACTATGCATGATTTGGTAGAGGATATGGGGAAAGAAATTGTTAGACAAGAATCACCTGAAGATCCTGGAAAACGCAGTAGGTTATGGTCATCTAAAGATATAATTCAAGTTTTACAAGAAAATACTGTGAGTACATGGATGGTTTGACTTTTCATCCTAACTTATTAGTTATTACCATAGCTAATGCTCAAGTTACATTTTGGCATTCTTCATTATTAATATTATTAATTGTCACAATATCACTATTTTTTCTTATCTTTATATGAGTTTAATTTATATATAAAGTTCTACCATATATTATGTTGATTTGTTCTTTCTTGTTTATAGGGAAGAAGTAAAATTGAAATCATACATTTCAACGGTTGGATCAGAGAAAAATGGGATGGAGAATCTTTAAAGAAGATGGAAAATCTCAAAACACTAATTTTTAGTGGTCTTGTTGATTTTTCTAAAAACCCCATTCATCTTCCAAATAGTCTAAGAGTGCTGGAGTGTTGCAATTATCAAAATCATAGCAATTCACCAAATGAGTGGAATGGCTTTCTATCTCAATTCATCACAAAGGTAAGTGTAACATATTTATATCTCTTATCTTATGTTAATATATCTGGTTTAATATTATTCGTATATTTCTTATTTATTCACATGTTTGTCTATTTCCATTTTTATTTTTCTGCAGAAGCCCCAGAATATTAATAAATCCAGTTTATATCTTGATCGTAGTGATGGTTTAGCAGAATTACCTGATATATCTATATCTGGTCTCCAAAATTCAAAAGAATTTTCAATTCAAAATTGCAGGGATCTAATTACAATAGATAAATCGGTTGGTTTTCTGCATAAACTTATAATCCTGAGATTTATAGGTTTGCTCGAAATCAAGAGTGTTCCACTCGATTCGGCTTCACTAGTAGAACTCGAATTTTCACATTGTGATAGTCTTGAAAGTTTCACTGGTTTTTTGCATAAAGTTAAAATCTTGAGGGTTATAAGTTGCAACAAAATCAAAATTATTCCATCTCTCAAATCTCTAGAAGAACTCAATCTTTCAAATTGTACTAGTCTTGAGACTTTTTCATTCGGGTTTGGTGATAAGCTTAAAATCATGAGTGTTAAAGGTTGCATCAATCTAAGAAGTATTCCACCTCTCAAGTTGGATTCGCTAGAAGAACTCTCCCTTTCAGATTGTGATAGTCTTGAGAGTTTTGCATTCGTGGTGGACGGGTTTATTGGAAAACTTAAAACCCTGACTGTTAAAAGTTGTCACAATCTCAGGAGTATTCCACCTCTCAAGTTGGATTCGCTAGAAAAACTCGACCTTTCAAATTGTGATTGTCTTGAGAGATTTCCAAGTGTGGTGGACAAGTTTCTTGGAAAACTTAAAACCCTAAATGTTAAAAGTTGTCGCAATCTCAGGAGTATTCCACCTCTCAAGTTGGATTTGCTAGAAAAACTCGACCTTTCATATTGTGATAGTCTTGAGTGTTTTCCACTTGTGGTGGACGGTTTTCTTACAAAACTTAAAACCCTGAATGTTAAAAGTTGTCGCAATCTAAGGAGTATTCCACCTCTCAGGTTAGATTCGATAGAAAGACTCGACTTTTCAGATTGTGATAGTCTTGAGAGCTTCCCACTTGTGGTGGACGGGTTTCTTGGAAAACTTAAAACCCTGAATGTTAAAAGTTGTCGTAATCTCAGGGGTATTCCACCTCTTAGGTTGGATTCGCTAGAAAGACTCGAACTTTCGGATTGTGATAATCTTGAAAGTTTTCCACTTGTGGCGGACGATTTTCTTGGAAAGCTTAAAACCCTGAAAGTTAAAAGTTGTCGCAATCTAAGGAGTATTCCACCTCTCAGATTGGATTCTCTAGAGAGACTTGACCTTTCAGATTGTGATAGTCTTAAGAGCTTCCCACTTGTGGTGGACGGGTTTCTTGGAAAACTTAAAACCCTGAATGTTAAAAGTTGTCGCAATCTAAAGAGTATTCCACCTCTCAGGTTGGATTCGCTAGAAAGACTCGATCTTTCAAATTGTGGTAGTCTTGAGAGTTTTCCACTTGTGGTGGACGGGTTTCTTGGAAAGCTTAAAACCCTTAATGTTAAAAGTTGTCGCAGTCTTAGGAGTATTCCTCCTCTCAGGTTGGATTCGCTAGAAAGACTCGACCTTTCAGATTGTGATAGTCTTGAGAGCTTTCCACTTGTGGTGGACAGGTTTCTTGGAAAACTTAAAACCCTGAATGTTAAAAGTTGTCGCAATCTCATAAGTATTCCACCTCTCAGGTTGGATTCGCTAGAAAGATTCGATCTTTCAGGTTGCTGTAGTCTTGAGAGTTTTCCACTTGTGGTGGATGGGTTTCTTGGAAAGCCTAAAACCCTTAATGTTAAAAGTTGTCGCAATCTCAGGAGTATTCCATCTCTTAGGCTGGATTCTCTAGAAAGACTCGACCTTTCAGATTGTGATAGTCTTAAGAGTTTTCCACTTGTGGTGGACAGATTTCTTGGAAAACTTAAAACCCTGATTGTTAAAAGTTGTCGCAATCTTAGGAGTATTCCACCTCTCAAGTTGGATTCGCTTGAAAAGTTCGACCTTTCAAATTGTGACAGTCTTGAGAGTTTTCCACTTGTGGTGGACGGGTTTCTTGGAAAACTTAAAACCCTGAATGTTAAAAGTTGTCGCAATCTCAGGAGTATTCCACCTCTCAAGTTGGATTCACTAGAAAATCTTGACCTTTCAAATTGTTATAGTCTCGAGAATTTTCCAATTGTGGTGGACGGGTTGTTGGATAAACTTAAATTCTTGAGTATTAAACGTTGCGTCATGCTTAAGAGTATTCCACCGCTTAAGTTGACTTCATTGGAATGGTTCGATCTCTCATATTGTCCAAGTCTAGAGAGTTTCCCAGAAATATTGGGAGAGATGTGAAATGTAACATCCCTTTATTTGGATAATACTACCATAAAAGAATTGTCATTTCCATTTCAAAATCTTACTCTGCCTCCAATATCATAACCATGTAACTTTAGAATTGTTGATTTACCATATACCGGAGCTGTTGCAATGTCGGAACTGGATGAATTTACCATCGAGGGTGAAAAATCTTACTCAATGCAATCTTCACATGTAGAATATATTTGTCTCAGAAACTGCAAACTTTCAGATGAATATTTGTCAACTTGGATGATTGTGAGGAACTTCAGGAAATTAAAGGGGTTCCTCCATGGTTAAGAATGTTATCTGCACTAAACTGCATATAGTTGACTTCGTCGTGCAAAAGCAAATATCTAAATCAGGTTATGATTTATTTTGTTTTTATTTGTAATGCATTTTATATTCTTGATATAGTTAAGCTTACATTAATTATTTATGACTAACAGGAATTTCATGAGGCTGGAAACACTTGATTTCGTTTTATACAGGAAAAGATTCCAGATTTGTTCGACTACCAATGCTCGGCAGGATTGTCAATTTCTTTCTGGTTTCGTAACAAGTTTCATGCCATAGCTCTCTTTGTTGTTTCTCCATTGACATGGGGTGGTTCTCGATGTGCTGTTGTAAGAGTGATCAGCAACGGCAATACATTTTTCTATGCACATAGTTCAAAGATAGGTATGATATTACCGACGGATCCATATCATTTGCATCATTTTCATATGCAAATTGAAAACTTTCAATGATAATATGGACAAAGCACTTTTAGCTCCAAATCCATGACAGGTAAGGTTTCAAAAATGATTGCTTTTTTTTTTTAATATTTTTTTAAAAAAAATTCAGTTGCTTAATTACACCTCAAAATCGCTACATTTATTTGTCTTCTACCTTGTGAATTTTATGGTTTTTTATTTCTTGGGTTGTATTATCATTATGTATTGAATCTGTTTTGGAATTTGGGGCTTCATGGTAATTTGTAAATAATTAGCAGCACAATAGTTGGGAATTTTGTGCTTGCTTGTTCTGTGAAGCCATAGTGATGTTCTCCTTAAAACCAGTGCGACTTTTGAATGTTTCTTCTCGATGTTTTGGGAACTACATTTTCAACAAGTGGTTTATTTCTCTGTAATTTGTTACTGTTTGAATTACTTGTTTTGATATTCACTAGTTCATTAGATGAGAGAGCCTCATGGCTTAATTAGGACATTAAATTTGTCTTATCTAGTCAATGTGAGACTTATAACCCTTTAAGACTTTAAGAGCCGACATATACTGCGGCTTTCACCTGCTGGCGGTATTCGTTTCCCCTTTGGCATGTTCACTCATTTGTCAGTATTCACTATTCAGTTGCCTACCTTATTCTAGCCCTTTCTGTAGCCTAACACTCAATGAAAGCACAAACTGTTATGACTTAAGCCCACAAGGAGAGTCTAATACAATAAGACTAGTTCATCAAGTCTAATAGCCTCATGGCTTAAAACCTTGTTTGGATAAGCAACTTCATTAACAGTTTATAGCATAAATGCTAACGTATAAGTTATTTCTATAACAAAAGATAAAATAATGTCAAAAGTGTTTTCATATAAGCTATTTTCATAAGTTGTCCTGGACAACTTATGGAAATAAGATGAATACAACTTATCAACATGTCATAAGTTGTTATCATTAGTTCTCCCAGACAGTCTCACAAGTGCTTCTGCCAATAGATAAGCTCAAATAATCCAATCCCAACAGACCCTAAGTAAAGTACTACATTGAGCTTTCTTATCTACTCAATGCGGGTCTCATGATAGATTAGTGGTATGTTGAATTTCAGTTTTTAAATGTGACTCAAGTTTTCGCTTTTACAAAATGAAATCCAAACACACTCTAGACGGTTATAAGTTCTTTCTTTCTTTCTCAATTCATATTCATGATTAGTTTTTGCTGGACTTGACCTTCCCTTCTATTTTGTTGTGATCTGTAGGAAACACGGCTATGGGAGTTAGTATTGTTTCTGCCATGGGAGTTTGTTTGGGCAGCCAGATCAAAGCCGAAGGCCTGATTAATTTCGGTACTCATATTCTTAAACATCAAGATCGCCTTGTTAATTACATATGTACACTAGTAATATGTAATATGCAATTGATGTAATTTTAGTTTTATTGATCATATACCATTTCAGTTTCAGGGTTGAGTTCAAAGAGTGTGAATGGTGATACAGAAAATGTTGGTATCCCATGTTGCAAGGTTTCTGATGAACTCATTAGCTCACGTAATGCGGGAGAGATCTTGCAATCATCCAATTTGAAGAGTTTTACTTTGACAGAACTTCAGGCTGCAACTAGAAATTTTCGTGTAGATATTGTGTTAGGAGATGGCGATTTTGGATCAGTCTTTAAGGGCCGGATTGATGAACACTCACCTTCTGCTGCCAAACCTGGCACATGTGTTTCTGTCAAAAAACTTAATCAAGATGGTGTCAAAAGTCACAACGAGTTGATGGTAAGTTCGACTCATATAATTAATTAGCAAACAATATCACTATTGCAATATTGTCAAATAGCGGCGCTATAGCATATCTGAATATGAACAAATCCTTATTATTCTGCAATACGCTATTTAGTACAAAGCAGCACTATAACATTTAGCGTACCAAAACTTGACCGAACCACTATTTTCTATGGTTCACAACATTGCTATGTTGCATGTTTAATGACTAGTACGAGAATTTTTTACCAATTTAAACTTACCTGTGTTTCTTTACTAAGCTAATTTTACTAACGGTTGGGAAACTATGCCTGTGTTTGGATCCGCATTGGTCAGCAAATCTAACGTCCCAATGTAAGTTGACATGAATCTCACGAAGCTGCAAAGTGAAGCTTTTAGTCAGCCTCGCGGGGTAACCGCGATTTCATTAAAATCCAAACACATGCTAATTAAGAGGGATTCGTTTTGAGTGATGCATTTAATAGTGTTTGCCATTTCTATCTTAGGCTGAAGTCAATTATCTGGGCCAGCTTTCACATCCTCATCTAGTGAAATGGCTATTGTCTTGAAGATGAAAACGGCCTTTTGGTCTATGAATTTATGCCACGTGGCAGCTTGGAGATTCACTTGTTCATGAGTAAGTTCTTCCAAGTTGATCATTTCACATCTCACATTGTTATTCTTGAGAAGGCGTGCCTAACATTACCAATAATAATGTTGTAACGCAGGAGGCTCATATTTTCAACCTCTTTCTTGAAGCCTACGTTTGAAGGTTGCTCTTGGTGCTGCCAAAGGCCCTGCATTCCTTCACAGTGCCGAAACAAAAGCGATTTACCGAAATTTCAAGACTTCAAATATCTTGCTAGATTCAGTATGTGTCCTTTTGTACAGCTACATGAATAAATTATGTGTATTTAGGTAACATGTTTGAAAATTTCCTTGCTGATTTGATGACAAAATTATAATGCAAAACTCTCTAATTTTGGGCTAGCAAAGGATGGGTCCACGGGTGATAGAAGCCGTGTCTCCACCGGGCAAAGCTACGGATATGCAGCTCCAGAATACCTAGCCACCGGTACTATAACCATTAGACAAAATCAAATTGTCGTCAAAAAGTAGAGATGGAAAAAAGAGTTTGTTATCCAACTTTGACGTCTATAATATTTAACGACAGAATTATAATCAAATTTCATGTTTTTCTGTTATAATTTGCTCATTTATTAACTTTCGTAGTCTGTTTTGGTTGTGACTAAAATAAAATACTTTGTTGATGAAGGTAATCACACTTCTAAAAGTGATGTCTATAGTTTCGGAGTTGTCCTGTTGGAAATACTATCAGGTAGGAGAATCGGTGACAAGAATAGACCACTAAGACAACACAATTTGGTGGAATGGGCTAAGCCTTGTCTATCCAACAATCGTAAGATTTTGCGCGTGTTGGATAATCGCCTTGAAGGCCAATATGAAATAGAAGACGCCTATAAGGTTGCTTTACTTTCCCTACGGTGCCTTTCTACAGAAGCCAAGTTGAGACCAAACATGGATGAGGTTGTTACAAATTTGGAGCAGTTGCAGGTTCCTCATGTAAATGAAAGCAACAAGAATCGTTTTCGGAGAAAAAGTGCTGATGATGTTACCCATGTTAGAACAGCCACAGTAAATCCACAACGTTCTGCTTCTGTGTTTTGGACATGACATAGCTCGTTACAAACACATTGTAATGAGCAATGTCCCCACATGAGATGATTCCATGCCATAAACATTTGTGTTACTGAAAATATTGTATATCTTACTATAGCTAATCTTTGAGAAATAATTAGATTATTTGGTGTTTGCGACAGCCCTAATAACTTGCTTTTGTTGGTTTATCTGGTTAACTCAATTCTTTTATAATGTATTTGTTGTGTACTTTCCTAATTTAACATACATGAAAAGAAGATAATATTTGTTACAAATTTTCTTGAAGCATATTATATTGCCACAAGGTTTATGTTATTCAGATGTGTATAATTTTATCTAAATTCCAGATAGACATGAAGTGAAGATAATACTCCCTCCGTCCCGGAATAACTGACCCATTTTCTAAAAAAAAGTGTCCCAAAATAACTGACCTATTTCAATTTTCAATACAACTTTCATCATTCCCAATACAATATAACACTAAATAATACTACTTTTATCATTCCCAATACAATATATTCCACTTTCCCCTTTATTTATACACTTTTCTTAATCTGTGTGAAAAACCAAAGTAGGTCAATTATACCGGGACGGAGGTAGTAATTGTTATTAATTTTCATGAAGCACATTATATTGGGAGTTAGGATAAGACAAACGGGGACCTTGAGTCCTTGACCATCTCTTGCGTAAATGGTCATCTTGTTAAAGACTAGTGGTCTAGTGGATAAGGCCAAAAATGTCCAATTATATGGTCAACATGTATACATGTCATGGAAGCTTCCCACTTGTTGAATTTAGATTAGATGCAATCATTGTTGCATATAGGCACCACATTTATATCAACTTGTGAAGATTGGACGGTTCAAATTTAAATAAATTTTGTATTTTGTTTAAGAATGTTATCTGATCGATCAAATGGTCACAAGCTTCTTTAATGCAGTCATCGACTTGTGACTGCACTCGACTCAAACCTAGTCTCGGCTTGTTAGAATGACTCGTATTCCCTACATTAAAATTATCACACAGTCAGTAATCGATTTACAAGATTTCAACCATTGATTTGAGATCGAAAAACCTATTTAGTACTTACTAATGGTCCCATGTCTCTAGTGAGAGCAACCAGCTAAAAACAAATGTAGGGATGTCAACAAGAAAATCTATTGGACGAGAAAGTTTTGCAAACCATATTAAGGAGTTTGTAGAAAAGAGTTTCCTTGCCAAACAAAACAAAAATGGGTCCATTACAGTTACACCATGCTTCTGTTCCCATAACATGTCATACAATACAATGAATGTGATGTTACATGCATGAATCACCATACTCACTTTCCTTCGTTCTCAGCATCTTTCTCATATGTCTTTACTAATCCATCCAAACTTTTATTGCTTAAGTTTTTAGTCAAGTTGCTCAGCTTTTTTAATACTGTTGTTTTCTTCTTATGACACTCTATCTTGCTATAAATAGAGACACTTTTCGCAATAATGGCATGTAAGTGTTTGAACGTGTTAATGTCTAACATAAACACTACACTGATATATGTAATTACATTCAATTCAATCACTTTTCATTTTCTTAAATTGTTTTGTGTACACACATTAGTGCTATTTCGTGTCAGTGTTAGTGCTTCATTGATCTTGCTATTGTGGGCCACCACAGTACAGTCACCCATATTAGTTCCCTACATATCAACAACCTTTTTCACCTCTCCTCCTTGCTTTTTCTCTTGTCTATATCCTTCCTTGAACTTCATTACTAACAGGTTCTTCATGTCATTTTCCTTTCCTTAATTCCTTCTGTCTTTCTTTCTTCTCTCAGTTTCAATTCACAATCATGAGTCATTTCTTTTGGAGTTGACCTTCTCTGCTTTGTTGTTGTGATCTACAGGCAACAAAGTTATGGGAATTAGTATTGTTTCAGCCATGGGAGTGTGTTTAGGCGGCAAGGTCAAAGCTGAAAGCGCAATTAATTCAGGTATTCATATTCTTAAACATTAAGATCAACTTGTTAATTACCATGGTCAATGTTAATTACATATGTGTAGTACTAGTATACTTAGTAGTTAGTACTAGTATACTAATACGTAATATGTAGTTTGTGTAAGCTTTGTTTTGTTGATCATATCATGCCAGTTTCATGGTTAAGTTCAAAGGGTGTGATTGTCAATACAGAAGATCACAGTATCCCATATTGCAAGATTTCTCATGATATCATTAGCTCAAGTAGTGAGGTATCAGCAGCTTCGGTATCAGTGCCACAGACTCTTCCGTGTGTAGGGGAGATCTTGCAATCGTCCAATTTGAAGAGCTTCACTTTTACAGAACTTCAGAATGCAACTAGAAATTTTCGTGTGGATAGTGTGTTAGGAGATGGTGATTTTGGATCAGTTTTTAAAGGTTGGATTGATGAACATTCATCTTCTGCTGCCAAACCTGGCACAGGCATTGCTGTTGCTGTCAAAAGACTTAATCAAGATTGTTTCAAAGGTCACAACGAGTTCATGGTAAGTTTAACTCTTATAACTAAGAAGAAAATAGTGTAAGTGTAACTGTTGCGGAATTGTCAAATAACTGCTGTAGTGGCGCTATAGCAGAGATGAATTTGAATAAACCGCTATTATTATGTAATACAGTATTTACTATTTAGTACAAAGTGGCGCTATTACATTTAGTGTGCCAAAATTTGACTAAACCACTATTTTCCGCAGTATGCGATAATTATTACATGTTTGAGAATATTTTCCGCAGTATGCCAAAATTTGACCAACACACGTTGGCTCAGTTGGTAAGGAACGGGTCACTTCCTTGCAGAAAGTTGTGTGTTCGATTCCCTCTGCCGATGTGAGGGCGGTGTTGGTGGGTGATCTGTAAGTACCTCTATAAGCGCCCTTTGGGCCCGGAGGCGTGCCCTGACCCTGGTGGTGACCGGAGCCGAACCCACCTAAACTTTTTGTAACCAAAAAAAAAAAAAATCTTATCCATATTTCTTAGCTAATCTCACTAGTGGTTCGGAAACAAGCCTGTATTTGGATTCACATTAGGTTAGCAAATTTCGCCTCTCAATGTAAGTTGACCATGAATTTCATGAAGCTGCAAAGTAAAGTTTCTATGCAGCCGTGCGGTGTGACCATGATTTCATTAAAATCCAAAGAGGGATTTGTTTTAAGTGTTATATCTAATAGTTTCATCCATTTCTATTTTAGGCTGAAGTCAATAATCTGGGCCAACTATCACATCCTCATCTAGTGAAATTAATTGGTTATTGCCTTGAAGATGAAAACAGCCTTCTGGTTTATGAATTTATGCCACGTGGCAGCTTGGAGAATCACTTGTTCATCAGTGAGTACTTCCCAGTTCATCTTTTCACACTGTTGTACTTGTACTGGAGAAAGCATGCCTAATAACATTACCATTAATGATGTAACAGGAGGCTCATATTTTCAACCTCTTTCTTGGAGCCTACGTTTGAAGGTTGCTCTTGGTGCTGCTAAAGGCCTTACATTTCTTCGCAACACTGAAACAAAAGGGAGATACCACGATTTCAATACCTCAAATGTCTTGCTAGATTCAGTATGTGTCCTATTCTACACACAAAAACACATTAATATATTATATTTATTTATGTATCATATCTGAAAATTTCCTTGCTGGTTTAATCGCAGAATTATAATGCAAAACTTTCTAAATTTGGACTTTCAAAGGGCGGGTCCACGGTTGAAAAAAGTCATGTCTCCACCAAGCAAACATACGGATACGCGGCTCCAGAGTACCTCGCCTCCGGTATAATAACTACTAGACAGATTTTATGTCTTTCTGTATATGAATTTCCATTGTTTATTCAACTTTTTTAGTATCTTTTGTCTGCTGAGTTCATTAACTTGCTCAAGAATCAATTACATCATTTTGGTTAGTGACTAATATAAACTGATTTGTTGATAAAGGTAATCACACTGCTAAAAGTGATGTATATAGTTTTGGAGTTGTGCTATTGGAAATATTATCAGGGAGGAGAGTTGTTGACAAGAATAGACCACCAAGTCAACACAATTTGGTGGAATGGGCTAAGCCTTATCTATCCAACAAGCGTAAGATTTTGCGCGTGTTGGATAGCCGTCTTGAAGGCCAATATGAATTAGAAGATGCCTATAAAGTTGCTACACTATCCCTACGGTGCCTTTCAATAGAAGCCAAGTTGAGACCAAACATGGATGAGGTTGTTACGGATTTGGAGAAGTTGCAGGTTCAAGATGTAAATGGCTGCAATCAGAATCGTTCGCATAGAAGAAGTGCTGATTATGTTACCCATGCCAGAACAACCGCAGCTTATCCACAACGCTCGGCTTCTATGTTCTGTACATGACATTGCACACTGCAAATACACTATCCTTGGAAGTTGACAAAACTGAATGTCCCCACAGGAGGTGATTCCACGTCGTAAACATTTGTGTTAATGAATTGTACATATCTTACTATAGTTAATGTTTGAGAACTAAACTTTTCTTGGACATTCTGCTTGTTGGTAGTGCATATGTCAAAGAATAATTGGATTTTTTGGTGTTTTAACCGCACAAATAACTAGAATTGCTAATGCTTTTGTATGTTTATCTTGTTTGCTCAATTTTGATATGTGTTTCATGATGTAATTTATATGAAACCATAGTTTGGAACCCTTACCATAACTGTTAAGCTTTATCTTTTAGTTGCTAACTTTTTTTCGTGAGAATGAAAACAAAAAACAAGGACAACAAAGAAAAGCAAACTGCATTCGCGGATGAGCAATGCCTATAGCATCAACAGTCAAAACTCGACTAAGCTGACGAGCACAATGGAGTGCCAAAGTGTCTGAGAAAAATATACTAGTACTAGTAAAATGAACCCACTTAAAATACACAACTCTTTTAACAATTTTATTCGAAGACCTGCATATTGAACTTCATTGAAGGAAATTAAGATATTTATCACTTGGACCAACAAGTTAGTTAGTAATTTTTATATTCACGTAAATTCAAGTTGGTTCAGTTGATAAAGATTTAACTTAGAGTTCATAATGACCCATGTTTGAATTCTGCTGCTGATGTGAAAATATTGTTGGTAGATATATATAAGTACCTCTATTAGTGCTTTCTCAACCTTCGTGATTTTTCTTGACCCTAGCGAGCTCCCGAGACCCGACTGGTTTTTCTTTGTCTAAAAATAAATAAACTCATGTGTATGATTTCCACTAAAGTCAAGATAGATATTAAATTTAGATAATATCTTAGCAAATAGCACGAGTGAGTATGGAGTTAGGATAAAAAAAGGGGGGACCGTGTTCACCATCACTTGCGTAAGTTATCATGTTAAAGGCCAAAAAAGGTTCAATCTCCACTTCAAGGAAGCTTACCACTTGCTAGAGCCAAGTTATAGTAAGAGAAGCTATCTGAAACCAAATGTAGGGATGTCAACAGTACAATCTAACTGACTAGAAAACTTTGCAAAAACATAGTAAGGATTTTGTCCAATCTAAACAAAACAAAAGGGGGTCCATTAACAGTTACACCAGTTCCCACAACATTTTATACAATGAATGTCATGCATGAATCACCATTCTGCTTGTTGAGAGTGCCTGTGTGTATGAATAATTGGATTTTTTGGTGTTTGTAACAGCACAAATAGCTGGCACTGCTAGTGCATTTGTATGTTTATCTTGTCAATTTTATTGTAATCAAATTTTGATATGTTGTTTCCTAATGCTTTATGTATGAAACCGAAGTTTGGAACCCCAGCCATAATTGTGAAACTTGTCTTTGGGTTAGTGCTAAATTTTTTGATGAGAAAGAAAATAAAAGAAATTAGGACTACAAAGAAAAACAAAGGAGTGAGGAGGACAATGGAGTGGTGGTGAACTGTCTGAAAATTATACTAGTAAGTAGTAAAATGAACCCACTTAAAAGAGACAGCTCTTTTAACACTTTTATTCAAATACCCTAATTTAGAACTTCATTGAAGAAATTAAGGTATTTACTATTTAGCATTTGAACGGATAAGTTAGTTTGTCGTTTTGTTATTCAAATGTGTCTGTTAATTTAGGTTGGTTTAATTGTTAAGAATTCAACTCAAATTTTACAATGGTCGAGTTTGAATCCCACTACTGATGCGAGGACGACTTAGTCCATGTGCTCTATGAGCTTGAGGGTTTTCTTGACCCTAATAAACTTCTCAAACCCAACTCGCCTATTTTTTTATATTTAAAAACAAATAAATTCATTTGTGTGCGCTCTAAAGTCTAGATACACATCAAATAAAGATGATATTTTTATCAGTTTTCTTTTAGCAAATCATATTGCCATGAAGTTTATAATATTAACTAGACCATCGACCCGTGCTAATGCACGGGTTATATGGAAGGTAATATTTGACGGTAATAGGTAACAAAATAGTTTAGATGAATGTCATGATTGTCATATAGTATTTCATAATATTAAGAAGCATAGACGTTGGTATTGTACCATAACACAATATTTCCATGACATCGTCTTTGATACCGTAACGTAACATAATAGGTTAAGTATAGCGAGACGGATTAACATTTATAAGTAAGAGATGTAGCGAGACGGGTTAACGGTTATTCCTTTCCAAAAAAAATAGCATATAATTAGGAACATAATTTTATTTTACTTTAGATAAACATTAAATGCAAAAATGTGGATGGAAAAATTAGGTTAAGTATAGAGAGACGGGTTAACATCCTTATTTATTAATTTTGTTACGTCTGCAGCAACTTAACCTAATTTTTTCCCGCTCATTTGCTTTATTAGGTTTGCAATTATTTAACCTAACAAATTCCATCTAAAAAAAATGCATTGCACACCAATTTCATTCCTATCCTCTTGCTTTTTTTTTTTTGAAGAAAATATTTTCTACCGTATCAATGATCACGTATGATCCTTCTATTTTATACTCTTTTTTTTTATCAAGAATTTTACACTTTTTTTTTGGATTTTTTTTTTTTAATTTCATGCCTTTTGTTTTTGACATCCTTATCTTTCTTTATTAATTTTGTTACGTCTGCAGCAACTTAACCTAATTTTTTACGGCTCATTTGCTTTATTAGGTTTGCAATTATTTAACCTAACAAATTCCATCTAAAAAATGCATTACACACCAATTTCATTCCTATCCTCTTGCGTTTTTTTTAAGAAAATATTTTCTACCATATCAATGATGTTACGGGTTAAAGATTATTTATTGGTCTCTATTATAGTCGAGAAAACCCGTACGACGCACGGGTCAAAAGTCTAGTTTATAAGTAAGAGATGAAGCGAGACGGTTAACAGTTATTCCTTTCCAAAAAAATAGCATCTAATTAGGAACATAATTTTATTTTATTTAGATAAACATTAAATGCAAAAGTGTGGAGGGAAAAATTAGGTTAAATATAGTGAGACAGGTTAACATTTACTAGACTTTAGACCCGGGCGACGCACGGGTCTTGTCGACTATAATAGAGACCAATGAATAATCTTTAATCCGTAAGATCATGGGTCGATCAATAAAAGCAAATTAGATTATTAGAGATACAATATTACAATCAAATGTGGCTTACTATGTTCTTCAATGACACTTGAATCTTACCAAATTTTACATTTTAGTTTTGAAAAACTAATCAATTAAAGACCATTATTTTATTTTATCACAATATGTTATTGGGGCATTATCTTCTCTTTTTTTTTTAAATTATAAAGAAAAAAGATAAAAAGAATACAATACTATTACATGGGTCAATTTTATTTATTACTTTTATAGTTAAACATCAAAAATTGACTTGTAATAATTGTTTTAAATTTCTACTAACATGAAAAACAAAGTCACTTCAATTAATAGAATGTCTAAATTACACATACATCTCTAAAAAGAATAATTACACTTTGATATTTACTAAAAGTAATGATATATTTTTCCAACCAAATATATATCATATTTGCATATATAGAATTTAATAATAGAAGAGATCTTATACAATGTATTAATTATTTTGAAGATGTGTGCTTGGTTGAAGAGCTGTGTAATTTACCACGGTTTCGGTTTTTTTTTAGAGAAACACGGTTTAGGGTTTGCTATATATAGCCGAGTTTGCATGGAAATTAGGGTAGCCGAGTTTGCATTGAAATTAGGGTATTTTGTTTGTAAACGTATTAAATAAGTGTACAACAACTTGTCAAAAAAAAAAGTCTACAGAAACAATATATATATATATACAAACGATGACACAACAGGATAGGGATGGAAAGCTCATCAGTGGGGAGAAATATTAAAGGGAATTTGTTAGGTTAAACTGTGGCGCTGCATCCTTATTTATTAATTTTGTTACGTCTGTAGCAACTTAACCTAATTTTTTCCCGCTCATTTGCTTTATTAGGTTTGCAATTATTTAACCTAACAAATTCCATCTAAAAAAATGCATTGCACACCAATTTCATTCCTATCCGCTTGCCTTTTTTTTTAAGAAAATATTTTCTACCATATCAATGATCTTACGGGTTAAAGATTATTTATTGGTGTCTATTATAGTCGAGAAAACCCGTGCGACGCACGAGTCAAAAGTCTAGTTTTAGATGGAATTTGTTAGGTTAAATTGCTGCTAACCTAATACAACATTTTAGAGGGAAATTATTAGGTTAAGTTGCTGCAGACCTAATAAAATTAATAAATAATAAGGATAAGTAAGAGAAAAGATGTAGCCAGACGGATTAACGGTTATTGCTATCCAAAAAACAACATCTAATTCGGAACATAATTTTATTTTATTTAGATAAACATTAAATGCAAAAGTGTGGAGGAAAAAATTAGGTTAAGTACAGCGAGACGGATTAACATTTATAAGTACGAGATGTAGCGAGACGGGTTAACGGTTATTCCTTTCCAAAAAAAATAGCATCTAATTAGGAACATTATTTTATTTTATTTAGATACACATTAAATGCAAAAGTGTGGAGGAAAAAATTAAGTTAAAATTAGGTTAAGTATAGCGAGACGGATTATTATTTATAAGTAAGAGATAATTTAGCAATGGGATGTCAACAATAAAATCCAACAGACGATAAAGTTTGACTAGAAAGTAGTTTCCTTTCCACTTTGTAGCTTCTGAATGGAAAAATTCATGAGTCGTGGTGGGACAGACCAATCCAAACAAAACAAAAAGGGGGTCCATTACAGTTACAGTTACACCATGTTGCTATTCCCATAACATGTCGTACAATACAATGAATCACCATACTCACCTTCCTTCGTCCCCTACATCTTTGCCATGTCTTTTCCGTGTAGACAGTGTCCTAGGAGATAATGTTTTCAAGGGTTGGATCGATGAACACTCACTTCTGCTGTCAAACCTGGCACATGCATTGTTGTTGCTGTCAAAAAACTTTATCAAGATGGCTTAACTCATACAAGTACATATCTACATATGGACCTTGTTGGTTGATAATATGAAAGTACATTTGTCAACGCTCTCCGAGCCTCAAGGCTTTTCTTAACCTAATGAGCTTCGTGACCCAACTCGTCTAATTTTTTTATAAAAGTAAATAAATAAATTCATGAGTATGCTTTGAACTAAAGTCTAGATTCACATTAAATAAAGATAATGATTTGAACTTAAGTCTAGATACACATTAAATTCATGTGTATGAATTGGGAGTGAGGATAAAAAAGGGGGACCGTGTTCACTATCACTTGTGTAAGTCGTGATCATGTTAAAGGCCAAAAAAGGTCCAATTATGCTCCACTTGCATACAAGTCAAGGAAGCTTATCACTGTATCTATAGTAAGAGAAGCTAGCTTAAACCAAATGTAGGGATGTCGACATTAAAATCCAAGGGACGATAAAACTTTGCAAAAAAATCTTAGGATCTTGTACAAGTGGGATATGCTTTCCACATTGTAGCTGAAGAATGGCAAGATTCACGAGCCAAGGGACAGTCCAATCCAAACACAACAAAAACGGGGTCCATTATAGTTACACCATGTTATTATTACAACATGTCATACAATGCATGAATCACCATACTCACCTTCCTTCGTCCTCTTCACCTTTCATACGCGTCTTTACTAATACATCCAAACTTTTAGTCAAGTTGCTCAACTTTTTTAACACTGTTATACTATTCTTCTGACATAATATCTTGCTTCCTGTAGCGACACTTTACATTGAAGGCGTGTCAGGTGTCCAACACATGTTGATGTTCGATATGGATACATGTGATTATATTCCATGACTTCAATTTTCTTAAATTATTATTAATGTAGACGTGTTAGTACCGATTTTGTGTCTGTGTCAACGCTTCATAGATATTGCCCCTCTGGGCCACCACAGAAGACTCACCCATATTAGTTCTCTACATATCAACACTCTTCTTCACCTCTCCTCCTTCCTGTTTTTCTTCTCTATATTCTTCCTTGACCTTCATTACAAACAGGTTTGTCATGTCGTTTTTCTTAAACTCCTCTTTCTTTCTTTTTTCCTCTCACAGTTGAAATTCACAATCATGGTTAATTTATGTTGTACTTGTCCTTATCTTCTTCTTTTTTTTTGTTATCTATAGGAAACAAAGCTATGGGAATTAGTATTGTTTCTGCCATGGGAGTTTGTTTGGGCAGTCAAAACAAAGCTGAAGGCCCAACTAATTCAGGTATTCATATTCTTAAACATTAAGATCAGCTTGTTAATCACCTTAGTCAATGTTAATTACATATATAAACTAATATGAAATATCTAGTTTATATTAGTTTTATTGATCATATCATTTCAGTTTCAGGGTTAAGTTCAAAGAGTGTGAATGTCAATACTGAAGATCTCAGTATTCCATGTAGCGAGGTTTCTGGTGATCTCAGTAGCTCAAAAAATACTGAGGTACCAACAGTATCAGTGCCTCAGACTGCTCGGGGTGCAGAGGAGATCTTGCAATCAACCAACTTGAAGAGCTTTACTTCTACTGAACTTCAGGTTGCAACAAGAAATTTCCGTGTAGACAGTGTCTTGGGACATAGTGTTTTCAAGGGTTGGATTGATGAACACTCATCTTCTGCTGCCAAACCCGGCAAAGGCATTGCTGCTGCTGTCAAAAGACTTTATCAGGATGGCTTCAAAGGTCACAAGGAGTTGTTTGTAAGTTTAACTTATCTTATTAACAAGCAAGCACTGACTATGTTGCAGTGTTTTCAAATAGCGGAGCTATAGCATAAATTGATCAAATCACCATTATTCTGCGATAAGCTATTTAGTACAAACTTTTGTCAAATAGCGGCTATAGTGGTGTTGTAGTGTTGTAAAGTAGCGGAATTTCACCAATCCGTTATATTCCGTGATCCGCAATTGACAACACTATTGTCTTGCATGTTCGAGAATGTTTTTACATGTTTATTCTTATCTACGTTTCTATGTTAAACTAATCTAATTAGTGGTTGGGAAACTAAGAGGGGTTTGTTTTGAGTGTTTCATCAATTAATGTTTTCCATTTTTATTTTAGGCTGAAGTGAACTCTTTAGGCCAGCTTTCTCATCCTCATCTAATCAAATTGATTGGATATTGCCTTGAAGATGACAACAGCCTTCTTGTCTATGAATTTATGCCTCGTGGCAACTTGGAGAATCACTTGTTCATCAGTGAGTTTTCCTGATTCATCTACTCATATTGTTGTGCTTGAGAAGGCATGCCTAATAATATTACCAATAATGATCTAACAGGAGGCTCATATTTCCAACCTCTTTCTTGGGGCCTACGTTTGAAGGTTGCTCTTGGTGCTGCCAAAGGTCTTGCATTTCTTCACAGTACTCAAACAAAAGCGATGTACCGTGATTTCAAGACTTCAAATGTCTTGCTAGATTCCGTATGTGTCTTTTTGTACACACACATGAATATATTATGTATTTATGCAGATGTCTGAAAATTTCCTTCTTTACTTGATCACAGAATTATAATGCAAAACTTTCTAACTTTGGCCTGGCAAAGGACTTGTCTCCGGTTGATAAAAGTCATGTCTCCACCAAGCTAACCTACGGATATGCGGCTCCGGAATACCTAGCCACAGGTATTATTATGACCACTAGACAAAATCAAATTTGATGTTTTATTCAACTTTTTCTAGTATGTTTTATCTCTTGAATTCATTAACTTACTTCAGAGTAGACTGCTAAATATCGTTTTGGTTAGTGACTAAGTAAAATAAATGTTAATGAAGGTAACTACACTGCTAAGAGTGATGTCTATAGTTTTGGAGTTGTACTACTAGAAATATTATCAGGGAGGAGAGTTGTTGACAAGAATAGACCAACAAGACAACACAATTTGGTGGAATGGGCAAAGCCTTATCTATCCAACAAGCATAAGATTTTGCGCGTGTTGGATAGTCGCCTTGAAGGCCAATACGAATTAGAAGATGTTTTTAAGGTTGCTATACTCTCCCTACGGTGCCTTTCAGTAGAAGCCAAGTTGAGACCAAGCATGGATGAGGTTGTTACAAATTTGGAGCAGTTGCAGGTTCAAGATGTAAAAGGATGCAATCAGAATCGTTTGCGTAGAAGAAGTGCTGATGATGTTGCTCGTGTTAGAACATCCACAACTTATCCCCAACGCTCTGCGTCTATACCCTGCACATGACATTGCACATTGCAGAATGCAAGATACAGCATCCTTGAAAGTTAACAAAGCCGAATGTCCTCAAATGCAGTGATCAGATCTTACACCATGAATACGTGTTAGCGAATAAATTGTACATATCTTAATATAGCTTTCAGAACCAAACTTCTCTTGGAGATTCTGCTTGTTGATGCTCGAGAGTGCATGTCTAGGGATAATTGGATCTTTTTAGCCTTTTGTGTGTTTATCTGGTTAGTTCATTTTTATTGTAATCTATGGATGGAGTATATAGTTTCCTAATTCCTAATCTATGAATGAACTTTAATTGTATATTAGTCCCCTATCATCCAAGTTTGACTCCGTCCTTGTCTGGCTGCTATTGTTGATAACTAGCAAAGTAGGTGATTGATAATTGTTAAACAAACCACGTAACCATAGAAGACTTGGAAATTGGAATATAACTCAATTGCATAGAACTGAAGTCAGAGTCTTACAATTCAAGTCTTTCAATGAATTGTAGTTCTATATACACACATAATTCATTCAATACCTAAACCTTGCTTTCATGTCTGAATTTGTAGTTAGTAACTTAGTATCAAGAAGGTTAAATTACTGAATATTATATAGCTTTGCTAAAAAAATTATCCTGTACACAAAATTATTAATTGATACAAAATTTACTATGATCGGTATGTTAACCAAGTGCCCAGTAATGCCGATCTCTCTGACTGAAACTAAGTGATCACCAAACATATCGATGAGTAGGCAATTGCAGAAGAAGATTTTGATTTCCAAGATATGAATGAAGATCACTTATCACCATGTTCTTACAAGCCCAGGAGCCCAACTCTTCCAATCAAATCTTCCAATGGATTTATTTCTTAAACTCACCTTGTCTCTGAATTCAAAAACTTTCTTCAGATAATTATTCCCCTGTTTAGCTGGTACAGGTTCAGCATTCTCTACAGATAAATTTACTTCATTTGCTTCTCCTGTTTCTGCAACAGCTTCGGAAATGCATTCATCCATAGGAACGGAATCGTCAATAATGTTCCCAAGAATCTCAACCACCTCGCTCATTTTTGGGCGAGACTTTGGCTGCTTCATTAGACACTTGTTTGCCAGGACTGCAAGTTTATGAGCTGATTTGGTGCAATCCTGTGCCTCAAGTCGAGGATCGACAATATGATGGAACTTCTTTGGATCAGATACATATGGTCTTACCCAATCCAGAAGCTTTTGTTCGTTTTTTGGTAGGTTTCTTTCTACAGCTCTCCTCCCAGTGATAAGCTCATAAAGAACTACACCAAAGCTCCACACATCACTCTTAGCAGTCAGCTTTCCGGTATGAACATACTCAGGTGCAGCATATCCTATGGTGCCAACAACCTTTGTGAAGAGGAAATAAGTCATTCATTATGCATATCAGTAGAATATCCGGATTACAATCTAAGGATCAGAGTTCAAAGTTTAGACCAACATTATGAACTCATGAATTAGTCTCCTTAAGCAATGAACATGGTTTAAAATATATGTAATTTATTCCAGATAAGCTTCCCAAATCCCAATATGTTATTGTAATCATCTAATGTTATCATACAATAATGTCAAATTTCTACCATGTATGTTTAAAAGTTAAAGTATAATGAATTTTCTACAAATTTAGACATTTTCTTACCGCTGTAGAAACATAGCCAAAGCCTTCTGCGGGTCCTTGCCTAGCGAGTCCAAAATCAGAAAGCTTTGCATTGAAGTCCTCATCCAGCAAGATGTTGGATGTTTTAAAATCTCGAAATATTAGCTGTGCCAGATAGAATGGGAATCATAAATGTATTCGAAAGAAGTTAAAACCATGCATAAACAAGACATCCAAAGAAGAAACCATACATAAACGTTAAAAAGAATTAAGTTATGGCGAAAGCACCCAGATTCGCACGCAGACGCATTGAATGTTTTCTATAAAGCAGTTTTAAAATCCCAAGGAACGAGCTTTAGTTAACTGTTTTACAGTTCTAGTTCAACTCCAAAGTTGCTTACAACACCCAGATTCGCACGCAGACGCATTGAATGTTTGCTTCACTTACAAAAAGTTCACAGATAGTGTTTAAAATTCCTTTAAATGCAAGTCCTGATCAGTGATTTTCAGCATGATTAGGTGTGCATTTGGCGGTGCACCTAAAAACAACTTTGCCCTCTTAAAAGGAATTTTGCTCTAGACTCTTTAGTGTTATTTGGCTTCACCTTAAAACCAATTTCAAAATCTGATTCTCTGCCCGAACCTCTATTTGGTCTACAGCAAGTTAACCTTCACTTAGATAATTCTTATCTAAAATTCTGCACTAACCATCATCTTTCATGAAAACTTCGAAAGTTAAATCAGCTCACTTTAAATTCACTTTTAACTTAGAAATAACTTAGCACAATCAAAGACCATCAAGCAAACATTCACACAAACATCCACTTTATCAACACATACCATAGAGACCAATGTCATTAACAAAAAACCAAACAGATTGCTCGTATGATCACATTATCTAACAGCACAAATATACAATTTTGTTCAACTATACCTGAAAATCCATTTCCTCATGAAGATAAGCCAACCCACGAGCGGCATCTTGAGCAATTCTTAATCTAGTAATCCAAGGAAGAACCGATGAAGGAACACGAACCAAAAGATGATCTTCCAAACTCTTATTAGACATAAACTCATACACCAAAAGCCTCTGAATCCCTCTTTCATCATCTTCAGCACAATAACCCACTAACCTCACCAAATTTGGATGCTTAATCACCCCTAATAAATTCACTTCATTAATCCACTCCTTATGCCCCTGAATACTAGAAATTCAACACAAACACAAAAAACCCCTTTACAACAACACATAAAAATTCAACTTTTACATTAAAAAAAGCTCAATTTTATGAAAAAATTAAACATGCCTGATGACCATTACGATTCAACTGCTTGATGGCAACATCGATTTGAGAACGGTGATGATTATGATGAATTAGGGTTCCTCTATAAACCGAACCAAAACCACCTTCACCAATTAACAACGCTCTATTGAATCCACGAGTAGCGATTTTGAGGTCAGAGAATGAAAACAGATGAAGATGATTAGCACGGCGTTGAGAGAGAAACTCATGGAAGCCAAGCGTGTCGGAGAAGTCTCTAGAATCGGAATCGTATTCGGAGCGGCGCGTGTCCATTAAGCTTAAGGAACGCGCCCATGAGACGCGTGAGCCTCGTGAGCTTGATGCTGAAGCTGAACCTGAACCTTCTTCGTTTTCTTCTGTGGTTCGTTTCTCGGATGATCCGTTTGAGAAATGGAAGCACTTCATTGGTGAAAGGAAGAAGAGGTGAGGGAGTAGTCAAGGAAGGACAATGGAAGATTGGAATCACATCGGTTTCTTTCTACTATTTCAATGATAACGGCTTATTCTTCAATAATGTTTTTTGTTTTTTTCAATAGAGATTAATTAACATGTTTTATCTTTTTTTAAGAATAGTCAAGGAAAGACTATTTGTAATGAAGTTTCATGGTAGATATTGTTTTTTTTTTTGGTTACTAAGCAAATTAAAGAAAATAGTAGACGGATCCGGATCCTCTCCAATTTATTGTCTCCTGCCATCTCTCCTGCGTTGTTTTCCATCGTCCGATCAATCCAGTGGTTAAAAAGAGAATAAATAAACAATCCAGAAACATAATCAATTATCAAGCACATACCTTTCATCATCGACGAGCACCCATAACGAGAAATAGATTATGCTATGCAGAAAAAATATCTGGTTGTGAAAATGGAGAGCGGCATATTGTGATCCAGGAAAACAAAAACAAAACGCAGCAGAATCTTTGAGATGATGGTTCAATTTTGCTATTTACTCTTTCAATTGACTCTCAACTGCTCTCTCTTTGTTCACTCTTTCACTTCAATAGCAGTGGCCTCTTCTTCTTTACTTTTCCCCTCTATTCAATTCAATTAATAATTTTTCAATATTTCTAACATTTTTAGGTTTTTTTTATTTAATTTTGAATTTTGTTCATAATTAATGAATAAACGGTATGTGGTTATAAAAGGGGATTTTAAAGATATAGAAAGAAACAGGATTGATGGGAAGTTCTGGAAAATGGAGAGCGAGGTGTAAAGAAGAAATTGAAATGAAGTTGTTTCTCTCTCTTTAAAACTGTTATTTTATATTTTATTTATTTATTTATTTACTTTATTTTTCAGCCATTGGATCAGGGGCAGGATGATGGCAGAACAAATATAGCACAGGAGATGATCCTATTCCAATAGTAGACATTGTTAAACACCAATGGAAACTCTACAAGTCTATTCTCTAGTAGTAAAAAAAATATATGAATCAAAAGAGCAAAGGAAAATATAAGGAAAAATTACACATATCAACAAGGTTGACATCTCGTAGTTACTCCTATCATCTACCATCAACTCTAAAATTTTATTAAAAAAGAAAAAACTGTATAAGTGGGGGATGGGGGGACTAGGCCAAAACCCTCGAAAATAACAACAAAAGTGGGAACTAGGTAAAGAATCATCATCATCCAAATAATCATAGGGAAAATCCTGCCACTTTTGTTGTAAAAATTTTCCCTATGATTATTTGGCCAAAACCCTATGATAATGTATGTTGTAAAAATTCTGCCTAAAAAAATAGGTAAAGAATCTCACTAGACAACATATGTAATAACATGACCATGACTAACCAGAATATCAGCACAAGCATTGATGGTATGCTATCTTCGTTCTAATCACTTTGGATATTGTTTCATTTATGTTCTGTTAATGATGGATAGTATAGGGAGTGTTCTCCTTTTGGCGAGGGCCCCTCAATCCAATTCACCATTGGCGACGGAACAGTTTGTTGTGGAAGATCTCATCACCGAAGTTCTATCTCGCCTTAACATGAAAACCATCTTGCGATTCAACTGTGTGAGCAAATCATCGAACACTCTTATCTCTGGTCCAACCTTTGTCAAAAAACACCTTAACAAGTCGTCAAAAAACCCACACCTCATACTCAAACCACCAACTTTTAGATACCTTATGAGTAGTGTCAATACCATACATGTGCATTGTTTCCTCGAGAATCGTCGTATTATTTATTCAAGTGACAATTGTCGTGGTGGTTTGAATTCCATAATTACGAAGTGGTTGGTTCATGCAATAGATTGTTGTACTTTCTTCTTAGTTCTCGTAATATGAAGTGTTATGAGTATTGGTTTTGTTTATGAAACCCTGACACGAGTACAAGGTCTGCTGAATTTGGGACCTGTTAAGACTATGATCCTTGTGGGATCTCTTTAATGTTCACTTTTGGTTATGACATTTTAACAGGAACTTATAATGTGGTGGAGTTTCGCAAAGAACAAGATAAAGACAACCATGGTCTATTGAAAAGTCAGGTCAGAGTTCTCAGTTTGAATGATAATTGTTGGAGAAATATCAACATTTTCTCATTGATTCTTTGGAATAGTGTTATGCATTTGAGTGGTGCAACTTATTGGTTGGCTATGCAACATTGTTTTTATCCTTTTTATGATGAGGGATGCATTACTCATGTTGATCAACTCGTGATTCTTTCCCTTGATATTTCGACCGAGACATACATCCAATTTTTGAAGCCTTCTGATTTTCAGGTGGTGCCACGCTATCAACCAACTCTTCGGGTTCTTTTGGACCGCCTTTGCTTTTCGCGTGATTTCAAGAAAATTGAATTTGTTACATGGCAAATGAAAGAGTTTGGGGTTCAAGATGCCATGTAACAAATTCAATTTTCTTGAAATCACGTGAAAAGCAAAGGCGGTCCAAAAGAACCCGAAGAGTTGGTTGTTAGTATGGCACCTCGTGAAAATCATAAGGTTTCGAAAATTGGATGTATGTCTTGGTCAAAAGAATAAGGGAAAGAATCACGGGTTGATCAACATGAGTAATACATCCCTCATCGTAAAAAGGATAAAAAAAAATAGTTTTGCATAACCAACCAATAAATTGCACCACTCAGATGCACAACACTATTCCAAATAATCATAGGGAAAATGTTGATATTTCTCCAACAATCATCATCCAAACTGAAAACTCTGACCTGACTATTCAATAGATCATGGTTGTCTTTATCTTGTTCTTTGCAAAACTCCACCACCTTGTAAGTTCCAGTTAAAATGTAACAACCAAAAGTGAACATTAAAGAGATCCCACAAGGGTTATAGTCATAACAAGTCTTAAATTCGACATACCTTGTACCTGTGGCAGGGTTCCATAAACAAAACCAATACTTATAACACTCCATATTACGAGAACTAAGAAGCGAGAACTAAGAAGAAAGCACAACAATCCATTGCATGAACTAACCACTTCACATTTATTGAAATTCAAACCACTGCGGCAATTGTCACGGAAATAAATGATACGACGATTCTTAAGGGAACGGTGCACAAGTATGGTATTAACACTAATCATATGGTATTTAAAAGTTGGTGGTTTGAGTATGAGGTGTGGGATTTTTTATGACTTGCTAATGTGTTTTTTGAAAAAGGTTGGATCGGAGATGAGAGTGCTCCATGAACTGCTCTCACATTTGAATCGCAAGATGGTTTTCATGTTAAGGCGAGATAGAACTCCGATGATGAGATCTTCCGAAACAAACTGTTTCGTCGGCAATGGTGAATTGGATTGAGGGGCCCCCGCCAAAAGGATAACACTCCCAATACTATCCATCGTTAACAGTTGTGCAGAAACAAGAACATAAATGAAATAATATCCAAAGTGATTAGAAAGAAGATGACATACCTTGAGTGATGTTATTTGACTCTCCTGATATTATCTATCATAACATAGCAGTGACATTGAAGTTGAAACACATAAACTCATTTGGTGCGACAATAACAATATAATTTGTGGCAGTGACGTTGAAGTATATTGCACAAACTCAATGAACACAAATCCGATGTAGCCAAAATGTAAAAACTCTAACATTGCAGCTGCGACGAGTTCTTAGCGTGATGTTATAACTCTCCTGTAAATGGGCCAAATTTGGAGGTATGCGGGCCCATGAGGTGACACCAAACAAAAGTTCTTTTTAGGCCCCCAATGTCTCTTAGGAACCTATATAATTCTGGATTTAGATTCTCTTAAGTTTTCTCCATTTTCAATCTCTATCATTAAAATACCACGATCACTTTTCTTTATAAGTTAATTCTCACTTTCTCTCTCATATTTGATGGAGAGGATCCAAATCCATATAATTCAGAAGATAACTCTTTGAGGGATTTTTTTTTATAATTTTAACATCTTTAAAAAAAAATAACTGCCATAAAGTTTTTTCAACAAAAAGAGATACTGAGGGGATCCTTACAAACTATTAAAAATACCAGTTTTATCCCTTTTGCCATTTAATTTTTTGCATTTCGCTTTTCACCCTCACTTTCAAACTTTTCAGATACGACGTGAGTTCACCACCACAAGACATTTCTAAAATTAAAGAAGTATGTAAGTTGATAGTGGAAGCGTTCAAATTTAGTCCAAGTTGTTAAACAAGTTTTCAATTGTGCTGATAATGGACAATACATACAAAACCAATAAATACAAATTATCGCTCCTTGATATTGTAGGTACAACATCAACAAATTTGACATTTGTGGTGGCATTTGCTTATATAGAATCTAAGCTAACGAAAAACTTTTGTTGTGCATTAAAGAAGTTGAAATGATTATTTTATTAAGGAAAGTTTGATTCCTCAATTGATTTTGACTGATATAGATCTTGCTTTGGTGAACACAATTGAAGTTGTATTTCCACAAACTAGTAATTAGCTTTGTTGGTGGTGACGGATTGTCCTCTCTGTTGCGGCGTTAATGCACCTTCAATCGCATTTGTCGCCTCAGTCACCTGGACAATTGCAAGTTCATTGTGTTGAGGATGTATCTGTTCGGTGACATTCTCCACTGTAGGATCAATAATTGCCTCAGTACCATATATGGTTGCAGCAGTAACAGAAGTATCATTCTTCATGTTAGTTACAATTTTAGGGTGAACAGGTATTGTTGCCAATTTCCGAAATAAAATCTTTAGGTAATGTAGTCAGAGCTGGAGCTGAAAATGCTTTCGAGGAGCCGATACCATCCGGGTTCTCCTTTTCCACAAATTTTTGAATTGTACGCTTCGGTGTCGACTTTTTACCACAATCAACTTTCTCCAAAGCTTGCTTCAGCGTTATCCAACGGTAAGCGGTCACATCATGACTGATAATTTGACAATGGGAACAAAAATCAGGCATCCATTCATATCCAGTTGCTAGCTTAAATGAAACCCCCTTTCTTTCAACTAGGGATGTAAATGGGTATCCATGGGTACGGGTAGTATGATATATGTCCCCGCCCCATTGGATAAATATGGTACCCGTACCCGTCCCCATACCCATGCGGGTATCTCTAAACGGGTAATCCACGGATATTTAGATACCCACGGATATTCACGGGTACCCATGGATTTTTTATTTTTTTTTATTACAAAGAAAATACATTTTAATTACCTACAAACTTCTACTTTTAAACATCCATACATAACATATTTCATTCAAATTTCATAATCCATACCATAATCCAAAAAGCAACCGTTGAAATAAAATCAAAATATCCAAAATTCTAATAAACATCCAAAATACAAGCATAGAAATCTCCAAATAAAAATCTAAATAGGGGGTGTAGCTTGCTAACTTACCCCGGGTGGATCGACGTTCATGCACAATTCAACGGCGGAGAACCTCATAGGTTTAAGGTTAGGTGTCTTGGTGTAACGTTAAGAGGTCTCAAGGATGAACTGGATGAATTCAACCAAGGAGTCATCCCTAGAGACACAAGGAGGGTGAAACACGTTCGGTATAAACGTCCAACGCTCAACGAGGGGAGGGTATCATTCACTTGGGTGGAATTAAAGAACGACGAGGACGTGACGAGCATGTTTTGGGAGCACAACATGTTCCAATGGATCGATATGCGGGTAACGTTGTTGAGATCAACTGAAGATATTATCAAGAGTCTGATTCCGCCAGAAGATCGTGATTAGGTAGGGAATGCACTTTTCAACCACAACAATTGTCTTCCTTTGAATGGGGTAATTCAAGCTTGCCAAACGGCGAGACTCCAACATCCGTCCGGCATTCCCATTGTTCCTTTCAAAAGACTAAATTCTTGTTAGGCTGGTTTAGATGAAGGTATTGAAGTGTCAAGGAATGTACCTCATTCTTTTGACACTTGAATACCGTCATTTAAACCAAATCTAACAAGAATTTAATCTTTTGAATGGAACAATGGGAATGCCGGACGGATGTTGGAGTCCTGCTGTTTGGCAAGTTCGAATTTACCCCATTTAAAGGTAAAACAATTGTTGTAGTTGGAATGCACATTCCAACTACAACAATTGTCTTACCCCTGGATGGGGTAATTCAAACTTGTTAAACGGCAGGACTCCAACATTCAACCGACATTCCCATTGTTCCTTTCAAAAGATTAAATTCTTGTTAGGTTGGTTTAAATGAATGTATTGAAGTGTCAAGGAATGCACCTCATTCTTTTGACACTTGAATACCGTCATTTAAACCAAACCTAACAAGAATTTAATCTTTTGAATGGAACAATGGGAATGTCGGTCTAATGTTGGAGTCCTGCTGCTTAGCAAGTTTGATTTTACAACATTCAGAGGTAAGATAATTGTTGTAGTTGGAAGGTGCAATCCCGAATGTAATGTAATGTAATGAATTTACCACTTTTCGAATTTATTTATTCATTACGCAATTTTTATTATTTGAATTCACGTTAGATTTAATTAGTTTTTATTCGAATTCACGTTAGATTTAATCAGTATTTATTCATTATGCAATTTTTATTCAAATTCATGTTAGATTTAAAACTGACTTTTCTTTAATACACATTTTTTATTTGAATTTTTTTATTTCATATAAATAAATTAAAAAAAATAAAATAAAGGAACACAAGTAATAGATATAAAATCACATTTTATTAATATAATAATACATTTACAACGGGGTAAATCTAAATCTCTTCGTCGTACCAATAACATTAAAAATAACATCTTCGTCGTACATTTATTCCTTAATAGGTGGAGTCATCTTTGTCATACCAATAACATTAAAAATAACATCTTCGTCGTACATTTATTCCTTAATAGGTGGAGTTATCTTTATTCCTAGAACTTCAGGATACTCTTCTCCAAGATACTCATACAAGACAACACCAAGATGACCCAAAATTGTTCCTCGCCTTTGCACTCTTGTTGTTTAATAATACATTTAACTACCGCTTGGGTTAAAACAAAGACAAAAAAAAACACAACCCATAAACCCTAAACCCTAAATCCTGGGATTCAAAGAAACCTCTTGAAATTTTCAAATTTTCAAAGAGGCTTATTTCAATGAAAGGCGAATGATGACAAACAAACATTTGTAGAAGCAAGAGGAAGAATGAGAGTAAAGAGGAGAGAATGTGAGGAAATGAGAGTAAGGAGGAGAGAATGTGAGGAAATGTGAGAATGTGAGGGTTTTTATAGGGAAAAATGTATAAAAAATAGGTTGAATGTTGAAAAAATAGGTTGAATGAATTATGGAAAAAGAGGTTGAATGTAGAAAAAATAGGTTGAATGTTGAAAAAAATAGGTTGAATGAATGATGAAAAAGAGGTTGAATGATGAAAAAGAGGTTGCATCCTAGAACGCACGTAGCAGCAGTTAACTGCCGCTGGAGCCAGCGGTTGTTAACAGTCGCCGCTTAGCACAACGGTTGTTAACAACCGCTGGGGGACTTTTACGTAATTTTCTTGTGTCATTGTGAAGTTCTCAATGTCAGAAAAGCAATTTTCTCTTGAAATTGATTAGGGCGTGTAAGAAGAGAGTAGAGTGGAAAAATAAATTGACATTTTAAATCCCCTTTGCCTCACAGGCTCAAACATAAGATATATGGGCTTTGGCCCAATAAATTTATTTAACTCTTTCACTTATTTTTTTTTCTTTTATCAATTTACATGGTGTAGATTAGGAGTGAACCACCAAACAAGCTTGTACCCAAAAAAAAAAAAATAGTGAAGCACAAATTTTATCATTGAAAAATGTATGATAATGTTAACTTGGTTACAAACACTAAAATTTTAAAATAACCTCTCTAAATTTTACAATTTTCTATTAGCTTGTTATACAGTTTTAGGGTCTAACAGGTTCAAAATAATTTAAAGAGTTAAATAAATTTTTAGTCCTTAAAAAAATTTCATTTTTTATTGGTCTCTTTGAAAAAATTTATCCAATTTCAGTCCCCCAAATATTTTCAATCACCATTTTTTTGACAAATTTTCATCACCAATTTTGGTCCCACTTTTACCAAAATTATGCGTATCTTTCAAAATTTGAATAATTTTTGGCAGTCATGTTTAGTGAATTGAAAAAAATCTCTCTTGCAAAAGTTTAAACTTTTTTAACAATGGATGAAGTAAATATGAACTTTTAAGTTATTAACGTTTAAAAATTTATATTTAATTCATATTTTGTTAAAAAATTATAAATTTTTACACAAGAGATCTTCATAATATTCTAAATATCTCGATAAAAATTCATTTAAAAATATAAAGGATACATATAACTTGACTTAAAAACATAGACCAAAAGTCGTGACGAAAAATATTTAGGAGATTTAGACTTGCTGAAAATTTTAAGAGGGATTAAAAACAAAATTTGAGATATTTATAGAACTAAAAACATTTAGTTCTGTATTAATATATTAATAATTTGAAAGAATAAATTGTTAAAATCCATAATTTTAAAGATTGAATTGTTAGTTCGGTAAGAAACTTGATAATTACAAATATAGGTTCTTTTTAAAGATGTATTTATATATTGTTGTTATTAACTTTGTGCACAGGTTGTTGATAGAGCTTTGACATGTCATGGATGAGTGGATGACAGCAAACTCGCGCAGCACAACAACACACATGCATAATGTTTCAGGCCATTTTGCATGAAACTCCGAGCATGTAGGCAACACGCAAATGCAGCAAGCACAACCACGAACATCAAGGCAAGATCGACGGCAAAAACCCAACTGGGTCGAGTTAAGTGTAATATTGATGTTTCCTTTTCATCTATTTGGAATTGTACTAAAATTGGTATATGTTTACGTAATGATGATGCTGCTTATATGCTTGCAAAAACCATGAGTTTTTCCCCGATTTACCCTGTTGAAGTGGGTGAAGCGCTTGGTTTGCTAGATGCATTACAATGGCTATAGGACACAACCACGAATCTACCCATAGTATATTGGAGGCAACTGCCTCCACCAGTATTCTCATTATATTTGTTAATTATCTGTTATTTTAATTATTGTCTCCTCTTAAAATAATAGATTGTCCCCATTAAATAAAAATTTATACCATAAAAATATTTTTCTCATAAATTTTATAAAATCAAGGCGCAAATATATTTGAGATGAAATTTAGAATGCTTTTTTTCACATAAATAGAGATATATTTTTTATAGTGTTGAAAATAAAAATAAAAAATCTACCATACTTTTGAAATATAAAGACATGTAAAGAACAATTTTAATTTGTAGATGTTAATGAGTCTTTAATTTTTTTTTAATATATAATAGTATTAGTGTGCTCGAGTATTTTGCTCAAGATAAGACCATCCTCAATGATAAGACCCTCCAAAGAACGTTAAAACATCCTTAGCAACCTTCCATTTTTTTTCCTTCGGATTTTATAATATGAATAGGGTGTTAGAGAAAAGAGTATGATGGAAAAAGAAATGACTGTTATTTTTTAGATGGGTAAATAGCTGTTATTATTTTATCACTTTTTCATTGCTAAAAATTTGTATAAATATTTATTATATAAATTTTTGCCCCCACATGTCAATTTCTGGATCCGTCTTTGACAGGACATGCAATTCGATAATGTTGATTTTGTGTGGTTGATATGAAGTTAATGTCTGATGCTTTAAACTCTAACATGAATGATATAAGAGCATTCACAACGGAGACACTCATTTTTGGGTTCTTAAATGGGTCTCAAACGTACACATCATTCATTTATAATTTTTTAATAGTAGTACTTAATAAGCATTCAATCCCTCCAACCCAGATCTCACACAAAGTTCTTAAATGGGACCCACTAATCAACTATCAATAATTTTATATCACTATATTTCAATTTTTTAATATTAAAAGAGTGCAGGTCTCGTTTAAAGTTGGGGGTCTAAAGTAAGACCCCAGGTCTTATAAGACCCTGAAAAAGATTCTCCCCAATGGAGTACCTAATAGGTATCCGGTTTTAAATGTCTAAGACCCTCTCATTGGAGATGGTCTAAGGGAATTTGGTCACATCATTACAACATGTCAGGATCGAGAAAGTCTTATGTAGGAACAAACATTTAGGCATAAAATTTATGCACAAACAAATAAAACAAAATAATTAAAAGATAAATAAAATTTGTATAAATATTTATTATATAAGTTTTTGCCCCCACATGTCAATTTCTGGATCCGTCTCTGACAAGACATGCAATTCGATAATGTTGATTTTGTGTGGTTGATATGAAGTTAATGTCTGATGCTTTAAACTCTAACATGAATGATATAAGAGCATTCACAACAGAGACACTCATTTTTGGGTTCTTAAATGGGTCTCAAACGTACACATCATTCATTTATAATTTTTTAATAGTAGTACTTAATAAGCATTCAATCCCTCCAACCCAGATCTCACACAAAGTTCTTAAATGGGACCCACTAATCAACTATCAATAATTTTATATCACTATATTTCAATTTTTTAATATTAAAAGAGTGCAGTTCTCGTTTAAAGTTGGGGGTCTAAAGTAAGACCCCAGGTCTTACAAGACTCTGAAAAAGATTCTCCCCAATGGAGTACCTAAAAGGTATCCGGTTTTAAATGTCTAAGACCCTCTCATTGGAGATGGTCTAAGGGAATTTGGTCACATCATTACAACATGTCAGGATCGAGAAAGTCTTATGTAGGAACAAGCATTTAGGCACAAAATTTATGCACACACGAATAAAACAAAATAATTAAAAGATAAATAAAATAGCCACATCAATCAATATCACTTTAATCATTTTCTTTTTAATTTTTTTAGTTTCATGGGTGTGTGCCTAAATGTGAGGTGTTGGTCCTGTGACCAAGTAAGAGTTTCTCGTCAGGATCTCTTTTCTTCTCACGTTACAAACTCTAGCATGGAGTTTAATAGGCGACAAACAAATATAGTAACTCTTGCTCTTCCAAGCGAGATCACTTTATCAGCTAGTCCCACCGTTTATTTTGATGTTCCCAATTGTATTAACTCTCTTATTATAAATGAAATGTTATAAGCATCATTTTCCTAAAAAAATCTTTACAAAACCAGTTGTAAAAAAAATAAATTATATTTTGTTTTCAAAAATTATTTCATAATTTTCTCTTTGAATATTAAGCTTACTTTAAAATATTATATTTCAAACACAGAAATTAGCATTTATGTTTTTAACATCATTTTCCATTTTTTTTCCTTACTAATATAGTCATTTTCACTGTAAATAAGCTTTTATTTAAAATCAAATCGAGTAAATAGGCAATTTCCCCCCTGAAATTGTAAGTTTTGTCAATTACCCCTCTGAAATTAACATAACTTCAATTACCCCCCTGAAATTGCATAATGTTAATCAATTTACCCCCTCCGTCAAATTTTCTGTTAACTGTTTACGGTTATGATCAAATACCCCCCCTGAAATTTTGCACTTATGTGCAAAATGCTCCCTAAACTTAAAAATTTATATTTTTTTCCTTACCAAAAATCATACATTCAGTTCTTCAAGTAGTATATTGTACGAATTGTCATCAAAATTCTATTCACAAGAACATGAATGAATATATGCCAAAGAAATAATGGTTTTATCATGTGCATCCTTTACATTCATATTTCATATTTATCAACAAGGAGCAAAATAATTTTTTTACAAAGAAGGTAAAACTAAAAACCAAACATTAAAAAGATATCAAGCCGTTTAAATAAACCAAGAAAAGAATGCCATGGCAGCAAAAAATTGATATCTATCACATAACTTTGTAGGACAATGTGATCTACCGGCTTCATGCAGAAGATCTGTGACACAATCTATTTAACATGCTACAGCTAATAGATATGGCATTTCCTGCATTATAAAAATTATATCATTAATTAAGTTGCAAATTCACAAACCTAAGCCTTGTTTCTTCTTCCTTCTGCATATATTAACCTATGAATTTTCTTTACGGACACACAATTATCAAAGACTTGTATACTTTATGACTGCATACTCTAACATAATTACCAACTTGTGTAAAAAAAGTCTTCTATATATGTATATATTTAAAACACATGAGAGTAAGATACCTTTGATAAAGATTTATATGACCAATAGCTGCATAATCATACATTCCATAAAGATTTATATGACCAATAATTGTTAATTGTTTGTCTTTAATATCTTTTGAGTCAATGATAAAAAATAATATAAATTTTCAACTTCAGGGGGCATTTTGCACATAAGTGCAAAATTTCAGGGGGGCATTTGATCATAACCGTAAACAGTTAACAGAAAAATTTGACGGATGGGGTAAATTGATTAACGTTATGCAATTTTAGGTGGGTAATTGAAGTTTTGTTAATTTCAGGAGGTAATTGACAAAACTTACAATTTCAGGGGGGAAATTGCCTATTTACTCAAATCAAATTATTTAGTTGGTATATCATTATATCTTGATACTTAAATAGTAAATAGAATCAAACTTTATTTAGGGAATTAGTCACTTTAGTCCCTGAATGGGAAATGAGCAGTCACTTTAGTCCCTGAATGCTGAGAAATTGCAAAACAGTCCCTGAATGTAAACTCTGTTAATCAATTTCAGGGACTAAAGTGATTAACGGAGTCTACATTCAGTGACTAAATTGACTAACGGAGTCTGGAATTAGGGACTAAATTTACTAACAGGGTTTACATTCAGGAACTATTTTGCAATTTATCTGTATTCAGAAACCAAAATGACGACTCTTTTCCTATTCAGGGATTAAAGTAATTAATCTCCCAACTTTATTTACATCTTCTTTTGAAGAATAGGTTGATTAAATAATAATTTCAGCTTGCAATGGCACCACTCATGCTTTGGAGACTCAACAATCGATGTGTGTGGTCATGCATCATACTTTTTGTTTTTACCTTTTATCCGAGGAAAGTATCCAAAGTTATTTGTGGAAGGGGATCAGGTTGGTATCCAAAGTTATTTGCTGCATCAAATACATGAATTTGATATATCTTTGCATTAAATATGTTTTTAGACCCAACAAGATCACACTTTTAAAGTTTAATCCTTATAAAATTTAAATGATAAGTTTAGTCTTCCATAATATTGTAATTTATTAGAATAAGTTCTTATTTAAAAAAAATTACAAAAAAGAAACACTTTTAGTCCTTCAAATAGTTCTTATAAAATACAAACAGGGATTAAAAGTTAATAAAAATTTTTGGTTAAATATGTTTTTAGTCCTTACATTTTGTGCCTCTTTGAAGAATAGACCTTATATTTCATTAAATGTTTTCAAAATCCTCACATTTTATCTTCGTTATCAAGATTAGTCTCTGCTGTTAATTCTCTAACGGAATGCCGATGTGGCAGTTAGTGGGTCCCGATTATTTTAGGGTTAAATATATTTTTAGTCCCTACATTTAGCATGACTTTAAAGGATAGTCCTTATTATTTTAGAGATTTTAGAAACATTTATTGAAATGTAAAGACTATTTTTCAAAGTCACGCAAAATGTAAGGAGCAAAAACATATTTAACCTTAAAATAATTGGGACACTCTAACTGCCACATCAACATTTCGTTAGAAGATTAACACCCGGGACTAATTTTGATAACGGAGATAAAATATGAGGATTTTAAAAACATTTAATAAAATGTAAGAACTATTCTTCAAATGAGCTCAACATGTAATGATTAAAAAAATATTAAACCCTAAATTTTTTATATAAACCAAACTTAAAAACTTATAATTTTGTAGAGATTTAAAACATGTTTCATTTTGTTGTTAGTAAAAGAGGTGGATTTTTTTTTTTTTTAGGGAAGTAAAAGAGGTGGATGGCAACAGTTGAAAGGCAACACACTAGGTCATTTTGGCGTACGTGGCTGATGGATAGTATTAACCATTAACCCCACCCATGTGCTTCATTGATTCAAGCTCAAATGCTATGATGTGACCTAATATTGTAAACTACAGCAATTTAATTGATTGGAATAAGAGTTTGAAATTGATCTCGGTTTATTTTTTGAAATAAAAATTGATCTGGGTTGTTAATTTGAAAATTGGGTTAAACAATGTTAGTTTTTATTCTTTTTTTTTTTTGAGTTTTTTTTTTTGACAGAATATTTTTTTGAGTTAAATATACTACTTTTCATATTTGGTTTCTCCAAAAAGTATCTTCCCTCCTTGTTCCCTTTAAATTGTCTTTGGTTTCTCTAAAATTTATCTTCGTTCTTTATTTCTCTAAATTGTATGCTATCAATTTTAATCATTTTTTCAATAAAAAAGTTAAGATGAGAGGACAATGTCCTAGTTTAAGACAAGGATGACACTCGGGTTTAAAAAACGCTTACAAAGATATTTACATTTATCTTCTTTCAAAGACACCAACGAAACTTAAACTCGCGACTTTTAAGTTCAAAGTTTATCGTTTTACCATTGGACTAAGCATTTGAAAACAACTGATAGGGGCATTCACCAGACTATCTTTACCTCATAGCCAAACTTTGGACTACCATAACCCTTTTCCTTGTGAACCAGAGAGTTAATGCAAAAAAAAAAAAATTAATAGGAATTTACATTATATAATATGCAAAAATCAATGAACATTACATTACATTACATTGATGGGAATATAGAAAACAACATGTACATGTAGTTGAATGAAACAAACGAATTACGTCGATGTAAGTTGGTTTAATTGATAACAAGTTGGTTCATACTCTATAAAAATTCATGCTTAACTCCTGCTATCAATTTAAGAATCTCGTTGATGGATGATTTGTAAGTATACCTATCAACGCTTTATGAGTCTTGAAGCATAACATATTATGCTAAATCCAACTCTCATTGGTAAATTAGTCCCATTTAACTAGTTTTTCAAAATATATTTTGTAATTATTAAGAACCCGCCCATTCCCCAAAAAAAAGCTAAAATTGATGGGAATTTATAAAACAACGCGTATATTTAAGATCCTCTTCATTTTGTACAATAAATGACAATATAGTTTTAGTGTATAAATATTCAATTAATGTCATATATTATAGAAATGTGTGCATTTATATCATGTATTTACTACAAAACTATAGTAATTGACATTGTCATTTATTGTAGGAAATGTAGAGGATCTTAACTCCGCGTACATATAGTTGAATGAAACAAGAGAATTATGTCAATGCAAGTTTGTTTAGTTGATTCATATTCTATAAGAATGTATGCTCGATTCCCGCTATAAATGTAAAAACCACCTTAACGTATGATTTGTAAAGAGGAATGGTAGCAACACTCACTTTTCAACACTCTCTCTAGCACCCACTCATTTATTGGATGCAACCAATGTATGTCCCATCACTTTGCGCGAGTTCAATTTTCAAAGTGTAAATTTAAGTGTAAATCCAAAGTGATTCAAACTAATAAGAGAGTGAGTATTAGAGAATGTGTTTAAAAGAGAGTGTCGAAAGCATTACTCGATTTGTAAATATATCTATCAACCTTTTATGAATCTTCAGGCATGATCTCGTCAACCCCGAGGGATCTAAATTGCTTCTTTCTAGTTTTATAAGGGTAGTATTTTTCTATTTATTTATTGGGTCATGCTAATATGTGGAAATTTTAAGCCAAAAGAGGAAGCATTTAATTAATGCATTGATTATACAACTTTGAATGTAAATATTACCCTTTTTGGGTTATTATTTAAGCATTTAATACAAATATTATTATATTTGACTTCTTAACCAGTACCCCGGAGACACTGGTTAGCATTTCCCTTATTTATTTTCACCGTAAAAACAATTTGAAAGTGACTAGAAATGCAAGAGAGAATAAAATTGTCAATTTTGATTTTAACATAATTTCAACCAAGCCAAGCTAAAAGAGAATACACTTGTGTGCAATGAAGTCCGGATACATGATATGATACGGATACGACACTGATACGTCGATATGGGAAAATTTTAAAATTCAAGATACGATGGCCAGGATACTTTAATAAAAAATTATATTTAAACTACATATTAAAACTCCAAATACAAACTATGAACTAAAACTAAAAAGCAAAAAAATATGCGCAAAACCTAGACCAAACAGACATAGAACAACGATAAGGCACTTGCTTTCACACGACAATCAACAATAGGAGCGTCTTAGACAAACAAAAGAACACAAAATAAACAGTGGACAACAACAGAAATATAAATATAAACAATATTGATAATAAAGAAAATGATCCCAAAAAGAGAACATTGTTGCCTAGTCAATTACATATATCCCAAAAAAAATAGAAACATCATGTATCATGAGCATATCAATTTTCCACTGTCTATCCCTCGCTTATCCCCGATGTATCTGAAAAGTATCGGACAATAGTTTTTATAAAAAATAAAATTTAATTTTCGGATACTCTCTCGATATGTATCGAGGAGTATCGGGCAGGTATCAGTGCAGGATACAATGGATAACGATACGTCATCCATTTTGAAGAATATGAGCTTTCGAGTATGTGTGTGATTGATATAGCCTTGAAAAAAAAATTAAATCAATTGATTTTGTAAAAAAAAAAAGATTAAATTAGTAGATTGTATAGTAGACAATAGTATATATATTTTAACGGAAATGATAAAGTTCCCGAAAAAATTATTGCAAATTTTTCCCGACAGTTGTGGCTAGTTGATACAAAGAAAAAAAAATTGACACCACTATCTCCTTTATTCCACCAAATCTGGACTGTTCACCAATACATGCCATACACATTTGCATTCTTGAATTTTCATGACATATTCATTCACGTTCTTTAGCACTGTTCTTTAATGGTGGCATTTAATCTTCCTTTATCCTGAGAGTCACAAGAGCCACAAATCTACAACCAAATGGAAATGGGTCTTTGATATGATTGGAATAATTTTTGTGAATTCAAGTAATAATTTGAGAAAGGGAACTTGAAAATAAGGAAGAAGATAAAAGAAATGTATGCATCTACAGTAGAAACTTAATTTCAACAGATTTGTTACACGTCCATGACTATATTGCAAACATATGCTTCATTATAACATCTTTTTAGATAAAAACTATACAACACCATCAATTAATCGCAAACAACATAATATGCTTCTTCTTCATGGACCCTCTTTTTTTTTTTTTTCCTTATCTCAAAAGTTCCTCAATTTGAATCAATTTAGTAATTCCACAAAGTTCCATCGAAATTAACAGCTACAACAGAAGCAGGTGGTGACCAGTTCTGATTATTAACAAAAGATGACGGTCATGATAATAAGGTTGAAGATAAAGGTAAAAAAGATATGATGTAGATAGTCCACAATAAAAATGGGTGCACCTATTTAATCTAATGGTAAATATCACCTTTCCCATGTGAATCATGTCATGACTCATGAGTCAAACAAAGAAAAAACTACAAATACCATCTTTGAAATTTGAATAGAATCTATGGAGTCAAAATTAATTCTTAAGCACACCCAAACAAATCAAAACAAATTATATACCTCTAAAATCAACTTAAGAACATTCAAAAAGAAACCAACACAAACACTTAATCAAAGTGATAAGCAAATGGTAATATTTTATATATTACACCACCATCATCATTCTGTAAAAATACAAATTAGCTGCGGGCTACCATTTGTTTAGCCACTTTCAGCATTTCCTACCTTTCGCTTTCCTTCTCTAGTAGCATACAAATTCAAAGTACAACCTTCATTACATTAGTTATATAATATTGTATCATATCAAACCCTACCATCAATAACCAAGACAAATCAACACCTAGTCACAATTAACTTGTCATTTTCTCTCTATCCCCATCCATCTCATTCTCACCAAAAGCATCAAAAAACACCAACTAAAAACAGTAAGAAAAATTAACCTTCCTCAACCAACATTAAAAAATATATTAGCATATGATAATGTCATTGATATATTTATTAAACCCTAAAATTCTTTCCAGTGAAAGTTTGACCAAATTGCCAACTAGGAGGAGCAATGTTCCAAGATGTTGAAGATCTACGGTCACTGCTTGAAACACGAAAGGACAAAGCCTGGCCCACTAAAACCGCGTTGGATTGCCAGTTCTGACCCCAGTTTCGGCTCAGTGGCATCCACTCGGTTCGGGTTCCTTTCACGTAGGCGCGCACGATATCACCAGCACCTGCTACGTTGCTAATTAGCACCAGGTTAAAGTAACGGAATCCGTTGACGGTGAATCTTATTCCACCGCGCTTTCTGCATGGCACCCTGTGTAAATATCAACAAAATACGTCACTGTTTTTGACTTTTCACATTTTATTAACTTTTTCACTTATCTTTTTTATTTTTACACATGCTAGCTATACCCTACCATAATTAATTCCAATTTCTACTTTTTCCGTAGAGTCTATATCACTTCACTTTAATTATCCAATTTTTATATGGTTGAGTAGATATATCTACATTAAATAGAAATGACGTAGTTAAGAAAAATAAATAAATTATAAAAAATAAAATTTGTGTACGTTGACGTAGGTAATTTCACTGAAAGTGACTAAAAAAGTAAAATAAAAATGATTCCAAAAGTAAAATATGAGACACTAACATGGAAAGAATGAAAAAGAAAGGAACATATATAATTTTTTTCAAGTATATAACTTAATTTCGTCTAAACAGCTCAATGCTATATTTGTACGAACAATTTTTGTACGAAGAACAAGGAAAGAGTGAGTGATCAGTAGAAAAAAGATACTACGTGTGTAAGAGAATCCTTTACCCGAAGTAACACTACCCCACTTCATGAATCAGACACACAGATCATGTGAGAAGTGCAGAAATTTACATAGCCAAAAAGTCGAAAACACCATCACATTTGACTAGAGCAACTACATACAGAAATGAATGAAGTAACTAGGGTCAATAATATAAGCTACTTTTCTTTTTTCATTAACTGTGATGAGACTGGACTCCTACCACAACTAATTTCTTAACTATAAACATCATTTTCCAAAGAAAAGTCAATAATATATAAACTACTTTTCTTTTTCATTAATTGAGGGAGTACTATACTACTAAAAAAAATTAAGGTTAAATTATATTCCTGGTACTTTATACTATTATTTTTAGATTTTATTTTGGTCCTCTAATTTTTTTCTTTCTTTTCATTTTAGTTATTTAAGTGACAGACAAGTACTATACACTTTGTCTCTATAAATTGTTTTTGTTCTAACAGCATTATAGACTTTATTTAAAAATTGAAACAAAATGTTTTTCTTTATTAAGAGACCTAAATATTTACCACTTGTATCACAAACTTAAGACACCAAAGTAAAATAAAATAAACTTAGAGACCTAAATAACTTAAAGATAAAATGTAAAGTTTAATTCGTCTAAAATTAAAAATGAAGTTTATACCAAAAAAATAATAAAAAAATAAAGTAGTAAAAGAGTGGTTTCCAAGAGCTTAATTCAGTTGGAATAGACGCATTATTATATGCAGGGCTTGGGGTTCGAGCCCCGGAAACCCCATACATTACTTGAACAAAAAAAGGAAAGTAACTAACCTGCGGTAAGCAACAGGGACAATACCAGCACGATACTCAGCAATCTTAAGAAACATAGGCATAGCAAGATCAAAATGAGGACGAGGAGGGTTACACCAACCACCATTATCACTTGGTTGAGCAAAATTAGGAGGACAAAAGTTAGTAGCAGTAATGAAAATTGAAGGACTTCCAGAATGACACCACTCTTTGTCATTTGCACACTTTATCTCAAAACAAGCACCACAGCTTAAACCATTGTTGAACAAAGCAGTGCTTAATGCTGCTGTGTTCACTCCGTAACCTTGACTGTACAAATTTCCGTACCCACATGCTCCTCCTAAAAACACCAACACAAAAAATTAACATAAACATAGTAACATTTCATGTTTTTTTAGGTTTAATTAGGTACATTGTAATTATTTGTATGTATTTTATCCACATGTTTGTATTTACGGTGAATTTGACATAATCTCGATGTATTAGGGTTTTAAGCTATACATGTAACCCTAACTATATGTCAAAGTGATTTTGTCAAACTCACCCTCAATCCAGAAAATATGAGGGCAAAAAGGGAAATGGGTAATATGTTACATACCCATGGTGCCAGAAGCATCAGATCCACCATAGAAAGTAGCATGAGCATCTTGCCATTGACCACCAGAGTAAACACCTGGAATTCTAGCTTCAACAATGTACATTGAAATGATAATTATGAAAGCAATGTAGAGCATTTTGGGCACCATAGCTATTTCTAGTATTTTTCTTTTTCTCAAGAATGAGAAAATTATAAGTAACAAAGAACCTACCCTAGAGATTGATTGGGAGGTGAGAGTTGATTGGGCAGTGAGAGTGTGGAAGAGTGGGAGTACTTATGGAGTTGGGAAGTGCTGGTTTACAACTTGCATTGTAGGGGTCATTTTTGGAATTTTTGGAATATTTTTCTTTTAGGTCATTATTAATGCTACCCTTGTCTAAATATATTAATATTACTCATTTATTTTCAAAAAATTAAATGAAACAAAAATGGTTGTTTTCATAGCTAGATACTCTCATCTTGAACACGTGTACACCACGTTCCAATAGTTTTCAGACGTGTACTCGATTGCGCGTGGGCTCTACTACTTTTCTTGGAGAGTGCAACTAACGTTATAAACACGCGCGTGCTGCGTCAAGCACCATTTTTCAGAAATGTTTTAACTTTTTTGCGTAATTAGCTTGGAGGTGGATGGACAAAAGTGCCCTTGCAATATACTGCACATTAAGATGAGGTTAGATGACATCAGAAAGCAAAACCTGGGGATATAAGTGGGAAAAGGTGAAGGCTCCTTCGTGTTGTGACTGTGTCTTAGAGCGTAGATTATTGATACAAGAACAAGAAAGTGGGACTTAAAAAAGGGACAAAAAAAATAAAGTTAAAGGGAGAAAATGGGAAGGGTGAAAAGTTAAAATGACCTAAGATTTAAAGGGGAACTGTTTAGGGCGTGATTAGCGGGTGTAATTGGGGGAAGTGGGTGGGGCCAAACATTTTATTGGTTACAAGTAATATCAATGATAGTTTTTTTTTTTTAGGGAAGTAATATCAACGACGGTTGTATGCTCAATTTTATGATAATTTTTTAGATGATTTTTCTTTTTATTGATAAAAAACAATAGAGAGTAAAATAGAAATAAAAAGAGCATGAAAGAGTTGTTTAAAAATTATCAACTGTCATACAAATATCATTTTCCTATCATATTATAACATACAGGTGAGTGACATATTGTTAATGAGGAGTATATTTGGTCATGCATTGAGAATGATCTCAAGGTGGTATTTATAGATTTCTTGAGCTTGTGTTTTTCTAACTTGGGTCCTTATAGATTTTTTGAGCTTGTGTTTTTCTAACTTGGGTCCTAAGTAACTTAAGCCCTAAGTCAAGAAGCGGACGTGCTAGATGCTTCTAGATGCTTTGACCAAATATTTAGCCTCAGGATATGGGAAATGCGGTTTCGGTGCTAAAGTGCAGGGGGCGCGCCCTAGAAAAGGGTCAATAAGCTTTTGTAGAGGGCTAACAAGCATTTAATAGAAAATTGATGGTCCAAATAGTGATGACATGTTAAAGAGAGATAATGAAATTGGTATCTCATCGTATCAAATGTCGTTGTAATCTTTAAATGTACTTACTAGACAATCGATAAGTTTTTCTAAACTCCAAAAGAATGACAAATGGCTAGGTAAGAAAGCAATGCTTTAAAAATAAATTGTGTGTTTGGATGAGGTAATTTGGAAATTTTAAAGAATTTAAAATTCTAGGCAATTTACCTCAAAGTATTTGAATTCCCTCATAACATTACATTTCCTCAACATTACATTACATTCCTCCATCCAAACAATGGAATTCACCTCAAAGTATTTGAATTCCCCCATTGCATTACATTCCCTCAAAACATTCCACCATCCAAACACACTCTAAGTGTTATATATTCTATGAAAACACTAAAAGTTTGCTTAAATTTTGACGACAACTTAAGTTAAAGGTCTACTATGTTCTTACGGTTTAGAATGTAATTTGATTGATGTTGATTTAACAAAATTAAAAGAAAACAAACACTCATTTATCTTGTTTTTACTAATCAAAACCAATTGGATCATTGTATTAGCTAGTCATATGGACAACAGGACAAGTAATATTACGAGTCTATATTTACAACAAGTATCGTTCGTTGTTAAAATATTAAACAATTTTCAAGTATTGATACCAAACAGGACACATTTCCAACTACAAGCAGCCAAATAATAAATCTCATCACCCAACAATGTTAAAATGGTACCCAGCTGGGGGGTAGTTTGGAGATTGGTAGAGAAGCAGGAAAAATCCAACAAAACGACACAAGAGGGATTGAGAATCCAACGTGTAGGGTGGGTGGGTCCTAAGGGAGGGATTGAAAAATCAAATCAAAACTCCATTGTTTAATTAGTCTCCCATAATTATCGGTCCTTGAACCACGTAAATTGAGTCACACTAGACATTCCATATTCTAACACGAACCTTTCCCTCTCTTTCAATATGAATATCTCAAAGCTCAAACCGTAAACATGCACAACATTAATGAAGCTTCATGGTTAAAGTCAAGACTCAACACAAGCTTGTTCACACTTTTGTTTTACTACAAAATTGTGATTTACGTGTGTTCCTTCCTTCTTTCTCATATTAGCATATACGTCTAACTTTAACACTTTACCTCTTAGGGGGTGTTATTCCTTGACTTTGATCTTGATCTATGAAGCACAAACGCTCTTCATATTAGACGTATTCCGGTGAATTATACAAACTTAGGTATAAACAACATAAATGATTTACAACAACATATAGCCATGAAGGGAGTTTTCTACAAGTCGCATTACTTGAAACGCATTGCAGAAGGAACTTAATTTGTTTTATAATTTAAAAATAAATAGAAGTGAATTCTCTTGTGTTTCATAATATGCGATTTTTATATGTTTTTATATGATATTCCCTAAGGTTAGGAATTCGGCTTTCACGCATTTGAGACATAGATGGCCGTAATGCAAATTTTTGTTTTGTAAATTAAAAAACTAAGTTTGAATCTAAATTGTTTGGTTAAGATGGAACAATAGACATGGCAATGAGGCGGGATGGGGATGAGTTTTACATTCCTCGTCCCCATACCCGATTTTAATATACTTACCTGTTACCTTACCCATACCCAACGGGGATGAGAAATTGAACTCCGTCCCCGACGGATTCGGGTATCCCCGCCTCATCCCCGTCCCCGCATTGAATTATTTTTTTAATAAAAAATAGAACTTTTTTTGTAATTCCTAGAGAAATATTGTAATGCATTATCCAACAATATACTCACTTTAACGTTTGTTAGACCGATTGATTTAGCTGCTCCTTTAAATATCAATGGTAGTTTTTATAACACGGCAATTATCAAACAAAATAAAATGGCATATCAACATCAAGTAATTTTCTACATTCGGGATGAGTTTGGGTATGGGTTCGGGGTGGGTACCTATATACCTGTTACCCGTCCCATACCCGTGTTTTGAAATTGGGAAATACCCAAACGCATACCCAAATCCAGTCAAAACGGGAAAACCCATCAAATCGGGTGGGTAACCACGGATATGGGTTTGGTTGTCATGCCTAGGAACAACCATCTATCATCTATGTTTGGAATACATGATCCCATGACAGTAGGGAGCCGAATCTATTTTAATACATGAATAATTTGTATGCAATTATGCATATCTCCTTTTATAAATATTTGTACAATTTAATAAAATTTCACCTTATGAGAGTTCAATTGGAAGTAAGTAAAATCATGCCAAATAATCTAGAAAAATCATTTCACTACTTGAAATATAAGTAAGTTGGGTTTGAAGAGCTGCATCAAAACCAAAAAGAGAGAGAAAAATTGCAAATTTGGGGCCAAAACATCAAAAGATGATTGACAACATGACTTTCCTGCTTGTCTTCAAGACATTGTCATTATTCATCATTTATGTATATCTTGGAGTAGGAGAACTTTCTCAATTTGTCAAAATATCACAGGTCACATGGAATGGAAAGGAGTGAGATTTTGGTTTCTCAGCCAAACGAGGAAATCCGAAGTAAAGCTAAGTTTAACTCCAAAACAAAAGCTCCAATTTGTCATGGGGTTGGCGGAAATCACGTTCCCAAACATATATACTATATTTCGTTTGCTTTTGTACAAAATATCAGTCAAGTATACATGAAGACTATCCTTAGATTTTAGAGCACATATGTCTGAGGGTAGCTAGCACAACGAAGTTAACATGTGGTAACTCTAACAAGAAAACAAGTGTGAAATTCGTATAAATTTGTTAACGGCGAAATTTGAAATTTGTCGAGGACTCAAGTCAACATTTTCATAACAATTTGGCAAATCGACAAATCATGAACTTATCGAAATATAAAGGGCTCGGCGAAAACCACAACTTCAATGAGGAAATGGTCAACTTAAACAAAATCAATAATATCGGGAACCACAATGAATTCTCCCTATAAATAAATAGTGGGAAACATGATCATTCAACACATGGTGTATTAACACATCAATTTGACGAAGACAAGTTTAACGATGGATTGATTTTAAGCGCAAGTTCGGCTAAAAATAGTTCAATAAGGTGATTGCCACGATCGTAGTCGGTCATTGAAGTGACAATTATTTAGTTTCTTTTATCTATAAATAATAGCTCTCATAAAAGAACTAAACTTAAAAATTGAAGTCTAATCCAATTTAACTTCTAAACAGTCTATTTTCTCATCAATCTTTTTCGAGTCATTTATTTCTGCTTTTAAAATCAAAGTCTTTTTACATAATTCAAACTCTTCTATTTCAATCGTCATCTCAATTCAAGTCATTTAATTTTTAAAGCGAATTAACGTTAATTATTTTAGTCAATTTCAACCATAAAACCCAAAATCAATTCGAAGACATTTCAAAGTAACCTTGTAGAAATGTGAGTCTGCCTATATAAACTTGTTATGTCATCCACAGTTTGCACCAGGGTAATAATTTTTTTAAATAAATAATTAGAATATAGGGAGGCATGTATCATCTATCAAGGCTCATTAAGAAGCTAGCCAAACACATAACCAGACTCCAGGAGTGACCAAATATGTCAATATTGCACAGTCTAGTCACATACTTAAAGAAGACAATAATTCATTGTTAAACCTAACTACGCTATAAGCTTATTTTATACGTGCTTTATTAATTATTATAACGGCATTACCGTTGATATAAAACTATTAGTATCGTTGAGTAATGACCCCTTTGTGGGGGTGAAACGGGGTCCTAGCTAACTTGTCACAATTTGCATTGGGTTCTCTCTTTTAATAAAGATTTAGGCCTCTTTATTGTTTGCTTGTAATAATACATCAAAACTAAATTTGGGAGACATCACGCATGCAATGGCTTAAATTCATTCAAATGTGTTAATGCAACAACCATAATAAGGTTAAATCATATTGAAAAATGATAATGACTAAAGGGTAACCAAAGGTGGGTGAATCAACAAATAAAAAGAGGGTGTGCTTAGCACTAGCGTTAGGTGACTTTGGTGGTGGGGTTGTCGCATCATCTCTCCCTGCTTTCTCCCTTCAAAGACACACCAATGCCATGTGCTTCCCACGCAGGTCGTGCATGCCAAAAGAAGATCTTGTACTTACTCTAAACATTATGTTACACGTGAGCCAATTAGGTCAGTACACGTAACCCTTCATTATGCGTGCGGTTGTAAAATATGATACATGCAGGACCAGATTGGATATGAAGCTTTCATTGTGCATCTAATCACCTTTCCTTCTCCTCCAATTACTGATTTGTCTACTGATTTGTCACCCCGAACACACAATCTTTTGAAGGTGAGAAAAAACACAAGACGAAGTTGAATTGTATTGGTTTTTTCAAAAAAAAAAAAAGTGTTTAAATTGAAACAATATAAATGCAACGGTTAAAAACAAACGCAGAGAGAACAATTTATAATAGTTTCTTTGCAAACCGACAGTAGTCTAGTCCATTTGCATTTTCAAGAGATTTTACTAAAATCACAAGATTACAAATGCTCAAACACGTAAGCAAGAGACTTCAAATGTTCAATCACACAAGAAAGAGACTTCATCTGCTCAATCACAACTGAAAGAGACTTCTACAATCTAACTTAATCAAATAAAGAATGTTTGGGTTTTTAGATTTGATATGCAATCAGAGGTGTAAACAGATACATATTAGTGTGGACTCTTAAAACTTAAGAATTTCTAAGATATAAAGTTTGTAAGAAATTTTAAGTGTTTATGCGCTAAGATTTTGACAGAGTAAGGGAACTTTCAAAATATGCAGTGTTGTTGATTTGTTTAAGTCTTCAGCTCCTTATATAGAGAGAAATCTGAGAGACGTTGCAGAGGTGCCAACACATTACTTGAGTCTTTGAGAAGCTTAATCATAGACGGTGAAATGTTTCTTGATATGGTTAATGTCTTTTGAAGGTCATTTGAAATTCCTTTGCTTCAAAAGGAATTATTCGTTTCATTCCAATTGTCCTTGATGTTCTTTGTTTGTTTATGCACATGATCAGAAGAGGACAAACTGTACTATCTGAGTATGATAGCAATCTTTATTCAAAAGATGAAAAAACTTGTCAGGGTCTGCTGATGTTGATGTGGCCTTCAGAGTTTGAGTCCTTCAAAGGCTCTACTTCTTCAGAGTCCAAGTCATCAGAGTTTGAGTCCTTCAGAGTCTTATATCCTTCAGAGTCTGGTCCAGAACTTCAGTTTCTCTCAAGTTTCAATTGTTCTTAAGTGTGCTCAGAATCTTGTTCTTTCAGAACTAAAAGTTGATTCAATACATTGAAATTTAATTTTATGGTCTTGCACACTTGAACACACATTAACATATCCAATTGTTCTTTTGTACTTTGTTATCATCAAAACTTAAGAAACATTGTACAAAACTCATTTTTGGTTCAACATCTTCCTATTGACATCTTTTTGGATCTCCAATGACCTTCCCATTGCTAACCAATTCCAATCACCACTCTATCAGCCACCTTTGATTTTCAATTTGACAACTACTAACTACCATAGCATTGCCAACCACAACTTTAACCACATTCAACCATCATTCTGACCAACATCCATCACCACTCGATCCATCTTTGATCACCAATCTGACCATCATAAACTATCACTCCGACCACAACATCGACCATCACCAACAACCACTGAGACTACCACCGATCACCCCTCCGTCCACCTCCGATCACTAGTTTGACTATCAACGACTACCACTCTAACAACAACTTGTTACAACCACCAACAACGACTTTGACCACTACTTGGACCAACGAAAACCACCATTCTTACCACTACCTGTCACCATCACTCTAACTACCATCAGTCACTACCATTGACTAGCATTATTAGACCACTGTTAATCACCACTTTCACCACCACCGATCATGTGTCTGCTAACAAACACGACTTTCAACCACTATTATTAACATTATTTTTAAATAAACACATTATATTGTGATATTTTAATTCCTTTCCAAACCTAATGTTGTGAATTTTTTAGATTAAGATATGTTTCTAATAATATTTATTTTTATGTTTGAAATTGATTTTGGTTTTTGGAAATTTCATAAATCAAAATTGAAACTAGTTTTGATTTTTGAAATTTTTAAAACTCGAAACGGAGATTGGTTAATCTGGCATTATTTTATGAGAAGAAAAATGTGAGAGTTAGTTTGAAGTAGAACGATGAATGAAAAGATTTAGTTAACATGACAGAGAAATCCTCACTTACGAATGTTGTTATTGTAAGAAAGAAGAGATTGCAAGAGAGAAAGCAAACACAAAGGGATCTGAGAGAGTAAAAGTAAGTGATCAATTGAGCAGTGTAGGGATGTGGTAGTGCTACTACGTTACAGTTATGCATTCATGTTACAGGGCTTGATATAACAGTAAGATATTGGACAACATTACATATCCTTATTTACTTTTGGTTTACTAGTTTTGATAATTAGGGCTGGTTTGTATGGTTAACTGTTGTTTGTTTCAATAGTAATGTTATTCTTTGGTTAATGATCTGTCCGGCAAGGATGGATGGTGGCAACGGTAACATCACGGTGCTTCGGTGCGGTGGTGATGCAATTTCACGGTGGGACGAAAGGTGTCTGCATGCATCTTAGCACTCCGACAATCAAGTCACTATGAGAAATGAGAGGAGTGTGTAAGAAAGTGTGGGAAAGTGAATCATACTTTGAGGGTGAAGCAAGGTCGCCCTTATACAGACGTGCGTGAGGGATAACCGTCTCTGTGTGATGGGGCACCTTATCCGGGTCCGTGGAGGGACACGTGTACGGTGCTAGATGCGCAGGGACGTGTTGCAGTGAAACAAGGCGCACTATGTTATTATCGTCCTTTAGACGATGCACTTTAAGTCGATGGACGTTTAATCCACATGTCATCATGGAATTAACCTTATGGCAACGCGTATAAAAAAAAAAACATACATGTATAGCAATTAATGAATATTTTAGAATGTTGTTTTAACTTTTAATAACCAATATATAATCTAAAAAAATTGAAAGATTTTAGGAATGATGAGATGAGAATTGAGAAATACAGTACCAGGTTGTTTTACAGTTACATGGACAAGGTAACCTTTGGAAATGAGAACTTAACAAGATAAGATGCTACAAACCCTCGAGCCTCGGTTACACACTTTCTTATTCTTATTAACACACTCACTTGTTTCCATTATCACTTCTTTTTCTCTCAAAAAACCTCATGGGAACAAACAAGTATCTGAAGTTTGAACCCACGCAAAACTTTTCACTCGTCTGTTTAACTTACCTAATAATATTTAGGAAAGTTCGACACACACATGTTCGCAAAGTTGTCAAACTCGAGTATTTTCCGTAAACTCGTTTTGTCTATGTGGAACGACTCATAAATTCAACTTGTACGAGTTTACCTAATATATTTTTTTTGGTAGATAGACGAAATGGCAAAGCCATTATAAACTCACACATACAAGTGGAGGTGCCGGAGTTCAAACCCCAATCATGGCGTCCGGCCTAACAATTTTGGCATTTTACCAGTTGATTTAGGACTTGCAAACAGTTTACCTAATATTAAAATTAATATATATGCACACGACATTATACCTATATACTATCATAAATGCATCGATAATTCAAAATTTCTACTTAATTATCAAACAAAAATATATCAAATCAACATAATAAAGTGTCTTACTCATAAGGTTGTTTCAAACTACATAAACTATCCCACCAAATCATAAAAATACAAGTTCCTAAAGTTGTTAAACCTTAAAACAAATCCAAAATCAAGAGATAAATAAATGAAATTGCAAAAGAAAAGGCAAATTTATATCAAGCATAATTGCCCTCGCAACAACATTAAACGTGTGAGTGTTTACATTTTAAAATCAATATACATTAAAAAACACATAAATAATTAAACAACATTTAAGCCATGACCCACACACTATATTTTTCTCTCCAAATTGGAAGGACGGTCATGGATCAATCACTAAAATAAACAAAATTTAAAAAATACCCTTTTTATCCTAAATTATTTTAAATAAAATTGCTCTTTTTAGAAATATACTTAATGTATAAAATGAAACAATAAAAATAAATATAAGATAAAATACAACTTTAATTTTATAAATTGAATATTTATTTCTCTTATATTGTAGACATATATTTTATTCTTAAATTAACATTTTTTTTTTAAAACTCTTAAATTAACTTTTGATAATAAGGAAGTTTGTGTTGGTAGGAACATAATAAATAACGTTTACACCATGCCACCTAGTATTTAGAGAGATCATTCACACTAAAACTCTCTTGGCCTACTCTTGGACTAATGGTGATGGAGAGATCATGGAAGGTTTGCAGAACTCTTGGAACCGGCTTTGGAAGAAGAAAACTGCAGCAAGAAATCATAGAGGTATACATGTAAATCTATTTGTCCAATTTGTGGATTTGAGCCTGAAACTCTGTGCATTGCTTGTAATCGTGCAAAAAATAATTTGGAATTTGAGATTCGGACCTGCGGATAGTGATGAAATCTTTTTTTTGGATTCAAGATAATGTTAGGAGTCGGGATACCTATAATTGTCCTTTGGTGTGCTAGGAATGAGAGAAAAAAAATTAAGATATATGATCCTTGCGAATAAAATCTCATATTTTACAAAAGATACAATTAAGAGTTTTAGGATTGCAAGATTATCCAATGAGTGGCATCAAACATGCATGATTGCTTAGAAACGACCTCAGAAAGGCACATATGTCCTTAATGTTGACGGGAGCTCTCTAACGAACCATGGGGTGTTCAGATTTGGCGGTCTAATTTGAGATGCATGGTTTGCGCATGTGGTGGGAAGAATTTTAGTTAAGGAAATATTAACCATACTACAGAATGAAGATCTTTGACAAATATAATAAACAAATAATTTCCTCAACTAAAAGTTGTTTTTTTTTTTGTTTTTTTTTTAAACAAGCATTACATACTATTGGACCGCTAGTATTTTCATAAAATAAGATGTATACTAGTTACCAGTTATTAAGAAGACAAATAAGAGAAAAGACAACAAAGACGTGAATGATTTTCTTTCAAAAATAAAAAAGACGTGAGTGATTTGGACAAGTGAGAAAAAATAAGTTACAATTTAATTTCCTGATAAAAATATCATTTAGAAATTTGTAAAATAACATAACTAAAGAATGATAGTGAATTGAACTTCTTTTCCTTGATCATATTCCATGCAAAATTAAAGAAAAGGAAAAGAAGATGAAGTGAATATAAAAACCAAGCAAAAGCCACGATATTGAGTTGGTAACCACCGTCAATGGAAGGTGGAAAGATAGTCATAAATATTGTTGGGCAAATAAGAATTAAAAAACACAGTAATTCAATGGCAAGCTCACTCTTTCACGGATTCGTGTGATTTGCACGATTTACCTCTCGTGCACATTAGCATTTTTCAAAAACTAATGGTAATAATATATCAAAAACAGTGATAAACTGGTAATGATATATTAATGATCGTAGACACAATAACTACGACATCAACCATAACTGCAAATGTACAACTAGGATATATGTCCGCAACAATAAGACTGAATCATATATACAAGTTTGTTGATTAGTGTAAAACATTAATCAGAGATATTAACGGCAAAGGCGATTACATAGCTCTTCAGCCTGCTCATTACCGCTTGGCAGAGGAAAAATGCCACTTCTGCCATTGGTCAAACATGTAATCTTAAGTTGGTTTCCGATTTGGGAGCTCTGCAACATTACAACAAAAAATTGTTGTTATAAAATACACCTAAAGCTTAATGGTTGAACTTTTCAAGCATTAACTCCGTCAACAGAAAATTGATATGGCAAATAAATTAACCACATATAGAGAATGCAAAATTCAGACTGGCTTTTCAATCCAAATTATTGATATAGCTTACAGCTTAAGGAAGCTCAGTTGCATCGATAAAACAAATACACAAGAAAGTAGCAAATCACTCACATTGCAAGAAACGGAAGTTAAATAGTAACACAAAGAGCAGTGATCATTCATGTCCACCCCTTTGAGAAACAAGACCAGCCCGCTTATCAATCTGTAAACAAGCCAACTTTCACATTTGAGACCCAAGTATAATAATGCAATGCACCCAACGACAACAAAAAAAGGTGTGAGAAGTTACCCGACACTAAGTAGCATGAAAGAGATGATCCAGAGATAAGGTATGTGCTTCAGGTGCACAGGAAGGGCAGAATGAGAATTTGTCTGACTATTAGCCCGTTTATATTGTGGACGAATCAGCAAGACCAATCCGAGAAGAAAGCCTGATAATAATCCTCCAATGTGACCAAAATTATCAGCATTGGGAACAATTCCACAAGCTAAAAAGCTTATAGTAATATACATCTCAAAAAACTGCAAAACAACAACAAAAATGAAACTAAAAAAATGTCTAATCTGTGGCATAAATATTATATGGACTATTTATTAGACAGGATCATTGAGCTTAACATATTCATTTATTTATTGACCTTATCATCATGTATTTTCCAATTTGTTAAGAGGTGTGATAGTTTGCCTCCTATTAAGCCCGCAATTGCACCAGAGGCACCGACAGAGAAACGTAATTGCAGGAATAAAGCAGACAGTAGGCTGCTTCCTAGACCAGATATCACATACAACAATCCAATTCGAACTGCAAAAGAACAAGCAATGTAGAAATTTTAATCTGAAACTGTGAAAGTAAAACTATTTTCGTTAGTGACTCAAGTTCTACAACTATGTTTTGAATGCTTCTGTTGAAGTATAAATTAGCTAGGAGTTTTCATATGCGAAATAAGCACATAGAACAAACCAAAGGCCAATAGCCATAATTGTACCAAATCCAAACTTCTTTTCAAGAGGAATCCCAATGAATAAAAGAGTCAGCATGGTAGGAAGCAAATGATTAACCCCTGCATGCAACCACGTCATAGAGAATAGGCGCCATGCCTCGTGTATGCGATCAACTTCTTTCAAATATAGACCACCCATATGTATTAACCTGAAGAATAAATAGATGCAAGTATGAATTCAGGACATACACATTTCTAACACATCCAATAACAACATATTTGGATTTACCGCGGTTGAGTTTTCCAACATTTGAAAACATTGCAGATCACAGACTGTCTAATCAAAATTGGACGACTCGCAAGTCACAACTCAATAGTATGATTTGCGTCAAAAGACATGTAAAACTTCCAATTTTGATTGAACAGCTCACAATCAGTGACTGCTTCAAATATAGAAAAACGCAACAAGACGATTGTGGTCTGATTCGGATTGTCTGCATTCAAGATAACACAAATCCATGCAGTCAATGAGTTTGCACTCTAAAATTGGTTTCTCACCCAACATTGTTTGTTCCTAAATTCCCAAATAAAAGAATCTAAAGAAAATGAAGAAAAGTACTACTCACGTTAATGTAGAAGGACCGTAGAGAGCGTTCTCTTCAAGTGGCTGAAAAGAGAATCTGCCTAGAAATGAAGCATAGCAAGAAGCGGGATGATCAGAACGCGCAGGACAATTGTTCTCATACATTGTGACCAAGAATATGATCATATTGGCCACAAAGAAGGTTGGAATCAGCCACGGAAACCAATGCTTCTCCGGAGGGGGAGTGTGAGCTGCTGCACGCTGAGGCATGTCGATTTGAGCTTTCTTTGAGAGTGTGTGTGTGTGTGTGTGTGTGATGCAATGAACCAAAAATAGAGTTGAGCAAAGATGAGTTATCACAAAGGAAAATAAGTGTGCATCAAGTTAGTTACGATCCAAAATTATAGGCACCAAGATAACTAATTCTTGAGAAAGAGCGTAAGAGTAAATAGAAAAGGATATACAGTAATGTTGTTGATTGTATGAGTTATCACCCCTCTGTGAAATTCTCTATATTTCTCATTCTTTCAGTTTCTTCTCTCTTACGTAAGTCATTTACAATGTAGTGTTCCTTTTGTGTTCTTCAATATGGAAGTTGACATTCCTTCTCATTGCAAATAAAGAATACATCTATTCTCTTAATTATGTTCTTAATTTCTGAGCACATTATTTTATCGGATTCTTTTGACTCATTTGTTTCAAAGATTAAATTTGCAATCTCGTGAATATTATTCTCTAAAACATTATTCCCATATTTATCCTAATTCTATTAAACTATTTGGTATGTGATTTAATTTTCTTGAAATATTTTTAAAATATATTTAATCTGAAATAAAAAATATAATCAGATATATTTTTGGTCTCTAAAAATATTCTAATTTTTCCATTAAAAAAAATCTAATTTTTCTTTAGTCCCTCTAAACTATTTCTTCGACTCTTAATCCCAAAAAACTTTTATCATCATTTTTTGTCATTGCTTTTAATTCAGGTCATGTGTACCATTCATATTTTTGAATGAATTTTTCCATGACTATTCACAATATTATAAGAATTTCTCCAAAAAATTTATTATTTTTAACAAAACATAAATTAAATATAATTTTTTAAGCGCCAAAAAGTATAAAAAAAATTCTTCTGTTTGTTTTATAAAACTTGGTATATGACCCAAGGATCGACTAATATGAGGGTTCAATCCAACTACCAAGTTGCATAGGCTCCATTCAAAGCCAGAGCAAAACTCTCTATGGACTAGCCCACCAAGGTCACAAGTCAGCACTACAAGGTCAACCCAACGTCACAAGCCAACACTGCAAGGTAAACCCAATAAACATAAAAATCCATATTTAATTTGTGTTTTGTTAAAAAAAAAATTGTGAGTGATTCTTATAATATTTTAAACATGACTGAAAAAAATCAAAATTTCAAATAATACATATGAGTTGATTTAAAAACAGATACAAAATAATGATGTAAAACTTTTGGAAGAATAGAAATAAATAAAAAAACTGTTAGGGAACTAAAATGAAAAGTTGAAATAATTATGGAAAAAAACATATCTACTCTAATTAAACTTTAGAAATCAAATTACCAACAAAATTATAAAACTACTCTTCTACTTTAAAATTTTGACAAATGTCATTTTTCTAACTTTTTTTTCTTATTTTTTTCTTTAACGTTTTTTTCTAATAAACAAAACTAATATTCATTTATTCTAAAAATTATCCCCAACCAAGTTGCTTGGGCTCCAGTGGCAAGGAGCTCCTTCCAAGGACGTACCCGGGGAATACCAGGTTCGATTCCCAGGGGGAACAACGCTTGGCCAGTACGCATGCCTCTACGTACGAGCCGGATTAGTCGTCCACCTTTGGCGGGTCGGAAACCGGTGCGAAAGCCAAAATAAAAAATAAAAATTATCCCCAAATCCCCAAATATATATACCTTTGACGGGTCGGAAACCGGTGCGAAAGCCAAATATACCTTTGGCGGGTCAGAAACCGGTGCGAAAGCCAAAATAAAAAATAAAAATTATCCCCAAATTTACTAGCACCAATTTGCTAACACCGATTAATTCCTTTTCACTGAAAATCAATCTCTTTCAACTAAAACAGATTTACATGTTTGTTTATAGCAATATGAACTTTCATAAATATAGTTATATTGAATTTTATGTACAATATAATTTTAGACCCAATGAATAAGTAACTTAACTAAACTAAAATAAAGTTTTAAATTGAGTTTATTGAGCCTAATAATTTTAGACTTAATCGAACCATACCCGAGGATATGATTGTTTTTGGTTGTTAGGTTTTTACAATCTTTTATACCTTTATCATAATTATTATAAAAATTTACTAGCACCAATTTGCTAACACCGATTAATTCCTTTTCACTGAAAATCAATCTCTTTCAACTAAAACAGATTTACATGTTTGTTTATAGCAATATGAACTTTCATAAATATAGTTATATTGAATTTTATGTACAATATAATTTTAGACCCAATGAATAAGTAACTTAGCTAAACTAAAATAAAGTTTTAAATTGAGTTTATTAGGCCTAATAATTTTAGACTTAATCGAACCATACTCGAGGATATGATTGTTTTTGGTTGTTAGGTTTTTACAATCTTTTATACCTTTATCATAATTATTATAAAAATCTGGATGTTGATGAAATTTCCTTTCATAGATTTGACGGAGAATTAACTGAGTTGTAGATCCAGGTCGAAGAAAAAGTCTGAACAAATGATTTTTTCACATGTTCGGGCACTAACATCAATTCTTCTGTTGAACCAGCAATCAAAGAAACAAACAAATCACCATCATAGATCAATTCGAAAACTGCAAGAATAGTGGCAAAATTCCACTGAAAAATGAATTCCGACAACGGTTGTAGATGCCTCAGCTAACAATTATGGCGGAGGAAGTAACTGTTAAAAGAGAGAAAAGTGTGAGAACGCTTCTCCGGCACTAGGCGAGTCTTTGACGATCAAAACAACCGCTAAAACCATCAAAAAGAGGATCTGAAGATCTAAATCTTCCTACGAAAATCACTAGTAAAGAGAACATAGACTTGTGAACATATAGAGGATGAGAACATCCACATAAACGATTTCTTAGGCTCACGTCGAATCTTAGTTTAGAAAGACAACGTCAAACACCGTAGGAACTAGGAAGGTAGTTCCAATGACGGTTCGGAGTTCCGACAAAAGTCAATAGAGGAGAGAGAAATGAGCTTTCATCATCAACCTTTTTTGTTTACAAACTTTCATCATCAAATTTTTTGTGTCTTTCTTCCTCGTGGAATAATAATATTATTCACACTCAAAATACTTATAATATCTAGTTATAATTTATTTTAAAAATTAGATAGAGGACAAAGATACGTCACTAAGGAAATACTAAAAATTTGTGTTTCTTTAAGGGCCATGTTAACTTGTGCCCATAAGTTAAAGAGCTTAAAATAGAAATTAAAAATAAATTTTACTCCCTCCAGTCCTATTTATAAGAGAAAATTAGGTCAACAAAAGTTAATGTATTTGGACTGAATTTTTAACTAGATACATCAACTTTTGTTGACCCAATTTTCTCTTATAAATAGGATCGGAGGGAGTATATTAAAAGTATAACTTTTGTAACTTTTAAGGCATTGAATGCACAAGTTCCAATAAAAACATTCTACATTTAGTTTCTTAACTTATGCCCCAAGAACACAAGTTAACATTTCCTTTTTTTTAACATCTTTTACATAAAATAAAGAATAATTGTAACACATGAACTATCATTTTTTTTTTTTATACTTCATTATTTTTCCATAAATGAGTCTCTAAAGAGTAACTTTGACTAGTATAATTATAATATATTCATTACAATTTATATTAAAAAAATCATTCGTGTGACAAATACGTGTTACTAAATTCATGTGAGCTTAGTTCAGTTAGTAAGGACAATGCATAATATATGCAAGGTTTGGGGTTCGAACCCCGGAAACCACCAAATGCAAGGTTTGGGGTTCGAACCCCGGAAACCACCAAACCCAAACCTTGCATTTGGTGGTTTCCGGGGTTCGAACCATAATTAACAAAGAATTGCTTAAAATAAGTTTTTTTAATATTTGCGTCACAAAAGAAGTCGTAAACAAATAATTCTTATACGTGACACATGTTTGTTTGTCATTGATGAATTAATTAAATTTAGTATTTTATTTAAATGTTTGATCTAAATAATAATAAGAAAACTTTTTTTTAAACAAAAAATAAGAATACTTATGATATACTTATTTGAGCTTATTATAAAAATCATACATAGGAAAGATGTCTACGACAAAAGAATTAGTTAAAATAAAATGAGCAAACAAATTCAATGAGAGTTTTGCTTATTCTAACAAATTGAAAATCCTCTAACACATAAACCCAAAATTCCAAAACGAAATGATCATTATTTCATCTACGATTGTAAGTAAGTTGAGAATGTGTTGATTTACCAACACCTTCAACATTTGCAAGAACAAAAGCACAAACGAAGGAAGTATAAGAGCAATGAAACGGAAGTGAAGAACACCTATAAGACGGTTTAGGCCTCTTTCTAGAAATAGAATAGAGTTTAAAGTGATTTACATCGAATATTTTTTTAAAAAGAAAATATAACGATTTTTTTTGAAAGAAGAAAATATAACTAATAAAAATATTAGAAATTATTTTTGTATTTGTATATTCTAAAATCGTAAAATTAATAACCAAATATTCAAAGTTGATTGTAGTTGACATTTGAAGTTATAAAGAAAGAATAATAATTTTTAAATGGTGGGTTGAAGGATTTTTCTATTGAAAATGGTGACTTAAAGTTAATTCCAATCATAAAAATATGTATTTATTTTAGGGGAAAAATAAATATGTATTTATATTAAAATGAATTTAAGTGTAATACATATTTAATTTTTAAGTGTAATTCAATCATCTCATATGAGATAAGAGTATAATTTTTTTTATAGTATTCATTTTCACACATCATTTATGACTCTTCCCTCAAAAAAAAATATCATTTATGACTCTAAGAGTCATATTTAAAGCACAGATAATGAGGGCGAATAAATCCTTTAACAAGATATATCAATGGTAAGTGGATGTAGTGGTTGGTGATTTACATGCATGATCCTAGGAGTCATGTTTAAGATATGAGAAATAAGGGTGAATAAATTGGGTATGATTATCTATTATTGAAAATCAATTTCTTTAGTTGTGTAATGACGTGTTAATTATGTTTTATCATTTCTTTAATATTCTCAATAATGAATAGTATTTTGTTTGGCTTCTTTTAACCACAAAATGTTTCAAAAACTAAACCGGGAAAATAGGAAAGGTTCACTTGGAAATTAACCCGGGAAAACAATAAAGGTTTACTTGGGCGCGCAATGAAAATTAATTGGATTGGGTCCCACTTGAAATGAAAAAAGTACACCTCAGAGCGTGTCCTTCCAACCAGCTCATCGATCCGTGTCATTGTTTAATCAAAGCAAGATCCCGACCGTCCATCACTGTTTCAATGCAAAGTGATTAACGGATTAAAAGACTACCACGTCATCGATCCGCAACGAACCTCACTAGCCAATAGAAACACGAGAACCTTTTCCTATATTAACTAACCACACCGCATCAATTTGAATTCATCCACACCTACCTTCTTTCTAGCAATTGTTTCATTTTCGATTCTCAATTCGAAACCCTAACTTTTTTTTTTCAAAGTTCCAAATCCCCAATTCGATTCAATCGCACCAAAGGGAGAGAAGAAGCCAGCCGAGAAGAAACCCGCAGAGGAGAAGAAGTCCACCGTTGCCGAGAAAGCTCCGGCGGAGAAGAAGCCGAAGGCCGGAAAGAAGCTTCCCAAGGAAGGTGGTTCCGCCGCCGGAGACAAGAAGAAGAAGAGAAACAAGAAGAGTGTAGAAACATACAAGATCTATATCTTCAAAGTTCTGAAACAAGTTCACCCAGACATTGGTATCTCAAGCAAAGCCATGGGTATCATGAACAGTTTCATCAATGACATCTTCGAGAAGCTCGCTCAAGAATCATCAAGACTTGCTCGTTACAACAAGAAGCCAACAATCACTTCCAGGGAAATTCAAACTGCTGTCAGACTTGTTCTTCCCGGTGAATTGGCAAAGCATGCTGTTTCTGAAGGAACAAAAGCTGTGACTAAGTTCACCAGTTCTTAGATCAAAGATAATTTCGTTGACTTTTGTTGAGATCTTGTTTGCTTAGTTGGACTGTTACTTTATCTGATCTTAGGAACTCTTAGATATTTTTAATTTTTTTGCTTTTGAATTATTAATGAAGTAATTGAACTGGTTGGTCCTTTTGTGTATCATAATGACAGTGATGGAATGAATGATAATTTGACTACAAAATGTTTGCATGTTTCAATTTGCTTAGTTTTTTGATTTGTTTACTTTGTGAGAAAGCTGATGCGCTAAAAGTAAAACCATCTTATCTCATTATGCCAAGAACTTTTAGCACTACATTTTATGCAGTTTGTTCCAATCTTTGGGAAAAATGGTTCTACAACAATGTTTCAGTTTAATGTTGCTATTGTATAAAATCTGCACTATGATATTATAGATTCTGCAAAAAATGGAATTAGTATAATGAAGAATTCTTTGATCTGGGTTTTACTATGTAATGATATATAATTGATCATATTTTGAGTCAGAAGAATGAATTTTAATTGACCTTTAATGCTTAACAATGGACTGGTTTCTAATTGGTACAGTTAGACTTTCCATAATTTCTATCTGTTTGTGTAACCTAGTATTTTTAGAATTAGAATCGTAAGTATAGGTCTATCTTTTAAGCACATGTATTGCATTCTTAACATTCACACACGAAAGTTCTAAGGTGTGAGCTAGAGAGAAAATCACATGATGTGATGATTCTGTATCTAGCTCAAGGATATATCATATATGAATACAATGTTCAAACTTAATTCTATATTGTGATTTGTGAAGAGAGAATGAAACATTTCAATACTACGTTTTGGCACAATTTTATCCCTTTCAAAGCATATGTTTTTGCCTGCACATAATCTTAAAAAAGAGATCAATCCAAAGCTAATTTAGATTGTGTTAGCTGTTGTGGTGAGGACTGAGGAAGAATCCGTTGATCGCCTATTTTTGAATGTCTGTTTTTTTTCTTCAAGAGTTTGGTACATAATGGCAAATTAGTTGGGAATTAGCATGGCATTTTCAAAAGAGGGCGGGAATCATTTAAGTTCTTTCTCAGGTCTAGTGCAGCCACTCCTCAGTCTCCTAACATGTCTCTGCTCATCGACAACCCACAAACCAAACAACGGCTCCAAGAACACATGATCATGTTACAAGGCTATCAAATTACAAGGATTCAAATTGCAGAAACAGTAATCTACTCCCATCAAAATGTATCCCACACAATATGTCCGCTGAAGCGAAGCATAAATGGTAAAATTGGTTGCTTCCAAGACTTTGCAGTGCTAGCTATATTCTTTAGACACAACTAACTCATACTCTGCAATGTAGCCACACACACCAGGCAAAAATTCAGCAACACAGCTTCTTTCTACAAACAATAGGCTCGTTGGCTAAGACAGCATCAAGACCACACTGTCTGAAGCCGCTACTGCTAATAGACGGTGATCATAGCACCCTAATCCCTGATGAACTTCACCTCCAAAACAAAGAATCACCAATGCAAGTATTTACACAAATATATCGAAATTAGACTCCCACCAACTCCTAAACTCTTTTATCCACCCCCAATAAATATTTTCAGTTTCATTTTTACCACAGCCACATACGCAAAATACAAAAGTATTCAAGTTGATCGCTCTTTTCCTTAGGTCCCTTCGTATAAATGTTGATCAATATTGCAATTATCTTGAACACACATTACTCTTGAGAAATCCTTTTGAGCATGTAAGAATTGCTCAATTTTGTTTACTTCTTTATGGAAATCGTATTTAGGGGACATAATGGCTCTAGAGATATAAACAAAACAATGATTGGTATTGTTCTAAGAAATGTCGTATGTATTTGTGTGTCTGTCTATAAACTGCAAAAGTGAAAATATAGCTCTTCAACCATTGGTCAAATGTCATGTTAAGTTGGTTTTCGATTTGGGATCCCTGCAGAATTACATCACAAAATGTTAGTGTCGAAACTAGGTTTAGCTGTTGAACTTTTCAAGCATTAACACATCAATATAAACTTGATTTGGCAAATAAATTAACCACGTGTAGAATAGAGTCCGGTTCTTTTACATGCAGACACTGAGTTAGTGTTTGGTAAACAAATAGAATGAAATACTTGTTGGAATTTTGTTTAATTAATTTATTTTAAAGTTAATTATTATTTTTACTATATATATATTAATTATTCTTTTGAATAAGTCATAGACGGTTTTCATTCCTATTTTAATGGTTCTATCCGTTCCATGCTTACTAAATAGCTTTTACTCTCTATTACTTTCATTATTTTCGGTTACTAGTGACCACCTTCATAGGAACTAGTTTTTCACATGTTTAGACATAATATATACGTGGGTGGGCATCTGTGTGAAGTAGAGAGAATATATATTTAGTTGCTTTGATCTCTACTTTAATTGACTATCTCTAACTGACAATTTTCCTATAATGAGGTCACGTTCTTTTTACTTTCAATACCAATAACACCAATTTTCTTTTATATGAAAACTCATGCACAACTTACAAAAATCCTCTTTTCTATGAGTCTAATACCATTGAGTTTATGGGTTACATTTCCTGTGTTTATCAAATTCAAGCTGTTCTGTCACCTCTGACATTCATGTCAGAGAAGAACATGTTGTATCCTGGGAGGATATGCGCTTATGAGGCGGATAAATCCTTAAGGACAGTGACCATGTCACGCCTCATGTTATATAATGGATTACTGTTTGGCAGGTTATCTCCTTCCATGGTTTTGTGTTTGTTTACTTCGATTATGTCGACTGCAAATCACCGCAATTTCAAGAAAGATAAGTTTTCTTAAATCTCTCTTGTTTATTATCTTTAATATTTAATTGATGTTTTTTTATTTATATGATGATTATTATTTATGGAGAAATTTCATTCCTAATTTTACAACAATCTTAAGGATTTATCGTATATGATGTGCCCTAATTTTCAGATCAATCCAGAGTCAATTTTGAAGTGTCGAGTTACTTATATGAGAGTAATGAAGGGATCATTCAAGTAGGAATTAAGATGAATTATTGGGATATTACACAAGTTATGGTTAAGAGAAAACATTACCGCTGCTTGGGAATCTGATAGCATGCTCAAGTGTGGCATTTTTGTATTAAGATTGTAGAATTGGCAGGTTTAATTTGGTGGCCAATGTTGAACTAGTGATTGAAAAGTAGGCTATCTTGGCTTAGTGTCATCAAGGGAATACATTTGTTTTGGGCATAAAATATTCATATTGTGAGAATCTGTTTTGTTGTGTGTATATATTACTTCATGGTTTGAGTGTTTTTTTTTTATTGTGAAATATTATTTAATTATATTATTGACAGCAAAATTTGAGAAATTTATGATGATACATATATGATATACATGAATGAAACGATTGCAATAGAGGTGGTATGTTGTCGCTTAAAATTAATTTAAGCAGACCTGAATATATTTTGTGGCACTCGTTAAACTCATGAGATATAAATATATTGAGATTCACCTTAAAATATTGGTGACATATTATGGATTATCCATTGTATTAAAATAATACAATGATGTTTGATTTACCTATGTGTGATTTATTTTCCTCAATGTGGAGGCGTTGTCACTTGAAAATCATTCAAGTAGACTTAAATAGAAATTCACCTATCTTTCTCAATGTGGGGGTGTTGTCATTTGGAAATTGTTCAAGTAGATCTGTATAATAAATCCAATCATATAGTTATATTTTCCAATGTGGGGGTTTGTCGCTTGGAATTTATCTAAGTAGACCTGATGAAGTATATCAAGGAAGTCAGTTTGACACTTATGAAATATTTAGAGTTGATGAACCATTGCATCAAAATAATGCAATGATGTTAATTGGAATTGAAATTCATTGAGAATAAATCTATAAGTAAATTTATCTTATTGATGAACATGTTGTCGTTTAGTAGCCAACGACTTGTATTAGTTTATTGTGTAATCCGAGTTTATTTTTATAAACTTGATGAAATATGAGGTTAATTGACTTAGAGACGTCTTAGTCAATATTTGTGAATTTAGCGGATCCGTATATAAAACCCCTTGGGAAGAAATTTAGGGAAATGAGACTTTGCCACTCGAATACGACAAGTAATGGGAACCCAACCTTTGTGATTGGAGATCCCATGAAGAAGGTTCAATGGGTAAAAACAAGTTACTTGTTAGTTCTGTTAGCACTAAAATAACGTTGTCTCTTTCCTATAGTGTATGATAATGGATGAGATGTGCTAAATAATATAAAATTGATGGGTAAGCTTTAAAAGCTTTTAATGATTATCATAAGCCCTTATGGGTGGTGTATGGTTGCAGCATACACTAGATGGAATCACCTATATGAGTGTCAAGTGGGGCCGCTTGCATGAGACCGTGGCGGGTCTCTAGAGCACTCATGAATACCAGGCACGCGCACGGCCTATTAGCGCACAACCGCGTAACAACAAGAATTGTGGGGGTGTAATGTGATTGTGAGACCTCTTGCATACAACAAGTGTCTTGGGTTCCATAGCTTGCTAAACCAATTCACTGTGTGTTAAGTCTCATTAGTCTAGGACGGGTTCAATAGCTTGCTACACCGTTCCGATGCATTACATCTATGATGTTTACCCAGGAAAACTCTTTTTAACCTTTTAGTTTAACTTTAAAATAAATTGTGGGGGATTGTTGGAATTTTGTTTAATTAATTTATTTTAAAGTTAATTATTATTTTTACTATATATATATTAATTATTCTTTTGAATAAGTCATAGACGGTTTTCATTCCTATTTTAATGGTTCTATCCGTTCCATGCTTACTAAATAGCTTTTACTCTCTATTACTTTCATTATTTTCGGTTACTAGTGACCACCTTCATAGGAACTAGTTTTTCACATGTTTAGACATAATATATACGTGGGTGGGCATCTGTGTGAAGTAGAGAGAATATATATTTAGTTGCTTTGATCTCTACTTTAATTGACTATCTCTAACTGACAATTTTCCTATAATGAGGTCACGTTCTTTTTACTTTCAATACCAATAACACCAATTTTCTTTTATATGAAAACTCATGCACAACTTACAAAAATCCTCTTTTCTATGAGTCTAATACCATTGAGTTTATGGGTTACATTTCCTGTGTTTATCAAATTCAAGCTGTTCTGTCACCTCTGACATTCATGTCAGAGAAGAACATGTTGTATCCTGGGAGGATATGCGCTTATGAGGCGGATAAATCCTTAAGGACAGTGACCATGTCACGCCTCATGTTATATAATGGATTACTGTTTGGCAGGTTATCTCCTTCCATGGTTTTGTGTTTGTTTACTTCGATTATGTCGACTGCAAATCACCGCAATTTCAAGAAAGATAAGTTTTCTTAAATCTCTCTTGTTTATTATCTTTAATATTTAATTGATGTTTTTTTATTTATATGATGATTATTATTTATGGAGAAATTTCATTCCTAATTTTACAACAATACTATCATGTTATATTCTGAAATTCAGTATTATGACTTCACTAAATTAGTTACTGAAGATTATATCAGTTGTAAATGCAATCTGTTGTTAATTTAGTTGTGAATTCTATTTTACAGTTAGTTAGAGTATTTGGCTATATATAATACTCTCTATGTACAAATTTGAAATCTTCACTTTCACTTTCTATTCAGTTGAAATGAGAAATCTGAGAGCATTTTACTCCTTTCCAACACTTTGAGACTAGTTACATCACACCCACCAGGACAACCAGGGGCGGATCTGGGATGAAATAATTAGTGTGGTGAATTATTTTAGCAAAATTAACTACGCTAAAAATAAAAAATATTGTTCATATTTTAGTGAAATTTAACTTTTTTTTTAATTATAACTTAAATAATATTATAAAAAGATAAAATATTTTAAATGAATGGTCAATTTGAAGTAAAAAAATCTCACTCAAAAGGGTATCCCTTTATATATAAAACACTCCCACATAAAAATTAGTGGGTGTGTTCTAGCAAATCCCTATATATATATATATATATATATATATATATATATATATATATATATATATATATATATTGATTACGTAAGTTACAAATAAAACACTATAGTCTAGTGGTTGATGAGTTATTCTTAAAGTTTATGCCGTGTCGATTCCGTCGTGTGTTTTTATTTTTATACATTTATGTTATATTAATTAATTCTTTAAAAGAAATATGACAAAAACAATAGGCAATACATGAATCCAAGACAAAAAAAAATATGACAAAAACAATAGGCAAGACTTGAACCCAAGAGACTTGAACCCAAGACAAGACAAATGAGACGACAAAAAAAAAAATGACAAAAACAATAGGCAAGACTTGAACCCAAGACAAGACAAATGAGACGAACCCAAGACAAGACAAATGAGACAAATGAGTTAGAAACACATAACTTTACCACTACACACACCAATGCATCATAAGTAATCATATTTCCAAATTGAACATATATGATATCAAATTTGGGCTGAAATATATAAAAAAAAAAATAAAAAAAAATTGGTGAGCTAGTGTGGCAATAGCCACAGCAAGCCTTGAAGGGATCCGCCCAACACATAATTCAATCAATTTCTCAACTCTAAAAGAAAAACTCAATCAAATTTTGATATGTTGAATGCTCCTATACTAGACACTTCTTTCTATATAGTTCGTTGATCTTGCTTTTGTACCAGATGATGTTCTATTTCTTTGTTTATGCTTCCAATTTATTTCCACACCGTGATTGGATGAATTCTTGATCAAAGTAGCTTGTATTTTCATTGCATATGCGATTCATTTGTTTTATTAAATGATGACTCATTGTAATTTGAGTAATGATATTTTGACATCCATTTGATGACAACTTTATTGACAACCTTGTTTTTCTCACTTCTTATTGGTCAAAAACAATGGAGAGAGAAAAAGTAAGAGAGAGGATAACAACATCATGTGAGTATGAGAGAGAAAGTTGTCCAAAAGTTGTCAAAAAGTGGTTGTCAAAATATCATTTCTCTTGTAATTTATACCCCAGTACGACTCAAGCATGAACATCGTTGATTTGATCAAACATATTTTTTTTTTCCTTACCATACCTACTCACTATAAGTTAGACCAAGTGCAATGGTGATGAATTAATGGTGGTGTTGAAAGCATGATTCAACACTTGGTCAAGGTGCAATGGAGTGTTGAAGTTGGGGGAAAAATGATGTGGAGGAAAGAGGAGTTGAATGAGTTCAACACTAGTTGAAGCCTGTACCGAGGGACACGTGGCGCGCTATTGTTGGCCAAAACTGGCGCGTGTGGCACACTCGCCGACAGGAGCGCGTCAGGTTGCATGACGCTGAGAGAGAAAATGCTTTGTGGATAAGTGGGTGACACGTGGCTGATTCTGATTGGCTGTCTAAATTTTTCTCATCTTAATAATTTGAACTCAATTATTTCATTGCAAATTAATTTTTTTTTAAATTTTTTTTTACCAAAATTCATGATTTTTTTTGTCTATAAATAGAGACTTGGTTCATTTGATTTGGACACAGAAAAAAAAAACAAGTTTTTAACTATCTTAATCTTATTATTATCTTTTCTATTAACTTTTTTAAAAGTTTTAAACTTCTTTTTAGTGAAATGGATCCCAATAATAATCATTTCAACGCCCAGAATTCTTCTAATTATCCAATAATAATCATTTAAACCATGTTTTTCACTATCTTAATCTTAGTTTATTGTATTGCATTCTAAGTTATGAAAATAAAAATAAATTATTTAAATAAATTTTGTTTGTCCAAAAATACTAAAAAAATAAATTGTTAAGTGTTTATTATTTTAATTTAATTATAATCGATAATTGTAATTTTATGTAATCAAAAAAACAAAAATATAAAATTAAATAAGAATATGAAATAAAAAGTGGTGGGGTAGAGTGTTGAATGAAAAAGAGTAGTGTTATTTGAACATCCATTTGTTTGACAACCAAATGGACAACCGCATTTTTACAAAGAAAAGTATGTATTGGCACAGAAACCAAAGTAATATACACCCTCCGGTCACTAATATAAGCAAAAATCCACTTTTTAGGTTCATTCAATTATTGATGTATGTAGTCTTTATTATAGACTACATACATCATTAATTGAATGAACTTAGAAAGTGGATTTTTGCTTATATTAGTGACCGGAGGGTGTAGAGAGAAAGTAAAAATATAATATGAGTATGAGAGAGAAAGTTGTCACAAAAGTTGTTATAAAATGGATGTTCAAATATCATTTCTCAATGAAAAAACCATTGGAGAGGGTAAAAGTTGAAGGGTAGTGATATTTGAACAACTATATGAGACAACTTTTGGTGACAACTTCTTTTATCTCTCTTTTCATTGGTTAAAAACAATGGAGAGAGAAAAAGGAAGAGAGAAAATAAGAAGATAATGAGAGTATGAGAGAGAAAGTTGTGAAAAAGTTGTCACAAAATGGTTGTACAAATATCATTTCTCAAAGTTGAATGAGTGTTGAATAAGAGAGAAAATGATGTGGAGTGTTGGGAAGAGAAAAAGTGGGTGTTGAGAGTGTGAACCATTGTAAATGGTCTTATAAGTCACTAAGTCAGTCTGTCTCTAAGTCAGTCTATCATCACTAATTATAGTATTTTTTTTTTAGAGGAGTAGTCATAGTTAATTGTTGGTTAGTTAATAATATCCTGAATAAATATCTAAATCGGCATGTCAGAATTCTCTCGCGACTTATTCGGACCATGACAAATAATACACAAATTAATCTATGACATTTTTATACGAAGACAAGTTAGTCAGTTATAATGAATCAAAATAAATAGAGGGACAAATTTATTCGATATATTAAAATTCAAGAGACTCATTTGAGTATTAATCTTTGTCAATAAATGAATTATACACCGAGCAAATTCTAAGAGACCACGTTGGCTTTTTATTTGAATATATTTTGTGCTTCTTTTACAATTGCTTATGTTACTATAATAGATACTTCCTCCGTTCCTATATGTAAACCCCCTCTGTTTTTTTCTTCACATTTCTTAAGAAAAGTTGTTTGAGTAATTGATCGTACCTGATCAGAAGGTGATTGTCGGTGCTTTGAATGCGGTGGTTGTGACGGTGGTAGAATACGACAGAATGCTTCTTGGAGCGGATAGGGGGTGTGGACCTGCAGGCACTCCGACACTCAAGTTAGTAGAGATAGAGAGTGAGGGTTTTAGAGGAAGAAAGAGTTCTACCTTGGGGACTGCATTGAGTCCCCTATTTATAGAGGTGGAGGGCTGCAGATCCGTTGAGGAGGCACACCTGGCTCTGGCGGTTACGAAATCGTGGGAAGTGTAACCGCCAGAGAGTTTATTGCGGGAACGTGCAGAATGTGCAAAGAGATGTTGGGGTTCGTTTGAACCGGTCTCGTTTGCTTCGTGCACCCCCTCGTGGAGAGAGGGTATGTTGCGAGCAATAATGCCAAACGTGGAGTTTGGGCTTTGAAAGATACTGGACCTAAGTTAATGGGCCAAAGATCCTTTTGGCCGGTCCAGAACAGTAATTAATGTGTCTATTTTATATGTTAATATTACCAAATTGTTCTTTGTTTGTATGTGTATGAAATTTGACTTTTCATATTTAAAGACAAGTTAGTAGTATTAATTAAAGGTATGTTTATGAAAAAAATAATAAACGCATCTAGTAATTTGAAAAGGGGTTTACATTTAGGGACAAATTTTTAATCAAATAGGTGCTTACATATAGGGACGAAGGGAGTAGTCAACAACTCAAATCCTATTTCTCAGCTTTTCTTATTTGCATGAATTTAATCTATATATTGACCAAATACATTAAGTGTTGAATGAATCTAAAAAATGCTTCTTTGTTTATAAATGTGACCAGAGAGTGTATTTCCTAAAGGGGAAATGTCCACCACTTGTGTTTGAACTTTCAAATCAATTCGCATCATACTCATACCAATATCCTGACCGTCTATCACTATATCCTTGCAACGGATAAAACAATTCCACGTCACCGATCCGCAAGGAGCCTAATTAGCCAATAGAAACACGAAAATACCGTCTTATATGTTAGTCAAGCTCATCGATCCGCGTCTTCGTTTACTCAAAGCAAGATCTTGACCGTCTATTGTCATATCCCTATGACTGTATTTAATGGATCAAAAGAATTCCACATCATCGATCCGCGGCAAACCTCATTAGCCAATAGTAACACGAAAACCCTTTCCTATATAAACCACATCGCAAGGCTCTGAATTCATTCATCAATTTCTCAATCCAAAATCACTCCTTCTTCGCGTTCAAATTTTCTTTTTCTCTCGAAATCTCAGTTCGAAATGGACGCAAGCACGAAGACAACAAAGAAGGGAGCCGGTGGAAGGAAAGGAGGAGGACCAAGGAAGAAGTCGGTGACAAGATCAATCAGAGCCGGTCTTCAGTTCCCAGTTGGAAGAATCGGTCGATACTTGAAGAAAGGTCGATACGCTCAGCGTGTTGGAACAGGTGCTCCAGTATACTTAGCAGCAGTTCTTGAATACCTTGCTGCTGAAGTTCTTGAGTTGGCTGGAAATGCAGCACGTGATAACAAGAAGAATAGAATTATTCCAAGGCATGTGTTGTTGGCTGTTAGGAATGATGAAGAGCTTGGTAAATTACTTGCTGGTGTCACAATTGCTCATGGTGGTGTTCTTCCTAATATTAACCCTATCCTTTTGCCTAAGAAGAATGAAAAAGCTGCTCCTGCTAACAAAGAGCCAAAGAAGGCTGGAAAGTCTCCAAAGAAGGCTTAGATCTGATCTGTTTTTCAATCTTTAGATGATTGTGTCCATATCTAAGACTAGGTTTATTTTATGTGATAGAAATCGGTTTTAATGCTTTGATATAATGTAACTCCATCTTATTGCAATTCTCTTTTTGAAGTTTTATCATCAATGAAAATTATTGAATTTCAATTTTATAAACTTGAATCTTACTGCATTTCAAGATCTTAATATTATGATAGTAATTTTGTATAGAACTTTACCTCAATTATTAACACTACAAATTAATCCCAAGCTTGCTGTAAATAGTTAATTCTGTTGAAAACACATTATAAACGTGGAGTGAAGTGGAGAGAAGATATGCGGGTATTGTGGGGAATAATTGTACTGTGTAACCTTCTGTTGAAAACAAATTTTCACAAATATTACAGAAAACTGGTGATAATTCTCTTTGTTGTAGAATCTCAAGAGGAAACTATGTTAGAGAAAATTTGTTATTGGATAAGGTTTTAGCAAAATCAAATGGTTATAGTTTGTGGAAAAATATGGTGAAATTTTGTTCTAATCTTAAGCAGCTTGGTACATTGGTTTATTTGAAATGGTGAATTAGTTCAAGCTTGGGAGCAATGATGGTTTGGTGTGGGATTAAAAGTGATTGATCTTCTTATTAATATCCCTATTGGTGAGCAAAAATCCCTATTGGTAAGCAAAATGTTAAAGTTGCAAAACTTGTCAACGACTATGAGCGCGGGTGTAGTGATTTGCGAGGGTAGTGATGTTTGTGCGTAGCCTGGTGCTGGTTGTGGAGATTTCTCAGTTGCTCAAGCTTATAAACAGTTATGTGGTGGTTTAATTGAACCTGTTTCCTGCTATTGGGCACGGGTGTGTTAAATTAATTCCCCAAAGGGAACAAGTTTGTGTCGTTGCTCAGACACAATAAACTCTTAACAAATAGCAGATTGCAGATCACGCATCTGTGAACTGCATACTGTCACCACTGTTTAGAAACTATCAAAATGACATTGAATGTTCTTCGAGATTGTCCTTTAGCAACGGTGGCCTAACGCAGTTGATAATGGATGTATATGGTGTTGAGTGCGGAGGAAGCCTTGGATTGGACTGGTTTTTGGTTAGACAACGACATGTCATACTTTGTGAAATTGGAGGAACAAAATGATGCATGATGAGGATATTGTGTCACCTAGTAATCCTTGGCGTGTTAATTGTTATGCAGTTAGGGCTAAAACTGCTTCTGAGCAGAACTCTACAGTGACTGTTTTGGAAAATATCAAGTGGCAGGCCCCTGAAAGTGGTTGGATCCGTTTTAACACGGATGGCACATATAAAGGAGGGACTAGGGAGTGTTGCTGGATGCGGAGGAGTATCGCGTGCGTAGAATGGCAAATGGATCTGTGTCTTTTGGAAGAGATTGGGGGTGTGTAGCGTGCATGTGGCGGAACTTTTGGGAGTTTTTGAAGGTTTGAATTTGGCTCGACCACATGGTTTCCATAAAATTGAGCTTCATGTTGTCTCCCAAGTTGTGGTTACTATGCTTTCAAAATACATGTAGCCACGGTCAAAATAACTTGTGATTAAAATTAAAACTATATGCAACTGGTACAAGTTTAAGATCACAAGAACTTTGAACGTGAAAATTGTGAATACGAACGAACCTCATGAGTTGTAGAAGCATGATCAGATGCAAGCTCAACAGTTTCAATAGCCACAATGAGAAATCCAAGCTAGCAAGAAAGAGAAAAAGTGAACTTCTAAGTGAAGTTGTTGAGAACTTAAGGTGTAAAAATTAACAAATAATGAAAGTTTCAAGCGAGGGGAATAATACGGTTGGCAACGACTCTAGAAGCAAATAAGGAAAGAACAACTTGTGTTGCAGTGAAGAAGCCGGCAGTTTTTAGCAGTTTAAGATCTTAATATTATGATAGGAATTTAGTAGAAGAGATTTATACTTTAAAGTTCATTTGCCAATGTGTACTAGTTTACATTTTTGAAAAAGCTGGAGACCTGTTTCTCCTAAGCTGAGTTTGATAAACCAGAAAATTGACTATGTATAGAACTTTACCACAATTATAAGACTGTAGTTTAATTCCAAGTTTTCTATAAATAGTTTAATAATACTGCTGCAGAATAATCTGCTATATCCTTTGTTATAACTTTTAATGCTACTAAAATAGTCCTGCAATTTTTGTTATAATTCAGCAGAAAATTTGTGTCCAAGTACTCTAGTGTTATGGAATACTCTCCAGTTCAGTGACCAAATCATTGCAGAGAATTATGGATGTTACTTTACTTGTAACATTCTGTTGAAAGATATGGTGAAATTATAACTAATGTTAGGAGCTTGGCACATTGGATTATTTGAAATGGTGAATTGGTTCAAGCTTAGAAGTATTGTTGGTTGGATTAGGGATTAAAAGTGATCTGATCAACCTTGATATTAATATCCCTATTGGCATGCAATATGTTAAGTTGAAGAGCTTGTCAATGAGCACGAGGAGTGGAGAATGAATAATTTGCAAGGGTAGCTCCCTGTTGAAATTCTGGACGGATTTAGAGTCATCCACTCATCCCATCGCCAAATATTGATTATGGTAGCGATGTTTGTGCGGAGGGTCTAGTGCGCGTGTTGGTGATTTCTCAGTTTCTCAAGCTTATAAAGAGTTATGTGGTGATTTAGTTGAACCAATTTTCAGCTATTGGATATGGGTGTTTAAAAATAATTCCCGAGAGAGAGTACGTTTGTGTGGTTGCTCAAACAAGATAGATGGTTAACTAATAGCAGATTGCAGGTCATGCATCTCAGAACTGCATACTGTCATCACTGAATAGATACTATCGAAATGACATTGCATGCTCTTCGCGATTGTTCCATAGCAATGGTTGTTTGCTTCAGACGGTTTCAGCGCAGATTTGCAGCAATGGTTGGAGATGAGTATGGATATGGGGTTGAGTGAGGGGGAGGCCTGAAATTGGACTGACTTTTGGGCGACGTCATGTCATACTTTGTGGAATTGGAGGAACAGAATGATGCATGATGAGGGTTTTGTGTCACCTAGTAATCCTTGGCTGGAAAATAACAGGCTTGTTAATTATCATCAATAATTAGCAATAAATTTACTTCCCATTGTTTGTCGTCTTTCAAAAGAAAAATGCCAGAGGTACACATTCATTTTAACTTGTACTATGTTACCAAAAAAATTAACTACTACTAGAACTGTACTAACTTGTAAGCCATTTAACTGATATATTTCCATACATCTGTTATCTATGTACTTTTATACAACTTAACTCCATGTTTTACTCGCGACATCTTCTCCACATAGTTATTCTTCCATTCCACACTCTGCTCTACCATTCAAAATTAATTTATTATTAGGTTTACTTAAATTCATCTATGATTTCCTATTTTAATTGAAATGAAATTTTAACATCCCTATCTTTTAAATCAGGATATTATTAATATAAGGCTTGGTGAAGAAGGAGATGATTACTAGATTAGTTGTGGAAATTGTGGCGTCGATATTGCATTTTAACAAACCAACACCAGGAGGTTGCCAAACTGCTACATGTGTCGTGTCTGCTGCTGAGTTGTGGTCTGATATGATGTACTCTCCTAGCACATTGCCAAGCGCTAAGGCCTAAGAGTAAAAAGGCGAGAATGCCCGTAAGAGTAAAAAATGACCTAAATCTTAGTTATGAGAAGTTGACTGGAAAAGAAAGGCAAATATACCATGGAAAATGAAAAAATCTTAAGAAAATTTGGTAATTCACTCCTAACTTTACTGCATAGTATACATTTTTTTTGTAAAATTTGTTACTTATATTTCAACTATGCAGCAACAAATGATTGTACACATATCCAGCATAAGTCATACTTCTACTCAATTGTTGACTGTAAGCAAGTTTTTCATTCATATCATATGTATGTGCATTATCATTTCTAAACTATCTTTTATAAAATATTATTTAACCTTCATAGCCATATGCAACAACCACTAAGCTACAATTTGATTTCTCTATATTCAAATTATAAATGACTAATGTGATATAATTTTGGTTATAAGAAAAGGATATAATGAAATAACTTCAAGGAATGGGAAGCTGTCTATAATACTGAACAAAAGACATAGCATTTATACATGTATGATAATTTTACTCTTTTAAATAAATAAATAACTTTTATCCTTCAAAAAATAAATTTTATTCAATAAAGTGGATTTTTTTTTTGGTCAAGAAGTGAATTTTAACTATACTATATACTGAAAAATATAAAAGTAAAGCCCCTAAAAAAAATGTACAATAAAGATTTGGGTTAAATATGTTTTTGGTCCCTACATTTTACCCTCTTTTAAAGAATAGTCCTTACATTTCAATAAATGTTTTTAAAATCCCTACATTTTAACTCCGTTAGTAAAAATAGTCCTTGCTGTTAAATTGTTAACGAGAAGCTGACGTGGCAGTGGGAGTGGGCCCCAATTTTTTATGATATAGCCAAAAATCAGATTTATTGAAATGATTAGTGTTAATTTGTAGTTAAATTAATTGATTAACAACAAAATACAATTAAAATAAGAATTTTTCAGCAGCTTCTGAAGAAAAACAACACAACAACAATTTCATTTTAGAATCAAGAACAAGAATACAAGAACAACAACAATAACACAACAAAGCAACAAGAACAACACAACAACAAATTCTTCATCTTCTTCATATATTTCTCTCATGTTCATCTTGATAATCAACACAAGAACAACAGCACAGCAGCAACAACACAACAACGATAACAACACATCAACAACAAACATTCATAAAGCAACATCATCTTCATAGGTTGTTCATAAACCAAATCTGGGTTAACCAGATTCAACATCATCTTCATATCATAAAAAAAAATTAGAAATAAAAAATTGGGTTAACCCATATTAATTATCATCATCATCGTTTTGTCTCCCTCACTTTCTTTCTCTCTTCTAGTACACTCGTTCCCTTCCTTCCTCCATGATTTCCCCCAAATATTCAGTACCAAATTGACAAAGCATGATATTCAAAATTTGATCTAGTAACAACAACCGTGATGCTCTTTATATGATTATGAAACAAAGATAAACATTGATAAATGTTTGATTGTGGTGGTGTAGGGTTAATGAATTTGTCTTTGTTATTGTTGTTAGAAAGAACAAAGAGAGAAGAGAGGGAGGAAGTGAATAGAAGGATTAGAGAGAAGAGAGAAGAAAATGGTGAAAGTAGAGGAGGGAGGAAGAGAAGGGAAGGGTTTAGAAGAGAGAAGAGTAAGAGTTTTTCGGAAAGAAGAGAGATCGCAAAAGAAGGAAGGAGGGGAAATTTGGATCCATGGGTCGGGTCTTATTTGACCCATTTTGATAGCCCAACCCATTAAAAAGTTATAAAAAAAAAATTTATTGCCACGTCACCATTCCGTTTGGGGATTAGGTAGAAATTGACGGCAGGGACTATTTGTACTAACAGAGTAAAAATGTGGGGATTTTAAAAACATTTATTGAAATGTAAGGACTATTCTTCAAAGGGGGACAAAATGTAGGGACTAAAAACATATTTAACCCTAAAGATTTTTGCGAAATTAAAATAACTGTTTTCTCAATAGTGGAATTTTGTTTGGCTTGTTTAAACATAAAAAACTCTTTCAAAACTAAACCGCGAAAACAAGAAAATAAAAGTGGGAGTAGATAGATCCCACACGCACTGGAAATTAGGGAAAAAAAAAGAATAGAAAACCGTTTCAACCAGCTCATCGATCCGTGTCATCGTTGTGTCAAAACACAATCCTGACCGTCCATCGCTATCTCCTTGTAACGGATAAAACAATTCCACGTCATCGATCCGCGGCAAACATCACTAGCCAATAGAAATGCGATAACTATCTTATATATTAGTCAAACCGCATCGTTCTTTCTTCATCAACATCTACCTTTCTTCTGCAATCGTTTAATTTTCCATTCCCAATTCAAAACCCTAAATTTCTTTCAAGTTCCCAATTCTCAAATGGCACCAAAGGGAGAGAAGAAGCCAGCGGAGAAGAAACCCGCAGAGGAGAAGAAGTCCACCGTTGCCGAGAAAGCACCGGCGGAGAAGAAGCCAAAGGCAGGGAAGAAGCTTCCCAAGGAAGGTGGTTCTGCTGCCGGAGACAAGAAGAAGAAGAGAAACAAGAAGAGTGTAGAAACATACAAGATCTACATCTTCAAGGTTCTGAAACAAGTTCACCCAGACATTGGTATCTCAAGCAAAGCCATGGGAATCATGAACAGTTTCATCAATGATATCTTCGAGAAACTCGCTCAAGAATCTTCAAGACTTGCTCGTTACAACAAGAAGCCAACAATCACTTCCAGGGAAATTCAGACTGCTGTCAGGCTTGTTCTTCCTGGTGAATTGGCCAAGCATGCTGTTTCTGAGGGTACCAAAGCTGTGACCAAGTTTACAAGTTCTTAGATTTGCAACACTTTTGGTTGGGATCAAATTTTAGGAAGCATTGGTAATTTTAATTAGCAGTTTTTTTTAGTTCTTGAAGATGTAATGAAGTAATGGAATCTGGTTAGTTCTTTTGTGTATGATAATTATGGAATTTAATGAAATTGGACTTAAAAAATGTTTCTATTGTTTCAATTTTGTTAATTTTGCACTTGTTTAATTTTTGAGTAAGCTTGACTCTCCATATTATACTAAACTGGAGTGTTCTTAAACTTGAGATTATTTGGTTGGGTTCTTGTTTGCTAGGTTCAGTTATTTTATCATACTTTGGTATCGTTAGATATTTTAATTGCTGGGTTATTATTTGAAAATGTAAGGAAGTATTATGGGACCTTATTGATTCTTATTGTGTAACGATATTGACCTTGAAAAAGTTTTTAATTTTTAGTTGAGTTGTGCATTGTTTGCTGTGTTATGTTACTGTATCTTGTACATTTAACACACATACACATGAAACTGATCAACATGTATTTATGCACTGAAATGCTGCAAAATTAGCGAGTTTGTAATTGTGTCGCATTTGGTAGATATGGTTTGAAAGGAATCAAATTATGCTCAAGCAAAAATCCCTTAATTCGGTTGAAAGGAATCAAATTATGCTGAAGAGTTTGTTGTTGTCTTTAATCAGAGCTTTGCAAAAACCCCTCAGATACATCGATTAATTAAACAACAATATTATAATAAGCCTTGGAAAATCCGGTTGATTTTGATTACATCTACTACTACTAGACATTGATTATTTTGAATATCTAAGTAAGAAATTTACACACATTTCAAGTTTATAAATTAAAATTCTTTAAAAAAAGTATATAATTAATAGTCAAAAAGAAAATTATAAGTTAAGACCAAAATTTTAATGTTTAATGTAAAAACAAAAGTTCAGTCAAAAAAAAAAAAACTCAATTCTCTCTATAAATAGATCACGTTTCTTAGTCATCACCATCACACTCACAAACTCAAACACATTCACAACAATGTTGTTCTTCTTACAAGACTCATCACTCTTCAACTACTCTCTCCTCACACTTTTCCTCATAGCACCACCAACTTTCATCTCTCTCACATTCCTCCAAGCCCCATATGGCAAACACCATCGACCAGGATGGGGTCCAAATCTCTCTCCACCTCTTGCATGGTTTCTCATGGAAAGTCCTACTCTTTGGTTCACCCTTTATCTTTTCCCACATGGTAACAACTCCTCAAATCCAAAATCAATAATCCTCATAACTCCCTTTCTTGTTCATTACTTCAACCGCACAGTAATATACCCTCTTCGTTTATTCTTCACAAAAACAACAAAAAACCCATCTGGGTTTCCTTTTAGTATAGCTGTTATAGCTTTTTTGTTCAATTTGTTGAATTCTTTTGTTCAAGCTAGATGGGTCTCTCACTACAAAGATTTTGATGATGGATGGTGTTTTTGGGTTGTGTTTTTTTGTGGGGTTGTTGTGTTTTTTGTTGGGATGATGATTAATGTTTGGTCTGATAAGGAATTGTTGAGGCTTAAAAGTGAAGGGAAAGGATATTTAATTCCTAAAGGAGGGTTGTTTGAGTTTGTGAGTTGTCCTAATTATTTTGGGGAGATTGTAGAGTGGTTTGGTTGGGCTTTGATGACATGGTCTTGGGCTGGATTGGGCTTTTTTGTTTATACTTTTGCTAATTTGGGGCCTAGGGCACGTGCTAATCATCAGTGGTATTTGGAGAAATTTGGAGAGGATTATCCCAAGAAAAGGAAAGCTGTTATTCCTTACTTGTATTGATTTTTGTTATGAATTGTTGTAATTAGGGTTTATTGTATTGTATATTGTTTTGTTTATGTGCTGAATGGTAAAAATTAATGAGAATGTGTTGCTGAATCATTCATGGAAACCTGGTTATATTGGATTGATGTGGTTCTAATTCTAAGGAATTGTGTTTAACTGTGAAGAAATCAAAGTTATTCTTAAAAGGCTTTTGATAATAATCTTTTAAGAGGGTTTTGTGAAGCATCAAAGTTAGAAAATGTAGCACTACTATTACTCCTACTACTACTAGACATTATAATATTGTAGTTTAATTAATCGATGTACTGTACTTATGAAGTGGGCAATCATAAATTTATCATACATCATAAACATAAATTTACATGTCATGAACAATACATGGCCTGTGAATGAGGAAGCATATAAGAGCCACACACCAGCAGCTCAACTGTACTGTACCATATTGGTGGTAAAGAAAAAAAGGAAATGCAGCAACAGGAAAAAAAAAAAAAAAAAATAGACTGCTACTCACGGAGCTCCAGATCTCCACCAAGACCAACCATCGTGTCTTTGCAACCTCAGCTGAACTTCCTCAGGGACAGTCTTGCGTCTACGTTGGTCCCCTCGAAACCGCTAATAAAGAGACCCTCGAAGCTCTCTATTGCCAAGTAACTAGCTATTTCCTAATTAACCATTTATTTAACTGATCTAAATTGATTTTAACAGTGATGGTTGTTATTTGCTACAGGCACGAGATGCTTATATTAAAGGCGAGCCTTTGATAATTGATGATATGTTTGATAGAGTTGGGGTATCCATCTATCTTTATGCTTGAATTGACTTATTTGAGTTTATCTACTGACATAAATATTTGTGAGACTTTTGGGAGACTGTATGGAAAAAACTTATGACATGTCTTTCAACTTATTTTCATAAGCTCTCTAAAGTAGTTTATGAAAGCAATAGCTTCTACATGATGAGCGCTTTTCCTACAAGCTGCGAAATAAGCTGTTTATGTAAGTAGGACCTTAATTAATTCATTAATCAGCATATATAATGTAGTTCTTAACTTTTTTTTGTTGTTGAGGGAAATGTAGTTCTTAACTTGTACTCCAATGTTAATGTATTTTTTGTTTCTCTCTATGGAAACAGTTAAAGCTAAGAATAAGATGGTTTGGTTCAAAGTCAGTTGTCAAGTATCCTCGATGTAGTATCAGGGGGCAATCAACATATGCTGATGCTGAGGTACTGTAATCATTAGAGTTCTATTTATTGATTCTTTATGCGGCTGAGAAAGTTAGGTTTCTGTGCAATATACTCCCTCCGTCCCTATATGTAAGCACCCTTTTATTAGAGGCAAAAGGTGCTTACATATAGGGACGGAGGGAGTATATACATGATCATTATGATTCTATTCAATGTCTGTATTTGCTATGCTACATATCTAGGAGATACTTGAAAGAGCTTGTTTAGGTTTGTCTTACAACATAGTATTACAATCGTTTTTAGTAGTGTTTGAACTTGAGTTCATTTGTACGAATAACTTATGACATGTTTATTAGCTGTTTTCAACTTATTTCAATACACTCCCTATAGTAGCATTGAATAAGCACTTAATTAAGCTCCTTAAAAGATTGTATTGAGTAATCACCCAATTAACTTGTTCAACCAAAATCATCCTTAGTAATATAACAACATATTTTAAATTATTGGGTACCCTTCCACAATGCTCATTTTTTCCGCCATCTTTTTTTCTCAGTTTCTTTACTTGAGTGATATGCTCTTAAGGCAGGAAGATCTATCTATGGCTCTTGCATTAGTCAGCACATGGACCATGTTCCTTGCATTTGGAAGTTTAGCGTGTATTGGGCCAATATCTTACATCGTTGGCATGGCTTATCAAAATGCCTTCAGTCCAGGCTTACCATATAGTAGCCAGCCATCTGCATTTGGGATTCGTCATCGGGGGTACCCAGTTGTGTCAGCTTCAGGTAAAAATCTCTCTGCTGTTATCACTCTTCACCATTTGACGCTTTAATTTTCAAATTTATTTCTACTGAAAACAACATTTCAATTGCCTTCAATTGGTTGGAGAGTTTTCTTTTTGTAGCCTCAAAAAAATAAGCAATCATTCCTCACATTGCCACTGCTTATGTATATGTATTTCACAGTTAAGGTGCTTCAAGGACTGTGGAGAAATGACTTAATGTCACTTAAAGGTGCATGTCCAAATTGTGGAGAAGAGGTTAGTTCACTTTGTAAGTGAACATTCATATAATTAATGTTTATATCTGTCGAGCTTGAGGGGCACACATGTAAAGTTTAACTACGCTTAACTCAAACATACTGGATTGGGTTGATTTTCTTTCAGGTATTTGCATTTGTGAGAATGGACAGGAATACTGACTCACCTCACAGAACAAATTGTCATGTGTGCGAATGCTTATTAGAATTTCGGACCAACGTTGAGGTAATTATGTGAAGTTTTTTTTTTTGTTTTTTTACAATTTTGCAAAAATATGGTTCATAAAACTAGACTGCTGTTTGGCAATACATGTAATGTTATGCCCTCCAAAAGATGATCCTGCAATTTGCCTAACACGTAGTGTTATCAATTTTCAGCATCAGTTTCAAGATTTGGTAGACAGTGGGTTTATGGGCATATTTATCTTGTTTCACCGAGAGGAAGATCCCAACACTAAAGGCAACTGTAAATTTCCTTCCCAGCTTTTGTGATTTACTTCAGCGATAGTCAATAGCAAGGATATGAATACCATCAATTTTTTTTCAACAGTTTTGCCTGAAACCAATTTGATATAGTTTAAGGAAGCAGTGGGACATGATGGGGTGGACAATTATTTCTTCGATTCGAATGCGAATTCATTTGGTACTGTGCAAGATTTTGGAGGTGAAATTTGATATGTAAATTTTTTTGACATTATTTTATTTGATAGCAGATCTTAAGTAGAATGTCCATGTTTATTAATTTTACAGGAATGTTGAATTATCATGACAATTGATATCTCATGTAACGCAGAAACACAATAGCCATGTACCCTTGTTGATCTTTTTTTTTTTGGTTACTACCCTTGTTGATCTATGTATTCTTTTTCTTGTACATGGTGCTATTGCCACAGGTGCAGATATCATTGTTGTAAAGATTTAAATTTTTATTTTAAAATTTCTCAAGAAGTGGATGATAAAAAGGCAAATTGAAATGTGTAGAAGTCTTGTTGCAAAAAACAAAGCGAATGATAAGCTTGATATTTTTTTAACATATTGGAAGGTCATTTCTATAGTCTTGTTGCAAAAAATTTGAAGTACCTCCTTTCATTTAATAGAATTTGTAGGACCAGTCGGTCTCTAAAATTGGTGACATAAGTTCATAGCATTCAGTCATTTTCCTGCAACAATGACTTATATAGACATATTATTTATGCAATTGCAGAGTCTAACTTGTAAAAACTCACTTTCCCACAAAATTTTGGAATGAGCTAATTTTAAGTTGCATATGTTGACGGTGTAAATTCACACATAAGGTACAATCAATAAAACCACACAAAATAAATATAGATATTTGTAAAAATATTTTAAGATTTTTTTTTTTTTTGAGCAAAGGTAAACTTACTGCATTTCATTCATAAACAGAGAGTACAAGCTAGTAGGAACATCATGAAAAACGTGGGGGCTAGGATTAGATAGAGTAGCTCTAGCAATGTTGTGAGCCACTCTATTTGCTTGCCTCCTAACAAACGACACTACATAGTCGGGGTTACTTAACAAGAGAGTCCTGCATTCAGAAACTAAATCACCAATTTCATTGAGGGGAGGATTGGTGTTTCCTAATAAATCAACTAGAAGTTTGCTATCTGTTTCAAAAGCAACATTGCAGAGGCCTTTGGAAATTGTCATTTTGAGAGCTTCCAAAAGACCTATAGCTTCAGCTTCCAGGACGGTGGTCGACAAGAGTTTGAAGTCAGACTTACCGAAGAGAAGGTTGCCTGAAGAGTCACGAAAGCATAAGCCGTAGCACATAACCGAGTTACCATTGAGGAGAGCTGCGTCGACATTGCATTTGATTGAGCCGTGAGGAGGCTTTTCCCAGGCAAGGAGTTGATCATCATGGTGCGTCGGGTGTTTGGCTTTTTGAACACAACTCCATTCATGAAGGACGTCCTGGGCGCGAGTGACAGTGAGAATGGGCGTAGTGTCACTATCATCCCAAAGTAGTAAGTTGCGACTCTTCCATAAACTCTAAAGGGTCATAGCTGCTAGTTGTTTTTGCTGATCGTGGAGTTTGCTAAATAAATCAAAAAGCATATGTTGGAAAGAATTTGCACTGTAGAGTAACTCTTGAATGATGTCGCCTATGCCAAGGAGGTTCCAGCAGGCCATTGCTTTATGACAAACAAAGAATATGTGCATGTGGGATTCAGCCAGGAGATCACATGATACACAAGATTCGGAACAAGGAACACCACGCTTGGAAAGATTGTCTCTTGTTGGAAGACAATGATGAGTTGCGCGCCAAAGAAAGGTCCGGACTCTTGGTGGAACACGAAGACGCCAAAGGAGTTGCCATTGTGTTGAGGTTGTTAACGACAAAGATTCACTAAGAAGGTCGATGCAAATGCGGTAAGCCGATTTAACGGAGTGATCCATCAACCGTAGCCTTCCAAATACACGTGTCTTCACTTAGTCTATTATAGAGTGGTGTAGATAAAATTGCAGCAGCATCACCGGGATTAAATAAGGAGTGGACAAGGTCGTGGTTCCAAGAGGATATGTCTGGTAGCATCAAATGGTTGACAGTTAAGTCCTCGTATGTTGGAGGAGGAGGAGTGGACGGTTTAAGGGACGGAAGGTCGCGCAACCAAGGCATGCTCCACACTTTAATTTTAGAACCATCTCCAATTTTCCATCTATAGCCCAAGGTAAGTAAATGTTGAGTACTCCAAAGACTTCTCCATGTGTAGCTTGGATTATGACCGAGAGGGGCATCCACGAAAGTCCTTCGCGGGAAATATTTAGCTTTGAGGATCCGAGTAAGTAGAGAAAACGAGTCTGAAAGGAGTTTCCAACTTTGCTTACCAAGCATGGATAAATTTAAAGCTTCCATGTTTCGAAAGCCGAATCGACCCAAACTTTTGTGGAGAGTTAACTTATCCCAACGCATCCAGTTAATTCCACGACTACCATTCTTTTTCGAACCCCAATAAAAGGAATTCATGATTTTTTCGATCTCATCACAAAGAGAGGTGGGAAGAAGAAAAGCACCCATACAGTAAGAAGGAATCGCTTGGGCAACTGATTTAATCAATACTTCCTTACCGGCTCGTGAAAGAGATCTAGCGCTCCACGCTTGACATTTTTTCCAAACACGATCCTTGAGAAAATAAAAAATTGCCTTCTTACTACGACCAACCATGGAAGGAAGGCCTAAGTATTTTCCGGAGCCGATAGTATTAGAAACACCTAGTATAGTGGAAATGCTTGTGATGACATCGGAATTCGTGTTTGCGCTGAAGGCTATAGCATATTTACCATAATTAATACCTTGCCCTGATGCTGATTCATAATAAGAGAGAATTTCCTTTAGGCTTTGTGTTTCCAAGATCATTGCGTTGCAGAAAAGGAAGCTATCGTCAGCGAATAAAAGATGACTAACTCGTGGAGCAGTACGACAAACACGAGAACCATGAAATTTACCACGAAGCTCATAGTTTTTGATGATGGAAGAGAGTCCCTCGGCACATAAAATGTAAAGATAAGGGGAAAGTGGGCATCCTTGGCGTAGGCCACGTTGAGGAGTAATGGGACCAATGCGGTCACCATTAAAAAGAACATGGTACTCAACAGAGGTAATACACATCATCATCCAATAAATCCATTTAGCATTAAACCCCATCTTGGTAAGAATAGCTTCAAGATAGGACCAACTTACACTGTCGAAGGCTTTAGAGATGTCTAGCTTCAAAGCTACTTCCCCAACTTTGCCTTTCCTTTTGCAACGCATATGATGGAGAGTTTCAAAGGCCGTTAATGTGTTGTCCGTGATGGAGCGAGAATGAACAAATGCTGCCTGTTCAGGAGAGATCCATTTGTTGATGAGAGGACGAAGGCGGTTAGCAAGGACCTTGAAGATGGCTTTGTAAAGCACATTGCACAAGGATATAGGGCGGAGGTCCTTCATTGTCTCAGGAGTATCGACCTTGGGAACTAGAACAATATTTGTGGCGTTAAGTTCCATGGGCAAAGAGCTGGACTCAAGCCAATATGAGGCTGAGGTGAATATGTCGCTATGAATTTCGTTCCAAAACTTTTGGAAAAAAGCCGGATTAAGTCCGTCAGGGCCGGGGGACTTATCTGGATGCATGCTAAAAATTGCTTCTTTGAATTCGGCTTCGGAGAAAGGCTGGGTGATTATAAAAATATTTTAAGAATTAACCTATAAAAGAAGTGTAATTGTGTGATTTTAATTGAATTCATAGTAAAAAAATTTTTTTACATCATCAGTTAATCACAATCGTTGTACGCATATAAAGTGTCAAACATGATCGATTGTGGTAAAATTACATCATAATTTTTTAATATCGGCGGTGTATAAAAAATTAAATGGTCCATGCAAATATCTAGTGTTTTGGTTTTAATCCCTATAAAAATATTTTTTTGGTTTTAATCCCTGCAAATATAGAATACTAGTATGGACACCCGTGCCAAGCACGGGCTAGAATTTCGTCATAGTTGAGGGAGACAATATTATGATGTATCTAGTGTCAGTTAAATTCAAACATGGGATAAAACAATGGAGGTTTATTAACTAATAAGAGGAAAAAAAAACTAATATTTAAGCATGAAATTTTTGGATGAAGATGCAGTATCATTCCCACTTGTGTGGTTGTTCCTTCTCAAATGTGTCGATCGACAGGTGCTGGCTCCTCCAGAAAGTCCAACGATGGTATGTTATTTATGTTTAACATTGCGGGGGAGAAGTTCTTGGTGGTGGAACACATATATTGTGTCAAGTGTTAGTAAAAATTTCACTTTGTATGAAATAGTTTATGTTAAGAAACATATAAGTGAGGTAACCCATATATCTAATGTTTTAAGACTTCAGGAGAAGATGTGGTGTCAATTTCAGTTGTGTAGTTAGTCTTAGCCCAATGTGATGATACAATCAATTGTAGACTCCTGCATAAGTCCTAATAATATGATGATTTATTTTGTTAGTTTCTGAGTGGCTTTGAATTCTTTTGGCTTGAATTTTAGTCGTCATTCACTTTCATGCCAGTTTTTTTTTATTCAACCTCTGTTATTTCTAATTCCTTCACTTTAGGTTTTTGGTGAGATATGACAATGGAAAAATATAGATGTGTTATGCTGAGTTTACAAAATACATGTTTATTAGACATTTTAAATTGATGTTTTTTAATGAGACTAATACTTTGGTAACATAATTACTCAGTAATCTCTAACACCTTTTACAAATCTATATAATTACATGCAACTCACTCTATTTTCTATACCATCACGGATAAAACACGCACTCCTTAGTTTTTTCACTTATATTTTCTCTCGTGTTCAAATTCCTTTTTCATCTTATTTCTTTTTCTAATTTACTTTATATCTTCTCATGAAAAAAACAAACAAAAAAATTCATATATGTAACCGCCACCAACCCACATTTTTACCATGTTATGCCTCTGACCTCAGTTGACTATCACACCAGATCAGATATACAGAGAGTCTTACATTTAAGGGAGAGATGTTAATGTACCATGTGTGAGTTAAAATTATAAATTGAATGAAATAGTATATATTGAACAACATATAAGTGGGAAGACTAATACATCTAATGTCTTAAGCTTTTAGGGTAAAGATATGGTGTCAATCTAACTTGTAGGATTTTTTTTTCGTAGTCAAATATGATGCTCAAACCCATTATAGGCTCCCTCAAAACTTTGAACATTATAATGAACTTTTTTTAGTTTTTAATTGCTTAATTTTTTATATTAAATATAAGTTTTTGGATGTTGTTCCCTTTCATGCAATTTTTTTATCCAACCTCTACATTTCAAGTACTTTCACTTGTTTGGTTTCTTTTAATCTCACTTGTTTGGTTTCTTTTGGATGTCATTTGTTTAATTTTGGCTTAATTACAGTTTTGGTTCTTCTATTTTCACTCACTCACGGAAATTGTCCTTCCATTTCAAAATTACACAGTCTTGGTGCCTCTTTCAGATTTTTGAACTTAAAAATGGTGATATGTCATATTTAAATTAAAATTTTAAAGGAGTTTTCATGTAATTACATGGGTATTGATCATACTACATCATCAGACTAAATGCAAGGTCATCTAAAATATGTCACATCATTGTTTTTTAGTCTAAAAATAGCAGAAAGGGACCAAAATACCACTAAAAAACAAAAATTAGTGAGGGATAACATGAAATCCCTCTCTAATTATGTTACTAAATTTTGTGACCAAGGAATTTATGAGGGATTTTATTTTTTCTATCACTAATTTTCCTCCCTAATTTTGCTTTTCCTAGCAGTGAAGCTGAGTGATTTTAAAATGAACGGACCAATTCATGAGTTGCTGAAAATATGGGACAAAATCTGCAATTAAGTCTTTAACTTTTCAATCTTAAAATTTAGTTTTTGAATGTCATTCTCTTTCTTGTGAATTTTTCATTCAACCTCAATTATTTCAAATTTATTTACTTTTGGCCTTTTGTGGCAAATGATAATGAAAAATTGCCAATGTGTTATGTTGGGTTGATAATTATATGCTTATTAGATATTTAAAAATATGTGGTGTTTTTTTAATTGAATCTAATTTTTTGGTAAAATAGTTGTCCAAAAAATCTCCAACTCCTTGAGTAAAATCATAGATTTATCATACAACTCACACTGTTTTCTATACCTTCACAAACAAAACACACAATGATTAATTTTTTTTCCCTTATCTTCTCTCATGTTCAAATCCTTTTTTCGTATCTTTTTTTTTTTACTTCTAATTTCTTTTCTCTCTTCTCATGTGAGAAAGTAACATAAACCTCCCTCAATGAAACCATCACCAACCAACCTTTTTAAACATATGGCGTCTTCATTTGATATTATTTGACTATGTCACGTAATTATGGACACAGAGAGTAGCAAACTTGAATAAGAGATGTTAATGTGTCAAGTGTGAGTTAGAATTCTATAGTGGATAGAAGAGTAGATTTTGAATAACATATAAGTGAGATGACTCATATACATACTACTGGCTTAAGGTTTTCTGTGAATATGTGATATCAATCTCACTTGTATGGTATCTCTTAGTCTAATATGGTGGTAAAACTCAGTGTAAGATCCCTTGGAAGTCTCAAAGTTATGATGAATTGTTTTGTTAGCTTTTAAATCTCATTTTTAAAAAAAAAATTATCCTAAATTTTGATTATTGAACGCCATTCGCTTCCATGCTATTTTTTTTATTCAACCTCCCTTATTTCAAATTCCTTCACTTTTGGTCTTTTGTAGAATCTAACAATGGAAAAATGCATATGTGTTCCACTGAGATGACAAAAACATACTTATTAAAAAAATTAAATTGATGTTGCGATTATTTAATTGAGGCTAATTTGTCGTAAAATAATTACCCGAAAACTCCTAATTCTTCAACAATCCCGCAAAATTACCAGCAACTCACATTGTTCCATACTCTCACGGTAAAAGCACGCATTCATTTTTTCCTTATCATTTCCCTCATGTTAAAATTCCTTTTTTATTTATTTCATTTTCTGGTTCATTTTCTCTATACTCATGAAATAAATGAATATAACCACCTCTTCTTGAAACCCCCCATCAACCAACCTTTTCTACCATGTTGTGTCTCAATATTACTTTATTTGGTTATGTCACCTGATTACAGATGTAGAAAGTCTCACATTTAGGAGAGAGAAGTTAATTTGTCGTATGCGAGTTAAAGTTTCATATTGGATGCAAGAGTAGGTGGTCAAAAAAAAAAAAATAAGTGAGATGACACAAATAACTAATGCCTTAAAATTTTGGATGAGGATGTGGTGTTAGTTTCACTTTTATGGGTGCTTTTACCCAAATGTGATTATCCAACTCAGTTTAGGCTCCCCCTGGAAGTCATAACATTACGATGAACTTTTTTGTTAGTTTTAGATGTCATTTGTTTAATTTTTTATCATGTTAAAATTTTAGTTTTCGAATGTCATTTGGTTTGACGCAATTTTTTTAGTCAACCTTTATTATTTTAAATTACTTCACTTTTGGTCTTTGGTGTGATCTGAAAATGGAAAAATGTAGATGTGTTATGCTGAGTTGGCAAAATACATGCTTATTAGACATTTCAGGTGAAGATGTGGTGTCAATCTCACTTGTGTGATTGCTCTTACCATAATATGATGTTCCGACCCAATGTAGGTTTCCTCCGTAGTCCCAACATTATGACGAACTAATTTACTGGTGTTTTAATTTCATTTGTTATTTTTTTTGTAGAGTTAATTAAGTAAATGGTCCCTATAAATATCCAGAATTTCATTTTTAGTCCATACAAAAATAAATCGCACTTTTTAGTTATTGTAAAAAAATTCGTCAGTAGTTTTAGTCTTTGTCAAGTTTTTTTATCAGCATTCTTAGTCCCTGTAAAATTTTCAGTCCGTGTTTTTGGTCCCTAAAAATGCCAAATAAAAATGTTACAACGATTAAAAAAATGCAATTTTTTTTTCAAGAAACTAAAAAAAAAACTTTATATTTATAGGAAACATTTACTTAATTAACCGTTTTTTTGGGTAAAACTTCATTTGTGGATGTCAATCGCTTTCATTCTATTCTTCTATTCAACCTCTATTTTTTCAAACTCCTTCACATATGGTCTATGATGGGGTGTGACAATGGAAAATGCACATGTGCTATGATGAGTTTACAAAATACATGTTTATTAGAAATTTTAAAATGATACAACGTTTTTTTAATTAAGTCTAATTTTTTGGTAATAATTACCCAAAAATTTTCAACTCCTTCAACAAAACCACATAATTACCGATAATTCAATATATTTTATGTACTCTCACGGGTAAAACACACAGTACATATTTTTCACCTTAATTTTTCTCTCATGTTAATTTTTTTTCTTTGATATTTGTTTTATTTTTCTTTCTAGTTTCCTTTCTCTATTCTAGTAGATGAAAGGAATATAAACCTTCCTTCATGAAATCACCATCATTCAACTTGTTTGAACATGTTGTGTCTAATTTTGACCTTATTTGACTACGTAACATAATTACGGACGTAGATAGATGCACAATTGATTAGGATATGTTAATGTGTCAAATGTGAGTTAACGTTATACATTGGATGGAAGAGTAGATTTTCAGCAACATATAAGTCAGATGACCAAAATGACTAATGTCTTAAGGTTTCATGTGAAGTTGTGGTGTCAATATCATTTGTATGGTTGCTATTGACCTAATACGATCATCTAACCCGGTAAAAAATCACCTTGAAATCCCAACATTATGGTAATTTATTTTGTTAGTTTTTGGTTGTCAATTGTTTATTTTTTATTATCTTAAAATTTAGTTATTGGATGTTATTCTCTTTCATGCTATATTTTTTTATTCAACCTCAACTACTTCAAATTCCCTCACTTTTATTCTTTGGTGAATTTGACAAAGGAAATAAGCATATGCGTGTTGTTGAATTGACAAAATAAATGCTTATTAGAAATTTTAAAATAATGTTGTGTTTTTTTAGTTAGTCTAATTTTTTGGTTAAATATTTACTCAAAAATCTCCAACTCCTTAATCAAACCAGTAAAATTATAGGCAATTCACTCTATTCCTTACACGCTCATAGAAAAGCACACACTCCTTATTTTCCTTATCATTTCTCTCATGTTCAAATTATTTTTTTATCTTCTCTCCTTTTCTAATTTATTTCATAACTTCTCATGAAAGAAAGGAACATAAACGACCTCCATTAAATCACCACCAACCCACCTTCTTTACCAGGATATGCCTTCATCTAATTTTATTTGGCTTTGTTACCAAATCACAGAAGGGAAGAGTCTCACACTTAGAGGGAAAGATGTTAATATGTCTTATATGAGTTAAACTTTCAGATTGGATGCAAGAGAATAGAGTGACAAACATATAAGTGAGATGATCCATAAATCCAATGCCTTTAGGATTTGAATGAAGATGTGATGTTAATCTTGCTTGAGTAGTTTCTCTTAGTCTAATGTGATTATGCAACTCAGTTTACGCTCCCGCGAAAGTCGTTACATTATGATGAACTGTTTTCTTCGTTTTTGGATTTCATTTGCTTAATCCTTTGTTTCCCATGAAAGAAAGGGAAAAAAACCATTTGCATGAAACCGCCACCAACCTACCTTTTTTAGCATGTCGTGCATCCGTCTAACATTATATTGTTATTTCTCTATATCAGGGTCGTAAAGAGTCTCACAGTTAAGGGAGATATGTTAATATATCAAATGTGAGTTAAAGTTCCACATTGGATGCAAAAGTAGATGTTAAACAACATATATGCCAGATGACCAATATACCTGATGACTTAGGGTGTGTTTGTTTCAAGGTTTGTAATATGATTCCCGGGAATGTGACATTGGAAATGCAACATTCGCATGTTTGTTTCAAGTTTTGAAAATTTGTTCCCTGGAATGTTATTTGCACATAACGTTCTCATGAGAATAGAACTCAGCTTGCCATAACTTCCCACTACCACTCACATTTATTTTCATTTTTTATCTTTTTAACTAAATAATTTCTAAAACACTTCTATGAAATCTAAATTTTTAACAAACACATGAGTTGGAATGCTATTCCTAGAAATATCATTCCTAGGAATATCATTTCAAGGAATGTAATTTCTTACCTTGAAACAAACACGCTTAGATTTTCGTTCATTATGTGGTGTCATTTTTTTAACTCCTTAAAAAAACCATAAAATTACCAACAACTTTCAGACAATATGTTTGACCAAGAAATCCCAATTAGCATGAATGATTAAACCAACACATTCATTCAGTAAAAAAAATCAAGATTAGAGATGGTTTAAGTATAAGGGATATTTCATTTTTCATGATTAATTTGAAACAAAAATTCATTTTCAAGTTCACGGCAATTTTCCAACTTAAGGGTTTAACCTAGCAGTAGAAGGACAAACTTTGAATTTCAAGATTCAGAGTTTCGAGCTCTGTTAGTATCCTTGGAGATAGGTAAATATATTTTTGAGTGCTCTTTTATCTCTAAGACTATCCACAATGGTGGGTACTTCATCTATTTAGCACCATACTAAATAAGCACCAAATTATGGAGCAAATAAATATGATGCTTGTAGAGAAGGGTGGCTATGGAAGCACCCCCTCTCTCTCTCTCTCTCTCTCTCTCTCTCTCTCTCTCTCTCTCTCTCTCTCTCTCTCTTCACTTTTTTGAGGCCCTACCTAAATAAATTGTATAAAAAAATTGTTGAAATTTAACGATTTAGAGTTATTGGTGTGACTAATTTGGTCATTTTTTTGTGAGGTGCTCGATTGGCGAGATTGAGTGCTTATTCGGTTTTAATATTTAAAAATTGTAAAATTGATGATGTGTATATATATATGACCCACTTAAGCACCTAAAATAGGTGCTCCATGTGGATGGTCTAAGGTCTTTCCTACATTGGACAAAATGAACACTCTCTCACCATAAATGTTGTACCCCAAGAATCATTATGGTGCAATGATCATTAGTGATATCTCGTTACATTTTTCTTTTTTAAAATTAGACGTAAATGTATTAAATAGTTTTTTTTTGTATTAAAACACATTTACGTGCATTTGTTATTAAAAGACATGACATAATTTAAAAAAAATTAAGATAAACATTGTCGAAAATTCGTAAAATTGAATTTGAAAAATCACTGAATTATAGCTAAAATTTAATTTTTGATATCATTCAATTCTCCTTTTATATTGTGTTTGTTATTGTTATTTCTTTAAAAAAAGTTCATTTAGAATACGCCGAACAAACTTTAATTTTTCATAAAAAGATTGAGGCTTTTCAACGACTACTATCGGAATCTACAATTTACAATTTAAACAAAATTGTGTTTTTTTTTATTATAAAATATTTAGGTGAGTTAGACTCTGGAGAACACATCAAGGTCAGGACATGTCTCATGACTCAATGAACACTTACAAAGTTACCTAGAGATCCCCTGTCAAAGAGATTATTACGCTAGTAGCGGGGATTGAATCCACACCCATAAGATTGAGTCAACTCATTATTAGTTGAGTCAACCTTGATTAGGAATGCTATTATTAGTACTAATAGAAAAAATAGTGAATCAAAAGATGTTACCATATAATGATATCATTTAAATAACATTTTTTTTTATCTGATCCAATAAATGAGACATTTAATAGAATCATTTTAATTTACATGACCACATTAATGACTCTTAATTTATTTTATCATGATTATACTTAATAAAATGAAAAAATTCACAAAAAAAGAAAATATTAAATATGTCAAATTATTCAAATTAAAGTATTTGAAATTTAGAGATTTGTTTTTTTGAAAATTTAATGATAATTTTTTCAAATACATGAAATATTCCCAAAAAACAAAAAATATTTTTGTTTTTTGTTTATTTAAAAAAACTTAAAATATTCAATAGTTTTTTTCTAAGTAATCTCAATTATTTGAATTTCGATAGCACATCATTCTTTCTTTGCGATATAATTTAAATTTTTTATTTTGTTTAATTAATGGCTACAATTAAGGATATTATTTAAAGAACATTTTAATTTTTTGGTTGACCTCTTTAAAAAAAATGTCTGGCCTATTAAACGACACAATTTAATATTTATAGGATCAACCCAATTAAAATGACGCATAAAATATAATTATTATAAATTATAAAAATATAATATTTCAAAACTATTGACAAATTTTTTTGTTTGTAAATTAAATAGTACCTCAAAAGAAATGAATGTAAAACATTAATAAAAAAAAGTTAAAAGATTCAAATAATTCAGTTTTTTTATACGGATAGAAAAATTGAACTTTTTGAATTTTAAATATCTTTCATTTATTTGATATAATATACTTCAATATTTGTTTGTTTCCATCTTTTTTTGGTTTAGTTATTTCCTTTAATTAAGGGTTATAATTAACGCTATTATTTAATTTGTTTTCTTTTTTCCTTCTCATCCATCAAATGAGGTATTTTCATTCTTAATAATTAAATGGGACATTTTAACCTTTAAGAAATCATTCTAATTTAAATTAAATGACATATTAATTACTCTTAAATTGTTTTATCATTATTATCCTTAATAAAAGGAAAAAAAGAATATTTGTGAACTATATAAAATTATTAAGTATACAAATATATGAAACTTCCGTGTTAATATAATTCATTTTGACTTGTTAATAATACCAAATACGTGAAACTTAGAAAGAAAAAAAAGAAAACAAAAAGAAAAAAGACACGACATTGAGACAAAAGATTGAAAAGAATACAATTTTTTTATTGAAATTGTGCGTGGAATTGCTTGCAAATGGAGGTTATTTATAATACAGTGTAGATAGCAAAATTAACAATATTTTTAATAGTCCCTGAAAAAAATTATTTAATAGTAACTATCTAATTGACAAATCAAAGGAGAAAAAAAGTCATATATTGATTGTCAAATAAATGAGATGAAATGACACTTAAAGGATCATGTCCTATATTGTCAAAAAAATAAAAAATAAACCATGATTATTGATCAATGGTTGATTGAAGGTTTTGATACATTCTATTGAAGAAACTATGTTAAGTGAAAATCCGTGCAAATGGAGGTTATTTATAATACAGTGTAGATAGCAAAATTTACAATATTTTTAATAGTCCCTGAAAAAAAATTATTTAATAGTAACTATCTAATTGACAAATCAAAGGAGAAAAAAAGTCATATATTGATTGTCAAATAAATGAGATGAAATGACAATTAAAGGATCATGTCCTATATTGTCAAAAAAATAAAAAAATAAATCATGATTATTGATCAATGGTTGATTGAAGCTTTTGATACATTCTATTGAAGAAACTATGTTAAGTGAAAATCCGTCATAGTAAAACATGATGAAGTTTAGATGTCTTCTTATAAGAAAAGATTTGTCCAAATTAGATGATGTGAACCAATTGTATGCAACCTTTAGGATGATGTTTAACATATCTGGACATGTCTGGAGATGTGTTTAAAAGCATCAATTATGATTCATCAAATAAGAGTTCATGTGTAATATATCATTTGTGTAAGACAAAAGTTCATAAAATAATTATAGATAAAGACTAAATCAATTTATTGAGATTAGTTTTTCGACATATCAATTCATTAAAAATATTCAATCAACCTAAGGTATCTAAACTCTAACATCTTGATTCTATATCAAATACAAAACATTGTCTTGACTAAAAATTATATTGTTGATGTTGAACGTCTTGAAGTCGTAGAATGTAGACACATGCTCTCCAATGGGACCCTGAGAAAGTAGCATCAACAATTAACAATTAGATACAAATAAAAAAGAAAATCAACCCTATAATCTACAACCAAATGGTTAAACTTCTATGCTTTTAAAACACATAAAATACTTGTTATTACAAAATAAAAATTATGGGGAAAGAGACACATGAAAATAATGAAAAACAAATTGTCAATATATAGGGAAAAAATCAAGGCATGATCAATTTTGATTGGTTGATGAAAACTAAATTAGTCATGGTTCATCTTGATTGGCTAATAAAAAAATGAATGAGTCATAATTCAATTTGATTGGATGATAACAAAGCATTAAATGAGATGAAGAATGTGAAGATGCCACATGTACTCTTCAAAAAAAATTAAGGCAAATGTATATAACTAGCATGGACACCCGTGCCAAGCACGGGCTAGAATTTCGTCAAACTTAAGGGAGATAATATTGTGATGTAGCAAAAGTTGGTTAAAGTTCAACATTAGATGAAAGAGTGCAGGTTGAACATCAACAGAGTGAAAAACTCATACTTAAGCCTTAAATTTTTTGATGAAATTGTAGTCTCATTTTCGCTGTGTGGTTGCCCTTTCTCCGATGTGTCGATCCACATTAGCGTTGACTCATCCAGAAAGTCCAATTGTGGTATGATATCCTGGTTCAACGTTGTAGGGGAACGGGAGTGTTCAAGGTGGTGGATCACGAACACGGAGAGTCTGACACTTAATGGAGAGATGTTAATGTGTTAAGTGTAAGTTAAAATTTCACATTGTATGAAAGAGTAGATGTGAGCAACATATAAATTAATATGATCGATGTCGTAATGCCTTGAGACTTTGGATGAAGGTGTGATTTTAATCTCACTCGTGTGATTGCTCTTAGCCTAATGTGATCATACAACTCAATTTAGACTCTCACAAAAGTTCCATCGTTGTGATAATTTTATTTGTTAGTTTTTTAATATCGTTTTGTTTAATTTTTTATCTTAAATTTTAGTTTTCAAATGTCAAAAAATTATTCAACCTTTGTTATATCCGATTCATTCACTTTTGATCTTTGGTAAGATCTTACAATAGTAAAATGTAGATGTGTTCTGGTGAGATAAAAAATACATACATGTTCATTATACATCAATTCTTATCTCCTTCATTAAATGTATAGAATTACCGGTAACTCGTTATATACTTTATACTCTTAGAGAAAAACAATCACTCCTTACTTGTTTCCCTTTTCATTTCTCTCATGTTCAAATTCCTTTTTCGTCTTCTTTCTTTTTCTAATATACTTTCTCCTTTCTCAAGAAAAAAAAGGAACATAGACATTTCTCTATAAAACCACAACCAACCCACATTTTTTAACATGTTATGCCTCTGATCTTATTTGGCTCTCTCACCAGATCAGAAATACGGATTGTCTCACACATAATAGAGATATGTTGATGTGTCATGTGTAAGTTAAACTTCTACATTGGAAGCAAAAGCATATATTGAGAAACATGAATGTGTGATGACCAATATACATAATGTCTTTCAGGTTTTTGGTGAAGATGTGGTGTCAATCTTATTTTTGGGGTTTCTCTTGGTCAAATGTGATGATCAATCCATTATAAGCTCACTCAAAACTCCAAACACTATGATGCACTATTTTTTTAGTTTTGAGGGATGCTAGCAACACTCTCTTTTAAGCACTCTCTCTACCACTCACTCTTTTATTGGGTGAAATCAATATAGGACCTACACTTTGAAAATGGAACCCACATAAAGTGGTGGGACACACATTGATTTCATCCAATAAAAGAGTGAGTGCTAAAGAGAGCACTCAAAAGAGAGTGTTGCTAGCATTCCTCTTTAGTTTTTGGTTGTCATTAGTTTAATTTTATTATATTAAATATAAGTTTTTAGATGTTCACTTTCATGAAAGAAAAAAAATTATCCAATCTCTACTATTTTAAATACCTCCACTTTTGGTCTTTGGTGGAATCTGGTAATAGAAAAATGTAGACGTGTTATGTCAAGTTAACAAATTACATGCGTGAAATAATTACTCATAAATCTTCAACTCCTTCAACTATCCCATGAAATTATCAGTAACTCGCTCTATTCCTAACACTTCAATGGACAAAACACACACTACTTTTTTCCCTTATCATTTCTATTATCTTTAAATTTCTTTTTTATATTCTTTCTTTTTTTAATTTTCTTTCTCTTTTTTATGAAAGAGGGTCATAAACCTCCATCCATCAAACCACTATCAACCCACATTTTTTACCATGTTGTGTCTCTGGTTGACTTTATTTGGCTATGTCACCAGAACTCATACGCAAGAGTCTCACACTTATGGGAGATATGTTAAAGTGCCAATTGTGACTTAAAGTTCCACAATAGATGCAAGTAGATCTTGAAAAACATATAAGTGAGATGTCCAATATACATAATACTTTAAGGTTTTGGGTGATGACGTGGTGTCAATCTCAGTTGTGTGCTTTGTGATGATCTAACTCATTGTAGGAGGCCTTGAAACTCTAAACATTTTGATGAATTATTTTGTTAGTTTTTTCAACGTTGTTTGTATAATTTTTATATTAAATTGAAGTTTTTTATATTGTTCGCTTTCGTGTAATATTTTATAATCAATCTCTATTATTTCAACTTCCTTCAGTTTTGGTCTTCGTTGGGATTACGCGATAGAAAAACGTTGATGTGTTATGCTGAGTTGACAAAATATGTGTTTATTGGACATTTTTAAATGTTGTGGCGTATTTTTAATTGAGTTTAATTTTTTGGTAAATTAATTACTCAAATATCTCAAACTCCTTCAACAAACCGATAAAATTACTATAAACTCACTCTATTTGTTATAACCTCATGGACAAAACACACAATTCTTATTTTTTGTAGCACTATCATATTTCTTAATCTCAAATTTATTTTTCATGATCTTCTTTCTTTTCTAATTTTTCTATCTTTATTCTCATGAAAGATAGGAACATAAACCCCAATCCATTAAATTACATCAATTCACCTTTTTTTTTTTTACCATGGTGTGCCTCCGTGTGACCTTATTTGACTATGTAGTATGTCACATAATCACGGACACAGAGTCGCACACTGGAGAGGGAGGGAGGGAGGGGGGGGGGAGAGAGAGAGAGAGAGAGAGAGAGAGAGAGAGAGAGAGAGAGAGAGAGATGTTAATGTGTTTAACATGAGTTAAAATTTTACAATAGATGGAAGAGTAGATGATGAATAACATATAAGTGAAATGACTTATATACATGTATCTAAAGATTTTGGATAAAAATGTGGTGACAATCTCATTTGTGTGATTTCTTTTAGTCTGAACATTACGATGATTTGTTTTTGTTAATTTTTAGGTGTCATTTGTGTTAAAAAATTTATATTACATTTTAAACTTCTGATGTCATTCACTTTAATGGAATTATTTTTTGGTGAAAGCAATATTTTAAATTCCTTCACTTTAGGTCTTTGGAGGATCTGCAAAAGAAAAAATGTGGATGTGTTATGCTGAGTTGACAAAATACATGTTTATTATATTAGACATTTTAAATTTGTGTGACATTTTCTTAATGATTCTAATATTAGGTAGAAAAATTACCCAATAATTTCTAACTCCATCAACAAACTCATAAATTATCAAAAACTCGTTATTTTTCTTTATCATTTCTCTTATGTTTAAATTTCTTTTTCATCTGTTTTTTTTTTCTATTTTACCTATGCTCCATTCATGAAAGAAATGAGTAAAAAATTTCCTCTATAAAAGTGCCACCTTTTTACAGGTTGTGTCTTCAACCTTATTTGGATATTTCGTCAAATCATAGACATCAAAATTCCCACACTTAGAGAGAAGAAGTTAATGTGACATGTGTGAGTTAACCTTTTACATTAGACGCAAAAGCAAATATTGAGCAACATAAAAGTGAGATGTCCAATATACCTGATGTCTTAAGGTTTTGAACGAAGACGTGGTGTCAATCTCATTTGTGGGATTTCTCCTAGACAAATGTAATGATCCAACTCATTGTAGGCTTTCTCATAGCTTTGAACTCTATGATGTATTGTTTTGATTGTGGAGACATCCATTATCATTTCTCTCATGTTCAATTTTTTTTTTATCATATTTCATTTCCTAATTTACTTCTCCTTTCTCATGAAAGAAATGAACATAAACCTTCATCCATTAAATCACACTAAATAGAGTGATGTTAATGTATCATATGTGAGTTAAAGTTCCATATTGAATGTGGTTGTTCTTAACCTACTGTGATTATACAACTTAGTTCATGTTAATTAGCTCTTTTCTTGGATTCGATGTCTTAAGGATTTGGACGAAGATGTAGTATCAAATAATGTGGTTGTTCTTAACCTACTGTGATTATACAACTTAGTTCATGTTAGCTCTTTTCTTGGATTCGATTTATGTCCCTATAATTTTTTTATCATATTAGGTTTACGTCTCCTAGTTTTTTTTTACGTTTTTTCTCCATAAATTTTTATCTTAAGAAAACTTGTTCGAAAAGATCCTTAAAATATCAATTATTTTCTATTTTTAATTTAAAAAATGGCTAGAATACTGTTTAAAATGAAAGACATAAGATTTTATTGATCATATTTAATTAAGAAAAAAGATATCCTATCAAACAAAGACTTTTTTAATGGCAAATTTTAGTAATTAGTTGTTAGATTAATTTTTCTTTCTTTCTCAAAACAAAATTAATTTTTTTCTTCTTCATTCGAGTTTGTACCAAGAACCTTTAACATCATTGGAAAAACACAATCAAAGAAAACCAATAAATACATTGAATTAGACAATTGATATTTCATTAAATTCTTGCCTCTTTTGTAGAAAAATAAAATGATATTATTCATAGCATTATAATTAAATCAACTATATAATCTGACATATTTTTAGAATCTATTTTCTTTTATCAAAACAAATTGACCAGAAATAATCTGAATTAATTCAAATTTAGAAGCAATTCAAAGGTCCTTTCAATGACATATACTCATACTCTCACCCCATGTTTCTTTCTATTTTTCAGGTATAAGTAATTTTCAAAGTATGATCAGAGGCCAGATCACAGTAGAGTCTAGTTTAGGGTCTCATTATCCGCGCTGTATTTTTAAAGGCGTCTTTTATGTAAATGTAAATATTTTGTAAATCTTTCTTATAAATAATGTTATTCAAAGTTATTTATATGAAGTTTTAAGTTGCAATCTTAAAGTAAAACTCCATTTGAGTTGAAAAAGTTTTAAATTTTTAATACACAAATTGGGATGTTACACATACTCATTATGTTATATCATATACTTGTATTCAATGGTCCTTCTATTTTAGAAGCAATTCAATGGTCCTTGTAATGAAATCAATGGTATGTTTTAGATTTGAGAAACGAAAAAAATAAAAATTAAAGCTCAAGAAAAATTGTCACGTCAACATGCTAGTTGAAAGTTGAGCGGAAAAACAGTTGTATTTGTTGTACCATATATATATATATATATATATATATATATATATATATATATATATATATATATTTGACTTACTTGTTAACAAATACGTGTATGATTGAAACTTATGATGATTTAGTTACTCTAATTGGTAGAAAATTAAGGCAAAGAGTACATGACTTCATTTGATTGGTTGAGAAATCAAACAATGATGATAATTTGATGGTTGCCTTTGAAACATGATTAATAAGTGATCAAAAATTCAGTTAGTTTTTTTGTCATTATAAGACTTTTACAACTTTCCGCATATAAATTTGATTGGTTGCGAAATCAAACAATGATGATAATTTGATGGTTGTCTTTAAAACATGATTAATAAGTGATAAAAAAATTCAATTAGTTTTTTGTCATTATATGACTTTTACAACTTTCCGCTTATAAATAAGGTAACTAATAAAAAATATTAATGCATGTTTACATAGACACATTGCCTTGTCAAATAAATCTCATGTGTAAATTTTTTATGGGGCGAATTAGATTTTAATGGTCATTAGAATATGACGATGCAATGTGTACAATTGATTTTTAAGAAGAGATTCGTATATAATAGAGATAGAGATAGAGATAGAGATGTCCTTATAGTACAAATAAAGAAATTAAACATAGAAATGAAATCTTGGAAGTTGTGTATTTTTTTTTAGTTTGAAAGTTCGAAATTTTATTTTTCAATACAAAGTTAATTTGTTTGATTATACCTTCTTAACTTATGTCTTCAAGGCACAATTTAGCAAGAACATTTTAAACAATTTTGTCGAACCAGTGATGTATGCTTTACACCTTGAAATGCAATCATGTCAAGGTATCAAATTCGAATCCACTTATGCAAATTTGAGTAGGCTAGCGTGTGCAAAGTTTGCATTGCCTTTAAATGGCCCCCTCTAGTGGATATGAGAGTGGTTACCGGGATTAATCGATCATTGAGTCGGATACCGTTTTTAAAAAAAATCATTAAGATACTTTCCTAATTTAATCTAGAGATTTAATTGAAAAAAATGAAGCTATTTTTTTTATTTGTTTACAATTTTTTAAAGAAAAACAACTAAAAAAAACTTTATATTTTGGTGCATCTCACATGGATTCAATCCAAATGTGATTGTTAGTGAAATTAAAAATGAAAGAAGATTTGCATAGGATATTTGGTGCACTCTTGTTGAGATTAAAATACTAAGTAAAATGTACCAAAAATCAAATATTACTAAGCAAAAGGATTTGTCCAATGTAAATGTTCTTATTTGGATATTTTTTTTATAAGCTTTATTTTAACGGTTATTTTTCATTCAAACTCATTCATGAATTTTCATTATCATTTAATCCTTCATTTAATTTAATTATACATTTTATTTGATGTTATAAAATTTACGTTTCAAGCAAGAGAAGTCAAACATGTTGTTGATTAATTTTTTTCTAACGTTAATGGTTGATTCATATTTAGAAACAACGGAAATGGAGCATGTGTATGATACCATTGCAATTTTTTTAAAGGTAATAAGATTGTACAAAATGAATAAGCAAGTGAAAATGATGTAAGATGGATCGACTATATATAGAGAAAAATGCTAGCAGATTATTGAACATTAAACAAAGCATTAAAAACGCAAATCATCCATTTATCATGTTGAAGGAATTGAACGAATTATTTTTTTAGAGGAAAAAGGAATTGAAGGTAAATGATGATCACCATTAAGGAATTGAAGGTAAATGTGTTATGAATTATCTTTGACCATGCATATTACGTAATCAACTAAAATCAATGCATATCATTTTCATTCAAAAAAAAATTCTGGCAGTGATAATGTATGATTAAATGGACATTGCTTAACCAAAACTTTTTCATGTTCAATTTTTTAACAAATTATGACCTAATAAGTTTGATTGGAAAATATGCCTACCTTGATTTATTTTTCAAAAATTAAAACAAATTTTTGGAAAATTATTTTTTAAAATTTTTCGTAGGATATTAAATTTTAGTTGAAAAATTGATAATTTTTTTTGTCGGGTTTGGTTTAATATGTAAAAATGATTTTCTATTTACTTCGGATATTATTTCACAGATTAAAAAAATCATGAATAAAATACAATGATTAGTTATAATTGAGTAATAAAATAGAGTTGAAACAGTGTAATAAAATCATAATCAGTTTTTTTCTAGTACAAATTAAATCAGTAATTATTCGTCTATTTTGATTTATTTTTGTTGTGCATGGCTTTTATTTATTATAGAGATTCAACATAGAATATATATATATATATATATATATATATTTATTTATTTATTTTGTTTAAGATTATTTATTGAATTGTTAGTATGTATAGAAATGATTGACAAAAAATTATAAAATTTGCACCGTAAAAAAGGACAATTGCTTTGGCACGTGAAAATCTTCTCTTTCTCGATTTGATTTTGAATGTTCATAAAAATTACTAAAGTAATATGAGTAAGAAAAACAAAAAAGAAGTAAGACCAAAAAAACAAAAAAACAAAAAACAAAAAAAGAAGTAATTAAAAATGAAAATTTTAAATCTTGCTAAATTACATTAGCTATTGATTTATGTTTTGCACTTCTTTTGATATTTACCATTTGGTTCACGCTGATGCAACATGAACCTTCTTGAGATTTTAGTCATTTTCTTCTCTTTTTTTCGTTTCATTTCCAAGCCTTGCAAACAAAAAATCACATCAGTTTTTTTTTTTTAGAGATAGATTATTACAATTAATATTAGTAATAATTAAATTATATGATATACTTCTTTTTTATGGAATTATATGATTTCTTGGAAATACAAATTTAGAAAACAATGCTCCAAACAATAATGAAAAAACTAAAACACGGTGTATATTGAAAAATAAAAAACAATCGATAAAAGTCCCTTTAAACATGCGCATAGTGACATGATATTTTCTGAGGGAATAGTGGCATATTTTTTTTTTTGAAGTAGGGAATAGTGACATAATTTTTTTTATCACAGAAATACCATCAATCAATGTATAAAAATGAGTTAGAATTAAATGACATTAAAATGTCAAAGTTAATTTGATGCCAAAGTTTAGCCATTGATTGATTTTAATCCAATGATGATATTGATTAAGTTAAAGTGGTCACGTGATGACCATACTGCCATCAAGTCTAAGTTTTGGTCCTCTTTCTCTCATTTGCTCACATCTCCATGAGTTTGTGTGTTTTCAATTTGACCTCCCATCTCCTCAGTTATCTAAAAAAAATGATGGGTATAGATTTTCTACTTGCTTAGTTTTTTAGGTACCATGTTCAAGCATACGTATATTGATAGACGAAACATGGATTCCTCAAGTTCAAGGCAAGATGTTTGGAAAAAGGCAAAAACTTTATGTTATACATGACCTTGATCATAGCTCTATAACAATAAAATATCAATAATCAATAAAATTGATAAACATCATTTCCAAAAAAAAAAAATACTACATAAAAATAAATACTTCATATATATTCTAATTGATATGTGATGCATTTCTTCTTTTCTCTTGATAGACTTCCAAGTCAAAAATATGAATTCGGTCAAAGACAAAGAACATATAAACACCAATTTTGAATAAGAAAACAACAATATAAGAAATCACAATATTCTTCACACACAAAACCACAATAAAAAGTAACATAACAATAAGAAATGTTAACCAAACAATAAAACAATAAAAAATAGGGAATAAACAAATAAAAGAAAAGATAATGTGGTTGAGAGTGGTTTTCTTATGGGAGGAAGAGGTAGATGAAAATAATGAAAAACAATTTGTCTATATATAGGAAAAAAATCATGTCATGATCAATTTTGATTGGCTAATGAAAAATAAATGAGTCATGATCCATTTTGATTGGCTAATAAAAAATAAATGAGTCATGATCTATTTTGATTGGTTGATGAAAAAGCATTAAATGAGAAGAGAAATTTGAAGATGCCATGTGTACTTTTCAAAAAAAATTAAGGCAAATGTTTATAATAAAGATAAAGATTTGGTTTTGGTCATTGGTATTTTGTTTTAATCCTTGTAAAATCATTTCATATTGAAATTGGTCCCTATAATATTCATTTTGAGGGACTAAAATCAAATATTCTACATATTACAAGGACCAAATCCATTATGAATCAATTTTACAAGGACTAAAACAAAATACCAAGGACCAAAACCAAATTTTTTATATTTGCAGGGACTAAAACCAATTTTTTTTTTACAGGGACTAAAACCAAAATGTCAGATATTTGCGGGGACTATTTTCATATTTAAGCCAAAAATTAAACACTAAATTATCCTTTTTTGTTGTACTACTGTTTGCGTAAAATGTTTAACAAACTCAGAAAAAATATTTTAAAATTAGTTGGTATGATATAATATATTGATACCACAATGTAAAACTCTTTTACACTATTAATACATATAAATTTTTTCACAAAATAATTTAAATATTTGTTTTTGAGGAAAAATAATTCTAAATACTTTTTTAAATACTTGTTATTCTATTAAACACAACCATGTTTCTTAAAAAAAAAAAAAATTAAACACGACCATGTGAATTTTTCTTTCAATTACAATGCTCCTCAAGAAAACAACAAATTCATATTTTTTTAGAGGAAAATTACAAATTTATCCATATTTTTCTTTTATAGAGAACTCATCAATATCATTGCACAATTCTTTCCCTAAAAAAAATAAATATCATTGCACAATTCCACTTTATGGCTACATTTTTTGATAAAATCAAAAATTTTAGGGTGAGAAGATGATCCGCTAATTCAAAGAAGGAAAGTCCTCGTGAGCTTAGCTCAGTTGGTATGGACAATGCATAAAGCTCAGTTGGTATGAACAATGCATAAAATATGCAAGGTCCGGGGTTCAAACCCCGACCACCACAAAAAAAAATTCAAAGAAGGAAAAATCTTTAGACTTTCTATTTGAAAGGGAAAAAAACTTTAGACTTAACATTTATAAATATAAAAATAATCACATTTACTTTCTTTTAAACGTAAAGATGAGGCTCTATTTTTCTTAGGATTAATTAAGTAAAGAGAAATGATATTTTGACAACCACTTTTTGACAATTTTTGGACAACTTTTTCTCTCATACTCACATGATGTTGTTATCCTCTCTCTTCCTTTTTTTCTCTCCATTGTTTTTGACCAATAATAAGTGAGAAAAATAAAGTTGTCAATAAAGTTGTCATCAAATGGATATCAAAATATCATTACTCTTAAGTAAATTGTCTGTATTCTTTTTTAGTCTTTACAAAAATTATATTTTTTAATCATTGTAATATTTTTTTAGCATTTTTAAGGATAAAAATGTCGATAGAAACTAAAAAATTTATTTGTTTAAGAAATAAAAACAAAATTTTTCATTTTTTGTCTTGAAGAAGTTAAATTAATCTATCCAAATTAACAATAAATAAGGATAAAATTAATTAACCCAAGAGTAAACTTAAATAAATTTAACTATTTGTGAAGATAAACTTAAAAATGAAATGATCTAGAAAACACTACACACCACTCTCTATCCATCTCCATTTCAGTTTTGATTTGGATTCGCCGAGCTCATTCTCATCGTCTTCAGCAACGTGAATTAGGGTTTCTCAGTTTCAGAGAGAAAGATAAAAATGGGTACTCCGCAGAAGGAGAATGAAAGCAAAGGCTTCTTCTCCGCGATGTCTTCCCGTTTTTCCGTCTTCAGCAACGCTATGACCCGATCTGTTAACGGGTAACACCCCTTCCTTAATTCACCTCCAAAACCCCTTCAATTTTTTATGATTTATATTATTAATTGTTGTTATTTATGTGTTTTTTTTTTTATTTTTTTTATATTTGGTTTTAGGCTTCTTGGATATGAAGGTGTAGAAGTTATAAACCCAGATGGTGGTAAAGATGATGTAGATGATGAAGTTCAAAGGGGAAGATGGAAACCCGAGGTGCTTAATTTTGTTTCTATTGTTTTCAACTTTTATTCATTGTTAAAGATAAGGAAAGATGCTAAGATATGTTGAGAAAATAGGATACGCACTGCCAGTGTAAAATATTTTTACACTATCATCCAATAGCAACCGTGTATTTCGCGAAATCACTTGACTACACCCTAGTTCCACTTTAATGGCATGACATGAAGAAATAACAATAGAGTATGTGGTAGTTATTTTAGAAAACATCCATTGTTAGCATAAACTAGTTTTACACTGAAGTCTTGTAAGAATAGAGTATGTGGTAGTTATTTCAAAAAGGTATCCATCATCAGTCAGTATAAACTAGTTTTACACTGGCGTCTAGTAAGAATAGAGTATGTAGTTATTTTTAAAGGACAGTTACAAAATAGGCCTACATGGCAAGATGACAGGTTCCCACTGGATGACGGTGCAAAACTATTTTACACTGTCAGTGCATAGCCATTAAACTCTTTATCTTATGCCACCTTTTCTTTATTTGGTGTAACCCTCACTCATATACATGCTTGTAGTCTGAAAATAATTATCCCTTTTTCTCCTTTTGGGTTTTATATATACAGGAGAGAGATGGTTACTGGAAGATGATGCAGAATTATATTGGCGTAGATGTAACGTCACTGGTGACGCTGCCGGTTATTATATTTGAACCAATGACTATGCTTCAGAAAATGGCCGAGGTCTGCTAGATTTTAAGTTTTTTTGTTGTTAATGATTTGCTAATTTGTATTGATAGTTGACTGATATTGTAACTTTAAATTTGTTTGAACTAGTTGATGGAGTACTCCCACTTGTTAGATCAAGCAGATCAATCAGAGGATCCATACATGCAGTTGGTGTATGCATGTGAGTTATTTTTCTCCCTTGTTTTTATCATATATAATTTTCTTTTCTAGTTGAATTGAAAAGTCATCTTAGAGAAATAGTTTTAAGGATAAATGATTAACAAATAAGAAGCATATGAATCATCAGAACTAGTTTTGTTGAAGTATTTGCATGACCAGCCTCATTTATCTTCAACTGATGCTTTTTGTAATGGTTTTTATTTTTCTTATTGCATTGAAGTAACTATAAATATCAAGCGTTTGTTTCTTATTGCATTGAAGTAACTATAAATATCAGGCGTTTGTTTCTTATTACTATTTCTTCACTATTTAATTTAAATTACATAATGATGATTGCAGCATCGTGGGCTATATCTGTGTACTTTGCATACCAACGAACTTGGAAACCTTTTAATCCTATCCTTGGAGAGACTTATGAATTGACTAACCATAATGGAATTACATTTCTTGCGGAACAGGTATCTTTTCAATTTCTCTGTGTGTGTATGTGTGTCTTGTTCAATTTCACAACCAATCTTTTTGTTTAATACAAAATTAAGTCATATGGCCATAGAATGGTGTTATATTATATGGATGGCAAGGTATATTCAAAATATATTTAATTTAGACATTTGTAGGTACATAATCTAGATTCTAGCAATACGCGCACACATAGTTAACTTAATATCTATATTTAAATAAAGCGGTGCTGGTGTGATGAAATATAAAATTATTTTGAATTTTGCAGACTTGAATGATTTACTTCATGATAATTGTTAATTCCAATGGTTGGATTGATAACATTCATCATTTATAAAAAAATGTTATCAAGAGATGTAAATATCAATATGTCTAGGCTTACACTTGGGATCAATGGATCTCTCTCTCTCTCTCTCTCTCTCTCTCTCGCCCCCCATGTGTGATACATATGCTAGCCGTTGGAAGAAATATTAACTTCTCATGCTTTCAAATTTTGTTTTGTCAAAACAAACTGATATTATTTCCTTTCTTTTTTTTATCTCTGTATATCAAAAAGTTATTTTGAATTTCAGGTTAGTCATCACCCCCCAATGAGTGCTGGGCATGCCGAGAATGAACATTTTACATATGACGTGACTTCAAAGTTAAAAACTAAGTTTTTGGGGAATTCTGTTGATGTGTACCCTGTTGGAAGGTGATAATATATTGCATTTGTTTAGTAGATTTTATTTGTTATATTGTTTTTCTCCTATTGTTACCAATACTATTTGTATTCTTTCAAGTTCACACACTTATTTATTGCTGCTTTCACCTGTCACACCCTAATTGAAACAATTTCCATCTGATCTAGTCTCTTTAGTGTTTTAAAGCCGAGGAGACACATATAGTATGTGTTTGGATTAGCTTTTACACTACAAATATCACGTCCCGAGGCAAGCTGGACATGGAAATCATGTAGCTATAAAAGCAAGCTTTTGTGTAAACGTGAAAATTCACCGTGATTCTATATAAACCACCACTAAACCAAACGAGCACATAGTGATATTTGATAACCACATAGTGTTTTAAAGAAGAGGAGACAAATATAGTGATATTTGATAACTACATGACATGTGTATTTCAATATAATTATAATGCTCTCTTAAGATCTCCATTAAAGGTCGCCAAATGCCAATATAGATTTTAGGGTCTTGAAGAGCTGTTGCATGAGATTCAATCTTAAAGTTATTCATGGTTATATTATATATATGATTAATTAATAGTAATACTTGATTTAACTCTCTCTTATCATTTTGATAAGCTTGTTGCTGTTTCCTATTTAAGGAGGAATAATGTTTTTGTGGATTATTGTTTGCAGAACGCGTGTGACCCTTAAGAAGCATGGTGTAGTCTTGGATCTGGTGCCACCTCCTACAAAGGTTAATAACCTGATTTTTGGCCGGACTTGGATTGATTCACCTGGGGAAATGATAATGACAAATTTGACAACTGGTGACAAAGCCGTACTCTACTTTCAACAATGTGGATGGTTTGGGTCAGTAACATTTCCAGTTCGAATTTTTGTTTTTAAAAAAAGACACATTTGTTTATACCTGTTCTTTATTAGGATTTAGGTTTCATCCTTTGAGCAGTTTGTTAGTATATCAATTGACTTGATGTATATTGAAATGAAAATTATTATTCCTGTTTCACCTGATATTTTGATTTGACAACAATTGAGTGGCTCTGAACTTGTTCCCCTTCATTTATGATGACTATGTTTTACCTTCATCTTTCCCCATTGGTTGTTTAGGTATCTTACTAATAGTCTAATATCAGTATCACTTATCTACGGCCTTTAATTAAGCTCTACCTGTTTCCTCATCTTATGTAGTGCTGGTCGCTACGAAGTGGATGGTTATGTTTACAATTCTTCTGAAGAGCCCAAAATTTTGATGACTGGGAAGTGGAATCAGTCAATGAATTATCAACCTTGTGATTCAGAAGGAGAGCCTCTTCCTAACACAGATTTGAAAGAGGTGATATTTTCTTCATTAGTCTTCAAATTGATCTTGAGAGTTATATGCAGTTAAAGTTCACAGTAACTTAGCTTTAACGTTAAGCATCTTTCCATTTTCTCGGTCTTGCTCTTGCTCTTTAATGAAAAAATCATTGCCCATCTAGTCATGCTTAAGTTTTAGAGAGTGACGTTTTTTTGCCATAGCCTCTTTCCAGTTATGGAATTTTCACAAGACGATAATACATGGTGACCGATTTGAATGTCCTCCATCCATCAGCCCCTTGGTCCCTGCTCAGCCACCACGACCTTTACAAGAAAAGAACAAACTTCATCTTTTCTTCCACCTTCCCAGCAAGCATGGGAGTGAGGACACCTCTACAATTTTTCAAATATTTCTACTTAATTAGTTTATATGTAGAGTTTGATTTTCACACAATGTCACAACCAATCAAATATATGACTTCAGAAGTAATTACAATTAAAGTAATTTTTTTTTTAACGATTTGACGACTATGATTGATTGACAGTGTAAAAACTCTTTACAATGACACTATATAAATTTTAAGCCATTACCTTTATTCTAGTATATCAAATCAAAATTTTTTCTGAATAATGTATTACTTTGCTCTTATCATTTTAAGACAACTGAATTTCTGCTCGTGATTTTGAACTTGTCTTTGAAACAATAATCGTTTGGATGAACTTCATGATGTGATGGAAGAAGACAAGGATGTAATTAGGCATCTTTTGGCCATATCTTGCTTACATGCACACACTCTTATGATCCAAATTTAGCATTCTTTGAAAATCTTCAATTTGAAGTTATAGCCATCGCAATCAAGAATTTGACATGCTATGTGATAAACAAAAAAAAGTAACCTCACTCTTATACTTTACCGATATATTGATTGGTAACGACATTAAGACCTCAAAGTTTCTTATCATTGTCATTGGCATTTCAGCAGTGATTTTGTCATGCAGGTTTGGCATATTGCTGATGTTCCACCAAATGATAAATTCCAGTACACACATTTTGCTCATAAATTAAACAGCTTTGACACTGCCCCTACAAAGTTGTTGGCATCAGACTCCCGTCTACGCCCAGATAGATATGCACTAGAGATGGGTGATCTGTCAAAATCCGGGACAGAAAAAAGCAGGTTCATTTCTTTTGTTCCCTTTCTGTCTCCTTGTGCCCAAAAATATATATTTGAGCATTGTTTAAGCAATGTTTATATAAAATTTTGTAACAGTTTAACATGTTCAATGTTGCATTCTATAACTATTCTGTTTGTTGAAATAACTTGGCCGAGGTGGGTTGTAGTTCCTTCTGGATGGGTTGGGGTTCTGTTAGGGCCTGTGTTTCAGAAGATGAGACTGAGAAGCCTAGAGTGTGGATGGTTAAATTCGAGAGAGAAGAAATGTGCGACTAGACAGGCTGTTATCATTCTGTTATGCTGTTATCATTCTATTAGGAGATACGGAAGTACTCGTGTGAGAGTGATAGTAGTAAATTTGCACAGCAACTGTCTAAACCCATTATGTGGATATTCTATGATAGGAGGACACAGTTGAGAATGCTGACGTGGCAGGGAGTGATGGAGCATATGGATTGTGTGATGTGTTATGTTATATAGGAACTTGGAGGAGAGTGAGGGGTATCTTGGAGAGTATGAGTTTGTTACCGACAGTGGCATCTTGCCTCTTGTTTTTCCTTTGTTGATCTAATTTCCTTGTAAATTGCTATCATGTGAATCAGGTTCCTAACAGAGAGAGTAATTATAGGAGGGTGGAAATAGAGGAGTGGGATAACTTCCTATTTTGAACTGTGACATAAGACAATCATTCTCTGAGGAGTCCTGGCTTTGGACCAGTTTATCAGTTACTTCTGATTGAAGAATACCATACTATTTCATTCTGTCATTTGGAATGCTATTTTTGGGATTCTGTTTTCTTTCTGTTTCAGTATCCTAGCAGGTTTAGTTTTGGATGATCAAATTGGTAGAGTCATGTAACCTGTTACCTTCTGTATTGATCTCTTTCCCCCCTTGAGATTGGCCTGTCTCACCGTCAACCACCTCCCTTAAATATAAAATGGATTTGAGATTCACCAGAGAGATGCTGTGAGATTGCTGTGTTAATTTTGTTTTCTTCTTCTTTTCAGTTTGGAGGAGAGGCAGCGTGCTGAAAAGAGAGCCAGGGAAGAAAAGGGGCAAAAATTCGCACCAAGATGGTTTGAGTTGACTGAAGAAGTGACATCGACTCCTTGGGGTGATTTGGAAATCTACCAATATAATGGTAAATATGCGGAATACCGGGCTGCTGCAGATAACTCTGGCAGTATTGATAATGTTGATGTGAAATCAATTGAGTTCAATCCATGGCAGTTTGCTGACTTGGCCACGGAATGAAGTATTTTCAATGTACTTTTATTTTTAGATGCTGCATTGAACTTTTTACTGATGCATTGGAAGAAATCTAACTCTTGTCCTGTGTACATTGTATCTACTATTCACATTCTGCCTATTTTAGTATTTTGATTGTGATAAGGAATATGTTGCATTGGCAGTGCCTGTACTGGTTACCTTGAAATTGTATATATCCTGTGCTGTTTTTCAACAAGTGAAAACATTGTTTTTAGATCATATATTTTTGCCTAGTATTTTTTTTTTTTTTTTTTTTGTGTGTTGCTACATGCAAGATTGTGAAGGATCTTCTTAATAGTTTGTTCGATGCAAAAGAGAGGGTAATCAACGACCCTTGGTTTACCTAAATATGCAATTGAAAAAGATTTGCGTTTGGCTAAAAGATGTTCCACATTGGTGTTACAGTCCTTGTATCCTTTGTTTTTTTTTTGAACAAGATCCTTATATCCTTTGTATATGACATGTCGCATTGGATTTTCTGAATATGAGGATTTCTGTTGACTCTTAGGTAATGCTGTTCAAGTCAAAATTGTGGATCATTTTGGTACCTAGAGTTAGGGTTGGGAATAGGCCAGGCCGGCCTACAGGGGCCTACGGCCTGGCCTGTTTTGGCCTGGCCTGACCTGGCCTGTTTAGTAGATAGGCCTAGGCTTAGGCTTTTTAAAAAGCCTGTTTAGTTAAATAGGCCAGGCTTAGGCTTCCAGAAAAGCCTGTTAAGCCTAATAGGCTGGCCTATTAATACTATTTATTAAAAAATGTTTTTTTATATTAAAATAATTGCATATATTAAAAATATAAATATCTTTTTCTCTATCTAGTAGTCCCATAATAGGCTTTGTTGTTATAGACTTTTAAGTAGGCTTTAATCTAGTTAAAATTTACTTGTAGTTAAATAGGCTTTTAAGTAGGCTTTAAGGCTTGTTTAGCTTATTTAGTAGGCTAAATGAACTATTTGATGGCCTTAATATAAAGTAGGCCTGTAAGTAGGCTTTCAGGCCAGTCCAGGCTTTTAAATAGGCCAGGCCAGGCCAAGAAAAACGGCCTATGATAGGCCATAGGCCAGGCTTAGGCCTGTAAATTTTTTCGTAGGCCAGGCTCAGGCCTATCAAAGCCTGGCCTGGCCTGGCCTATTCCCATCCCTACCTAGAGTATATAATGGATCAAACACTTGAAAATGGTTCAAAATTTTAACGACAAAACACATGATACTTATTGGAAGTAGCAGTTTACGGTCTTTCCTCAATTCAGTGAGGGACAGTGACTACCTCTGATTGGCATCGGTTTGAAGCAAAAAAGAGGAAAATGAAAGTCTTAAAATTCAGCTCATACTTGTTTTCTTTTGTTTTCGTCAAACTAAGCACCAATCATGTCATCATCTCACTCATTAAACCAGTCTCAAACAATTTGTAGGCCCGGTTTTAGTCTTGGAAAGGCTGATGAAAACAATTAAATTTTGGGCCCCAAAATAAAATAAAATAAGGCACTATAAAAAAAATTAGAGATTTACTTTTCCCACCCTATGCCTTTCCTCGCGCGCCTTATTTTTTTCCAATTTTACCCTCGGGACATTCCGGATTGCACTAGTGCACATAACTGAAACAGATTTGCATGTTATTGTGGTTTTTATCATTTTTTTCTTCAATAAATCACTATATATATGTTTGTATAAAAGACAATTAACTTAAATATTATATCAAAAAAGAGTTGAATTTATATCATTACACATTTCACCTAATGATATACATTTCAACTAAACTAATGATATATATCTAATCTATGGCGCCGAAAGATCAATGGGACTATCATCCACTTCAACCTTCACACCAGGACCAGGACCAGCACCAACCCTCTCATCGGGATCAAAATTTTCAACAATGTACAATTCTTTATCATCTTCTATGAACGCTACACTCGGCGCCCTACTTAGCTCATTATAATCTGCCATTCAGATAAATACATGATTCTAGTATTACTGGTATTTTAAGTATTTACTGTTATTATTACTAGCGGTGACTGGTGTTCAAGAGATAAGTAAGTTTGTCTCGGCACCAATCATAAATGTTTGCTAAGCCATTTGTGTTTATGTAATAGTGTAATTACGTTTGTGTTTATGAAGGATATAATCGAATTGATCCAAAGGACAAACAAAGGAAAATTACAAAATAATCGTGCAGTGAAACTCGGCCTACGCAATGTATCTAATGATTCAGAATTGATCATAAACTTTGTTCCTGGATAAGTTGTTGTTTTTGGATTTCCAAACTGTTATAATTGAATTTCCAAATTCTATTATCTACTGAAGTTGTTACTAGGTTGAGTCACGACCAGGTCGCTCTCTTTGAGACGTTTCGTGGCACTGTCCAAAATTGTGCAAGGCAGACCATCAACCACGCCGCCTCCAGGATAAAACAAGCTCAGCTACAACTGTGCGGTACCACCATTTCTCCTAAAATAGAAAAATATTGAAATGTTTTATATACCGTTAAGATCATTCATTCTTAATTCCGACGGGACATTATTATTCCAAAAAGGGACTATGATCTTAATAGTACTCTTTATTTCGAAGGGACTTATATTATCGAAGGGACTATGTTTTTAAGACCATTCTTAATTCCAAAGGGACATTAAACCGAAAAGGGACTATGGTCTTAGGAACACTCTTAAATCCGAAGGGACAGAAAAAGGAGATGAAGAGAAGAAAGACTCGTCAACACAAGTCAAGAAAGGGAGAAGAGAGAAAGAGTTCCCGACAACTCAATGAAACTCTTTGGTGTTATTTTTGAACTAGGTGAGCTCTCCTTTTATAGGGAGAGTTTGTAACTAATTTGGAGAAACTTAAGAATTAAGTAAACTTAAAAATTAAGCAACTCACAGATCAGCTCAAGTAACAAACTAATCAGATAAGTTCAAAAAGAAATAAATCCACTAACGAAGGAAAGATAGGAAATTCAGTTGGATTCTCAATCTTATCACAACCAACATAAACTAAAATTATGGGGAGTGATATTCATGAATTAAAAATAAGGGTAAATTACACTCACCTCCCTTAAGGTTTCTTTAAACAACAAACACACCCCCTCTAGTTTCTAAAAAACAGTCACCTCCCCTATAATATAACACCGTTAGCTTAAAACGTTAGCTTCTTCTTTTTGAACAATTCTGGTCTATTATTATTCCACTGCAGCACAACTCTATCAATCCTTATAATCTTTTTCTACCTTGTTCAAGATCTACGATTCATTCCTACTCCACGTTGGTGAAGAAGAATGGGAAAGGGTTATTTTGCAATTAACTTATAATCTTTGTCCAGATTTATCTACTTTCCACCTAGAAGATTTATCTTCTCCATTTTCAACATTATTACTCTGAGTCACAGAGCAGTACTGATTCTCTAATCCCTAGTGTGAGGGAATGTTCTCTGTTATTTTCTAACATTGTTTTGCAGGATAATGTGTCTGATTCTTGGAGGTGGTTATTAGATCCTTCCCATGGTTACACGGTGCGGGAAGCTTACCGCTTTCTGAACAGCAATGGTAACTTTGTGGATAGGACATTGGTAGATGATGTATGGCACAAGAATATACCGTCAAAAGTGTCTGTGTTTGTGTGGCGTCTCCTTCGGAACAGACTTCCTACTAGAGACAACCTAGTGCAACGGCGCGTTCTCGTGCTAGCGGACTCGGCTTGTGTGTCCGGTTGTGGTGAACGGGAAACTGCAGCTCACTTATTTTTTAGATGTACTATTTTTAGCTCGCTTTGGGATCATATTTTGCATTGGTTAGGTTTATCTGTGGTGTTTCCAGGTGACGTTTGGCAGCATTTAATCCAATTCACTAATTTGGCTGGACTCCCTAGAGCCACTCACCATTTCTTGACAGTAATTTGGTTTGCTTCGGTTTGGGCTATTTGGAAGGAAAGAAATAACCGTGTTTTCCAAGATACATGTTGTGACCTTTCTACTTTAGCTGAAAAAGTGAAACTGAATTCTTTCATGTGGCTGAAATCATCACAGATGGCTTTTGTATATGATTATCATGATTGGTGGAAACACCCACTCCCTTGCATGAGTGTTATCGTGTAATGTGCTTTAACTCTATGTTGGTGCTCCTCTAGTTTAGCACCTCTCTGTTGTATTTTGGTAGGTTGGTTTACCTTTTGCATGTCTTGTGCACGGTAAATTAACCTTGTCTTTAATATATATCTCAATTTAGTTTGTTCAAAAAAAAAGTATATATGCTAGGATGTTAAATGATTAAAAAACAAATAGAAAAGAAATATAATATTTTGGATAACATGAGTAGTGTAATATTTTTTCTCACTATAAAAAAAGGGCGGTGGGTGAAAATTGATTAGGAGTTGACCCTTCCTCAATTTGTATTCCACAAATTTCCACAGTAGCCAAGAACTATAATGTCAACTGATTATTAACGCCGTCAACAAATAAGGGAGGTATGTGTTAATTAGAGAAACAAATAAGGGAGGTCAATGTTGAGTTCTAAACTAGAGGGGGTTTGTGTGTTATTTAAAGAAACTTCAGGGGAGATGAGTGTAATTTTTCCTTAAAAGAATCAACAATTTTGTTTCAAACCAAGATTGAATAATACACCTACGAACTTTAATTATAGAGCGGAAAATTTAGATCTATCGACTTAGCAATAAACTTTCACATAAACATTAACTTTCACATAAACAATTATTAACCAAGTAATTACTCTTATAGTTACGAAATGAAGATAATAGAGAAGAGTCTTGCTACCTTATGATTTTAAGGCACATGATAAAAAAAGAAAATGCTAATAAGTGTCTTTAAGAAACTCAAAGTAAAATTTTTATCATAAAAATCTATTGTAATTTTAGAATTAATGGTACTAATAATAAGAGATATATTTAAGAAAAAATAATTAATGCGTGTGGTAATTTAAAAAGAGGTTTATATTTAAGGGTAAAAATAAAATTAAATGGGGTACTTATACTGGATACACAAGACGGAAGGGAGTCTTAAAATGCAATTTTTTCTAAGTAAAATTCAACGATTGTTTTTATTTTGAAAATCTTAAGGCATTTGTCCAAAAAAAAAAAACAACACCTATAAAAAATCCAAATTACCGGTCATAATTAATGCACTCTAGGCGGTACTATATGATAGACCAATGAATGAAGACAGACTATGAAGATCATGGAGTCTTGATTGAACAAACCACGTTGAAATTGAAGATTGACCACAGGTCACAACAAAATTCTGTGATCTGTCACCGTTCTCTCTGACTCTTATTAATGCCATCTCCACCAAGATAACGGAATCAAATAATATATACTATCTTTTTTTTGGTTACAAAATATAATAGGAAAATGTTAATCGGTGCCCCGAGACACTGGTTAAGGAAGCAAATGTAGAAGCTTTTGCATTAAAAGTTGTGTAATCAAGATTTCAAAAATCAAAAAAGTGTCTTTTTTATTTAATATTTCTTTTTTTAGATACCTTAACCAATGTCCCGGGGAACACAACCCAATATAATATCTCAAACCAAATCAAATGATTAATTTTCTTAATAAAAAATAAAAGAAATACTAAATTGTATTTTTATTTTTCTTATGTGAGTTAATTTTTCTCAATAAGTACTTCCTATTATTAGAACCCTTAACATGTGTCCTAATGACACAAATTAACAAGATCAAAAAATGAATTGTTCAATAAAATTATTTTTATCAAATTTTAATTACATTCCGATCAAACTCTAAATTACGAGAAATACTTCAAGGAAGGGTTAACAAAAAATAAAAATAATATCTCACATCTTCTCTATCAGAAACATTCACTCAATCATTTTTGTTAATTAAACCTCCTTTCTTTCTTCTTCCACTTCATTCTAATCACCTCTTCAAGATCTTCAATTATCAAACATTATCCCCAAATCACTGAACCTTAGGCTTTCATAGATGGATCACACCTTTGGATTTATGGATAACCCTTTTCTTCAACCAGCTCCAAACAATGCTACAGAAGAAGAAGATTCACCTTTGGATGAAATTGATTTCTCTTCCACTGTTCTTCGTTACATTAACCAAATGCTTATGGAAGAAGACATGGATATGAAACCATGTATGTTTCATGATTCATTGGCTTTACAAGCTGCTGAAAAATCTTTCTATGAAGTCATTGGTGAGACTTACCCTTCTTCTGTACAAAGCCCTGATGATAGTTTTAACAGTAGTAGTAATTCTGTTGAGGTTGAATCATATTTGAGTAATTTTGATGTTTCTGAGCATAATCCTTCTATATTGCAAACCCATTTTCCTGTTGATTTTGTTTTTCAAGCTAGTTCAATGAATGGTAGTAGTAGTAATAGCAGTAGCGATTTCGGTGTAACCGGTGGTGGATTTAGGGATGGATTTCCTGATTCAAACTTGCTTAGTAAGAATGAGTCTGTATTGCAATTTGAGAGGGGTGTCGAGGAAGCTAATAAGTTTCTTCCTAAAGTGAATTCCTTGGTTGTTGATTTGGAAAATAACCCTTTTGTTCCTTCTTTTAGAAGGGAGGTTCAGGAGGTAGTGGTTGAGAGGGAGAGCAATGAAAGAGAACATTTTTCAGCTGAGTCGAGGGGGAGGAAGAATCACGAGCGGGGAGATGAATTGAGTTTACAAGATGAGAGAAGTAACAAACAATCAGCTGTTTATACTGATGATGACAGTGAGCTATCGGAGCTGTTTGATAAGGTGCTGCTTGGAACGGGGTGCAGAAAGGAAGAAAAGGCTAATGGGTCGGATACGAGTGTGCAGCAGAAAGAAGAAGCAAATAATTCTGGTGGTGGAAAAAGCCGTGGTAAGAAACAAGGCAACAAGAAGGGTGTTGTGGATCTGAGGACAATGTTGGTTCTATGTGCACAATATGTTTCTTCTGATGATCGTGCAAATGCTAATGAGTTATTGAGGCAGATAAGGCAATATTCTTCTCCACTGGGTGATGGATCTCAGAGGCTGGCACATTGCTTTGCGAATGCTCTTGAAGCACGCATGGCTGGGACTGGAACTCAGATTTATACTGCTTTATACTCCAAAAGAAACTCTGCTGCCGACATGGTGAAAGCGTACCAAATGTATATTGAAGCCTGTCCATTCAAGAAACTTGCATTCATTTTCGCGAACCATACAATTTTGAATCTAGCGAAGGAAGTAGAAACTCTCCACATTGTAGATTTTGGCATCCGTTACGGCTTTCAATGGCCTGCCCTTATTTATCGTTTATCAAAACGACCTGGGGGACCACCTAAGCTGCTCTTGACAGGGATAGAACTCCCCCAACCTGGCTTCAGGCCTGCCGAGAGAGTCCAGGAGACAGGGCTTCGCCTAGCAAGGTATTGTGAACGTTTTAATGTTCCATTTGAGTTCAATGCTATTGCACAGAAATGGGAAACCATCAAAGTTGAGGACTTGAAGATAAAGAAAACTGAACTTCTTGTGGTGAATTCTGTTTGTCGGCTTAAAAATTTACTTGACGAGACAGTTGTGTTGAATAGTCCCAGGGATGCTGTTTTGAAATTAATTAGGGACGCAAATCCCAATATCTTTATACATACTACTGTCAATGGGAGCTACAATGCCCCATTCTTTGCGACACGGTTCAAGGAGGCTCTTTTCAATTACTCTACAATGTTTGATGTGCTTGACATCAATGTTGCTCGTGAAGATCAAACGAGGTTGATGTTTGAGAAAGAGTTCTGGGGGAGGGAAGTAATGAATATTATAGCTTGTGAAGGTTCTCAGAGGGTCGAGAGGCCAGAGACATACAGGAAATGGAAGGTTCGGAATATAAGGGCTGGATTTAAGCAACTCCCCTTGGATAAACATCTCATTAACAAGTTAAGATGCAAGTTGAAAGATGTGTATCATAGTGATTTCATGCTGGTTGAAGATGGAAACTGCATGCTGCAAGGATGGAAGGGTCGAATAATTTACGCTTCCTCCTGTTGGGTACCTGCATAGGACTTGGCAATGATCTGCTCAAGGAATCTGCATAGGACTATGGGTGACATATTCTAGAAGCTGGCACCTGTCGATGGAATGGTATAGAACAGTTCAGTTTCAGTAGCCATAATTTTTTTATTTGGTTAAGTTTGTGTATGATATAACTAAGGCTATGTAAATGACGTATTTAGATGCATATTAGCTGAACTTTTTCTTTTGTTGGGTAGTCGCTCATAAGGATGCAGCAGAATCGTGAGTACTTCCCCCGTCTCACAATAAGTGTCCTCTTTATTATTTTTTGTTGTCTCAAATTACTTGTCCCTTTTATAATACCAATACAACATTTATTATTCTTTTCCACTAACATACCCTTATTTATTGCATTTCAATCATCTAACTACTTTACTAACTAATTAATAATGATGTTTTAGTAAATTAAACATATTTTACCATTAAAATCAATACTACTAATCATTTCCTTAATAACTGTGTAAAACTCAAAATAGAAACCTATTGTGAGACGGAGGGGGTAACATTTAGGGTCTGAAATTGAGCTACCAATACCATGATATGTTTTCTACCAAGTATAGGTCAAACGTGAGCTTTCTTTTCTTAAAGGTGTTTGAATTATCTACCCAAAAATAAATAAAAGTGCCCATGTGTGTCTGGCGTCAATGTCTTTGTTTGTGCTTCATTCCATCAACCCAAAATCTATTTCAAGTGAAGCCAATGTTCCTAGCTTTTCACGGTGATTGCAAATTGATTATTGTAAGCTGTAATATATTGTTTGGTTAGACAATTATTGCTGGATAACAGTTACATACCACTCTATTCATAAGTGTCATCAATAACTTCTACCATTTTTGTGCTTCTGTACTGTTGGCATCCCCTATTCTCCAACTTTCATTCCTTCTTTATGCAAAAATCTTCCATCTTGAACCTATAATTAAATATCAGAATTTATATCACGGACTTAAGGGTCCGTTTGGTTCGAGAATTAGGAGGGGAGGGGAGGGGAGGAATTTTAACGGAGGGGAGGGGAGGGGAGATATTTTAATTAAAAGTGTGTTCGGTTCACAAGGGGAGGGGAGGGATTTTAAAATTATTTTACTGTTTTACCCTTAAACTTAATTAAACAGGATAATAAAGTAACGAAACAATAACGATGTAATCGATAACAACATGATGTAGACGAAGGAATAATGGATTAATAATAGGGTTGTTACAAGGAGTAATGAAAGTTACAAGGAAAAATTGTTAATAATATAGAATACAAGTTGTTACAACAAAATATTGTTAATAATATGGAATAAAAGTTGTTATAAGATAACCTAATAATAGTAAAAGTTGTTTCAAAGATAATATAACATAATAATAATAAATGTTGTTACGAGGATAATATTGAGATTTTAAATTAATATAAGGATAATTTTGACAGTGTAATAAAATTTGCTCATCTCCCCTCCCCTCCCCTTCTAAAAATAGAACCAAACACGTCAAATTAAAAATCTCCCCTCCCCTCCCCTCCCCTCCCCTCCAAAACTCTCGAACCAAACGGACCCTAAAATTACCGGCATGATACATATTTGACTCTTTGCAGTACTTCATTTTGCAACTAGCATTATTGAAGAGTTGCAGACAGTAACATCTTTAGAGGTCCAAGGTAAACTTGAACTTGTTCATATTTTCTTCATCCGATAGTTTGAAATAAATTTCGTTGGATTGGACGACATTTTGTCTCAAAATGATTTAAATTGAACTGCAAACTCCCATATCCCACTACTTGTTTAAGCTGTCTGAATCTTTTATCACTCTTACCAACCATATTTAACAAATAGTTTCAAAGTTTGTTATTACTAAATATACTTAAAAAAAAAATTACCTTAATTCTCAAAGATGGGAGCCTTGAAACAACGGTAAAGTTGTTGTCATGAAACGGATTCAAGTCCTGAAAACGTCTTGTGTAAAAATAGAGTAAGACTGCGTACAATACATCAAATATGGTGGAACCCCTGGATCTTGCGTATGCGAGAGCTTACGAGACTACTTTTTTCTTTCTTTCTTTTCTTCTTCTTCTTATCTCAAAGATGATGGAATTTTGTTTCTGAATACATGTTTATAAATACGTTATGGATTCAAAGAAAAGACATTTACTTATAAATAACTGTGTGCAAAACCATTTAATTGGTCGGGGTATCTAGATGTTCCCTTCAAATAAATCTAACAAATATTGGAGACTTTTCTCACTCTTTGACAACGGAAGAACGTAAAAAGTTTGAGCTTGGCAAACAAGCAATACTAACCATAAAATAAAAGCCATGACACTCTACATTGTTTGTGCATCACGTCTAAATTCACCTGACCAAGACTACAATTTTCATTTGTATTATTATATTATTATGTCTATGTATTGGTCAAAAAGTTTAGTATCACGATGTATTGTCCACCCATGTTTTATCATTTTCTTTTGGTAACAGTGCCAGCATGAGGCTTCTTCGTAGGTTCATGTATTATCCATCCTAAATATCCTAAATATTACTTTGCATTATTATATGCTTTAGTCAAAGAGCCTATGTTCTTTAGTCAAAGTGGCTGCTTCTCTATAAAAATATAAGTAACACATCACAACCTAAGTGAGCATCTTTATGTTGCATCTCCAAACTTCAATCCAACCCTTCTCTTGAATCTAGCAACAATTCAGGTAAGTTCATTTCATATCTTACTTATATGAAACCATTTCATATTACTGTATTCTCACTGTTCCATTTTATTTATTATGTTCATGCTTTGTTTTTCATTAGTTTTTCCTCAACAATAGTGATTTGAGTGTTGGTAAATCATTCTTAAAATACAGAAAAAACAGAATTATGGATCCAAACTTTCCTCAAGCTAGTGATTTCACAAACGGTTACTACCACTTTGGTGAAGAAGGGAGTACAGTGGTCTCTGAGTTTGATCCAAATCAATATGATAGCTTCCTTGATGCTGATCCAAATGAATATGATAGCTTCCTTGAGGCTGATCCAAATCAATATGATAGCTTTCTTGGTGCTGATCCACTTGGCTTTGCAGCCACTACCTTCCCTATAGAAGGTTATATGGCCTCGGCGACGGATCCTTCCCTCGAAGACACTGATTTTTCAGATACTGGTAAGTTCATAAACCAAATCCTGATGGAAGAAAATGTTGATCAGAGACCGTTCTATGACCCACTTAGCTTACAAATGACTGAAAAATCATTCTATGATGCTCTTTTACACACAAATAAACCTCTTTCTCCTAATCAACACCCCTTAGATATTCATAACTCTGATGGCACAACCAGCAGCAACAGCAACAGCAATAGCAGCGTCGAGGATTCTCGAGAGTTAAAACCCCTTTCACCTGATACTCCTGTTTCTGATCATGTTAATCATGTTTTTCAGTTTAATTCCCCTGCTATTTCTCAACCTCATTCTACTGGTGTTAGTGATGGACTCAGAGATTTGGATTCTTCTATTACACAGATGGCACAAAACATTTTCAGTGATGTAGATTCTGTTTCCCTATTCAAGAAAAGTTTAGAAGAAGGCAACAAGTTTCTTCCTCCGCAGCCTCAACTCTTGACTGGTTTTGAATCATCCAATTTGGATATGGTTAGGGAGGAAGAGAATCCGTTTGTGTTGAAGGGTAGAAAGAATCACAAGCGCGAAGAAAGTTTTAGTAAAGAACAAGAAGAAGAAGCTTGGAGAAGTAGCAAGCAATCAGCTATTAGTGCTATTGACGAGGATGAATTATCAGAGATGTTTGATAAGGTTTTGCTTGATGTCGGACATTTGCCATTATGCAATGAAAATGATTCCTTGCAGAATGGACAAGTGAAAACGGAGGAGTCACCTCCATCAAATGGAGGGAAGACTCGTCGTAAGAAACAAGGCAAGAAGAATGAAACAATAGATTTGAGGAATCTTCTGCTTATGTGTTCACAATCTGTATATGCCAATGACAACAGGAATGCTAATGAGCTACTGAAGCAGATTAGGCAACATTCTTCACCCTCTGGGGATGGACCACAGAGGTTGGCTCATTACTTTGCCAATGGCCTTGAGGCACGCCTTGTCGGCGATGGTACTGGAGCACAAACATTCCATTCCTCTCCGAACACCAAGAGGATCTCTACTGCTGAGTTTTTGAAAGCATATCAAGTTCATCTATCTACTAGTCCTTTCAAAAAGTTTGCATACTTCTTTGCAAATAAAATGATTATGAAAGCTTCTGCAAATGCTGAAACCCTCCATATCATTGATTTTGGTATCCTATATGGTTTTCAGTGGCCAATACTTATAAAGTTTTTATCAGATAGAGAAGGTGGACCTCCAAACCTGAAGATCACCGGGATAGAGTTCCCTTTACCTGGTTTTCGTCCAATGGAAAGAATCGAAGAAACTGGTCGTCGTCTTGCCGACTATTGCAAGCGCTTCCATGTTCCCTTTGAGTTTAATGCCATACCATCGCGTTATTGGGAAACAATTCGAGTTGAGGATCTTAAAATCAAGAGCAATGAGGTTGTTGTTGTGAACTCTTTGATGAGATTTAAGAATTTATTGGATGAAAGTATTGAAGCGAACAGTCCTAGAAATGCGGTTCTGCATTTAATCAGAAAGATAAATCCTGCTATTTTTGTTCAGTCAATTGTTAATGGATCATATAATTCGCCATTCTTTGCTACACGGTTTAGGGAGGCGCTGTTTCATTTTTCTGCTCTTTATGATATGTTTGACACTGTGATACCACGCGAAAACAAATACAGGATGCTGATGGAGAGGGAAAGTATCGGTAGAGAAGCTATGAACGTTGTAGCTTGTGAAGGTTTAGAGAGAGTTGAGAGGCCCGAGACATATAAACAGTGGCAGGTTAGGAATACAAGAGCTGATTTCAAACAGCTTCCATTGAATTCGGAATTAATGGACAAATTTAGGACCAAGTTACAGCAATGTTACCACAAAGACTTTGTTTTTGATGTAGACAACAATTGGATGCTTCAAGGTTGGAAAGGACGCATTTTATATGCTTCCACATGTTGGGTGCCAGCATAATCAACTCACATCACAATACCAGACTTATAGTGTGAGTGTGATTATAAGAATCAGCTGTAGCTTTTTACTCTATACTTTCCCTTTGTTAAAGTTTTGAGTTGTAGTAGTGGTAGTAATACTAGGAGGAGGTTACTTGAGATACTATTTCAGCATGTATGTTGTAATGGTTAACTTATTTTGCTAGCTCTTTAGAAGCTTGTTTCTTTTATGTAAAATAAGCTTGTTTTTCTAAGTACCTTTGAGATAGTTACATCATGTTATGGCCTTATTCACATAATTTTGATTGTTTTCTTTCTTGCCAATTATTCTGTTGGCTGTACTATATGCATTTGACATAAGGCAATGTCTTTCCCGGCCCTGCACACGCAACAGACTAGTAGTTGGCTCTCGTCACACTCTCCTTCCAGTCCATAATTTTGTTTTCTTCCATAATAAATTGCAGTCACAAAGTGATGAACCCTAATTTAGTGTACTTTTAAGGGATATTTTATCCCCCTCCGGTCCTTAGTATAAGAAGAAAAACAAAAAAAAAAACATCAAAACCAATGTAGTTATTAATTATTGCAACTTTTTGAATGTTTTTACAAATATACCCTTATAGGAAATTGTGAAACGTTAGATACACCCACTAATCGGAAGAGAAAAACATAAGCAAACATCGGAAAAACTAGAAACTAGGTCCTTATGGACACCCCTGGAGCATCAGCAAACACCATTAAGAATAGACTAGATAAAGGTTCATTTATCACTATCAGCGGGTCCGAGAAATTTGATCCCAACTTAGCAAGAATATCCGCATAAGCATCGCCTTTCCGAAGAGTATGATGTAGAGAAAAAATCCCAGTTCTTCATATAATTACGAATGATCGCCAACAGGTTTGGCATAATTGTGAAAATGAGCATTTCCTTTAGCAACCAATTGCACTACATGAAGTGAGTTTGAATGGCAAACTACCCTCCTTAGCCTCGCTTGCTGGCAAAGTTTAATATCCACCACAAGAGTTGAGTTTCTACATGAAACACACTGGACCATAGAAGCCAAAATGAAAACTGTCATCATGTTTTTGAATGACACCTCCAAAGTCTGCTTGACAGCGGTTGGACAAAGCACTGCCATAAACGTTCAGAATCGTGGCATCCTGATGAACACCACTTGACCAACAGACTTCACTAACTGGACGAGATGAGGGTACAAATGCACTACCAAACACCTGGTGAGCTATATGAAACTGGCAAAAAATGGAGGCTATGATAGTATGTCTCATCGGCTGAGTGCCATCGAAAATGAATTTATTTATTTCTTGTTACGCATATACTCCACACAGTGAGGGAGGGGGCAGGAATACCAAAATCCTTGATCAATAAGGACAACATGCTTGACATATTATCACCACCACAGAGTTTTAAAAGATTTTCATAATGCCACAACCTTGCCAAATATCTACAGCACGCTGACAAGACATCAAACAATGAAACATGGTCTCAGTGTTATCATCACAAAATGAGCAACACAGTGATATTTAACTATCTGTGTATTCATAAATAAAATAAAATCAATAATTATAGTGTTCATCAAATTAAAAGCGAAAAATAAAAACCCTAGAAGAAGCAGATGAATATTTGGTCTGAAATTTGAGACACTTTTCTTCAACTCGAAGCCCTCTAAAGTTTTCCACTGCGCGGTTCTATTTTATGGCGTGGTGGACAGGAAAAACAACACAGTGATAGCTCTTTACAAAACTCCATATTCTTTGGTTTGAGGAAATGGAAGTTACAATGGAGATGTGAAGGGTTGTATGATAACCAATTCAGCATCTCATCTGAATCAAAGATTATGACATGCTGACCAAACTGTCTTTTTCTTGTGCTTAGCAGAGTGATTCTAGGCAGGTATACCTAAGAATCATTTCTATTAACTATATATTTATTTTTTGTATTGCTGAAATTGATTCATTCCATTTACTAAGATTGTGATTGCTTCATAGATTACCAATTACTTCCAGAAACATCTTCATTCAGTTTTGTTTGAGTCATTGAGAAGATAGAAACTGCAGAATCAAGTTTGTCTGAAGGAAAAAAGGGAAAGAAACTGGCAGGACTAATGGGAGAAAATACTCTAGATTGCTTTCAAAAAGTTGAAGGAACATAGGTATGTGTTTTGGTAGCGTCAAGGTCCAAAGGTACGAGTTCATTGCATTGTGTCTGAATTATCAGTGTCAATTTATACAGGAACAAAGTTTATGATCAATTCTGAATCATTAGGGTCTAATCTAAAAATTGAAACTGTTAGAAATTTTGTTGTTAGGGAAAATGCTGCAACACACTTAAACAATGAAGAAGAAGATGAAGGATGCACTTGGGAACACCAAAGGGTGTATTTCCACACCAATATTTATATATTGGATGCAAATAGAATGACCACTGAATCTCCTTCAGAATACTTTGACAACACATACCAAGCTTATCTCTTAATAGTAGTTTACGGAATTATGTTTCTTACATTTCACTCATGCATTAGAGAAGGGAAGAGTGATTTAGAGTGAGAAAATGTGTGAGAAAATGGCTGTGTAATTTTCCTAATTAGTGCACTTTATGATGTATAAGGACCATGTATTTACAATACAAGACAGATCGTTTAACACATGAAAAGTAACCTTTAACCCAGGTAACAATCATATATGATCAGATTTTTGAAACAAGAGTTGCGTTTGTTCAGACAAATAATGATCATGATTCATGAAGCAACACATGTTAATTAAATATATGAAGAGATGCAATCATTGGGACTCAGACATGAGAAAACCGGTTCTGCACGAGATTCTTCATGGCAAACAAGCACCTAGCACTCATAAGGTCACCTAGTGCTGCAGGTTGCACATAGGCAGGGCGCATAGTGCTCCATGTTGCAGAACCAGGGCCCCTACCGCCCTCAAACAGAGGCAGGGCGCCTAGAACCCACTGTCAAGCGCTCAGCGCTGTACTTTTCTCATTTTCATGTGTTTTTGCATCATATACTTGATTCTGGGTCTTTCAACGGGTCTCATATGATTGCGTTATTTTGAAAATCACTCGCATGGACATTTAGAATTAGGACCACGACAAATCTAACTTATCCCTTGAACACCACTAATGATGATGAATCGCAAAAGACCATCAAGACTAGAATCAAAAGCATGTATTAATCCAAATTCAACCAAAACCAAATACAGTGAACACAATATACAGTAGAAATCACATGGATCTAAGCTAAAAGTCCAGTTACACATGCTGAAATCTAATTACACATGCTGAAATCCAAGAATTGTTTCTAAACCTTCTACATTTTAACTAGATATAAGAGAGAAATCAAATCACAAATGTCGAAAAGTTAGAAAAAATGAGGAGTGAGTCCCAAATTCTTGCTATAAACGAGCATTTAAAGCTGACTGGCACCATGTAAGTCTTGTACAAATATCAAACTCACACACTAAGTGTAGTAAGATATGAATTGATTATGCCGGCACCCAACAAGTTGAAGCATATAAAATACGACCTTTCCAACCTTGAAGCATCCAATTGCTGTCTTCATCAAATACAAAATCTCTATGGTACCATTGCTTTAACTTAGTCCTAAATTTCTCCATTAATTGTGAGTCCAATGGAAGCTGCTTGAAACCAGCTCTTGTATTCCTAAGCTGCCATTGTCTATATGTTTCAGGCCTCTCAACTCTTTCTAAACCTTCACATGCTACAACATTCATAACTTCCCTACCCATAATTTCCCTCTCAAGCATCCTCCTCCATTCACTTCCCTTCGGTAAGACGGCGTCCAACATATCATAAATAGCAGAAAAATTAAACAGTGCCTCCTTAAACCGTGTAGCAAAGAAAGGTGAATTATATGATCCATTAATAATAGACAGAGCGAAAATATCCGGACTTATCTTCCCAATCAAATGCAGAACTGCGTTTCTAGGACTATTAACTTCAATACTCTCATCTAGTAAATTCTTAAACCTCCCCACACAGTTCACAGCAACTACCTCGTTGCTCTTGATTTTAAGATCTTCAACTCGAATTGTTTCCCATTTCCGCGACGCTAGGGCATTGTACTCGAACGGAACATTGAAACGCTTGCAATAGTTAGCAAGTCGATGACCGGTCTCCTCGATTCCTTCTGTCGGGCGAAAGCCTGGTAAGGGGAACTCTATCCCAGTGATCCTCAATTTTGGCGGTCCACCTTCTCTATTTGATAGAAACTTAATAAGCACTGGCCACTGAAAACCATAAAGGATACCAAAATCAATGATATGAAGGGTTTCAGCTTTTGCAGCAACTTTCATAATCATTTCATTTGCAAACAAATATGCAAATTTCTTGAATGGAGGGCTAGTAAAATGAACTTGATATGCTTTCAAAAACTCAGCAGCAGTGATTCTCTTGGTGCTAGGCGAGGAATAGAATGTTTGCGCACCAGCTCTATCGCCTACAAGGCGAGCCTCAAGGCCATCGGCAAAGTAATGAGCCACCCTTTGTGATGCATCGCCAAAGGGTGAAGAATGTTGCCTAATCTGCTTTAAAAGACCATTAGCATTTCTATTGTCATTGGCATACATAGCTTGTGAACACATAAGCAGAAGATTCCTTAAATCTATCGTTTTGTTTTTGCTATCACGTTTCTTTGGACGAACCTTTCCTTCGTTTGATGAAGGTGGTTTCTCATTCTGCAAAAATTCACGCTCCACATTAAGCAAAGCTTTATCAAACATTTCTGATAATTCATCCTCATCAACAACACTAATAGCCGATTGCTTGTTACTTCTCCCTTCTTCTTCTTCGCGCTCATGATTCTTTCTACTCTTCATCATATTGAAATTGGGTGATTCTAAACCTTTCAAGAGTTGAGTCTGAGGAGGAAGAAACTTGTTAGCTTCTTCAAAACCTTTGTTGAATTGGGAAATAGAATCTGCATTACTGAAAATGTTCTGTGCCAACATATTGGTAATAGATGAATCGAAATTTACGAGTCCATCACTAACACTACTTGAAGCACAGGAATTAAACTGAAAACCATGATTAACAAGATCAGAAACAGGAGTATCAGGTGAAAATGGTTTAGACTTGCAAGAATCGTCGATGCTAGTGGTACTATTATTATTGCTACTGGTGCTGGTTGTGCCATTAGGGGAAAGAGCATCATGGAATGATTTTTCTGTGATTTGTAAGCTAAGTGGGTCATAAAAAGGTCTCTGGTCAACGTTTTCTTCCATGAGGATTTGAGTTATGAACTTTATGGTTTCTGAAAAATCAGTGTCTTCCATGGAAGAATCTGTCACTGAAGCCATATAACCTTCTATAGGGTTCTCATATTGTTGAAACTCATCACAGTTTGGATCCATCGTTATTTTCTCTTTGTTGAGGAAAGATAAACTATAAGAATAATAGTGTAATAATAATAATAATAATAATAATAATAATAAGATATGAATTGAATTGAATATAACTGACCATGAATTATTGGTGGTTTGAAGACATGGAACTTGGAAGAACTCAGAAGGAAGCAGAAAATGAAGTTACGTAAGAGGAATGGATTCATTTATCATAGAGAAGCATCCCCTTTGACAACATAATTATATAGTAGTCCTAGGACTAGTAAAATGAACTTGGTATGCTTTCACATGGAGGACTCTATGACTATGACTAGTAAATTGATCCGATTAAGTGTGATTTAGATTTAATCATTTTATATATTATGTATTTATATTATGTCTCTCTAAAACCTATGATATATTGGGGTAAGTGCTAAGAGACTTGAACACCTTAAGCAAGTGATTAACGATTCGATCAATGTAAAATTTTTAGTTGGGATGGAATATACCACCTTATATGTCTAGATGTTTTCCGATGAAGATTAGTCTTAAACAATATTAGAAACTTTGTACCAGTAATACAAATATAATTACAAAAGTGAAAAATGTTAACAGATGTCCCATGAACATTTGTTACGGATCTAAAATAGTAATAATTCATTGAAACTTGTGTACTCTATGCTTTAAAAGTCTAAAAAATGAGTACTTTCAACACAACTTTTAATTTTAGATTCTTTAATATTACGAAAAGGAAAGGGTTAACAAGTGTCCATAACGTACTTGTTAGCATGTCTCTTACGTGACTCGGAGAATAATACATTAATACAACTCTTTAGGGTGCGTTTGATGGTCAGGATAAGGAGACAAGATATGATACATTAATCATATTCTGCTGAAATCTCATGTTTGATGCACCAAAGGTATAGGATAAAATAAATCATTTTCCTATCCTGACTTTCCTTTGTAATTTCTATCCTGAGTATAGGCTCGGTTAGAAATTATCATGATGGGATTAGAAGATCATTCTTTATTTATTATCTTGATATTCTGTCATTTTTAAAATAACGATAGCATATATTTTCTATAATAATTAATAACATGCCATTTTTACAATATTTAATTAATTATGAGAACAATTTTTTCATTTAATTATAATGATATCCTGTTTGTTATCATGTGTGCATCAAACACATGATATGATTAATGTTTATCATGTCCTTATCATATCCTATCTCTATCCAACTTTATATCATATCTTGTCTATATCCTATCCTGACCATCAAACATCTTGAATTAAAACGGCGTAAACATGGAACTTCAAGAAGGGGTCGGTGATGATGTTGATGCATAAGGAATTAGAATAACATATAAGGTCCACAATACCTTGGTAGATGGCATAAAGTTCCGCATAGAGCCAGAAACTTCAGACAAATAAAACCCTGCATCATTTCTAAGGACTCCACCAAAGCCAGCTCTAATGGGGGAACGAAGAGTCGAAGACAACTCCCATCAATGTTGAGAATAACTTTAGAGTGGTTGTGGTGATTCCACTTGACATATCTATCCTCCATATCACTGTTACGGGAAGAAGGGAAAGAGACTATAATAATAATAATAATAATAATAATAATAATAATAATAATAATAATAATAATAATAATAGGGGAATCAGTCACTTTAGTCCCTGAATAGGAAATGAGTCGTCACTTTAGTCCCTGAATGCAGATAAATTGCAAAATAGTCCCTGAATGTAGACTCTGTTAGTCAATTTAGTCCCTGAATGCAGACTCTATTAGTCAATTTAGTCCCTAAATGTAGACTCCGTTAGTCACTTTAGTCCCTGAAATTGACCAACAGAGTCTACATTCAGGGACTGTTTTGCAATTTCTCTGCATTCAGGGACTAAAGTGACTACTCCTTTCCTATTCAGGGACTAAAGTGATTAATTCCCCAATAATAATAATACGGATATGTAGTAGAAAACTTACAAGTGGTATAATAATATACAATTACACTCCTTAAATGATATGAAATTCATCTATTCAGTTCTTAAAATTAATGAAAATCCGACTTGTTAGTCTCTAATATTTTAATATCAATGACCAAAATTGACAGATTTTATATTTAATAGAATCTTATTATGTTGATATTTTTTAAGAATTAAATTGAAGATTCTCTAAAAAAAATTAATTTGAAGATTGTAATATTTTAAATAATAAAAATTAATAGTTTATTAAATCCACTTGGGTTGACCTAGTGGTATTGACTTAGGATCTGCGAGTCTGCTTCTCCTTAAGGTCTCAGAAATAAACAATACAAAAATGAATGCTCACTGCTTTCATAAACTATAACTGGGGGGAATGCATCTGGACTGTTTCAAACATTATTTAAAATGTAAAGAATGGTGTTGAACTTCAAGTGGATGAATTTTCTATTATGAAGTTTTTCTTTTGACTAGATTCAAGTATTCAACTACGAAGTTGTCTGATAGTTTCTAGCTAATCCGTGACATGCATATGAAATGCCACATAAAGCAAATTAAAGGATGTTTGGTAAAAAAAAAAATCAAAACTAAAGGATAGGATAAAATATGTTTTTCGTCCCTGCAATTATAGACCATTTGAATTTTCGTCTCTGAGCTTACTAATCCTCCCATTTCGTCCCTGTAAAAGTTAATCACTTGAAATTTCGTCCATCTCCCCTTTTAATCACTGCCACGTCAGCAATTTACCAAAATGGCATGGGGAATTGACGAAAATACCCCTGACTTATTTTTTTTCCTTAAAAAAATTTCGAAATTTCTTTTTTTAAATTAAAAAAATCTGAAAAAATAATTAAAAATTTCGGGAAAAAAAATGTTAAAATTAAAACTGAAATTTTTTGGAGAAAAAATCGTAAAAAAAAATTCGGGAAAAAACTGGGGAAAAAATTTTTGAAGGAAAAAAAACAAAAAAAATAAGCCAGGGGTATTTTCGTCAATTCCAATGTCATTTTGGTAATTTGCTGACGTGGCAGTGATTAAAAGGGGAGAGGGACGAAATTTCAAGTGATTAATTTTTATAGGACGAAATAGGAGGATTAGTAAGCTCAGGGACGAAAATTGTAAGCTCAGGAACGAAAATTCAAATAACTTATAATTACAGGGACGAAAATCATATTTTACCCTTAAGCCTAATTAATAAACATGATTTAATGTCAGAATCACCTTTTTAAAACACTTATTATTAACAATATCTTCAGAATGCCACCTCATAAATAAAGGGCTTAATCATCTTCCCAGAAACTTCCTCCAAGTCACATAAATTTTCCCCTTTTCTCTGTTTTTCTGTAATCTCATTTATAAAATCAAAAGATAACACTTCTTCTCCAAGCTTCCACCGTTTACTCTTCTCATCACTTCCAACTTGCGTTGACCACAAAACTTTGTACACTTTCTTCTCTTTTTCTCCTTTCATTTTCATCTTCATTTTCATTCATTCATATTTCGTACATATCCACAAATATTCTAATTATCATCACTTTTTATTTTTTATTTTTTCTAGTCCCTTTATTAAAAAAAAAATCATTACCTTAATCGCTAGATCTATTCCAAAACCTTAATTTCTTGTTCAGATTCAAACCTTTGCAACAAACATGTTTTCTACAGAAACAGTCGTAGAAAATTTTCCAGGTTCTGTTAACGGATGCATGTTTGGAAACATACCCGTGTCTGTTTTTTCAAACCAAAACCCAGAAAACGCGTTTAAATTCGAAGATTCAAATTCAATATCACCTTCAAGTGATTCTGTTCCTTCTTCTGGAATAACCTCAAACGTTGAATCTTCTGAGAGTAGTAAATATTCAAACCCTATTCTTAGGTATATTAGTGATATTCTTATGGATGAAGAAGATTTGGAGACAAAACCTTGTATGTTGCAAGATTGTTTGAAGCTTCAAGCTGCTGAAAAATCGTTTTATGATGTTCTGGGATCCGGAACTGGAACTAGTTCTAGTTCTGAGAGTTATAGTAATTGTAGTTATAATACTGATAATTCCGTTGTTGATTGCGATTCTCCGGAAAATAATGCATACGAGGTGTTTGATAAAATTCCTCATGATCCGGTTAGAGATCAGCGAGGTTTTTTCAGTTTTCCGAGTGATGTTTGGAAGCTGAATGAAGAGGGTAGTTTTGTTTTGGGTTCTAGAGGATTAGGGGAGAAGAGAGGTTATCTGATGAATGATAATGGTATTGGTATTTCACATGAAGAAGATCTGAGAAGTAACAAGGTTTCAGCTGTTTACTATGATGATACAGAGTTATCAGAAATGTTTGATGATGTTCTTCTTTGTAAGGATGGTAAAAGTCCGTCGATTTTTTGTGATAATTCTGAGTCGTCGCAATCACAGATTTCTGGTTCAGGAAGATCTAATGGAAAGACATCGCGATCGAAGAAAGGTTCCAGTAAGGGGAAAAAACTAAGTACTACGGTAGATTTATGGACTTTGTTATCTCAATGTGCACAAGCTGTTGGTAGCTATGATCAAAGGAATGCAAATGATATACTGAAGCAGATTAGGCAGCATTCTTCGCCAAGTGGCGATGGACTTCAGCGTTTAGCTCATTACTTTGCTGATGGACTTGAGGCGCGATTATCTGCTGGTACACCGATGTATAAACTCCTTCAGTCGTCGTCTGCTGCAGATATGTTGAGAGCTCATAAAGTTTATATCACAGCTTCTCCATTTCAAAGGATGTCGAATTTCTTGGCCAACAGAACTATTCTGAAGCTGGTAGAAAATAAAAGCAGCCTCCACATTATTGACTTTGGTATTTTCTATGGCTTTCAGTGGCCTTGTCTCATCCAGCGTCTTTCAGAGAGATCCGGTGGGCCACCAAGGCTTCGTATTACAGGAATTGATCTTCCTCAGCCAGGATTTAGGCCTGCAGAAAGGGTTGAAGAGACAGGCCGGCGACTTGTGAAGTACTGCAAGAGGTTTGGAGTTCCATTTGAGTACAATTGCCTTGCTCAGAAATGGGACACTATAAGACTTGAGGATCTCAAGATTGATAGAGAAGAAGTAACAGTGGTTAACTGCTTACACAGATTGAAGAATGTTTCTGATGAAACGGTGACGGCGAATTGTCCTAGAGATGCTGTGTTGAGGTTGATCAGGAGGATTAATCCAAACATTTTCATACATGGTGTAGTGAATGGAACTTATAACGCACCCTTTTTTCTTACTAGGTTCAGGGAAGCACTATTCCATTTCTCATCATTGTTTGATATGCTTGAAGCTACGGTGCCGCGTGAAGATGATCAATATAGGCTGATGATTGAGAAAGGGTTATTCGGAAGGGATGCAGTAAATGTGATAGCTTGTGAAGGAGCAGAGAGGGTTGAAAGGCCAGAGACTTACAAGCAGTGGCAGGTTAGGAACAAGAGAGCAAGGTTCAAACAACTTCCATTGGCTCCAGAACTGGTGGAAAGAGTGAAAGAAATGGTGAAGAAGGAGTATCCGAAAGATTTTGTAGTTGATGAGGATGGGAAGTGGGTTCTGCAGGGTTGGAAAGGGCGTATTCTGCTAGCTGTTTCTTGCTGGGTTCCTGCTTAATCAAATTATATAGACTATAGTCATAGCACTCTTCTGTAGGGAATTTCTTTTCTTTACTAATTTGTGTGAGCTGGTAAACTGTAAAGTACTGAATAAGGGTATACTAATCTTGGATTTAAGCAGGTTTAAACCATCCTATTATACTTTAAAGTTGGGTTAAGATTGGATATATTCTTATTTATGTACTTTATATATAAGTTTATATCAGCTTATGCAGTTGCAATATTATCTTCTTTTCTTTCTTTATGCATTTAGGTTTTTATTTTAGATACTGGATTGATTTCCTGTAGCTAACTAGCTTGTATAACTAGGTCTTGTATATGCCTCGAACTTTTCTATTTTGATGTTATACTCTTCCTGAAGTGTTTGTCTTTTAGACTCTATTTAATTTGATGTTAGTTCTTTTTAAAAAAAGAGAAATGATATTTTGACAACCATTTTTTGACAACTTTTGGACAACTTTCTCTCTCATACTCACATGATGTTGTTATCCTCTCTCTTCCTTTTTCTCTCTCCATTGTTTTTGACCAATAAGAAGTGAGAAAAACAAGGTTGTCAACAAAGTTGTCATCAAATGGATGTCAAAATATCATTACTCTTAAAAAAAAATGAAGTTAGTTGAGTGGATTTAATAAAGGAAGCAAAAGTCTTCTAAGGTTTAATGTTGTTCAGATTTCATATTCTATTATTTAAGAGAAATTTCTTGGCAGTTAAGTATCAGGTGCATCTGGTCCTGGTTTTGTCTGGCTAAAACTAGAATGGTCAAATAATTCTACTTAATTCACTGATTGATTAACAATATGTAATTATATATAGGTGCACTTTCTCAGAGAAATGTATATAAACAAACTTGAGAAGTCAACACTTGCTATAGTATTATTCTTCAATACTTAGGCTCTGTGCCAGATTTTAAGCTTAAAAGGACTGTTATATGACATTTTTTCTCACAAGCTTATAGCTTATCCTAAAACTTATAGTTTAATGCTCTCCTAAGCTTATCTTAAAACTTATAGTTTAATGCTTTCCATTTTTTCTCTCAATTTTACTTGTCATCTTACTTGAAAAAATTAACTATTAAATAAACATATATTCATTTTTGTCATTTCATATTTATAATCTCGATAAAGTGTAACGTAGCCAAAAACTATAAATTCAATCAAGTAGTTTATCCAATATAAACTATAAACAAGGGGGAGTCTTTACTTAACAAGGACCACTCCCCGCTAAAGACCCCTCATTGGAGGAAGAAAAATTGAGTTCCTATTAAACAATGGACAATTATATTAGGACTCTCTCTCCTGGGCAACTAACGGGTCTCACGTTTAAAAGAAGTAATAAAATATGTACTAGTTGGTCTCCCTTGCAAAAGAAGTAGTAATTTAAGTACTTTAAATTGGAGTCCTTACTAGTGGGACCTATTTAAATTAGTGAGACATATTTAAGTACTTTTAATTGAAGTCCTTATCAGTGTATTGTCATTGGAGTCATTGAATCCTTAATATATACTTTCATTAAAAATTATAAATAAGTGACATGTACACGTGGAGTCCATTTAATGAGTCCCTATTAGTGTATTACCATTGTGGATGCTCTTATAAGCTAACTATAAGCTAGTTTATTAGCGATCTACAATTATTTTTTCAAAGAGAACCTTACTATCTCATTAAAGTGATCCACAGTTCATGGTAAACATCCATCCAAACAAAATCTTAGGCTTTGAATTTTTTTTTTTTGAATTTAACTTAACTTCAAAAAATAAGGATTAAAAATGTTGAGAATTGTTTTTAGGACATTAGTTAAATAATTAAAAGATGTTGGTTTGTATAAGAAAATGATCTACTCTCTCTAATCCTTTTTGTAAGAGAATAATGGGTTAACAAATATTGATATATTCAATCTATATTATAAACCAAATATATTAACTTTTATTAATTCATTTGTTTCTTATAAAAAGAATCGGATAAAATATTTACTATAAATATTTGTTTGTTTCTTATAAAAAGGACCGATTTATATCGGAGACCTTTTGGGATCAGATAAAAATAAAAGAGCAAAAGGTCAAAGATGAGAACAAACCTAACCTCTGTTATTTTAAAAGCATAACAACAAATTTTAAAAAATGTAGATTAGGTGACTAATGTACATGCTGATGATCTTGAACTGAAAAGCATGAATCAGACAAGCAACTTATTGTCAATTATTCTAACTGATTTGATTAACTTAATCCGGATGATCAAGATCACATTGAACATAACTCATTTTCTTTCGTAATTTATACATATATATATCTATGCCAATATCTTATACTAAATATAAAACTGATATGAGATTCTTTAAAAAATATATATGAGATTTTGGGCAGACTTTTTTATTATTTCAATTATGCATAGATTCCGTAAGCTTAGTTTAGCTAGTAAAGACAATGCATAATATATGCAAGGTCCGTGGTTCAATCTCCGGACACCATAAAAAAATTCAGTTTTAATTTTTTTTATATATTTATGTTATATTGTTGGTGTTACTGAAAAAGTTAAGAATTTATATTATATTTGTTATATTATCGGTATCATTGAAAAAAATATCTATAGTTTGTTGAATTTGTTACAATTCAAAAGTCACAAATATTTATTCTTTTTTTTTGACAAAACAAATATTTATACTTATAATTTTAGAGTTTAATTGTGGTGCGTCGACAATCCAAAACAACTTTGCACATACAACAAATCAAAACATTCAAAAGCGGCACATAAATAAAAAACATTTGTTGATGTGATAGTTCTAAATATTTTGATTGGTTGTGTGTGCCAAATTATTTTGGACTGTTGATCCACCACCATTAAACTCATAATTTTAATCAAAATTTCATATAAAATACGATTAATAGTCAATTTCAAATAAAATAACGAGTTTACATGAGTTAACGTAATAACAAATTTCATATAAAATACTATTCATAAAATACTGAACATAACTGAATTTGCAAGCGTTAACACAATAAAAAAGAAATAAAAGATTTTAGAATGACTTTTTCATTATTCCTATTTTACCCTTATTAACTAAACTCTTTTTTCGATTTCAAATTCAAATCTACACCATAATTAAATAGGTTTAACAACCAACTATCTATTTTGGATGAACTTTTTTACTTTATTTTTTTTTACAAATTCAAATAATTTTAAATAATATAGATTTTTTTTTTTGAAGAAGCAAAAATGGTACACACACACACACTATCAAAGACGCCTCTTTAGCACAAGACGTATTAAAGGGGTCGCTCAAAATACAAAGTGTCTGTCTGATAATAACAAAAACATAAATCAGACATTAGCCGATACCCAAACAAGACAACGGGTTCGACCGCCACTGCTGACAACGAGATACAAAAGTGGCATTCTTAGCCCTCAACCATAATATGAATAAATAATATAGATATTAAATTAATTAAAGTATATGGTGTGTGTGGAGAGAGACGCTCACTGGTGTCCTCGTGAGCTTAGCTCAGTTGGTTGGGACAATGCATAAAATATGCAAGGTTCGGGGTTCAAACCCCGACCATTACCAAAAAAAAAAAGAGACGCTCACTATATATATATATATATATATATATATATATATACACCAATATACCATATATAAAGAAAGATTGGGGTTAAATTTTTATCTTTCCAATTTTACCCTTTATTTAAAGTATTTTATTTACTATTTTATCCTTTTTATAATATTACTTAGCTTAAATTCCTTAAAAAATAATATTACTTAAATTATTAATTAAAAAAATTAAATTCCATTAAAATAGGAACCATTTGACTTTGACTACAATAGAAACAATATTATTATCTATAACAATGTTTAAATAAAAGAGGAGATTTTGGGTGAGATTATTTATTATTCCAATCATACCCGTAAATAAATTTAACTATAATAATGCTGTATTGTTTTGTTGATGTCAATGAAAAAAAATTAAATTTTATATTATATTTTTTTGAACAAAATTTTATATTATATTTATTATGTTGTTGGTGATTTAAGAAGATAAACGTGTTGTTAAAGTTTGAAATCACAAACATCTATGCATATAATTTTCACCTTCAAAAAAATCTACACATATAATTTTAATTACAATCTAACTAATTTCATAAAAATATTAACGCACGGAGTGCCCGTCTGAACATTAGTATACGTAAAAGGGATATACAATTTTGGACTAGGCTTTTCCTTTAATATTCTACCCCTTTATTTAAACTATTTTATCATTTATATTTAAATTATCAATAAAAAAATTAGGTAAATCCTATTAAGATAGCAACAATGCACAACAATATTAGACACTGTGAAAAACCTTATTTTGACCTTATATATATTTTTTTTTGGTGGCCGAGGTTTGAACCCCGGACCTTGCATATATTATGCACTGTCTATATCAACTGAACTAAGCTCACGATGACTTATTTTGACCTTATATAAAAATATTGTATTTTGGTTTTACATTTTTTTTAATAATTTTACCATTTATTTAATTATTTTGTTTTATCATTTTATCCATACTTGCCAATAGTGTCCTCCTTGACAAAATATGTGTTTCCTATTGTTGCATTTTATTTGGAAAAGCCATATTCTTTTTCCCAAAGATAGGAAAAAATAAAAACTTCTAAAATAACTGTATCAAGACACTTTTTTAAGGAAAGATAAAATCGGTTATAAATGAGTCTTAAGTGAGACTTAATCATACCACTGAATGTGGATCTCTAACTAGTTGGATTGGTGTGGATCTCTAACTAGTTGGATTGGTGTGGATCTCTAACTAGTTGGAATGTCTTGTGAGATAACTTTCCTTGTGTCCTATTAGTCATACTTATGTTGAAAAAAAAAAAAGAATCATGAGTCAAAAAAAAAAAAAAAGAATCATGAGTCAAGACTTTATCACAATTGAAACTGGATAAGTCATTAGGTTGAATGTGTTTTTGTGTCTCTCTAACTGAGAAGTCCTGTGACACATAACTTTCCTAAAGCGTAGAGTTTGGAGAATTTCAGACGTAAACACAAATCTTTCACACTAAATCTAACATAGGGGCATGCCTATCTCAATCCAACATATACGTCACTTAATTCGACGATTTGATGACCCTAAACACCATATTCCAATTATTGATATTTAACTATAATGGTGTCTTTAATACTCGCTTTGTTCTTAAATACTGCGGAGAACTCAATTCATAGGATAATGCATTACAATATGTATGGGTCAGAGTTTGACCTTTAGACATATTATATATACTGAAAGCTTCATTAACAACGACACATCCTTCCTCCATTTCATATTTTAATTGAAAATAAAATAGGCTGGACTGTTGGAGTTTAGAAACAAAGAAGATTGTATCATTCACAAATTATGTCCTACAATAATTTGAAAATTTGTTTTATTTTAATATAATGCTCAATTTAGAAAATAATAAAGATGTCAGTTGTTTTTCCAAACAAAATTTATTCTTTCTAAATAAAATTAGAAGAAACTAACAGATTAATTATATTTTATTACTTTAATGAAACGACTAATTAGGCATGGCAATAGAATCTTGATAGACAATTAACATTAAATTTTTATCTACATCTAGCATAATGCTGAAGCTCAGTACACAAAATATAAAAACGATGGTAACAAATTGATAAATTTAAAATAATTTAAGGTTAATAGAGCAAAAGAAGAAAAAAAATTGGATACAAAATACTCAGGGGTTGAAACATAGTTAGCCCTCTAGCATGACTTCTGCTAACAATCAAAGAACTCAACCTACTTTGCTTGACACTTCGCTGATCTAAGAGCATTCCAATCTATCACATCTCTTCTTGGTTTTTTGAAAGAGACCAAACAATGATTTAGAGATTGATTTTGACTAAAATTATAAGTACAAATATTTCCTTTTTAAAAAGTACAAATATTTGAGACTTTCAAATTGTAACAAAACCAATAAATGATGTTTATCTTTTTCAATCACAACAATAGTTTGCAATATAATTTAAATTTTTACCTTTTTTAATAACAATCAGGTTTATGTTTTTCAATCACAACAATAATTTACAATATAATCTAAATTCTTATCTTTTTTTTTAATAACATCAACAATATGACATTAATATAAAAAAATTATTTTAGAATATATTTGAAATAATTAAAATGTCAGCCCAAATCTTTATTGCGAAAAGACAGACATTCACGTGTCTGTCTTTCCGCTTTTTTTTATTTCCCCAACGCGTGTCGATTATCAACGATTTTTTTAAGGATTTTTTTATGGAATATTTTATAAAAAATTTGCGTGTAAATTACAAACGATATATTATATAAATTTTTTGATACTCCATCCGTTCCTTTTTAAGCGTCTTTTTAGAAAATTAACACCAAATTAGTGATGTGTATTTTTGCATATTTTCTTCCTATTATACACTCGTTTTATTACACCAATAAATTCTTATTTTTTTGCACACACTTTATCTTTTCAATAAAATTAATATGTTATCTTTCTCTCGTAACAAACAATGGTTGCTTATTATCTTTTTCTCTAATAAATTCCTATTTTTTGCTCTCTCTCTCTCTCTCTCTCTCTCTCTCTCTCATAACAAACAATTGTTAATTTTTTAAATATTGTGCACATTTTCAACTATTTCTCCCTCTTCACCTCTCATCAGCCATTCCAATGAATCTTCCACTTTTTATTCCTTTTGAACATTCATGGAGTTTTCTATTTTTCTTCTCTCAAATATGTTCTTTTACTTTGCACTTGAAATTTTTAACAATTGTTACTCATCTTATTTATATAATTTTAACTCTTCTTGGATCATTGTTTGTAACAAAATTTTGTTTAAATTTGAAGATAACAAGTAACAAACTCTTCCTTTCAAAAAAAAAAAAAGTAACAAACTCTTTTTAATAAAAAAAACAAACTTTAGTTTTCCAAATAGATATCATTAATCAGTTTTATTGAAAAAGATAAGAGTAAATGACAAAGGGTATAATTGATAAATTGTACCCTTAAAATACCAAAAAGATAGTTAAATATGAACGAAAAATTCCCCCTAAAAATACACTTAAAAGGAACGGAGGGAGTATATATTAAAATTATAAGTATAGTAGATATTCGTGACTTTTAAATGTAGCAAATTCAAAAAATTATATTTATCTTTTTTAATGACAGCAATAAATATAACAAATATAACAAAAATTATTATCTTTTATAATAACACAACATTATTGTGAAACTATTTATTTGCATTTGGACCTGACCAGGGTTGTTACCATCTTTGACCTTGAATTCATACCAGACAAATTTGGCCTGCTCCCTTACTAACCAGATTGAAGAACCTTTCTCATGAAACCGTGACGGTGAATTGTGCTAGAGATGCTGTGTTGAAGTAACAGTGGTTAACTGCTAAATTTTGTGTGAATTGGTAAACTGTAAAGTGCTGAGTAAGGGTATACTAATCTTGGATTTAAGTAGGTTTAAACCATCATATCATACTTTTAAGTTGAATTAAGATCGGATATGTTCTTATTTATGTACTTTATATACAAGTTTATATCAGTTTATGCATTTGCAATATTATCTTCTTTTCTTTCTTTATGTATTTGAGTTTTTGTTTTAGATACTGGATTGATATAACTAGGTCTTGTATATGCCTCAAACTTTTTTATTTTGATGTTATACTCTTCCATGGACGATGCCAGGAATTTAGTTTAGGGGAGACCGAGTTGAAAGTATAATTTAGTGAAGAAAAAATAAATTTCAAATGCACAATATATTTAAGATATTTAAAAAAAAAATATAAGATAGATTCAAAATTATTAGACATCTAGATTATAAGAAATTAAGGATATAAGAAAGTTGAATACCTTGAGGTTTGTCAGAGAATGACCAGACTAAGACGATCTTTGAATAGCATAGAATAAAAAAAATGAAGCAACGAAAATGCAAACGTAGGAGGATGCAATCGTGACCGGTGAATCGTTGGTAGTTGTTGAGGATGAATATACAAAATCGTAGGTAATGATTTGATATTTCTAACCAGAATTGCAAGGGGGAATCTTAAACTGGAATTCTAGTTAGGGATTTTGATTCTTCTATAAATTGCAGGAAAAAAAAAATCTAGTTTGTTAAGTGTTACAGATTTTAGTTAATACTACCTCTGTTCCTTTTTAATTGTTGTTTTGGAATATTAACACCAAAATAGCGAAACGTATTTTTGTATATTTTGTTTCTATTATACCCTCATTTTAATCCACCAATATATTCATATTTTTTTGCACACTTTCTATTTCCAATAAATTTAATAGGTTACTTTTCTCTCGTAACAAACATTTGTTAGTTATATTGGTAAAAAAAAAACATTTGTTGGTTACTATTTTTTTCTCCAACAAATTCCTATTTTTTTTCACACGCTCTCATGACAAACAATTGTCAATTTTCTAAATATTGCGCACATCTCTTTAATTAATTAAAGTCAATATAAAAATTATTCCAACTTCACCTTAATCAAAAGCTACGAAAAAATTAATTTTCACTTTTATTTTCTTTTTCTCTCAGATCTGTTTTTTTTACTTTGCACTTGAAATTTTTAATAATTACTACTCATCTTATTTATAGAATTTTAACTATTCATGGAACCATTATTATAGGTAACAAAATTTTGTTTAAATTTTAAGATAACAAGAAACAAACTTTGTTTAAAAAAACAAACATTAGTTTTCCAAATATACATCATTAATTAGTTTTATTGAAAAAGATAATAGTAATTGATAAATGGTATAATTGATAAATCATACTCTAAAATACCAAATCAACAGTTAAATAGGAATATGGCCTCTGCTGGTCCCCCTTCTAGCTCCATCCCACTCTTCGTATCCTGAAGTGTTTTGAACTCTATTTAATTTGAAGTTATTTTTTTTTAAATTAAGTTAGTTGATTGGATTTAATAAAGGAAACAAAGTCTTCTTAAGTTTAATGTTAGAAAATTGTTGTTCCCACATCAAAATTTTCCGATAAACACCACGAGTTTACCAATTTAACTTCATCAGTAGTTAACTACCGTTGGCTTCATCGGTAATTAATTGCTGTCGGTTTCAACGACAGTTAATTGGTACCATGAGAGCAATTGAGTTAGCTTCCCAAAATCATTGGATTTATCTGTGGCTTGAAATTGATTTTGCTCTAGTGGTCAAAGCCTTCAAAAACAATTGTATGATCCCTTGGAGGTTGAGAAATAGATGGAACAATTGCCTCCTCATCATTAACAGTATGCATTTTCAAGTTTCACATGTCTTTAGAGAGGGTAATAGCTGTGCTGATACAATTGCTAATTTTGGCTTAACTGTCAGTCATCTGACCATTTGGTTAGAGGTTCCTATTTGGCTTAGAATGTATTATGTGCAAAACAGGCTTGGGATGCCTTGTTTTAGGTTTGTGAACTTTCGAAGGGGTTTTGGTTTGGTTCCCCCGTTTCTTTTTTGTATGGTCCTCTTTCTCTTTGGTTAATATATTTTGGATAGCTAAAGCTCACTGCTAGGCTATCTTTGTTTCAAAAAAAAAAAAACGGCAGTTAACTATCGTTGCGATTAATTATGCAGACAACAAGTTCTGTTATGTGATTCCAAGCCAAAATTTCGACCTATTTATTACTGTAATTCAAAACGACAATTCCATAGACAGTACAATTCATACACAAATTTTATATATATATATATATATATATATATATATATATATATATATATATGTATGTATGTATGTATGTATGTATGTATGTATGTATGTATGTATGTATGTATGTATGTATGTGTACAATTGCATGGAAGCCTCAGAGTCACTTATTTGTTAGAGTAACTTATTTGTTAGAGTAAAGAAGCTTCATTCTTGAGGTGAGAGTTAGGGCGAGTCACCAGCACCTTATGTCAATAGCTTGCTCTTGTTTTTTTTTAAGAATCAGGTACCTATATTTGGGTGAGAGTTGGTGTGAATCACCAGCACTTTGTTTTGGCAGGAAACCCTATTTTTTTAAAAGTACTCAATCCTCACTTGAGGTGAGAGTGGATGTGAATCACCATCACCTTACTTGAAAAGATCGCCTCCTTTTATTTTTCTTTGTGCTCCGAGCCCCTTTTCTTTACATCTTATTGTATTTTTGTTTCTCACACTAACTTATGCTATTTTTTTGTGCATTTCAAACTTACATTTACTATCAAGGTTCTTATTGTTCCTTATGGTGCATATAAAATAAAATAAAAATTAGGCAAAATTATGTTTGTAGCTTAATTTCAAGAAACAGATTAGTCCTTTATATTTTTTTATTTCAATTTTGTCTTTTTGGTCCATTTTCATAAAATTTTTCAAGTTTCAGATCTAATATTCTTATGCAAACATAGATGAAGACCGTAGATTTGAAGATTGAAAGGTCATAAGAAAATAAAACCATGAATTTGACCAGGGCCGTTCTTTGGGGAGTGCAAATAGCTCAACCGAGTTGGGCCTCCCAAAGTGATGAGCCTCAAGAAAAAAAATTATTGCTCAATATCCCCACCTCCACTCAAAAAAGAAAAATAAACATGTTTCATGTTTCAATTTTTAAGTAAAAAAATCATGTTCTATGTTTCTATTTCTAAGTTAAAAAACACGTCTTTAGTAAAAATAATTGTTAATTTTGATTTCGGTGGCTAATAATCATTATACGAGTGTTATTTTCAATTTAAATAGAAGATTAATCTTTTAAAAAAATTGTTCGTTTTTTTATTAGGGTCTATTTTTACTATGAGAACCGAGCCTCCAATTTCATAGGAACGGCGCTGAATTTGAAGTTTGAAAATTCATATGCAAATGAACCAAGAGGATAAAATTGAAATGGAAAAAAGATAAAAGGACCAAATTGTTACCTAAAATTAAATTAAGGGACTAAAAATGTAATTTAGCCTAAAAATTAATAGAAACGCTACCATTGTGTTGATATGTTGAAAATAGTCATGAGCTTTCAAAACTATCTCATATCAATACATAAAAATTGTTTTCACAGATATATACACATAAAATCCGCAACGAGTGCAATGCAAATATTTAAAAGTGTTTTGCATATCAAATGATTTTTTTATTAGAAACACTACATTAATGTTGATATTTTAAAAATATTCATGAATTTCAAAATTTTATCATAACGTCTTTCTCATATCGGTACATAAATTTTCCCCCATAGATATAAACACATAAAATTCACAACAGGCGCGAAAGAAATATATCACGATGTTCTACATATAAAATAAAAAATATTTAATAAAAACACTATATTAATATTGATATTTTTAAAATAGTTATAAGCATTCAAAATGTTATCATATCGACTTTCACATATATAGACAAAAAAACATATATAGACCAATAAAATCTACAACGGGCAAAAAAAAAAAAAAAAACTCCTCTCTCTTTTGAGCTGTTGCCTAAAACCATAGTTTCTTCTCTTTCATCTACAAAGAGGTCAATTTTTGAGGCAAAATCACCTCTTTAAATAGTTTTTCTCCTTCCCTTTTATTTAAAGAAGTTATTTTCACATCTAGTTTGTTTTTTCTTTCATGATTTCGTCGTCTTTGTGCGGTGTTATTTGTCATTCCCATCTTGTTCAGATGTTTGTTCGGTTCATATTGTCAGATCAACTTTGATCCAATGCAGATTCAATCGATTACTTTGCAACGTTGTAGATCTAGAGACATGACTATTCCAGAGACTTGAATACAGTCATATTTGTAGATTTTTGTACTTTGTCGTTTTATGCTATTAACATGGAAGATGTGAGTTTGTTCGCAGATTCACCATTTTTTTAGCAAATTTTTATTGTATTGATGTATTCTCTCAATTTGAATGAATGAATATTGATTTATTTTTAGTCACACAAAAAAAAAAATCTACAACGAACGTGCAAATATTTAACAAAATTTTACATATATTTTTTTTAACAAAAACAATACATTAATACTGATAATTTTATTTTTAAAGATTTCACAAAAAAAAAAAAAAAACCATCCCTTAAAAAAACCTAAGTTATTGGAAATATTTTAAATTGGTTGTTAAATTAGAAAACCAAATCAGTAGTCAACCCAGGCCCGCAAATTTTGAACAAACCTAGTTTATCGAGACTTCCCACTCATATCAAAACCCTAAAAATATCAACAGCCGCAAACCCTTACTGCAACCCACCGCAATCGGTAACCCACTGGAAACATAGGAGGTCCGACCAAAGATCAACTCCCTCGTGGTAAGCTTTCAATATTTTACGAAAGGTATTAATTATTTTCGGAGAGAAGTCGAGATTAGTGACAGGTTAACCTCATGTTTAGTTTTATGAGAGTCTTACCTATGCTACTAATTTAAACATCACGTAGCGTTTTGATTTTTATTTTATGTTTTAGTACTAACTTCACGCCTTTGTTTATTTGTTTATTTTATTGTTGTGCAGATATATAATCGCTTATTAATATTATACAGTCTCAAAGGCTCATTCAATATGGTATGTTACATTTATTTTTTTATTTTTGAATTTCAATGCCCCTAGTTGTTTTATAAACAGAAAATTGAATATTGATCTCACCAGGTTTTAATGAAATTATGTGCATTATCTCTTGTTAAACTATTATGTAGTTGTTCTACCTAGAATTGCTCTATGTTGTTTATATGGTTATGATATTATGATTTGGTCGCGTTAACTTTTTTTTGTTGTTGTAGAATTCAGATGAGGATCAGAAGAATGAGGATTTGCACGAGGATCAGTTGAATGAGGACGAGGATATGTTAAGTGATGAGTCAGTTGAGGATGAATCGGATGAGGATGATGATCATTATCATTATGAGGATGAGGATGAGGATGAGGATGAGGATGATGATGATTATGATTATGAGGATGAGTTGATTGAAGCTTCAACTGAGGTTTCAACTGAGGGTGAGTGGAATCAGGATTTGCCTGAGGATCATCATGGGTGGAATGATGATATTGATGAGTATCAGTGGAATAGACGACACAATGAGATCTTTGAACATGTTTACAGTTGTTTCTCTGTCTCATCTCTGAATAGGGTATGTCACCTAATGCATATCTAACTTCTCTAACCCAATTTAATTCTTATGCACAAATTGTTTTACACCGACAATCAAAGAAAACAAACAAATTGCATTATTCTTACATCTTTGGCAAAACCCATTACAGTTACATACCAGACATTCATATTATTTTGATTTATAACTCTAATGTTTGAACATTCTTTATATGCACACAAATTGGTTAGACAACTTTTTTTCTATATACTCATAACTTATAATTTAGTCTTGGTATGTGACTCCCAATTATTATTATTTTTTTAAGAAGTTAAACTAGCCCACCTAAATTAACACCGACGAGAGTCGAGCATAAGACACTGAGAGGAGCACACACTGTAGGTCTGAAGCCAACAACACCAAACCAACCCAAATGGGTTTACGTGACTCCTAAACTATGAAGTACCGACACATATCTACACCAAATATGAGACTGATATTGACAGATAGATACTAATAAAATAATTTAAGAAAATGAAAGTGATTCAATGTAACAATATGCGTCAGTGTCGATCAGTCACAAACATAGTCCTACACTATACACATCTTCAATCTAATGTGTAGATGCTATTCCAAACCTCAAAATTCAACACTGATTCTTACTTCTGATTTTTCTTTTTTGCAGCCAATTCTGGAAAACGGTGATAAAAGTAAGTGCACTAACACCTTACATGGATGGTTACACTGTATTTTTATTGGTATCAAACATTGTGAAATTTTGATAGCTAATGCAAATTCTTTTTCCATTCAGTTATCATGCCCTCTTCAGCTCTAGATCGCCTTGGTAAGTTTATATTTGTCATTTAGGTTTCAATAATTTGATTATTTTTTCCTCCCATGCTAAATTAGTATTCTTGTTAAAATCTTTCAGCACGTTTGAACATAGAATATCCAATGTTATTTGAACTGAGAAATACTCCTGCTGAAAGAACTACTCACTGTGGAGTCCTAGAATTCACTGCTGACGAGGGGATTGTATTCTTACCAAATTGGGTATATCTGATTTCCTTTCTTTCTTTGTTCATATTTATTTCTCTTTAGTAAATGATTGACCATTTTTATTTATAAAATATTTTTGTAATCCTCAGATGATGGAAGATATGCTCCTACAGGAAGGAGACCTTGTCTCTCTGAAAAGCACAAGTCTTGTAAAAGGAAAGTTTGTGAAGTTCCAGCCTCACAGCAAAGATTTTTTGGATATCTCCAATCCAAAAGCCATGTACGAATAACTAAAATATCATATTTAGTGCTTACTTGAGTTGATTTATTTGAGTTTATCTAAATCTACTGTCATAAGTACTTGTGAAATTTAGTGTTTACTTGAGTTGATTTATTTGAGTTTATCTAAATCTACTACCATAAGTACTTGTGAAACTGTTTGAGAGAACTTATAAAAACATTTCAAAACATGCTCATAAGTTGTTTTCAACTTATTTCTTTAAGCTTTCTCCAAGATAGCTTATGAAAATAGCTTATTGCGTATATAAATATAATTTGAATTTAATTTACCTCTGGTATAGAAATAGTTGCTTATACATAAACACTTCAAAGATATGTGTATATGCTATAAGAGCTTAATTATTAGAGACTTCATTGAGGAACTCAATAGTTGCTTATTGCGGTGTATAATATCTTTCTTTTTCCCTGTATGATTTGCAGGTTAGAAACTTCATTGAGGAGTTACTCATGTTTAACCACCGGCCGCACTATAATGATTCCATATAACAATAAAAAATATTACATTGATGTGGTTGAAACGAAACCTTCTCCCGCAATCAGTATAATTGAAACAGACTGTGAAGTTGATTTTGCTCCACCTCTTGATTACAAAGAACCTGAGAAGCCTTTGCCATCTGATTTGTCTCATAAGAAACCTCTACAAGGTTGTGATTCTTTTATTATCTGTTGGAATATGCTTGAAGAATTTCACGTGTTTGTTTTCACGTGAATAGAATATTGACTATTTTGTTTGCATTTCAGTTGAAGAAGAACCACCAACTAAGGTTCCGAAACTAATTCCGTTTAGTGGTTCTGGAAGGCGTTTGGATGGTAAACCGTCGGCACAATCAATTGAACAAACTTCTACTCCAATTATAAAGCAACAACAAACTGAAAATCAAACCAACAGTTCCATTAGAACTCCTGGGAAGCTTGTTTTTGGGTCAAATGCCAATGCATCCAATGTTCAAACACAACCAAAGGTAAGTTTCATCTATAGTGAATTTTGTTTACTTTTTGGAGCAACTTGTATTACATTCAGCTTATGGTTTATGGACATGATCTAATGATTTGATTTTTTCTCTTCTCTGAAGAGTGCAAGTCAAGAGTCATCTAAGAAAACAGATACCCCACAGTTCCAAGCTTTCTCGGGAAAGAAGTATTCATTAAGATGATCTTTGTTAGGTTTTTTTTTTTCAATAATTTCTTTTAGTTTACATGGCTTAGAGCACAAGTATGTTACTCTTGTATATCCATGTTTTTCTTTTAAGTTGGTGATTATGACTATTGCTTTGGAAAGTTTATAAATATCCCATTTAACAAATATTCAATGAATTAACGACTTTTTTGTATTTAATTTGCCTTTATTTGAACCTCATCATTACATTGTCTACTAGTGAGTAAAATTAAATATTGTGCATACTCCACTTTGAATTATTAATAACCATATAGAAGAGATACACTAAATCACATTGTTTTCGAAATACTTAATATTTGCACTAAAAGAAGGAGCGAAAAATGAACAAAAGATTCACATTCAGATCTAACAAATTTTAAAGGGAAAACAAGGTGAACACACTTTGACTTCAACTGCTTTTCTGTGTTTCAATTGACACTTAGAGATATATAGATGCAAAGGAAAGTTAATCTGTCAGTGTAATACAAGATCAGGCAAAAGAAACCTCATTAAGAATGGCTTAAGGAATCAGATTGTATAAGACATACAGTTGTGTAAAAGACACCACTCACTGACATATCATAGTGGATAAACTTCTGAGCTACGCTTTCACTGTTGTTTCAATTGCAAAATAGACGATTTCATGCTTCTAATCGACTTCCCATAGCTTTGGAAAAGCCTCTCTGATATTATGGATACTCTCTAATGCATGATCCACTCTTGTAGTGCGCGCATGGATGTCCCCACATGCATCCATATGGCAATTAGAATTGACACATAAATTAACTTTGTAGAGTGCATGGTATGCTATTTTAATAGTAATGTGATGTGTGTATTTCAAAGTACTGCTATGTTACATGCAGATTGCAGAAAGAAAACAAAACGCACACACACATACTTGACAAATTGTATTTCATAATTGTTTTTGACCTTAATTACTTTCGAATCATAAGAAACGGATAAAAACTAGAAATGGAAAACTCTAGTATAGGATACTACAATTTTAATACTTAAATTGATGTGTTCAAACCAACTGCAAGTAATATTTGTTCATTCATCAGTAACCAATAGGGACCACTTACCGCAACTGTATGGAGGCCAAAACGTTTAGGTAAGTTGTGGATTCTGTCATCAAAGAACAAGAACAATGATAATATTGATAGTCTTCTCGTGCATAACCTGTTTGCTAATTGATAACTAAGGTTTAGCATCATGCCCTATCCTTTTGGAGTTTAAATTATAATAGATTAGTCATTAAATGTAAAAGATATAGAAGGAAGATCGCGAAGAAAAGTGTGTACTATAATTGGAAAGAGATAATCTATTAACAAGATCTTCAAGAGGTTAATCTATTAATAAGGGAAATATGTGTTCTTACTGTTCTTTGAGGGTCAATATCTGCCAATTTGAAAGCCTTATCAAATGCATCTTTAAAGGGTTTGCAGATAACTGATGTCTTTGGAAGCACCATATCAGAATCAGGCCGGCGTGTGTATACTACAAGAAATTTGTCATATAGCAACGACAAAAACCGTCGGTAAATGTCCAATAATTCTTTGTCATTAGGAGGGTTAATGTTGTATCTAAGCTCATAATTCTTTCAAAACAGTCCTCAAATCCAAGTCTTTTAAGCACTCTAACCGCATGTCTCGGGTCTGCAATGGTAAAAAGCTGCAAAAGGGAAACAAGTAAATAGGTATCACACATATGTAATATGAGTAATAAACTTTTTCCCAAATCCCAACTAGGTATTACGTTAAAGAAATAACAAAGAAAACTTACCACTTTCCAACAAGGAAAGCTTTGCTAAATGCCCTTGAGAACGGATCCGGTTTCAGTATATTATATGTTTAATTTTGCACTTTTTAAGTTTTGAAATTGTGCGATTTTGACTATTTTTCCCTTGAGCCACGTTACCACTTTGTGCACTTTTTGCCCTTTGCTTTCCTAAATATATCCCACCTTAAACTAGCCACGTTACCATCTTAATTTTTAGATGGTATAAGAGCAAGTTCGTCCTGCTCTGCTTCCGCTTCGTGAAGATTGAACAATCCTTTCGTTGTTCTTGTCCATCTTCTGATTTGTTATCGTTTCGATTTTGTTCATAATCTATTTTTCTGGATTGATTCATCACTGAATCTTTTCGTCTTTGTTATTCATACTATCTCTCTGAAAGTGTTTTGCATCATGGTGAAAAACAATAACGATGTGCAGAATCAAGATCACAGTCTTGATCCATATTTTGTTCATCCTTCAAAAAATTCTAATATCGTTAGTGCTATGCCACAATTGACTGGAGATAACTATCATTCGTGGTCCATGAAGATGCGAAGAGAGCTTGCAATGAAGAACAAGTTTAAGTTTGTAGATGGATCTATTCATGTTCACGATGAAGATGTCCATGATACCATCTTAAGTTTTAGATGGTATCAGAGCAAGTTCGTCCTGCTCTACTTCCGCTTCGTGAAGATTGAACAATCCTTTCGTTGTTCTTGTCCATCTTCTGATTCGTTATCATTTCAATTTTGTTCATAATCTATTTTTCTAGATTGATTCATCACTGAATCTTTTTGTCTTTGTTATTCATACTCTTTCTCTCTGAAAGTGTTTTGTATCATGGTGAAAAACAATAATGATGTGCAGAATCAAGATCACAGTCTTGATCCATATTTTGTTCATCCTTCAGAAAATTCTACTACCGTTAGTGCTATGCCACAATTGACTGGAGATAACTATCATTCGTGGTCCATGAAGATGCGAAGAGAGCTCGCAATGAAGAACAAGTTTAAGTTTGTAGATGAATCTATTCATGTTCATGATGAAGATGATTTGAATCGGATTGCATGGGAAAGGTGCAATAATCTTGTTCATACATGGATAATCAATTCTATTTCATCATCTATTGCTCAAAGTGTTGTGTTTATAGAAAATGTTGTTGATATGTGGAATGATCTTAGGATTGTTTTATGAGAGGAGATAGAACTAGAGTAGCACAATTGCAGCAAGAAATTGCTAATTTGGAGCAAGGAAATCACAAGATTACAGAGTATTTCATTGATTTAAGAGGATTATGGGAAGAATTAGATCAATATAGACCTATGCCACAATGTATATGTCTTATTCCAGTTTCAGAATAGGACATGCACATTGGTTAGAATAATCCAGTTTTTTTATTGGTTTGAATGAAGAATATCAAGGTGTGGCTTAATAGCACATCATCTTACGTTATTCTTAGCATGTTTTTCAGTAGGTTTTACATCCAAAATAAAGGAGTATTAGAGCAATTGCTTATGATTTCGGAACATTTGTAATGTTTTCTATATTTGAGTCATGTATTTGTATTCTTCCCGAAACATAACAATTTTAGGGTGTTTTGATGTAATTCACGAAGAAATCATGCAAATCGGCAAAGCAAGACTTGTGAAGACTTTGGGAAGATCAAGAATGACGATTCAAGAGGCCTCAAAAGATATTACAGAGAGAGGAATTCTGTTCCCAGGTCCCATGACATCTTATATGGAAGCAAACAACCAAAAGGACGAAGAAACTAAGATTCATGCACCGGACTGCACACTCAGGCGCCCCGAGCATGCCTCAGGCACCCTGATCATGTATTTTCTGCACACTCATGCTCCCCCAAGCATAGCTTTTGCGCCCTAAGCATTGCTGAAAACGGGCCAGAACTGATTTTTGCTACTTTTAAGTGGAAAAATCTTAGATTTTTAGTCCATCTTCAGGTGGTAACTCTCCCTATAAATACCAAGTCTTTCATTAATAATTTCTCATTCAAAATGAAGCGGTTCAAGAGTAAGATAAGCACTAGGAGCTTCAAGGGAGGAGTTTATCTCTCTTCACTCCAAATCTCTAGGGTATGTTTTATTTCTTTTGTAATTTGTCTTTAGTTGCCATGTGTAACTAAATCTTTTTAAGCTAGGGTTCTAAGAACCTCTATTCTATTTGTTGGATATTTATTTAATTTGAAGTCTTTATTTAGTTATTCCTCGATTGCTATTTAATTTTACTCTAGTGCGTAATATTTGTCTCCTCTGAAGCATAACCTTGATAACTAGGCACTTAGGGAGGTGACATGCCTAATATTGGGTTATACCTGTCTAATCATGAAGTAATTATTTAGTAACTAGGGAAACAAGCCATAAGAGCAGAACCCTGAGAGAAAGGTACTTAGGGAGGTAACATACCTAATATTGGTGCATACCTGCCAAAATCAGGAAGTAACTAGTTAGTAATTAAGGAAAATCATAATAGCTTTAATCACAAACATTTATACCTATAATTTTAATCAAAATTCTATCAGGAACACCCTACCATAATAGACCAAGAAGAAGACTAGACAAATCCTTCACAAGACACTATCGGTGGCAACACATAATGGGTTCATGATCCCACTCATAGAAGAAACAAGTGGGACCATAATGTTTTCCTAAAAACCACTTTCAAGAGGTGAATTTAACAATTTTCGACCAACTGGAGCACAAACTTATCCTTCCCACAAAAGATGTTATCATTTCTGGATCTTCACAAGGACCATACAACCGTTTTCCAGATTAATAAGAAATCTAACCTCTCAAGTTTCCCCCCCCCCCCTAGGTCTAACATAATACTAAGAAAACTAGCTAAATTTGAAGGTAAAACAAACTCTCACTCCAACCGCCATAACACATGATACCACACCTGGTCTAAAAAATGGTATCTAACAAAAAGGTGACAAGAGAACACATTAAATACCACCGTGATCAAATATAATTCTCCTTGAAACGAGACTCTGTCGAGTTGGAATCCTGTCTTGAAGCAGCTGTCAAGAGAAGACATTCACCTTTAGAGGATACCAAGACTCTCACACCCTTGATGAATCCTTGCTCAAGACCCAAAAGTCTACACCTTCAGAGGTAGGACTCTCTAAAGCTTGGAGAAGCTCTTCAAAAATCACTCAAAATGATCCCTCCTCCACTTAAGATCTCGTACCCAAATTAGATTCCTCCTCACGGTCATATCAATGACTTAAGCTTTTTTTTTAAAAGAAACTTGAAACATTCTGGGGAAACGAATTCTCATTGGAATATCATCCAACCAGAGATCTTTCAAAAAAATTTGTAGATCGGTCATCACTAACCTTTCTGACAATATTATCAAAGAACCAATCAGTAGACTCAAGCTGACATGTTCTCAATAAGGTTATCTTCTTCCACCAGTTAGAGACACATCTTAAACCCACCACCCACCCCCATGATGATCCCACTGAGACCCTTTTGCATATCTAGCTCTACTAATATCTTTCCACAAAGTTTCCCCTCATGTGGAAAATATATATTATCTATACCTATAATTTTAATCAAAATCAAAATAACTTTTATCAAAATTTCATCAAAGTTAATGTTCTTAACTTATACACATTAGCGCAATAAAAAGAGCAGACGGACAGACACGGATTACCCGTCTGAACGGTAGTCTCCTATAACAATATATAAAAGGGATATGAGGTTTTGGTATGAATTTTTCATTCTTTCAATTATACCCTTCATATATCTATAGAAATATATAGAGGGCATATGAGGTTTTGAGTAGGATTTTTCATTCTTCCAACTATACCCTCCATTTAAACTATTTTAATTAACTTTTATCTTTTTTATAATATTATTTAACTTAAAAATCAATTAAATCTCATTATAATAGCAATAATTCAATTACAACAGGAATAATGTTTGTTAAATCTTTGTTCTATGATTTGATCACATTGTTGTTGAGAGTGACTATCTTACTGCTATCCACTCTTTAAGTCAGAGTTGCTTAGTGAGTCACCTTGCTATCCCCTAGTCTCTCTTACTTTAACCTTATGCAAGTGATTGTGAGGTTTGTTGGAATCATATCTTCATAGAAGTTAATCAAGTGCTTTGGCTAAGCATGATTATTGAAAGGATACATTTTTTTGAAGGAAGGATATTGAAAGGATACATATTTAGTTAATTTTATGTTTTTGTTTCATGTGCTTATGTGCTACTAACACAATAACAATTTTTTAATTAAAAACCTATTTTTTTATGAAACATAAATATTTCAACAAACTATACATATAAATTTTAATCATATAAAAAATTACATGTATTACTTTATTTGACATAAATATCTCATTAAACTTTATTTGGCATATGTATTTTTACTTTCTGTTTTTACAAATATTTTTTGTTTGGCATAAATATCTTAATAAACCACATATATTACTTTGATGACCTGGATAGAAAGACGGGATATGATATATTTGTCATATCCTGCTTAAATATCATGTTTGATGCACCAAAGAAATAAGATAAAATAAATCATTTTTCGATCATATTATGACTTGCCTTCGTGATGTTTATCCTCAGAAGAGGCTGAGTTAGAAACCATCTTGATATGATTAGAAAATCCCTTATTTATTACCATGACATTTCATCATTTTTTTTGAGGGAATTTCATCATTTTTATAATGTTGTCATTCCTTACTTATTTATAATCAGTTACATGTCATTTTTAAAATATTTAATTAATTACAAGAGTAATTTTCTCATTTAATTATAATATAATAATGATATTTGTTTGTTATGATGTGTGCATCAAACACATGAAAAGATTAAAGTTCATCATGTTCATATCATATCATGTCATTATCTAGCTTTATATCTTATCTTCTCTCTATCCTTAGTGTCTAATTCCATTTCAACATAATTTAACTCAATAAGGTATTTAGTTTTGTGTTTTACATATTATGCACATGTGCTGCTTGCACTTTAAAATATATTATTCATCTTAATTTCTCCAACAAATTATTAATAATAATTAAATAATAAACCTTCAAAAAAATTAATTAATATAAAATAAATTTATGGAACTTTTTGGAACTAATTTTCACATTATCTTTAAAAGATGGATGGTTTAGGGTTTGTCTGATGTAAAACTCTAAGAAAATAGTTCAAAGGTGTGGATCTTTACCTTTAACAAACGAGGAATAAAAGTAATATCTTATTATAATTTACTATAGATAAGAGGGTCCATCGTTGAATCGGGTCCATAGTAGAAAGTCTCCAAAAAGATATCGTTAAATTATATACCCATTAATTTTAGTTAGGCTCAAAAGAGAGAATAAACAATTGTATACATCTCAAGAATGTTTTACCTATCCACTTGTTAGACCGGTTGTATGTCCTGTCTCTTTTTTTGGGGCAGCACTTCCGTGCCATAATGGCACGGTGCCATTGATTTCTGTCCACACAAACCACAAAAGGTGAAGGGAATCTTAAAAGATTTGGATATGTGGCAGAATGTGATTGGTTCTATGGCACAATGGCACCATTTGCTATGGCACTGAAGTATTTCCCCTTTTTTTGATGGTGTTCGGGATTCGAACCACAAACCTTACATATATTATGCATTGTCCTTAACAACTGTGTTAAGCTCACGGGGACTATGTCCTGTCTCTTTATCTATTTGTCTATCTACTACAATGTATTATAAAATAGAATAATTCTAAATAAGCCAATTTTCAAATGACATATGTATATTCATCTTAATTAACTTCCACCTAAATATTTCAACATAATGAGGAAGGAGTGAGGAGGACTTCTCAGTTCTCACGCCCTGCCATTCCATCTAAGACATTCACAATCTATGTCTCCATTCATCGTCTTGGAAAGTATTCTATCCCCATCCCCGCAGATCCCACTGTCTCCGCAAGGACCCCATCATAAAAATATTAAACGACTTTCTTTTCGATCAAATTAATAGTAAAAAAAAAAATTAAAGTTTAATCATAAAACAAATAAAAAATTCATACATTATTGTGAACGTTGTGACAACAATATACATCACATATAAATAAAATTTATACGCATATTATGTGAAAATACAAATAAATATAACATATAAAGTACTTTAATATACACATATTTAGTCTAACTCTGCGTGTGCTCTATTTTACTTTCAACTTAACTTTTTTTTTTTTGAAACAACAAATTTTATTTAACGGCCAGATCTCTGCTCAAGACGAACAGTGATCGATGAAATTGAGAATACAAACAAAGGTGCCACATATAGACGGAACACCTGAAAATAAACACCCCTGAAAACAGACCCCTTTACAAAAGCAACCACTGTTACACCGATATCCAATATCACTCATCGTCACTACTCACCCCCAAAGAAAAAACACTCCTAAAAAATAAACACCCAGTCCTGCAACCAAAGCAGAGTCACATCCGAAAAGCTCCTATCCGAAGGATCAAACAGCTGCCCTCACCTCTCCGCCTCCGATCCACCGAAAGAAACCATAAAAAGCCCAAAACCAAAACTTGAGCCAAAGAACTGACTCCCGATCTCGAATCAAAAGTGATCGGCCCGCCAGACTTAGGACCAAATCAGAAGGGCACTACTTTCAACTTAACTTGTTATTCCAGTATATAATAAACACTAACTAAATTATATAAAATCCTTTTATGCAAATTTTAAATGAAAATTTATTTTTCACATAATATGTGGCATTCTCAAATAATATATATGGTGATTGTTATGGGTCTAAGATTTGAATTTTGTTGGGATCTTCTTTCTCTATAATATTGCGGATGCATGTTTTTAGTATATCTTAAAAAACAATATATTATAACCAACTCAAGTGGTTGATGAGCTCCACGAAAGGATGGATGAATTATTCAAAAGTACCCGAGTTCGATTTTTGATTGAAACAATTTTAGTCCGACTTTACGTACCTAATGACCAAACTTCGGATTGCGAGATTGTAAACCGGAGGGTAAGCACCATATACACACTGCACACGATTAAAAGAGTTTATTTTAATCCATTAAAATGCGCACAACATTGGACACTATCAAAAGAGTTTATTTTAATCTTATTTGCCAATTTTTTTGTTTTTTTAACGGGATTTTTATAAGATACACACGATTAAAAGAGTTTATTTTAATCCATTAAAATGGGCACAACATTAGACACTATCAAAAGAGTTTATTTTAATCTTATTTGCCAATTTTTTTGTTTTTTTAACGGGATTTTTATAAGATAAATCCTAGTATTCTTTTAAGGTAAATTTACGTACTTTTAACTGCAAATTTAAATTTCTGGATAATTAACTTTTTCAAACTAATCTTTAATTTTTTACTTTTTGTTTTGAAAGATTTCAATTTTTTACTTGTTAATACTTTATTTTCTATCAAGTGTTTATTTATTTATCTTTGAAAAAAGTATTTATTTTTTAATGAAAGCTTTCTATAAGAAAATATAGTAAAGAAAAATAATTTTTTTTTGACAAATAATAACAACAAGTTATCGGTTTGTTTCATGAAAAAAAAATATCGGTTTGTCAAAAAAAAAAAACAAGTTATCGATATCTCCTTGACAAAGTTATCGATATCTCATCATATATACTATATATAAATAAAATAGCCCATTTTGGGAAGATTTTGGGCTGGCTTATTTATTATTCTAATTATACCCTTAAACAAATTTTCTTATAATAATTATAATGTTATATTGCTGGTGTCATTAAAAAAGATAAGAATTTTTATATATTTGTTATATTATTGTTGTCATTGAAAAAGATAAATATGGTATGTTGAGTTTGTTACATTTGAAAGTCACAAATATCTATATCTATACTTATAATTGTAATATATATAGCTCAGTTGGTATGGACAATGCATAAAATATACAAGGTCCGGGGTTCAAACCCTGACCACCACCAAATATATATATATATATATATATATATATATATATATATATATATATATATATATATATATGAGGAGGGATCAAATTACACCGATTTAATGTTACACACTCAATATCGTTTTACTCGTAGCATATTTTTCGAATTTGACTGTTGGATTGTATGTTTATATCATATAGATCATTCACATAAATTTTTCCAAAAATTTAAAAATGTAGTCTTTAAGCTGTATGATTTGTTTTCCCTATCAGATTCAATTTCTGCAGTATTAAAGCTTACTTCTCTTTTGAATGATTAGTGCTTTGACCATACATATAATTTTAAATTTAAATTCTTTATGACAAGTGAAATTATATATTCTTTTAGTAATTGAGTATTGTCATCCAAGTGGAAGATTATCAATTATGGATTGACAATAATCAGTTATTATAAGTTAATCTTATAATATAAATTATGGTCTATTGTGTTAATCACTAATTAGTTGATGAATATGCGTCATTGGACTATTCTTTCTAAATAGACCGTGATGGGTTGAACATCATCCCATCGGACATCCCATCAGACGGTTAAACATTCTGAACAACATTATGAAAACCTAAAGCTAGACAGAATGAGAGTAGTCATCCCTCTAATACTTGTCGGTTGTTATCCTTTATCAACCTAATTCAAGGTACACAATTTCTTCTTCCTTCTTTATTATTGATGATATGCTATAACTTGTATCTAATAATCCATGGCTAAGTCTCAAAACTTTTATCAATTTTATTCTTAATGTATCTCAATAACATAAGAAACAATTTTAGATTTTACGCGATTTTCTTGTACTTTTAACTGCAAATTTATATTTTTACGCGATCTTTTTGTACTTTTTTTTTGAACAAGCTAAATTAACCCACCTAAATTGACACCGGTGAGAATCGAACCTGAGACCTCGAGGAGGAGCACACTCCCAGGTCCTAAGCCAATACTACTAGGCCAACCCAAGTGACTTCGATCTTTTTGTACTTTTAACTGCAAATTTCTATTTTTACGCAATTTTCTTGTACTTTTACGGTGTTTTATATATTTTTTACACGATTTTCTTGTACTTTTAACTGCAAATTTATATTACTGGATCCTTATCTTTTTCAAACTAATCTTCAATTTTTTTACTTGTTAATTCTTTTATTTTCTATCAAGTATTTATTTTTTTATGAAAACTTTCTATAAAAAAAGTAGGGTAAAGAAAAATAATAAAAAGTTATCAATATCATCTCATCATATAAATTATAATAATTCAAATCTTTTGAGAGGAGATAATTCAAATCTTTGAACTCTTTAAAATATATCTTGATAATAACAAACAATCAGATTTATACAGTTTAAAATGTTGGGATGTTGGGCCTAGGATTTTTTTTATTAAAATCTCAATAAGATTATGTGAATATTTTAACCCTAACTAGTGTAAGGACCCGTTCTTAGCACGGGATTGTTCATATTGACCCAATAATTGTAACGTGTTAGACGACTTTTCAGCGTGTTTTTTCCTCAGCCGCACGCTTTCTAGGAAACATCACAGAAGCTCACTCATCCCAAAATTATTTCAAGTCAAGCACGTTTAACTGTGGAGTTCTTATGATTTGGGCTACGGAAAAGAAGATGCATCTTGTTGGTATAGGTAGTACCAAACAATTCTTATAAGTCTTCCTTCAACCATGCAGACCCATACCTACATGGCCTCAGGAACCCTCTCATTCTGATGTGAATTCGGTTGCTGAGAAGCTGCCACGAGCCGCTCATTGCCATGTCTTGTGCACCGACGATCACTCCCCGTCCTCATAAGCCTTGGGCGTTACAATAATGACTTTCATATTTTAACATATACAACACTAACAGGTAGTTTAGCGAATAATAGTTAATATGAAATGTAAGATTCGTCACCATTTTTAAGCTGATTTTCTAAAGTATACAACCGACTATAAAAAATAAAAATAAAAAATAAAAATACAATGTATCAAGATATATGTAACATTTTTATATATAAAAAAAATATATGTAACATTTTTTATATACAAAAATCAAACATCAAACTAGGGGTGTTCAGAACCGAACCGATCCAAAAAAAAACCGCCAACCGATCCAAAAAAACCGAAAACCGCAAAAAACCGATTTTTTTCGGATGTGTTTGGGCCATATAGATTAAAAACCGACTGGTTCGGTTTGGTTTTCGGTTTATAACTTAAAAACCGGACCGAACCGGACCGAACCACACTTATTTTAATTTTACTAGACTCTTCTACTACTCTAGACCGGTCCATTACCATTTGTTAACTTAAACTCTTCAATAACTCACCAATCACCAATGAATTTTGCTGTTTAATTCATTCACACATGTTTAAGAATTAGATAGTCCATTTCTTAATCCGCCAACACTCCAAACGCTAATCAAAAGTTTCTTTATTAGTTGGCATTGGTTTTTATTGCTACAGGTTACAAAAGTTTTTTTTTTTATAATTGCATGATATTAATAAATTGCTATAGGCTATATAATTATATGAAAGAAAAAGTTGTTGCATATGTATAAGGAATGTTTGCAGCAACTTATATGTACACAGTGTGTAATCTATGAAAAAAGAAATTATAATAAATCTTACTTATACTTTATATGTGTACAACAAAGGAAAAAGCTTCTATCAAAATTATTTTTAATAAGAGCATTACTATCACTTGTTTACAATTTGGATAACCGAAAACCGATCCAAATTAAACCGCGTTAAATTGGATCGGATCGGTTCGGATTTATTTTTTAGCACAAACCAAACCGAGCCGAACCGCACATATTTTTATTTTTTGGATCGGTTCACTTTTTGCCTCATAACCGAGCCGAACCGCACCGCGAACACCCCTACATCAAACATACGTTTTAGCCAAAATTTATTAGGTTATAGTCCAATTAATGCTTATATTTAAATGTTTATTTTTTTTTAAGGAATTTAAATGTTTATTTTGTATAGGTCTAATTTAATCATTCTTTATTGTTGGAGAAAAATACGATAAAAAAATTTCTTCTCCCTATATTAACTCAGAGAGAGAGAGAGCCAGGGAGGTATATATATAAAACGGAAATTAGAGAGAATTTGAATATATAAAAGGGAAATTGGAGAAAATTTGAAAGAATATGAAGATTCTAAAATTGAATGTCTGAATAATCTTACTTATATATATATATATATATATATATATATATATATATATATATATATATATATATATTGAATAATAGAATAGATCAATTGAAGGAAAATATAAATAATTAAATATATCTCTTCAAAAAAATTAATTAAATATAAATTTAAAATTAGTATAATTGGTTTTTTATCTTTTAGGAAGATAAATATGATAACAAAATTTTGAGTTTAAGTCTGTGTGCACGAATACACGTGTAAGTATATTAAATTGAATTTATTTAAATTTACAATTATAATAATATCTTAAAAATAAATATAAATGGTGAGATGAATGTTCAATGCAAGAACAAAAAGTGTCACAAAATCAATAATGAATTAGCCTAAGTGGTAAGAGTTTTGGGTCCCTTTAAACATGTGGTAATGAGTTTGTTTCGTGGCTTATGCGTATGAGAAAAAAATCGATTGAAAGGGAAGAACCCACCCTGTGTGCCCCACTGATTCCTGTCGGAGATTAGTCATCTCTAACAATAGTGGAACTTGTGAACCTATATCATGGTTACCACAAAAAAAAAGTACAACGAATAAATAGACAAAAAACATATAAATTAACTCCTTAAAAAAAACTAGCAACAAACCCGTGCTAAGCACGGGTTGGACGCCGAAGCAGGGGCCATATGTCAAAGTGAATTGCAATGTTATATGCATTGAGAAAATAGAAAAAAAGATTAACGATAAAGATGATGTTAATGATAAAAGAGCAAATTACATTGACCTTCTTTGAGATTTTCTTAAACAACACAAGCAAACCGTCTAATTTTATCCAATATCATTTCAATAACCTTCCAAATACACAATTTAGTTTCAGTCATATTGGTTTGATATATCTTGTATATGTTTTCTCGTTTGGCAATAAGTTGAATGAGGTTTTTGTCTCGCAATGGAGAAACAATAACAATTGTTTTTACCAACAAATAGAATCAAACATCGACAATTAAATAAGAGACTAAAAGAGAATATAGAGATGGATGGACGTTGAGGTTGAATAATGAAAAGGAAATAATCTTCGATATATCTGTTTTATTACATTAGAGATTAAAAATTAAACAACATTGAGTGATCTCTTCAGCTTGGAAAAATCACCCTAGTCTTAAGTTTGGTTAGAGACTAACTCTCAATTGTGAAGGTGAGAAAAACACAAGAAGGGGGGTTGAATTGTGTTTTGAAAAATTCTTCGTTTCTCCTAAAAACTGAACACACTGATCAGAAGCTAAGTGAGACAGCTTCTGAAGTGATAATCAGAATCTAAATGCAGCGGAATAAAACAGAGAGAGAGAAGAAGAACGACACAAAGCAATTATACTGGTTCCTTCCACAATCCGGAAGTAGTCCAGTCCCCCTTGCACTTCCAAGGAGATTTCACTATGAGTAATATCTGATTACAAATGCTCAAGCACACAAGCAAGAGACTTCCTTTGCTCAAGCACACAAGCTAGAGACTTCCTTTGCTCAAGAACACAATCAAGAGACTTCCTGCTCAAGCACAACTGCAAGAGACTTCCTAACTAAACAAAATTACACAGAAAATTGTTTAAGGTTGAACACTTGATATACAATCAGAGGTGCTCTCAATACAAATCAGATACAGACTCAATGGACTTAAGAATTTCTAAGATATGACTTTTAGACACAGAAATTCTAAGTGAATGCAGAACAATTTCAGCAGAGATTTGGCACTTGTAAAAAAGTTATGAGTCTTTCGTTTAGCGTTCTTGCATTGCCAAATTTCTAGGTCTTCACTCCTTTATATAGAGGTGTGAAAGAGACGTTGTGAAATTGCCAGCACACCAAAGAGTCGTTGTTGAAGCTTGATCTTTCACCAATGATCTTTTGCCTGATTTGGTTGTTGTCCTATGAAGAACCAATTTGAAATCCATTCCTTATCCAAAGGAACATATATGCAGGCGAGACCGTATTCTGGAGCTGTTTTCTTGTCTTGAAGCGTGGACACAAAACAGAGTAGTGGAGAACGTGGCTGTACAATTCGTACAATAGTACAATGTCAACGCTTTCGTCCAAATTGCAAGCACATGCCTTCAAACACCTTTGAAATGGCCGTTGCAATGTTCCACTGATTTTCTGCTGTGTTTTCGAGACCAATAGACAGCTTTTGCAATGTAGATCCTTCAATCTTTGAATGTTTTGCAAATCCAGTTGATCTTCAGCTTCTGGTGAAATGACTTCTGATGAGGCAGCTTCTGATGATGCAGCTTCTGATCAGCTTTTGATGATGTGGCTTCTGGACCTCTTGTCTTCAGAAGCACTATTCTTCAGGAGCAGCTTTACTTCAGGAGCGGTGTTTCTTTAGGAGCAGCTTGACTTCAGGAGCGCTTTGCCTTCAGAATCATCTAAGCTTCATTTCCTTTTGCTCTTTATTTGCTCATTCAGAACCAACCAATGATGTAACTTTTTAACTGTGGTCCTGTACACTTGAACAAATATTAGCTAGTCCAATTTACAATTTTTAATACCTTGTTATCATCAAAACTCTTTAAGGTTCATTGTTAAACACATTTTGTTCCAACAATCTCCCCCTTTTTGATGATGACAAACAATAGTATTTAAAAAATTGATCAATTGTTGTTAATCTAATTAACAAGTTGACTTTGGGGTTCTGAGGTTTGTAAGCTCAGAATCTGAGGTTTGTAAGCTCAAACTCCCCCTGAGTCTGATAGTCTTTAAGGTGAGGTTTGTAAGCTCCCCCTAAGTTCTATCCAGGTTAATTAAATTCATTTTTCGCACAATAAAATTATCAGAGCTTTAAAAAATTGAATCATTGAAAGAATTAACTTATAGATAAGAAGAATGGTTCAATTAATTTTACTTGAATTTTGATACTTCTTCGTTCGTTCATAGCTTATACCAATAAGGTAAAAAAAAATGATAGAAGTTTTTCAAAAATTTCAAATGCCATTAATGGGGCTCAGAGCCTTTAAATACTTGTCACATATACTCCCCCTTTTGTCATTATCAAAAAGATTTAAAATAAGCACAAAAGACAAAAAGATTTGAAAAAAAAATTCAAACATGAAGAGAGTATAATAGAAAAAAAATAACTAAGTCAATCAGTGCAATGTAAATGAACAAGAATATCCAGGCATTGTACATAAATCAGAAGTAGCTAAGCAGTCAGAACCTTTAAGCATTCAGAAACATAGAAAAACAAGATGGTTTCAGAAGCAAGAACTAAGAATTTAAAACAAACAACAAACAAAAGATAACACTAAGGTGTGCAACTAAGGATGGGTTTGTTGTTGTTTCTTCATCTTCTCCATTTCTTCAATTTTCTTCTGCAACTGTTCTTCAAGAAATTGTTGCCTTTGGAGAAGAGCCTGTTCCCTTTCTCTAGCCTCTTGCTGCTGCTGTGCCATCTGTTTCTTCAGAAGCTTACACAACCTTGCTTCTCTGGTCAAGTAGTCCTTTTCTGAGAAGAAAGACTGGTTTGCCAGGAGCAGTGTAGAACTTCTTACTCTGAGATTCTGCTTCAGATGCTCCATTAAATTCCTGACAGAAGCTTCCTTGCTTCTGATGCACTTAGCCTTTACATTTTCAATGAGCTCATTTGCCCGGTTCTGAAGTGATACCCAGGAGTCTTCATATGCGTTGGTGAGATCAATTGTCCTCCTTTGATCCACCAGATTATGCATTTGACTAAGGATTGTGAGAAGCTCAGCATTAATATATCCAGATTCCAGGATGTTTGTGGGTGGTTGTTCAAGGGTTTCAAGATCAGAATCACTGATTTCCAGGTCTTGAACAGGGTTAGGAACTGGAATGGTAAAGTGTGTTTGTGTGTTTGAAGATGAGGGCTGGTCAGAAGCAATGTGTGCGGTAGAGGTTGAGGCTTGAACATTGACTTGAGAGTTGTCAACATCCATGAGAGTTGGTTCTGGGGAGTGTTCAATTTCAGTTGGTGGTTGTTGTGGTGAAGTTGATGTTTGAGTGTTGAGTTGGGGGTCAATGGTAGCTGTTGGTGATCGTGGGGGTGTTGTGGGTTTATGTGGTTCAGGTGTTTGTTGATGGGGGTTTTCTGAAACAACATTTTCAGAAGCAGCTGCTTCTGGAGTTGTTTCAGAGGCTTTTTCTGAGGTAGATTTGTCTATAGGTAACTCACCTGAGTAGTGGAGAGCAAGACTGTCTAAGACAGAAGTGTCTTCTTCTTGCTCAGTTGCTTGTGGTGAAAGGGGTGAAATGGGGGTAGAGGTGACTGGAATCTGACATACCTTGACTGAAGAGCCAGCTACAAAAGTGGTAGCACTAGGTGCTTTCAGAACCGCTTCTGAAGCTTTAACAGCCACTTCCTTGACTTCTTCAGACTTCTTCTTGAAGAATTCATCACAATTCTCCAGTCCTGAAGCCTTGAGCCTTTGATCCCTTTTCAGATTGTGCTGAGCTTCTTTCCTTTTTATCTCAGCTAGCATCTGAACAGCTTGCTCATCAGCTTCTTTCTCCATATCAGAAGTCACTACAACCATTGGAGTGAAGGTTAGTTCAGATGCCTTCTCCTTATGCTCATTTCTCTTTACCCCCTCAAGAGCTTTGTTCAGATGCTCTTCTGTGATGATGGACTTTGATTTGTCCTTACTTCTTTTCTCGGGAATAGAAGCAGCCCTAATTCTCTTCTTCTCCTGTAAATCTGCTAACTTAAAAGCAGCAAATTCCTTAGCCATTCTGGCCTTGGCAGGAGTCAGCTCAACCATAGAGCTTTTTATATCAACAGGTGCCTTTTTCTTCTTCAGCTTGGGCTCAGCTTCCTCTTTTTCTAGTTCATCCAAAGCTTCATCCAGTTTTTCCTTGTGATAAACTGTTTCAGCTTTCCCCCTCTTTCTTTTAACATCCTTCTTTTGCTTGCCCTTATCAGTAGTTGCTTCTGATGCAGTGGCACTCTTTACCTTCTTCACTATAGCAGGAACAACTTCCTCCTGAGTGCTTGCATCTTCTTCCAGGACATACTTAGCAACTGATTGAACTAGGAAATCAGAGTCACTTTCCTTAAAGATGGAAGGAAAGTCCCTGATTATCTCAGTTTCAGCAGTTGTCATCTCTAACCATTTCTCATCTTTAGGGGCTGTCTTGAATATGTGCATAGAATGCAATGTCTTGCTACTGATAGTCTTCTCTGCAGTAGATACTTCGAAGCAATTATCAGAAGCACTCCTTGTATTTCTCAAGAAATCCAGCACTCTTCCTTGATGAAAGATCTCAGACAATAATCTTCCATAAGGAACTTGCTTCCTTCCTCTGATAGTGCTTTCATTTATTGCCCAGCAGAGATGATCCATTACATATCTTGGGAAGTTTATCTTTTCCAGAATAGCCATGAAGTAAATTGCTAACTTCTGTTGGTTGTTAGGTTGATCAGACCCTCCTGCTCTTTGAAAGAAGCAGTCGTTACTGAATTTCACCAACATCCTGTTGTGAATCTCCATTTCAGAAGGCTTGGCATTTTTCTTCCCACCCAGAAGAGTGTTGTAGTAACCTTGTAGCAGAACATCTTCCTTCTTGACTATTTCTTGGAATCTACCCTCTGCTTCCATTCTACAAGCTTTAGCTATAATGTCCTCAGTGATGGTTATAGGAATGCCCATCACTTCAGGCCTTATTTCTAAGCTATCAAATGATGTAGGATTCATATCCATGATCATTTTCCCTTTCTTTGACCCAGCTTGTTTGCTCACGACTTTTGCAGGCTTTTCATTGTACACTTCAGCTCTTAACCAAAAGTCCTTGACCAAGTTCACATACGTTGGCCCATTTAGCATCTTGAAATACTCAGACAACTTCTGATTTTCTATCAATCCTTCCATTTCCACTTCGTACTTCTTGAGTGAAGCAAAGTCCACCGGTGACTCTACTTGAACTATTAAGGATTTCCATGGAATATCCATAGTCTTTTCTTTGTAGACTGACCCAGATTCTGGTGCGCTTTGCATGTTTGATGTAGATTCTGAAACTTTTGAGCTTGATGATGCCATTTTGATGATTGACGAAGATTTGAAGAAGATGAAGATTTTAGGGTTCTAAGGTTGAGAGAATGCGCTTACTTCGCAAGAAGTTTGAGAGCAAATGTGTTTGTTGTGAGTGAGTAGTGTGTGAATTGACAAAGTGTTAAAAGTAAAGCGATTGCAATTCAAAAGAGACAAACAAACATAACATTAATGACAAAATTGGGGGCGCGTGAAAAGTACTTTCAAAGCTAAAATCATCATTGCCCTTTTTAGTTATACACCAACACATACAGGCCACGTAAGAAGTTCACAGAGTAACTACCAAGTTAGTGGGCCAGAAGTTACTTTTAAAAAGTAACTCCCAACGTTTCCACTAATTCAACTATTCAGAAGCAATAAATCCAGCTTCTGGACTTCAGATGCTGACGTCATCAGAAGCGAGTTTTCCTCAGAACCTCAATAAAGAGCTTCTGATGGACTACTGCTTCTGAACTAACTTCAGAACCTAAAATCCTATTCAGGAGCAAGCAAACATCTAATCAGAGACGTGATGCATGTTCAAATTTTTCTTTATAAAATCAAATCTTTCAACAGTTAAAGGCTTAGTAAATATATCAGCCCATTGATTTTCAGTATCAATGAATTGTATATCTAAAATTCCTTTTTGAACATAATCTCTGATAAAATGGTGTTTGATTTCAATGTGCTTAGCTCTTGAATGCAAAATTGGATTTTTAGACAAACAAATAGCAGCAGTATTATCACAATAAATGGGAATACTGTTAGCAGTTATCTGATAATCTTCCAACTGATGTTTCATCCAAAGTAGTTGTGTACAACAACTTGCAGCTGAAATGTATTCTGCTTCTGCTGTAGACATAGCTGTTTTATCTTGGTTTTCGGGTGTCAAACATTGATTACGTTTGAACCTTTTAAACCGGTGATATCTTATTTTTTCTTGGGAAGGGAAAAAGTAAGCAAAACCCTTGAGAATCGAGGTCCGGGAGTTGTTTTCGCTACGGGAAGGTGTTAGGCACCCATAACGACTATAGTAACCTATAGGAACCGTCTTTAATTTCTACGCGCGCGCTTTATTTTTAAATGCTATTTGAAAATGTTTATTTATACCTAAGAGTTGCTAAATGAAGAATTGGAGGGAGAAGAATGTTTTTGGATTTTTATTTTAGTTGAATTGAAGGAATTTTGTTCCTTGCCTACGTACCCGATTAAGGGATCAAATCCACCGTAGTTCTCTTCCAAAAAATGTTTTTGTTTTTGTTGGTTGATTTTAAGTTTGAAAATGGGATTTTGAAGAATAGAAAGAGGCCTCAAGGGCATGAGATTTAGAAAAGGTGGGGTGGAATTAGTTATTTACAAAATATAGTCTAAGTATGATTAAAGTTCATTGAAATTTGATTAAGAAAATAAAAGGGAAAATTACAATGGGATTTTGATCCCAAGGTTTATTTAGAAAATGATTTGAGTGATGTTGTTCACATTTTTTTGGAAAATTGGTTTTTTCTAAGTATAAGTCCTAGGCATTCATCTAAACATACAATCCTAAACATACATCTAAACATGCATATTCTAGCTACTTAGTGATGTGTGTGCATGTGTCGGTGCTTGTGTCGGTGTACATTTTTAGAGTCCATTGTCCTTTACATCATACCCTAGATACATTCTATGGCCTCTTTGCCAAGAAATTAAAAGCATGAAAGAATATTACAAAATTTCCTAAGTGTTTACATTCTAACTTTTGGTACAAATTAAGTTGCAAGAAAGAAAATAGAGATGAAAATGGGATGCAATGATGATGCTTATGGTGGATATGAAATATGAAAGGAAAAGGTTAGTAGCATAAGGCAATATCAAAGAAGTGAAGTAAGGGAAATATTAGAATGTAAAAGGTAGAAAATAAGTGCAAACATGGCTTAAAATTTGTTCATAAGATGCAAGAACCAAGTGACCTATAATTCTCACATTCCAATCACATTTTAAAGGTTTAGAAACAAGTATTGGAATGGGAATTAAGGCTACATGGTTTACTTGACATTTTAAAACAAGTTTGAAGCATATTTGCATTATTTAACTACTTAATGACTTGTAAGCTAAGCAACCTACCAAAATTCACAATTATGTAACAAAATTAAACACAAACAGTAGCTAAAAATCCTATGAACTCAAGTAGCTAAAACACCAACATTTATCAAGCAATTTGGACTAAAATCAAGCAACTTTTCAATCATTTCTAACACAAAATACCTCAAAATAGTAAGGGAAACACCACACCATTTTTTACCAATTTTTATCATGTAAAATTAACACTAAAAAGTCACAAAATTATCGAGAAATACCCATGAAATTTTTTAGGAAGCTTAATAAAGTTTTCAAATGAGCCAGGGGTGTAAAAATTAAAGCAAAGTGGTAAAATAGCAAGAAACCCTAAGGAACCAAAGGAGATTACCAGACCTAAGGTCCAGGCCCAAACACCAAACGGATTTGGGTCTCAGGAAGCCATGTGAGCCACACGATGGATCCAGAGACCCAAACCCTTGGATCAAACGGCACAAACGCTCCCAGCGAAGTGAGGATTAGCAGTAGCCGTTAGATCAAAGATCTGACGGCTCACAAGGAGGGCGTACGATGAGCTTCAGAGACGCGCACGCATTGGATTGGGGAGGGGTATATAAACAAACTAACACACAGACACTCATTTCTAACCCTAGCTTTCTAATCTCTCCGCCGTTCTCCTCCCTCGTCCTCGCATCCTCCATTCGTTTTCCTCCTACCACACTCATGGATTCAAACCACACATCACAAATAAACCACATATCAATACAGTTTGGGCAAAACGTTTTGGATTTTGGTACTTTTCGCAAAGAATCTGTTCAAAATGTTTTGTTATTGTGGCTTTTTGAAGGAAACCGTTTGAGGTGATTCGATCTGAACATTTCTCCATGGAATCAGTCGAAACGTTTCAATTTTAACTACTTTTTGACGAAAGTTGTTTGAAATGATTCGATCTGGATACTTTTTGTTTGAAACGCTTCGATTTGGATACTTTTTGAAGAAAATTTATTCGAAGTGTTTCAAACTTGATGTTTTTTGAAGAACACCGTTTAAAAACGTTTTAATCCAGATTTTCGAAGAAAAGTAGTTTGAATCCCTTTAAACTTGATATTTTTTTGAGGAAGATCGAATTGAAATGTTTCAAGCCACACCAAAACGAACGGATTCTAGCCTAATCCTTCACAAGTTCAAAACGTTTTGGATTTTGAGGTTTTCTTGAATGTGAACCCTAATCTGATTCGTTTCTTATGCTAATGATGAGTTTACACTCTGAATTAAAAAGTAAACGGTGAATCTTCATGATTTTTGTGTTCTAGGGTTTCGTTTTTTCAATTCGTTCGAATTTTCAAGTTTTTCAATCGGATTCACCATTTATTTTTAATACGAAGCTTCAATGATGACTTATGAGAAGATTTTTCGTATGTTTACCTGAATGTACTTGGAGATTCGAACAAATGGATCCTTGCGAGCCTTGGACCTTTCTGGTAAGCTTCAAAACCGAAAATAAATCGGTATTCAATCTTCTTCTTCTTCGAACTGGCTTGAACTGGCTTCGATTTCTCTTCTTCTCTCTCTCGAACTTTCTTGTGATCGTCCTTAGACTTGAATTGCAAGAACACAAAGGGAAATAGTTCGATGATGAAGATTTTCGTGGAAAATCTCTGAGAACAATTCTAATCCAAAAAGATTTTATTGAATTGGATGTTTTCAGTTCTGATTCTCTCGAAATTCCTGTTGATTTTGAATGTTTGATGGTAAATCTGCGAAAACTGGTACGAATTTGAGTTTGTTGCGGTGGTTTCTGAGTTTGTTGTGGTGGTTTCTGAGTTTGTTGTGGTGGTGGCCGAATTGGTTACGGTGGTGACTTGGGAGAGAGAAAAGATTCTGTTAGACCTTTTTGGTGATGTGTCACTGAGTGATTGATTCTTCTTCTGAGCATTTCTGAGTTGGCAATGCTTTATAGGCCAGCTTGTGACCTCTGATCCAATGAGCGATTGACACCTGTGCTGGACTGAAAAAAGGCTCGGCCTTGGGCCAGTTTGGGCCTGAGGGCCTTCTTGCAAATTTTAAAACCTTGGGGACCTTCCTGCAATATAAGAGAATTGGACAAATATGCAATTTTGGACTCTAAGTGGACTGAAATGTACTTTGGCCAAAAAAGACTTAAAATTTTTTGACTAAAAACGAACCAAAAAGAAGCAAAGGACTTAAAATAAAATGACTCAAAGGACTAACATGTAATTTTTGGAACCTTAGGACTAAAGTAAGAAAAATTAATAAAATTGAGTAAAAAATGTAATTTGAAATAAACGTAAAGTGAGACCAATAAAAACACAAAACGGACTAAAACGAACCAATGGCTTAAATGAGGTACTTTAAAGTAACCTCTCTGCCGAAATTTCGTGTGAAATGACCAAAATGCCCCTGGGGCTGAAAACGACTAAAAATGACTCAGATGCAAATTTAAAATGGGTTTTTAACAGAGAAATGAAACAAAGACTTATACAAGCAAAATTAAAAGACTCAGAGACAATTTTTGAGATTTAAACAGTGACTTGACACTTGAAATGACCAAAATGCCCCTAGGGGCAAAACTGACTCAAAATGACTTCAAATGTAGTTTTTGAAATGGATTTTGACATAGAATTGAAATGAAGACTTATTCAAACTATTTGAAAGGACTCAAACAAAATTTTGAAAGACGGAGAGAAATTTGACACAGGAAATGACTAAAATACCCTTGTATGTGAATTTTGCAAATAATGTTGAAATAAAATGCAGGGAAAGATGCAATTGATCAGAGACATATCAAATGACTTGAAATGCAAGAAAAGGGGAAATTGATTAGTATTTTTAGGTCCAAAATTAGGGTATAACAGCTGCCCCTATTTAAGTTTCTTTGTCCGGAGAGTCAAGAGACGAAGTCTTAGAGTTGACGGGACGAAGATACTTAAATATTAACATTTGCACTGTTTTTGGACGTAAAAATACGCTTTCAGATTTTCAAAATTATGAATGCTATGCAATATTTGATTATGAATGCAGGACAAACAACTGGAGTTTATGGAACCTGTCATGTCACTGGGGATTCAGATAGACATTGACAGGGTAGACAAACCAGGGAGTAGAAGGTAAGGTGCAAGTTGTTCTTTGGGTCGAACTAGTCACTTGACCAGGGGATACAATACAAGAGATAGGTGCAAGCTGTTCTTGGGATTGAACTTGGCACTTGACCGGAAACATAAGCACATAGGCAGATACGAGTTGTTCTTTGGATCGAACTTGCCACTTGGTTGAAAATACAAACAGATAGACAGACACAAACTGTTCTTTTGGATTGAACTGGCTGTTTGGCCGGAGACATAGACAAAAGGGTTGATACAAGCCGTTTCTTTGGATCGAACTTGCTTGTTGGATTATCACCACATCATGTGGGAGAGTGCAGACTGTTCTCTTAGAACGAACTTGTCGTTTGACCGATAACAAAGCATAAGCTGGGGTACAAACTGTTCTTCAGATTGAACTTGCCGTCTGACTGATAACAGAGCATAATCTGGGTACAAACTGTTCTATCGAACTTGCCGTTTGACCGATAACAAAGCATAAGCTGGGTACAAACTGTTCTATCGAACTTGCCGTTTGTCCGGAAGCATAGGTATACAAGTAGGTACAAGTGGTTCTTTTTTGGATCGAACCTGGCACTTGACCAGTAAAAGGATACAAATTGAAAGTCTGGCTTAACAAGATACCAATTGAGGGTAAATTGTCATTGACTTGATCTGAGAATAGACATGACCATTTTTGTTGGCCCAAGGGTAAATTGACATTGATTTGGATTGAATTGAAAGTTGAATTTGACATTTGACATTGGCTTGGAAATTGGAATTGACATTGACATTGACATTGACATTGACATTGGCTTGGAAATTGAAATTGACATTGACATTGACATTGGCATTGGATATTGACATTTGACATTGACATTTGACATTGACATTTGACATTGATATTGGAATTTGACATTGGAATTGGATTGAAATTGGAATTTGACATTGGAATTGGATTGAAATTGGAATTTGACATTGGAATTGGATTGAAATTGGAATTTGACATTGGAATTGGATTGAAATTGGAATTTGACATTGGAAATTGACATTGGAGATTGACATTGAAATTGGAATTGGAATTGGAGATTGACATTGACAGTGACATTGGAGATTGTCATTGAAATTGGAATTGGAATTGGAGATTGGAAATTTGGCATTGTCATTGGATATTGACATTGGAATTGGAAATGAGATTGCTTCGAATTTGACAGTTGAAATTGAAGTTGAGATTGGAAATTGCTTCGAATTTGACAGTTTGACATTGAATTGAATTTGGAATTGGAATTGAAATTGGAGATTGGAAATTGCTTCGAATTTGACAGTTGACATGATTGGAATTGAAGTTGGAGAGTTGAAACTTGCATTGAATTTGGCAGTTGAAAGTTGGATGTGCAACATGTATGTATGGTATAGCAAGATCATTGGATGCATGAGCACATAAAATGCATGATTATGCATGTATGGATGCTTGAAATGCATGATTGATTGGCAGTTTGACAGAGAAGTTTCACAAAGGCAGATGAAACATTGGAAGATTGGGCACGTAGTGGCTCGTGCTGCAACATATTCACAGGGAAAAAACCTCTTTTGGAGAGACCGTCGTTGGGAGACGTATCGAAACCATGGCTGAGGGCAATAAAACTTGTAAAGGAGGACCCTTGGAAGGTTCTTGGACACAGTTCGCCGTTGCTAGGCGTGTCAGTGCTGGGTAAACATTGGATGTTCGCATCTGTGGTCAATGCTTTTATATTCTTTTCATTCTTTTCATTTTTTCATTTTCGAACCCCACTTTTGCCTGAACCGCCCTTTCGGGTTTTCGATTCACCGGGGAATTAGATTCTTTTCATTGCCCCATTTTTGCCTGAATTGCCTTCATAGGTTGTCAATCAGCGGGGTGCTCATTCTTGCCTAAGCCACCCTTTCGGGTTTTCAACTTAGCGAGCTTTTCATTTTCATTTTTTCACTTTTTTTCATTTTCATTCTGTTTTTTCATTCTTGCCATTGACCACAGATCATCCTGGGGAGTAACCTGCTTGTAACATGTATTGAAATAGACATTGACATTCATTCATTCATGCATGTTTCATTGAAATGTACCCTGTTGCTCAGGTTTGCTTTCAAAATAGACAGGAAAAGATTTTTCAATTTTCAAAGATGCTTGTTTCAGACATTAACATTATCAAATAGAAAGAAAAATGTTTTGTATATAGCTTTGAAAGTAGAAAGGAAAATAGAGTTTCAAACAATAGAAAGGCTCAAATTGATGTAGAAGAGTGAGGGTCAGCCAAAGGCATGACTCCACGGATTTACAAAGCTTGGAAAATGGTAATTTTATTGGTTGGTGATACATTGAACACGATGACCGCTACATTTCATAGAAATTTTGAATTCACAAGTACAGAAGCCTCTGATGAAGACGACCATTGACAGTTGCAGATGCCCCAAGGGGTGATGGTGATTTGCCAGATATAGTTACCTGTCTTTTATTGTCAACCTCATTTTTGCATGAACCGCCCTTTCGGGTTTTCGGCTCATCGAGGCGCTCATTCTTGCCTGAGTTGCGTACAATCTCAGCGAGCTCTTTCATATATTCATTTTTTTGTCCCTAACTTTTGCCTGGATCGCCCTTTCGGGTTTTCGATCCACCGGGAAGCGCATTTTTGCCTAGGCCGCCCTTTCGGGTTTTCGACCTACCACGCTGTTCTTTTCTTTCTAGACAAAGTATTTCTTGACTATATCGGCATTAACAGGATTTGGGAGTTCAACACCATCCATGTGTGTGAGAATCAAAGCACCACCAGAGAAAGCCTTCTTGACGACATAAGGACCTTCATAGTTAGGTGTCCACTTGCCCCTTGGGTCGGGTTGCTGACTTATTCTTCTTTTCAATACAAGTTCGCCTTCCTTGAATTCTCGAGGTCGGACTTTCTTGTCAAAAGCATTCTTCATTCGCACTTGATACAACTGTCCATGAGCCATAGCATCCATACGTTTCTCTTCAATCAGATTCAATTGGTTGTACCGACTTTGACACCATTCAGCCTCAGATAATTTTGCTTCCATGATCACTCGAAGAGATGGAATCTCCACTTCCAGAGGGAGAACTGCTTCCATGCCATACACAACAGAGAAAGGAGTTGCCCCGGTTGAACTGCGCACCGTAGTACGGTAACCATGCAAGGCAAAGGGTAACATTTTGTGCCAGTCTTTGTAAGTAGTGACCATCTTCTGAACGATCTTCTTGATGTTCTTGTTGGCGGCCTCAACTTCACCATTCATCTGAGGTCTATAAGGAGAAGAGTTGTGATGTTCAATTTTGAATTCTTCACATAAAGCTTGCATCATACTATTGTTCAGATTGGAACCATTGTCAGTGATGATCTTGTTAGGAACACCATATCGACAGATGATATTATTCTTGATAAACTTGACAACCACTTGCTTGGTCACGTTTGCATAGGAGGCAGCCTCAACCCACTTGGTGAAGTAATCAATTGCCACTAGGATGAAACGATGTCCATTGGAAGCTTTTGGCTCAATTCTTCCGATCATGTCGATGCCCCACATAGAGAAAGGCCATGGGGAAGAGATAACATTGAGAGCATGTGGAGGCACATGAATCTTGTCAGCATAAATTTGACATTTGTGGCATCTTTTAGCATGTTTGTGGCAATCACGCTCCATGGTTATCCAGTAATAGCCGGCTCTTAACAGCTTTCTTGACATGGCGTGGCCCGAAGCATGGGTCCCAAAGGTACCATCATGTACATCATGCATCAATTTCTCAGCTTCTTGTTTGTCAACACATCTCAACAAGACCATGTCATAGTTCCTCTTGTATAGGATTTCTCCGTCCAAAAGGAATTTGCTAGCCCATCGTCTTAAGGTCTTTTTATCCCTGTTGGAGGCACCGGATGGATATTCATGATTCTGCAAGAATCGTTTGATGTTGTAATACCAAGGCTTTTTATCATTCACATCTTCATCAGCCTGACCTGGCATATTTTCAATAGTAAACACATGAGCGGGTCTATCAAGACGTTGCACTTTGATTACAGGTACATCATTCCAGTGGTTGACACGAAACATAGAAGACAGAGTTGCAAGAGCATCAGCCATCTGATTTTCATCCCGAGGGATGTGGTGCAGCTCCACCTTTGTAAAGTATGTCAACAGACGTCTTGCATAGTCACGGTAAGGGATCAGCTTCTCATGATGAGTTTCCCATTCACCTTTTATCTGATTAATAACAAGTGCAGAATCTCCATAGATGTCAAGGTGTTTAATTCTCAGATCAAGGGCTTCTTCAATACCCAAAATGCATGCTTCATATTCAGCTATGTTGTTTGTGCATTCGAAAGTTATTCGAGCAGTGAAAGGAATGTGGTGCCCTTGCGGAGTTACAATGATGGCCCCGATTCCTTTACCATAAGCATTAACAGCACCATCAAACACCAATCCCCATTTGCTATTGGGATCCGGCCCTTCATTGATCAGTGGCTCTTCACAGTCTTTTGCTTTCAGATACATAATCTCTTCATCAGAGAAATCAAATTTAATTGGCTGGTAATCATCAAGAGGCTGACAAGCAAGATGCTCAGCAAGGACACTTCCTTTGATTGCTTTCTGAGCTTTGTACACAATATCATATTCAGACAACAACATTTGCCAACGTGCAATCTTTCCAGTAACAGCAGGCTTTTCAAAGATGTACTTGATTGGATCCATTCGAGATATCAACCAAGTTGTATGGTTCACCATATAATGACGCAGGCGTTTGGCAGCCCAGGCTAAAGCACAACAAGTCTTTTCAAGCATTGTATATCGAGTCTCACAGTCGGTGAACTTCTTGCTCAGATAGTAGATGGCATGCTCTTTCTTACCAGTCTCATCTTGCTGACCGAGAACACAACCCACTGAATCATCTAACACTGACAGATACATAATCAAAGGCCTTCCTTCCACTGGCGGGACAAGGATAGGTGGCTCCAACAGGTATTCTTTGATGCTATCAAAAGCTTCCTGACATTCATCATTCCATACAACAGGCTGATTCTTTCTGAGCAATTTGAAAATTGGACCACAAGTAGTGGTCATGTGAGATATGAATCTTGAAATGTAATTCAGACGTCCGAGGAAGCCTCTGACTTGCTTTTCAGTTTGAGGGGCCGGCATCTCTCTGATAGCTCGGACTTTGTCAGGATCAACTTCAATGCCTCTTTGGCTGACAATGAAGCCTAGCAACTTTCCAGATCGTACACCGAATGTGCACTTGTTAGGATTTAACCGCAGCTTGTACTTTCTCAGTCTTTCAAACATCTTTTTCAAATACACTACATGCTGCTCTTCATCACTTGATTTCACAATCATATCATCAACATATACTTCAATCTCTTTGTGAATCATATCGTGAAACAGGGTTGTCATACCCCTTTGATAGGTAGCACCAGCATTTATCAGGCCAAATGGCATAACTTTATAACAGAACGTTCCCCACGGAGTGATGAAGGACGTCTTTTCTCTATCTTCAGGAGACATTCGTATCTGATTATAACCAGAGAAACCATCCATAAAAGAGAATACTTTGGATTGAGCAGTACTGTCAACAAGCACATCAATATGAGGCAATGGGAAGTTATCTTTCGGACTGGCTTTATTCAGATCTCTGTAATCAACACACATTCGAACTTTCCCATCTTTCTTTGGTACTGGTACGATGTTGGCAATCCATTCAGGGTATTCAGCTGTCATGAGGAAACCCGCATCAATTTGCTTCTGCACTTCAGCCTTGATTTTAAGAGCCATGTCTGGACGTGACCTTCTCAATTTCTGTTTGACAGGAGGACATTCAGGTCTTGTCGGTATCCGATGCTCCACAATCTTGGGATCTAGACCCGGCATATCTTCATAGGACCATGCAAAGACATCTGGATAATCATGGAGAAGCTGAGTAATCTTCCTTTTCACTTCTGGCTCAAGTGCAGCACCAATCTTGATCTCTCGTTTGTTTTCTTCAGTACCCAGGTTGATGAGTTCAATCTTTTCCCGGTGAGGCTGAATGGCTCTTCTTTCTTGCTCAAGCAGTCGAGTGATCTCATACGGTATCTCTTCATAATCATCATCCTCATCTTCAGCTTCATATACAGGGAATTCAAAATTTGGAGGAACCATAGGGTCACTGTGTTCAACGGGTTTATTATGGTTCAATCTGCATAATATGATTGGGATGATTTTAGAAAAATGTTTTTTATGCAGATTTTTGAAATTAATAAGAAAAATACAGATGTTTTGGTTTTTTCTGGCATTACCATTATTTCCAAGAAAAAGGCACCAAAAAGTAAAAAACAAAGAGTCGTGAGAAAAACGACAACTTTTATTGAAAACGGCAATGCCGAAACAAACACGCCCTTACAAAGGTATCACTTTCGCCTTGGGCAGAGCGAGAGGATTGTTATTTTGAAAACAAGAAAACATGAGCAACAAAAACACATTACATGGAAGCATGCATGACTAAAGGAACATCAATGGCTTCCCAATTTCTCACAGTGCCTCCTGGTATAACAAATGCAGGCACGTGACTACTTCCAGCAGCGTCTTCAGCAATAGCATTGATGAACCCAGCACTGTAAAAGGTTCCCTTTGAAACAGCAGATGTCGGGGAGAATCCAAGGCCCTCTTTACGCTTGTTTTCTAAGATCTGAATCACCTTGCCCCAGCCAGCAGCTTGCCCTGCTTGGACAGCCTTCTGGGCATCTTTCAGTGAGGTCATGCTAGCACCAGCCCTCCGGGGCTCTGCACCCTCAACAGTCAATCCTTGAAACGACGTCCCTTCAGCGGACCCTGCTTCAACACAAGAGAACGATGATATTTGGCTAACCAGAAATGCCTCCTCACCATATACAGTGACAACCTTACCGTTCCTCATGAACTTGAGCTTCTGATGCAAAGTGGATGTGACTGCTCCAGCGTCGTGGATCCATGGTCTTCCGAGGAGACAGCTGTAAGAGGCATTGATATCCAGGACTTGGAAGGTTATTTGGAATGTCTCGGGACCAATGGTAATTGGCAAGTCCACTTCCCCGAGAACATCTTTGCGGGATCCATCAAAAGCTTTAACCAGATAGCTGCTACCCCTCAGAGAAATTCCATGATGGCTCAATTGCCTCAGCGTGGATTCGGGCATTACATTCAGAGACGATCCAGTGTCTACCAATACGTTGGATATCAGGTCAGATCCATAATGTACTGAGATATGTAGAGCCAAGTTGTGACGTTTCCCTGCCTCGGGGAGCTCATCGTCACCAAACCCCAAGTTGTTGCAGGCAGTAATATTGCTCACTATCCCATCAAATTGATCCACAGAGACTTTGTGGTCAACATAAGCTTGCTCCAGTATCTTCATTAACACCTTCCTGTGAGCTTCCGAGCTCATGAGCAGAGACAAAATGGATATCTTTGATGGGGTTTGTAGCAGCTGATCAACAATCTTATAGTCACTTTTCTTGATAAGCCTCAGGATTTCGTCCAGATTGGACTCCTCAATAGATTGGCCTGATGGGCCGGGATTCTTATCAACAGGAGGAGCAACTGGTGGAGTTATTGTGGCAATGGGTGTGACCACCTGTCTTTGAAACAAGGGTGGACGGACTTTTCCACTTCTCAAAGCTGTAACTTCACTAGCAACATTATCAACTGTAGCTGGGGATACCAGAGGTACTTCCACCCCATTTTCAACCACGGTTGCATTGTATTTGTAGGGAATTGCTTTGGTAGAGGTATAAGATACCGGACCAGGTAGCCTGATCACCAAAGGCTCAACATTCTTTGTACTTTCAACAGGAGAATCATGGAACACTGGCACAATCACACATACATCACTGACGATCAAGTGTTTGTCATCCATCAGGCTCTGGATATCACCTTGTACCACACAGCAGCCCATAGGATTCTGCAGACATTCTAAACAGGAAGCATGATCGTGTTTGAATAGAGAAGCCTGGCAAAGCTTGACATGTAATGGCACCAAGGGAGTAACAACATTGCGGACATCCAACACGGGATCCTCTTGAGGAACGGGAATCCTTTCAAAGGCCTCAATCATATTGACAGCAGCATGGTTTGGAAGCGGGTTGTCAAGGACATGAGGAACACTGTTCTCAAAAGTCAACCGTCCTTTTTCTATCAGGTCTTTCACAATATACTTCAGAGCAAAGCAATTTTCAATATCATGGCCTTGAGCACCCTGATGAAATTCACATGTTAGGTCCTGTCGGAACCTGGGAGGCAATGGATTAGGCGGAGGCTTGCCTGGTCTGGTGACACAGTGCCCCTTGGCCAGCAGAGTTGGGAGCAGCTCACCATACGACATTGGTATTGGTGGAAAAGAAGGCTTGGATCGGGGACCCTGTTGTTGCTGCCGTTGCTGTTGAGCAGGGGGCTGTTGTTGTACTTGCTGAGGAATGGCATTGACGGGCATTGGTGGTTGACCCGGTGGCAGAGGATATTGTTGGTAGAATGGTGGGAAGAAAGGATGTTGAGAGTATTGCATGTAGTGATAAGGCAGAGGTAGTTGCATGGCCGCAGATGGGTTACCAGACACCATCCCTACGTCAGATTCTTTCCTTTTGTGATGACCGTTACCGTACTTCTTTGGTGCACTGTTTGAAGATTCACCCTTCTCAAGGACAATAATGCCATCTCGGACAGCCTCCTCTAGTCGAGTGCCCATTGTAACCATATCAGAGAAGTTGTTTGGGGCAGAGACTATCATTCTCTCCTTATATTCCTTCTTCAGAGTCTTCAGGAATGTTTGTGTTAACTCTTCCTCATCAAGTCGAGGAGAAACACGGGCAGCTGCCCCTCTCCACCTTTGAGCGTATTCACGGAATGTTTCATCTGATTTCTGAGATAGGGCTTTGAGAGAGTCCCTGTTTGGCCTTAGACGAGTGTTGAACTCATATTGACCTTCAAAAGCAGCAGCGAGTTCCTCAAAAGTATGGATGTTATCTTTGCTCAGACTAGTGTACCAATCTGCTGCATCATCTGTCAAGCTACTCTGAAAGCAGTGGATCATCAGTGCATCATTGTCGGCATAGTTAGCCATCTTTCGTACATACCGGATAACATGGTTGTGTGGGCAAGAAGTCCCATTGTACTTGTCAAATTCTGGCTCTTTGAATTTCTTAGGAACCTCAAATCGGGACACCAAGCATAGGTCACGAGCTTTAGTAGGAGCACCATTGTTTCCTCGGCTAGCCTTGACCTCACGGAGTTCTCCAGCCAACTCCTTCAACTGTCTTTTCATAGCTTCCATCGCGGGATCTTGTCCACGCGGAGTATCAACATCAATCACCTGTTGCACAGTGTGTACAATAGGGTCGGTAACAACAGTGGTTACTTGAGGCATAGCAGTAGACACAGGAATCTGTCCTTGACCAGCAAAACCAGAGATACCGGCAGCAGTATTAGGAGAGTAGTAAGCCGAGAGGCCATAAGGACGGCCGTTGGGCATAACAAAACGAGCATCAGTAGCCACAGTAGATAGTGGGATAGAGGGAATCACCTCAGCAGTGACTGGAACAGAAGTGGCTGGCTGTTCTTGTGAAGCCATCATAGCAGACATGGCGTCATGAGCCTTAGCCAAGTCCTCTTTCATAGCAGCCAATTCGGCACGGAGCTGAGCATTCTCTTCTTCAAAATTAGCCATCATCCTTCTCTTGTGAAATCTTGTTTGATGAATTCTTTCTGGTTGGTAGACTTTGCGAACACGAGCCACTTTTCAGACTGCGGCGGACAAAACCAGGAGGCAATGAGCACGAGAGAAGTCTTTTGTAGCCAATGAATGCATATGATGCATGAAATGTGTTAATGCATGCAAAAAAGACTCTTTTTGTGTTATCGAAGGGTTTTAGACAAATTATGAACTTGTAAACATTACTAAACAACAATTGACATAAACGGGAAACAAACAATCAACATATAGTTTTACAAGACAATTTCATCGTAAACAAATGGAAATAACAACAGAAAAATGGAAATCCTCAAGCATAGGAAGTGGAAGCATCATCCTCAGACTCAGACTCATAGTCGCAGTATCGTGCATAGAAGTCACGGGCCCCCCTAGCTCTCTTGGAGTCCCTCATAAGCAGTATATCTTTCTCTTCAATCTCTCTCTTAGCCTTAGCTAACTCTTTCTTCAGTGTCAAGACCTCATGAGTCTGCTGCTCACCCTTTCCATCCAAAGTCATGATCAAGTTCTCAGCCTCATAGTATCTAGCCCTCCACTGATACTTCTCCCGACTCTCCATAGCTAGATGCTCCTGATACATCTCCTGGGTAGGTGGGAGTAGAGGCAAAGGCATGGTAGGAACAGTTGCAGACACATATCTCATAGAGGGGTAAGGTGTACCAGCCTCCTCAGCTCGGCTTATCACCCACTGTGTATAGGCCTCATGAGCAATACCGGACCTTACACCCATATGCTTCACCTCTTTCTTCCGAAGCTTAGTCCAAGCTTGCATGAAATCTTCTCTAATTCCGGTGGGGGCATTGGAGTAGTGAAAGAAGTAGGGAGCTGTAGCAAGATTGATGGGTTTATCTTTCATCGGGAAACCAAATTGTCGCAAAGCAAGCTCCGGATTATAGTTGATTCCACCCCGGGTACCAAGAAGAGGTACATTAAGAAACTTTCCACCACCAAAGATAATTTCCTTGACCCTAGAAGCGGGAGTGAGCCAAACCACTTCATTAGGAGTGAGAGCCATAATCCTCTGTGAAATAGACCAATTCCTCGGATTGTCGTGGAAAGACTGCGGAAGGTGCGAAATAAACCACCTATAGAGGAGAGGCACACAACAAAGAATGTATCCACGACCTTTGCTGGAACGATCGTGAATAGCATGGTATGTGTCAGCTAGCAAAGTAGGAACCGGGTTCTTGGAGTGGAAGATCATGATAGCATTCATGTCCACGAAGCCATCAAGATTCGGAAAGAGAATAAGCCCATAGATGAGAAGTGCAAGAATAGCCTCGAGAGTGTCTTGACGAGTGGTATTGAGGTTGGCTTTCCCAAGAAGATACTCTGAAGTGAACCCTCGGATATGTGCCTTAGTAACAAGATTCTTGGAGACATCGGTGGTCTTGAGATAGAGATCCTTAGCAATAACCAATGGAGGAAGAGGATTTTCGGGTCCTGAGAAAGGTATCCCCTTAGCAATAGGTAAACCCGTCAAGGAAGAATAAGCCTCTAGAGTAGGCACCAACTGAAAGTCTGGAAAAGTGAAGAACCGATACCCCGGATCATAGAATTGCACTAGAGTGTGCACAAGCTTCTCATCCACATTAGTAGGAAGTAAAGCCCCGTAACGGTGTCGGAAACCAGTCGGATCCTCAATCTTGAGTGCCAAATCCCTCAAACTAGCCAAATCCACTTCCTTGAACTTGTAGGACTTAGTCATCTTCATCCCTACAATGTTTACAATTTTAACTTGTCTAAGCCCTTCGATAATAATGCATGACAAAAAGTTTATGCATGTATGCATGTATGCATGAATGCATAATTATGTTCAAGTTCGGAGAAAACATGGGGGGTTGAAGTTCAAAGTCGAGGAGCCATGGGTGGACACGGTGTCCGGTGAAACTAGGGTTTTAGGATAATAGTAACCGGGTTCTAAAAAGGTTCCCAAGTTGCAACCTCTCCGACGTATCTCATGGTGTCACGAGACGACTCTCGCTCCATGATTATACGTGGAAGGTCTAACTTGAGTGTAGTATCGCGTGACGACTAAAACTCGAGACGACACTCGGTTTAGCCTCCGCACTACGTCCTAGAAAATGGCCATGGATGGGTTTGGTTATCTACGGTTCATAGCGTCATAGAACAATTAGAAGCAAAGTGCCTAAACGCGACGTACACGCGCCGGCAACATCACCCCCAAAATGCCTCAGCTATGTGGGATTGATCGCATAATCCAAAACACGAGGCAACCCCCGGAATGAATTGTCGATTATATCCCTCCTAAATCCTAAGTTCACTCAGCCCGGGTGCAGGACTTTTGATATTCTCACCCCACACGTTTGCAAGAAATTAAACATTTATTCACATAAGGAAGCAAGTAAAAGAAGCAAGTAAAAATACAAGCGCAAACGTGGAAATAAAAACTAGGCGTAACTCTCGAATCTCCCCAGTGAAGTCGCCAGCTGTTTTATCTTGGTTTTCGGGTGTCAAACATTGATTACGTTTGAACCTTTTAAACCGGTGATATCTTATTTTTTCTTGGGAAGGGAAAAAGTAAGCAAAACCCTTGAGAATCGAGGTCCGGGAGTTGTTTTCGCTACGGGAAGGTGTTAGGCACCCATAACGACTATAGTAACCTATAGGAACCGTCTTTAATTTCTACGCGCGCGCTTTATTTTTAAATGCTATTTGAAAATGTTTATTTATACCTAAGAGTTGCTAAATGAAGAATTGGAGGGAGAAGAATGTTTTTGGATTTTTATTTTAGTTGAATTGAAGGAATTTTGTTCCTTGCCTACGTACCCGATTAAGGGATCAAATCCACCGTAGTTCTCTTCCAAAAAATGTTTTTGTTTTTGTTGGTTGATTTTAAGTTTGAAAATGGGATTTTGAAGAATAGAAAGAGGCCTCAAGGGCATGAGATTTAGAAAAGGTGGGGTGGAATTAGTTATTTACAAAATATAGTCTAAGTATGATTAAAGTTCATTGAAATTTGATTAAGAAAATAAAAGGAAAAATTACAATGGGATTTTGATCCCAAGGTTTATTTAGAAAATGATTTGAGTGATGTTGTTCACATTTTTTTGGAAAATTGGTTTTTTCTAAGTATAAGTCCTAGGCATTCATCTAAACATACAATCCTAAACATACATCTAAACATGCATATTCTAGCTACTTAGTGATGTGTGTGCATGTGTCGGTGCTTGTGTCGGTGTACATTTTTAGAGTCCATTGTCCTTTACATCATACCCTAGATACATTCTATGGCCTCTTTGCCAAGAAATTAAAAGCATGAAAGAATATTACAAAATTTCCTAAGTGTTTACATTCTAACTTTTGGTACAAATTAAGTTGCAAGAAAGAAAATAGAGATGAAAATGGGATGCAATGATGATGCTTATGGTGGATATGAAATATGAAAGGAAAAGGTTAGTAGCATAAGGCAATATCAAAGAAGTGAAGTAAGGGAAATATTAGAATGTAAAAGGTAGAAAATAAGTGCAAACATGGCTTAAAATTTGTTCATAAGATGCAAGAACCAAGTGACCTATAATTCTCACATTCCAATCACATTTTAAAGGTTTAGAAACAAGTATTGGAATGGGAATTAAGGCTACATGGTTTACTTGACATTTTAAAACAAGTTTGAAGCATATTTGCATTATTTAACTACTTAATGACTTGTAAGCTAAGCAACCTACCAAAATTCACAATTATGTAACAAAATTAAACACAAACAGTAGCTAAAAATCCTATGAACTCAAGTAGCTAAAACACCAACATTTATCAAGCAATTTGGACTAAAATCAAGCAACTTTTCAATCATTTCTAACACAAAATACCTCAAAATAGTAAGGGAAACACCACACCATTTTTTACCAATTTTTATCATGTAAAATTAACACTAAAAAGTCACAAAATTATCGAGAAATACCCATGAAATTTTTTAGGAAGCTTAATAAAGTTTTCAAATGAGCCAGGGGTGTAAAAATTAAAGCAAAGTGGTAAAATAGCAAGAAACCCTAAGGAACCAAAGGAGATTACCAGACCTAAGGTCCAGGCCCAAACACCAAACGGATTTGGGTCTCAGGAAGCCATGTGAGCCACACGATGGATCCAGAGACCCAAACCCTTGGATCAAACGGCACAAACGCTCCCAGCGAAGTGAGGATTAGCAGTAGCCGTTAGATCAAAGATCTGACGGCTCACAAGGAGGGCGTACGATGAGCTTCAGAGACGCGCACGCATTGGATTGGGGAGGGGTATATAAACAAACTAACACACAGACACTCATTTCTAACCCTAGCTTTCTAATCTCTCCGCCGTTCTCCTCCCTCGTCCTCGCATCCTCCATTCGTTTTCCTCCTACCACACTCATGGATTCAAACCACACATCACAAATAAACCACATATCAATAGAGTTTGGGCAAAACGTTTTGGATCTTGGTACTTTTCGCAAAGAATCTGTTCGAAATGTTTTGTTATTGTGGCTTTTTGAAGGAAACCGTTTGAGGTGATTCGATCTGAACATTTCTCCATGGAATCAGTCGAAACGTTTCAATTTTAACTACTTTTTGACGAAAGTTGTTTGAAATGATTCGATCTGGATACTTTTTGTTTGAAACGCTTCGATTTGGATACTTTTTGAAGAAAATTTATTCGAAGTGTTTCAAACTTGATGTTTTTTGAAGAACACCGTTTAAAAACGTTTTAATCCAGATTTTCGAAGAAAAGTAGTTTGAATCCCTTTAAACTTGATATTTTTTTGAGGAAGATCGAATTGAAATGTTTCAAGCCACACCAAAACGAACGGATTCTAGCCTAATCCTTCACAAGTTCAAAACGTTTTGGATTTTGAGGTTTTCTTGAATGTGAACCCTAATCTGATTCGTTTCTTATGCTAATGATGAGTTTACACTCTGAATTAAAAAGTAAACGGTGAATCTTCATGATTTTTGTGTTCTAGGGTTTCGTTTTTTCAATTCGTTCGAATTTTCAAGTTTTTCAATCGGATTCACCATTTATTTTTAATACGAAGCTTCAATGATGACTTATGAGAAGATTTTTCGTATGTTTACCTGAATGTACTTGGAGATTCGAACAAATGGATCCTTGCGAGCCTTGGACCTTTCTGGTAAGCTTCAAAACCGAAAATAAATCGGTATTCAATCTTCTTCTTCTTCGAACTGGCTTGAACTGGCTTCGATTTCTCTTCTTCTCTCTCTCGAACTTTCTTGTGATCGTCCTTAGACTTGAATTGCAAGAACACAAAGGGAAATAGTTCGATGATGAAGATTTTCGTGGAAAATCTCTGAGAACAATTCTAATCCAAAAAGATTTTATTGAATTGGATGTTTTCAGTTCTGATTCTCTCGAAATTCCTGTTGATTTTGAATGTTTGATGGTAAATCTGCGAAAACTGGTACGAATTTGAGTTTGTTGCGGTGGTTTCTGAGTTTGTTGTGGTGGTTTCTGAGTTTGTTGTGGTGGTGGCCGAATTGGTTACGGTGGTGACTTGGGAGAGAGAAAAGATTCTGTTAGACCTTTTTGGTGATGTGTCACTGAGTGATTGATTCTTCTTCTGAGCATTTCTGAGTTGGCAATGCTTTATAGGCCAGCTTGTGACCTCTGATCCAATGAGCGATTGACACCTGTGCTGGACTGAAAAAAGGCTCGGCCTTGGGCCAGTTTGGGCCTGAGGGCCTTCTTGCAAATTTTAAAACCTTGGGGACCTTCCTGCAATATAAGAGAATTGGACAAATATGCAATTTTGGACTCTAAGTGGACTGAAATGTACTTTGGCCAAAAAAGACTTAAAAATTTTTGACTAAAAACGAACCAAAAAGAAGCAAAGGACTTAAAATAAAATGACTCAAAGGACTAACATGTAATTTTTGGAACCTTAGGACTAAAGTAAGAAAAATTAATAAAATTGAGTAAAAAATGTAATTTGAAATAAACGTAAAGTGAGACCAATAAAAACACAAAACGGACTAAAACGAACCAATGGCTTAAATGAGGTACTTTAAAGTAACCTCTCTGCCGAAATTTCGTGTGAAATGACCAAAATGCCCCTGGGGCTGAAAACGACTAAAAATGACTCAGATGCAAATTTAAAATGGGTTTTTAACAGAGAAATGAAACAAAGACTTATACAAGCAAAATTAAAAGACTCAGAGACAATTTTTGAGATTTAAACAGTGACTTGACACTTGAAATGACCAAAATGCCCCTAGGGGCAAAACTGACTCAAAATGACTTCAAATGTAGTTTTTGAAATGGATTTTGACATAGAATTGAAATGAAGACTTATTCAAACTATTTGAAAGGACTCAAACAAAATTTTGAAAGACGGAGAGAAATTTGACACAGGAAATGACTAAAATACCCTTGTATGTGAATTTTGCAAATAATGTTGAAATAAAATGCAGGGAAAGATGCAATTGATCAGAGACATATCAAATGACTTGAAATGCAAGAAAAGGGGAAATTGATTAGTATTTTTAGGTCCAAAATTAGGGTATAACAATAGCAATAGTTGTTTGTCTTTTGCTAGCCCAGGATATAAGATTATCACCCAGAAATTGACAATTGTCACTGGTTGACTTTCTTTCAATCCTATCACCAGCATAATCAGCATCACAGAATCCAATTAGCTTATAATCTAAGGATTTCCTATAAAGGAGTCCAAGATTAGTTGTTCCTTTCAAATACCTGAAGATTCTCTTGACAGCAGTCATATGAGATTCTCTAGGATCTGATTGGAATCTTGCACACAAGCATACACTGAATAAAATATCTGGCCTAGATGCAGTGAGGTATAACAAAGAACCAATCATACCTCTATACAGCTTCTGATCCACTTTAGCTCCTTCATCTTCTTTGCTTAAGGTGCACGTAGGGTGCATTGGAGTGTTCATCACTTTACAATCTTCAAGTTTGAACTTCTTCATAAGCTCCTTTGTGTACTTTGATTGATGAACATAGACTCCATCTTTGCATTGATTGATTTGAATGCCAAGGAAGAACTTCAGCTCTCCCATCATGCTCATTTCAAATTCATCCTGCATTAACTCAGAAAATTCCTTGCAAAGAGATGCATTAGTAGAACCAAATATTATATCATCAACATATATTTGCACAACAAGAATATCTTTCCCAAGGGTCCTTCTGAAGAGTGTAGTATCAACCTGTCCTCTTTTAAAATCATTCTTGATTAAGAAATTACTTAGTCTATCATACCAAGCTCTGGGAGCTTGTTTCAAGCCATATAGTGATTTCTTCAGTTTAAAAACATGGTCAGGATATTTAATATCCTCAAATCCAGGAGGTTGCTTGACATACACTTCTTCTTCTATGACACCATTTAGAAATGCACTCTTGACATCCATTTGATATAATATTATGCCATGATTAACTGCATAGGAAAGAAGTAACCTGATTGCTTCCAATCTTGCAACTGGAGCAAACGTTTCGGTGTAATCAATGCCTTCTTGTTGACTATACCCTTGTGCAACAAGCCTGGCTTTATTTCTTGTTACTTCACCTTGCTCATTCAGCTTGTTTCTGAATACCCATTTTGTTCCAATAATGTTCTTGTGCTGAGGTTTGGGTACCAGATCCCACACATCATTTCTTTGAAATTGATTCAACTCTTCTTGCATAGCTAGGATCCATCCATCATCTGAAAGTGCTTCATCAACTGTTGTAGGTTCAATCATTGAGATTAGTCCAATCATTGACTCCACTTGTCTGAAATGTGATCTTGTTCTTCTTGGACTATCTTTGTTTCCAATGATTAGCTCCTCAGGATGTGAAGACTTGTGTTTGAATGTGTTTCTGGGAGGATCTGCTTGATGTGAGCCATCTTGTGCTTCATCAGAAGCAGCTTCATCTTGCGCTTCTGATGTGGGTTCAGCTTCTGGACTATCTTCAGACTCAGCTATCTGATCAGGTTCTGGAGTAGCTTCAGGAACCTGTATCTCTGCAAAACTTTCACCTTGCTTTGAAGTTTTATCTTCAAGCTCCTTGTCATCAAATTTAACGTGCATAGATTCTTCAACACAGAGTGTTTCTGAATTATACACTCTGTATGCCTTTGACCTTTCAGAGTAACCTAAAAAGATTCCTCTTTGGGCCTTGGCATCAAATTTCTTTAGGTAGAGCTTGTTGTTCAGAATGTAACATGTACATCCAAATTGATGAAAGTAAGAGATATTGGGTTTTCTTCCTTTAAAGAGTTCATATGCTGTTTTCTCCAAAATAGGTCTGATATAGATCCTGTTTTGAACATAGCATGATGTATTCACTGCTTCTGCCCAAAAATGTTTTGGTAAATTGTTTTCATGAATCATGGTTCTGGCCATTTCTTGTAAAGTTCTATTCTTTCTCTCTACAACCCCATTTTGTTATGGTGTTCTAGGAGAAGAGAATTCATGGAAAATTCCATGTTTTTCACAAAAAGCTTCAAATGGCTCATTTTCAAATTCTCCACCATGATCACTTCTGACTTTCAAAATTTTTGATTCTTTTTCAGATTGAATTTGAGTGCAGAAGCTACTGAATACATCACACGCAACATCTTTACTCTTTATGAATTTCACCCAAGTCCATCTGCTGTAATCATCAACAATGCCTAATCCATATTTACTTCCATATAAGGATGCAGTACTCACTGGTCCAAATAAATCAATATGGAGTAGTTCTAAAGGTCTTGAGGTTGAAACAATGTCTTTGGTTTTAAAAGATGATTTCACAATTTTCCCTCTCTGACATGCACCACAGAGTGCATCTGAATGATAGTCAATGTCTGGTAGCCCTTTCACAAGTTGTAACTTACTAAGCTTAGAGATTAACCTCCAGTTAGCATGTCCCAACCTTCTGTGCCACATCCATTTCTTATCATTCACTGATAGTAGGCACATCACCTTCTGATCAGCCAGTTCAGAAAAATTGATTTTATAGACATTGTCAACTCTCTTTCCCTTGAACACAATGGATTTGTCTTCCTTGTTGATTACTGTACAGTTGGGTTTTTCAAAAAGCACATCATAACCATTATCACAAAATTGACTAATGCTCAAAAGGTTATGTTCAAGACCATCTACCAACCATACATTATTAATTGAGGTAGAGGAATTACCAATAGTTCCTGTACCTATGATCTTGCCTGACTGGTTGCCTCCAAATTTCACATTTCCTCCCTCTTTCATTGTTAGGCTGAGGAACATGGACTTGTCTCCTGTCATGTGTCTTGAGCAACCGCTGTCTAGGTGTAACGCCCTCCTTTTTATTTAATTATTTTTATTAAGTTAGAGTCTATTTATGTGATTTATTTATTTATATGAGGTGTTAATATTTTATTATGTGGCATTATTCTATTATTTATTAGAATATGAGAATTATTAGAGTAAGTAGATTTGAAGGTAGTTTTGAGATTAGATGTCTTTTTATGATTTAGTCGATTTATTTTGATGAGTGATATTTTGTTATGTTATATGTTGGTATTTACTAGAATAATATATTTGTTATTTGTTAGAGATATATTTGTTATTTGGTGTAGAAATATATTTGTTATTTGTGACAGATATATTTAATTTAGAAATAAATAAGATTATGAGGATTATTAGTGTGAGAGGAATTGGGGGTTAGAATAGAAAGAAGAATAAGTTGTTGGGCCTAAATAGATTTAGAAAGAATATTTTAGTATTATAAATAAGGAAGTTTAGGTTAGAAAGAGTTTTTTTTACGTTAAACCGCTTTTTGGAGAAAGAGGAGAAAGAGGAGAACTTGGAGAGAGAACCTTAGGAACGAAGAACGCTGCTTTTGATTTCAGAAAAACAATCTAAGGTAAGGGTGAGACTATCTTTAACTAATATTAAGTCTGTGAATCATTAGATTGCATCTAACATGCTTTATGATGAGTTTGTGAGATTATGAGAAATTAGGGTTGTGTACTCATGTGGTAGTGAAAGGGTTGTTAAGTTTCACTCTGTTCTTATTCCTTTGATTGATCCATGATTAAAATTCGTGTCCTTTTGTGTTAGTTTAATTATATAATGATATAAGCTTCCATTTGAATCATGTATGTGCTTGTTTGCCTAGTCTGATAACATGTTTCATGACATGAGTATGGATACTTTTTTTTTGTTGAGTAAAGCATTGGTAGTCTTCTTGTCTTCGGTAAATCACATGAATTTCGATTAAATTGATTTGCTACGTGATATTTGGCTATGATTTGTTTATCGATTTTCAACCATGAATCCAACACTATCATTACGTGAATAGAAAGTTTGTTGTTATAAAATATTAGGTTTGCCTTTTGAATTAGATTCAATCTTTGTATATATCCACATCTTAAATAACTATGTATAGTATTGAATACTAGATTCTGTTTGAATTAGAACCAAAACATCACGTGATGCTTCCTTGTGTCTCTTAATTTATATGGGATAAAAAGAATGTCTTTGGCGTGTCTTTTTGAAAAGAGAATCTATGAGACCAAGACTTGTATAATTGGTTTGTTCTAATGTTTTCTTTTCTTTTCGGCCTATATGTTTCTGTTAATCGAAATCTCTTCAGCTCATCACAAATTATTAGGCATAATTTACAAGTCTCTTGGCTAAATAAAGAAATTGTTCTTATATACTAATATGACTGTGTGTAATCTCAACTTAAATGAATGCTCTATATTAAGAATTACATTGCTTGCTGATACTCTGAAAGTGTGTCTGTTTGAGTCACTTAATTAGTCACTTGTAGTACCTATTTGAATTAACTTTGGATTATAGGGGATTCACAGCCCGAGATTAGCCTTAGCTTCTAACATGAAATAAAGACTTTTGGGCATCCTGAATCACATAGGGGACTATTTTGATGTGTCTAGCTTATAAAAAAAAAAAATGCTAATTGCTATTGTTCTTGGATCGGACTATTATATGTTCTTTAAGAATGAAAAACTCTATGTGTATGCATGTTTAACCCTTGGCTCGGACATATGATAAGGTTTGCTACAAAAGTTTTGATTGAACTGTCCATGAGAGAGAAAGCTAATAGCTAGTATGAATGATTTATCAAGTAATTGCTTTTCAGAATTATAGTAATAATAATGAAGGGTTTATTATTATTTATTCAACATGTAAATGATGAGATATTTGATAATGTGTTATCTACTTGTGAGTTATTTAAATGTGTAATTGTCGAGTCATATAAAGATGTGTTATTTGAATATGTGTAATTTAAGATGAGTTATATAAAGATGTGCTATTTGAAGTTGTGTGATTTAAAGATGTGTTATATAAGAGTTGTTATATGTTGCACTTGTTGCTGTTTGCTGTTGTTGACCATTAAATGTCATAAGTTGTAAATGTCGGTCTAAGTTGTAAAGTTGTAAGATGTCGTCCAAATTATTGGGGTCATATAAGATGTTCATAATGTTCACGTTGTGTCTAAGTTGTAGGAAGATTGAGTCCATTGCATACTCATTAAAGTTGGGGGCTTTAGGCCCGGCAACCTTGTGCTCATTTAAGTTGGGGGCTTTAGGCCCGGCAGCCTTTGTGCTCATTAAAGTTGGGGGCTTTAGGCCCGGCAGCCTTGTGCTCATTAAAGTTGGGGGCTTTAGGCCCGGCAACCTTGTGCTCAAACTACGTTGGGGGCTTTAAGCCCGACAGCTTTATGCTCACACGTTGAAGAGCCTAATTACGCTCATTTATGTTGTTGATTGGTACCACATGCATTTGCATATCAAGATGATTTAAGATGATTTTAAGAAGTTGAAGTTGCATAGTCGAGTAGAGTTGTCAAGAGGTTAAGATGTCAAGTTGTTAAGATTGATTTATAAGTTGAATACGAAGTTGATGTTGATGATTGATTATGAAGCTGACCATGAATTGATTATGAAGTTGTTATGATAATGCTATGTTTGATAATGCTATGATGTTTATGATTAATATTTGATGATATGTGATGATGTTTGTGATTAATATATGTGATGATGTTTATGATTAGTAACTGATGTTATATGATGATGTTTATGTCTATGATTAAGATGATATAAGATGAAGTATATGACTAATGTAGAAGATTAATGATGCTAGTTAATGAAATTTAAGATATGTTAATGATATTTAAGTTGTTAAGTGTAATTTATGATTTATAAGCTTAATATTATTGTTTGAGAAATCTCACCCCTTCTGCTTGAAAATGTTGCTCTTCATATGAGTAACTTGCAGGTAATCAAGATTAGCTGCGGTCGTGGGTGACTATCTCTCACTATGTCCTTAGGTGCTCTGATACGTAACGGGATGGGGATTTTAATACTATTTTCTGTTCCTTTACGTATTGCTTTTGAAGTTTAAGAATTATTTTTGAACTAAGATTTATGAGACTTTTATGATGAGGCCTGCGTGCCAAAGACTATTTTAGATGATGAATAATTCCGCTGCAAAGTATTCATTAATTGTTGATTGAATTTTGAAGGATAAATATTAATTTATTCTATGTATGATTTTTAGAAATGTGACATTCCGTTTTGTGATGAAAAACTCTGATAATTGTTATGAAATTTTTACGTTGGGAAAACGGGGTGTTACAATTGGTATCAGAGCAGGTCGGTCCGTCCGGCCAAGTAGATGAGTCGTTGTGTCGTGTCGTCATGTTTTCTAGTTAGTAGTTATGTTTTTTTTTATGTGATCATGTTTAACTGACTAACCTTGATGTGGTTTTGTGTTTTGTTTGAAGAAGCGATAACTAAATTTATTTTCTCGTGTGCTTTGAATTTCGAGGACGAAATTCTTTTAAGTTGGGAAGAGTTGTAACGCCCTCCTTTTTATTTAATTATTTTTATTAAGTTAGAGTCTATTTATGTGATTTATTTATTTATATGAGGTGTTAATATTTTATTATGTGGCATTATTCTATTATTTATTAGAATATGAGAATTATTAGAGTAAGTAGATTTGAAGGTAGTTTTGAGATTAGATGTCTTTTTATGATTTAGTCGATTTATTTTGATGAGTGATATTTTGTTATGTTATATGTTGGTATTTACTAGAATAATATATTTGTTATTTGTTAGAGATATATTTGTTATTTGGTGTAGAAATATATTTGTTATTTGTGACAGATATATTTAATTTAGAAATAAATAAGATTATGAGGATTATTAGTGTGAGAGGAATTGGGGGTTAGAATAGAAAGAAGAATAAGTTGTTGGGCCTAAATAGATTTAGAAAGAATATTTTAGTATTATAAATAAGGAAGTTTAGGTTAGAAAGAGTTTTTTTTACGTTAAACCGCTTTTTGGAGAAAGAGGAGAAAGAGGAGAACTTGGAGAGAGAACCTTAGGAACGAAGAACGCTGCTTTTGATTTCAGAAAAACAATCTAAGGTAAGGGTGAGACTATCTTTAACTAATATTAAGTCTGTGAATCATTAGATTGCATCTAACATGCTTTAGGATGAGTTTGTGAGATTATGAGAAATTAGGGTTGTGTACTCATGTGGTAGTGAAAGGGTTGTTAAGTTTCACTCTGTTCTTATTCCTTTGATTGATCCATGATTAAAATTCGTGTCCTTTTGTGTTAGTTTAATTATATAATGATATAAGCTTCCATTTGAATCATGTATGTGCTTGTTTGCCTAGTCTGATAACATGTTTCATGACATGAGTATGGATACTTTTTTTTTGTTGAGTAAAGCATTGGTAGTCTTCTTGTCTTCGGTAAATCACATGAATTTCGATTAAATTGATTTGCTACGTGATATTTGGCTATGATTTGTTTATCGATTTTCAACCATGAATCCAACACTATCATTACGTGAATAGAAAGTTTGTTGTTATAAAATATTAGGTTTGCCTTTTGAATTAGATTCAATCTTTGTATATATCCACATCTTAAATAACTATGTATAGTATTGAATACTAGATTCTGTTTGAATTAGAACCAAAACATCACGTGATGCTTCCTTGTGTCTCTTAATTTATATGGGATAAAAAGAATGTCTTTGGCGTGTCTTTTTGAAAAGAGAATCTATGAGACCAAGACTTGTATAATTGGTTTGTTCTAATGTTTTCTTTTCTTTTCGGCCTATATGTTTCTGTTAATCGAAATCTCTTCAGCTCATCACAAATTATTAGGCATAATTTACAAGTCTCTTGGCTAAATAAAGAAATTGTTCTTATATACTAATATGACTGTGTGTAATCTCAACTTAAATGAATGCTCTATATTAAGAATTACATTGCTTGCTGATACTCTGAAAGTGTGTCTGTTTGAGTCACTTAATTAGTCACTTGTAGTACCTATTTGAATTAACTTTGGATTATAGGGGATTCACAGCCCGAGATTAGCCTTAGCTTCTAACATGAAATAAAGACTTTTGGGCATCCTGAATCACATAGGGGACTATTTTGATGTGTCTAGCTTATAAAAAAAAAAAATGCTAATTGCTATTGTTCTTGGATCGGACTATTATATGTTCTTTAAGAATGAAAAACTCTATGTGTATGCATGTTTAACCCTTGGCTCGGACATATGATAAGGTTTGCTACAAAAGTTTTGATTGAACTGTCCATGAGAGAGAAAGCTAATAGCTAGTATGAATGATTTATCAAGTAATTGCTTTTCAGAATTATAGTAATAATAATGAAGGGTTTATTATTATTTATTCAACATGTAAATGATGAGATATTTGATAATGTGTTATCTACTTGTGAGTTATTTAAATGTGTAATTGTCGAGTCATATAAAGATGTGTTATTTGAATATGTGTAATTTAAGATGAGTTATATAAAGATGTGCTATTTGAAGTTGTGTGATTTAAAGATGTGTTATATAAGAGTTGTTATATGTTGCACTTGTTGCTGTTTGCTGTTGTTGACCATTAAATGTCATAAGTTGTAAATGTCGGTCTAAGTTGTAAAGTTGTAAGATGTCGTCCAAATTATTGGGGTCATATAAGATGTTCATAATGTTCACGTTGTGTCTAAGTTGTAGGAAGATTGAGTCCATTGCATACTCATTAAAGTTGGGGGCTTTAGGCCCGGCAACCTTGTGCTCATTAAAGTTGGGGGCTTTAGGCCCGGCAGCCTTTGTGCTCATTAAAGTTGGGGGCTTTAGGCCCGGCAGCCTTGTGCTCATTAAAGTTGGGGGCTTTAGGCCCGGCAACCTTGTGCTCAAACTACGTTGGGGGCTTTAAGCCCGACAGCTTTATGCTCACACGTTGAAGAGCCTAATTACGCTCATTTATGTTGTTGATTGGCACCACATGCATTTGCATATCAAGATGATTTAAGATGATTTTAAGAAGTTGAAGTTGCATAGTCGAGTAGAGTTGTCAAGAGGTTAAGATGTCAAGTTGTTAAGATTGATTTATAAGTTGAATACGAAGTTGATGTTGATGATTGATTATGAAGCTGACCATGAATTGATTATGAAGTTGTTATGATAATGCTATGTTTGATAATGCTATGATGTTTATGATTAATATTTGATGATATGTGATGATGTTTGTGATTAATATATGTGATGATGTTTATGATTAGTAACTGATGTTATATAATGATGTTTATGTCTATGATTAAGATGATATAAGAAAAAGTATATGACTAATGTAGAAGATTAATGATGCTAGTTAATGAAATTTAAGATATGTTAATGATATTTAAGTTGTTAAGTGTAATTTATGATTTATAAGCTTAATATTATTGTTTGAGAAATCTCACCCCTTCTGCTTGAAAATGTTGCTCTTCATATGAGTAACTTGCAGGTAATCAAGATTAGCTGCGGTCGTGGGTGACTATCTCTCACTATGTCCTTAGGTGCTCTGATACGTAACGGGATGGGGATTTTAATACTATTTTCTGTTCCTTTACGTATTGCTTTTGAAGTTTAAGAATTATTTTTGAACTAAGATTTATGAGACTTTTATGATGAGGCCTGCGTGCCAAAGACTATTTTAGATGATGAATAATTCCGCTGCAAAGTATTCATTAATTGTTGATTGAATTTTGAAGGATAAATATTAATTTATTCTATGTATGATTTTTATAAATGTGACATTCCGTTTTGTGATGAAAAACTCTGATAATTGTTATGAAATTTTTACGTTGGGAAAACGGGGTGTTACAATTGGTATCAGAGCAGGTCGGTCCGTCCGGCCAAGTAGATGAGTCGTTGTGTCGTGTCGTCATGTTTTCTAGTTAGTAGTTATGTTTTTTTTTATGTGATCATGTTTAACTGACTAACCTTGATGTGGTTTTGTGTTTTGTTTGAAGAAGCGATAACTAAATTTATTTTCTCGTGTGCTTTGAATTTCGAGGACGAAATTCTTTTAAGTTGGGAAGAGTTGTAACGCCCTCCTTTTTATTTAATTATTTTTATTAAGTTAGAGTCTATTTATGTGATTTATTTATTTATATGAGGTGTTAATATTTTATTATGTGGCATTATTCTATTATTTATTAGAATATGAGAATTATTAGAGTAAGTAGATTTGAAGGTAGTTTTGAGATTAGATGTCTTTTTATGATTTAGTCGATTTATTTTGATGAGTGATATTTTGTTATGTTATATGTTGGTATTTACTAGAATAATATATTTGTTATTTGTTAGAGATATATTTGTTATTTGGTGTAGAAATATATTTGTTATTTGTGACAGATATATTTAATTTAGAAATAAATAAGATTATGAGGATTATTAGTGTGAGAGGAATTAGGGGTTAGAATAGAAAGAAGAATAAGTTGTTGGGCCTAAATAGATTTAGAAAGAATATTTTAGTATTATAAATAAGGAAGTTTAGGTTAGAAAGAGTTTTTTTTACGTTAAACCGCTTTTTGGAGAAAGAGGAGAAAGAGGAGAACTTGGAGAGAGAACCTTAGGAACGAAGAACGCTGCTTTTGATTTCAGAAAAACAATCTAAGGTAAGGGTGAGACTATCTTTAACTAATATTAAGTCTGTGAATCATTAGATTGCATCTAACATGCTTTAGGATGAGTTTGTGAGATTATGAGAAATTAGGGTTGTGTACTCATGTGGTAGTGAAAGGGTTGTTAAGTTTCACTCTGTTCTTATTCCTTTGATTGATCCATGATTAAAATTCGTGTCCTTTTGTGTTAGTTTAATTATATAATGATATAAGCTTCCATTTGAATCCTGTATGTGCTTGTTTGCCTAGTCTGATAACATGTTTCATGACATGAGTATGGATACTTTTTTTTTGTTGAGTAAAGCATTGGTAGTCTTCTTGTCTTCGGTAAATCACATGAATTTCGATTAAATTGATTTGCTACGTGATATTTGGCTATGATTTGTTTATCGATTTTCAACCATGAATCCAACACTATCATTACGTGAATAGAAAGTTTGTTGTTATAAAATATTAGGTTTGCCTTTTGAATTAGATTCAATCTTTGTATATATCCACATCTTAAATAACTATGTATAGTATTGAATACTAGATTCTGTTTGAATTAGAACCAAAACATCACGTGATGCTTCCTTGTGTCTCTTAATTTATATGGGATAAAAAGAATGTCTTTGGCGTGTCTTTTTGAAAAGAGAATCTATGAGACCAAGACTTGTATAATTGGTTTGTTCTAATGTTTTCTTTTCTTTTCGGCCTATATGTTTCTGTTAATCGAAATCTCTTCAGCTCATCACAAATTATTAGGCATAATTTACAAGTCTCTTGGCTAAATAAAGAAATTGTTCTTATATACTAATATGACTGTGTGTAATCTCAACTTAAATGAATGCTCTATATTAAGAATTACATTGCTTGCTGATACTCTGAAAGTGTGTCTGTTTGAGTCACTTAATTAGTCACTTGTAGTACCTATTTGAATTAACTTTGGATTATAGGGGATTCACAGCCCGAGATTAGCCTTAGCTTCTAACATGAAATAAAGACTTTTGGGCATCCTGAATCACATAGGGGACTATTTTGATGTGTCTAGCTTATAAAAAAAAAAAATGCTAATTGCTATTGTTCTTGGATCGGACTATTATATGTTCTTTAAGAATGAAAAACTCTATGTGTATGCATGTTTAACCCTTGGCTCGGACATATGATAAGGTTTGCTACAAAAGTTTTGATTGAACTGTCCATGAGAGAGAAAGCTAATAGCTAGTATGAATGATTTATCAAGTAATTGCTTTTCAGAATTATAGTAATAATAATGAAGGGTTTATTATTATTTATTCAACATGTAAATGATGAGATATTTGATAATGTGTTATCTACTTGTGAGTTATTTAAATGTGTAATTGTCGAGTCATATAAAGATGTGTTATTTGAATATGTGTAATTTAAGATGAGTTATATAAAGATGTGCTATTTGAAGTTGTGTGATTTAAAGATGTGTTATATAAGAGTTGTTATATGTTGCACTTGTTGCTGTTTGCTGTTGTTGACCATTAAATGTCATAAGTTGTAAATGTCGGTCTAAGTTGTAAAGTTGTAAGATGTCGTCCAAATTATTGGGGTCATATAAGATGTTCATAATGTTCACGTTGTGTCTAAGTTGTAGGAAGATTGAGTCCATTGCATACTCATTAAAGTTGGGGGCTTTAGGCCCGGCAACCTTGTGCTCATTAAAGTTGGGGGCTTTAGGCCCGGCAGCCTTTGTGCTCATTAAAGTTGGGGGCTTTAGGCCCGGCAGCCTTGTGCTCATTAAAGTTGGGGGCTTTAGGCCCGGCAACCTTGTGCTCAAACTACGTTGGGGGTTTTAAGCCCGACAGCTTTATGCTCACACGTTGAAGAGCCTAATTACGCTCATTTATGTTGTTGATTGGTACCACATGCATTTGCATATCAAGATGATTTAAGATGATTTTAAGAAGTTGAAGTTGCATAGTCGAGTAGAGTTGTCAAGAGGTTAAGATGTCAAGTTGTTAAGATTGATTTATAAGTTGAATACGAAGTTGATGTTGATGATTGATTATGAAGCTGACCATGAATTGATTATGAAGTTGTTATGATAATGCTATGTTTGATAATGCTATGATGTTTATGATTAATATTTGATGATATGTGATGATGTTTGTGATTCATATATGTGATGATGTTTATGATTAGTAACTGATGTTATATGATGATGTTTATGTCTATGATTAAGATGATATAAGATGAAGTATATGACTAATGTAGAAGATTAATGATGCTAGTTAATGAAATTTAAGATATGTTAATGATATTTAAGTTGTTAAGTGTAATTTATGATTTATAAGCTTAATATTATTGTTTGAGAAATCTCACCCCTTCTGCTTGAAAATGTTGCTCTTCATATGGGTAACTTGCAGGTAATCAAGATTAGCTGCGGTCGTGGGTGACTATCTCTCACTATGTCCTTAGGTGCTCTGATACGTAACGGGATGGGGATTTTAATACTATTTTCTGTTCCTTTACGTATTGCTTTTGAAGTTTAAGAATTATTTTTGAACTAAGATTTATGAGACTTTTATGATGAGGCCTGCGTGCCAAAGACTATTTTAGATGATGAATAATTCCGCTGCAAAGTATTCATTAATTGTTGATTGAATTTTGAAGGATAAATATTAATTTATTCTATGTATGATTTTTAGAAATGTGACATTCCGTTTTGTGATGAAAAACTCTGATAATTGTTATGAAATTTTTACGTTGGGAAAACGGGGTGTTACACTAGGTACCATGATCTTTGCTTTGGCACTGCTCTTAGACATACCTGCATCATTGACATTTTTAGATTTAGGTACCCATTGTTCTATGGGTCCTGGAAGGTTAGTACTTAAGGCTTTACTCTTCACTTCTTGTACCTTGTGCTGTGAGTTGGGTTGCTTCTGATTAACCATCACCTTAGGTTTTGGTATTTCAGAAGCAGTAACTGTCTTCTTCTGAAACTTAGACTTCAGAGCCCCAGATTTTGGTTTTACCAGACTCTGAGGAATAGGTTCTGATCTTTTCAGGATCCTAACCTTTGAAGTCTTGGAATCAGATTTGATCATAACCTTTGACTTAGAGTTCTTTGGCTTTGAAGTAATCTTAGCCTTAGAACTAGAAGCTTCAGGTTCTGATTGAACAACAGTTTCCAACTCAGCCCCTTCTGGTACAAAGAAGGTTTTCAGTCCTTCCTTGATGCATTCACAACAAGATTTTAGATTGGTTTTCTCAAGTTTCACTTCTGGAAAACCAATTCCTCTGCCATTGTTCTTGTAAATGCTATAAATCATAGAAGCTACTCTGCTTCTGTCAATGCCAGATATAATAAAATCTTCAAGAGCAATTTCATGGTTACTTAAAGGTTTTTCATTACACTTTTCTTGTAGCTTCTGACATAAGAACCTGAGCTGATCTTCGTATGTTTTACACATGAAGTCAAAGCCCCTAAGTCCTTGTTCAGAAGCTTTCAGATCCAATAGAGTTGATTTTTGCTGTTGTACCAAATCAGCATATTTTTCTTTTAAATCCTTCAACTCATTGGTTCTTACTTCAAAATGTGTAAGAAGTTCTTTAAGTGACTCAACAAGTTCATCTCTGGGAATTTTGGAATATACCTCGTTTTCATCTTCTGAGTCTGAATCTGATCCAGCTTCTGAAGTTGCTGTTGCTACCAACCCAACAGCTACCTTTGCATCTTCATCAGCTTCCTCTTTATCAGATCCAGATTCACTACCCAAATCATCCCAGGTTGCCATTAAACTCTGCTTAATCTGCTTCTTGAATTTGCTTGGTTTGAATGTAGACCTCTTTGACTTGTCCTTTGACTTTTCTCTTTGAAGATCAGGGCATTCAGCAATGAAGTGTCCAGGCTTCTTACAATTGAAGCATCCCTTCTGATCTTCTTTCTTTGAGCTTCTGGAGTTACCTCTTCTGGAGAGAAACTTTCTGTTCTTCTTGGCCAGATATTGAAGTCTGTTTGAGAGCATGGCCATTTCAGCAGCATCTGGTTTAGAATCTGAACCTGACTGTTCTTCCTCTTCAGATTCAACCACTTTGAGAGCTTTTGATGACTTGCCTTTGGATGGAAGAGCTATTGATTTACTCTTCTTAGTAGACTCATGTTCATTAAGACTTAACTCATGAACTTTGAGAGAACTAACAAGATCTTCGACACTTTAAGTGTTTAAATCTTTAGCTTCCTCAATGGCAGTCACTTTTGGTCTCCATCTGGCAGGTAAGCTTCTGAGTATCTTGCTTACATGATCAGAAGCAACATAGCTCTTCTTTAGAATCTGTAGCCCAGAAACTAAGGTTTGAAACCTTGAGTACATCTCCTCAATAGTTTCATCATCCTTCATCTTGAATAACTCATACTGATGTACGAGCAGGAGAGCCTTTGCTTCTTTGACCTTCTTGCTCCCTTCATAATTTGAACAGAGAGAAGCAAACATAGCTTTAGCAGTGGATTTGTCACTCATCTTCATGTATTCTGCTTTGGGTATGGCAGTGACAAGGGCTCCTCTGATAATATGATGCTTCTTGTAAAGTTTCCTCAGTTCTGTAGTATGTTTCTTTCTATCCACAGCAGCTCCTTCTTCATCAAGGACTAAATCACCAACACCATCTTCCAGAATATCCCATAATTCTTCATCTAGGCTCATGATGTAACTGTAAAAGTTGGTCTTCCACCAAGAGAACTCTTCAGCATCTCCATTGAATTTTGGAATCTTTCCAACACTGGATTTCTTACTGTCACTATAATCATGTGAGACATGTTTATAGCTAGTATCACCAGAACCAGTAGGAGGAGGAGTAGACATGTTTTTCTCAGATCTTTGACTGTTGCACGGTTAAGTGTTACACAACAGACCAAGGCTCTAGATACCAATTGAAGGTGAGAAAAACACAAGAAGGGGGGTTGAATTGTGTTTTGAAAAATTCTTCGTTTCTCCTAAAAACTGAACACACTGATCAGAAGCTAAGTGAGACAGCTTCTGAAGTGATAATCAGAATCTAAATGCAGCGGAATAAAACAGAGAGAGAGAAGAAGAACGACACAAAGCAATTATACTGGTTCCTTCCACAATCCGGAAGTAGTCCAGTCCCCCTTGCACTTCCAAGGAGATTTCACTATGAGTAATATCTGATTACAAATGCTCAAGCACACAAGCAAGAGACTTCCTTTGCTCAAGCACACAAGCTAGAGACTTCCTTTGCTCAAGAACACAATCAAGAGACTTCCTGCTCAAGCACAACTGCAAGAGACTTCCTAACTAAACAAAATTACACAGAAAATTGTTTAAGGTTGAACACTTGATATACAATCAGAGGTGCTCTCAATACAAATCAGATACAGACTCAATGGACTTAAGAATTTCTAAGATATGACTTTTAGACACAGAAATTCTAAGTGAATGCAGAACAATTTAAGCAGAGATTTGGCACTTGTAAAAAAGTTATGAGTCTTTCGTTTAGCGTTCTTGCATTGCCAAATTTCTAGGTCTTCACTCCTTTATATAGAGGTGTGAAAGAGACGTTGTGAAATTGCCAGCACACCAAAGAGTCGTTGTTGAAGCTTGATCTTTCACCAATGATCTTTTGCCTGATTTGGTTGTTGTCCTATGAAGAACCAATTTGAAATCCATTCCTTATCCAAAGGAACATATATGCAGGCGAGACCGTATTCTGGAGCTGTTTTCTTGTCTTGAAGCGTGGACACAAAACAGAGTAGTGGAGAACGTGGCTGTACAATTCGTACAATAGTACAATGTCAACGCTTTCGTCCAAATTGCAAGCACATGCCTTCAAACACCTTTGAAATGGCCGTTGCAATGTTCCACTGATTTTCTGCTGTGTTTTCGAGACCAATAGACAGCTTTTGCAATGTAGATCCTTCAATCTTTGAATGTTTTGCAAATCCAGTTGATCTTCAGCTTCTGGTGAAATGACTTCTGATGAGGCAGCTTCTGATGATGCAGCTTCTGATGAAGCAGCTTCTTCAGCTTCTGATGATGTGGCTTCTGGACCTCTTGTCTTCAGAAGCACTATTCTTCAGGAGCAGCTTTACTTCAGGAGCGGTGTTTCTTCAGGAGCAGCTTGACTTCAGGAGCGCTTTGCCTTCAGAATCATCTAAGCTTCATTTCCTTTTGCTCTTTATTTGCTCATTCAGAACCAACCAATGATGTAACTTTTTAACTGTGGTCCTGTACACTTGAACAAATATTAGCTAGTCCAATTTACAATTTTTAATACCTTGTTATCATCAAAACTCTTTAAGGTTCATTGTTAAACACATTTTGTTCCAACAAATTGTTCAGGCTTTTAAGAAATCTTCTTTGATGCTATGTTCCTTAAATAATAGACAGGATAATTGCAACATTTTGATTAGACAAATGAACATAATGATCACTCATATCTATAGGAAAAGAAACCATTGTTCTGACATAATGGCTAATATAGGGCTCTCTTTGAACTCTTATATAGTTCAATTAGATTTGCCCTATTTTATTAGAGAGTCTTTGGTGATGAATTGTATATGATTGTCTAATTGTGAATTTTGTCTAGTTTGGGGAGGTTTTGGCCTAATCCCCCTCCTTTTTTTGCTCTCTCTTATCTAGGTTACATTTTGAGGTTGTATCTCTTTGCTACTCCTCCTTTTGGGAAAAAAACGGGAATAAAAAATGGTCGAAAATTAAGGGAGTTCATACTCGTATAAAGAAGTTAATTGCTAAAAATAATGGAATTAATAAAGCTTAAACCGTGTTAAATTATAACGGAAGTGCTTGTAATTTTGATAACTAAATAAGAGATATTAATGTTTTTTTTTTTTTTTTACGAAAGAGAGATTAATGTTTTGTTAGTAAAATAGAGGAGGTGCTTGTATTATTTAAGAAGACCTTAAGGGAAGTTAGTGTAATTTCTTCATGATTTTTTTTTGAAAGATTAATTTGCCCATGATAAAATCATTGAAATAGTTTTTATTAAATATTATGTAGTGGTAGAAAAAAATGTGAAAATAATAAAGATCTCGTTGATGATAAAAATCTTGTTACGAGTCCCGTGTATGAATTGTACAACTATATTATTTAATGACTCATCGATAATTTATCCAATATTTTTTATAGTTATACTTCTAAAGTCTATACCAATTAACAATCTACAACAATAAAAAAAAATTGGTACAATGAAAAATATTATTTTATAATATGATATTTTGATAAACAAAAGAATATTATATGGTTGAAATTGAAATTGTGAAATTTTCTGAAAATAGTTGTATGGTTGTAATAAATACCAATCCCGTATGGTTGTAATAAATACTAATCCCGTGTATCAAGTGGGAAATATTATAATTTTCTCAAAGTTCTGTTGCTTTGTAATTTGAAGTTGTTTTAGATTTATTGTTGATCTTGGTGTTTTTTTAATTATAACAAACAGATACAATCATCTTTAAAGTGATTTTTTAAAAGTTATTAAAAACCTCGTAGGGCCGTTTGTTATGGATTAAAAAAAATTGACAATCAATAATATATAGATTTTCTTTAGAGATTTTACAAAAAAAAATAGAATCTATTTTGTTCTTTTAAAAAAAAAATATTTTGTGTTTGTTTATTATAACAAAATTATTTTTATAAAAAATAATTTAAATTGTTTAGATACAACAATATAAAAGAATTTTTTTGTTACAAAATCGCATCAATTTTGTGAAAGTTATTTTCTAACTCATCTAAATAGAATGTTTGTTACAAAAGACACAAAAAGGTAAATATATAAAGAGGTGTCCAAAGATTAAGATAGGACAAAACTGTATTTTTGTTGGACATTAACTTTTTTTTAAAGGAAAAGAGCATGCTTATAGCATTTCATTAATAATAAGATAGTTTATACAACGAGGTACACGATAATAAATATTGGGACTAGCTGATAATGTGGCAACCCCATCAAGGGTGTGAGCTACCTCATTTGCTTGTCTCCTGTTAAACTCGACCTTAGAGTTTAAGAAGTTTGTGTTAGAGAGACTCTGGCATGCTGAAATCACTTGGCCAAATTTTGTAACATCAATCCAACGATGGTTAAAGGCATCTGTTGTAATCTTTGAATCCAAGACGAAATCGACGTTGTCAAATTGCATGTCACTTAGCCATTGTAAGGCATGGAATAAGCCTAGAGCTTTTCCTACGGCAACAGAACACATAGGAGAGATAGATACAGTTTTAGCCAGCACAAATGTTCCTTCGTCATCACGGACACATATGCCAATACCTGTTCTGTTTAACTGATCCGAAAACGAAGCATCAACATTACATTTCAGACGGCCTCGTTGTGGCCGCTGCCACCTGACCGAAGCCATATCACTCGTTGTAGCAGAAGAATTTCGAGTTGTACCTGAACCACTTTGTCTTACCGGTATTGTTGTCGTCATCTGATCATTACGAACTGAATTTGTTGAAGTGTTGTTACAACTAGCTGCTGGAATAGTGGCGTTACCTGCATACCAATCCTCCATAATGTTGTTGGACATTAACTTCTGTAGTTATATATTATAGAGAATAAATTGTTTTGAACTCTTTAGATAATTAGACGTTGAATTATAGGAAAAAATGTTCTGATTGAGATTAAGATTAAATTTGTTTATTCTTTTAAAAAAAGATTAAGTTAATGTGTTTTATGGAGTGAATTTGTTTTAATTTGTTTTTAAGAGAGAAAAAATAGGGGGAGGTTGAAGACAAATACAGAAGAAAAAAAATTGATAATGTGTCAAATATTAAGAAGGGTTGAGATTGTATTTTTGGTGGACATTAAGTTTCATAATTAGAGAATAGATATAGAGAATAGATTGTTTTGAACTCTTTAGATATTTAGAAGTTGAACTATAGGAAAATTTGTTTTGATTAGAATTAAGGTTAAGTTACTGTGTTTTATCGAGTCAGTTTGTTTTAATTTGTTTTTAAGAGAGAGAAAATAGGGGGAGGTTGAAGCAAAAAGACACAAAAGGATATAATTTTGATGACGCGTGTCAAAATATTAAGAAGGGGTAAGATTGTATTTTTGTTGACATAAAGTTTCATAATTAGAGAATAATTTGTTTATTCTTTTAAAAAAAGATTAAGTTAGTGTGTTTTATCGAGTCAGTTTCTTTTAATTTGTTTTTAAGAGAGAAAAAATAGGGGGAGGTTGAAACAAAAAGACATAAAATGATATAATTTTGATGACGTGTCAAAATATTAAGAATGGGTAAGATTGTATTTTTGGTAGACATTAAGTTTCATAATTAGAGAATAATTAGAGAATAGATATGGTGAATAGATTGTTTTGAACTCTTTAGATATATAGAAGTTGAACTATAGGAAAATTTGTTTTGATTACAATTAAGATTAAGTTTGTTTATTCTTTTAAAAAAAGATTAGTTAGTGTGTTTTATCGAGTCAGTTTGTTTTATTTTATTTTTAAGAGAGAAAAAATGTGTGGTGGTTGAAGCAAAAGACACAAAATGATATAATTTTGATGACGTATCAAAATATTAAGAAGGGGTAAAATTTTATTTTTGGTAGACATTAAGTTTCATAATTAGAGAATAAGTTCAAACTTAAGTTCAAGAATGACCTATTCCCTCTTATATTATATTTTAATCTAAGTATAAGTAAAAGAAATAATAGTATAGGTATTTGTCAAACCTGAAGAAAGAAAAAGCTTAGATCAAAAGAAGGTTTGAGTTTCGGTTTCTGTTCAAAATATGTTATTATGTGATTAACAAAATCTATTTTATTTATAGTTAACATTTGCATTAGAATATGTTGCTAAAAGATAATATAAAAAAAACTAACCGAAGCCTTTTTTCCTCAATGAAAAACTAATTGAATAATATGGTGCTAAAACGAATTGAAGCTTCTTTTCCTAAAATCAAAAAAAAAATATAGTGAAAATTTATTACACGTAGTTTGTTGAGATATTTTGGTTACATCAAATATTAGGATTTCAATATAAAATTAAATAAAATATTTAGTGGATAAGATCAAAAGTTTGTTGAGATATTTATGTCAAATAATAAAAATATTAAGAATAAACGTGGAAGACACGTGACATAAAAAACCTTACTTTGCATTGATACTATTGATCTCAATAAGATAACCCTAGACAGGTAACTAACTATAAAAACACTTAAGGTTTCTCTATTCCAAAGCCAAGTTTCATAGTATCGCAGTTGGCTACTATTTGCGGTGTTTATTTTCTTGTCTGGAACTCCCTCTCTCGACTGTTTTCTTTCTTTTACATTCAAAGGTTAACATCCTTAGTTTGCTTCATTAAGTTTTATCTCTGTTACTTTATCGTTTTGCTTATTTGTTTATTTTTGTTGTTGCCCAGATAATCGGTTTTCAACTAGTTTCAAGGGATTGCTAAATATGGTATGTTGTTCTATAAACAGAAAACTTCATATTGATAACTCCTGCTTTTAATGAAACTATGTGTGTGATCGATTGTTAAATTGCTATGCCGTTGTTCTGTCTATTTTAAGATTGTTCTTTGTTTAAAATTGTTCTTTGTTGCTTATTATGGTTATGATAATTAATGATAATGATGTGGTCTCGTTAACTTCTTTTTTTTAATGTGTAGAATTCGGTTGTGAATCAGAAGAATGGGGATATGCATGAGGATCAGTTGTATGATGATTCACCTGATAATCAACAGAATGAAGATGAGGATGATCAGATGAGTGATGAGGAGGATTATTATGACGATATGCTATGTGAAGTTTCAAACGAGCGTCGGTGGAATGAGGATCATCATGGGTGGAATGATTATTTTCTTAAGCGTCAATGCAATCAGGTTTCAATTGAGGATCAGTGGAATGAGAATTTGCATGAGGATCATGATCATGGGTGGAATTTGCATGAGGATCTATGGAACGCACTGCCTGATGAGACCTTTGAACAGTTTTACAGCTGTTTCCCGATCTCATCTCTTAAAAGGGTATGTCACATGATGCATATATATCTAACTTCTCTAACCCAATTTAATTCATATGCATGTTTTAAAAACGTTTTACACCGACAATCAATCACAACTTGGTAAGAAAACAAACAAATTCCATTATTGTTACATCTTTGGCAGCTCCCATAACAGTTACATATCAGACATTTATTTTGTTTTGATTTATAACTCTGATGTTTGAACATTCTTTATATGCACACAAATTTGGTACACAACACTTTTTCTATTTACTCGTTATGTATAATTTATTCCTTGCACGCGACTCCAAATTTATGAAGTACTGGCACATACACTGAACATGTCACTAATATTTGATAAATAGATAGTAATAATAAATAATTTAAGAAAATGAAAGTGATTCAACGTAACAATACGTGTCAGTCTCGACCGGTCTCAAGCATAGTTGTACTCTAGACACATTTTCAATCTAAAGTGTATGCCTATTTCAAACCTCAAAGTTCAATACTGATTCTTACTTCTAATTTTTCTTTTTTGCAGCCAACTCTGGAAAACGGCGATAAAAGTAAGTGCACTATAACACCTTACATAGTTACATTGTATTATTTGGTATCAAACATTGTGAAATTTTGATAGCTAATGCAAATTCTTTTTCCTTTCAGTTATCATGCCCTCTTCAGCTCTAGATCGCCTTGGTAAGTTTATATTTGTCATTTAGGTTTCAATAATTTGATTATTTTTTCCTCCCATGCTAAATTAATATTCTTGTTAAAATCTTTCAGCAAGTTTGAACATAGAATATCCAATGTTATTTGAACTGAGAAATACTTCTGCTGAAAGAACTACTCACTGTGGAGTCTTGGAATTCACCGCTGATGAGGGGATTGTATTTTTACCAAATTGGGTAAATCTTATTTCCTTTGTTTTTTTTTTTTTGTTCATGTTTATTTCTCTATAGTTAATTGAGTAACCATTTTTATTTATAACATCTTATTTCTTTTTTCTGTTGTTGTAATTGTCAGGTGATGGAAGATTTGCTCCTACAGGAAGGAAACATTGTGTCTCTGAAAAGCACAAGTCTTGTTAAAGGAAAGTTTGTGAAGTTGCAGCCTCACAGCAAAGACTTCTTGGATATCTCCGATCCAAAAGCCATGTATGAATAATTGAATTCCATATCCATTGCCTATTTGAATTGACTTATTTGAGCTTATCTACTTGCACAAGCACTTGCAAAACTGTTTAAAAGAACTTATAGAAACAGCTTAATTTGTGATATGTCTATAAGTTGTTTCCAACTTATTTCCATAAGCTCTCTGCATGATAGCTTATTGCTTATACATAAACACTTGGAAAATAAATGTTTACGCTATAATTGCTTAAATAAGATTTTTATTCAAACATAGCCCTAATTGTGTATTTATTAAATCACATAATTGTGACAATTAATATCTTTTTTCTTCCCCTTGATCATTTGCAGGTTAGAAACTGCATTGAGGAGTTACTCATGTTTAACAACCGGACGCACTATAATGATTCCATATAACAACAAAAAATATTATATTGATGTGGTTGAAACAAAACCTTCTCCCGCAATCAGTATAATAGAAACAGATTGTGAATTTGATTTTGCTCCCCCTCTTGATTACAAAGAACCTGAGAAGCCTTTGCCATCTGATTTGTCTCATAAGGAATCTCCCCAAGGTTGTGACTCTTTTATTATATGTTGGAATATGCTTTAAGAATTTTGTGTTTATTTTTAAGTAAAAATTTCATTAGAGGATTTTAACTATTTTTGTTTGCATTTCAGTTGAAAAAGAGCCAGCAACAAAGGTTCCCGGACTGATTCCGTTCAGTGGTTTCGGGAGGCGTTTGGATGGTAAACCATCGAAACAATCAGTTGAACAAGCTTCCACTCCAGTTCCAAAGCAGCAACAGACTGAACATAAAACCAATGGTTCCAATAGAACTTCAGGGAAGCTTGTTTTTGGCTCAAATGCAAATGCACCTAAGGTAAGCTTCATCTATAGTAATAATTTTGGAGCAACATAGAATTTGATTACATTCAACTTATGGTTTTTTGACATGATCTAATGATTTTTTTTCTCTTAATAGGCTTCTCTGAACAGTGCAAGTCAAGAATTATCTAAGAAGACAAATACCCCACAATTTCAAGCTTTCACGGGAAAGAAGTACTCATTAAGATGATCTTTGTTAGGTTGCTTTTTCAGTAGTTTCTTGAGTTTAATTTAGTTGACATTGCGTAGAGCTCAAGTTCTGCTGTTACTCTTGTATATCCATGTTTTTTCGTTTAAGGATGTTATTATGTAATTAACAAATCAACAATGTGAATACAAGTGTTTTTTGTATTTACTCTTGTCTTCATTTCAACCTCACCATTGCAATATTTACTAGTAAGTTGTGAATATTACATGATTGAAAGATTAATAATGTGTATTCTTACAATCACAAGCAAATAGTTTGCGACTGATAAAACACCAAGAAAGTCTCAAGGATGTTTTCCTCCAAAAGTCACATGCTCTACAAATATTTCCATTACATGATTGAATGATTAAATATTATTATCTGATAAATTATACAGTGTGTTTTCTAGATTATTTTCAAACTATTATACATCGTTGCATTTAAAAGGGGAAAACAGCGAACACGCTTTGTATGACCGGTTTTCTCTGTTTCAATTGACGCTATTGATATATATAGATGCAAGATAGTTAATGAGTAAGAGAATACAAGATAAGGTAAAAAAAACCTCACTTTAAGAACACCAAAACAACGCCTTCCTTGAAGCATAATGCCTTAAGTAATTACACAGTATAAGATATACGGTTGGGGTAATAAATCACATTGTTTCCAAATTTCAGGCTAGGGGTGATAAATCACATTGTTTTCAAATTTCAAACTAAGAATTTAGATTCACATATAAATGTAATATTAAGATTCACATATCAATATAATAAATTACATAGTACGAAAATACTAGAGACACCACAAACAAATCATAGTGGATAAGCTTGTGAGCTATTCTTTTACCAACATACTAAAGACACCACCACAAACAAATCATAGTGGATAAACTTCAGATCTATGCTTTTACTGTTGTTTCAATTGCAACCTTGTAGTTGATGATTTCAAGCTTCTCGTCGACTTCCCATAGCTCTGGAAATGCCTCTCTGATATTATGAATACTCTCTAATGCATGATCCACTCCTGTACTGCGCACGGATGTACCAACCTGCATCGATGTGGCAATTAGAATTGACAAATAAATTCACTTTATATAGTACATGGTATGTTATTTAACAGAGTAATCTCTTTTAAAAAAAAAAAACAAAACAGTAATTTGATGTGTGTTTATATCAAAGTACTGCAATATTACATGCAGATTGCAAAAAGAAAACAAAACGCATGCGCGCGCACTTTCCGAATTGCTCTTTAATATGTGGCAAATAATGTCTGTTAAACATGTTTTTCTGTATTACAATTGACACCTTAAAAACCTTACTGGTTTCCGAACAAAAGAAAAAGGAATCGCGAATCCAATAATTAACATTCAAAACTTTAACAGGTCAATATAAGTTACATTCAACTGACTGGTTTTGATTGTATAGGAGCAAAGGGCTCTTTGATCATCATCCAAATAAAAGTAATCCTTTTAAAATCTAATTCTTAAACACAAATTAATTGTTTTTTAACCTTAATTCTTTTCAAATCATAAAAAACAAATACAATGGAAAACTCTAATGCAGAATACTCTAATTCTAAAACTTATATTGACATGTTCAAACAAAACGCAAATATTCATTCATTCATCAATAACCATTAGGGACCACTTACCGCAACTGTATGGAGGCCCAGACGTTTAGCTGTCTGTAAATTGCGGAGACTGTCATCGAAGAACAACTGAAAGGAGCAAAAACAATTAAGAAAAAGTAAGTCATAAATAAATATTGTTTGTCACCATAACATGTCTGGAGGAGTAAGAACAATGACAGTGTTCTCATGCATAACCTGCTTGTCAATTGATAACTAAGGTTTAGCATCATGTCCTATCTTTTTTTGGAGTATAAATTATTATAGATTAGTCATTATATGTAAAAGATACAGAAGGAAGATCACGATGAAAAGTGTTACTACTATAATTTAAGACCAAAGAGAAGAGCTATTAGAAAGGAAGATCTTCAAAGTTGATCTATTAAAGAGGGAAATATATGCATTCTTACTGTTCTTTGAGGGTCAATGTCAGCCAACTTGAAAGCCTTTTCAAATGCATCTTCAAAAGGTTTGCAGACAACTGGTGTCTTTGGAAGTACCGTATCAGAATCAGGACGGCGTGTGTACTCACAGAAATCAAAAATTTCACTGCCAACTTTTTCATTAGAAGGGATGATGCTGTCAGAGGAATTCAGGGTATCAAAGCTAATAACTCTTTCAAAACAATCCTCGAGTCCAAGTCTTTTAAGCACTCTACTCGCATGTCCCGTGTCTGCATTGGTAAAAAGCTGCAAAAGGGAAACAAACAAATACATATCACACATACATAATATGATAAAAAAAACTGCCTCCCAATCAAGTATCAATGTTATTAAAGAATTAACAAAGAAAACTTACCACTTTTCTAAAAGGCAAGCTTTGCAAAATGCCCTTGAGAACAGGGTCTGGTTTAAGTAGATTATATGGCAATCTCCCATGAACAAAACTGCTCAACACAAAATAGTGTTACATGCTAATTTCACTTGGCTTCAAATGAACAGACAAATATAAAAAAAAAAAACAAAAGGACAAACAAATGCAATGAAAAATTACCTATGAAAGTCGCTGTAGTCAAAGCCGTAGCCAATTGCCTGGCAATGGACGAGAGAAAATAAAAAGTTCAATAATCATCCTATTTGCATAAAAAAAAATGTTTGCATACAATTTATTGAAAGATTAGTTAAATTAAAAAAGTACCCTAAGACCAGCCATTGTTGTCCCATAAGTCTTGTATAACGAATAGCACAATTCAGGAACTGTAGCAGCCTCCATTCCAAGCTTCTGAAGCATATACTCTGTGCAACACAACACCAACTCTAAATAAATACCTAACTTCATGCTTCAACTTCAATACCAATTTACCAAATAATAATAATTATATACACATTCAAGCCCTCAAATGTGGACAGACCACAGGGTGGTAAATCATTACCTTCAATATTTTTTGCTGTTTGCGCTGAAATTCCAGAACTCAAAGGATAAAGTGTATCATCAATATCTGTAATTATCAAAAACAAATCAGGGACGTTTATGAGCACATACAACACTTGATATTGAAGACGTGTCTAATGTTCAAAATCATGTGTCAGTGTTGGACACCAACATACGTGATTACATTCAGTATCCGTATTCGGTGTCTGACACACGTCTTGGACACGTATATGATCCCAACACATGTGGTTAAATTCAACTACTACTATACTTTTCAAATTATTGTCGGTGTCAGTGTCATATCCGGTGTCTATTGTCTGTGCCAGTGCTCCATACATGATATAACAATGAATCACATGAATTATTATAAAGACTTACCGAACAAGAGACAATCATATTTTGGCTTGGAAACTTCCTGGAATTTATGCCCGTTTTCCATCTTGACTTCACAACTTTACTTTACTAAACAAAATTGCGAATAAAATATCAGAAACACAATTAGTTAGAAAATCAATAACCTTCTCAACAAAAATTCATGAAATGTGCAATAAATTAATATTGTAGTCTGAAAAATACACATAACAAGCGAAAAATTGAGGAAAAAAACAAAAGGCAATAGTTAATACAGATCCAGAAATGAGAGAGAGAGAGAGAGAGAGAGAGAGAGAGAGAGAGAGAGAGAGAGAGAGCTTACTGTTGTTAAGCGCGAGAAGCGAAAGCAAGAGAGAATAATGCGGAGCAGAGTAAAGCGATAGCGGAGAGAAGAGATAGTGGAGAATGGATTAGAAGGAGAAGGAACGAGGGGTTTATATAGAAAAGGAGAAACCGACGCAAAAAAGTGAGCAGCGTTTGAACGGAATAAAGAGAGCGTTATGGAGTCGTCGCAATCAAGTTATTAAAATATCTGGACCACGATACATGAGAATAACGCGAAATGCTTTCTTAATTCATCAGATGTCTCTTTCAGACTTCACAAATTATATATGGTGTGTGTTCCCCAAAATATACCATAGAGAAATATGTGTATGAGTGCATCCCTTCATATTAGTGGGCGTGACAATCAACCGGGGTAAAGATGAGTTTTATCTTACACATACTTAAAGCTGTAAAAAAAAAAGGGTCGGACTAATGGATCGGTTCATTAGCCTACATTTTGGGTCGGATCTCAAAAAGTTAGTCCAAAATGCACTCGGACTGTTTTGCCCCTAGCCGATTTTGCCCATATAAAATTGGGGTTAGGCTGGGCTAGTCCATCAAGCTTCAGGTCGACCAGTTATCAATATTTTCTTTTGATTTTTTGTTAAAGAACAATATTTTTTAAAAAAATTATCAACTAATTTAAAATTTATTAATAAAAAATTTATTTAAATAAGTTAATTTAATAAAAATGAATGAATATTTAGCTCAAAGTTTTAAAATTCTAAAGTTTATAAATTACTAATTTGATTCAATCGAAGGAATAATCTAGAGTTTAATTAATATTCAATATTAATGTAAAAATTATTTACACTTCAATGTCCATCCAATCATATTTTAGCAAAAAGATAGTTGTGAGTAAGTAATAAATAAAAAAAATACATAAAAAGAGTGAATAATTATAAATAAAAATAAAAGATAAAAAACTGGTCGGGCCATACTCAATAATTCGCGACATAATTATAAATGGGTTGGGTCGGGCTGACCCATTTATGTAGTCGAACCTCTCGGGCCAGGGCGGATCAACCCATTTGACTCCTCTACACATACTCAACCGAGATGAAAAATCTCATCTCATCTCAGTCCCAGACGGGTTCCGTATCCCCACTGCATCCCCATACCCGCAGTGAATAATTTTTCTTCAGGTTGGAGGTCTTGGGGGTTTCTCCAACAAGTCTCGTTTGACTTTTAACATTATTTGATTTCAGCTCTTTTTACTATTTGGAAGGATCACAATATGAGAGACTTTTTAATAATAAATCGGAACAACTTCAATCTTTATTGGAAAAGGTTAAACTCCAAACTTTTTGGTGGCTCAAATCTTATTATGTTGTATTTGATTTTGAGTATCCAGTTTGGAGGTTAAGTCCTTTGTTATGTTTACAGGTTGTAACATAATTTTATTTTTCTTGGCATATTGTGGTAGCTTGTGGATTTTCTTTTTGTAATTTTTGAATGCTTTAACTTCATTTGGTACACCTTGTACTAGAGGAGCTTGTGTTGGTTTTTAATTTGCTTAGCTTCTTCAAAAAAAATCTGCAAAAATTGTTACAAAATTTAATAATTTAAAGATAATTAAAAAAAATTGTTTTTATAGGGACAAAACTTAGAATGACTTGATTTTGTAGAAACCAAAAATTTATTTTTTGTTGATTAAATATGAATATAAATATAAATATAAATAATTAATATATGTTTCTTGACGGATCTCTACATATAAATAAGTATATTATTTTGAAGAAATATAAATAAGTATATTAATGTTCACACTTTAAGAAAAAATTATATAAAATACATCAAGAGTTAGTTCGTTTTTATTTTGTTAATAAGTAGTTGTAAAGTATCGTCAAAAAATAAGAGTTTAATAACGTTATGATTCGAAAGTCGTTCGTAAAGTGTTTAATAGTTTTTGTGAACGGTTGGAAACATTGTAATAGGTAGGATATGGTCTGAACCTGAGATTTTATACTTATTCACCTTTGTGATTTTTTGCCACTATTATATATGATATAATACATAATTAAATTCTTTAAAAATTCATGTTCAATATCAAAATGGAGTTTAATCTCGTTGATTTATTAGTTCGTTAGTCTATTTAAATTTAGATCGTATTACTTATTTAAAGATGATCATATCAAATAGACTTTTTAACAGACTAACATGTCATATCAAGTTTTCTTAATGTCACATTCAGGCCTAAAAAATAAGCATACGACAAACTGCAAACCAGGCATTGACCTTAAATTTTTTGAGAGGTTGGCTTTATAGAGTCTAGTTCGGCCTAGATTATTTCCACCTCTAATTGTGGATAATGACATTCAAATTTCAAGTGCAAATAAGAGAACAATTCTAATGAAAAAATAAATAAAAGAATATGTAAAAAAAATAGGATTTTTTTTTTGAGGGGGAATAGGAATTTGTTGTAGAGTGAGAGGAACAATTGCTTGTTATGTAAAAAAAATACACAATTGCTTGTTATGCGAGAAATATAGCACATTAAGTTATTTTTTTTGAGAGGAGCACATTAATTTTATTAGAAGGAGAATTTATGTAAAAAATAATATATGAATTTATTGTTGGATTTAAATGAGGGTATAATAGAAGAAAAAACTCCAAAAATTCGCTTCATTCATTTGATGTTACTATTTTAAAACGACATTTTAAAATGAACGAATATAGTACTATTGTTTATCTTATTTCATTTCATTACAATCATCTTAGAGTACAAGGTCCATAAGTATAAGGCTTGCCAAAATAGAACAAGAAAAAATAATTGTTATTAGTTAAATAGAGAATAACAAAATGACAGCTTGCAGACTTTTTCTAGTAAAAACTTATGGGCACATGCCGTCAGCAAAAATGGGAAAAACTTTTCTCCAACCTTCATAAAAATACCCTTTGGTTTAAGATGAAACAGACGCATAACGAGTGGACAATCAAAATCTTGATTACAACCAATAATTGATGTAAATTAAAAAGAGAATTAAAAGATGATTCTAAAATGGATAAAATATTGTGTAGTAAGGAACTAAGGAAATTTGAAAAAGGATAAAGTTGGATTAATGCCAATGCTCATTGCAACAAAAAAAAAAGGGAAAGAAAGATAATCAAAACATAAACAAACTTGACATCTTCAACCATATTTTCTACCATTTACATTTAAGAAACATTTTATGGTTTTATCACTTTATAATTTATACCTCTCATTCTCTCCTTATATACCTTAACTAGTTTTTAGTGATTATGGAGTTGTGGGAAAAACCTTCCTAAAGTTTAAATCATTCTCAAATGTCGTTTAAGTACATCAAATAATATTGTGTTTTTTCCTTTATCATACATTCATACTAATTAAAGAGAACGAGGTCACATAAAAAACTTTCCGATCATTATAATTCATTCTTATTTTATCAATTTTCTATTATTTTATAACACTTCATGATAGAAAAGGGATAATCACAAAAAAGGAATAATATAGTTTGATTTCATGTGACCTCTATACCATATGAGAGCTATAAGTACTTGTGTATATGTTGGATTTCGAATTCATAATTCCTAGAGAGCATGAAAAGCTCATTTTGAATTCATCGATAATTCCTAGAGAGCATGAAAAGCTCATGATTGGCAATAATGTACTTTTGGATTGATAGAAAGAAATGTAGTTTTTTCCCCTTTCAGTAATTAGTTGATTTTTCAAATCCTAGCCTCCAAGAGCTCTCTTGTTGAATAATCCAAACTCTTCATACTACCTTTCATTCTTTACCGATCCCATCATCTTCAGGTATAAGGAAGCAATTTATGTTTGATCGTTTAGAAGGTATGAATCGTATCTAGAGGGGGTGTGAATAGGTACCCCACATTTTTCGTTATGTAAAAACAAATTTTTCAAAAATTGTTTTGCAAGATTATGTATGGCATGATATCATATGATTTTTTTTTTTTTTTTACTGACAAGGAAAGAATTTCATTATAAGCTGTCTAGTAATAAATCAAACGTCAATACAACATCAATATAATTGGGAGCATCTTCAATCCATACATCTTCATGATAAGATGATGCGTATTTTGCTAATTTAGCTTCTTCAAAAAAAAAAAAATTGATGCGCAGCTTGATTGGCTTCATGTCTAATGTGCACAAATTGTAAATTTTGAAAATGACAAGTTAAAAGTCTACAATCATCAACAATGGTACCCATGTATGAAAAGGCAATTGGACATCCGTGACAGCAGATATCACATTTTGCGAATCAGATTCAACAATCACGTCCAAAAATAGCATATCCTTTGTGAATTCCACACCTGTTTTCATCGCCATAGCTTCAACCATATCAGAATTTGGCAGAATCGGTGTTTTCCAACATGTTGCACAACAACAACACCCTCATAGTCCCTAACACGGTGATTAACATAAGGAAGGATACAAATATTCAATTAGTTTATTTGATTGATATGATCAACAAATTGATATTATTTGTTAAGTTGATTAATACAATTAAAGAACTATGAATATGGTAAACCAATTAACCAAACTTTACCAAAATAAAAAACCACACAGATAAGATGAGAATATGAAGAAGAAAATAAGGTAATTTTGATTCAAAAATTGACTTAGTGAAGAATTTCAGAACGCCTTTTTGTAGGTTTGAATCTTTGATAATATCTATTTTATTTAAATGGATTTTGAACCTTCTTAAAGAAAGTAACTTTTCTTAAACACAAATCTAAATTTGAACCTAATTAAGTGAATATAAAGAGTTAAGGGTCCATTTGGATCAACGGATGGGAGGGGGGAATTTTAATGGAGGAGAAGGGAAGGGAGGGGAGAGATTTTAATGGAGGAGAGGGGAAGGAGAGGAAGGGAAAGGAGGATAAAAAAAGTTATTTTAATCAAATATATGTTTAGTTCAAAAGAGGGAAGGGGAGGGAAATATTTTAATTAAAAATTTGTTTGGTTCACAAGGGGAAGCAAGAAACTTTAAAATTAATTTAATTTTTTGCTAATAATTTTAAGTTTTAACATTAATTTAAGGATAGTTTTGTCAATGTAATAATGATATTAATTGCATATCTTTCCTCTTCTCCGAAAAACTCAAATTTGGGGGAAACAATAAATAAGTTTACGAGGGCTTTTGCTCTCCTCCCCTCCCATTCTAAAAATTGAACTAATCACATCAAATTAAAGATATTCTCTCCCCTCCCCTTTCTTTCCAACATGTTGCACAACAACAACACCATCAGATTCCCTAACACGGTGATTAACATAAGGAAGGATACAAATATTCAATTAGTTTATTTGATTGATATGATCAACAAATTGATATTATTTGTTAAGTTGATTAATACAATTAAAGAACTATGAATATGGTAAACCAATTAACCAAACTTTACCAAAATAAAAAACCACACAAATAAGCTGAGAATATGAAGAAGAAAATAAGGTAATTTTGATTCAAAAATTGACTTAGTGAAGAATTTCAGAACGCCTTTTTGTAGGTTTGAATCTTTGATAATATCTATTTTATTTAAATGGATTTTGAACCTTCTTAAAAGAAAGTAACTTTTCTTAAACACAAATCTAAATTTGAACCTAATTAAGTGAATATAAAGAGTTAAGGGTCCATTTGGATCAACGGATGGGAGGGGGGAATTTTAATGGAGGAGAAGGGAAGGGAGGGGAGAGATTTTAATGGAGGAGAGGGGAAGGAGAGGAAGGGAAGGGAGGAAAAAAAAAGTTATTTTAATCAAATATATGTTTAGTTCGAATGAGGGAAGGGGAGGGAAATATTTTAATTAAAAACTTGTTTGGTTCACAAGGGGAAGCAAGAAATTTTAAAATTAATTTAATTTTTTGCTAATAATTTTAAGTTTTAACATTAATTTAAGGATAGTTTTGCCAATGTAATAATGATATTAATTGCATATCTTCCCTCTTCTCCGAAAAACTCAAATTTGGGGGAAACAATAAATAAGTTTACGAGGGCTTTTGCTCTCCTCCCCTTCCATTCTAAAAATTGAACTAATCACATCAAATTAAAGATATTCTCTCCTCTCCCGTTTCCTTCCCACCAAAAAACTTGAACCAAATAGACCTGAAAGATCAATGCCTAAATTTATAGATGTTCATGAACACCGTTCAATAATAATGGTACCATAATTATAGCATTATATATCTAAAATTTAATTCCCTCAAAAAACAATTAAAATTTAATGACATTTACACCTACAAATTATAATTGTTCTCTATGTGTTTTGATATTTTTAAAATGCTTAAGAACTTTTTTTTCCATTTACTAAAAACAAGTCACCACCATGTAAAAGTGTGTATGATTTTTTTTTTGTTACATTTAGTGGGTGGAAGATATTGTTTTCAGAGGGAGTAAAAATTAACATATCCAATAATTTACAAACCAAAATAAAAACATGTAACCAGATCATACTCCCTCCGTCCCATTTTAAATTATTTAATTTGAAAATGTGTACGGTTCATAATACATGCTTTGACTCTATTTTTCTACTAATATATAAAGACAAAATATAGCATATAAGATGTTGGATTCGTCTCGATGAATATTTTCAAAATGTTAAATTTTCATGATTTTTCTAATAGATTATCAAAGATATTTAAATTTAAAATTGTGCATTGACATACGTGATATGATCAACATTGTCACATAATATGAGACGGATCGAGGACATACCATTAGATCTATGATCTATCATCTACGAGATCACGTCAGTTAGGTACAACTACCATATTTGCTTATTTGCTCATCATATAAAAACTATATTTTTTAAGGTATATCAATGAGATTTATTTAAAGAGTGGTCATCTTTCAAATATATATTTTTTCCAACGTGCTTACCAGAGATTGCAAAACTCAACCAAATAATTAAGAAACCAAGCATCTGCATCATGTTCGTTATTTGCGTTTTTTAAATTCTTGAATATTTCTCTTGGCATTCTACGCTTCCACACAGAAAGTTGAAAATGAAAATACATTAACATTATTAACTATTGTAACATGGGGTGAGTTTTGTTTGCGCCTCTTTCGGTAAACCCTTGAGGCCTCAACAACACCACATTAGGTACTTTTTTTGAAAAAACTCTATTAAATATGCTTGATAACAATCAAAATAAAATAAATAATACGAATTATGATTGAATAGAATAATAATTACATGAAAAACACGATTAAGTTGTCTTCCAATAATTCTACTGTCAGTTCATGCTCTTGCACACTGCACCGCATTTGCTTTCATAAAGTACAATAAAAATTGATTCAAAGGAATGATTTCGGACAAAAAAAAAAAAAGTACCTAAATCATTTATTAAGAATGAAGAAAAGAGTCGGCTAGATTTTTGGTTTGGGATAAAAATATATGTCTTCTTTTATTCTAAACAAAAAATCTAATCGTCTATTTTTTCCTTCATTCTTAATCTATAGAAATGGGTGATTTAGGATTATTTTTTGATCTCAAATCATCCATCTAAATCAATTGTTTTATTTATAAATAAAATTATTATTTATAATGTACAATAGGATTTACACCAATATGTCTTTTAGGATGAATAATTTTATTCATCCTAAAATGGAGAGAGGTCAAATCATCCATCTAAATCAATTGCATTACTATATTAAATAAAATTATTGTGTTATTTATAAATTTTTGGTGAGTAAAATTTTGGGAGTAAAAAAGACTGCCTCGACAAGTATTAAAAAAAAAAAAAATCATTTAAAAAATGTAGCCAGAAGTTATATTAGTACTACAATTTATGGTGTTGTTGGAGTCATAAGCTTGCTGTACAAATAAAACATTGATATAAGAGAAATTCTTTTGACATAGACTCTGTTAGCACTTTGTAAATCCAATCGAGAGCAAGTCATCCATAATAATGACACCAAAAGTCTGTGTTAATATATCTATAAGCTGATAGTCTCAGACAGAGAGGCAAACATCAAATGGAGAAACTTCAAAGGCCATTTAGAGTACAACAGTTGATGACTGAATTGACAAACGTGCATGAACTATCATCTTTGGCAGTATGAAAATTTTCATGCAAGTGATGCAACAGAAATAGACTTTGATTAGCTTGGATAAAATACATGTAAAAAAGAAAAATCAGAAACAAATTATTTTTATTTTGCAGTAACCGTACAAGTTGTCCATATCAGCAAAATGACTAAACAAGATTATCAATTTCATGTACAAGAGTAACAAACATAAACTTAACTATGTGGGAACAACCTCAGGTTCTAGAGGTGAAGACCCACCACCCTCCTTGGCTTCATCGACGGTGGTTTCTGCAGCTTTCTCCTCATCTTGAAACCCTAGCTTAAATCTATCGTAATTTGTGGGTTCTGCACTCTTGAAGGGTCGTTCACCCAAGATTCGAACCAAGTCATCTTGGTGAAGTACTTCTTTTTCGAGAAGTAACTCTGCAATTTGAGCTATTTTCTCCTTGTGTTCTTCTATAAGCTGTATGGTACGTTCATATGCATGTTTCACCCAATCTCGCACTTCCTGATCAATGATGTTACCAGTATCGCCGCTGTATGGTTTCCCAAACGCGTCGTCATTTTGAGGGAAAGAGAGGAGGCCCACTTTTTCACTGAAACCATAGATGGCTATTTGGGCATATGTCATCTTGGTCACTTTCTCCAAGTCATTTTGTGCTCCAGTGGAGATTGCTCCAATGAGAACCTGCCGTAAAAAGGGACAGAAACCATCATACTCATCTCATGACTTACAATATTGGGAAGCATCAAGGAGCAGGCATGAGTGTATATCAGTGTTTTTTTGTGGAACTGTATATCAAAGATATAACACTATGCAATAATGAGATTTGCAAATGTGAAACAAAATAAGTAATGGACCAAGATATAATGAATTATTTCAATAGAAAGATCGTTTAAAGCAATGAATAAAAGAAAAGAGGTGAGTAAACAAAATTGGAAATGATGAAACAACCTGCTCGGCAGCCCGACCACCAAGGGTCATACAAGTCATATCCAAAAGCTGCTCCTTTGTCCTGAGAAGGTTCTCACTAGGAACATATTGGGCAAACCCAAGTGCTGCTGTGCCGCGAGGAACAATAGTTACTTTCAACAATGGCTCACAATGTTCCAAGAACCAACCTGCAACAGCATGGCCTGCTTCATGGTAAGCAACGGTACGCCTTTCCAGCTTACTTATTACCTAGGCAAGAAACATGAGTATTTTTAGAGACTATTATCAGTAGTTGAAAAAAGGAATGTGACCAATCCATATAATCTTCAGATAATTGTAGCATATAATTTTCCTCATCATGATGTCTTAAATTACAAAAAACATAAGATAAACTATTTCTGCATTGAGATACAGAAAATTTTGAAAAGATTATTAGAATGTGTAAATTACAAAAAAATAATTCTGTGGAGATTTTAAAGTGAAACAGAAGCAATATTTCTTTAAATAACAAATATAAAGAGCACTTTTTTATTAAAAAGTTGATAATATCACTATATTTTTCAGTCAAAATAGCTTATCAAAGAATAAGTAATTTGTTTATATTTTTCAATATCCGACTGTTTTAAACAGCTTAACAAGCCAAAGCCAGAAAACATTTTATATTTTAAAAAGGTATTTTTTTTAAAAATAAAAAACAAACAGGCTTTTAAAGGCCTACCCTGTTCTTCTTCTCCAAACCACCAATGATCCTATCGATAGCTGCCTCAAAATGATCCATTGTGACTTGTGATTCATCAGTCCTTGCAGCAATCAGAGCAGCTTCATTGCAAACATTAGCAATGTCTGCTCCAGCAAATCCTGGAGTAAGGGCTGCAAGCCTTTGAGAATAATATGAAGGCTCGTGGTCAAGTTTGATTTTTTTCAAATAAATCTGAAATATCTGGTCACGACCTTTAATGTCAGGTACATCAATTGATATCGTGCGGTCAAAACGCCCAGGCCTAAGTAAGGCGTTGTCTAATATATCAGCTCTATTTGTACCTGCTAGCACAACAACTCCAGCAGTGGTTCCAAAACCATCCATTTCCACCAACAATTGATTTAAAGTACTTTCACGCTCATCATTTGAACCAGAGAAACCTCCACGACCCCTTTTCCGACCAATTGCATCAATCTCATCAATAAATACTATACTGGGAGCACACTGCCTTGCTTCCAGAAACAAGTTTCTCACCCTGGATGGTCCAACACCGACAAACATTTCCATGAAATCAGAACCAGATATGGAAAGAAATGGCACACCAGACTCCCCTGCAGTTGCTTTTGCTAAAAGGGTTTTTCCTGTGCCTGGGGGACCCACCAGAAGAGCACCTTTTGGAATTTTGGCACCAAGCTCTTCGTATTTCTTAGGATTCTTGAGGAAGTGCACAAACTCCATAATTTCTTGCTTTGCCTCGTCACAGCCAGCAACATCTTTAAAATAAACCTGAACAAATGAATTCAAATAAGAAACATATTCTCTTAAATGAACTTAACACTGAAGCTATTCAGCACCACAACTCCCTAAAGAAAAAGTGGACATGGGAAAGGCAATGATCAACTAGGGAAAATGTTGATAAAAAAACAAATAAAAAAATATTAGCCAATTCATGAAGAATAAATCACCAACCTTGTTTTTGGTATTTTTGTCTACTTTAGTAACATGTGCTTTTCCAATGTTAAATATTCCACGACCATTCTTACCAGTGGAGCCACCACCAACACCAAATCCACCTTGCACTTTCCTTCCCATAAACCAGAGAGTTCCCAAAATCAACAGGGCTGGCGCAAATCTCATTAACTCCTGGTACCAAACCATTTCAGAAGAATATATAACAGGTACAAAATTGTGAGAGTCAACGCCTAGTGCTTCTTGCGCTTCCTCTAACTTCTCCTCAAAAGACTCAACACTTCCAATATTGATTACATATTTAAATTGGCCACCAGATCCCTTTGCAGGAAGGGTTCCTTGGACTTCGCTGTCTGCTTGATTAAGGGGAGAGTTCCTCACATATATTTTGGCAACTGATTTGTTGGAGACAACAATATGGTCTACTAATCCTGGTTCCAAAAGCTTATTTTTAAACTCCTGGAAACTAATCTGCAGAGAATCAAATTATGATCCACATTAGCAATATCATAATAATTAAATAAACTATAAAAAGCCAGACAAAGATGTAGAGTCATCTCATTGCTAAGAGACGTGTGGTTCAATTCAAAGGCTCGCATATCGGATACCAATACTTCGAGGTTACACATGGATACGTAACCTAGACGTATCAAAATTGTTATATTTTTTTATAAAAAATAAAATAAAAATCCCAAATATGCAGATACATATCTTAGGAAAGATGAAGGGTATTAAAATGTGAGACAGTTGTAGGACATCAGTGGAGAAGTACATAAAACAGTTCAAGATAATGTTGGACTACTTGAATTGGTATAGTTGTCTCTTAATGAACCAGACTTGAAAATCATGTTTTTTTATGGGTGATGGTAATGTGAGGAGAATAGACTGAATGAATAAGCTAATTTATTCAAAATGGTTGTGAATTGTTGGCTGGCTATTGCAGAGACGGGACTTGTTCTAAGTTCTTTTAATGATGCTTTTGTTGATATCTTAACATAGGGATTAAAATCTATCATGATTTAGACAAAAAACTCTACACTATTTGTTAACATCACAATTTTTATTGTAAATTTTTATCAATATAGTATTCTAATTTCTACATGTAAATAATTTTTTTTTTATAACAATTTTGTTTGTATCTAGACCGTATTACATATTCGAGCTTTATAGGTGAAATGTATATACCAAGCAAGCAAAAACATGGAAAATAAAAATCTCAAATATATTCTAATAGTATTCTTGTGTAATGGATCTTCAATAAAAGCTGTCAATCACAGAAGCATAAAGCTCATCTCATCGATGTTCAATTTTCAATCGGAAAATTGTAGTCAAGCAGTAACATCTAGCCTTAGAATATGGGTTGGGTTTAACTCATCCTTACAAAACTGGTCAGTAAGTTGATAACTTCCCTCACTTATAAACTTATGTTCAAACTTCATCTCATTCAATGTGGGGCCCCTTAACACACTCACACCTTTACGGCGCCTACGACTAAACATCTGGAGCGTGACCCAAGTGGCCCAAAACGGTGACCTGAGTGCAGGTGCCCGCGGATCTTGGATAGACTCTGATACTATCTTAGAATTTGGGTTGGGCTTAACTCAACCTTACAAAACTGTCTAGTGAGGTGAAAATTGCCCTGACTTGTAAACTTATGTTTAAGGCCTTATCTAATCCAGTGTAGGACTCTTAACTCAAACAATGCCGAACACGGATATTTATAGATCTCATGTTCTCAACTCAAACGTACTCCCCTCCCCCCACATAAGAAAATTAAAATAACAACCGGACCTTGCAATATATTTGAAGTTATGCTTACCTGCTGCTGATCACGAGGACCAAGAGAAAGGGATGAAAGAAATAGTCCCACCACCAACAATGGGGTGAGATAGTTTTGAAACTGTTTGATAAAAGCTTCGTGAAAACTTCCTCCATCCTCTGTGTTTGACTTTGACTCGTCTGAAATCAAAGCAAGAAGTGTTAAAAATTGCTGCTGGTACCCCATTTATCGCAAGACAAACTGGAATGCAGATGCATGATTAATTCCCCCACACATATAAATACCTCAAAATTAAACCAGTACAGACCAAAATCATATGATTGAGAGAAAACATGTTGTTGGGATTCTAAGATGTTCTTCAGAATCTAGTCTACAGTGAAGTTGTAATTTAAGTGTGAACCCAACACTAATTGAGAGTAATTCACATATAAAATCATAGAAAATCTTCATCATGAGTAACACACTTCTCATCACATCAGCTATGACCACAACTAACAATAACACAAGATACAATGACACATTTCATTTCATTTCATTTCATTACCTTTAGACTCAGATTTTTTCTCCTCTCCCTTTGGCACTTCCTTCTTTTCCTTGGGATAAAACTTTTCATAATCTGTCAAAAACAAGAAATATGAGCTTAATAGCTAAAATAACAAAAACCCATTTTCCCAATTTCATCAAAATTAAGACATAACAACAACAATGAAACCCTAACTTACTCTTTTTCTTTGGGGATTCGCTCGAAAACATGCGATGAAGCCTAGGGTTTGCAGCAATTGATTTAAAATCATACAAATTTGAAGCAAACCCATTATTACGAGCTATGGCAGAAGATACATAACCCCTTAAAAACCCTAATCCATTTTCAACATCATCGATAAAAACATTCGTTCTCGAAACTCCATAAAGCGTTCCCAATCTTGCTTCACCGTGCAACAAATTCTACATGACCCAATTAAAAATCATTAATAAAGTTATAATCTTTCGTGAATTAACGAATCAAATTGATGGGAAAAAAAAGCTTACTTTAACGCGAGAAGAACGCGATAGAGAACGCCCAATTCTTGAAAAAATCATGCTTTGAAGAAACAATGGTAACTAGGTCGAAGCTGAAGTATAAATAATTGTCTTTGTAGAAACAAAAAAAAATGAGTGAAAACGAGATATTAGATCTGAAAATAACAAAAACGAGATACGATAAAATGGTGATATTTGTAGTTGTCGGGTATAGAGGATATTAAGGAGATAAGAACAAGTGGTTTAATGATGTGTTTGGTTTAGACATAAACGACGTCGTTTTAGCTTTTTTTATGTAAAAAGCTTTTGTTTGGGGTCAACAAAGAAGCACGTTGGCTTGGTCCTATATTGCCTTGGTAAACAAGGTACGTGCCCATAGATATTCTTCCTCAAAACAAAAGGTAATGTTTTAATTTAGGACCAAAATGGGTCACGATTCATTATAGTTGTAGTTTTTCTTTTTGGGTTAAATATGTTTTTAGTCCCTATAAAATTATGACCTTTTAAGTTTAATCCTTACTTAATTTTAATAGTTCTTTTAGTCCTTAATTTTTTTCTGCACTGAGTATTAGTCGCTACTCAATTCAATTTTGTTTAATTTATGCTTAAACTCTTAAGTTTTTGAACAATTTTTTTCAGACATGTTTAGAACATTACTAAAAGTTCCTCAGCAAAAAATTATCGCAAAATTTGATTTCTACATCCAAATTTTGTTACTTTTTATCTTTTACTTTTGTCGTTTTAAAAAATTCATATTTAATTTGTTTCATGTTAGAAAATTGGCTTAATTTACATAAATGGTCCTTTAAATAATTATGAGATTTCAATATGGTCCCTTTATTAATTTTTGCCCCATTTTGGTCCCATAAGTTACCTCCGTCAGTCAAATAAATTCATTCTGTTAAATTCTTTGAGAAAAATGTTAACATCCATCCCCTTCATCATCAAACTCAAAGAAATCCATCTTCTTCATCACTAAACCCAGAAAAATTCATCACCTTCATCATAAAAATCCAGAAAGAAAAAAAACTCAAATTAAACCATTCAATTAAATCCAGAAAACCTTAATTTCAGTCAAACTCATCAAAATCAAAATCTTTTCTCCACATCAAGATTGTTTTATCTGTTATTAATTTCAATCAAAAATTTTCACTCAATAGAAAATATTTTTGGTTTAGTGCTTAGATATATGCATCCAATCAATATTAGCAGCACTAAGCTTATCTTCATCCTGTACAATGAACAACTTCTCCTTTCCAAAAAAAAATGAACAACTTCTGTTTCTTAAGAAAAACATAACTTTGGTATGAATTGTGTCGTGTCTAATCCGCTCTGATATTGAGAAAACCAACAAGAATACATTTGTTCAACCAAGACTCTTTGTTTGTTCCCGCTTCAACAACAATTCTTCCCTCTTCTCTTAATTCTAAATCACAATTCTTCCCTCTTTTCTCAATTTCTCTCTATCTCTTTCATCTTATGCAACCTTTCTCCTCTTCATACCTCTCACCTGAGTTCTCTCTCTAACAGCACCGGCCACAAGCCACGACATTGTCACTGTCTCTAAAAAAACATAGATCTTGATAGAAAGATTCATTTTGCGGCGGTCGGTGAGAGAGATGCGGTGGAGGTCGCTGTCGATGTAAGGTTGTGTGGTTGAATTCAGATCCGGAGGTCCCTCTTTTCTCTCCGGCGCTCACTCCCTTGTCTGAGCTCTCTCTTATCAAGATATAGACAACGACGTCGATGATTGGTGGAGTGGTGATGGACGAAGGGGTAGAGAAAAGGCGTGGTGAACGCAAACGGAGGCCGATGGTGGTGTTGTGGTCGGAGAAGGAGAGGTGTTCGTAAAAAATTGTTTTTGAAGTGAATTGAGAAGATGAGTTGTGTTGGTGATTATGGAAGCGTGTAAGGATGCAAAGTGTGTTTCTGCTATTCCAATTCATCTTCTTCTTCTTCTTCCTTTGAGCTTCCTTTGAACAAAATGGAAAAAGGAAAATTGCTGAGAAGAAAGGAAGCAAAATAGAAAAAGGAAGCGTGTAAGGAAGCAAAGTGTGTTTTTGCTATTCCAATTCACGTGCTTCCTTTGATCACTATGAAGCACATGCACGCAAATGGGTGTGTTTTGAGTTTTATGACTCATTTTGTTGAATTTCGAAAAAAAATTGAGTAAAATTGAAAAATGGGTGTTTTGAGTTTTTTCAATTTGTTATTTTTGGATTTTTATGATGAAGATGGTGAATTTTTCTGGGTTTAGTGATGAAGAACATGAATTTTTTTGGGTTTGATGATGAAGAGGATGACTCTTAACGTTTTTCTCAAAGAATTTAACGGAATGGATTTATTTGACTGACGGAGGTATTTTATGGGACCATAATGGGACGAAAATTAATAAAGGAACCATATTGAAATCTCATAATTATTTAAAGGACCATTAATTTAATTAAGCCTAGAAAATTCTAAATTTTAGTAAATGAAACTTTCATAGTATTTTAAACTTGTATCGAAAAAATCGTTCAAAAATTTAAGAGTTTAAGGATAATTAAACAAACTTTGTTTTGGCAGGGGCTAAAATTATATGTAATTTTTTTTTGTAGGGACTAAAAAAGCTATTAAAATTAAGTAAGGACTAAACTTAGAAGTTCCCAATTTTATAGGGACCAAAAACATATTTAACCCTTTTTTAAATATAAGGAAAATAAAAGACAAAGTCAAACAAAATTACACTACTGGTCGCCAAGTCCGCAAAGCTTGCGACTGACCTAGCATCCAGCCCCGCAATCCACTTATGAGTTGCACCCTTTAAGGTCCCAACAAAATTTTTGCAGCTCAAAGCATCATCATCTCCACTTATGAACATATGCGTTTGGAAAGTTTAGACGTGACTATGTGGGTCACTCGTCCCATCATATGAGTCAATGGCGGGTTTTTGAAAATGATGAGGGATCACAACCGCTTGTATTTATGCTGAGAATAGTCTGAAAACCTTAGGCAATAACCTAGTCGTTTCTGCTCTAATGACATTGTTTCTTAGGAGCTTGAGTTGCTCCCTTAACTCCCACTCCTTGGCCTTCATTTGATGTTTGAGTTCATGTTCTCGATCTTCTAGTTGTTGTCTCAGCTCGGACTCCCAAGCTCGGGCTTCAACTTGTTGACGTTGATATTCCTCGTTTTGTTTTTGTTGTTCAATATTTTGCTCTTGAAGCTGACGCACTGCTTATAGCAGTTGAGCAAAATGTGGGTTGGCGTCGTCCTCGAGCTCTGATCCAGATGAGGTTCGGTTTGCTCTGTGTTCTACCATGGAGGTAGATTTGTTGAAAATGGAGCTAGGTCGTTGGAAAGTTTTACTGTATCCCCCACAGTGGGTGCCAATGTTCACGTATGTGAACACAAATTACAACAGATGAGTTGTTCAGAGGAGCTGCCTAGGTGGAGCTCCACGAACACTCTAAGAATTAAATGAAAATACACTGTTCGAAACTAGAAATCTAAAATCTCAGTGATGCCTCCTAAATGTCCACTTTTAAAACACACAATTTGTTGATTTAATGGGTCTTTCTTTGGTCACCCAAGCCCATTCAGTTGTGATCCAGAGCCTCCCATTGTTTCTTGTTCGAGTACAATCACACATGAACTAGGTTGTAACTTTTACGTACAAGGCACGTAAAGTTGAGACACGATTTCAAAGACGTTGATCATTCTTACAAGACATGTGGAATTAGAGCATGCGTAACTTGAGCTGGGACCATAACATGTATATTTATATAGCTTAATTTCGTGTGAAGCTTGGAATGGTTTGTGTCACTTGACCAGTCAAACCAATGTTGAGTATGCACGAGCTGGAGATGGCATGACTTGAAGAGTCAAACCAGTGTTGAGAAAGTCGGACTGAGTTGGCATGACTTGAATAGTCAAACCAGCGTTGAGTAAGGACGGGCTGAGCTAGCATGTCTTGATCGGTCAAACTAGTGTTGCGTAAGGACGAAATGAGCTGGCATGACATGAACAGTCAAACCAATATTGAATAAAGACGAGATGAGTTTGCATGATTTGAACAGTCAACCCATTGTTGAGTGAGATCTTGCTAGTCAATCGACTTATACCATTCCACAGTCCACCAAGCGTCAAGTCTGTTAAGGCATAAACATTAGTTTTTTATTCGGTCGATCTATACCAGTCCATATTCATTGTCAGAATTACAGAACATGTTCCCAATCTTGCATCACTATGCAACAAATTCTACATGACCCAATTAAAAATCATTAACAAAGTTATAATCTTTTGGGAGTTAAACGAATCAAATTGACGAGAAAAGGAAGAAAAAAAAGTATACATTAATGCAAGAAGGACGCAAAAGAGAATGTGAAACTGATGTTATGATTTAGGGATGACAATGGGTACCCTTTGTGCACGGAACTATAGTGTTCATCCTCATACACACGTTCATAAAAAATCCTCGTACCTGAACTGATACCCTCGTGGACATCAAGGTTCGTGCCCACCCCATTTAGGCATCCAAGCGCCCGTACATGCGTCCATTACCCGCACTTTAACAACAAAAAGAAAATAAATAACAAAAATATCACAACTTTATTAAAATATGATCTAAAATCTCTTAAATCAACTTATGAAATATTGCACATCATAGTATTTAGCCAAATAAAAAGGATCTAAAATATAAAATAAAAAAAGTACATATAACAATTAATATCAAAGACTAATGATTAAATAACTAATTTTAGTATGAGATAAAATTATAATTACAATATAGATAATGAACGAGCACGGGGAGGTTGGGCACTAGAATGCTTGTACCCGCTCTCATAACCGTTCAAATTTGTGGGTAATTACCCAAGTTCAGCCCCAGACCTAACAATGCGGGTATTTGCCCATCTATCGTGAGTATTTTTTACGGATACCCATTGAACTTGGGTCCAATTTTCATCCCTAGTTATGAATGAGAAACAAAACAAGAGTATCTAGAATGCATAAATACAAAGCTGAAGTATGAATACAAAGAGGTGTTTCTAAAGCTTTACGACCATCCCCAATGGGGGTCTCAAATTTAAAGACTTGGTTCCTATTAGGCACCCCTACCGAGGAGAATATTTTTTGGGTACTTATAAGACCCAAGGTCTCAGAGAAGCACCTCCTTCCTAAGCGGAACCCATACTTTTTTAATATTAAAAAAAATGTAATAATGTAAAGTTATTGATAGTTGATTAATGAAGTCCATTTAAAAAATTTGTGTGAGATGTTAGGTTTGAGAGATTAAGTGCTTATTAGGTATTACTTTTAAAAAATTATAAGCGAGTGATTTGTACGCGTGATGCTCATTTAAGTACTAAAAAATGAGTGTCTCCATTATTGATGCTCTAGTAGCGGCATTTAGTAAAATTCTCGTGTAGAACAAGTCCATAGGATGTTTAAATTTGTTTCCATATTTCTCTAACTACCTACAGATTCTTTATCAAGAAATAAGCTTCTCAACATTTTGGGGTATGCATGGCAAACCACATATTTGACTTTGTAGCACTTTCTCAAAAATTAATGGTCCGTTTGAATTGATTTATTTTTGACTGCTTTTAAGAGATAATTTTAAGTTTATGTAAAATAGTTTATGCAACTAAACAAATTTTTATGTGTTATTTCAAAAGTTTGTTAAGATAGTTTAAGGAAAAATAACTTACGAATTCAACTTGTTAAGAATATTTTCTTTAATCAGAACTTATGAATTAACATAAAAGTTTATTTATTTGCATAAGTTATTTTTTCATAACTTAAAAAATAAGGCAATCCGAACGGACCCTAATTCAAGTACCTTCTAGCTTAAAATTTTATATTTTATCCATTTTTATCTAAATTTTACCTTGTAGCCTTAACTGAAAAAAATATTATTAAATACAATTTTAGCTATTTCATATTTATAAGCTGTTTAGACCGGTAATTTTATCAAACACTATAAATTCAACTAACTATATTATCCTCTATAAGCTAGCTTATCAACTATCCTCTATAAGTTCATTCGCGATAAGCTCGCTTATTAGGTATTGACTATTTTTTACAAAACACAACCTTGATGATCTTATCATTTATATGTCGGTGTTGATGTTATAATGAGATATATTTATATATTTACCTTTGCATAGATTTTGTTGATGTTGGTTTTTGCTACTGTAAACTATGCACTCTTTTCTCCTTCATCGATGTTTTATTCCCTTGGTTTTCCTTGGTAAATTTTTAAATTACACAAAATTGGCTCCACCAATCATACATATATATTTATCGCTTCATATTATCTCTTTCTATAGGTAATGTCTAAATTTATCCAATTGTTAGATCGTCACAATTTAAGCTTATAATTTAAAACTAACTAACCCTACTTTTTTCTGTTTTTGGTTTCCCTCTTAAACGAGTGAGTTCCTTGGCCAAAGCTTAAAACAACAACTTGAACAAACTTCCAAACCTCAAACAATCACTAACAAATTTAACCTATATTATCACTTTCTCACACCATTATTCTCCAATATAAAAACCAAGCAAACTTCTTGCTTCTTACCATCCCTCTCTTCTCAATAACTCAATTAGTATTATAATTAATTTAAAATCAAGTATGTTAGAATCATGGCTTGTCATCAAGTAAACAACTCCGTCTTTTGGTGTTTTATTTTACTTGTTAGTATCATCACATTTTTTACAACGAATGCTAGTTCTACCGAGAAAACAAAGATAGAAGACAAGGAAATGAATGTGATTGATCAATGTTGGAGATTCAATCCTGAATGGAGGAAACATCGATAACAACTTGCCATTTGCTCAGTGGGATATGTAGGGAAAATGACAAATAACATAGGTAAGGACTTAATCCATTATAAAGTTACCGATCCAAGTGACCACCCTTTAAATCCAGCACCTGGAACCTTGAGATATGGAGCATCTAGGATTCAAGGAAAAGTTTGGATCACATTCAAAAGGAACATGAACATTAAGCTTGTGAGACCCCTTCTCATCAGTAGTTTCACCACCATTGACGGTCGAGGCGTCGATGTCCACATTGCAGATAATGCGTGCCTGATGATATATAAGGTAATAACTAATGATAAGCTAAAAATAACCAAATAGTATTGAATTTGAAATCAAAATTATAGATGAAATAAATGGACTATTGGAATGTCTCCCATAATGCAACGTTGCAGGATAAAAAAATCCATGTAAAAACAAACTACCAACGCTGGCCTAGTTTAAAAAATTGATATACTATTATATACTAGAATATTAGCTAAAACATGAAACGAATACATTTTGATTTTATTTTATCGTCTCCAAAACTTATACAACATTAAAATTTGAGATAAATTGTATCATTTTTCTCTAACTTTTGTCCATAATGTTTTTTTCATTCAAGTTTGTACAATCATTATTATAGTTAATTTCATTTTATTCTTTTAATATTTCAATCAGCGTCTACTACTTTCTAACTTATAATGACATGTTTGTTATCTGTTATTAGGCAACCAACATAATCATCCACGGAATTAGGGTTCATCATTGTCGACCTCAAGCTCCTGGAATGGTGATGGGTCCCGATGGAAAGATAATTTCATTAGGTCAAGTTGATGGAGATGCAATCAGATTGGTTTCTGCTTCAAAATTTTGGATCGATCATAACACACTTTATGATTGTCAAGATGGTCTTTTAGACGTTACACGAGGTTCCACTGATATAACGATCTCCAACAATTGGTTTAGAGAGCAAAATAAAGTTATGCTTCTTGGCCACGACGATGGATTTTTGAGAGACAAAAATATGAAAGTCACTGTTGTATACAACTATTTTGGACCTAATTGCCACCAACGCATGCCTAGGTAATTTATGATTGCACAATTATTAGTTTTTAATACAATAAACAAATTTAAAAATGAAAAATATTTCCAAATATATTACTAAGTTTTATCATTCATTTAAAAAAATTACAGAATTCGTCATGGATATGCACATGTTGCAAATAATTTGTACATGGGATGGGTGCAATATGCAATAGGTGGAAGTATGGAACCAAGCCTTAAAAGCCAATCAAACCTCTTCATAGCACCTGTAAGAGGGAAAAAGGAGGTAATTATTTCAAGCAATTAATACACCAATCTTTTATGATTGCTTCGTTCATAATATGAGTACAATGTGCTAAATTAAACAAATATTTGGTGTAGGTGACATGGAGAAAAAGTAGTAATGGAATTGGAGATACGTGGGAATTTTATTCAGTTGGGGACGCTTTTGAAAATGGAGCATCCTTCGTGGAAACAAAAGGTGGACAAGTGAAAAAACCGAATTATAGCCCTGAGCAAAATTTTAAAGTTGTTGATGCCAAATATGTAAGGTCATTGACAAGTTCATCCGGCGTGTTACAATGCAGTAAAACCTCAACATGTTGAGTTAAAATTCGTAAAGAAAATTGGTTTCACTCTCGTGATTTTAATATTTGAGAGATTAACTTTTACTATCTACTTATGAAGATATTTTTTAAGAAAGATACAATAGATAGACTTCAACAAAGTGGAGTGTGAGATTCCATAGACACCCCGACCCCAATTTATTATTTTTATGTAGAAAACAATGTTGAACTTGTAACATACCTTGTGGTAGAAATAAGATTTGATGTATGATTCATAAATAGGAAATAAAATTACACTAATGAGGATGACCTTTGATATCCACATGCGTTACAATGTATCATGTCTCGATACAAATTGAATGTGAAGTTTGTTTGGGAAGGGTAAACTACTGCACTTATTAATGAATTTAGAAAATGAATCAATAATTCAATTAAGCGTAAAATTTTATTAATGACATTAAACGTAGTAATTAAAGTAGAGTTTTTATTTAAGGATGAAATTCGAATAATCACAATAGATAAATCTCAACTTAATAAAATAAAGGAAGAAAAAAATTTCATCAATCTATTGGACCTCCATTATTTTTTTTATAGAAAATAGTGTAATGAGTAAGTACATTTATTTAAATTTAGTCTTGTAGTATACTTTGGAAGATGTCATAACTTTCATTTGATGCTTTTATACTCTATTGCTATATAAAAAAAGTGAAGCATTTGTTTTTTATTATAGGAAATGGAATTAAATTATAAAATCAAACGAGACAAACTAGCCTCTCTTACATCATCTTCTAGAGTAAGTTCTAAACTATTAAAAAAAACATCAAACACAATACAATTAAAATGTAAGGAAGAGTGTCTGAGATTTGCTAATAGGTCAGCACGCTAATTAGCCGCGCGATACACATGACAGGCTGAAGTGTTCCATCTAGGGTAGGGGTGTTCAAAACCGAACCAACCCAATAGAAAAACCGCAAACCAAACCAATCCAAACCGAAACCGCAAAAAACCGCACTTGGTTCGGATGAATTCGGATGACTTTTGCACTGAACCGCGCGGTTCGGTTCGGTTTGCGGTTTGCATCTCAGCAACCGAACCAAACCAAACCAAACCGCATAAATAATGAATATTACTTAAATTCCTTTCCAATCACATAGCTCAAGAATAATCTCTTTTGATTCGATTTTTTCATTGTTGCACCATCAGGTTCGATTCTAATTCCTTTCCATCTCTTTCAATTCATTACCAATGATGAATTTGTTTCCTTTACTTCCCAATAATTTATTTCATGCTTATGTTTCTTCTTAATTTTACCTATTTTGATATAAGTTTTACCTAATATTTTATCATATAAACATCAAAATAAAATGTCCTATGTTTATTTTGTAACAAGTTGGCAATATTAGAGTTAATGTAATATTTATTTTATCTCACGATAAAATGCATAAACCGAACCAATCCAAACCGCATTGGTTTGGTTTGGATGACTTTTTAAAAATCAACCGAACCAAACCAAACCGCATGCTTTTTTATCTCGCGATTTAGATGACTTTTATGCTCAAAACCGAACCAAACCGCACCGCGAACACCCCTAATCTAGGGAGGGGGAGAAGAGAGATCGCCTCTTGAAGAAATTAATTATCATGTTAGCCGAGTTCGACAAATAGGCCATTAAATAATCAAACAAGGGATCCCCTAAGCCGAATGAAGGATATGTGACGATAGGGCAGCGAATGAGGGAGATTAAGCTATATTGCTTGGCAAGTACCGAAAGCTGTTGCTGTATACTCTGACTCACAGGATGAGAGAGCATTGGAATAAAATATGTGAATAAGCTCAAATTAGTCATCTCAAACTCTTTATTCATATCTTGTTTGAATTCACTGATGACATCCAGAATAAGTTATAATCTTTTGGGAGTTAACGAATCAAATCGATGAGAAAAAGAAAAACAAAAGCATACTTTAACGCGAGAAAGACGCGAAAGAGAATGCAAAACCGAAGTTGTGATTTAGGGATAACAATGGGTACCATTTGGGCACGGTACTATAGTGCCCATCCGCATACCGCATTCATAAAAAATCACCGTACCTAAACTTATACCCTCGTGGACATCAAGGTTGGTGTCCATCCCTTATGGACATCTAAACACCCGTACCTGCATCCATTACCCAAACTTTAACAACAAAAAGATAATAAATAACAAAAATATCACAACTTAGTTAAAATATGATCTAAAATCTCTTAAATCAACTTATAAACTATTGCACATCCTTTGGTCAAATAAAAAGGATCTAAAATATAAAAACAAGTACATATAACAATAAATATCAAAGACTAATGATTAAATAACTTATTTTAATATTAGATAAAATTTTAATTACAATATAGATAATGTGTAGGCACAGGGAGGTTGGACACTAGAATGCATGTACCTGCTCCCATGCCCGTTCAAATTTGTGGGTAATTACCCAAATTCAGGCCCAGACCTAACAATGCTCTCGTAGCGGCATTTAGTAAAATTCTCGTGTAGAACAAGTCTGTAGAATGTTTAAATTTGTTTCCATATTTCTCTAACTACCTATAGGTTCTTTATCAAGAAATAAGCTTTAACCTCAACATTTGGGGTATGCATGGCAAACCACATATTTGACTTTGTAGCATTTTCTCAAAAATTAATGGTCCGTTTGAATTGATTTATTTTTGAGTGTTTTTAAGAGATAATTTTAAGTTTATGTAAAATAGTTTATGCAACTAAATAAATTTTTATGTGTTATTTCAAAAGTTTGTTAAGATAGTTTATGGAAAAATAACTTACGAATTCAACTTGTTAAGAATATTTTCTTTAATCATAACTTATGAATTAACATAAAAGTTTATTTATTTGCATAAGTTATTTTTTCATAACTTAAAAAATAAGGCAATCCGAACGGACCCTAATTCAAGTACCTTCTAGCTTAAAATTTTATATTTTATCCATTTTTATCTAAATTTTACCTTGTAGCCTTAACTGAAAAAAATATTATTAAATACAATTTTTGCTATTTCATATTTATAAGTTGTTTCAACCGGTAATTTTATCAAACACTATAAATTCAACTAACTATATTATCCTCTATAAGCTAGCTTATCAACTATCCTCTATAAGTTCATTCGCGATAAGCTCGCTTATTAGGTATTGACTATTTTTTACAAAACACAACATTGATGATCTTATCATTTATATGTCGGTGTTGATGTTATAATGAGATATATTTATATATTTACCTTTGCATAGATTTGGTTGATGTTGGTTTTTGCTACTGTAAACTATGCACTCTTTTCTCCTTCATCGATGTTTTATTCCCTTGGTTTTCCTTGGTAAATTTTTAAATTACACAAAATTGGCTCCACCAATCATCATAAACAAAGAAAACATACATATATAAACAAAAATAACAACAATAAGAATGATAAACAATGTCTTGTTTTCCCAAACCCATTTGTATATATTTATCGCTTCATATTATCTCTTTCTATAGGTAATGTCTAAATTTATCCAATTGTTAGATCGTCACAATTTAAGCTTATAATTTAAAACTAACTAACCCTACTTTTTTCTGTTTTTGGTTTCCCTCTTAAACGAGTGAGTTCCTTGGCCAAAGCTTAAAACAACAACTTGAACAAACTTCCAAACCTCGAACAATCACTAACAAATTTAACCTATATTATCACTTTCTCACACCATTATTCTCCAATATAAAAACCAAGCAAACTTCTTGCTTCTTACCATCCCTCTCTTCTCAATAACTCAATTAGTATTATAATTAATTTAAAATCAAGTATATTAGAATCATGGCTTGTCATCAAGTAAACAACTCCGTCTTTTGGTGTTTTATTTTACTTGTTAGTATCATCACATTTTTTACAACGAATGCTAATTCTACCGAGAAAACAAAGATAGAAGACAAGGAAATGAATGTGATTGATCAATGTTGGAGATTCAATCCTGAATGGAGGAAACATCGACAACAACTTGCCATTTGCTCAGTGGGATATGTAGGGAAAATGACAAACAACATAGGTAAGGACTTAATCCATTATAAAGTTACCGATCCAAGTGACCACCCTTTAAATCCAGCACTTGGAACCTTGAGATATGGAGCATCTAGGATTCAAGGAAAAGTTTGGATCACATTCAAAAGGAACATGAACATTAAGCTTGTGAGACCCCTTCTCATCAGTAGTTTCACCACCATTGACGGTCGAGGCGTCGATGTCCACATTGCAGATAATGCGTGCCTGATGATATATAAGGTAATAACTAATGATAAGCTAAAAATAACCAAATAGTATTGAATTTGAAATCAAAATTATAGATGAAATAAATGGACTATTGGAATGTCTCCCATAATGCAACGTTGCAGGATAAAAAAATCCATGTAAAAACAAACTACCAACGCTGGCCTAGTTTAAAAAATTGATATACTATTATATACTAGAATATTAGATAAAACATGAAACGAATACATTTTGATTTTATTTTATCGTCTCCAAAACTTATACAACATTAAAATTTGAGATAAATTGTATCATTTTTCTCTAACTTTTGTCCATAATGTTTTTTTCATTCAAGTTTGTACAATCATTATTACAGTTAATTTCATTTTATTCTTTTAATATTTCAATCAGCGTCTACTACTTTCTAACTTATAATGACATGTTTGTTATCTGTTATTAGGCAACCAACATAATCATCCACGGAATTAGGGTTCATCATTGTCGACCTCAAGCTCCTGGAATGGTGATGGGTCCCGATGGAAAGATAATTTCATTAGGTCAAGTTGATGGAGATGCAATCAGATTGGTTTCTGCTTCAAAAATTTGGATCGATCATAACACACTTTATGATTGTCAAGATGGTCTTTTAGACGTTACACGAGGTTCCACTGATATAACGATCTCCAACAATTGGTTTAGAGAGCAAAATAAAGTTATGCTTCTTGGCCACGACGATGGATTTGTGAGAGACAAAAATATGAAAGTCACTGTTGTATACAACTATTTTGGACCTAATTGCCACCAGCGCATGCCTAGGTAATTTATGATTGCACAATTATTAGTTTTTAATACAATAAACAAATTTAAAAATGAAAAATATTTCCAAATATATTACTAAGTTTTATCATTCATTTAAAAAAAATTACAGAATTCGTCATGGATATGCACATGTTGCAAATAATTTGTACATGGGATGGGTGCAATATGCAATAGGTGGAAGTATGGAACCAAGCCTTAAAAGCCAATCAAACCTCTTCATAGCACCTGTAAGAGGGAAAAAGGAGGTAATTATTTCAAGCAATTAATAGACCAATCTTTTATGATTGCTTCGTTCATAATATGAGTACAATGTGCTAAATTAAACAAATATTTGGTGTAGGTGACATGGAGAAAAAGTAATAATGGAATTGGAGATACGTGGGAATTTTATTCAGTTGGGGACGCTTTTGAAAATGGAGCATCCTTCGTGGAAACAAAAGGTGGACAAGTGAAAAAACCGAATTATAGCCCTGAGCAAAATTTTAAAGTTGTTGATGCCAAATATGTAAGATCATTGACAAGTTCATCCGGCGTGTTACAATGCAGTAAAACTTCAATATGTTGAGTTAAAATTCGTAAAGAAAATTGGTTTCACTCTCGTGATTTTAATATTTGAGAGATTAACTTTTACTATCTACTTATGAAGATCTTTTTTAAGAAAGATACAATAGATAGACTTCAACAAAGTGGAGTGTGAGATTCCATAGACACCCCGACCCCAATTTATTATTTTTATGTAGAAAACAATGTTGAACTTGTAACATACCTTGTGGTAGAAATAAGATTTGATGTATGATTCATAAATAGGAAATAAAATTACACTAATGAGGATGACCTTTGATATCCACATGCGTTACAATGTAGCATGTCTCGATACAAATTGAATGTGAAGTTTGTTTGGGAAGGGTAAACTACTGCACTTATTAACGAATTTAGAAAATGAATCAATAATTCAATTAAGTGTAAAATTATATTAATGACATTAAACGTAGTAATTGAAGTAGAGTTTTTATTTAAGGATGAAATTCGAATAATCACAATAGATAAATCTCAACTTAATAAAATAAAGGAAGAAAAAAATTTCATCAATCTATTGGAACTCCATTATTTTTTTTATAGAAAATAGTGTAATGAGTAAGTACATTTATTTAAATTTAGTCTTGTAGTATACTTTGGAAGATGTCATAACTTTCATTTGATGCTTTTATACTCTATTGCTATATAAAAAAAGTGAAGCATTTGTTTTTTATTATAGAAAATGGAATTAAATTATAAAATCAAACGAGACAAACTAGCCTCTCTTACATCATCTTCTAGAGTAAGTTCTAAACTATTAAAAAAAACATCAAACACAATACAATTAAAATGTAAGGAAGAGTGTCTGAGATTTGCTAATAGGTCAGCACGCTAATTAGCCGCGCGATACACATGACAGGCTGAAGTGTTCCATCTAGGGAGGGGGAGAAGAGAGATCGCCTCTTGAAGAAATTAATTATCATGTTAGCCGAGTTCGACAAATAGGCCATTAAATAATCAAACAAGGGATCCCCTAAGCCGAATGAAGGATATGTGACGATAGGGCAGCGAGTGAGGGAGATTAAGCTATAATGCTTGGCAAGTACCGAAAGCTGTTGCTGTATACTCTGACTCACAGGATGAGAGAGCATTGGAATAAAATATGTGAATAAGCTCAAATTAGTCATCTCAAACTCTTTATTCATATCTTGTTTGAATTCACTGATGACATCCAGAATAAGTTATAATCTTTTCGGAGTTAACGAACCAAATCTACGAGAAAAAGAAAAACAAAAGCATACTTTAACGCGAGAAAGACGCGAAAGAGAATGCAAAACCGAAGTTGTGATTTAGGGATAACAATGGGTACCATTTGGGCACGGTACTATAGTGCCCATCCGCATACCGCATTCATAAAAAATCACCGTACCTAAACTTATACCCTCGTGGACATCAAGGTTGCTGTCCATCCCTTATGGACATCTAAACACCCGTACCTGCATCCATTACCCAAACTTTAACAACAAAAAGATAATAAATAACAAAAATATCACAACTTAGTTAAAATATGATCTAAAATCTCTTAAATCAACTTATAAACTATTGCACATCCTTTGGCCAAATAAAAAGGATCTAAAATATAAAAACAAGTACATATAACAATAAATATCAAAGACTAATGATTAAATAACTTATTTTAGTATTAGATAAAATTTTAATTACAATATAGATAATGTGTAGGCACAGGGAGGTTGGACACTAGAATGCATGTACCCGCTCCCATGCCCGTTCAAATTAGTGGGTAATTACCCAAATTCAGGCCCAGACCTAACAATGCTCTCGTAGCGGCATTTAGTAAAATTCTCGTGTAGAACAAGTCAGTAGAATGTTTAAATTTGTTTCCATATTTCTCTAACTACCTATAGGTTCTTTATCAAGAAATAAGCTTTAACCTCAACATTTGGGGTATGCATGGCAAACCACATATTTGACTTTGTAGCATTTTCTCAAAAATTAATGGTCCGTTTGAATTGATTTATTTTTGAGTGTTTTTAAGAGATAATTTTAAGTTTATGTAAAATAGTTTATGCAACTAAATAAATTTTTATGTGTTATTTCAAAGGTTTGTTAAGATAGTTTATGGAAAAATAACTTACGAATTCAACTTGTTAAGAATATTTTCTTTAATCAGAAATTATGAATTAACATAAAAGTTTATTTATTTGCATAATTTATTTTTTCATAACTTAAAAAATAAGGCAATCCGAACGGACCCTAATTCAAGTACCTTCTAGCTTAAAATTTTATATTTTATCCATTTTTATCTAAATTTTACCTTGTAGCCTTAACTGAAAAAAATATTATTAAATACAATTTTTGCTATTTCATATTTATAAGTTGTTTCAACCGGTAATTTTATCAAACACTATAAATTCAACTAACTATATTATCCTCTATAAGCTAGCTTATCAACTATCCTCTATAAGTTCATTCGCGATAAGCTCGCTTATTAGGTATTGACTATTTTTTACAAAACACAACCTTGATGATCTTATCATTTATATGTCGGTGTTGATGTTATAATGAGATATATTTATATATTTACCTTTGCATAGATTTTGTTGATGTTGGTTTTTGCTACTGTAAACTATGCACTCTTTTCTCCTTCATCGATGTTTTATTCCCTTGGTTTTCCTTGGTAAATTTTTAAATTACACAAAATTGGCTCCACCAATCATCATAAACAAAGAAAACATACATATATAAACAAAAATAACAACAATAAGAATGATAAACAATGTCTTGTTTTCCCAAACCCATTTGTATATTTATCGCTTCATATTATCTCTTTCTATAGGTAATGTCTAAATTTATCCAATTGTTAGATCGTCACAATTTAAGCTTATAATTTAAAACTAACTAACCCTACTTTTTTTTTCTGTTTTTGGTTTTCCTCTTAAACGAGTGAGTTCCTTGGCCAAAGCTTAAAACAACAACTTGAACAAACTTCCAAACCTCGAACAATCACTAACAAATTTAACCTATATTATCACTTTCTCACACCATTATTCTCCAATATAAAAACCAAGCAAACTTCTTGGTTTTTACCATCCCTCTCTTCTCAATAACTCAATTAGTATTATAATTAATTTAAAATCAAGTATATTAGAATCATGGCTTGTCATCAAGTAAACAACTCCGTCTTTTGGTGTTTTATTTTACTTGTTAGTATCATCACATTTTTTACAACGAATGCTAGTTCTACCGAGAAAACAAAGATAGAAGACAAGGAAATGAATGTGATTGATCAATGTTGGAGATTCAATCCTGAATGGAGGAAACATCGACAACAACTTGCCATTTGCTCAGTGGGATATGTAGGGAAAATGACAAACAACATAGGTAAGGACTTAATCCATTATAAAGTTACCGATCCAAGTGACCACCCTTTAAATCCAGCACCTGGAACCTTGAGATATGGAGCATCTAGGATTCAAGGAAAAGTTTGGATCACATTCAAAAGGAACATGAACGTTAAGCTTGTGAGACCCCTTCTCATCAGTAGTTTCACCACCATTGACGGTCGAGGCGTCGATGTCCACATTGCAGATAATGCGTGCCTGATGATATATAAGGTAATAACTAATGATAAGCTAAAAATAACCAAATAGTATTGAATTTGAAATCAAAATTATAGATGAAATAAATGGACTATTGGAATGTCTCCCATAATGCAACGTTGCAGGATAAAAAAATCCATGTAAAAACAAACTACCAACGCTGGCCTAGTTTAAAAAATTGATATACTATTATATACTAGAATATTAGCTAAAACATGAAACGAATACATTTTGATTTTATTTTATCGTCTCCAAAACTTATACAACATTAAAATTTGAGATAAATTGTATCATTTTTCTCTAACTTTTGTCCATAATGTTTTTTTCATTCAAGTTTGTACAATCATTATTATAGTTAATTTCATTTTATTCTTTTAATATTTCAATCAGCGTTTACTACTTTCTAACTTATAATGACATGTTTGTTATCTGATATTAGGCAACCAACATAATCATCCACGGAATTAGGGTTCATCATTGTCGACCTCAAGCTCCTGGAATGGTGATGGGTCCCGATGGAAAGATAATTTCATTAGGTCAAGTTGATGGAGATGCAATCAGATTGGTTTCTGCTTCAAAAATTTGGATCGATCATAACACACTTTATGATTGTCAAGATGGTCTTTTAGACGTTACACGAGGTTCCACCGATATAACGATCTCCAACAATTGGTTTAGAGAGCAAAATAAAGTTATGCTTCTTGGCCACGACGATGGATTTGTGAGAGACAAAAATATGAAAGTCACTGTTGTATACAACTATTTTGGACCTAATTGCCACCAGCGCATGCCTAGGTAATTTATGATTGCACAATTATTAGTTTTTAATACAATAAACAAATTTAAAAATGAAAAATATTTCCAAATATATTACTAAGTTTTATCATTCATTTAAAAAAATTTACAGAATTCGTCATGGATATGCACATGTTGCAAATAATTTGTACATGGGATGGGTGCAATATGCAATAGGTGGAACTATGGAACCAAGCCTTAAAAGCCAATCAAACCTCTTCATAGCACCTGTAAGAGGGAAAAAGGAGGTAATTATTTCAAGCAATTAATACACCAATCTTTTATGATTGCTTCGTTCATAATATGAGTACAATGTGCTAAATTAAACAAATATTTGGTGTAGGTGACATGGAGAAAAAGTAGTAATGGAATTGGAGATACGTGGGAATTTTATTCAGTTGGGGACGCTTTTGAAAATGGAGCATCCTTCGTGGAAACAAAAGGTGGACAAGTGAAAAAACCGAATTATAGCCCTGAGCAAAATTTTAAAGTTGTTGATGCCAAATATGTACGATCATTGACAAGTTCATCCGGCGTGTTACAATGCAGTAAAACCTCAATATGTTGAGATAAAATTCGTAAAGAAAATTGGTTTCACTCTCGTGATTTTAATATTTGAGAGATTAACTTTTACTATCTACTTATGAAGATCTTTTTTAAGAAAGATACAATAGATAGACTTCAACAAAGTGGAGTGTGAGATTCCATAGACACCCCGACCCCAATTTATTATTTTTATGTAGAAAACAATGTTGAACTTGTAACATACCTTGTGGTAGAAATAAGATTTGATGTATGATTCATAAATAGGAAATAAAATTACACTAATGAGGATGACCTTTGATATCCACATGCGTTACAATGTAGCATGTCTCGATACAAATTGAATGTGAAGTTTGTTTGGGAAGGGTAAACTACTGCACTTATTAACGAATTTAGAAAATGAATCAATAATTCAATTAAGTGTAAAATTATATTAATGACATTAAACGTAGTAATTAAAGTAGAGTTTTTATTTAAGGATGAAATTCGAATAATCACAATAGATAAATCTCAACTTAATAAAATAAAGGAAGAAAAAAATTTCATCAATCTATTGGAACTCCATTATTTTTTTATAGAAAATAGTGTAATGAGTAAGTACATTTATTTAAATTTAGTCTTGTAGTATACTTTGGAAGATGTCATAACTTTCATTTGATGCTTTTATACTCTATTGCTATATAAAAAAAGTGAAGCATTTGTTTTTTATTATAGGAAATGGAATTAAATTATAAAATCAAACGAGACAAACTAGCCTCCCTTACATCATCTTCTAGAGTAAGTTCTAAACTATTAAAAAAAACATCAAACACAATACAATTAAAATGTAAGGAAGAGTGTCTGAGATTTGCTAATAGGTCAGCACGCTAATTAGCCGCGCGATACACAAGACAGGCTGAAGTGTTCCATCTAGGGAGGGGGAGAAGAGAGATCGCCTCTTGAAGAAATTAATTATCATGTTAGCCGAGTTCGACAAATAGGCCATTAAATAATCAAACAAGGGATCCCCTAAGCCGAATGAAGGATATGTGACGATAGGGCAGCGAGTGAGGGAGATTAAGCTATATTGCTTGGCAAGTACCGAAAGCTGTTGTTGTATACTCTGACTCACAGGATGAGAGAGCAACGACTGGTTCCTTCTTTGAACTCCAATAAATTGGTGTTCCACCATAGAATAAAATGAAGCCATCAATATATTTCTTGATTAGCATATGTGTAATTTACTAACTTGCATTCATTTTGCTTGTCATCTATAAGGAAGAATATGCCATACCTCAATTTTCTCTTAGTTGTAATCCGACGATAAATCCTTGGTATTTCCATAAATCTGCTCATTATACCAACATTATAAGTTAAGTCAGTTCTTGATCAATATCCTTCTCGTCTGTATCTTTCTTTGCTCGATTGTAATTTCGGTTCAACGTGACATTTCACTATTGTAGTGTTCCATCTTAATTTTCTTAAAAATTTCTCTTGCATACCCATTTTGGTGCATTAGAATCCCTTTGCTTGTTCTAGAAAATTCTATTCATATAAAATATGTGAATATGCTCAAATCAGTCATCTCACACTCTTTATTCATATCTTGTTTGAATGGGTGCTTGCTTGAGCCCATAGAGTGCCCTTTTGATCTTATACACTTTTATTTCCCGATTCTTCACAACATACCCAAATGGTTGCTCTATGTATACTTTTTCATCCAGATGGTAATTTAGAATAGCTGATTTTACATCCATTTGATGTATCGACCAATTGTTGATGTTTTTTTATAGCAGTTACTAGTATCTTAGTTTCAATGCATGCAGCAGGTGCAAATACTTCATCAAAATCAATTCTTACTCTCTATAGAAAACTCTTTGCTACTAGTCTTTCTTTGTGCATATTCACTTCATTCTCTGAGTTCATTTTTACTCACTTAACTCGAATTACTTTCTTATTCTTAGGAAGGTGAACTACTTCCCAAGTTTGATTACTTTTTTAAAAATCTAGTTCTTCGTTCATGGCGCTTCTGCATTTTGAATTCTTTAGAGCATATTCTAACTTTAATGATTCAGATTCAGATAGAAATGCTATGTGCACATTCTCTCCTTCTTCAGTTACTTCATTATTTATTGCCATTTCACATTCTTGAAGTCTAGCTGGCAGTACTCTTTGCCTTATTGATCATCTAGGCGCAATCTCTGGTTGTGTATTGTTGTTTAGCTATTATGATAATTAAACAAACAAGTGATTCATCTAGGTGCACTCTTTGCCTTGTTGTCAAGTGCCATTCTTTGGAACATGATAATAATTAAATAAAGTATAAAAGGCAGATAACCATGAATTGGCATTTCATTCCCATAATGCATGTGATTTAATTCACATACTAATTATACTACAAAGACATTTTCAAGACAAATAAGATATAGTGAAATGTCAACAATTATTCAAAACCAGGTTAATCAGATGCTAACAAAAAAATGGAAAATGAAAACTTCAAATTTATCCAAATAGTTTTCTAAATTTTTGTTTAAAGCAACATAAATCTCATCTCATAGATATTCACATTTCAATCATCAAATCACAGTCAAGCAGTAATGTCTCGCCAAACAAAAATAAATCATAGAGAGCACCCCAAAGGAGTACTTACTAGAGTAACATATTTGAAGTTATGCTTACATGCAGCTGTTCACGATGACAAAAAGCAAGGAATGAAAGAAATAGTCCCACCAGCAACAATGGGGTGAGATAGCTTAGAAACTGTTTTATAAAAGCTTTTTGAAAACCTCCTTGATCCTCTGTGTTTGACTTTGACTCCTCTGAAATCGGAAAAAAGTGTAAAAAATTGATGATGGTATTACAAGGAGCATGGTGATAACACTTTATATAGGTTGTGAAAATTGAAAATCATTTCATGCCGCAACAACCACAATGTGCATCACCGAAGGGCAGACACAAAGAGTGACAATTTCTTAAAATTATTTTTCATGTTGTGGCCATTTTAAAACCATGAGTGACAGTTTCTTAATTCAAAATAAAATAAGATACAACAAATATTTAACTTTAGGCTTAAATATGTAAATCATCCTTGTAATTTGGCGTGTTTTTTGTTTTTGTCCATGTAAGTTGTTAATGTGTTGCTTTTCGTCCCTCCTATTAGCTTAGCTTTTGTTACAAAAACGTACACATGGCTAACAGAGGATGATGTGGTAGTGGCTAATGACGCTGACGTGACAAACTGAATAATGAGTCACACAGGGAGAGGGACCAAAAAAAAAAATCGTAGATGGTCTAAAACCAAAAAATGAGAAGTCGAAAAATTCAAATTTAAAAGGCTTAAATAGTTAATTTGTCTCTGTAAGTTCGCGTGTTTTTTGGTTTTCATCTATGTATCTTTTTTTGTTGCGAAACAAATCTTGTAAGTTCTAAACTTTTTGACTTTTGTCCCTGCCATCACCATCTATTACAAAAATGCACACATGGCTAACAGAGGCTGGTGCGGTGAACTGTGACATGGAAAAATTAGTTGCTGTCTCTATCCATGTGAACAGTCGCCTGGTTTAAGGGACCAAATCCAAAAACGAAAATTATTAGAGGGACTAAATAAAAAAAAAGGCAGTACTTAGAAAAATTCAAATTAAAAACTCATTTCTCTCCCATCTTCTTCCTAACCTCCAGCTTCTTTATCTTCCTTCTTCTTCATCTTCCTCGTCCTTGTAATCACACGCCTAAGAATGTCTTAATCATCCATTGCTAACTCTTAGGTTAAAGATGGAAGCATGTGTATTGTTCTCGAAAAGCAAGACCGACTACATTTTCACGTGCTTATCTGATAGGTGGCTGCTAATTATGATGCAATGGTTCCATCTTGACAAATATTTGATAGGTATCCGCCAATTACAAATTTCTGTCAATCTTTTCTTAGTTCTTAAATTACTTGATGCCAAGTGATGTTTGTTGTAGTGTGTATATATACATATTACATACATACATACATACATATATATATATATATGTTTTGTTTGAACATATTACAAGGTTGGTCTTGATGGGGTCGGTATTGATACGAGCAAGGATAGTGGCTACAATGACTTGAGATTGAAGATTGAGTCCAATGAATTAGTGAGGCCCAAAAGGATCTTACTACACCTAACAAGTGGAATTACTATGTTGCCATTTAGTAGTGACTCATTAGTTCTAGAAGATTGGTGACTCACTAGTTTGTTAGGAAGGATCTAGAATAACTTTGCCTATATAATATCTTGTATTTCCTCTCTTACAATAATTAATGAAAAATATAATGAATTTCTTTTCTTTTATCTCTAGTTTTCTCTCTTAATTTCTGGAGTGTGATCCCTACTCGAATTGGGTCGTATCATTTGGTGCTTTCATTCTCGATCTCATTCCCGCTGAGATGGAGCTCTCTCTATTCGACGGAGATGAAGATGCCTACTGGTGGATCCTCTCTACTGAAAGTTATTTCAGGGAAACCGGAAAATCCGAGATGGCAAAGATGATGGTGGCTGCACTGGCCATGCGTGGTGAAGCTCTCAAATGGTGACTATGGTGGTCTCACCGTCACTCACAATCCAATTGGGACACTTTTACCACTGCTCTTTTGTGGCGTTTCAAGCCTGAATGGCGTCATCTCTTACCGGTGTTAGAGGAGGAAACAGAGGAAGCTTGCGAATTATCACAGTCGGCAGTGAAGCTCGTAACTGACATCGCAGGTGCGAACAATCTAAACTCCTCACCATGCTCCAAGCTTGTTGAGAATCCTCCCGTCACTTCCGATTTGGTTGATTCCGTCACTACCAATACCGGAGAACATGATCTGGATTTTCCAATAAAATTAGAAGTGCCTCTTGTACAACTGGAAATCACAACCTCCATTGGTCAAATGCAGCAAAGAAGTGTCAACATCGTGATGGAAAACAACAAATTCTGCAATCGATCTCTCAGTCCACCTTCGCCGCCGCCGAAACCGCCGGACCCTTGTGTTGCTACAGATTCCGACAGGGATTCAGATTTTGACGTTGATTCGAATTCCTTCGTTGTTCCTCCCGACGACGCCACCAACCATTATTTATGTTCCTTACAACCACAGCCAGCTCCAGGTACCGAACCGCTGTACGATTTTGTTAGGTCACAAATATCACCACCGCAAGCACTGGAACTGCTCCTAACTCATTCACCAACATCGCCATTCTCTGTTTTACCTCCGGCGTCGTCTCTTCCACCAAAACCACCAGATCAAAGTTTAGCCACAGACTACACAAAATTCCCGATACATATCTCTTTTTATCTTCCCTATTTTAACCCTCCAACGTTGACTCTTCAACTGACTACCAAAGCACAGTCGTTAATTGAGGAAGGAGGATATTCGAATCCCCAAAGCACGCTGTATCTTTCCATCTCCACCATTCAAACATCTTCAACAGAGATGAAGGGGTTTTCGTCGATGACTAAGCATGGGAATCTTGACTACCCCGTCAAACTAGCCTTGGAAGCGATTCCCCCACCGAAACCGCCAGACAGAAGCGATATTCCGGCGATACAACTCAAACTGTGGAACTCGAGTGCTTATATTGAGAAGAATGAGCTCTGGCACATGTTCAATCTGCCACATCGTCCGCCAGCAAAACCGCCGCATTACAGCCGTCGCATTGAACTCAACGAATTGAGTGCTGATTGGGTTCAGTTCAGGTTTTGCCATAAATCTTTTGGTAAAGGTTCTTATTTTCTTCTGCAGTTACATTGCAATTTTTATTGTGTGAAATCCCTTTATGGGAATTCTATTGGTTATGGATTCCATGTTCTGAAAATTATGAAAAGTTTGAGGTATTGGTTGGGATATGTATGTGGAAAATTGTTTGCAAAGAGGAATTATTATTTTATTGGTTGGAAGGTTTACAAAGGTTTAGAAAGAAAAACTACAGTTTGTTGTGTCAATTTTCATGAGGCTTTTTCAACTTTTAAATGCAAGCTTGAGTTTGAGAGTGCTAGTGTGAAGATTGTGACCATTATTCATGAGGATTATGAGTGCTGCATCTATCTAATTCACACTGTGATTCACCACTTCGTTAGTCAAAGTATGTTTTCTTTGATTTTTAACCTAATTACCACCACATTTTTATATGTTTTTGATTGTTGGGTTATGAGATTTCAAAGGGGGATGATTCATATTGAAGCCACATTTTCCATTGATTTTTCTTGTTGGGTGATAGCAGTCCGAATTGGTATTCTCAAGAGAACTTATTTTGCTTTGATTACTTATGGGAGAATGTCTAAAAGTTTTATTGAGTTTTTCAACAAAAGGCTCCTCTCGGCAGCCTTATCACTTCAAAGTTGTGTTTTTGTCTTGTTTACTCGTATAGTTGGAAACTATATTATGGAACCTAACTTGAAAGATATCATCTTCTTTAATTACTCACTTGATCCTTTTCAAACTTTGATGTTTGAAAATAATAATATTTGTGAAGTATTGGATGAATTGTTGACTTTTTCTGAGAAGCTACATGTGTGGAATTCTTTTGTTGTGGGTTTTGACAGAAGTCTCATTGCAAATCTCAAGCTCAGTTCCTTCATGAATTACAATCTTGCTGGTTCAAATGATTTGATAAAGGATTACAGCAACCAATTTCCATTAGTGCTGATCTTTGGTCTTTCTTGCCTTAAAAATGTAGTTGGTGGCAGCAAAGAGTTTCATCATGCTGAACAGAGTTTAAAAAAAAGGGTTGAAGGGCATCAGGCATTGAGAATTGGCAATGTGTGGTTGACAATAACCTTTACTGTTACCAAATTTTTAAGGCATCCATATTTTAGAGAGTATGATATGTTGGTGATGCCTCTTGTTGTCATGGGAAAGGATACTAACATGCCTATTTCCTTTAATTTTTCTCGTGCTATGGTTGATGGGCTTAAAGGAAGTTCTCACATATATGACCATCTTGTTACTTTTGTGGCTCCTGATAGTGTTTTGACATATTCCCCTGTTCAAAAAGTGCATTGCTTCATCTTGCCTCAGAAACTTGGACATGTGGGAGCTGCATTATCCATTGCAATTTCTTGTTGGTTGTTTATGCTTTGTCTAACAATTGTCAAGAGAACTTCATTTGCTTGGATTAATTGTGGCAGCAATCTCTTCAAATTGCATTACTTGTCATCTGTACTTCCAATCAATTGTGCTAGATATGTCTATTTCCCTCTATCCTATCCAAAATCAAATTTGATGGCCACAGCTCCTTGCCTTGATCTATTCAATTGTTGTTTGCAAGGTCAAAATGTTGTTTTATTAGTTCTTTGGCAGGAGTGGAGTATTGTTGTCAAAGCATATGAGAACTGGAAGTATTGGCTGCCATTTTACAACCTTGAGGACAAGCTTGGTCTTCATGGGGTAGAGAGTGACACCATTTATGTTTTTTGGGTCCAAAGCTTGTTAGAATGGATGTTTTATTATGAGGAAACTATAGAGGAGATCAAGGCTGTTGAAGTTAGAATGATGGAAAGAACTAGGCGCATGAAAATGCTTCCTTCATCATGGGTACAATTCATTTATGTGCTTCAAGACAAAAATGTTAGTTCTCGGATTGATACACTTGAATTTTCCCATGTTCAGATTATAGTGCCACTTGATGTTGATACTTTGAATTCTCAAGTTTTCCTCACTCAATACCATGACTATGGCCTAGTTGGTGCACTTGATGTTACTGGCAGAAGCTCAAACATGTTGACTAAGGTGGGGAAGACATTCATTTGTGATAGGTTTGCAATTCCTTGTGCCTTCTTTGAGCAATGGGACCCCGGTGATTATTTGGATGTGTTGACAGAAGATAGATCCTCTCAATTCAAGCAATGGGATCCGGGTAAATTTATTCGCTCATGCAACTTTTACAACCTTGAGGACAAGGTTGGTCTTGATGGGGTCGGTATTGATACGAGCAAGGATAGTGGCTACAATGACTTGAGATTGAAGATTGAGTCCAATGAATTAGTGAGGCCCAAAAGGATCTTACTACACCTAACAAGTGGAATTACTATGTTGCCATTTAGTAGTGACTCATTAGTTCTAGAAGATTGGTGACTCACTAGTTTGTTAGGAAGGATCTAGAATAACTTTGCCTATATAATATCTTGTATTTCCTCTCTTACAATAATTAATGAAAAATATAATGAATTTCTTTTCTTTTATCTCTAGTTTTCTCTCTTAATTTCTGGAGTGTGATCCCTACTCGAATTGGGTCGTATCAAAAACCTTAATCTCGAATCACCATGCAACAAATTCTACATGATCCAATGAAAAATATCATCAAATTGTCAAAGTTAGAATGTTTTCTGAAGGAATATAATGAATTGATTAAACAAAAAAAAAAAAGGAAAAAAGAGCTTTACTCTTACTAATGCGTCCAATCCTTGAAATTATCATGCTATGAGGAAACTGAGGTGATGAATGGGATGTTGTCTTGTTACAATTTTACTATTTTACAATATTTCAAATGTTTTTTTTTTCTTCCGTTTTTTAACAAGTCCATTGAAAATATTTTAGACATATTTCTCTAACTACTCCATGCAGCTCTTTGAATATGCAATATTTTCTCCTTAAAAAAAAGAATATGGAATATTTTCTTGGTTAACAATAAGGTTCATATATTTTCTGATATGACTATACCTTACTTCCTCATTATTAGGAACTAGTGTTGTTGAAAATAACCAATGAATCGAACAAAACCGCGCGTGAATGATTTGAACCACCATAATTAACTAAATCCAAACTGACATAACCGAATCCTCAGACACAAAGTTATTTTCCATTTAATTATTTTGTATGGGGTTGAGTAACTCAACTAGTTTGAGCTAAGCGTTAAAGAGTTGGAGGTGCAGAGTTCAAGTTTGTCAAGGAAATAAAATTAACGTACAATTAACTTACTAACATTTACCGTTAAAAATAAATAAAAAATTCTAGTCTATCTCGCATTCATTACTCAAAATTGCTTTTAGTCATTCACAAAGGACTTCCGTTTGGGACAGAGCATTGGTAAGGGATGTGCCTCTTAGGGTGAGTTTTTCTAAACTTTATCAGGTTTCTTCCCAACAGTCTTAGATGGTTAGGGAAATGGAATCTTGGGTTGATGGAGAGTGGGTGTGGGATATGAGGTGGAGACGTCGATTTTTTTTTTGGAACATGTCTTCGTGGTATAGTTATTGGTGGTGTTGGATGCGAGGTCGTTGTCAGTTGGGGGTTGATTCTTGGTCTTGGAAGTTTGCTTCAGATGGGGTCTACTCGATCTGGTCTACATATGATTCTCTTTCGGAGGAGGATTTAAGGGTTGTAGGTAGAGTGACGGGGTTGTCCCATTTGCTTGCGAAGGTTTGAAAGAATTAATTGGACCCCTTCAAACCCCCTTCAAAAGTGTAGATAGGATCCCAACTAGAGCTGATTTATTTTGGTGTAGGGAGCCTGATTAGGTGCCCTTGAACGGAGTTTTGGGTTTATCTTCTAATTTCTTGTGTCTTAATCTCTTAGGTGGTGTTGACTTGGTTAATTATTTCCTTGGTTTGGGCACAAGGAGGAAGGCATGCTTTTTGCTTTGTTATTTTTGTGGTGTAGGTGTAATGGTGCTTTTGGGTGGTGTTGTGGGTGTTTCCTTTTTTGGTTTCCATGGGGGATCTTTTGGTCACCATTGATGTTTCATCTATCTGTGTACATTCCAGTAAAAAAAATTACAAAACTTAGAATGGAAAATAATAGATTAATGGGGTTTGCAAGAGTTGTTTGGTTGCGTTGAAAAGTAAATGGACTGTGTGATTCAGGGTCTTAGTGGTGATACAGATTCTTCGCTTACTCTCTACCTATTTGTTGGTTTAATTCAAACTACTACTTATGACCTAAGCACTATATAATCGACAGTTAACCTCATGGGACGAAGATTCACATCCCTCCATATGTCATGTTACTCCTTATCACTTAAGGGAGGTATACGCGCTCAAACTCGGTGCGCATAAGCCCTATGCGTTAGAAGTTGATATGGTTTAGAGTGGGGACTTACACTCTAACATGTAATTGACTTCATATGTGACATTGCTCCTCGTCACTTAAGGGAGGTATTCCCGCACAAATGCGGCTCACATGATCGCTATACGTGAGACGTTGGTAAGGTTCCCTAGAGTGGGGACTTACAGACTCATAGGTGTCTTGGAACCTAACATTCAAAACAAGAATCCCTAATGTTAATTAAAGAATATTGAGCAAAATTCATATATGTAACTATTCTGAATAAAGAAAGATCCCAATCTATACCCTAACCTAATGTTCATTCATTCATAGTCTAGGTGCATCAATTCCTAGTACTAAAAGCATTAAGCATGAAACATATGAAAATTAAATATAACTTAGATAATAACTGAATAAATAAATTTCATTAATGAATTCCATCAAATAAAAAGAGGTTCATCGTAAAACCCTAATCAAAAGGTGTTTAGTTAGTCATCATAACAAAATACATCATCATAGAAAAACAAAACATACTCTAAAAACAATTTGAGGAGGTGTGAGACTTGCCTTTGGAACTACCAAGTTATGAATGAATATTTATGTGTGCAAAGAACTCTTCACATAAGCATCATTCCAACTAGGTTTGCAAAAGAATTATGGGATTTTTCCTCCAACCCGTAGATATGTGTGCAAAAGAATTATAGGAACAATAAAACCCCAATCTTTATAGGAACAATAAAACCCCACTCATGTATCAAATCTTTATAGTTCTCTATGATCCCTAGGTTATAGTTAAGGCAGACATACCTTACTTTCACCAGAACAAGAACTAAAATTGAAAGTTTCCCCAATTGTATCATTAGACAAGCAATTCAAACTTGCAAACCTTATCCCCCTTTATTTCTTTTTAATTTAAATAAGTTTAGTAAATTGTTGAGTTGACGACAATCCTATATAGAGGATAACTTACTACTTTATTACGTGTTACAGTTTAGTGCATTTGTCAAATTTGTCCTCATAATTAAGAGTTCGCACTGGAAATAAGTAAACTATGACCAATGGTCATCTTTAGTTATGCTGATTAAAAAAACGTCATATATGTGTTCCTATAAACTTTTTTTTTTTTTACAATAACATACTACCAACACTTGAAAACAACAATCGCTCCCCCATCATAGGGCCGTGTCTAAGAACTTTGGGGGCAAGAGGTGATATTTTTTTTATAGAATATATTACTAATGTATTAAAGTTAATGTCACCAAATTACCTATAATGTCTTCAATTAAACTCTTAATCTCACTAATTTTGTGAGCTTAGGGATTACATATTGAAGATGTTATTTTGAGGAAATTAAGAGTTTTGAAGGAGTTTGGAGTTTGAGGGATTAAGTATTGAAGACGGGTTTTGAGAGATTCAAGGCAACATTTACATAGGAAATTTTCCTCGGTAAACCATTTGTCAATAGCATTTCAACACACACCTGCAAGTCAAACACAACTCAAACGACTTTCTGCAATTTCACATGGAGCGTTTATGAGGAAATGTTTCCTCGGTACACATCAGCCACTCGTGATGAAACACGTCTTCTCCTTTTCAAATGGCTCCCTACACTTGTTAGAGAGCATACTCTACGTGTCAGAACGCTCATGATGAAACACATTTCTCCTTTTCAAATGTTTCCTCATAACGCTCCTTGGCTAATAAGATTCCTTCATGCACGTGAGAATTATTGAATGACAAATGGCTTAGCGAGTAAATGTTCCTCGATAAGCATATGGGCCCGACAAATTCACCCAGTGCTTTTCTGACAAGTGATTTGCAAGAAAATTTTCCTCGATGACAATTGTGGTTTGCGAGAAACCCAATTTTTCGGAAAATTTCGTTGGTAAATTTTGAAATTCTTCTAGTGATTTGCGTATTACATTTTATTTGATCATTCTTATATAATCATTATAGAAAAAATTAGACAAATAAAATTGTAAAGAGATAACATCTACCATTGATATTCATTAAGTTCCAATTTGTGATTTTAATGCATAGTGTTATCACATCATACCTTATAAAATAAGTCCCATAAAAATAAAAATAAAAATAAAACTTATCAAATAAGTTTTGAACAATTTCCAATGCGATTGCATATATGGTTTGTCATTTTATGTAAAAGCTAATTACAAGATTCCCAAAATAACACAAACCGTGTATCTTTAAAAAAAAAAAAAAAAAACATAACACAAACCGTGGAGTCTGTTTCATACTTATGAAAAGAATTGCATATATTCTGTCGTCAAATATTAGAATTTTTGTATCCTACCAAATAAATTTTGGACAATAATTAAAATCAAGCAACGTTCATAACTTTTATCTATAAAATAGAAGACATCAAAACAATCTCAAAACACTTATTATTTCAACTACACAACAATCTAAACGAGAGGAGGATATATGCATACAAAAACATCCTCTAAAAAAAAATGCATCTGAAAATATGTTATGTTAATGTATTTCAATGTAAACTAATCCGTTTTTTATTTAATTATCAACTATGTTATTTTTTTTTTGACAAAATCAACTATATGGAAAAATATTTAATCATATTTTCTTGGTCAAAGTATTTAATCATTTTTTTTGACAACGTATTTAATCATATTTGACCATGTACATAAATAATAAACTATGGATAATATAAACAAGCTTCTGGATATCAAAATTAAATTATTAGATCCAATTAAATCATAAAAAACAAGAAAAATATACTTATATGGAAAAATTGTTGCAATTAATAATTGTCAACTTTTTTTAAGTCAATTTTCTTTTGACCGTTAAGTCAAACATTTGTTAACACACATACATTATTCATACATATATTAAACATAACCTTATTTATATATAACCTCTAAAAATAAATTAAAATAAATTATGTTCTTCAAATGCAGTGATGTAAAGTAGAATTTTTTTTTTCAATAAGTAAAACTTGTTTAATAAATATATTTTGAGATAAATTGAGTACTTGTTAAACAATAAACATTAAAAATATTAAAAATGCTTGTGAAATAAAAAAAATGAGAGAGCATCTTCATTGTAGATGCTCTAAGTGTCCTACCTGGCATAAAAAAAAAAAATTGAGTGCAGTCGCCCTACATACAATCAAGTTGCAATCAACAACTCACAATCGTTAGTTCAAAATCGAACTACTATATTTTAATACAATTTTATTTTTTAATAAATTTAAAATTGATATTTGAATTGTTAGATCTCGGTCAAACATTTTTGATCTTGCTGAATACGCACAATCATGACTGAGGACTACACCTAATCTCAAACCCAAAACCTTAAATAAAACAAAAGCCTCAAAAGTAAAGTCGTTGTCTAAGCGTCTCTTCATGCTTTCCACCCTAAGAACATGTCTCTGATACCTAGATCTAATGTCCCCCTTTTCCTTCTTCTCCTAATTTTCATTCTTCCTCACATAGGGATTGCTGAAGAATCTTCCCTTGTAGAGGTTCTTCGCAACCATGGCCTTCCAGCAGGTCTCTTCCCTCAAAGTGTGAAATCGTTCAAGTTGGACCAAATGGGTCATTTAGAGGTACATCTAGATCATCCTTGTTTGGCTCAGTATGAAACCACAGTGTTCTTTAACACCATTGTGAAAGCAACCCTCAGTTTTAGACAACTTAAGGTCTTGGGTGGTATGTCTCGTGAAGAGCTTTTCTTGTGGCTACCTGTTAAAGATATCTTTGTCACTGATCCATCTTCTGGTGTAATTCTGATTGATATTGGGTATGCCTTGAAATACCTCGCTTTCTCTCATTTTGATGAGCCCCCAATTTGTAGATCTCCTAATGGTATCCTCTCTCTCTCTCTCTCTCTCTCTCTCTCTCTCTCTCTCTCTCTCTCTCTCTCTCTCTCTCTCTCCCTCCCTCCCTCCCTCCCTCCCTCCCCCCCCCCCCCCCCCCCCCCCCCTTCTTGATTGTGAGTTTTAAATTTAATTAAGTAGCAATGAAAAAAAAGTGAATTTTGTTCTATGAGTATAAAAGATTTCTGATTCTTGAAATCGAATGTTGGATGCAGGACTTGCATTTCTAATGGGTGGAAGGAAGGGTATTGGATTTTCCGATCAATGATAACAGGGGTATTCAATTTTGGGGGTTTATGTATGGAAAATTATATCTATGTACAAAATTGTGGAACTTCATATAAAGTATAATAATGTCATCCATTAATTGAATGATAATCAATATTAGTATCTACCTTCAATTGTCACGTAAAGAAAAGTATATATCTACCTTCATTTCAAGAGAAGAAAGTTACGCCTAAGTACTTAAGAAGAACTTCAAATTTTCAATAAGGATCAATTTTCGCCATCCAATAATTGAATGATAATCAATACTAGCATCTACCTTCAATTGTCACCTAAAGAAAAAGTATCTACAGTCATTTCAAATTTTGAGTAAGGATTACTTTTTTCATCACTTCAATTGTCACCTAAAGAAATAGTATCAACCTTCAATTTAAGAAAAGAAATTATACCTAATTACTTAAAAAGGACTTCAATATTTGAAGTGTGATCTTACTAAAAAATTGAAGTCCTTCCTAAGTAGTAGTTCCTAGCACGCACATACACTAATATATAGTACACTAAATTTAGTACATATTTACTACACTAAATTTGTCAATGTTTTTTCAAAGTTTCAAGATTTTAGTCGCAATTCCTATAAAGTTTATTTCACGCCTGTTATTCTTCTTATTCTTCATTGTAATTTGGATAGATGGGCTAAAATCTTCAGAGTTTGAGTTTAGAAAATCAAATTGATAAAATGACTTTATATGGGACCAAGGTGATGATAAACGTATTCTTTTTAAAGCTAAATGGGATTTTACACTAAAATGTTATGCTTTTTTAATTCCCAAATTAAGATTAGGGATTACTTTGTTCACACTTTGAAGTTTTCCAAGTATTCTAGAACTACAGTTTCTTATAATGTTATGTGACCTTCGTGGCATTGCTACCTGATACGGTCTCAATTGACTAATACTGTTGAAAATTGTAGTACGGTCTCAATTGTAGTTTCAACGACATAAAAAATGGTTGTCATTCTCGTTATCTTTTATTAGAAATCGTGTCCAACTTCAAGACCATATATAAAGTATAATGTCATCCAATAACTGAGTGATATGAAACAGACACTTTTAGGATTAAGCATATCCTGGTGTCGGATACGTGTTGTGTCCAACACCGATACAACATCAACATATATAATTACAGTAAATTATGTGATTTTTCAAATTATTTGCGGTGTGGTTGTGTCAATGTCCGTGTCTGTATTTGAGTTTATAAGAGATCGTAGGATATACCTTCAATTCAAAAGAATAAATCACACCTAATTATTTAAGGGCCTCGATTTTTTTAGCAAGGATCCATTTTAATGCTTTAAAGTGATTATTACATGTTAAGTCCATAAACTTGATTAATTTTTTTTTTTTTATCAAAGTTTCAAGATTTTAGTCTTAATTCTTTTCACGCCTGCCAAACTTTCAAGATTTGTAATATAATCAATACAAGACGATGTATCAATAAAAAGACCGACACCATCCTTGCTAAAGCATGAACTACCCTATTTGCACGTCTTCTAGTAAACTCAACACTAAAGTTATCGAAATAGAGGACATAGGCCGACAATTTGATATAAATGCACCAAACACAGAGACATCTTTTGTAGTGGGGTGAAAACTATGTTAAAAAAATAACTTCATCCAAGTGCAAATGGTGAACCCAATGAATGGAGGACAATAGACCACTCGCTTCTAGGAAGAACAAAACTCTCAAATTCGTCTCGATTACACATGCAACATGCCTACTATGCCTACCCGGTTTTGATTTATTGCACAGGACGCATCAATGCTGCATTTCGACTGCTACAGGATGGCTTTTCCAACTGAACTCTGATGTCAAGACTAGGCTGTTCTACTGGTGCTGGAACTGCATCTATTCTGGGCCGTTTTCCAGCTCTGATTTAAGTGAACAGCACACATAAAAATCCGATGGTACGACTCTAAATCACTCTCCCAGATGTGAAGCTTATGGCTCCTCCAAATGCTCTAGATAAAAATGGCCAAAAAAGAAGTATTTTCTGCATTGAGGATTCTCATGACAGTGAACATAACCTGTTGAATATTTGTACCAAACTCCTGCCAACAAGCTATTCCCCTAACACACTGGAAATTAAGTGGAGTGTATCATCCTCTTCTTCTTTGCAAATAGCGCACAAAGGCGAGCTTGAAGATTTTATTAGAGAAAGAAGAAGAAAATAAGCAAAGCAATAATAGTTTACTTGGATCCCAAGCTAACTAGTTTACATTTCAGTTTTGTACTTGCTTAGCTTACTGATAGTACAATTGTACTACACTCTATTCCTATAAATACTCCTTGTAACTTCATTCACAAGTAATGAGAAATGATACTTTTTCCATTCTTTGAGTTTCATAACATGGTATCAAGAGCTTTTTTTCTCTCTTCCATGGCGGAAGTTAGTTACAGAAGTTAGTTACGATCCAATTTCTCATCTTCTTCGTTGATTCTCGTTGATTTTTGCAGAAACCTTCACAGTTTTCTTATCTGCATTTGATTCTCTCGTTGATTTTGCACTTCGTTTTGCACTCTGTTTTTCGCTTTTTTCTTCGCAAATTCACCATGGTTCGTAACAACCAACCTGATACTGAATCAGTGTTCTATGTTCATCCAAGTGAAGGACCGAATTCAGTGATTGTTGCTCCTCCATTGGATGGATCGAATTATCTTGCATGGAGCCGTTCCTTGATTCGTGCTTTTGGCGCGAAAAATGAGTTGAAGTTCATTGACGGATCTATGGAGATTCCAGATGATGATGATTTGAATCGCGCTGCTTGGGAACGATGTAATCATCTTATTCAATCTTGGATAATCAATTCTGTTACTCCTCAAATTGCACAAACTCTGGTGTTTCATGAAAACGCCATTGATGCGTGGTTAGATATCAAAGAACGCTTCTCCAAGGTTGATCGTATTCGTATTGCTACTCTTTGTTCTAAGATCAATAATTTGAAGCAAGGTTCAAAATCAGTGTTAGATTACTTCACTGAGATGAAAACTCTTTGGGAAGAGTTGAATTCACATCGTCTTATGCCACATTGTACCTGTCCTCATCCATGCCGTTGTGCTGCCATGCGCGAAGCTCGCAATTTCAGGCTTGAAGATCAGGTTATACAGTTTTTGACTGGTTTAAATGATCAATTCAATGTTGTTAAGACTCAGGTGCTCATGCTTGATCCACTTCCCTCCATTAACAAAGTTTATTCATTGGTCATACAAGAGGAAAGTAACAATAGTTCACTGCATTCCTCCATTGATGAACCTTTATCTGTCATCAATGCCTCTGATGCACGCAAACCCTTAGGCAGAGGGAGGGGTTATTACTCTGGATCAAAGCCACCTAGACATTGTTCATTTTGTGGCAAGAATAATCATACCATTGAATATTGCTATCAGAAACATGGATTCCAAAATCCAAATTCTCAGAAGCCTAATGCTTCTATAAATGCCTCAAGCAGTTTTGATAATAATGAGGCTCAATCAGGAAGTTGCAATGATGCTTCTTCATCTTCCACTACTAGTATTTCTCAGGAGAAATATGATCAGTTGCTTAGCTTGCTACAACAAGTGAATTTACTTCCTGCACCAACAGTTTCCACTCCTTCTTCAAGTGCCAATCATATTCATACTCCTTCTAATTCCACTTCTATCTCCAAACTTGAGTCAGGTATATCTGCCTCCATTTTTTCTTGTTCTATATCCTCTAAATCAGATATTTGGTTATTAGATTCTGGAGCCAATGAACATATAGTTTCCTCTTCACATTGGTTCACTTCTTTCCACAAAATTGCACCAAAACCTGTCAATTTACCTAATGGTTCTTCTGTTCTAGTTGAATATTCTGGCACTATCCACTTCACTCTCATAGAACAAAACTAGATGCTAGAGCCAGAAAATCTGTGTTTCTAGGTTACTCTGTTGGTTTTAAGGGCTTTGTCCTATTAGATATTCACACTAGAGAGATTCATATCTCTAGACATGTCAGTTTCCATGAACACATTCTACCTTACCCTCCTTCTTCCTCTTCTGTCACCACTGATTGGGATTATTTCCCATCAGGTGCTTCCACTGCAAGTAACCCATCCTTATCACCACCTACACCCACCTTTATTGACATTGATCCTTCTCCTCATAATGACACTCCTTCTCCACCATCCCTCCCATCACCTCCTGCTCTGAGAAGGTCATCTAGAAATGTCAATCCACCATCTCATTTACAAGACTATGTATGTGGTCTTGATCATTCTTCAGCTTCACACATTAATAATGTTTCATATCCTATTCAACATTACATGTATTTTTCCAATTTGTCACCTTCTCATTGTGCTTATACTTTATCCCTTGACTCCCATACTGAACCTACCACATATGCTGAGGCAAGCAAATTCAGTTGTTGGAATCAAGCTATGCAAACTGAACTGACTGCTCTTGAGAATACTGGGACATGGAAAATGGTTGATTTACCACCAAATGTGAAGCCTATTGGTTGTAAATGGATCTACAAAATCAAGTATCATGCAGATGGCTCTATAGAAAGGTACAAAGCACGTTTGGCTGCTAAAGGTTATAATCAAATAGAAGGTTTGGACTATTTTGACACATATTCTCCTGTTGCCAAATTAACAACTGTTAGAACTGTCATTGCTTTGGCATCAATTAATCACTGGCACATTCATCAATTAGATGTCAACAATGCTTTTCTTCATGGAGACTTGCAGGAAGACGTTTACATGCTTGTTCCTCAAGGTATCACTCCTTCCAAACCTAATCAAGTGTGTAAATTGGTTAAGTCACTTTATGGATTGAAACAAGCCAGTAGAAAGTGGTATGAGAAACTAACATCCCTTCTTCTTCATCATAAGTTTACTCAATCCACTTCTGACCATTCTTTATTCACCAAAAAGACCAATAATTCATTCACAGTGTTACTTGTTTATGTGGATGATGTGATTGTTGCTGGTGATTCTATTACTGAAATTCAATCCATCAAGGCCATTCTGCATGCTTCATTCAAAATCAAGGATCTTGGTCAATTGAAGTACTTCCTTGGCTTAGAGGTTGCACATTCCTCTTCAGGTATTTCTCTTTGTCAGAGAAAATACTGCATTGATTTACTGACTGACACAGGCCATCTTGCTTGCAAGCCTGTATCTACTCCCTCTGACCCCTCTTGCAAGCTTCATACTGATTCTAGTGCTCCCTATAGTGATGTACCATCATACAGGAGATTGATTGGAAGACTCATTTATCTAACCAATACAAGGCCAGATATCACTTTTGCCACTCAACAATTGAGTCAGTTCCTCACAGCTCCAACTGAACAACATTTTCATGCAACCACTAGAATCTTAAGGTACCTCAAGAAATGTCCTGGCCAAGGTTTGTTCTTTCCCGGAGATTCATTTCTGTGTTTGACTGGATATTCAGATGCTGACTGGGCTGGATGTTTAGATTCCAGAAGATCCATTTCAGGCCAGTGCTTCTTTCTTGGCTAATCCATGATCTCTTGGAGAACTAAGAAGCAATTGACTGTCTCCAGATCTTCTTCAGAAGCTGAGTATCGTGCTTTAGGTGCAGCAACTTGTGAGCTGCAATGGCTTCTATATTTGCTTCAGGATTTGCATGTTACACTTGCTAAAGTCCCTGTGCTCTATTGTGACAACCAAAGCGCCCTCCATATTGCAGTCAATCCAGTATTTCATGAAAGAACCAAGCATCTTGAGATTGATTGCCACTTGGTGAGAGAGAAGTTACAAGCATGCATCATGAAGCTGCTCCCTGTTTCTTCTTCTGATCAGTTGGCAGATTTTTTCACTAAGCCATTACTTCCCCAACCTTTTAACACTCTCTTATTCAAGCTGGGAATGTTAGATATTTACCATTCTCCAGCTTGTGGGGGGCTATTAGAGAAAGAAGAAGAAAATAAGCAAAGCAATAATAGTTTACTTGGATCCCAAGCTAACTAGTTTACATTTCAGTTTTGTACTTGCTTAGCTTACTGATAGTACAATTGTACTACACTCTATTCATATAAATACTCCTTGTAACTTCATTCACAAGTAATGAGAAATGATACTTTTTCCATTCTTTGAGTTTCATAACAGATTTCAAACACAATCCCAATCACCTTCTCTTTTCAAATGATCACATGTATGTTGTGTAGCAAGTGTGACGCTAGAAAAGTGAATGTTGAGCAATAATATATAAGTGAGAGGACTCGTGAACCTAATATCTTATGGTTTTGGATTAAGATGTGGTGTTCAACTCACTTGTGTGGTTGCTGTTGTCCGAATGTGATTGATCGCTCGGGCTCCATACTTGGGGAAGAGATGTTGAGATATGTAAAGTGTGGGTTAAAGTTTCACATTTGATCAAAAGTTGAGGTTGACCAACATATTAGTGAGAAGACTCATAAGCAATCATAAACGTATTTTTTATGGCTAAATAGGATTTGCTCTAAAATGTTTTGCTTTTTCAATCCCCATGTTAAGAATGGGGATTAGTTGGTTCACAATTTGAAGTTTTGCATGGATTTAGAACAAGGTCTTTACTGTTCTGAGACCCCGAACCAGGCTGATACATTGTTACCTGGCCTCCTAGCAGCAAAGTAACGGTTTCAGTTGTGCCGTTATTTTTTATATTGTCAAGAATCACATTAAAATAGACTAATGCGGTCTCAGTTATATAAATTCGACAACATCAAAAACTGTTATGTCCTGCTATTGGATGTATCTTTATTTGAAATCCTGTCCAACTCCAAAACCCTATTTATCAAATAATTTTCTCTATTCTGATTAACAGAACTTCAGTTTTATTGAATTAGGCCACCTGATTATTGCATATGAGCAGTAATGTACAACATTAACTCTCTGATTTTGCTTTTTATTAGACCTAAAAGGCTTTAATGACTCATAAGATCTTATAACTATGTATAGTTCTATTGCTAAATTATCCACCAATATTTATTTACCTGTCTACACTCTACATTCTACATACACTATTTTCTCTCTCACAGAAGCATATATACCATGGTTTTAAGTTGCAGCATGCAACCAAAACTGTATTTCATGATTATATATGTCAACCAATGTTTGGTTACATTGAATCAACATAAAAATCTTGCATTTCTTCAAAACTTCAAATTAAAGCAAATCATAGTAGGTATCATTGGCTTCTATCATTTCAAAGCCTACTTCATTCATAGTGCCCATTTATTTCTTGAATCTCTACCTATAGAAAGTAACCACATAAAGATTACTAATAAATGCTAGCAGTTATATAGATAAGAGTTCATTTAGTTAATTAATAAAAGAAATTAATTTGTATAAAACTTGTATCCCCCATTTCTTGATCTCTTCAGCAGCATAAAATACATCTATTTTCAGGGTTGCTCTTTCCTCTGACTTTTCTTTTATGCTTCCAATTCTTGAAGCATATGTGTGAGTGAGACTCTTAGCTTCATTTTGAAGCTTATTGATAGTATAAATAATAATAGAATCATCAAAAATGCTTTCTTTGGTCAGCTGAAAACAAAGTTAAGAGATTCATATATTCAGTTTAACTAATATTATTCAACTCATCTAGAGACACATACACTTATAGTGTGTTTGGAACAGCTGTGGATTTTCCACAAGCGCACGTGATCCTACACTTTTTGGCTTCTTTAAATCACGTTAAACTTGCATAGAGAGGGAAGGGAGAATATATATGTTGCCAATTGCAAACTCCAATCCAAACACTGCATTAGTCTGTTATTATTTACTTGTTCCATTTTGGGAGTTGGTAATTAATGCACAAACAAGTAATCAACAAAGATCTTTAAAAATGTAAGAGAGAAGAGAAAGTATAAACAAAGTGAAGGCTAGTACCAACTATAAATTGAATGGTGAACTGAAGCTATGAAGTAATTAGAAAATGAAATTGCATTCAACTAAAATCTTGATTTGAGGTAGAAAAGGAAAAATAAATCAGTTAAACTTTAAAGAAATTTTTCTCAAAAAAAAAGTAGAGAAAAAATGTAGCAGAATAATTATCTCTTTGATACCACAGTACAAAAAAGTGCTAACAAGATTTATACGGCCAATGAGAATAATAGCCTAACTTAATTAATTAGTGTAAATAATCATTTTGAAAGGAAAGAAAGTGTAAATAATGATTATAATTGCAACTAACTATTACATCAAATAAAATGTGTAAGCATAATAAATAGGGTTTTGGTAACGATAGCCCTAAAGACATTGTTTAAGGATTCTACTAAAAAAAATTTTATCTTAAAATACAATTTGTTCCAATGCAATAATTATAAATTTTTTTATATAAACTTACTACTTTTAGTATTCTAACCAATATCCAAAGAAACATCCATTAATATTCCCCTAATATAAATTTTATATTAATTGTGACATGTTCACGTAAAGTTTTCATATTTTGTATATTTTTATTTTTATATGTGATCAAGATTGTTTTTTAGAGGGAAACGACACATGTAGTTTACGGTGTTTAAAAATGGTTTAAACTTTGGCGACATGTACCTAAATGAGACATTTTCCCATCCTTTAAAATACTAAAGAGACAATTACCTTCATGTTGCTACTGGTCAATGGTCAAAGAGCATCTCCCAAATTTAAACATTGTTTCTACAGAATCTGTAATAATATATTTCCCACCTCCAGGCACCAGGTAAGTTAGTAGAGAAACAAGATATGTAGAGTTGGCAGTGGAGTGGTGTTGTTTATTATTTATTATTAAAAAATAGAACAGTTATAATATAGTGTAACGCAATTAGCAGATAATCAAGTCTCTTAAACATATAATCATAGATTTGATCTCCGTATGATGTGTATAAAATAACATTTATTCAGAGATATTATCTTCATAAATGGATATTCAAACCTTAAGAGTCTATTTGATACGCAGGATAAAGAGACAAAATATAATTAGGATATCTTATCCTGACTCAATCAAATGTTTGGTGCGAAAAAAAAAGATTAGTTTCTAACTATTGGCGGGAATACATTTAGGAGAAAAGAAATAAGGCAATTAAATCTCCATCACCTGATCAAGTGACCATTCCTTATGCAGCTCACATGTCTACATGTGGGACTCTTCATTGCTTTTATTCTCCTGACCCGACATGGTCGGCAATATCATTATGATAACCCAAAAACATCTCAATCACCCAGGAACACAAATATTTTTTGGCAGTCATTTTTTACACTCTCATAATTATAGTCAATTTTCTGTTTATCAAGCTTCTTTTATTAAGTTTTTTTATTGATTTAATAAAATAACAAAATATATAAATTTAAGATGTAAACAATTTACTAGGTGAAAGTATTGTTAATACCACATGACTTGAAATGATGTTGACCATCATGTAATCATTTGACCATTTCTAATGTCTACTTCACACTAACTTGATTTGAATATTGAAATCTGCTCTTTACCCAAATGGTTTCGCTCATTCCCAAAGTAAATGTCCAAAACGTCCTTACGTGACTTAAGTTACGCTAGTGCAAAAGCAATGTGAGTTAACCCACGTAGCGTGACTTAAGTCACGCTAGTGTTAACACTGGCGCAAGTTAAGTCACGCTAGTGTTAACACTAGCGCAAGTTAACTCACGCTGGTTCTGTGCGCACCAGAATAGACAGCAGTAGCTACTGCCTAGTTCCCTGAACTCAAAAATTAAAACCATACATAGGTACAACCATTCATTCATTCAACCAAAACTCATAAAACATAGAACATGCATTCATTCATTCATTCATAATTTAGAAACACAATTTTAACGAAAATTAACGCAAATGTCATAAAGAGGCGCAACCGCGCAAATGTAAATGTATTACATCCAAATCCAACAAAATGTCATAAAAATACTACAAATATAAAAACAAGTCCTAAAATAAGACACTACTGCTGCTCCTGTGGATTCCTAAACCTCCTCCTCAGAACCAGCTGCTGCTCAAACACGCTATAATCGGTACGGAGGTCCTCCAAAATGCCGAAGAAGAATGGATTTGAAACCACCTCTAGAATCTGCATCGCATGCTCCACCCTGCCTCGCATGCTGGTAATGACTTGCAATGGATCGGGGGGATGTCTGGCCCACTCCTGGTCAACAAGAATATACTGGTAGACAGGTCTCGGCATGACAATGTGGCTCTGGAGCAGGGTTGACGATGGGAGGATGGGATACACGGTAGAACCACCTAACGTACCTATTTGAATGCTTCCAAGGCTCGTCGTCTGGGACCTGGGCACCCCTCTGCTGCTAGGGAACGACATGCAGAGCAAACTCCAAGAAGGCAGCAGCCACATCTGCTGGGGCAAGAGGCATAATCGTAGTAGGAGGGCGGGGAACAGTCTGAACATATCTGTACTGCCTCAGAACCCGCTTCAAGTGATGCACCATCTTTTGTTCGCCGGCCATGATCCATCCAGAGTACCAGCACACATCCTGAAAACGTGTCACGTCTCATCGGTGCTCGTACGGCCTCCAGGTGACATGAGAATGGTCCATCAAATCTAGTTTTTGGTTGTAGATTGCAAGTCCCTTTACAATTGCATCATCGAAAGACCCACTCTTGCAGAACAAGAAGTTGTCTTGTCAACAGTTCGCTTGAAAGTTAAGTGTCATGCAAAAGATGATGTGGTGGCTACCCTTCACAGAGATATTGAATCAAAGAAGGCGGACAAAAAGGAGGAAAAAGTCAAAGTGACTTTTGATGCTAATACGGTGGAGCACGAGTCAAATGGTTTATGACTATACCAATCTTAATAATGCTTGCCTTAAGACTCTTACCCTCTTTCTAGCATAGATAAACCAGTAGATAATTCATCAGGTAGTAAACTATTATCATTTATGGATGCATATTCTTGGTAAAACCAAATTCCAATGGCTAAAATTGACATACAAAAAATAGCCTTTGTGCATGAATATGGAATTATTGTGTAACATCCCAGACGCCTTTAAGCATTGCCGACTGACCCTACAAACCAACACGAGTCTTTTCAGCGTATTTTGTCCTCATTCGCACGCTTACCGGGAAACTTCCCGGTAGGTCACCCATCCTAGTACTACTCTCGCCCAAGCACGCTTAACTGCGGAGTTCTGATGGGATCCGGTGCATTAAAAGACTCATGTTGGTTTGTGGGGTCAGTCGACAATCCTGAAAGCAATCTGGGGTGTTACATATTGCTACAATGTAATGTCATTTGGTCTCAAAAACAAAGGTGCAACCTATCAAAGACTGATGAACAATGTCTTCAAAGACCATATAAGTGACATGCTTAAAATTTACATGCAAGATATGATTGTAAAATCCAAAAAAAAAGAGGTTCATCAGATCACCCACCTTAAAAAGGTCTTCGAGCAAGCATGAAAGCACAACATGTGATTGAATCCTCAAAAGTGCACCATTGGCTTTGAGATGAAAAGTTCGTCGAATTCTATGCAATGGAAGGAGGAATTTGAACAAATCCATATAAATGTCGAGCATTCATAGAGTTCCTAACTCCAACTTCATCATATGGTGAAGCATATGGTAAACCTAGACGATAATGAGGGTGGTTTTCCTCTCATAATTGCTCTCTCTTTGAGTTATCTCAAATCCTAAGAGTGTATTTGGATGGGGAATGTTTTGAGGTAATGTAATTTTTTGAGGGAATTCAAATTGTTTTAGATTAATTTCATTGATTAGATGATAATTTGGAGAATTTTCAAAATGATGAAAATTTGTGAAGTATTTTGTCCACTTTAAATCTAGAGAATTTCAAATGACACCTAAAAGTTAGGAATTTTAAATTTCTTCTTTCTTACAATTTTTTTCAAATTTTGCAAGTCTGTCCTCATATTTATAAAAATTCTCAAATTGACCTTATTTTTTAAAAATTACAAACTGACCCCTCAAAATTTCAAAAAAATGCAAACTAACCCCTATTTTTACTGACCCAAAAATTTCAAAATTTACATACATATCTCAAAAATAATAACATTTTTTTAAAAGGCTAACGAAATATATTAAACCAAAATATTAGCTCCTCTGCCACAAGGAGTACCAAAGTAAGCTTAAAAGTTCAAGAGTTTACCAAATACAAAAAAAAAACTACATCAAGAAGCCAAAATCAAAATTAAGATACCTTCATCAAACAAGACAATGGATTCGAACTACAAGTATGGTAATCTAAATTAAACAAAATGTAGTGCGATTTTAACCACCAGAAAGCTTGAATTTTGATCTTCGCCGATAAGACGACAAGATGATCGACCTTATTATTAAAAATCATGGCATTGTGATCCTTCCAAATAGTGAAAAAGCACTAAAACCCAAACAATGTTAAATGTTGAGCGGGAATTTTTGGAAAATCCCCCTAACCCACCGAACCAAAAAGAATGATTGTTTGGATGGGGTAATGTTTTGAGGTAATGTAATGTTTTGAGGGAATTCACATACTTTGAGGTGAATTCCATTGTTTGGATAATAATTTGAAGAATTTTTAAAATGATGGAAATTTATGAAGTATTTTTTACAAGTTAAATATAGAGAATTTCAAATGATACCTAAAAGCTAAGAATTTCAAATTCTTCATTGTTATAATTTTTCAAAGAGGAATGTTATTTGAACAACTCTTTGTTTGACAACTTCATGGACAACCAAAATATACAAAAATATTTAGATAGTGACACAAAAAACCAAAGCAATAGAGAGAAAGTAAAAACATAATGTGAGTATGAGAGATAAAGTGGTCAAAAATTGGTTGTTCAAATATCATTTCTTTTTTTCAAATTTTACATTTTGGTCCTCAAATTTCCCAAAAATTTCAAATTGACCCCACTAAATTTCCAAAAAAATGCAAATTGACCCCTCAATTTTTTCAAGAATTATAATTTGACCCCTCAAAAGTTTTGAAAATTAAAAATTGACCCCTAATTTCAATTTTTAAATTAAATTAAAATGCATAAAAGTTTCTCAATAATGATGACAATGAAATTTTTTATTATTTCATCCAAATAAAAGTATTGAGAAATGAAAACATTTTAATTGAATCATTTGAATTATTTAAAATTTTAAATTCTTTAAATTTTCTCAATCACCCCATCCAAACACACTCATAACACCAAGCCAATCAGTAATTGTATACCAAAGTCTTCCGTAAAAATTGCATTGAAAAAATAAGTGATCCCGATCTTCCACAAAATCACACCCAGCCGAACAAAAAACATTTGTATCCAAACAAAAACATTTAAAAATAAATGCAATTCAATTGAATCGTTTGAATTGTTTATAATTCTAACTTCTCTAAAATTTTCAATCTCCAAATCCAAACACACTCTAATGATATGTCGTTTATGATCTATCTTAGATATTATAAGTACTTGCTGTTGCTGAGTCACTTAGGTCCAATCCATGCTTCCGAGCGTTCTTGGTTATAATCTACAAGCTATGATATGATGATTCCTAAATCTATTTGTCATGACACTGAAAGAATTTGTATAAATTGTTGGAATTTTAACAGCATAATCAATAATCATCTAATCAATAAAAATATAAAATAAATCAAGTGGACTAAATTTATATGACTGATTTTTTGAAAGTTTCAAAGCAAATATCAAAGTACCTCTTGTTTTTTGTTAAAATGATTTTGCTGTAATCTGTTTCTCAATATTTCACAGTTTTTTTTATTACTCTAAGTGGGTGCTGTACAAGAGTTTCAAGACTACATGGTCCCCAAACAAACATCGTACCCTTGATTTTACTGGTGACTGGCGTGTTGTCAGTCAATCATGCAAATTATTATATATGCTCAACCAAAAAGTAAAAGAAAATGTTGAAGATTTAATTTGTAGGGTTAAATATGTTTTTGGTCCCTATAAAATTGAGAGTTTCTAAGTTTAATCCTTACTTAATTTTAATACATTTTTTAGTCCCTACAAAAAGAAATTAATTATAATTTTAGTCCCTGCTAAAACAATGTTTGATTAATTATACTTAAACTCTTAAATTTTTGTGCGATTTTTTTGACACAAGTTTATAACACTATGAAAGGTTCATTTACTAAAATTTAGAATTTTTTAACATGAAATAAATTAACTATAAAATTTTTAAAACTACAAAAGTTAAAGATAAAAGTAACAAAAATATGGAAGTAAAAATCAAATTTTGCGATAATTTTTTGCGGAGGAACTTTTAGTAATGTTCTTAACATGTCTGCAAAAGAATGTTCGAAAACTTAAGAATTTAAGCATAATTAAACAAATTTGAATTGAGTAGGGACTAATATTGAGTGCCATTTTTTTTATAGGGACTAAAAATACCATTAAAATTAAGTAAGGACTAAATTTAAAAGGTCTCAATTTTATAGGGACTAAAAACATATTTAACCCTAATTTGTATCACTGTTTATTATTAGTTTGAATATTTAATTATCAGTGAAATGAAATAAAACAAAATGAGGATTGACTTTTCTATTAGGATCCCTTCAGAAAAAAAAATCTGGATATTTTATGAATTAATGAAAGAAAATAAAAGGAATTTATCACATATACCTGAATTATAGTTGGAGAAGAAAAATGATTTCCATTGGAATCAAGTTACTAGAAATGTAGAATACACTTTAATACGTTTAATATTTTTTTGAAAAGTAGGAATATACTTTAATACGTTTAATACGTTAAATTTTACTCTAAATTATTAAAACAATAAACTCATTATATTTTACAATAATAAACTCAATTTCTTTGGTGAACATTATTTTTTGAGCAAATTCTTTGGTGAACACAAAGATTACTAACCACTTGCCAATTAATTATCTCCCTCCTTTTTCACAATTAATGTTAATTTCATAATGAAGACAACGGTGAGATGGAAATTAATCATTGTTTAAGAAATATATTGTCTTCTTTTGCATCATATCATGTATATATTCTTGACAAACAAGAGTCATATTCATACAGTAAGATATTATATATCATGAAACACTACTACTATAATTAAAGCTACACATCATGATTTTCTAATTCAAACACACCTTTTGACTATGTCAACCATATTGCCGATTAGTGTCAAATTTGATTCATTTAACCATGTGCATTCTGCTGAATAATGAAGAGCATCTTAAATTTTAATCAAATTTGACACAGTCTTTGTGACTTTAATTTTAATACATATTTTGAAGATTCTAACGGCCACAACAAGGTGCACAATCCATCACATGAGAACCAGCTAACATTGGTCTACACAGTACAGTGTATTATTTTAATAAGTGATTGTCCATTTTAGAACCATACCAGATATTTGTCCCCAAAGGGGTTTCATGTATCCATCCCAATTTCATTCCCATCAATCAAATTCAGAAGAACAAATTTTCCACGTCCAAATATCAACCCTTCTAGATTAGAATAGTTCTACAGTGAAAAGTAGGGATAAAAATGGTGCAAAAGAAAAAAGTAAAGAGGAAAAAAAAAACTTAAAATGTTGGCAATGTACTATTTTTTATAGATAGTAATAAATTATGAGAGCTCGGTCTCAATCAAGGTAACGGAAAGTCTCACGTTTCTAATAGTGCTTATAGAGATGCTTACATACTATCTACCAATCAGGTCCTGATATCGATAACGAGATTTTAACCTAAATCCTTGTGAAATTTGAGTTGAATCTTTACCAACCAAACTTGTGTTGACGTTAATCGAGTACTATTAAACATATGTATTTTTCATTACATAACTTATAGAGGTATTTACTTACATACTATCTACCAATCAGGTCTAGATATTAATAACGAGATTTTAACCTAAGTTTTTGTGAAATTTGAGTTGAATCTTTATCGACCAAACTCGTGTTGGCCTTAAGAGAGTACTATTAAAGATATGTATCTTTCATTACATAACTTGCATTCATATACAAATCAATGATGATTGAGTACATATAGATATGCATCAGATTTGTTTATTATTAATCACCTTATTATAATATCAAATCTTATTAACAATTTTCTATGAAACCACTTTTTATACACTAAACTGTCCCACAAGAGTCAGTTTTCTTTCTTCTTTCCTATCAACATTGCTCTTTCTCCACTCTGACTCACACAAACACACTCACTCACACACAAAGGTTTGTAGCTAGCTATCGCTATAGTTATAGCTATATATTACAGTTCCTTAAACTGTTTTGTAATGGATGAAAAGTGGAAGCTATCAAAGAAGGAAAAAAGTTCAAACACATCATCCACCAAGTCATCATTATTTTCAAGGAGTTGTTCAACAAGAGGCTCTTCTTCAAACTCGCCACTACTTTTGAAGAGCTTTTCACAAAAGAGTTCTTCTACATCTAATAACAGTGGCAATCTTTCAAGAAGCTATTCACAGAAGAATCCATCAATAGGTAAGAAATGTACCAATATAGCCAAAGAACAGAAAGCAAGATTTTACATCATGAGGAGATGTGTAGCCATGTTAGTTTGTTGGCACAAACATGGAGATTAATAGTATTCCTAAAGGGAGGTGCAGATAGCAGAACAAGTCTATTGCTCAGAGTCAGATCCCCTTTTCAGTGCACAACTATTTTTATTTGAATTTAGAGGGATCCTATTTTTTTTTTCTTTCTTTTTTCATCTTTGTAATTGTAATTATGTATGACCTATAAGTTTTGCACATTAGCAAATATTCACTTCATTCTAGTATTAGTGCATCTTCCTCTTTTTCTTTTTGGAATGATAAATGTTAGTATGTTAGTATACTATAGTTTCAGATTCTTATTAAACAATAATCACCATACAATAATGCTAGATTCATATATTTGCTTAATGCAAGGTTCATCTATATGTGTGATTCTGTCATCACTTTATTTGTGTGTTTAGAAGGACAAGGATTTATTCTTTGTAAATAATAAGGTTATTTGCTCAAAATAATAATAATTTGGATATTTTTAACTCAAATTAGCATCATAGTAGTACTATTTGGATCTGCATTGAAAATGTAAGCCACGTTCCTTTGTTTTTCCCATAAAAAGGTGAAAAACAAAAGAATCACCGGATTCTTTTTATTAGTAGTTCAAATTGTTACATCTTGGTAGATCAGAATTTTACACTTGAGCAGTGGTCACCAGTTCCAATCATTCTAATATGTCACAGTGGAAAAAGTACAGTTACTGCAATGTTGTCAAATATTCTAATCTTTTTTGTGCAATTAATTGTTGTAACCTATTTGAATTGATAATGAATAAATAATTTATAAAAAATTCATAGAATATAACTTAATAAATATACTTGAGAATTGGGACAAGCTATTTGCTTTAATGAATATAAAATACCCGTTGTTATTCGTAGTGAACATATACATAGGATTCACAGTGATGTTTGCCACTTCGTCTACAGACGAATAAAATACAGGTTCATATATGATAGATAAAACGCTTGAATCATACGGAGAAAGTAAACAAAATATGAGAAAAATACATATTATTTCAATAAGTTATCATTAACCCTTTTTTTTTGAATAAAAAGTTATCATTAACCCTTAAGTAAGTACAATGATATTTATAATGATATATAGAAAACCACCCACCTTTATTTTTTGGTCACTTGAAAATTAGGTGAAAACAAAAATTGATACAATGAAAGAAAGACTGGAATCATCATATACTAGTGCCGGACACACTTCACTCTCTGCACAGTATATGCAAAATGTGGCAAACCATAAATCCTTAAATTTACATGGAAATGGAAATGGAAATGGAAAATCAAAAGGTGTAGAAAAGGGTTTCTTTAGTAAGGAAAATTGGCAGAGTCAATTGGTGTAGTAATCAACATTTGGGGAGATCCTTAGGAGGAGGAGGCAATTTTTGATTAGGTAACTTTCCATCCTCAACAATCCAAGCCATCCTTAATCCCCAACTAAGGTGCACATCAAAGTGGCAATGCATCAGCCAAACACCTGTTTCGACCATACATTCATAGCAAATAGATCAAAAAAAGTCTAATTAATTCATTATATGCTTTATAATTAAAGTGATCAAAGTATCATATAAATAACTTTTTTTTAGGTGAAAGTATCATATAAATAACTTGAGATACAAGATAAGAAAAACTATATGATATGTAATATTTCGATTGACTTAATTATTTAATCTGGTCTATTGGCATAGACACTTGTAAGACTGTTTAGAAGAGCTTATAAAATAAATTGAAAACAACTTACGACAATGTCTATAAATTGTTTTTAACTTATTTTCGTAAGTTCTCTAGGACAGCTTATGAAATCAGTTTATAGGTTATATGAAAATACTTTGACTTTTTTGTCATTTGTTATAGAAATAGCTATGCATAAACGCTTATATGATAAGTGCTTAATTAAGATGATTATCCAAACAGAACCATAGTCAATCACCTGGATTGTCAGCAAGGTATCGTATTGCAACCCAACCACCAGAAGGCACAGCAACAGTATTCCTCTCAACAGGATCAACAAGATTAAACCTTGCAGGGTCAATACTAGCATTAAAATTTCCAAAACCTTGACCAACAACAAAGAAATTAAATCCATGAAGATGCAAAGGATGACTCTCAGCTCCCAAAATGCTTGTATCCTGCAATATAACCTGAACTCTAGTGTTATATGGTATCACCACTGTCTTTGTACCATTACTAACCAAAGTATTGTTTGGAGGTGTTCCTGTATAGTTAAACGGCCTTAACGGTACAACCGGAAAATCCGTTGTAAAACCATTATTAGTTCCAAAGAAATGTTGTTGGAGAAGTGCTATAGAAGGTAAAGCAAATGATACATTGTTCATTGAAGCTGCAAATTTTGAATTTGAACTATTATTTGGTCCTTGACAAGTTTGGTTTTTTGGGCATGGACTAGTTCCTAGTCCAACGGTAAAGAAAAAGTTTTTGTCAATAGTTTTAGGCACATTTGCAGGGTATTTTGGACTATTTAAGCTAAGAAATTTGTTACTAAAATTAGCAACAAAATTAGTATCATTGATGGCTGGAAGCACAGGTTTTAGAATATGGAGATTTTTATTTGTTTGATCATTTGGTTTAGTGTATTCTAAAATTCCAGCTACTGTGGAATTGTCGAAAGTACCCTGCCCTGTGAAATATGGTCTAGCTAGCATGTAGAATGTGGCATTTGGGTAATTTGGTTTAGTTTTTAATAGAACATTTGTGGTTTGACCTGGTCCAAGTATGATGGTATTGGACTCGAATGGTTTAATGTAAGATGCATCTGCTTCGACAAGGATTAATGTGTGATTAGCAATGCTGAAAAAGAGTTCGTCGTTGAGTGCAGCGTTGATCAAACGTAATAGATATGTTTTTCCTGGCTTCACCTTCAATTTGTATGTATCTGTCCATGATATGATAACAAACCAATCAATTCATCTTTCAAAAAAAAAAAAACCAATCAATTCATCAATTCTAGTCATTATTCGTCAATTTATCTAACTCGATTTTTACAAATTAGTTTGTAAAATGAGAGGTGTCACTATTTATAAACTCATTTCAAACATTTTCTTTATCCTAAGTGGAACTTGGTTTTTTCTCTAATAAAATAAAATAAAATATTATTAATTAAAGTGGTGTTAAGCAAAGCAACTTGTAAGATATTGTGTTATTTATAAACGAAATTAAGCTAAATAAACAATATATAATCAATTTACTTCTATTTAATGAATTGAGAAAGAAAAAAAAACTCTTTAACTATGTAGAACTTTTTTAAACATAAATTCAATTAAATCACATTTTAGTATCATATCACTTTGTTATGTTAATATATATATATATATATATATATATATATATATATATTAGTGTAAAAAAAATTACATTAAATGTACAAAATTTATTTAGTTCTTAATTAAAAACAAATAACTAGAAATGCCAGTTATATACAAGCTGCACGTGTACCTTTGGAGCAATTGTAAAGAGGTCCAGGAAACCCATTAATGGTGTAGGCATCAGAAACATTTGGGCCACCCCCTGTCTGCAGAGCTTGTGCAATTACAGCTTCAGGATCTGCATTCCACCACTCACCTATGCATATTTGTCAAAGATATGTATAAGATTACAAAACCTTTCATATCATATATTTTTTTGTAAAATAAAAAAAATATCTTTATTATATCTTTCCTTAAAAAAGTATAAACTCCAGCTAGAAATATAAAATACCAAAGTATAATAAATTATTTATTATAAATTTATACTGAGGAATGATTGTTCATATGTACCAAAGAGAATGGGGACTTCCTTGTAGGGTTTTTGAAAAGGATAAGATTCATTGTGCCTTGGGAGAAGGATGAGAGGTCCATAGACAGTAGCTCTTAACCATGAGAAATGAGCATGCCAGAAGAGAGTTCCTCTTTGTCCAACAATGGTGAAGTTGTACACATAACTCTGACCTGTTTGAATTGGGCATTGAGTTATGTATGATGGACCATCCGACCAACCACTACGAAGTTGTCTCACACCATGCCTGTTTTTTTATCAAGCATGCATTCACCATTATTGTCAATATTAGTACAATAATTCATTTCATGCATATGGATATCCTAACTAGATCCATGATGTACAACATACAATATAAATGTAAAAAAAAATTGCGTGTGTGTGAGAGTAAAACTCATGGTGAAAACTACAACGACATTTGATATGCTTGGGCGCCGGTTCAAATCCTATTTTCTCAACACTTAGTTTTTGTGAGTTTTGCAGTTAATTAGGCTCTTTGAAAAAAATGTGAAAAATTACAAATAATTAAAAAAAAATAGTTCTTACCAATGCAGGCTGATATTGTTTGGAACATGATTAACAACCTTAACCAATAATCTGTCCCCTTCTCGTACAACAATTCGAGGACCCGGGAACTTCCCATTCACGGTAACCATGCTTTTTGTGTGGCACAGCCTCGTAACCTTTGCCAACCTTATCTGCAGAAATAATAAAAACAATGATATACTATAAAACTTTTTTTTTTCTTACACTACATATGTTATACAATTTGGTAGGTTTTAAGTTAATTAATTAAGTGATAAATATTTGAAAGGAATTAATTTATATAATATAAAGTGTATATACATCAAATTTGTAGTGTCTTGTAACACTTCCATGTTGTGAAGTAGCCAAAACAAATCCAGGGGAGGTTAAGAGGAAGGTGGTGACAAAGAGAAAAGCTGCAAAAAGAGCCTTTGATAATGGAACAGTGACAATCATTTTGATATGCATTGCCACCTTGAATGAGTACAAGATAGTTGAAGGATATCTCTTATTGCATCAGTCACTAAGAGCTGCATGAGGGCACTGGAAACATGCTTATTTATATACAAGAACTGAGTACAAATTAATGTTTGGTCGTATGTCATACAAGAGTTTTGATTTTTACCAACTATGTAAGGTCCCAGGGTCTTCTAAATTTTGAGTGCCACTAACGTTAATTTTACTGGTAGTGTCTCAATTACGTGCCCTAATCTTTACTCCCTAAATTCAAGTTTCTTTCTTGTCCAATTATGTGCATCGATCCAACATCAAATATTTCATCACACGTTTTTGCAAATTTTATTCATCTATAAAAATGACCTGCTAGAAAAATTAAAGAAATACATTTTACTTTGAAAAGTGAAGTCAAACCGCTGCGTTGATACAAATAAATAATGTGGGTTGTAACATGTATATTAGGTTTTTTTTTTTTTGAAAGAAACATGTATATTAGGTTAAAATATGGTTTTAGTCCCTGCAAATATGTCTCGTTTTGGTTATTGTCTCTGTAAAAAAATTGTGGAAAAAGGTCCCTGCAAAATATTTTGTTTTTAAGAATAGTCCCTCTAGGAACTATTTTAAAAAACAAAATATTTTGCAGGGACTTTTTTCTACAAAATGGGTTCAGTCATCATGTGTCACGTATGCAAATCATCACAAAGTGGCACTAGGGACTATTCTCAAAAACAAAATATTTTGCAGGGGCCTTTTTCTATAATTTTTTTTACAGGGACTAAAACCAAAACGAGGTATATTTGCATGGACTAAAACCATATTTTAGCCTATATATTATGTGTAACGTGAGTGTTGATAAATGTGATTTCGAATGAAGTTGGTATTGGAAAATATGATTTAGTTAAATTTAAGTTGAAGTGAAGTGAATTCTTATGTGATGTTTGTAAGGATGAATTAAACCCAATATAAAAATATAAAAAATCTAATATCGATGTATGAGAGTTTATTGATCCGGGTCACCCATCATTTATATTCAGGCATCAAGACCAATACTGATGAGCACGAGGGGTGTATAAAGATATGGTTTGATTGAGAGGCTTGAGGGGTGTATAAGGATATGGTTTGATTTGAATTTATAAAAAGTGACACTCCTCACTTATAAGTTAGTTTTGTACTATTGAGTTAAACCTAATATAAAAACTTAATAGTAGGTCTTGCAAAATAGGATTGATGTAGAGCATAATTTTTTTTAAGAAGCAAAAATATTATTAACACACTGATCCAAGGCACAAGACGAGCTAAGATTTCTCAAAATACAAACACCTAAAATCAAAATATGTTAAAGCTATGCCTATTTAATTAGCAGAACTTAAACGAATAATATATGAGTATTTAATGGAGACTATTTTCTTATAAATTTGAAGAATTGGCTATATGTGACATGTAATATGTCCACGTAGTTAATTAAATTCGTTTACTGGTGAAATAACAAGAAAAAGGGAAATTTCCAATTAACTGTTTAGACTTAGTGATCAAGTCAAAATAATTAGCCATATCCTTTTCATGAAAGACTTAAATCGGTGTGTCTGGTTGGTGAACTATATAGTGTACCTTTCTCAAATTACCGTAAAGAAAGTAAGAGCAAGAAGGAGAAGGACATTTTATCCACCTTTTCTTTTAACGAGGAAGACAAAGGAAATGTTGTGAGGTAGAGATATTGGATCTTATCATGGTAATAATTAATCTATAATCAATGTTTGATGCTTCTATCATATCCTTTATCACTAACATAGTTAGACTTAGAAAGTCATTAATTATATCAGATAAAAGCAACATTGACAACAAGTTATGAACTATTCTGTAAATTGGATTAGTGAAATGCATAATTTCTTTGGAGACCAACGTCATTTATCAACCATTTGAGGATTTATATGTTACATGTGATGTGCGTACATTGTACAGCAAGCAATATTAATATACCTTATTTTATAAGTAAAAATGGATTAAATTGAGTATATTGGATACTCTTAACTCCTTACATCAAAGTTTATAAACAGCATAATAATGTCATTACTTTTCTCACCCTATGAGTTTCTCGCGTGTCTTATTTGGATTCTAAAATCTGAAATATTTTAACGTGTGTTTTGGAGGTTTTTATGAGTTGTTTATGCAGTTTAGATTATATAATCGAAAGAAATAGGACGCGCGGAAAATCAATAGGGCGAAAAAAGGAGGAGTCGCATAATAAACAGCCTAATGGGCTGCTAGACCAGCCAGAAAATTGCAAGCCCAATCCCCTACAAACCTTAAAAAAAAAACTCCTCTTTAAATGCCTATGTTTTGCTCACAGACACCCAAACTGACCAAAATGCTCTCAGTGACAATTAATTACCGTTCGCGTAGTTAATTGCCATTAGCTCATGAACGTTAGTTAATTGTCGTTCCATTGTGAACATATATCAGAGTCAGAAATAGAAACACTCACATATTCAAAAACACTTAAACATAAACCATACTCCCTCCAAACTCCAAGAAAGCAAACTCAATCAAATTTCTTCAAAGACAAGAAATTAATCAAGTAAATTTTCAAAATCCCAAAGCATACGCATTGTTAGTTTTATATATTTGGGTTTTTTTTTAATTGCTCATATTTAAGGGTTTTTTTTGTTAAATTGGTGACTTTTTTGGGTAGTTGTTGACCAATTACATTATTCTCTATACTGCCTAATTTGTCGCATCATAATGCCGCCAGGATTTGGATGGGAGAAGTAATTATAATGATGTTGATCAAATTGAAGTGTTTTCAAAATTCAAGTGTTTTTTTTATTTATATTTATTTAATTGATTTTTGTATTTCAGGGATGCGAACATTTACTCTGCTGCATCGCACATGCAATAAGATATGTGAATTGGAACACCCAGCAATGCATCTGAATTGGTTTTGGAATCATGTGCATGCTTCCGGTCTGGCCTCAATTCATGTGACATTTCGAAACATCCTTCAGAGGTAGCTGCTATTAACGTGTTTTGTGTTGATCAGTATTTTCAAGATTTCTTGTTGCACGTTATACATGAGGATTATCGAGGTTCGAAGGTAGAGTCACCGGGATACATATCATGCTTCTATCGGGTATTTCACCCTAAGGTACTGCCACCTGTCGAGGAAGAACCCCCTAGGCCGAAAAAATAGAGGTATTGATTGAGGAGGAGCATGCTAGGGATACTCTGGATAAATTGTAGATCATGAGAAGTGTTGGAACTATAGCGGAGGAGGGGACGTCAAATGATTATTGTTGCATTTTATTTTTTTTACTTTTGCTTTAAGTGAATGATGAATTGATGAATGTTGGTATTCCATATACCTAAACAATTATCTAATTGAAATTAATGAATAAATTTTTGATGAATTGTGTCTAATTTTATGAATTGAATGAATGAAGGATTGAATGAATGTATGAAGGAATGAATGTAGGAATGAATGAATGTACGAAGTAGTTCCATAAATTACACGTAAAACTGAGTTTCCGAAGTTAACTGTGTTTTTCTCTGTAACTAATACTTAACTGTCGTTCTTGGCAACAGAAACTAATTGATCCAGAGTGAATGGTAATTAACTGTTGGTGGGGGTATTTTCGTCAATTTGAGGTGTATGTGAGCAAAGCATAGGTGTCTAAAGAGCAATTTTTGCAACCTCTACGATAGAGAAGACCACTCTATTCCCCCTTTGGATTGCTCAATCCCTGAAATAAGTCGATCATGAGTTACGATCCAATATAAGAAAGTCAATTGGGAGTTAAGATCTGATGATTTTTATTCAATCGGGAATAACGATCCGATAAATCAAAGGGCGTTTGAGCAAAACTGACAGGCTCTTAGAGCAATTACCTACAATAGAATACGTGTAATGCTATATGAACACACTTTCTTGACAACAATATGTGATGCCAGCACTTTTTATCGTATTTATACGATGAAAAACGCTTCTTCTTTTTTGTCGCTATTTTTTTATGAAAAAATAAACTTTTTTTTAAATAGAGTATGATTTTTATAACACAAAATCTGAGTTGTCATTAATCAATTTTACAACTTTATTAATCATTTTTTTGACATAAATTACATTAACCGATTTGTCTACTTCGTTAACCACAAAAATACATAGCATTAACCACTTATTTTAAATAAATATAAGTAGGTCATTTTTTCTAAACTACGTAAAATAATTTGTTAACACCTTGCATTTTTTTTTGTTAACGAAGTAATAAAAGTGGTTAATGAAATTTATATTTCAAAAGTGGTCAACAGCGTGCACTTTTGTGGTTGATTCAATTACGAAATTGGTTAATGATGAAATCTTCCTTCATTGTGTTCGTGATTGCCGATTTTCTAGCAACATTTGGTACAAAATTGGTTTTACAGGTACTGACTTCTTCACTGAACAAAATGCTTATGACTGGATCAAAAACAGCACCTCAGATAACCGCTCCACTCTCTTTCTTGCTAGTCTTTGGTGGGTTTGGAGGAACCGTAATTTAATGTGTCTAAATAATGAAACTTGGTCTATGACTCGTATTTGCAACAACATTCACAGTTCAACAGATGCAATCAGATCAAGCTTTCAGAGATATGGCAACGCTTCCCCACCTGATCGCTTAATTAATCACCCACGTTCAATTTTAAATGTTGATGTCTGCTGCTTAGGAACCCCAACTCGTGCGGGCTTTGGAGGTGTCCTTCGAAATAGTGCAGGTTTTTATCTATCAGGTTTTTCAAGTTTCATTCCCAACTCCTACTGATATCCTCTTGGCTAAACTCACAGCTATTTACCATGGGTTGAGAAAGGCTATTGAAATGGGCATGGATGATTTGGTATGATATTCTGATTCTCTTCTTTCCATCAATCTCATATCTGTTAATACGCCGCGGTTTCATATCTGTGTTAATTGAATATATTAAGGACATGTTAGTCAGCCGTAATTATTCTCTCCAGCATACTCTCAGAGAGGGAAACCAATGTACCGACTACCTGGCTAAATTAGGAGCTTCCTCAGATGTGGAAATCATCACCCACTCCTCGCTTCCAGTTGACCTCCTCCCGTTGATAAAGACTGATGCATCGGGAATTTTCTTTTCTAGGCCCTTGTTTTTCTTTTTTCTGTTTGTTTCTTTAGCTTTGTAACCAAAAAAAAAAAATAACTTACCTAATTCGATCTAGAAACTTTATACTTTTCTTTCTTTGAACGCAAAAGAGAAGTCAAACCTCAAAAGTGAAAGACATTTTGGTGACTTTGTAAGATCTACCACGTATCTACACATTATTGTATGATTACATTGCAACTAATCACAATGGCAAAAGTGGGTCATATTGTCTATCATACATCCACATGCTCTTATTTAAATTTTGCTATATCAGAAGTCATTACTCACAATAGTATCTACGTATTATTATAAATCAATAAAACTTAAATTATGCGTCCTTATAGAACACAGTTAAATCAAGGAATTGCTAACACAAGAGTAAAGCCTGCACATTTCTAACACAGCTGAAATCATGGTTGATGAAGGAGTAAAACCCTTCAAGTTAATGCTCTAATATTGTATCACACATTCACACAAGCTTCACCTTCCAATTGATTCATGCTATATATTTTAAGTGGTGCACATTTCAGGAATATTGAATAATTAATAATATGTCCCTTCATTACTTTAATAAATAGATTACATTCTTAAATATTCATATGCCAAGCTAAGGGTACGGTCCAATTCCAAAAATATATACATTTATTTATATAACTCAGGACATCGCGCACCTCACAGCCATATCAGAATAATACTACACAATATTTGAATCATCCGACTCGCATGCATTGTTACATAGCCATCCCGCCCCCATCTTAAATTTGCATACAGGACATGTTCGTTTTCGCCGGAGCCATTGATCGATGCAGTTGGCATGAAACTGGATAGAAAAAAAGAAGTAAATTGATCATTTGTCTCTCTTGATCATTCATGTATTGCACATTACATAAACATGCCAACCACTTGTAGCTTTGAGTAATGTTATATTGCTAAAGTTGAGGAATGAGTTATAACTGAAGTAAATTACAGCAATCATGCTTTAATTCAACAAAAACAGTAGCAAATTTTATAAATTAATCAAGGTTAGTTACTTGACTGACATTTGACATAAAAAATGGTGGAGATGCTGCACTCAGTGAATGAAGTCGTTGGATAAAGATCTGAAGATTCAGTATTCCAATTTTCAACAAACCGGATTCAGAATACGAACTCAATATATGAGCTCTCAGATATTTTTCCAACAGCTCTAATTTGCTGACCGCATTAACTGCACTAATCTCCATTAGTGCTAAATAATTCTTTCTATAACAAAAAAAATGATGAATGCAAAAGATAGGCAGCGTTAAACCTGATGCAAGCATGGCAAGCTACGCACAAGTTCCCCCCTCTGAACTTCGTCCAAGCATATAGCACATGTCAACCCATCTTCTTGATCATTGGCACTTCCCTCTTCTCCTTTGAAATCTTGTTTAATCTGATTCAAACATTGGAAAAAACAAACTAAAATCTCTTCCTATTCCAGGGAAATAAAAAAGTTGTGGAGTCGTTGAGTTCATAAAGCTAACTACCGAAGCAAAAAACAATAGATGCATTGATATCATCACTAACATGAAACTCCTTCGTAACTCAAACAACTTAGTGGGACCAAATAAACCATAAGCAAAGGTTTAGATAACAGAGATGTTTACCTCAGCTGCCTCTGAAGAAGAGGATGTCGAACCGGTGGAGCCATCTCTGTTAATATAGACAAATTATGTTAACTTATTTACCATATGGCTTAGCACTTCATTAAAAAAACGCAGACACGCAAAATGGAGAAAACAAATCCTGTTAACCACTTTACCTTCTACAAGAACCTATCACAACTTATGATTCATTAGCGTTAAAAGTTTTTAAGAAACTATCACAACTTACTCTATTGGGCCAGTAACTTTATGTTTGTGAATAGGCAAGGCATTTATCTCCTCCTCAGACATTGAACGAGTACCAAAAGCAAGAACCCTCAAAGTGTCATAATCTGCCACAAAATGAAGCAAAAAGCAAATGAAAATGTATATATGAACAAAAAGGCATTTTCTTTTGGTATTGTCAACTTACATGAATATGAAAAGTTACACATCCAAAAGTGCAATTCAGAAGCATAATACCTATCTCATTAAAATCTCGGTCAAGAAGTGCAAGCTGGAGTCTAAGTTCCTGCAATCTTCCTCCTGTTGCAAATGCTATAGATGGTGGCACGTGAACTCGTAATTCAGCATGGCCAAGTAACCCAGAGGCTGCTGCAGCATGAGCCCTGGCCTGTGCTTGAAGATGTAGATAAATTGCATACGCTCTCAGACTTGTAACCATCACAAAGACCGACAGTATTATCCAGCGCTGAAAAGGATAAAGGTCAATGGTAATATGAAATCCAGTAGCACATACACATTAAATTTTAAGTAATTACTTACCAAAAAATAATATATCATTTGAGGGGAGTATAATATCACGAATATCATAATCACTGCAAAATAAGTACGAGTAAGTCAAATATCCATTGAGATTCTACATATATGAAGCAATAAAGCATTAGGGTCATGTTCAGATAAACAACTTAATTCAGCACTTATCATATACTCCCTCCGTCCCTATATCTAAGCACCCTTTTATTAGATGCAAAGGGTGCTTACATACAGGGACGGAGGGAGTAAATGCTATTTCTATAATGAAAAATAAAATAGTCAGATTATTTTCATATAAGCTATAAACTGTTTTCATAAGTTATCCTGGAAAGTTTATGGAAACAAACTGAAAACGACTAATGAGCAAATCATAAGTTGTTTCCGTAAGTTCTCCAAAACAGTTTGGCAAGTGTTTATGTTAGTGGATAAACTCAAATAAATTAATTAATGTAGACCCTGCTCACCGGCAAAAAGAAAAACCAGACAATTGCTATGGACTGGCCGAGATGGACGAACCCGCTGAGGTAAAAAAGAGCAGCATAAGAATCACAATCGAACTATGTACAATCTGAGCTATATGAAAGAGAAAGAAAAAAAAAAACAAGAACGTTGTACAAAGACTAACATCAAGTATCAACACACATAAACAATAATAAGTAATCATACCATTGAGGTTCTCTCAGGAACATATTCTGAAAATCCGTTTTCAATATCTCCCCTACTCCCTCGAAAAGCAAAACTCATGACTTCAGCCGAAAATTGATAACAACACAACCTGCAAGTATTACACCTTTAATTTATTACACAAGGATACGCTTATCAAAATAATTTTGGTGATTGATATTTAAAGCATCGAAAGTTATTGAACTGATTATATCCATTTAAGGAACAAACAAAGCATACAAACAGATTTTCTGACACGCAACTCTGCAGATTTTCAGACACGCAACCCTACAGATTTTCAGACACGCAACTCTACAGATTTACAGACACGCAACTCCGAAGTTGCGAAACTTTAACATATTAATGATCAATCATAACATAAACCATTTTCATTTTTGAAGAAAATCCGACCTTTAGCACATGGTCTTGACTAACTTTTCTATAAATAGACAATTGGTTTCATCAACATACATACATTGCGTGCAAAACTACGCTTTAAAGCTAAACGAATCTTTTCTTAAACCACCGGCTTACAAATGGATAATTGGCTTCATTAAGCTACAAACATTGCTTGCAAAACTACACTTAATAGCTATACGGATCTATTCTTGCAAAACCGACCTACAAATAGATAATTGGCTTCATCAATACACATACATTGCGTGCAAAACTACGCTTTAAAGCTGAATGAATCTATTTTTACAACACCGTCTTACAAATGGGTAATTGGCTTCATTAAGCTATACAAACATGAGTAATGATCTTTTTACGACCATTTTGTGACAACTCTTGTGACAACCATCTTTTTCTCTCTTCATATTGGGCAACAACAATAGAAAGAGAAAAAGGAAGAAAGAGAGTAAACACATGATGTGAGTATGAGAGAGAGAGTTGTTCAAAAGTTGTCATAAAATGGTTGTACAAATATCATTTCTCTAGATATACGGATCTATTCTTGCAAAACCGGCCTACAAATAGATAATTGGCTTCATCAACATACATACATTGCGTGCAAAACTACGATTTAAAGCTAAACGAATCTATTCTTACAACACCGGCTAACAAATGGATAATTGGCTTCATTAAGCTACAAACATTGCTTACAAAACTACACTTCATAGCTATACGGATCTATTCTTACAAAACCGGCCTACAAATAGTTAACTGGCTTCATCAACATACATACATAGCATGCAAAACTACAGTTTAAAGCAAAACGAATCTATTCTTACAACACCGGCTTATAAGGTGCAGTGGCGGAGCCAGACAAAAAAGTTTGGGGTGGCCGCCATCTCGCCATCAAAATAAACTAAAATATATAAATCATATTAAACACAACACATTTAAGTCGTAATAAACCAAAAATCGATCATTCAAAATTTAAACTACATAATATAATAAAGCTAAACCAAGTGTGTTGAACCCGCCTTTGTGCTTTCCCGATACCAGACATGGGATAGTTTTCTAATTTTGATTGATAAGGATTAAGGACCCCATTTTAGATACGCTCTTCGTATAGCGTCCTTTTGATTTGGTGGATATTGCCAAATTGGAATACGTTTTCCTGGATCCCTTTCTAAAGAATTCTCAATGTCATCTGGATCAACTCTATTAACCTTTAAAGGACGAGACTCATTTTCTTCAATTATTGGATTCTCGTGAACTTGTTCAGGTTCGGATGAAGAAATTATAACTTCATCTCTTTGAATATCAACGGCCTTCCTCTTGAAAATAGAATTGATTCTTTGATACTTCATCTTAACCGCTTCAAATGCTACAAAACAAAAAAAATTAAATGACCATATACTAACACGGTAAAATCATATGATCAATTAAATAAACAATACACCCTTCAAAAAATTTGGATTTTATAGTTTGCTGTTACTATGTACTGCAGAAGCAAAATCATATGATCATATGATCAATTAAATAAACAATACACCTTAAAATCTGAATGAATATTAACCCACATCACAGCCATACCCAATTACCCAAAATCATCACCACCCTTATAAAAATAACCAAAACCCATCTCAAAAACAATATCAAAATTAAATTTTTAACATCCAAATAAAAAGGGTAATACTCCACATAAAAAACATACCGAAAGAAAGCCCTTGAAGCAAAACTGGTACCAGCAGCAAAAGAAGCAGCTGCAGCTACAGCAGCAGAAGAGGAAGCAGAGAAGGCCGAAGAAGATTGAAAAGCAGAATTATGATTCTTCCTCCATACACCCTTCAAAAAAAAACCATAAACAATACATATAATCAACAGGCAATCAATTAAATAACATGTAATCGTCAAAGAAGAATCATATTTGAATGAAAATACATTCAATTTCACATTAACTTACAATTTTCAACAATTAGGGTTTGTTTAGAGAAATGGAGATAGCTCTCTGTTCTCACTTCAGAGTTCAGATCGGCGATGAAGATAGAGATGGAGATTGGTGGCAGAGTTTGGTTTGTGGTGGTGTGAACGTGTGTGGTTGGATCACGATTTGATTTTTTGGTTGGGAGAAGAAGAGAATCGTGTTCTCTAATCTCTGTTTCCACTGATGAAAGAGAAAATTTATGCCCAAATGTGAAATATCTTACTAAAATATTATTTATATAGAAGGGTATAATGGTAATTTCATATAAAGGATGGGGTGGCGGTGGCTCCCCCTTGCCACCCCCCAGTTCCGCCTCTGATAAGGTGATGACTAACCCCCTTCACGCATAGGATCAGACATCTAGAGCATGATCCGAGTAGCCTCATAGCAAGTGGCATTGGCATAATGGACCATTGATAGGCTCTGATGTCGTCTTAGAATTTGGGTTGAATTTAACTCTACCCTTACAAAACGGTTCTTGTAAAGTGAAGACTAACCACCAATTGTAAACACAATTCCAGGCTTTTCATCTAATACGGGACTCTTACCGTCTATCTTTGAAGATTATATTTTGATGCAAAAATTTCATTAAGATAAACAACAATGTAAATTGTACAAAAAAAAAAAAATAATCAATTTCAGGCAAGTTCTCAAACTTTGAAGACACTAAATATCATAATGTATACCTGAAAAGTAAATAGAAATAGGAAAAACACAATCACCAATATTAAGGGAGAAAAATAACTACAGCCACCAAAATCAAAACCACAACATAACTCTTCATGTGACAAGAATATCATCAAAAATTTCAGACATTAATCCAAGATAGTGCATTTATATATGAATATTTAATGGCATAAGCTAATTTAACTACTCTTTGGTTCATGTTTCTGTACTGTTCTAGTTTTTACAGCATCAAAAAAACCTTGTACAGTTACGAAAACAGTGACAATTAAGGTAAGAAAACGACACTTTGAAAATACTTACACGAAAATAAGAATGGAGTGTAGCTGAGAATGGAAAAGAAGTTGTATAGTTGTAGTGTACTAAAGTTAAGGTGTTGCTTTGTTAGTTTCTATGTTGTTCGTGTGGTGTGATGCGGTGGGGTATATAGTGATGGAATGGGAAATGTTATTTGTAAACTAAAAATGGACATGAAAAAATTATGAGGTTTAATTGCAATTTTTTTCACTTATTTAATTTAATAGGAAAAGAAAAAAAGAAAAAAAAACAAGACAATGTTAGAAGAAAAAAAAAATTGCACTCTTAATGAATCGGTGGTCATTTGGATCATGGTCGGTCATCTGGATCATGGCCGGTGGTGATGGTCTAACGTGGATCTTGATCATTTAAACACTCTTAACCGCATATGATAGCACAAGTGAAACTGCAATATTTTAAATCTTCAATGAGATTAAGAGTAGTGTGAGAGTTAAATTCATATATGATCTCTTGATATTCATCCTCAATATTTTAGATCTTTCATATTTTGAAACTGCAATTCCTCGTCTTCTTAATACTTTTTTTTTTGAAGAATTCGTCTTCTTAGTACTTAGTGTGTGTGTTTTATCTTAGGTTTTTTAAAAGAAAAAAAATGTGAATGTTTTAATTAAATAACTCATTTTTAAATATTAAAAAGAAAAATTATGCATGTGGTTCTCTTCACTCTCTTATCATGACACATTACATTAACCTTGTAGGGAATCCGATATCCATAATTCGGTACAATAGTCAATTGATTCTAATAGATGTTGAATACATTTTGCAACTTGTGTGTTACTGGCGAAATTTCACCTTGTCAAAGAGGATCACAAGTCAACATAAAGTCAAACTTTTTGAAGGAAACATAGAAGGATTCTACAATAATTGAGAAATCAACACACAAGATAACTTGCAAGGCACAACCGAATAACGTGATGAGCCTCGGGGCACTCTTCTTATCACTACGGATAGTGGAAAAATGGGTTTTTTAGCTCATGTTAAGACTCCAGTTGACTGAATATCAGCCAACGAAGAACAAATTGAGGCATGTGTCGACTGACAATACACAATTTATTGAAAATAACTCAGCAAAGTAACTATCATGATTGTGGTTACTAAAGTGGCGGTTACTAAGTTTCGTTTCTCAATAAATAAAAGTTTTCACTAAGAACAAATGGTTAGATAATTAATTATGAAGTCTACTCCTAACCAGAAAACTCAAGCTTTCTAAAGCTTTAAGTAAACTTTCCACCATATTTTGCATTTCTTTAAATTAATATAATTTCAAATCAAAATACTTTACATTTTCAACAAAATTATCTTTTTAAACATTGTCTTTAAATTCCTTCACTTTCGCCGTATCGTCTAAGCCTTTTTTAACTACAATAATTTAATTTTCATGTCGTTTACATTTCAGTCTTTTAACTTTAAAAAAATTTCTTTCAAATTCTTTTTATTCAAATGTCATTTTTATTCGAAGTATTTTAATATCTTAACAAATCGACATAAAACTTGAATTTTGAAAACATTTTTTAAATTCAACCATCAAACTCGTGAGTCTACCTATTAACTTGTTCGAACTGCCTTTATCTCATTCATTTGTGTTTCAAATTGTATTTACTTTCCTTAAGGCAAAAATACCCATAAACATATATGTTAGACACTAATGTGAAGTTATGACAAGAGAATCGTAGAATGTGTAATATCTATTATTTGAAGGAATTCAAAAGTATGTACTTCTTTGATAGTATTTTGCCGCATTGGGTCAATCGTATAGTATACTTAAATTATTGAAAATGGTAGCAAATTTATTTTTTAACCCAAAACACAAAACTTAATATAATAGTAGCAATTAAAAATATCATTTATATTTACTTAGCTAGACCAACCTAAAATGTCTAAACAATTTTTTTTGTGGTGTTTAGCTTAATGTAGATTAGGTCGTAAGCCCCTACCAACTAATCTAGCTTATTCTCGCCCTACTACTATTAATATAATTTAGCAAAACTAAACTTATGCTCACTTGTCAAAGAGAATTCATATTATTATTTTAAACATGGTATCTGGCTTACAGGGCAATTGAAGTATGTATGGATTGGCCAACCACATGAACTGATGTGCCAAATTAGATGTTCTGTTGTCCAATTAACTTCAAATAATCAAATATCATCCGGTGAACATCAAAATTTAGCACATAATATAAGCAAGCAAGCTCAAAAAAAGTTGTTTCATCAAATTGATGTGTATATCTCAGATCTTTGAATTGGTAACGGTATAACAATTGGAGTTTTATTTATTTTTCCCTTTTGTCACCAAAAAAATTCAGTTTTTTTTTTATATAGAGGCTCTACCTAACTCTTATATTTTTGTCTTCAAAATCCTTTTGATTGTGTCACATATTCTCTAGTCACTGTTTGGGACATCACCCTAATCCTTATCCATTATTTTTTTCTTCTAGTAGAACTTCTGTCACCTTCTTATACAAGCCATACATTCCTTTCTCAACAAGTTGACACAATTTTTTATCAGGTGACGCATTAGCTATTAAATTAATCCTAATAAAGTTGCTTGTATCGTTATCAACCACTTAATTTAGGACTTCTACAACTCGTTTCTCTGAACATGAAATACTATACTACTGTGAATATTTATTGCCCACATCTTTAAGATGTTGATCAAGGACAATTTTAACATCATTTGCCTCCAATACCAATAACATATTCAAATGGAAGTTGGTATACATTTCTTTCTCATATGCAAGCAACTAAATAATGGAATACGTTATAAATTGCAAGTGCATTATGTGTGAGATGCATTAGAATCGACAAACTTAATGGTGATTTAAGTCGAGACTCATATTCACATTCTAACTTGTTATACCGTTTCTACTCAACAACTTCATCAAAGTGTTTGAATAATGTTTGGTCTCATGCAAGCCTTAAAATTTGAATTCAAACTCTCACTAAGTTTGGTACTTCACATTCCAAGGGAGAATGCTAACTTCCTGTGCTCATTTATCATTGATAGCATACATCATTTTAACACAATTGTTTATCATTTCATTATTAAATTCTGCAACTAATTTGCTCCAAACTTCTCTTCTTGATTGAAGTCATACGCACTTCTTAATATTAGTCAAAAAGCGACTTCCTTTTTATCATCAAGTCGTAAGGTTCCCTCAAAAAAAAAAAAAAAATTAAGTCATAAGGTGTTTGACTTCATTTTAAATCAAGTGCCATGGACATGACCCATGTCGGCATCACCTCAACCTCAAGAGTGCTAATTCTCTACTATTATTCTTCAAGGTGGACTTAGGTTTGTGTTTCAATCATGAAGAAAATGTCATTGTATTAATGCTTTGATTATTGATCATGAAACTTAAAACTCAAACAGGACGTGCCAAAATTCATAATTGCACACTCGGTTTGAAGTGCTAGAAAGATATTATCCAACAATCAACCAAAAAATGTTAAAGATATTATCCAACAATCAACCAAAAAATGTTATACCGACAACTTTTTGGAGTTTTCTAACATGTAAACAAAAGAACACAAACATCAGACCAAAAACTGTAGAGAATAGAGATTACTTGACAAAGGAACTTAAAAAAGATAGCCTTTATCTTTTGACTAGGTTCATGATCATGTTGCTAGGAGTAAATGTGACTAGAGGAATTCATGAACAGAAGATACACCCTAGAGGCAAACTCTATTATCAAGCAAGCATGACCATGTTCCCATAAATCAAATTATGGTACAACCAAACCAGACTCAAACAGTAAGCATGAAAATCCTGCATAAGGACACAACACTGCATTTCATTTCATTTCATATGCTATCTAGTTTATGCTCTTCTCAATAACCAACTTTCAAGGGCATAGAAAAGAGGTTATAAATCAAGTGACTTGTGTATCTTACTATCATCAGCATATAGACAAAACCAAAGCATATTCATAGTGCAAGTTGAGATTAGCATCTCAAAAAAACACAATATTAAAAGAATTCTCACAAATAGCTTGTGATTAACATGATATAATTCTATAAACAAATCAAATAATTAAGTTCATAAGGAATAAAGCATCATTCTGCTTTACCCTAATGTATGTCCAGTCAACTGCCACAAACAGCTGGTGCCAACCAGAAAATACAAAAGCCAAAGTATTTTCTACCTTTCTCAGTTCTCAAATTTCAAATTGCAGCTTTCAATGACCAACAAGTAAAAAGCACAGCATCTATTGATTTTGAATTTGAATTTGAGTTTCAATCAAACCAAATGAGTCTTGTCTTCACAGAGATGTGAAAACCAAACTTGCTTCTATAGTTGCTAATTACAACCTATTTACAATATGAATCTGAGAATCACTTAACTGAAAATCAAAAAACAAAAGAAAAAATGTATTTTTTTTGCAAAATTGCAATGTCAATGCTATTACAATAGAATCAATCTTCCAATTCCAAAGCTCTCCTACGTCGCCGCCGCGAGTTTCTATTGAACATTGAATTCACTAAGCTACGGCTTCTACTCACAGAAGCAACATTCTCCGTTCCAGAATTCGAATTTGAATTTGACCTAGAACCAATTCTCCCAAAGAATGAGAAAAAATTCCGAAAAACTCTTCCAATTCCATGACTTTCCCTAACCCTATGAGCTCTAACCGTTCTAGATATTCTCCTCGGAGCCGATCCTTGTGCAGCATTGAGCCCACCATCCATCTCAGTATACACAACCGGAAAATGACTCTCCCCGGCACTTCTTCCACCGGAGAATCTCCCAACAGCGAATCCACCACCGGGTAATCTCCATATCGTTAACCCGATAGCTTCTTCATCAATTTGACCAGAAACCCTAGTTTCAAGAGGATTGTTGAGATCAGAAGGAAGCTCGTGGCGGCACACCGGGCAAGAGTTTCTCACTGTCAGCCATGGAAGAATGCAATCGGAATGGTATAAATGCTTGCAAGGTAACTCACGCGCCTCCGCGTGTAGCTCAAACTCTTCTTTGCAAACGGCGCAGTGTAATTCACAACTAACGTGTTCTTCACAGATCTCAACCGTCGGCATCGATTCAATCGCCGCTTTTGACGCCGGTGGATTCTCCGGCCGTCCAAAACCATTCATCTCGATCTGAGAAAACTGCTCCAACAACCGATCAAATCCAGATCCAAGCAAAAACTCCGAAACCGTCGGTGGAAGCGGACGTAACCCCGAACCATCACCGTCATCGTAGAAAAGTTCAAAAGCGCTACCACCAGCACCGGCGCCGTCTTCTCCGACTCCATCATCACCGGCTCCACGAAGAACGATGACAGGATTGAAAGGTGAACGACTACCAGCGTCACGACGGCGTCTGCGAAAGCCTTGACGACGGGAAGAAACGGTGTCGGCGGGGAAAGGACTGAGACGGTGATGCGGTGACTCGCCGGCGGCGATCTCTTCGACGAAACCGTTATCGCAGTGAGGACAAACGATGAGGGTGTGATCTGATAGGTTGATGAAGCGTGTGCAACTGTAGCACCAGTACGACGGCGTTTCGGGTGAGGATTCAGAATTCATCACGTTCTTGTTTGAGTCTTCTTGTGGAGAGAGAAAGAGGGGTAGAGAGAGAAAGTGTGTGAAGATGAAGATGAAATGAGAAAGGGTGAATGAATTTAAGGGATTTTGAAGAAAGAGAGGAGCGTGTGTGAAACTGTGAAGAATGGAATGAAACGAAACGAGAAACGTTTGCGTGTTAAGCCACGCGTGTTTCTGTTTTGAAAAAGGAACAATCAGAGCAATTTCTTTCGAGCTAATTAATACTTTTTTAATAGTACTAATTTTTAGACTAATACTCTTCATTAACTAATTGGAGTATTGTTTACTTGTTGAAAAGAGTAAAAAAAAAATGACGAACTCGGTGACCTACAGCTGAAAACAGTAAGAATGGCGGAATCAGTCACTGTAAATAAAAAGGGACTGAAATGGCTGGTTAAACAGGTTAGAGTAAAATATAAAAGGAAATGTCAACTTGTGCCCTCAAGGCACAAGTTATGAAGTTAATGATTCAAATAGGGAAATAATTTATTGAAATGTGTGTATTTAATTTAATCTTTAACTTTTTAATCAATTAAATGCACAAACTTTTATAGAATATTTCTTCTTTTAGATTTCTTAACATGTGCCTAAGGGCACAAGTTAACACTACCCAAATAAAAACTAATAACATGAGAATTTATTCCTAAAAAAAAAAACATGAGAATTTAGGTGAATTTATTGTTTACTTTGATAATACATTTTTATTTATTTATTAATCATCTATTTTTTTTTTACATATTAATCACCTAGTTTATTTGTCAATAATTGAACTATAATTTGAAGGTTTCGTCAATTTGATCTCAGATTTTACTCCATCTTATCACATTTATAAGCAAAAAATAACAATTTAATTTTATTAATTAACTAATGTATCTGATCTATATATAGGTCAAATACATTATTTATTCAATGAACCTAAAAAATTGTTTTTTACTTTTAAATATGATCGAGACGAGTATTTTTAAAGAATTTTATTGAATATGATTATGATTCTCACGTATATCGATCTCAAATTCGATACACTAATGATTTTTTAAATAGTTAAAGGTTAAGGTTTTTTTTTTAAAGTCTTTCAACTAAAATTGGTAGACTCTACCACCAAAAAAAATTACTTTTAGACATATCAAAATCGACATATAAATAAATTTAATTTTTTTATAAAATTCTATTTGTTCGAAGTTATAACTAAATTTTATTTGAGGTGTGTTGAGAGTTGGGGTTTAATGACTTAAAGACATATCAATGACTTTGTGATAAAATACACAAAATTACACTAGAGTCGTTGTTCGAACTAATATTATATTACTTTCACTGTCTTGTTTGTCATTTTTCTTTCATTTTTCTCTGTGATAAAATACACAAAATTACACTAAAGTCATTGTGATTTTCCCGGTTTAAAGTGACTATATATCAAACGTGGTACATCTTCTTATAAGTGATTAAACTAGTTTGTTATATTGTGATGGTCTAGTTTTTTAGTCAAACCCAACAAATGTTGATAAATAATATTTTTATTTTTTAAGGACTAAATAATATTTTTATTGTTATATTACATTTTGTAATCTGTGTTTTCTTACTTTTGTAATCTGTGTTAAACTTATGGTAAAATATTTGTAATTTGTGTTTGCTTACTGTTGTAATTTGTGTTAAACTTATGGTAAAATATTAATTGATTATTTAATTAAAAAAATTGTGAGCCTCAGCTTAGGGAGGAAATGCGATACAAGAAGATGTTGAGCGTTGACCGAGGACTATCTTGCTAGGCACGCCAATTTGATCTTAGATTAAAAAAAAACAAAATTATATTGGATTTTTTTTTTACGAAAAAAATTATATTGGATATGATAATGCATCTCTCGTGTATATTGGTGTCAAATTCGATGATATACTCGCTACCCAAAAAAAAATATCGATGTACTCATAATTTTATGAAGGAAAATGTTAACGAGTACCACCGAGCACTCTTTAAGGACTATAAGTAGAAAGTATTTATGAAAATATGTATAATCAATGCATTGAAAGTCGAAATATTTGATTTTTTAAAAAGATAATTACTTATTTTAAAATGTTTAAAAAGTGTCCGGGAGCACTTGTTAACAATATCATTTTTTGAATAGTTAAGGTTAAGGTTTTTTTAAAAGTCAATCATCAAAAATTGGTAGACTCTACCTAAAAAAATGACTTTTACACCTATCATGCCGATATATGTATTTTTTTATCGATTATATTTTTTTTGTGGTGGCCGGGGTTTGAACCATGGACCTTACATTGTTCATACCAACTAAGATAAGTTCACGATGACAATTTTTTTTATCGATTATATGTTCAAACTAATCTTGTTTGAGGTACGTTAAGGATTATGATTCAATGATTTTAATGCAGAACAGTGATTTTGCGTTTATGTATCTCTTATTACTCTCGGTTTCTAATTTTTTTTGTTATTTCTCTTTCATTTTTCTCTTTGATTTTTTATCTTTAAAATGACTTAGATACTAAATAGTGTACTTCTTGTTGGAGTTTAAAATTTGATTTGTCATGTTATGATGGTTTAGTTATTTTCATTAATCGTTGATAAATAATAATATTTTCGTTATTATATTTTATAATTTGGTTTTCTTACGGTTGTAATTTGCGCTAAATTTATAATTTGACAGCTTTTTACACTCATTGTAAGAAATTAATTGATTATTGAATTGAGAAAAAATGTGAGCCTCAAGTTAAGGAGAAAATGTGGTACAAGATACTGAGTGTTGACCGTGGACTATCTTGCTAGAGACGCCGAATTTGATTTTGAACGGGAAAATATTGACATAATAAAATATCTGAAATATCATTACTGAGGCTGTGACCGGAGTTAAGATTCCTTAAACGAGGAAAATCTAGAGAAGGTGGTCCTCCTCCGTCGTCACCATACTATACACGGCTTGTGATGTTGCGTTTTCGTTGGTCTTTTTTGGTCTAAACTTTCCTATATTATCATAACTTTACTCTTGACCATTGTGGTCCCCACCTGCCACTCTTTTTTTTTTCACTTTCACGCCTCCTTTTTTCTTTTCTTCAGTATATATTCTTCCTTTTATTTTTTTAAATCATATTTATTTTCTTTCTTTTTACTTCACTATTCAATTTTTTTTATGAATATTCAAATGAAAGGATTAACTAGTATGGATACCCGTGCCAAGCACGGGCTAGAATTCAACCATACTTAAGTGAAAAAATGTTGTATGTATCAAGTGTAAGTTACATTTCAACATTGAATAAAAGAGTAGAGGTTGGACAACATATAAGTTGGAAGAATCATATACTTAATACCTTAAATATTCGGTGAAAAATGTAATATCATTCTCAATTGGATGATTGCTCTAGCTCCAATGGATCGATCCACACCACCGTGAGTTCCCCCATAAATTCCAACGATCGTAACAAAACTCGGTTCGACTTTGTAGCGGGAGCGCAAGTGGGAGAGTTGTTATTGTGTCAAATGTGAGTAAAAGTTCAACATTGAATTCAAGAGTAGATATTGAGCAACATAATATTTCTAATATCTTAAGATTTAGGGTGAAGATGTGATGTCAATATCACTTATGTGGTTTCTTTTAGTCTAAAGTGATGATTAAACTAAATGTATGATCCCCGGTAGTAAGAAAATTATGAACTATTTGTTTTTTTAAAGTTTTTAGATGTCATGTATTTCTTTCAAATAATTCTTAATTCATTCTTTCAAACATTAATTTTAAATGAAACATGAATTCAATTTGTATGAATAAAAGCTCTCGCCAATTTGAGATTTTGAATGAGTCGCTTATATACATTACTCATTTATCTTTTAATAATAATACTTCATAAGAATGTAATTTCTTCAACTATGAGTTCCACAAATAACTATATTGTTATATTCCAACAACACTTATTTATTTTAAAATAATTTATTTAATTAGATCTGTATAAAAGTGAAGAGAGTCGTTTCATAAACATTATTCTCTATTAGGTCCACCACTGTTTATAATGGTGTTAGCCCTATGGCTTTAAAGCTAAAGGGGTCCTAGTAATCTTAAGTTAAGTCGGGAGGTTAGTAAAGTTTGACCATTAACTGTTCCACCTAGAATCAAACTCATGTTCTCCATAATAATTCGTCGTTGATGGAGCTAATTGACCACATGAACAAAATTTCTTGTTTTATTTATTTATTTTTTTTAATTTAACATCATGGTGATTTTGTTTGAATCTACAACAATTACTAATCAACATTTATTTATCCTCTAAAAAAATTAACATTTATTTATTCAATATTGATATTAGCATTTTCTTTCTATTTTCATAAACTCCTAAAACATACAACACTCATGACATTCATATTTAAAAATAGTTTTTATAATATATCATTTCCATTTTTTTTTTGAGAGAATATCCTTTCCATTTATATAAATTAGAGCAATCAGAAAAATATACTCATGAGATATTTTGTATTTTTTCTCTCAAGTACTCCAGCGGTTAAATTCACACAATGAGGGGTATAAGTTTGAACATTGACACATGCATATCAATATCAAATGGTGCTTCCAACCGAGTTGCAATTATAGGACTGTAAAATTTATTTGAGCATTAATATGAATTATGAAATTTATTTGAAATAATTTTACTAAAAAAGCATTGATTGTAATGTGATTGAACTCAAGTGGTTAGTGAGTTCCAAATTAATCAGGAAACCCGAGTTTGATTTTTCAGTAGAACAATCTTTAGATCAAACTCCGGTATACAAAGAGGTCCTTTACAACAAAAATATTTTTTTTCACAAAGAAAAAAATTCCTATTTTGAGAGGTAAAAAATTAATTACTTCACAAATGTTTATAATTTGAATTTAATTTCAATTGAATACCGGTATTAATCATATTTATGTGGTTAAAGGTCACTGCATGAAATATATTAACAATATAAATATAAATTCCATATTAATAAAAAATGGGAATACAATCTTGGTTTAATTTCAAAGTAACTTTTTAAAAATTAGTAACAAATTTGCTTAATTTTTTTTTTTTGTAGAAATTCTCATGGTCCAAGACAAAAAATTGTAAATTATAATTAGTGATGATGGTGCTATGAATAAGAAACTTCTATAATAAGCTGAAAAAATTTAATGTATATAGTATAATATTTAAGGCTTTAGTAAAAAAATTAAGACTTTTTTTTACAAAAGTTTAAGGCATTGTTGTATACTTAGAAATATTTTATCACAAATTAATTTTAGCATATGTGGTCATATCAATGAACAAAGTTCATTTGATTAAATGTCATAATATTTTCAAATGAAATTCAAGATGATAAAAACAACAATTGGGACAAAGACTATCACTGAAATGAATAGAAAAGACCGTGTTGGCTCTTTTTTTAGATTCGATTTATGTCCCTAATTTTTTATCGAGTTAGATTTACATCCCCTACTTTTTTTTCTCCATAAATTTTATTTTTATCTTAAAAAAACTTGTTAGTGTAGATCCTTAAAATGTCAATTATTTTCTATTTTTAATTTGCAAAATGTCTTTTTTTAGGGAATTAGCAAAATGTCTTGAATACTATTTAAAATGAAAGACATAAGATTTTATTGATTATCATAGTTTAAAAGTTATATATCTAATTAAGAAAAAAGATATCCTATAAAACAAATGCTTTTTTAATGTCAAATGTTAGTAATTAGTTAGATTTTTTTTCTTTCCCGAAACAAAATTAATTGTTTTCTTCTTCATCCAATTTTGTACCAAAAACCTATAACATCATGGAAAAACACATTCACACCAAACCAATAAATACATTGAATTAGACAATTGATATAACATTAAATTCTTGCATGGTTTTGCATCTTTTGTAGAAAAATAAAAGAAAAAAATGTCATGTAAACATGCTATGCTATGATTGAAAGTTGAGTGGAAAAACATACAATTTGATTGTTATAAGAATTATATTTGTTGGAAAAAAATTATATTTAGCTTATTGTTAAAAAATACATGTATGATTGAAACTTTCATGATTTTGTTAAATCTAATTGGTCAAAAATTAAGACAAAGGGTGGATAAATCCATTTGATTGGCTGAGAAATCAAACAATGATAATAATTTGATGGTTGTCATTGAAACATGTTTTTTTTTTGAGGGGGTAAAGTGTCATTGAAAGTTATTAATAAGAAATCAAAAATTCATTTAGTTTTGTCATTATAAGACTTTTACAACTTTCCACTTATAAATAAGGTAATTAATAAAAATATTAATGCAGTTTTAAAGCATATGTGATTATTAATTTTAATAATAGAATGAATGATGGATACAAAAATATGACGTTGAATTAAACATAATATTTTTTCACTTAAAAAACATAATAATTTAATAATCTGTAATTAGGATATTAATTTTAAAAATAGTATATACTCATTTAAATATTTAATTAGGATGAAAGAAATAAAATATAAATGATTGTATGGTTTACTATTTTTTTGAAAATGCACTTAAAATTTTAGGGTAGCACCTTGCTCCCTTTTAGTTAAAGAAAAAGGAACTTTTTGACTCAAAAAACAAAAATCAAAGGTGCCATAAAATCGATTTTCTATTACGTATTTCTTATCTTTTTCACTCCAAAGTTATCAATTCAATCAATTTTTTGAAAATATGATGCATTTCTTCTTGTCTATTTACTGGTTTCCATCTCAAGCATAAAGTAGCAAGAAAAAAAATCAAAAATTAAAATAACATATAAAAGAGCAAGATATTAAAAGTAAAATAACAACATAAGAAAAATTAAACAAAAAAGAATAGATAGATAGAAAAAGTTGTGAGTATTGAGGGATTAAAATAAAACAAAAGGGGGATAAAAGTGATTATATTTGAACGTGGTAAAAGAAATCCTTCGTATATATTCTAATTTATATGTGATGCATTTCTTCTTTTCTCTTGATTGGCTTCCATGTCCAAAATAAAGATCCGAACAAAAACAAAGAACATATAAACACCAAAAGAAAATTGAAAAGAGAATATGAATAAGAAACATCAACCTAAGAAATCACATAAAAAGGAACATAACAATAAGAAATGTTGAATAAACAATAAAACAATAAAACAATAAAAAATAAAACAAAAAGATAATGAGGTTGAAAGCTCAAAGCAGTGATTTTTTATGGGAGGAAGAGGTAGATGAAAATAATAAAAAAAAAAAATCAAATTGTCTATATATAGGGAAAAAATCATATCATGATCAATTTTGATTGGTTGGTGAAAAATAAGTGAGTCATGATTCAATTTTAATTGGCTAATAGAAAATGAATGAGTCAAGATCCATTTTGATTGGTTGATGGAAAAGCATTAAATGAAATAGGGAGTATGAAGATGCCACGTGTACTTTTCCTCAAAGATGTAAGCTTTTGTATTATACTAGTTTGGACACCCGTGCCAAGCACGGGCTAGAATTTGGTTATACTTGACATAGAGAATATTATTATGTATCATGTATCGATTAAAGCTAAAGATTTGATAAAATAGTGGAGGTTGAACAACAAACAAATGGAAAAAAAACACATACTTAAACCTTAAAGTTTTGAATGAAGATGTGGTATCATTCTCACCTGTGTGGTTGTTCTTTCTCCAATGTGCCGATCCACACCAGTGATGTCTCCCCTTGAAGGTCCAACGACGGTATCATATCCCGGTTCAACATTGTGGGGGAGCGGTTCTTGGTAGTGGATCACGTATACAGAGACTATGATACTTAGTGGAGAGATGTTAATTTGTCAATTGTGAGTAACAATTTCACATTATATGCAAGAATAGATGTTGAGCAACATATAAGTATGGTGACTCATATATCTAATATCTTACGTTTGGTGCAATATCAATTTCACTTATATGATTGGTCTTAGTCTAATGTGATGATACAACCCATTGTAGGCTTCCACATAAGACATAATATTATGATGATTTTTTTGTTTCAGTTTTTGGCTGTCATTTGTTGAATTTTTAGCCTTAAATTTTAATTTTTAGATGTCGTTCGCTTTCATGCAATTTTTTTTATTCAACCTTTGTTACTATAAATTTCTTTACTTTTGGTGTTTGGTGGAATCATAGTGGAAAATATATATGTGTTAGGTCACAAAATACATGTTTATTAGACAATTTAAATTGATGTGGTATTTTTTTTAATGAGTCTAATATTTTGGTAGCATAATTACCAGCAATCGCCAACGCCTTCAACAAATCCATAAACTATCAGTAACTCACTATATTACCTATACTCTCATGGGTAAAACATACTTTCCTTAGTTTGTTCCCTCGTAATTTCTCTCATGTTCAAATTCCTTGTTCATCTTCTTTCTTTTTTTAATTTACTTTCTTTCTTCGCATGAAAGAAACAAACAAAAACACTCCTCTATGAAACCACCACCAACCAAATTTTTTTACGATGTTGTATCTTTGATCTGATCTCACTATATCACATACACAGAGATTCCTAACCTTAAGGGAGATATGTTAATGTGTCATGTGAGTTAAACTTCTCTTTGGATGCAATAATATATATTGAGCAACATATGAATGAATTGATAATATGCCTAATGTCTTGAGGTTTTAGGTGAAGATGTGGCGTCAATCTCAATCTCACTTCTGGAGTTTTATTAGTCAAATGTGATGATTCAATTCATTGTAGGCTCCCTTATAACTACAAATATTACGATGAATTATTTAATTTTTTTATTTTTTTAATATAATATCTTAATTTTTTAATATTCAATATATATTTTTGGATGTCGTTCGATTTCATTCAATTTTTTATCCAACCTCTATATTTCAAATATCTTCATTTTTTATCTTTGATGAGATTGAACAATAGAAAACTACATATATGTTATGATGAGTTGATAAAGTACATGTGTACATGTTTATTAGACATTTTAAATTGATGTGGAGTTTTTTTATTGAGTCTATTTTTTGGTGAAATAATTACTCATAAATCTCGTACTCCTTCAAATAACCCATCAAATTATCACTAACACACTCTTTTCTTAATATTTCCACGGACAAAACACACACTACTTTTTTTCCGTTATCATTTCTCTCATGTTCAAATTTCTTTTTCATATTATTTCTTTTTCTATTTTTCTTTCTTTCTTTTTCATTAAATGTGCAAACATAAATCTCCTTCCATGAAACCACCATCAACCAACCTTTTTTTACTATGTTTTGCCTTCGTCTAGCTTTATTTGGCTATGTCACCAGATCTCAAACGAAGAGAGTCTCACATTTAACGAAGATATGTTAATGTGTCAATTGTTAAGAAATAGATACGTGAGATGATCAATATAACTAATGTGTTAAGATTTTGGTGATGATGTGGTGTCAATCTCACTTTTATAGTCGCACTTAGCATAATGTGTTGTTCTAACCTATTTTAGTCTTCTTCAAAACTCTGAACATTATGATTAACTATTTTGTTAGTTTTTTGATGTCATTTATTTCATTTTTATATTAAATATAAGTTTTTGGATGTTATTCATTTTCATGCACTATTTTTTAATCAATCTATATTATTTCAAATTTCTTCACTTTTGATCATTGGTTGGATTTAACTATAGAAAAATTCTCACGTAGAATGTTGAGTTGACATAATTCGTGCTTATTAAAAAGATTTAAATGTTGTAGTGTTTTTTAATTAGGTATCTTTTTTTGGCAAATTAATTACCCAAAAATATCAAACTTCTTCGATAGACCTATAAAATTACCAGCAACTCACTTTATTTCTTATAACCTCATCGACAAATACACAATTCTTTTTTTTTTACCTGTATCATTTATCTCAATCTCAAATTTATTTTTCATCTTCTTTCTTATTCAATTTCCTTTCTCTCTTCTCATAAAAGTAAGAAATATAAACCTCCTTATATTTAATTACTACCATCCCATCTTTATGACAATGTTGTGCCTTCATTTGACCTTATTTGCCTATGTCACATAATTACAGACGTGGAGACTTGCACACTTGAGAGAGAGATGTTAATATGTCAAATGTGAGTTAAAATTATAATGGAGAAAAGAGAAGATGTTGAATAACATATAAGTGATATGAACTAAAAAAATTGTATGAAAATGTGGTATCAGTCTAATTTTTGTGGTTTCTCTTAGCATAATGTTACGATATAACCTAATGTAGGCTACACTGGGAATTCCAACATTATGATAATTTGTTTTGTTAGTTTTGCGTGTTATTTTTTTAATATTTTTAATCTTAACATTTAGATGTTGGACGTCATTCATTTTCATGCAATTTTTTTTTGTCAAGGCAATATATATTTTTATTCAACATCTATTATTTCAAATTCCTTCACTATTGGTCTTTGGTGGAATCTGAAAAAGGAAAATTGTAGATGTTTATTAGACATTTTAAATTGATGTTGACTTTTTAATGAGTTTGGTACTTTGATAGCATAATTACTAAATTATCTCAATTTTCTTCAACGTAACAAACCCATAAAATTACCAACAACTCACTATTCTCCCTTACCTTTTCTCTCATGTTCAAATTCTTTTTTTCATCTGATTTCTTTTTCTACTTTATTTTTTCTCTTCTCATGAAATAAATGAGTGAAAACATATCTCTACGAAATGGCCTTATTTGGTTATTTCACCATATCATAGATACAAAGAGTCTCACGCTTAAGGGAGAGATGTTAATGTGTCGTGTGTGAGTTAAACTTCTACACATTAGATGCAAAAGTACATATTGAGTAACATATAAGTGAGATGTGGTGTCGATCTCATCTTTTTTAGGGGTGTGTCAATCTCATTTGTGGGGTTTCTCTTAGCCAAATATGAAGATCCAACCCATTGAAGACTCCCTCATAACTTCAAACATTATGATGAAATATTTTGTTAGTTTTTATATCATTAGCTTAATTTTTTATATTAAATATAAAAAAATCATTTTATTTTTTTGCGTTATTTTAAATTCCTTCATTTTTGGTCTTTGGAGGAATCTAAAAATGGAAAAACGCTAATGTGATATGTTGAGATGACAAAATACATGCTTATTAAAAAATTATATGATAGATAAATTAGGGAAATAATTTGATGAGTTACATATATACGCAAAACCTTTGATTAGTTTTAGGATTAATTAGAAGTTGACCCACTTGTGTTGTTTTAATTTTTTGTATTATCCGTTTAGGGTCGACCTACACTTTTGCGTGGATTTACTGGGGTAGGTTTATGTCCCCCTAATTTGTATTTGTATCTCCCCCTTTTTTTAGTAATATAATATATATAAGCAAAAATGAATAAAGTCTAGTTGAGATGTCATATATTCTCTTTAAATTGTGCTTTTAATTTAGAAAAAAAAAATTACAAATATGATATGTAAAATTTACATTTAGATGTCAACGTATATTGAAGGAGGACACAATCGAAAACCAAACTCTCCACTCAACGAAAAAGGGATTTGAGAATTCGAGAAGAATTTCAAATTTTAGAATGAACGTTGAATTTTGAAACAGTGTGAAAATGTTGAAAGTTAGAAACAATATTTTATAAAATAAAAATCAATTAAATAACCTCAATTACCCCCTTCCCCTCAAAAAAGAAAAACATCAATTACCCCTTTAATTTTGTGATATCATCAATGTATGGATATCTTATAGGATAAATGCATAGTTGACTAATGATATGATAAATGTCTAATCTTAAATATCATATTAATGCATTCCTTTCTCACTAAAAACTGAAAATGTACATGCTGATGTGGATTAGTTTGATAACATTTAGTGAGCTTAAGCACCATATATGTACACGTGTACTTTTGCATTCTATGAAGCCAAATCTTTATAATAGAGAAATTTTTTTTTATATATTAAAACACATTTACGTGCATTTGTTATTTTTTTTTTTGACAATTACGTGCATTTGTTATTAAAATATATGACATAATTTTAAAAAAAATCAAGATAAACATTGTAGGAAATTCGTAAAATTGAAATTTGAAAAATTACCAAGTTATTGATAAAATTTAATTTTAGATATCATTCGATTCTCCTTTTAAATTATATTTGTTATTATTATTTGACAAAAAAAATTCCTTTAGAATCTGGCAAATAGACTTTAATTTTACATAAAAAAAATTTAGGACACATCAAGGTCAGGACATGTCTCATGACTCAATAAGCACTTACAAAATTTTTAGAGATCCCTTGTCAAAGAGATCTTCACGCTAATAGCGGAGATTGAATCCACACCCTTGGAATTGAGTCAACTCATTATTAGCAAAACCAATTTTGATTAGGAATGCTATTATTAGTATTAGTAGGGGTGTTCGCGGTGCGGTTTGGTTCGGTTTTAAGGGTAAAAGTTATCTGAACCGCAAGATAAATAAGTGCGTGGTTTGGTTTGGTTCAGTTGACTTTTAAAATAAAATCCAAACCAAACCAAACCAAACCAATCCGGTTTGGATTGGATCGGTTGGTGCGGTTTTTTTAGACAATAATATATTTTTTTTTGTTTTCAACTTTAAAATCAAATTAAAAAGCTAAAACACAACATATTTTCAGGAATGTTTTAAATTTCATCCAACATTATAATTTTATTTTCATCCAACAATGTTTTCAACTACATAGACCAAATTAAAATGTGGACAAAAAGTAATCCTATTTTGTAAGAAATACAAAAGACTAAAATTTTAATCATTCTCTAAGAGTTCAAGTAGCACATAAATATATTTTTGATAGAAAAAGCAGCAAAGTAGAAACTTAATAAGAGAAAAAATATGTTCTTTTATTAAAGTTTCCATTGAATTTCTATGAGTATTGATCTAGATGATATATATTTAATTAGTTTTTTTTCTTCTTATATTGTGGTTCGGTTTGGTTTGGTTCGGTTGGTAAAATCAAAACCGCAAACCGAACCAAACCATGCGGTTAGGTAAAAAAATGATCTGAATACATCCGAACCAAATGCGGTTTTTGCGGTTTCGGTTTGGATTGATTCGATTAGCGGTTTTTCTTTTGGATTGGTTCGGTTTTGAACACCCCTAAGTATTAGTAGCAAAAATAGTGAATCAAAACATGATATCATATAATGGTATCATTTAAATAACATTTTTTATCTGACTAAATAGATGAGACATTTAACAGAATCATTTTAATTTAAATTACCACATTAATGACTATTATTTAAAGAACCTTTTATTTTTTAGTCTATTATTTGTCTGACCTATTAAATGACAAAGTTTAATATTTATTGGATCAACCCAATTAAAATGACACATAAAATATAATTATTTTAAATTATAAAAATATAAATTTCAAAATTTAATCCATTCAAAAAAAAATCAAAATTTAATGAATTTTTTTTTTTGTGAATTTGTCAAAAACTTTTTTATGTAAATTAAATATTCCCTTAAAACAAATGAATATAAAACATTAATTAAAAGGTTAAAAGATTCAAATAATTCATTTTTTTTATACAGATAGGAAAATCGAACTATTTGAATTTTAAATGTCTTCCATTTATTTGTTATAATATACTACTTCAATATTTGTTTGTTTCCATCTTTTTTTTTTGGTTTAGTTGTTTCCTTTTTTTTTTTGGTAGTGTTTAGTTGTTTCCTTTAATTAAGGGTTATAATTAACGCTATCATTTAATTTTTTTTTCTGTTTCCTGTCTGATCCACCAAATGAGGCATTTTCATTCTAAATAATTAAATGACACATTTTAACCTTTATATAATCATTCTAATTTAAATGACACATTAATTACTCTTAAATTGCTTTATCATTATATTATCCTTAATAAATGCGAAAATAATTATATTTGAGAACTATATTAAATTATTAAGTATACAAAAATACATGAAAATTTTGTGTTAATATAATTCATTTTGTGTTATATTTGAGAACTATATTAAATGGATTTTTTTCTCAAAAAAAAAAAAATAAATTATTTTGGCTTGTTAAAAATACCAAATACGTGAAACTTAGAAAGAAAAAAAACAAAAAGAAAAAGGCATGACATTGAGACAAAAGATTGAAAATAATACAATTTTTGATTGAAATGGTGGGTGGAATTGCTTGCAAATGGATGATATTTATAATAAAGGGTAGATAACAAAATTAACAATATTATTTAATAGTCCCCGCAAAAAAATTATTTAATAGTAACTATCTAATTGACAAATTAAAGGAGAAAAAGTCATATATTGATTGTCAAATAAATAAGATGAAATGACACTTAAAGGATTGTGTATTATCTCATAGATGGTCAAAAGAAATAAAAAAGAAACCATGTATATTGCTCAATGATTGATTGAAGCTTTTGATACATTCTATTGAAGAAACTATGATAAGTGAAAAGCCGTCATAGTAAAACATGATGATTTAAGATGTCTTCTTATTAGAAAAGGTTTGTCCAAATTAGATGATGTGAACCAATTGTATGCAACCTTTATGATGATGTTTAACATGCCCGGAGATGTATTTAAAATCATCAATTAGGATTCATCAAATAAGAGTTCATGTGTAGGATTCATCAAATAAGAGTTCATGTGCAATATACGTTTTTGTGCAAGACAAAAATTCATAAAATAGATATAGATAAAGGCTAAATCAATTTATTGAGATTAGTTTATCGACATATAAATTCATTAAATAATATTCAATAAACCTAAGGTATCTAAACTCTAACATCTTGATTCTATATCAAATACAAAACATTGTCTTGACTAAAAATTATATTGTTGATGTTGAACATCTTGAAGTCGTAGAATGTAGACACATGGTCTCCAATGAGATCCTGGGAAAGTAACATTATCCATTAACAATTAGATACAAATAAAAAAGAAAATCAACCCCATAATCTACGACCAAGTGATTAAACTTCTATGATTTCAAAACACATAAAAAATAATGAAAAAAATAATGATTTGTTGATGGGGGAAGAGATACATGAAAATAATGAAAAAAAATTGTCTATATATAGGGAAAAAAATCATGGCTTGATCAATTTTGATTGGTTGATGATAACTTAATGAGTCATTGTCCATCTTGATTGGCTAATAAAAAAACAAATGAGTCATAATTTAATTTGATTGGGTGATAAGAAAACATTAAATGTGATAAAGAATGTGAAGATGCCACATGTACTTTTGCCCATAGAAGTATGCTTTTGTATTATATAAAGATGATTTATCAATAGCCAATAATCAAGCTACAATTAGATGATGAGGTGCACATGTGTATTAGTGATGCTTAGGTGTGTAATACATTAAATGAAGTTTAATATAGAAGAGTGCCAAGTGTACTTTTCAAAAAAATTAAGGCAAATATATATAATAGAGATAAAGATACCTCAAATATTTTATGTAATTTTATATGAGGTCTAAATATAGTTCATGTAAACATAAAAACACATATTTCAATTTGTAATTTTAGATTATTTATATTTTATCATCACCTTATTCAAAAAATATTTGGACGAAGCTTGAAATAACTAATGTAAAAGTAAGAATGTTTGTAAAAAGTCTGTATAAGGAGTTAAATATGAAGAACTTAAAATTATAAGGCTTAATAGTAGTTTTTGCCCCCTAACTTTTTTAAAGTTGCAATTTTTGTCCCCTAAGAAAAAAAAAACTACAAAACCGCCCCCTTTTACCCATGTGACAATTTTGGCCCCCTAGACCAATTTTGACTCGGTCAACGCACACGTGGATGCCACATGTATTTTATATTATTTTTTAATTATTTAAAAAATAAATTTTTATTTTTGTAATTAAAAAATAATTTTTTTTAAATTTTATTTTATTTTTTACATATTTAAAAAATATTTTTTTATTAAAAAAATAAAAAACAATTTTTTTAATTAATTTTTTTTAAAATATTGAAAAAATATTTTTAAATTTAAAAAGTACACACGTGGCGTCCACGTGTGTGTTGACTGAGTCAAAATTGGTTTAGGGGGCCAAAACTGCCACATGGGCAAAACTTAGGGGGCGTTTTGTAGTTTTTTTTCTTATGGGGCCAAAATCACAACTTCTTGAAACTTAGGGACCTAAAACTGCTATTAAACCAAATTATAAATATGAAGTATGTGTTTTTTCTTGTAAAAAATAGGTTATTTTTAAACATCGTCCAAGTTGTAGGGACTATTTGAGGTATCAACCCTAAAATTAAATTATTGAAATGGAAAATCCCCAATTAATTTAAGGATTGGGTGATGAGTTAAAATAGACTATTTTTTATAAAATAAAAAATTAATTAGTCTATCAATCAATTCAATTTTTTTGGTTAACCTTCCTATTCTTAGAAAAATGGTCACTGATAATCCGAAATTCGACCATAAATTAAGTATAAGCTAACAAAAAATTCAATTAATTGACATAAAAAAAATTACAATAACCATAAAAGAAATATCAACCCCTTTCTCTTTTGTGAGCCGTCACAAAACCCTTAGTTTTCTAGTTTTCTTCTCCTTCATCCACCAAAGAGGGGTGATTTAGGGTCAATTTTTGACCCAAAATCACCCCTCTAACTCGTTTTATATTTCTCCTTTATTGAAATAAGTGATTTTCACGTCTACTTTGTTTTTTTTCTTTCGTGATTTCGTCGTCTTAGTGCGACGTTGTTTTGTTCGTCGTCTTTGTGCGACCTTGTTTGTCTTTCTTGTTTCGTTCAGGTATTTGTTCGATTCAGATTGTCAGATCAGCTTCGATACAGTGAAGATCAAATCAATGACTTTGGAGTCATCAACGTTGCAGATCCAGAGACACGAGTATTCTGGAGACTTAAATATAGTCATATGTGTAGGCTTTAGTACTTTGCCGTTTTATGCTATTAACATGGATGTTGTGAGTTTGTTCACAGATTCATCCTTTTTGTTTTTAGCGAATTTTCATTGTATTGATGTACTCTATCAATTTGAATGAATGAATATAATTTATGTTTGTCAAAAAAAAATAAAAGAAATATCAACATTAGTCTTAAATAAATTTCTCAAAACATGCTCCAACTCAGTATCACGATGTTCTTTTGCCCTATGCATATTTATTAGGGTTAATTATGTTTCTAGTCCCTATAAAATAGCGACCTTGTAAATTTAGTCCTTACTTAATTTTAATAGCATTTTTAGTCCCTATAAAAAAAAATTTACTTATAATTTTAGTCCCTGCTAAAACAAAGTTTGATTAATTATCATTAAACTCTTAAATTTTTGAACGATTTTTTTAAGACAAGATTAGAACACTATGAAAGGTTCGTTTACTAAAATTTAGAATTTTCTGACATGAAATGAATTAAATATGAATTTTTTAAAACGACAAAAGTTAAAGATAAAAAGTAATAAAATCTGGATGTAGAAATCAAATTTTGCGATAATTTTTTGCGGAGGAACTTTTAGTAATGTTCTAAACATGTCTGCAAAAAATTGTTCAAAAATTTAAGAGTTTAAGCATAAATTAAACAAATTTGAATTGAGTAGGGACTAATACTCAGTGCAGAAAAACAAAATTAGGGACTAAAAATGCTATTAAAATTAAGTAAGGACTAAACTCAAAAGGTCGCTATTTTATAGGGACTAGAAACATAATTAACCCTATTTATTATGCATATTTATTTTCTTCGGTGAATCCTACACAATTGTGTTCTAGTATGATCTCAACCAAGGAAAAAGGAAAAAAAATTATGTTTAATTCGTTGCAACGTTAATTTGGAACTAAAATTATGGTAGCGATTTTTTTGTTGCTAAATGTATGATGTCTTTTTCAGGCCATGAAATTAAAGTTAATTTGGAAGGTTAAGGAACTTACAGATGCTTCCAACCAGGGACGTAGCCCTTCAGCACCATGTGGTAGCCAAGGTTACCCCAAAAAAAATATTTTTCTGGAATGAGTTGGTATGATTTTATATCTAGCTACCTCAAGTAAAAAATATTTAGCTACCCCAAACAAATTTATTTGTTAAATTAGCATAAATAAGAAAGTAAAAAAATTACTACATGATTGATAGATTTATTTGTATTAATTTGTCGCTTTCGGTCTCAACAACAAATAATGAGTTTCTTGCAAATAACTTATTTGTTTACATTGAAAAAGACATTATTACTCTTTTTAGTATATAAATCAATTATGAATAAAATTGGCTTTTTGAAATGCTTTGTGTCCAGCTTTTCTAAATAGCTATTGTCAATTTTTATTTTCTTTGTAATTGTTTTATCTACATTTCATGTAAGTAAAAATTATAGTGATTTTTTTTTTAACATATTGGTTAAGATTAGGATTAAATTTGACTTTAGTCTCTAGAACGGGTAGCACTTGGGTGACATTGGGGTGCCAATGTCATGTGATTTTGGTGATTTTAACACTCTTCTTCTTTTCTTTTGGTAAAAATTTGAGAGAGAAATTAATTTTTTTAGTGACTAAACCTAAAAATATATAATTTACTGGACTACAATTATATTTTATCTTTAAATTTAATATTTTGACTTTAAAAATATTTTATTTTTCTTTAAACGTGGCCCCCGCGTAATATTTCTGCTAGCTTCGCCGCTGCTTCCAACTCTGTTTCCGAGGTAGTTTTTCCATGTATTGATTCGGTCTAAATTTTTGGTTTTGGTTGTAGTTAATATATGAAACATCCATTCAAAACTTGTTTTGATTCTGGTGTGGTTTGATTACATAATATGTTGAGTATTAATTATTGTTACGTGGCACAGTTGATCTTTAGATTGATATAAGAGTAGTAGTGCTTGATTTTTTAAGTTTAACTATTACTTATGGAGAGAAAGTGTGATTTGTTCTCTCATGGCTAGAAGATAGCAAAGTTAGGAAAAGAAACTAATTGTAAACATGGTTTTTAGTATCTTACAATACACATATTTCTAATTCTAGTTGCATCCTCTCTTTTTCTACTTTTTGACGAGATTATTATAAAAATTAAGCCGAGGTTATTGGGTTTCAGTGGTCCATAGGTCATCCTTCTGATCTTATTAGACATAAATATTTGCTAAAAATTCATTCTAATAACTGCAGTTATTATTTTAGGTTGGGGAAAACAAGTCAAAAAGAAAAGCTGTCTACATTGTCTCTGGAGAATGCAAGTAAAAAAGAAAAGCTTAATACATTGCAAATTGGAACCAGAAGTAGGTTTCTATCTGTTTTGTGAATTAGATTCCTATTTTTAATCTTTGTTCCTTCTAATGGAACACAAACTATAGGACTGTGTGGAAACTGCAAATTGAAAACCAACAAATGAAAAAGTGGATTCTTACATTTGTGACTATTTCTAAGATTTCTCTGTCTTTATGCAATACGTTCAGTGTTTCAAATTAGTTGATTGGAATTTTGCATTGATTTATAGAGATGTTATATATGATACCGGGCAACGTTTAGTGTGGGGAAATTTCAAAATTTCCCCATCTTGAGCTAATCTAACCTCAGTCATTGATTTAATGTAAAATAATAGGAATGGTTAGGATTGTTTTGTTTTCTTGACTGGTAACTTGTACGGATTTTAATATTAAATAACTCAAATCTTTATGGATTTAAATATATAAAATTAAAGGATAATAAAAATTTAAAATATCAAACACTTACCAAATGAATTTGTGTGCACTGAAATATGTTCTGACTTTTCAATTATTAACACTGTTGGAAAATTTTTATTATTATTTTTTTCTCGTCAAAATTTATAATTATTATTGTGTTAAAAAAATTTTGTATCTTTCATAAATATTATTAAAGTCAGTTTGAAGCTTTTTACATGTATACTAACAAAATTATCGTATAATTACTTTATATTAGAGCGTTGAAAAGCTCAACTGATTTGAGATAAAAAGGGTTGAAAATAGATAATTAGATTGTATTTGACAAGACTAATTTTTGAATTTACGGATAACTTATAATTTACTCATATCAAAATAAACTTTTTATATCAATTTTTTCTCACTAGTTTATGAAAGTTTTTTGAGTCTATAATGGAATGAATTAGGCTGTCATAATGTGATGAACTAGTGTCTGAATTTTGATCGAAAGAGACATTAAAATTATGGAAAACCAAAATAATATATATTATTTTCACAATTTATTTATGATATAGTTTTTTTTGTTGATTTTTTATTGACAAAATAGTGTTTAGTTCAAAAACTAACGTAGATATTGGAGTAATATACAACATAATGGTTGCACTTGAACTGGGAACTTACGGGTTCTAGCAGGTAAAAAGAGATGAGCCTAAGATAGGGCAATTTCACAATTGGCCCATGCTAAAACTCACCTATGATACCGTTGATTGATTAAATAGAATGTTTTTTTGTAGGTTATATTGGTGGCTCATAGAGCGGTTAAGTATTACTCCCTCCGTTTCAAAATATAAGCAAAATTCACTTTTTAGGTTCATTCATTTAATGATGTATGTAGTTCATAATATGGACCACATACATCATTAAATGAATGAACCTAAAAAGTGAATTTTGCTTATATTTTGAAACGGAGGGAGTACTCAGTTTTGCTACAAGTTTACAAATAAGGTTCATTTAGCAGTGTGTAGCAGAAACTATGGTGAAGTTAGGATTATATTCAACTGATAAAGATCTTAAAGGTTTGAATTTGTTTCATAAACTCTGTCATATTTTCCTTGTTTAATTTTGAACGTCATATTCTATTGTCATTATGGTTGTTTGTTGCTTATAGGAATTTAGTTTCTAGAAATCTTAATTGATAAAAAATATTTTAAAAGCTAGGTGTAGGTGAGTTTTTGACCTCACTGAGGCACATGGAATTGTCCCTGATATTGTAACTTTGTTTTTTTAGGGAAGATACTGTAACATTGTTGTGGATTCGTTATAGCACAAGTTAGTAAATTGCACAAGATAAAGACATAAATATTTAGGTCTTGGACGTGTCATAGCATTCTATATTGTTTTTACTTCCGTTTTTTCTCCGTCTTCGCTATAGCATGTGGGTGGGGGCTGATTTGTTCTAATTATGCAGGATTTTGATTCTATGTGAGGCTATGGTGTGAGATTTATTTGGTGCTTGATGAACACGGACAGGGGCTGGCAGCATCACTAACTACATATACAAGCTAGAATAATTTGTTGGACTATGAATGTTACACTATGTATCCCTTACTCCTTAATGTTATTAGGTTAGCAATCACTAAACCCTAAAATTTCCCTCTAAAACTGGTTCATTAATTGTTGTTAGTGTTAACCCTAAAAAATTCTTTCAATATTCCACCAAATGAATTTCAAGAATCAGAGTATTATATAACGTGCCATTTTGATAAATTGCTGATACAATGAATCGCATTTATTTGCACCTATTGCTATGCCGTATGGAAAACAGAAATCTCTCCACTCAGCCTCTCTTTTCGGTTTCCAACACATGTAGAATGGTTTTCCCATACACCTTATTCACGTTTAACTTTTCTGTTTCACACCTAATGCATAATCACTTTTCTTCTTTTTTATTTTCTCTCCATCGCTCTCCTCTCTCTCTCAGTCTATATTAGCCATCGCTCTTCTCCTTTCTCAGCCGCTGCTTTGCTCATCTTCCTCCTCATAGCCTCCACTTCCGGCAACCTTATGTAAACCACCACAAGGATAATAAGTTGAGAGTGAAAACATCCAAATGAGAAACCACATCAAATCCAGATCTCGAAATCATCTGCATCTCAATTAGTTGGTTTTAACCCATGAAAACACGTTGATATTGTTGACCTTCTTTAATTTCTCAAGGTACTCAATCAATTTTTTTTTGTTTGGTTTTATTGTATAAACAGTGGTGTTGTTGATAATGAAAACTGATAAAAATAATGGTGGAGTTTTGTTTAATCAAAAGAAATGGTGTGTTTTTTTTATGGTTAAACTAGATTTTTGTGTTCTTTCTGATGTCTCTTTTCCTCCAAATATTTGATTGTAACCATTTCATTGAACCATTGTTGTTGATTGTAAGTTTATGTCAAATAAGATATTCTGAGTTGGAGATCCGAATTTTTAAATATGTGTTGTGTTTTTATCTCATTGATTATTTGCAACCAAAGTTTGCAATTTCCATGGAATTAAGAGGTTTTTGTTAGTAATTTTTGTCCATTCATTGTGTATATATTTTAAGTAATTGGTGTTTATTTTATTGTTTTTTTTTTGGTTTACAGTAACGTCATCTTAAAAAAGCTCAAATGGAGCATGAAATCTACTTGCCGTGAAGAAATGATGTGATGCTCTACTTTTCTTTGGGTTCAAATATGCTAGAAATAGTTACATGTCATTTCACCTATTTGATCAAATGCCTCATTGAAATAATACATTAATGAGCCTCTTGATTCATCTATGCCTCAAGATGCAGTTTGGTGACGATTTGGTTCCTCCGTTGAGGTAATTGCTAGAAGTGCTTATCAATATCATATGATATCAGATCATTTATTGTGAAATTGAGAGCAACTAAATAGTTTGTTTTTCTTTGATTTTGACTTTGTTTGGTATAATTCATTAAATATCAGTATGATTTCAAGTTTTTGTTGATTTCTTATTTTATTAACCCTATTTTGAAAATAAATATTTTGGAGTGAATGCGAAATCTGATTTTTTTTAGCTTACTATTGTATGTGTTTTTGTAATTGGTTAATCAAATACTTTAGGAAGGGCATCATATGACTGATGGTTTACGAACGTTTGATTTTTATTTTTTTATATCTTTGAGAAAATACCTTTGATGTTTGAAATAAACATGTCTATCATTCAGCTGTAACTTCATGTAATTGGTTATGGCATATTCTGAAAGGAAGAAATGCATTAGTTTTGGAGTTGTACTTCTGTTTGATTGACGAGTATTTTGTGCATGCAACAAATAAAAGATGACAAACAAAAGAAAGAATGGTGGTTATGTTTTGTACAAAAGAGGAATAGGGTAGGCCACTGGTTGTGCCGGAGTCAAGATTCCATATGGAGGAATTGTATGTTATCGTACAAGATAATGTTGCCCAATCTTATACTTCGAAGATTTATTTTTATGAATTGGCTCATTCAACTACTTTTGACATAATTTTATGATGAACTGAAACTTAGGTCCTGTTGTGGTGCAAGTCACTATTTTTTTGGTACAAAAGAATGATGCAAGCTACTCTATTTAGTGCGGGAGAAATAGCCACTGCTGGGCTGCTGTTGTTGATTGCTGCAGGATTCCTTGCTGTTTTTATAACGCATCAGAAGGTCCGGCAAGCCTCCACCGGGTTTCCACGCTGCCATGCTTCTTTGTCGCGCTGCTAGCTAGGTTTAGGGCTGGATAGCAGGCTGCTGCTGTGTTGTTTTTCTGCTGTCTGTGTTTTGTGGTGCGCGCTGTTCGGTTGGGAGGTTTGGCTGCTATTTTTAGGCGGGTTTCTGTTTGTTGGGAGTGCCTTTCTGTTGTCTGTTTTTCTGCTGTTTTGAAGTACTCTTTCACATGAAAGTGTCACGGCTTATAATTTAGTGAATTTATTTACTATTACTGTTTTTTCTTTTCTAATTTTCAGCATTCATTCAAGGTATTTTGTTGGCCATAAAATTGGTATAGTCCTTCAAAAATTTAAGGTCGATCAGTCAATGTGGTTAGGTGGTATCTTCAATTTGTGCTGCTACAAAGCTGATTTTTAATGTAGTTTTAAACGAAGTAGAAGAATATAAGAATAAGTACACTTAGTTTATATATTTTAATCATATGCGCCCATTGTTCAGCATTCTAACTATAAAGCAACGCTTAAGCGAGTCAAAGGAATGAGTGTTGTTTTGTTTTATAAATGATGTATTATAGTGTTGGTTGATATATCGTGGTTTTGATGTAATATGATTCTAAGTATGAGACTTAGCCTAACTCTGTGTGTCAATAAAGAATTATGTACTTGCATATGAATTTTTTTTCCATAAAGAATTATGTATTTGCATATGAATTTTTTTTTTTGCCATAAAGTAATATGTTGCATTAAGAGAAGAAAACGTAACAAATATAAGTTACATTATTTTTACAGAGATGATAAGTTACTTTCTTTAGTAAAAAAAATGATAATTAACTTGAGAGATGTGGTACTTTTGATTTTTTTTTTTTTTTTTTTTTATAGTTTGTATAACTGTCGTTGAAGGCATAGTTCGCTAACCGTTATTGGCTTTGTTTTCTTTTATTTTTGAAGGCGTAGTTCTTAAAACTTAATTGGCTTTGTTTTCTTTGACTATTAGAGATTATTTTGTGAAGGTAATAATATTCTTTTCGTGAAGTTATCATTTCATTTTTTTTTAAGGATCATTTCATATTTATCATTTGGCTTTTCTATTAATTTGCAAAAAAAAATAATATGCAAACAAATGAATAAAATGTTTGAAATAGATAATCTTTATATAATACAAAAGCATACATCTTTGGGCAAAAGTACACGTGGCGTCTCAAGTTTCTCTCAAGCATTTATTGCTACTCTAATAAAAATGTTCAATGCATTGTACATTTGATCAAGAAAGTTGCCTATATTAAATTCATTCCATTTATTTAAAATGAAATAATTATATGTATTATGTACATTTAAATCTAACCATATTGTCTTATCACCGTAAACTAAATTATATAAAGATTAGAACAAGAAGAATAAATATATTTTTTCTTTTTCGACTCTAAATATTTTTTAATATCTAAATTTTGTAGTTTAAAGAACGGCACTGCTATATATTGCAAGTGGTTCGTGAAACTACTGTCACGATATTAAGCATTACCCTTTAAAGCATATAACATAAAGTACACTTGATACTATTCATTGGTAAACATAATTAATATGTTATCTCTATTATAAACATCTTTATTATAAACATTTTCCCTATTTTATTTTGATAGTACACATGGTAAGCTTATATTGAAATGTGCATTTGATGTTTTGTTTCATATACACACCAAAATTACATGATTTCTAAGAAATATGGCTAATTCTTACATTTAATGTTTCTTTCTCTCAATCTTTATTCAGACAGCTGATCACGTCATTTTATTCTTGGCTTTTTTTTTTGGCTTTCACAACCTTAAAAAAACAATTGTATGTATAACAGCCCATTTAATTTCAGTCCAATTTTATCTTATGCAGAATAAAGGTTGGTCAAACTAAATTTAATGCATTTGTTAAAAATATTATACCGAAATCAAATCAAATTAACCAATCCATCTTTGAAAAAAAATTGCTCTTTTATAAACAAATGTTGTTTCCTTTCTGGCACCACCACGCGTTTATTGTCTTTCTTAATCAACTCCCAAATTGTAGCATCAGTGATGCTATATAACTCTACATTTTGTCATCTCAAAATTAATACAATCAAATAATTCTTACTCTTATATGCAGAGTCTTCTTTTTATTATGTTATACACATGCTTTACAGTTGCATCATTAATTTTCTATTACAATGCCACAAGATTCTCCTATTTTGATTTTCCATCTCATGTCTTTTAGCGATGAATTATCTGAGTCAAGGTTTTCCTTATGAGGTCCATCTGTCGTTCCATGGGAGCGAGTTTTGTTTTTTCATGTGTGTATATCTTGCTGATTCAAATCTTTGTCATGAGATGTAACCAAATATTCACAAGGATAGATCATATAAACAATGTTCATTTGAAGTAGTGTTTTTGATATTTTTTTAGCCCTTTAAATTCTAAAGCTTTGATAGAAAGGTGTAATTCATATGAACAACAAATTCATTTTTTATTTTCTCTTTTGAGTTCAAGTAGAATGATTATGAAAAAAATGTTTTTTTTTTCTCTTTTGTATTTTTTCCATTGTTACAAATTTCTAAATATCCTACTTTGGTCAAGGACTATAAATTTAGATAAGGGGTTTAATGTTTCGAGATTTTGAGACAATATGAAGGGAAAAAACATGTTGAATGATGAAGCATGTGCATACTCTTATGTCCAAGAGTCCTGTTGTTATAAAAGATAATCCAAATAGAGAGTGAATAATTTTTATAATTTTTTTTTCTTACATCAAAATCATATCCAAGTTTCGGTTGAATTTTCTTAGTTTTCACACAAGTTACATTCACAATATTGCAAACTAAAATTCAATAAAAAAGATACCGTTGATATCAATAAATAGAAATATTTGTTCTATGGGTATTTTGTTCTATGTTTGATTAAATGAAGAAATATTTACCACTACAATCCATAAATAGAAAGTTTTAAGTATCACAATCATTTTCTTGATTATAATTATGCGCATTCAACTACTATTGATTCAATCATTAAAAAAATTCAATTAATAAATGCTAAAAACTCGGAATAATTTTTTTTGAAGGAAAAAAATTCAGAATTATTTGATTGAGTAGTTATTGTCATTGTAGAAAAATAAATTAAAAACATACACTCATAAAGAAAATTATCTTCCGTCTGATTCAAACCTATTTTTTACCGGAGAGTTCGCCAATTGTTATTTTTGTTTAATATATTCAAAATAAAATCAGATTTTTTTAAGGGTGGAAGATCAGTTTTATTATGTAAATTATTATACATTGAACATAAAATCAACGATTATGTATGTTTTTAAATAAATTATCAGTCAAAAGAATCGTTTAATAAAAAATTATATTTCATCTAGCTAGATATTTTTTTTCGTTCTTTTTATTATACAGAAATATTAATAATGATTTATTATGTATTTATTGACAATAAAACTTCTTCACACAATAGAGACAATTTAGTCCATCCGTCGATACTTTTTTCAACTGATTTTCTATTTCAATTTTTGAACTGTGACTTGGCATATGTGACAGCCCAATAGTCTTATTGACGATCACATGCATTGTTTAAGAAATAAGAAACACTTGGATCCCTTCTAAAAAAATTTAGGGCAATTTAGTCCCCTTAAAAAAATCATTATTTTTCGATTTCTTCTTTACAAAGATAAATAAATAATTAATTAAATTTGTTATATTTTAAGATAATAAATTGGTACTTTTACTTTCTTTTTTTTTTTGTCATCTTCACCGATCGAAACACATGCTGACGTTGCTGATACTAACCGGAAATAGAAGAGTGATGAAGAACACGAAAGCTTGAAACGAGATGTAGAAAACCGAAATAGAAGATTGTATGTTTATAGTTTTCAATTTCTTAACTCATTCTCTTTTTATACAATAAACAATTCATTCATTCTCTTTATATCTTCAATGTACCATTTTTCTTATTGTGAAACTGTTCAATTTTTTACTTATTTAACTTCTTTTTTTTAATGAGGGATTAATTAGTTCCGTTAAAAATTCTTTTAATTTTTTTTTTTAGGGTAAAAATTCTTTTAATGTAATGTTAGCACTTAACTGACACGGTTAATGCCACTTAGTCAAATTAACCATATACTTGAATGGTTCAATGATAGAAATTGATTCAATGACTAAATTATCTTTATTTGATTTTGTAAGGGACAATAAATCAGTCTTTTTATTTGTGGATGACTAATTTGACCCCTGCACATTTTTGTCGGGTACCAAAATGAATCTTCACTTCTTTTATTGAAATAATTTTTTTATTAACATTTTCCCCATTTTCTAATTCACTGGATTTTTTTTATCTCTATGTATATTGTTCAAATTCACAAATTTACATTATGATACTCTTAAGTTCTAATGGCTTAACATATGAATAATGCAGATCTAATCAAAGAGCTTGATTTGATACTCTCACAATTTCCACACCATTTTCAACTAAACATTCTTATTTTCAAAAATTTCATTAAACCTGTATTTTCTCTATTTGTTGCATTTTTCATGGTTGCTATTGCAACAACTAATTTGATCTCTTTAATTAATCATGTAAGAGAATCACGGAGTTTGGTAGTTCATATCGTTAGATTATGATATGTTCGTAATGTCAAAAGTGACGTCCTCCCATTTTCACTTGACATGGTGTTGGTAGATAGATACATCCAATAACTAAAATTTAAGTTACAAAAGAAATAAACAAATGATATCCAAAAACTAACAAAATAGTTTATTATGATGTGGTGATAATTTTAGGACTCCTGAGTGAGCCTACAATAAGCTGGACATCATATATTAGGCCAATATCAACCATACAAGTGAGATTGCACTGCATCTTCACATAAAATCTTAAGGCATTATGCATATGAGTCTTCTCACTTATATGTTTTTCACAATATACTCATCCATTCAATGTAGAATGGTAACTCACACCTGACACGTTAACATCTCTTAATCAAGTGTGTGACTATTTGTGTATGTAATTATGTGATATAGTCAAATCAGGTTAAACATTAGCACAACATGTTAAATAGGTTAGTTGAAGTGGTTTCATAAAGGAAGATTTATGTCTATTTATTTCACAAGAAGAGAGAAATGAAAATAGAGGAAAAAAATAATATGAAAAATGAATTTGAACATGAGAGAAACAATAAGGAAAAATATATGTAGTGTGTTTTGACAATGAGGGTAAATGGAATAGGCTGAGTTGTCCGTAATTATAGGAGTTTGTTGAAGGATTTGAAGATTTTGCGGTAATTACATCACCAAAAAATTAGACTTAATTATAAAAATGTCACATCATTTTAAAATGTCTAATGACCGTGTATTTTGTCAATTTAGCATAACACATTTTCATTTTTTCATCATCACGTCCCTCCAAAGATTAAATATGAAGGAATTTAAAATAATAAAGATTGAATATAAAAAAAAAACAACATAAAAGAGAATGAGATCCAAAAACTAAATTTCAATAAAAAAAAACAAATGGCATTCAAACATTAATAAAAATTGTTCATTATTTTGTTGGAACCATCATATTAACTTAAAATGTCTAAGGGATAAGAGGGAGTGTACGCTAAGTTGAATCATTATATTAGGCTAAGAGCAATCACACACTTGAGATTGACACCATGTATTAACTTAAAATGGCTAAGGGCATGTATTTTGTTAGCATAACAAATCTACAATTTTCCATTGTCAGATCCCACCAGAGATCAAAAGTTAAGTAATTTGAAATCGTAGATGTTGAATAAAAAAATAGCATCAAAACGATTGACATCCAAAAATTAAAATCTAAAAAATAAATAAATAAAAGATATCCAAAACTAAAAAACTCATTCATCATAATGTTGTGACTTCCGGGGGAGTCTAAATTGGGTTGTATAATCACAATAGGCTAAAATCAACCACAAAAGTGAGATTTACATTATATTTTTATTCAAAACCTTAAAGAGATTAGGAGCCCGTTTGGATTGGCTTATTTTTGAGCTTTTGAAAAATAGCTTATGCAAATAAATAAGCTTTTATGTTAATTCATAAGTTCTCATTAACAAAAATTGTATCTTCATAAGTTGTTTTTTCATAAACTACATTGACAAGCTTATGAATAATATAGAAAAGCGTATTTATCTGCATAAGCTGTTTGGCATAAGCTCAAAAATAAGCTAATCCAAACAGGCTCTAGGTATATAAGTCATTTCACTTATATTTTTCTCATCATCTACTCTTTCATCCAATGTGAAGCTTTAATTACATATGAGACATTAGCATCTCTCTGAAGTGTGACTATGCATCTGTATGATGGTGACATATTCAAATAAGGTCAGACTGAGGCATAACATGATAAAAAAAGGCGGGTTTATGGTGTTATCATGGAGGGAGGTTTTTGTTCCTTTCTTTCATGAGAATATAGAAAATAAATTAGAAAATGAAGATAGAAAATGGGATTTTGACATGAAAGAAATGGTAGGGAAAAAAATATTATACAAATGACATCCAAAAGCTGACATAACACTTCATCCTAATTTTGGGACTTTCGAGGGATCATAGTCTAAGTTTGATCACCATATTAGACTAAGAGAAACCACACATGTATGATTGATATCAGATCTTCATCCTAAACTTAAGGCATCAAATTTATATATGTAATCTCACATATAAATTGTTCAAAATTTACCATTCCATCCAATATAGAACTTTAAGCCACACTTGACACATTAATATCTCTTAACCAAGCTAAGTGGGCAACTATTTGTGTCCGTAATCATGTGACATAGTAAAATAAGGTCAAACAGAAGAACACCATGTTCCAAAAGGTTGGTTGGTGGTTGTTTCACGAAGGAAGTTTTATGTTCCTTTCTGTCACGAGAAGACAAAAAGGAAATTATAAGGAAAAATAACTGATTTGAAAAAAGAATTTGAACATGAGAGAAAATATGGGAAACAAAATAATTATTGTGTGTTATGTTCATGAGAGTATAGATAGTAGCGTGAGTTGCTGGTGTGGTGATTTTATGGGTTTTTTTAAAAAAGTTGGAGATTTTTGAGTAATCGTTTTACCAAAAAAATTGATTCAATTCAAAAATACTACATAATTTTAAATGTCTAATAAGCATGTATATTGTGAACTTAGCATAACACATTTGCAATTTTCCATTGTCACTTGCCGCCAAAGTCCAAAAGTAAATGAATCTGAATTAATAGAGGTTGAATGAAAATATTCAGATGAAAAACAATGACATTTAAAAACTAAATTTTAAGATAAAAAAAGTAAAGAAATGACATCAAAAAATTTAAAAACAATTTATTTGTAACTTTCAGGAGATTCTACATTGAGTTTGATCATCACGTTAAACAAAGAGAATCTATACAAGTGAGTTTGAAACCATATCTCCACCCTAAACCTTAAGACATTAGATATATGGGTCATATCACTTATATGTTACTCAACATCTACTCTTGCATCCAATTTTGAATTTTAACTCGCACTTGATACATTAACATTTCTCCCTCAAATACGAGACTCTCCACATCCGAGATATACCACCATAAACCAATTTTGCTTCTTCACAAAGTCGAACCGACCTATGATATCATCGTTGGGCCTTACGAGGAAGTCAACAGTGGTATGGATTGACCCATTGCACAGAGAGCAACCAGACAAATGAGAACGATATCAAATTTTTACTTAGTATTTTAAGTATCATGAAATTCTAGCCCGTGCTTGGCACGGGTATCCATACTAGTATTGATCAATATCTTAAGGTTTAATGATAGCAATACACATTACACATTACTTTTTTGTTTTGTTTTTGAATTGAATTCATAACTATAATATTATTCATGTTAATTATTATTTTACTGTTTCATATTTATTATAACAGTAATTTTCTGGTTGCAGATGATCATTCATTCTCCACTATTTTTGCCATTATGCCACACAAGTTTTGGTTGAATTAATTTCGCTTTTTAAATATATATTCAGGACACTAATTTTTAATTAATTACACCTTATTAGCAAACCTCTAAAACCACTCCCACTTCTTATCCCAACTTTTCCACTTCCCATAAACTTTATTTTCCTCTTACACTTATCATTTTTTGTTCTTCAATATTGGTTCAAACAATTATTATAAGTTGAAATTACATAATTAAATAGTTATTTCAGCTCATAAGACCCGTGCGGCGCACGGGTCATCAATCTAGTGAAAAATAATTTATATTAGTACTTGTAATTGTTATTTCTGTGCAATGTTGAAACTGGTGGTATCAGTAACTGTTACTAGTAATTTTTTTTTTTAAATTAAATGATCATTAGGGCGGTTAAAACTGCCATTATGAATGTTTTTTTTAAAAAAATAAAATGACAATTACGGCGGCTAAAACTGCCACAATCCGCTTTTTTTTTTTGCTGAACTATTGTACGTTATGCGTTTAAAACTGACGCTATACTCAAAAAATAGCCGCCGTTATAGTCAACGCGTATTTTGGCGGTCTAAATGGCGGTTTGCATTAAACTGCCGTTTTAATCATTGTGGCAGCAAAAAATTTGGCAGTTTTGGAAACCGCCAAGGTAATACTGGCGGCTAAAACCGCCGCAATAAGCTAAATTTAGCCGCCGGAATTATCGTGTTTTTTTTGTAGATTAAGTCCCCTCTAAACATTTGGGTAACTCAAATATGATGACAATTTCTTTTTCTACCATGTCTTTTCCTCACGCGTCTTATTTTATTCCAAAAATACTCATGTTCGGATTATATAATTTGAAGGTCTTCCTGAAGATTTTTGGATTGTACAATCTGAATACGTGTTTAACCAGATTTTCATCAGTTTTTCAAATCAACAGTGACCTATATTATAAAAAAAGGGTAGTGTTAACTTGTGCTTTTAGGGCACATGTTAAGAAACCTAAAAGAAGAAATATTCTCTAAAATTTGGTACATTTAAATGCTAAAAAAGTTAAATATTGAATGCAATGCACACATTCCAATAAGTTTTTTCTATATTTGAATCATTAACTTGTGCCTTGAGGGCACAAATTAACATTTCCCTATAAAAAAAAACATAGTTGAAAATGAAAAATTAACATAAATATAAAGAGACATGATACAAATTCTCGATGACTTAACACTTTTATTAATTGATCAATAGTTTCATAATATATTTACATTAAGATAATGCTTATTGCAATAAATTATTAGACATCTAATGTGAAATTTGTGGTACAAGAAGATGGATGAGAAAGAAGGGGAATGTTTGTCAACCCTCTTGCACATCCTCGAAAGGGAGGGGAGGGGTAAAATTAAATATGCAGCACACAACCCATATCTAGACGGAGGGGGCAAATTTAAAAAGTGAGACATTGCCCTTTAACCGTTCATACTATCTCTGTCAAGTCATGCTAGTTCAGCTCGTCCTTACTAAACACGGGTCTGATTGTTCAAGTCATGTCATCTTAGCTCGTCCTTACTCAACACTAGTTTGACAGTTCAATTGGCACGAACCATGACAAACTTGCCCTAAATTAAGCTATGCAAATATACTTGTTGTGGTCCTAGCTCATGTTACATATGCTCTTATTCCACACGTCTTCTACGAAAGATCAATGTCTCTGAAAGAGCATCTCAATTTCATGTGCCCTATCCAGACGAGTTGCAGCATAGTTCACACGCGACCGTACTCAAACCAGACAACTAATGGGAGGCTCAGGATCACAACTTAATGGGTTTGGTGACTAAAGAAAGGCCCATTAAATCAACAAGTCGAGGGTTATAAATGGGGACACTTAGGAGGCATTAAAGGGTATAATATGATAGAAAAGTTTTTGTATGAAAGACCAACGGTGGAGCATTGACATCATAAACACTACTATAAAAGAGAATGAGATAATGTGAGATGGAATGCGAATTTTTGAAGAATGGGGTGGGTATTTATAGGGGGCATGTGAAGGGAGTTTGCATAAAGTGTAACGATCAATCAATGAGGGTCAAAAAACGTGAATACCATTAGTATGACCAATTTAGTCTTGCTGACCAAGCCACCGTCCATATTCTGAATTGGTTCATATTATATAATCGAAAACATCCCTAAAATTGTTTGGATTATATAATCTAAACTGGTCTAAGATTGTGTTAAAACTCGTGTCTTGTATGGTTTGGAATCCATTTTTTAAGTTAAATGCCGAGAGTTTCTTAGTTTTCTCATTAGAATACAAGTTTATAAGAGTACACATCAATGAATATGTGACTCGATTCATGCTTTTATATCTAAGCATAAAAGATTTGAAAGAATGGAAATTTTAAAAGAGAGCTAAACATGTAGCCCCTTGTTCGTCTTGTAACGAGACGTGGGTGTGAGTGCTCATTTATATATATGGTTTATTTATTGAAATAATAATAATCTGAAAGTTCGTCCTTCAAAAAAAATAAATTTGAAATTCAATATTTTTTATTGTCGTTGACATTGTTTACATTTTATTGATCAATGTTTAGATGTAAAACATCATCCTCACAAACTTGAGATGTTAATACCAATTTTTCCCGAAATCCTTCTTCAAGTTTTTTATTTTATTAAGAATTATATCTCGGTGTAGCATAAATCATAGTGATCATGTTTTATTCATAATGTTGTGTTGGCTTCATTTTGCTAAAACAATATGTTCTAGCAAGATATGGTACCAGATGTCCTAAACATTTAGTATGGAATTTGTACTTAAGGTGTTGTGTCGTATTTCACATTCTTTAGAGTAATGTATTTTTGTGTGTGATCTAAGAAGATTTGGTTTATGTTTCTCATGTTGAGGGGGAGTCCTAGATAGTGAACAAGTTGTATTAGGACAAGAGGTAGTGAACAAGGTGTGTTCACATAAGACTAGGAACTAATACAATTGAGAGTGGATTTCCTTTCTTGGGTGGATGCCCCCCAGATGTAGGTGACGATACACCGAACTAGGTTACCAAATTTCTTGTGTTCTTCTTTATCACACTTTACTTTTTGTGGTTGTTCATTACTATGCTATAATTGTTGTGTACATTGTCTCGGACATTGTGTAAAACGTTTGTCCTGCGAGAACGAGAATTTCGCATAATGTAGTGTTTCAAATTTACAAACTTTAATTTTGATTATTGAATAGGTGTCTCGAATTTGATCACGAATGAATCCTTAGTTCCTGCAATAAATCTTATTGAAAATTCAAATATTAGTTTGTTTATAAGTAGTGAGCAACAAGGTTGGTGTTAATTTTTTTCCTATGTAATTCAGTTATACAAGTAATTAATTTATTTTGTTGTAATATATGAAGTCCATATACGTGACACGATACCGATACGGAAAAATTTGCAAAATTCCCGATAAGATACAGCCGGGATACGTTTAAAAAATTAAATTTAAAATTAAATATATAAATGCACAATATATAAACATAACCAAAATTGATGATTTAACATTCAAATTACTCAAAATGAGCAAACAAGTGACAATTACATATCTTAAGTTAAGTACTATCCAAAAAAATCATCATCAGTACTACCCAAAAAAGACATAGATTAGCTATCCATAAAGAACATTGTAGTTTAACATTCACTACTTAAGAGGAAACACAGATTGGATCAGTCTCCTCTCCTCTGTTTCCATCATCAAAGAACATTGTAGCCTCAAACTCCGGTTCATCTAAAGACAACTCAGCTAATTCAATTCCAACACCATTAAGCGGGTCATGTGCATCTCCACTAATGTCCCACAACTTTGTCTCGCCTTTCTTATACCCTTCTTCTTTCCTTGACAAGGGTCGAAGGTTAACATGCACATAAACCAAATCTTCAACCTTTTTTGGATCCATTTTATTTATTTTCAAAGAATGGATAAAAGAGAAAGTACTCCAATTTCCCTCACAACATGATGAAGAACAAGGTTCCACAAGAAGCTTTAAAATAATCTTTTGGATAAAAGGGGTGGTAGATCCATGCGTCACCCACCAAGATTTTGCATCTGATTTATATTTAACTTCAATAGAGTCAAATGAAGCAAATGCACCACTACAAGATGAAAATTGGACGTATTCTTTATACACCTTATTTCTCTCATCAGACGATGGAAAATATCTTTTTAAAGACTTATTCCTCTCATTAGAAACTTCTGAATCTTGATGAGAAGGAACCCTATTTTGAGCTTCCCTAAGCCACACACCACTATAATACTTACTATTAAAAAAAAACATTCCATTAATACTCAAAGTATGAACATTTCATTCAAAGACAACAAGTAACAAGAATTACCTTGGATTCAATGAATGTGCCAAATAATGAAGTGGACTTCAACTCTTACCACATCTAGAATTGAGTATGCTATGAACAACATCATAGAAAGGGCAAACATTGGATGTTTCAGTTGTTTCTATTCCCTCATGGCTATATATAATTGCCCTTACATTTTCAATCATGGAATACCACATTTCATATACTAAATGAAGGGTAGAAGCATCAGTGTCACATATTCGAAGCATGTCATATATGGGATTTGTGAAAGAAATGATGTAATCTATTTTATCCCATCATACATCATTTAAAAGAAGCTCCTTCACATGTGTAGCTCTTTGTTGATTATCTTCCCTATAAGTACTCCACTGATCACTAATAACCATCCTTTGCAAAGCAGTTTTGAGCAGCTTGATTCTTTTTAGCATCACTATCATTGACGCAAAACGTGTTTTACCAATAGAAAGCAATTTCAAAGTAGAAAATTCATTGAAAATAGCCAATGACATAAAGTGAGTCATAATGAAAGTCTTGATAAAAGATACATCATCAACCACTTCAGTGATCCAATTGCATTCACTATAAACATTTTCATTTCCATCAATGTTCTTAGCTGCAGAAATATTTTTCAAAGCTAAATTCAATGTATGAACTACACAAGGTGTCCAAAATATATGTTTGAATTCAGCTTCAATTAACATTCATGCACCCTTACAAACAGGAGCAATATCGGTTATAATTTGCACAACATTTTATGGCCCTACCTCCTTGATAACATCTTTAAATGTGATGACCATATAATGATTGTCTTTATATTCATTGGAGCCATCTACATCGTTTAAGAATATAGGTCATCCTTCACAAATTCTAATGAAATTTATCAAAAGACTCCTTTGCACATCTGTCCAACCATCAGAAACCAATGTAACTCCCTTCAATGTCCACGGAGATTTTATAGGTTGAAGCCACCTTTCAAATTTAGCTCTCTCTTGCTTCAGAAGAGTGGTTCTTAGAGCATTATAACTAGGAGGAAGGAAGCCACTGAAGTTGTGATTAGCAGCAAAAGAATGAGAACTAACATAGTAAAGATTTCTGGAAAGATGGAAGTTAAGGCACCAGAATAAAACATCCTTGCTATAGTTTCTCTAAGCTGATTCATATCATCAACATTAAAGGCATTTTCTATACTACCCTTTCTTCTCTTTTGTTGCACTATTGGTGGGATTTGAGACGATTTAAGGGTAGGCAATAGAACATGTTTAAGCTTTAATTTATTCACAGGCTCTTCACGTATTCTATTCAAATCAGCTAACAATATATCAGTAACCTTAGGACATACCACAACCCCTTCACCGGAAATTTTCAATAAGTGAAATCTCACTATAGAGTTCTTCACCTCTTTTTGACAAAAGTTGCACCTCCAAAGCTTGTTTCCACCTGCAGAATCATTATTCTGCACCACAGTGACAAATCTCCAAAGTGGTTTACTATCGTCTTGGAGTTCTTTAGAAGAAAATGAACTAGTAACACTTTCTTTTACTGGAGGTATAACTATTAACAAAACAAGGAATAATAAAACATTAACAGGAGGTTGGTATTATAACTATAAAGAAAAAATCAATCTAGGGTTTACATATGTTGAAGACATTCATAAAAACAAACAATCTTAATTATTAAGAAGAAATTATACATTTTTCGAGAAACAGAAGAAAAGATTAAAGAGATAAGAAGATATTAAAGGGAGAAGATTTTTTTTTTATACATATTAAGAAAAATTTGTAAGTAAAAACGAAGTTTTTTTTTAAGGTGCCACCAAGAATTAACACTGTGTCAAAGATTTTTTTTTTAGGTGTCACATTTTCCATAGATGAATTCATCAAAAAGAGGTGTACCGAGATCAAACTTAACTGCCGCTTTAAAATATCAATGCAATATCTATTATTACTTTAACTGATATACCTTTGTTTATAGAATTTCATTTCAATAACTTGCTCCATTAAAAGAAGTTTTTTGTTCGTATAAAAAATCTAAGTCAAAAACATGATACTCCATTCCTATTTTTTAAAGATACATATGAGTTATTTAATTTTTCAAACATACACATGAATTATTTGATTTGATAAGTATTTTATTGTCACATGCCCCTAATGAAAAAAAATGCAGAGCAAAATAGTTTATGTACCTTCAGAGCTGATTAATTATTTTAAGAATCAATTTTTTGCAATACACCAAAAAGCCAAAAATGAAATATACTAAAAATTGATCCATTTTCCTATAATTCATTCTTATAATCATAATCACTTAAGAACAAATGCAATACGCTGAAAAGTGATTTTTTTCTTCTCAAAATATATTGTCTCTGGCAAGTATACGACATTCTAGGATTAGAATAAGAATAAATCAAACAAAATATATCAGAGGGAAATAAACACAACCATTCCAAAGCGATAGGAAAACGAATAATCAAACACAAATACTACCCAACATTTAGTAAATAACAACAAATGACAAATTCTGAAAAGTCATGATCGCGTAGATACATATATTACACACGAACATATCACAGATGCATCCATTACACACAAACCATGAACTACCTGAGATTCATCATGGTCCCAAACCAAAATAACATAGAAAGGAAATCTAAATTCAAAAAAGAAGTGTGAAAAGAAGATATCATACGTGCATTTCTAGCATATGCAAACACCAAGGTTTAGCTCTGGAGATCAAACTTTTTGTCTGATGACTTCAATAGTCAACACATACGGTGGAAAGGTAGGCCAAAATATCAACTTGTCTTTAACCTTCAAATTTGCTTGCTTCAGATAATCACCCCCCGGAAACCCAACAAAATAATGAAATCAAAGAAAGAAGAAAACTCCAAAGGAAAACTGACCAGAACATTTTTTTTTCCCTTTTTAAAAGATCTCGTAACCCTTTTTTCTCAGCAAGTTAACCTAAAAAATTCCTTCGAAGACATGATGGAGAAGATCTTCAGGAATTCATTAGGATCTTTGATTGCAAATGGATCTTGCATGTTTCCATGTAGATATGGCGTCCAGGAAACAATTCCAGAATTTTCCATACTTTTGATTCAACAGTGAAGACAAAGGTAAAAAAAAACGTAGCTTATTATTAGTTAGCTATACATAGACATGATCTAACGAATTGAAATTGTAATTCATAAGAGTAGTTCAGTAGCACACACATGATTTACCTTTGAGATGTGGTAGCCATGGAGTGGTGTTGGAGAGAAAATGCAAGACAAAGGTATAATAGTAAAGAGGATGTGGATAATGCACGTGAGATAGTCAACGTAGGAAATAGAAGACAATATATGGCAATGCTATAATATACTATAAGCCAAAAGTGCCCATATACTTATGACATTAGCCTTGCAAGCAACCAAACAGGCAATACTACAATGTCTTTATTATATATAAAACAGAATGCAACATACAATTCTCCATGCGTAAAAATCGGTCTTGGCAAATACGAACCAACATGCAATAAAGTTTGTCCCTGATTCTTGTTTATCATTAATGCAAAACACATGACCAAAGGAAATTGGCGCCTCTGGAAAACAACAGAAGCATTCACATTAGTAGGTATCAAATTCATTCGAGGTATGTACACCTTTTCCCTAATGTACTTGCCAGAAACTATCGTTGCACCAATGACATTTACACCAATTTCGTTAACAATAAGTCAAGTTCCATTGCAAAGACCTATCGAAAAATCAACATTTCTCGTCAACACGACTGTAACTCCTTTCTTAAAAATGCAGCTGATGATTATGCATTCCAGTGCATTTAATATCATTTAAAAATTCAGTCGTTAGCCAGCGATTATCAACACCAACATCCTCGTCATATTTGCAAATTGAGTCACTTTGTGATACTCTTTTCCATCACCAGGAATCAAAGACATGACATATTCGTTCACCTTTTCAACAATCTCCAATGTCAGAGCAAGAATGTCCCTTTCCTTAAAAAATTAGGTTTGGACATGTCTTGCAATAAATTAGAATATATTGCATCAACCATATCATTAACATGGTTTGCCGAGTCTTAAATAATCATGTCCCTTAGAATCTCAACATCAGCCTCACCATCATTAGAATGACTTATGGACCCATCGCCAATCTTTAAAATCCAATCAACAAACTCTTTGATAGCCACATTATGAGCTTGATCATAACATAATTGTACTCTCATATTTTTAATCAACCTTAACACTTGACAATTCGACCATAAAAGTGATGAATTGATACTTGCATTAACAATGTCCGCATGAGAGCCTCTATGAACAACCGGTAATATCTGACGAAAATCACCCCCAAAAACAATTGTATTTCCACCAAATGGGATGTCGGGTACATCAGATGCATGTTCCCCCTTCAAGAGACGACTTCATTATATCTCGCAATGACCTGTCAAAAGCTTCAATTGCAAATCTATTTATCATTGGAGCCTCATCCCATATAATAAGACTTGTTTGACAAAGAAGTTGAGCCTTATGACTATTCTTTCTTATTCTACAACATGATACTTCAGTCAAGGTCATGGGGATTCCAAACTGAGAATGAGCCGTCCTACCACCAGGCAAGTTAGATAAACTAATAAGTTCTACGGTGGACCACCTACAATGTAGGTCCACCTTAAACATTTTGGGTTAAGGCTAATCGAGAGGGACTCAATTGGCTAACGGAAGCATATTTGAGGGACCAAAACGTAACTTTTATTAATTAAGGGACCAAACACTTACAAAATTAATTAAGGGACCAAACTCTTAATTTTGTTCACAAAATTTCAACAATTAAATGATTTATTTTGAGCATATAAATTAAAAATAACAAACGCTTATGCTGCATACTTAAAATATAGAACCTAACATATAATTCTCATCCAAGCATGCTTTATTAACCAAACATACTCATATCAAAATTCATATACTTGAATAGTTTCTAAATCATTCATATGTGAATCTAATCTAACACCACCACATGTTAATTATAACATAAAACTTCATGCATACATAGATACTATACGTGAATTTATAATATCAAACATCATATCATACCGTATCATATATTTATAAAAGACATATGTACCTTTCGCCAGGGTCATAAATAAGAATGCAAACATTGATTTCTTCGACAAAATTGCAACAATTATTTAACCACAAATAGATTATAAAGAACCTAAAGATCGTTAGAACCTGTGTTGGGGGTCTGCTGCAATAATTTGATCAAAAAGATGATGAAGATGAATATGATGAAGAGTGCACATAAATTTCAAAGCATGTGTGAGACACACTAACCTTTAGTTCGATTCACCCTCGCCAGTTATGCCAATTGAATACAAAAGGGTTTACTTGCAAATCCCCTTTAGGATACGATGGAATTCTTGGCGTGACTTGCACATTCACACCAAGCGTATTGATCAATGATAGTTTACAAAATAAAGTTCTGTCGATCTCTCTCGTGCACGCAAGAAAAGAAAAAATGATTTAGTATTATTTTTGACAGAATTTAGACTCACAGGAATGTGATGTTCTGTCTCATTTTCTTACTTATTTTCTGCCTCTAGAGTGTCTCTATTTATAGAGAAACTTATGTCATTTGGTTAAGAGAAACAACCATTTGATTTTTTTTTTCATGAATGGTTACACTGCTTCAATTATCAAGCAATACACTTTTTCTCTAAAAGACCTCTATTTAACCATTGCAACTTTCTAAATATATTTTGAGAAACAACCATTTGATTTTTTTTTCATGAATGGTTACACTGCTTCAATTATCAAGCAATACACTTTTTCTCTAAAAGACCTCTATTTAACCATTGCAACTTTCTAAATATATTTTGAAAATGAAAATTGTTGTTGACACATTAGAGAAGGCTGGGACACACATGTAAAATACGCTTTTGCCCCCTCGGCAGTTAACTGCCGAGGAATTTTAAATCCGGCTGCAGTTAACTGCCGAGGATTTCCTCGGTAGTTAACTGCCGAGGATCTTCTGCTACAAGTCTGGCAGAAGCTCTCTCATCTCCATTATTCATCACATCTTCAAAAAAAATTTCTCAAATCTCTCTCACAAATCTCTCTAAAAAACCCAACCAAATCCAACCAAATTTATTCAACAAAATCAAAAGTAAGTAATTATAATGCTATTAACTTAAATTTTAGTTGTTATAAATGTTTTTATTTTTTAGTTTTTGAGTAGATTTATTTTATTTTAGTTTTTGAGTAGATTTACATAGTATAATTCATTTTTAGAGTAAAATGTTTATATGATGTTTATGTTATAGTTTAAAGTTTATTGGTTATATTTTAATTTGGTGTTTTAAATTAATTTTTTATTTTAGTTTTTAATTAGATTTACATGTTATAAATCATTTTTAGATTAGATGTTTGTTGATTAATTTTGTTAAAATGTTTGCATGATGATTATGTTATAATTTAAAAATTTTAGAGTTATTTTTTAATTTGGTGTTTTATATTTTTTATTTTATTTTAGTAAGACTATATGATTTATTTTAAGAGTAAATATAATTTGAATAATTTTGCTATATTTTACGTTAATTTTTTTTTAGACAATTACATTTTAGGGTTATTTTTATGATTTTTAGAGTCTATGTATAATTTGCACATTAAGTGTTTGATGAAATGTTTGAATGAGTTTTTCATTGATTATTTTAAATTTCTATGTGCGTAGATTTGAAACAATGGCCGGATGGATCGACGTTCATGCAACATTCAACGGAGGAGAACCTCAAAGGTTGAAGGTTCAGTGCCTTGATGTAACGTTAAGAGATCTCAAGGATCAACTGAATGAATTCAACCAAGGAGTCAACCCAAGAGACACAAGAAGGGTGCAAAATGTTCGGTATAAACGTCCAAAGCTCGACGAGGGGAGCGTATCATTCACTTGGGTGGAGTTAAAGAACGACGAAAACGTGACGAGTATGTTTTGGGAGCACACCAAATAAAGAAAATAATTAAACAAACACACACATAATTAAACATAAAGAAAGAACATTTAAAAAAACAATACTTACGTCATCCTTATTATACCAAAGCGGCAATGCCACATGATTGGCATAAGAGTGAAGCAAAGATATGTCCTGCGGTCCTCCAGGAAAGGGAGCGTCCGTAGGCAACACCTCCGGGGCAGCCGCCATAGCAATGTCATCCTCGTCTGGCTTCCCTGGCATATGTGGCTGCTCTGGCATATACTGCTCGTCGTACCCACCATCAGTCACATCATGGTGATCCTGATAGTTCAGGTACTCCACCTCCTGGGTCGGGTCAACCACCTGCGACTGTTCAGGATGCGCCTGAGAAGCCTCAGATGCCTGAGAAGTCCCTGAACCATCCGCCCTCCGACCTCTTCCCCTCTTTGGGATGTGCCCCATTTGCCTCTCCCTCCGGTGGCTTTGAGTCATCGCACGCCTACCACCAATCATCTTAGATGGATCAATGGGCTCCTGATCGGCCATATCTACACAAACAATTAAAAAATTTACATCATTTCCATAACCTAATCAAACACATTAAACCTAGACTAAACATAAACATTTACGTTAAACCTAAACTAAACATAAACATAATCAAACACATTATTCATTTCCATAACCTAATATCATTCATATAAACCTAACTAAACCTAAAACCATTCAATATAACCATCATTTCAATATAATCATTATTATCATCATTTCAACATAAACATTCACATTTCCATAAACATAAACATAACTAAACCTAAATCCATTCAATATAATCATCATTTCAATATAATTTGTGTGCAACATTTCCATCATAACCTAAACATCATTCAATATAATTCTCATAACATAAACTAACTAAATAATCAATAAAATTGTCATTGAGGCATTTTATCAAACACTATGTGTGCAAAGTATAAAACATATTCAAATTGTGTTCATTTGCCACCATTCAAAGCCATATTATCATTTAAACAGCATATGCAACAACTAAATTCGTTTATCAATTCAAAAACTACACATGCAATCATTAAATTGTCAATTTTAAAATCAACCATAACTACATGCAAACTACTCTAATTTTTTTAAAAAATAAACCTAAACAACCTAACATTAACATTGCAATGATTAAGGGTACTTACTTGTGATAATGTGGTGATGATTGGCTTGCAATTCGTGAAAATGTGCTTTTGGAGAGAATTTGGATGTGTTTGAAGTGAAAACAATGAAACTGGAACTGCTTCTGTTCGTGTTGTTTATGTTCAGAAAACCTCGGCAGTTAACTACCGAGGAAATCCTCGGCAGTTAACTGCAGCCGGATTTAAAATTCCTCGGCAGTTAACTGCCGAGGGGGCAAAAGCGTATTTTACATGTGTATCCCAGCCTTCTCTAATGTGTCAACAGCAATTTTCTTTGAAAATTTCTCTCATAGGTTAGCACCAGAACTCATGAACATACTGTGATAGGGAATGTATCTTTGGATCAGCCACTTATAATGAATGGAATGAGATTCGGGAAATTTACAACTTACAATACCGACATCATGAAGTTGTTTTCTCTTATTTTGAGGACAATATGTTTTCATTGAAAGTTTTTGATCTAAACAAAATGGACCGAAGGTCATACCCAAAGTATATGAATTCTGCTCTATACCCAAATGCTTTTGCTTACTCACAAAGTAAAAGTCCATAACGCCCCTACGCAGGTTAACTCACGTAGCGTGAGTTAACTTACGCTAGTTATAAGATGAACGTGACTTAAGTCACGCTGCGTGACTTAAGTCACGTTGCGTGCTGTTATTAGTCAGGCAGGACCACCTTCTGCCTCATTTTCAAACAACAACACACACAAATCTCAATTTTCTCTCAAATTACCCAACTCCAAAATTCCTTCAACTTCAAATCAAACAACACTACAACAACAAGAACAAGTAAGCTTTCACTTAAATTATGTTGGTATGATAGATTTTTTTTTGTTAATCTAGAATTTGTTAGGTTTATTATTTTGTTAAAATTTTAATTTGTTTTGCAAGAAATGATAGAATGCTACATGCAAATGACTTATAGTGCTTACTTGTTATGATGTTTAGATGTTTGCATGATTATGTTAGATTTTTTACACTTAGATTAGATTTTTTTAGATTTAGGGTTTGTTTAAATTTTGGTTATTTTGTTTTTTGCAATATATGATACAATGTTACATGCAAATGAGTAATATTGCTTAATTATTTAGATCTTTGCATGTTTATGTTGTAGTTATCATTTTTAGGGTTTATGTATAATTTGCACTCCAAGTGTTTGATGAAATGTTTGAATGAGTTTTTCATTAATTGTGTTTAATTTGTAATTGTGTAGATTTGAAGCAATGGCCGGGTGGATCGACGTTCATGCACAATTCAACGGCAGAGAACCTCAGAGGTTGAAGGTTCGGTGCCTTGATGTAACGTTAAGAGGTCTCAAGGATCAACTGAATGAATTCAACCAAGCACTCAACCCCAGAGACACAAGGAGGGTGCAAAAGGTTCGGTATAAACGTCCAAAGCTCGACGAGGGGAGGGTGCAAAAGGTTCACGATATCGCAATTTTTATTCAAATTCACGCTCTCGCAATTTTTATTTGAATTCACGCTGTCGCAATATTTATTTGAATTCATGTTCTCGCAATTTTTATTCAAATTCACGCTCTCGCAATTTTTATTTGAATTCATGCTTTCGCAATTTTTATTTGAATTCACGTTCTCGCAATTTTTATTCAAATTCACGCTCTCGCAATTTTTATTTGAATTCACGCTGTCGTAATTTTTATTCGAATTCGCGCTAAATTTATTCTAATTCATTTATTTAGTCTTATTCGAATAAAAATAAAGAAACAATTAACAATCGTAATCGTAAAATAAATGCAACAATTAACAAAAATAAAGAAACAAAAATAATAGATATAAAATATCATTTTATTAATATAATTCTTCTTATTACATTTACAATGGGGTAAAACTAAATTTGCGAAAAAATAAAAACCACCAGAAAACCGACCTATCTGGGGTAAAACCAAAAGTAAACCACCAGAAAACCGACCTTCCTGGGGTAAAACTAAATCTGCACATTCAGTTTTACCCAATGTGGTTTTTTGCCCAAGAAAACTGCTCACTACTTATACTTTCCCCAGCATTCCCACTACTTATCATTCTTTCTCTTTTTACACCAAAATAAAGAAGGAAAAAAAGAAGGAAAGGAAGAAGATTCATAGGGGGGGAGAGTGAGGAAGAGAGTGAGAATGTGAGATGGTGTGAGGAAATTGGGAAGTTTAGAGGTGTATTTATGGGGGAGAGATTGTAACATAGGTTATATCTACCATAAATAGGGTCAAAAAACGTGTAAAAACTTAACAAAAACGTGTAAAATCAATTTTTTTTTTTAACCAAAAAGAGGGAGCCTAACTAGAAGCTAGGACACCCGAAATAGAATACCAAAGAAAAAAAGAAGATATACAAAAGAGAGGAGGGGGACCAAACCAAAAACCTCCTCAAGGGTTAGAGAACCTGAAATCAATTAAAATGCATTAACTCAATTAAAATCAATTAAAATCATTGAACAAAGTCAAAAAAACATGTTCTTGAGCCCAGGATTAACACTAGCGTGAGTTAACTCACGCCCAGGATTTACACTAGCGTGAGTTAACTCACGCCCAGGTTAACACTAACGTGAGTTAACTCACGCTAGTTAGGCCGGTGGTCACAACTCAAGAACATGCTTGTTGGACTTTGGTCGGTTATTCAACCATGGTTTTATTGTGTTTTACACGTTTTTTTTTTACTGTTTTTTGACTTAATTTAGTGCTTATAAAACCTATGCACTAAATAATTTTCAATTAGGCCTTTTTTTTTTGTTACATTTAAGGCCTATATTATAAATTAATTTATTAACTTTATTCTAAATTATTTTGTTTACATTAATCTAAATTATTTTCTTAACTTTATTCTAAATTATTTTATTAACATTATTCTGAAATTATTTTGTTAACATTATTCTAAATTATTGATTCGATATTATTCTTTAAATAAATACAAATATAAATAAAAGTAAATGGACTAAATTAATATTTATTCATTAAATACAACATTAGAAAATAAAAGCAAATATAAAATAAAAAGGTATGAACAAAATTGAGGCATATAACAATATCTCATTTCATTGATAATTCATACATTACAATTATTCATTACAATTATTCATACAATAATTTTGAACTAATTCACTAAATCTACTTATTTTATCCTTTTTGGGGTAAAAAGTAATCAATCTACGTGGGGTAAAATAGTGAGCAGCCTTCTTGGGGAAAATACATCATCAACCCTTGAGCTAAATTTAAATCTGGTTTTTTTTACCACAAGAAGTTCTTTTTACCCACGGTAAAAAGTTTATGCGGTTAAAAAAGCAGACTTAAAATTATCCCAAGGGTCGATCACTTCCCCAAGTCGGCCACTCACTACTTTACCCCGATGAAGTTTGATCACTTTTGCCCCCAAAGAGAATATTGAAAAAAAAAATGAAAGAAGAGAAATAGAGGGAGAGAGTGAGGAGGGGGATAAAGTGATATGGTGTGAGGAATTAGGGAAGTATGGAGGGGTATTTATAGGTAGAAATGGGAGCCTAGGTTGAAAAAACGTATGAAAATGGTAAAAAACGTGTAGAAAGAATGTTGAAAAGCTGACCAAAGTTGGAAAAACGTGTGTTCTTCACCGGCCAACTAGCGTGAGTTAACTCGCGCTAGTGCTAAGTGGTGCGTGACTTAAGTCATGTTCATAATACACTAACGCATATTAAGTCACGTATCGTGACTTAACATAAGCTCAGAATACACTAACGCATATTAAGTTGCGTAAGGGTATTTTGGACTTTTATTTTGGGAGTGAGCAAAACCATTTAGGTAAAGAGCAGTATTCAAAGTATATTTCAATCCCAAGTCACGGTCCATTTACATTTTAAGTTGTTGTATCTAATCTAATCTTGCTACAAACACATAAACACATCTCAATTGACTATGGTTCTTCGCTTTCAGCTTTTTTTATATTGATATCAATTTAAAAAAAAAACGTTTTTTTTTCCTTAAAAAAAAAACATATTTTCTTCATTTTTTTAAAAAACTTCTGTTACACAATTAATTGTTACTTATTAATCTAACTTTATTTTCTTTTTTAGAAAATTCAACCATGGTACGGAGAATTTATTACAAAAAAAAAAAACTAAATTCTTGATTTTGGTCGGACCAACCTCTAAACCTATAAGTTACGTACTATTGTTCAATCTCAATAATGCAAGAGAATTATCGAATTGACTCGATGATGGAAAAAATTGTATTGATAATGGATTTGCTGATGAAAATGTCCTAAAATTCACCGTTAGAAACATTAAGATTACTGGTTGGGTTGATGTGGAAAAAGTTGAATAATTAGAGGTTCTACTTATTTTAATTTGTTTTTTTTTTTATTGAAGTCCTTTATTTGTCTTTAGATGTTAAATTGTGTAATGCTACTTAAATTGTTTGAATGTTAATTTTAAGTCCTTTATTTTAATTGTCGGTTAATTCTTTTAATGTTAATTTATGTCCTTTGCTTTTAATTTTTAATTTTTTTTTTGTCTATGCATGTACATGTACTATTGTGAATCTTCGATCTACATAGTATAATCTTTTTTTTTTGACAAAATAAAAGATATTCATTCATTCAAATTGAAAGAGTACATCGATATAATGCAAATTCGCTAAAAACAAAAAGGATGAATCTGTGAACAGGCTCACAACATCCATGTTAATAGCATAAAACGACAAAGTACAAATGCCTACACATACGACTATATTTAAATCTCCGGAATAACCATGTTTCCGGATCTGCAACGTGGATGATGCCAAAGTCATTGATTGGATCTGCACTGGATCGAAGCTGATCTGACAATCTGAAGCGATCAAATACCTGAGAGAAACAAGAAAAACAAACAACGTCGCACAAAGACGACGAACAACCAATGTCGCACGAAGACGAAGAAATTACAAAATAAAACGAAATAGATGTGAAAATCACTTATTTCAATAAAAAGGAAATAGAAAAACGAGTTAGAGGAGTGATTTTAGGTCAAAACTTGACCCTAAATCACCTCTCTTTGGTGGATGATGGAGAAGAAACTAGGGTTTTTGTGACGGCTCACAAGAGAGAAAGGAAAAAGAGAGAGAGTAGTGGTTTACATAGAATAATCTTATGTTATCGCGATCGTTGCCCTACAAAGTTTTGGTTATTTTTAAATGAGGAATGATAACCAAACACAAATTGTTAGACACAAATACAACATCATGGGCAATTTTGACATTTCAACATCAAAGTTGGGGGTTATTTTGTAAAAGCACAACCAACCCTCTGCCTTCTGCTTCTTTTCGTTTTTTTCGTTTCTCTTTCTCAGACCATCAGCCACGTTTCTCTCTCTTCTCTTGTCTCTCTCATCGTTGATTGCCACTGTCCTCCTCCTCCACCATCGTCATCATCGGTTACCACTACCATATTATCACCGTCCCTTCAATTTGTTTACCACGACCAACGAATTCATGCCGCCTGCGACCTCCCCTTTACCCTCACACCGCCGACGATCTCCACTTCTTCCTCACACCGTCGACGGCCTCCACTTCGCCCTCAAACCTACGAGAATCTGTTCGGATCACCACCACTGAATCATCTTTGAAAAAACTATTCTCGATCTATTGAGACTCCGACGAGAGAGAAGTGAGCTCAAATCCGTCGTCACCGCCAGACTCCGATGACGGTGGTTAGTGAGAGAAGTGACGACGTCGGTGGAAGTGAGAGAACCAGCGAGAGAGATGTTGCAGACAAGAGAGAAGGATGACACAAAGAGGTGGTGTTGATGGAGAGAAGGAAAGGAAATAAAAAAAATTGAAAAATATGTATAAAACTACAGTGTCATACGGTGTCTGTATTGTGTTTGATTTTTTGTGTTTAGTTATCATTTCTGTTTTTAAATACTATCATGTTGTTGTGGCCGTTTGCGCAATAGTTATGATTGTAAATCAAAGATAAATATACCCGTGCATCCGCAAACGGGTTACACACAAGAAAAGTATAGAAGAAAGTGCATGTTTGGTTATACGGTAATAAAATTGATTTTGAGGGAATTGATTTGTATAGTTGATTTCGGATAAGAGTGACATGAATGTAAAGTGATTTAGTTTTCTTAATAAGCGTGAGTTTTTTTTTTGTTTTGTTTATAAACTGGGAGGGAGAGAGCATATGGTCTTATATGATCACACTATTTTTAACACAACATTTGTACACACACCAAAATACTTATCATTTAATTATTTTAAAAGCATACATTCTATGATTCTTTTCTTTTTATATATTTTTTAATATGCGAGTATGTCCAAATAGTTGTGACCATCCAAAACTTGTTCATAAAAATTTGAAAATGATCTTTATATTAAGAACTACAAATATGAAAAGTGCATCTTATAATTAAGGAGAGACACAATGCTTTGTCGAAAATGAATTTTTTGATGTGTAGTTTATATGTGTCATGTGAGAGAATAAAATGTCATCTATCATTAATCTCACATGTGTTTCCATCTCTTGATAAATGACCATATATCATATTCTACTATTTTATGTCCGATACACCATCCGATCACTATTATAAGCAAAATCTATATTTTAGATATATTCAATTAATGATGTATATAATCTTTATTTTTTTGAGAGGAATAAACTTATAGCATTTCATTAATCAAAATGCGTTCAATACAATCTGGTATATTAACCAAAGTCTGGAAACTAGTTGTTGATGAGGCCACCTTAGCTAATTCATGGGCAACCTCATTCGCTTGTCTCCGAATAAACTCCACAGTAGAGTTTTCATAAAATAAATTGAAAAGAGTTTTACATCTATGTATAATACTACCAAACTCTGTAGCATCATGTTGTGCAGATAAGAAATTGTCAACAACTCTTTTCGCATCAAGCTCGAAATCAATAGGTCCAAGTTGAAGAAGATGAACCCATTCTAAAGCAGATAGTAAACCAAGAGCTTCTCCCACATGAACATCACAAAGAGGACTAATCCATTCAGTTCTAGCCAGCACAAAGGAACCCGAGTCATCCCTAATACAAATTCCGATTCCCACCCTGTTTAAATGTTTGGAAAAGGATGCATCAATATTGCATTTGAATCTACCTTCCATAGGTTTCTGCCATCTTGGGTATTGAACAGGTCTTTGCATACTAGAAGTTGGTTGGCGAAAATCCTTAGCTGTCTTCCAGTCATCTAGTAGAGATTTTGCGCGATAAAAAACGAAACTTTGTGCGTCAGTTACTTCATTCCAAACCTTATTGTTCCTTTGTTTCCAGATGCTCCACAAAGTACAACAAAACAAGGCTGCATCACCAGTATTCAGCACCTGCAACATATTAAAAATAATTCCAGAAGTATCTTGACCTTGATTCATTACTCCACTCATAGAATGAAAAGCATCAAACATAGACCAGATGTTACAGCTGCTAGGACATTTAAAAAAAAGGTGGTAACTGTCCTCGTCATCATCCGAGTTACATAAAGCACACTGAGTTGGACAATTTACGCCTTTGTCATTGAGCCTCATCCTTGTTGGGAGACAGTTTCTACAAACCCTCCAAATAAAATTCTTAACTTTAGGAGGTATTTTAAGATTCCAAAGCAAATTCCAGGAGCCTTGCACCTTGAAGTGATTAACATCAAATAACTCTTGAATACAAAGACGGTATGCACTTCGAACAGAATACTCACCATTCGATTCCTTAGTCCAAACAAGACGATCTTCTTCCACCGAAGGAAACAACGGTGTGTTGGTAATTTGGTCCACAACATGCTGATTAAACACTGTCTGCAGAAATGGAACATTCCAGATTTTTTCACCTAGAAGAATACAGTCAGAAACACGCAAATTGGATAAAGGAGAATTGCCATTATGAGGTGGAGTAAGATAAATGTTGTTAGAGATCCATTTGTTGTTCCAAACCGGTATAGAGGACCCGTCTCCTATCTTCCATCTACTACCCGCTCTGAGGATAAATTTTGAATTACAAATGCTTCTCCACACAAAGCTTGGTTTGTGACCCAAAGATGCTTCGAAGAAATTGCAATGTGGATAATACCTGGCCTTATAAATCCTAGCAATGAGAGAGTCCGGATTGGTCATAATTCTCCATCCTTGCTTACCAAGCATAGCACAATTAAAAGTTGCTATACTTTTAAAGCTCATACCTCCATCTTTTTTATGCATAGACAATTTATCCCATGACAACCAGTGAATTCCTTTTTTATGTGATCCTGAGTGACCCCACCAGAAAGAGTTCATCATTTTTTCAATTTCATCACAAAGAGAAGAAGGTAATGTGAACAAGCTCATAAAATAAGTTGGAATATACTGTAACACAGATTTAATTAACACCTCACGACATGCCTTCGATAAGCACTTACTACTCCAAGAATTAATTTTCTTCCAGATTCTGTCCTTGATAAAATTAAAGGTTGCTTTCTTGCTTCTTCCAATCATAGAGGGCAAACCTAAGTACTTTCCAGTGCCTAGAACAGCTCTAACTCCAAGGATATTAGCTATATTATTATGATCAGCATTCGACACATTTCTACTGCAAAAGATTTCAGACTTCTGAAAATTAACAGCCTGACCAGAAGCCTTCTCATAAGTGGTTAAAATGTGTTTCATCTTCATTGTTTGACATGTGTTAGCTCGGAAGAACAGGAAGCAGTCATCTGCAAACAACAGATGAGAAAGAATGGGCACATTATTGCAGATTTTAACTCCATTTATCTCACCTCGAATTTCTGCATGTTTTATGAGAGCAGACAAGCCTTCAGCACAAAGAATAAACAAATAGGGCGAGAGAGGGTCGCCCTGCCGTAAACCCCTTCCTGGAAAAATGGGACCAGTTACATTATTATTGACGAGAACAGAATAGTCTACGGTCTCGACACACATCATGATCCATTTGATCCATTGATAGGAGAAACCCATTTTCATCATGACCCCTCGCAAGTAACTCCAGTCAATTCTATCATAAGCCTTACTGATATCAAGCTTAAGTGCTACATCCCAAATTTTCCCTTTAACTTTAGACTTCATATAATGTATAACTTCTATTGCAGCCATGGCATTATCTAAAATTGAGCGGCCTGGGACAAAGGCAGATTGGGTATCTGATATACATTTATCCAGGACCACTTTGAGACGGTTTGCTAACACTTTGGCTACTACTTTATACACCACATTACACAAGGCTATGGGCCTCCAGTCTTTCATAGACACTTGAGATTCTCCTTTCGGTATAAGAGCAATGGTTGTTGAGTTTAAATTTGGAGGAAAAACACCTGTTGATAACCAGCTACAGCACTGTCTGAATAGTTCTTCGCCACAAGAAGTCCAGAATTTTTGAAAAAAAGCTGGACTAAAACCGTCCGGACCTGGACATTTGTCCGGTTTCATAGAAAAGAGAGCACTTTTGAATTCTTCAATCACAAAAGGAGCAAGGAGCTGATCATTATCTGCCTCTGAGATCCTCTCATCAATAACATCAATAACAGGTGCTAGTTCACTATTTTGGATTTGGAAAAGTTCAACAAAATATTCCTTCGCCACATCACAAAGTTTGTCGTCATCCGTAACTCTATTATCAGCCGCGTCCAACAGAGATGTAATTTTGTTCACCTTTCTCCTAGAAGATGCCGCAGCGTGAAAGAACTTGGTGTTTAGGTCTCCGTCTCGCAACCAATGAGTTTTAGCTCTTTGACGCCAAAATGCATCCTCTTGTATCAGCAGCTGAGTCATACGGGTCCGAAGTTCATTAAAAGAGACTATATTATCACTGTTGACTTGACTTCTCATTCTATCAATCTGCTTGCGACAGGTATCAATATCACGTTTAAGATTATTGAAGTTGTTTCTACTCCAGTTCGTGAGATCATTTGCACACAAATCCAGTTTATCAACAATTGGAGAATTGCCATAAGATTTCCACTTATCTATAACAAAAGTGTTAAACTCTGGATCCACAAGCCAAGCATTCTCGAACTTGAACCTCGAAACAATTCTTCTGTTCCTAATCTCCGGCTCACAGAGAAGCATGATAGGATAATGATCCGATGAAGGAGCTGGCAAGTTTTCTAGAATAGCCTCTGGAAACTGATGCTGCCAGTTTTCAGAAGCAAGTGCACGATCAAGTCTTTCTTCTGTAGCTCTGCTAGAACCAAGGCTTTTAAACCATGTAAAGAGATAGCCTTCTGTATGTACATCAGTCAAACCAGCATCAGACACTGCATTTCGGAAGCCACTAATGAGCCAATTAGCCCTCTCATTGTTACCCTTCTTTTCTTGAGGTGATAAGATATCATTAAAGTCACCAAGTATGCACCATGGTAAATCAGAAACAGTCGCAAGTTGTCTAAGAAAATTCCAAGCATCACGACGTCTTGCATGATTAGGAAAACCATAGTAACCTGTTAACCTCCATTTACCTCTACCAGCCTCTAATATTTCTGTATCAATATGGTTGGCTGAGTAATTAACAATAGAACAATTAACATTCGATTTCCAATAAAGCACAAGACCACCACTTCTACCTTGTCTATTAACAGTAAAGCAAAAATCATATCCCAACACGTATTTCAACTCCTCAGTTTTATTATTAGTAGAGATAGTTTCACAAAGAAAGAGGATGTCCGGTTTGTAGACACGGACTAGGTATTTAAGACTAGGAACTGTCCGCGGACTACCTAAACCGCGAACGTTCCAGCTAATGATTTTCATGGCTCTTGGCGGGGCTGATTCTCAGCCTCCGCCATTACAATATTTTCAGAAAATAAAGGGTTATTAACTATAGAGACAGAGTTGCCTCCATTAACAGCGCCTTCATTGTTTGACTCAACATTCATGAAAGTAACTTCCTGCTCAGCCACACTCCTTGAACTATCAGCACCACCAGTGATTCTGCTTGGCCTATTTCTCTTCTTAACTGTTGGTCTATCATCCATCTTGCCCTTTCCTTTGTCATCCTTTGAAATCTCCTGCACAGGGACAATATTAACAGCATTTGCCCCTTCTCTGATGATTAATGGACCTGCTATAAGGGGTCTGTTAGGCAGCACTTTGTCTTTCTTTTTAGCACAAACCACTCTGCCCGGTTCAGAGGATTCTCCCATGCTAGGACCTTGCATCAGATTAGAACCTCCAATGCTAACACCAGAAGGCCGAATAGCTTGGTTATGGCCTAGCACCATTAAGTTTTCATCATTTCTTGACCTGCCATGACACACACCTTCTGCCAGACTCGCATTAGAAAATTGATCAACATTATTAGCAACACCAGCATTGTTACCTGCATTTGAAGCTCCTTCATTCATATTCATCCCAGCATTTATCCCATTAACCAACCTCATTATAGCCCTTTGATTGGCTATATTTGTTTCATTAAGCTCAAAAGGAATCCACTGCCCTTCCCCTCCTCCATTATGCCCAATGATAGTAGTTACCATTCTGTGAAAAGTAAAGCGACCACCACGTAGAACTCTAACCCTTCCGAATAACACATGTTCGCTTGACTGACTTGTAACCAAAACATTAGCTGAATTTTCATCTGCCTCACCTCTCCCACCACCAGCTGCACCTCTGCCACCATCACGCCCTCCACAACCAGCCATACGACCCCCCCTTAGCCACTTATTAACAGTGACTCCTCCACCAATGTTGCGCCCTCCTGCTGTCATGTATATAATCTTTATTATAAACCATATACATTATTTAATAAATGAATTGAAAATATTATTTTTTGATTATAACAGTGACCAAAAAATGTACATGAAATAATTTATCTATTTCCGTAATTCACCCATATGTACAATGCTCGCTTTTACTTTTTTTTAGGGCTATTGTACCCCTATTTAATGGCAGTACATTTTTTTCTCTCTATAGGTGAGATTATTTTTTGAAGGATATAGGTGACCTTATTTATTTTTAGAGGATATAGGTGACCTTATTTAATCACAAATTAACTGTGTGAGTAAATATCAACATGCATATTGGTCCAAACAAAAAATATCAGCAGACAAAGGTTACCAAATAAATTAAATTACTGTATTTACCTCATAAAAAGTCAATAAATTGTTGTTCAGCATTGAATTTATGAATAAATTGCTTTTATTACTAGGAATGGGTTTCATACTGGGTCAAACCCAAGGAATTGAATTACAATTACAATCCCAATTTACCCAAGGAATGTGAGTCCTAGTAACCAGAAATACCATTGCTGTATTATTACTATTTTGAGTAATAAAAAGGGAAGTAACAGAAGCTAGAAATAGAGTTTGGAAATTGGAAAAAACTAACATAATCATGATTCATAACATTCATCACAACAACACAACATTTCAGAAGCGAATATAGAGTTGTTAAGTTGAGCATAATTTACTGTACTTTTGCCATGTTTTACTGATCTACCCGAATCTAATTCACTTACGTGTCAGATAGTCATAGATATTGTGTTCTGAAACACACATGAATGAAAAATAAAACAAAACAAAAACAAAAACAAAAACAAAAATTAAAACAAAACTAAACTTTTTTTTTCTCTCTCTAGTGTTGGCATTAGTCGGTTATCACTTGGTCAATTACCCTAAGGTTTAGGAAATACATAAAATAATAATAAAATTCTGGATATTTCTGAGATACAATTTTCATAAAGTTTATATGAGAAAAAAATAAACTTTATAAACTTAAAAAGAAAAAAAATTGAAATTAAAATTAAAATTTTGGGTTTGGTTTGGTTTTGTTGGGTTTGGGTTTTTGGTGCTATCATCGTTAGTGTATTTATAATCCTCATAGATGGAACAAAACCCTAAGGTTCTTGCAAGAACCAATCGCCGCCAGCTTCAAATTCCTCTCTCCTCTTTTTCTCTTTATTGCACCATTCTTAACCTCAACTTTTGTCACAATCAGTAATGATTATGCAAACTAGCCTTGTTAATTATTGATTGCTTTGCATAGTTTTGTTTTAGCTTCTTGAATTTGTATGAAAGTTTGAATTTTTATGCTTTTAGTTGCTGAAAGTTGGAATTTTTATGGTTGTAACTGTTTATGCTTTGTGATTAAGAAAGTTTGAATTTTTAGGTTGTTTCTGTTATTAGGGTTTGATAATTTTTGGTGGGTTGTGTTGTGATTAGTTTTATGTGTGTTAGTGTTTGGTGATATAAAGTTAAGCTTTTTAAGAATGTTGTCTGAGTTGGGAAGAAGACCAGTGATTGGCAATAACGAGGGTTGTTTTGGTGATGAATTGGAGAAGGAAATAGGAATGTTGCTCCGCGAACAACGGAGGCAAGAAGGCGATGATCGCGAAAGAGAGTTGAATATATTTAGGAGTGGATCAGCTCCTCCTACTGTGGAGGGTTCTTCGAATGCTGTTGGAGGGTTGTTTGGTGGCGGTGGTGGTGGTGGTGTTGCTGGTGGTTTTTCAGATTTTCCTGGGAATAAAGATGTGAATGGTGTTGTTTCTGAGGAAGAGCTTAGGTCTGATCCAGCTTATCTTCAATACTATTATTCAAATGTGAATTTGAATCCTAGGCTTCCACCTCCTTTGTTGTCAAAGGAAGATTGGAGGTTTCAACAAAGGCTTAAAGGTGGGGCCTCAGCTGTAGGTGGAATTGGAGATAGGAGGAAAGGTAACATGACTGATGATAGTGGTGGTAGGTCAATGTTTTCGACGCCACCTGGTTTTAACTTTAGGAAGCAAGAAAGGAGTGAGGTGGAGAATGAAAAGACCAGAGGTTCTGCTGAATGGGGTGGTGATGGTTTGATTGGTTTGCCTAGCTTGGGACTTAGAAGCAAACAAAAGAGCCTTGCTGAAATTTTTCAGGTAGTTTTGTATCTCTTGTTTGTTATCTTTTGACTTATTAACTCTTTTTTAACTTCGATAATAACTCAGTTTGTTGTTTTCTGCTGTTAAGGTTGGTTGATATGGTTGATAACATATTTATGTGTTCATTTGTTTTTTTCTGCTGGGTACAAAAGATGGTACTTTTGCTATTTAAGGCTGTATTGGATTAATGAAATCAATAATGCAGTCTATACTTTTCATATCATTCTATCTGTTTGGAAGTTTTGATTTTGATTTTAATGTTGTGATGTATGATCCTGTTCTAAATTTTTGATTAATGGAATGCTAACTGACAATATGCATCTTTGGCTTTTGGCTTACCATTATTTATAGCTCATTGTGATGGAAATGGCAGCATATCATTCAATGCATTCGGCTTAATCTTTTCTTAATTTTCATATACTTCCACTAATGTTCTTTTATGATCGGTCGTCCTGTAGTATCTAACATTTTAGTTTTATGTTGGCAGAAAACATTGATACTGATTATTTTACACTTACATCTAGTTGAATTTTTGCATTCCGCATATAAAGCATTTGACATGGTTTTTTTTTTTTTTTTTTTTTTTTTTTGCTGAAATTTTGCACATATTATAATAAACTACTTTCAGGCCACTTGGGTTGTATAGGATATATACCTCACATTCAGCAGTTTTGATGAATTTTATGTCACATTTTTATACCTCTCAGTGTTGAGGCAGAGTATATGTTTATATTGGTCTTGGAGAATATGTTTTGGCCATATCTCACTGTTTCTCTGTGTATTCAGATTATTCTTAACTTCTTTTTGTGTTTTGAAAGTTTTTATTGTAATGCACTAGCAGAAAAACAGGCATTACCGAGTCTTTTGGTAGGCTCAGTCTGTTTTTTTTTGTTTTTTTATTTAAACCCTTGTTATTCAAACTCTTCTCTATTTAAATTTTCATTTTCACTCTCTTATCTAAATTTGAATTTAAATTTTCAGTTACATATGGAAATTGGTATTTATTTGTTGACCTGTAGAGGCAAATACAATTTTAAATCTAAATTTTCAGCTACATTGTCTTCTCTAAATTTAAATTTTCAGTTACTTTTGGTAACTGGTATCTAGATTTGTTTATCTTGCATCCCTTTTCTTCTACCCAGAGCTTATGACCGGTAATTTTGCAGGATGATATGGAGCGTAACACCCCCGTCACAGGCCTTCCTTCCCGTCCAGCAAGTCGTAATGCATTCGATGAAAATGTTGATAAAGTAAATACTTCTGAAGCAGAGTTCGCTCATGTTCAAGGATCATCTGCAACACAAAATATTGGTCTGCCAGCTTCATATTCTTATGCTGCTGCACTAGGAGGATCTTCATTGTCAAGAAGCACTACTCCTGATCCACAACATATTGCAAGGGCTCCTAGTCCATGTCTCACACCTATTGGCGGAGGGAGAAATGTCTCTTCTGACAAGAGAGGCATTGTCAGTCCAGATTCATTTAACGGTGTTTCATCTGGCATGAACGAGTCAGCAGATCTTGTGGCTGCTTTATCCGGGATGAACTTGTCAGCAGAAGATGAAAACCATTTGCCATCACAGGTTGAGTCTGATGTCGATAATCATCAGAGATATCTTTTTGGTATGCAGGGTGGTCAAGAGCACGGCAAGCAACATCCATATCTAAAAAATTCTGAATCAGGGCATTTGCAAAGTTCAGGTAAGAGCAGGTCAGACCTTAATAATCTGTCCCTGCACAGGCAGGCTGAGCTACAAAACTCGACTGCTCCTTTGAATAACTCATATTTCAAAGGATCACCTACCTCCCATTTTAGTGGAGGAGGTAATATGCAAGCTCAATATCAGTCTATAGATGGTATGAATTCATCATTCACTAATTATGGCTTAAGCGGTTATGGTGGAAATCCTGCAGCATTGACATCCTTGATGACTAACCAATATGGCACCAGTAATCTGCCACCGATGTTTGAAAACGTTGCCGCTGCATCCATGATGGCATCCCCTGGAATGGACTCGAGAATTCTTGGAGGTGGTTTGGCTTCGGGAGCTGGTTCTCCTTCTGATGTGCATAATCTTGGTCGGATGGGAAATCAAATTGCTGGTGGTGCTCTTCAGGCTTCGTTTGTTGATCCGATGTATCTTCAGTATATGAGGACGTCAGAGTATGCTGCGGCACAACTCGCTGCTCTTAACGACCCCTCTGTGGACAGGAACTACTTGGGTAATTCGTACATGAATTTACTTGAGCTGCAGAAAGCCTACCTCGGGTCTGTTCTCTCGCCTCAAAAGTCACAGTACAATGCACAACTTGGTGGTAAATCAGGCAACTCCAATCACCATGGTTACTATGGAAATCCGGCATATGGTGTTGGGTTGTCTTATCCAGGAAGTCCGATGGCAAACTCTGGTTCTCCAGTTGGATCCGGAAGTCCAATTAGGCACAATGATCTGAACAACATGCGTTTTGCTTCTGGAATGAGGAACTTAGCTGGGGTCATGGGACCTTGGCATGTAGATTCCGGGAATATGGATGAAAGCTTTGCTTCTTCTCTGTTGGAAGAGTTTAAAAGCAATAAAGCCAAGTGTTTTGAGCTCTCTGAAATTGCCGGACATGTTGTTGAATTCAGGTATGTTTGTTCAATTTTTGTCTGTTGATGTGTTTTTATTTTATCGTCTTGAAAGTTAAGTTGACTTAATTTACGATCGTTGGCAGTGCCGATCAATATGGAAGCCGATTTATTCAACAGAAGCTTGAAACAGCAACTACAGAAGAAAAAAACATGGTTTATCAGGAAATCATGCCACATGCTCTTGCTTTGATGACCGATGTCTTTGGTAATTATGTGGTTCAAAAGGTAAAAATTATTATTCTCTCGGTTTATCATTCTTTTTCATGGATCTGGTTTGACCAGTAGTTGATATCTTGCAGTTTTTTGAGCATGGACTTGCACCCCAGAGAAGAGAATTAGCAAACAAGCTTATTGGCCATGTTCTTACACTTAGCCTTCAGATGTATGGTTGCCGGGTTATTCAGAAGGTATTGATGATTTAGGTTGGCAATAGTTGACATATTTATGTCTTCCTTTTCTATTATTTTCTTGAATATCTCATAAGTTTTCCTCTGTCCTTTCAATATGGACTCAAGGCCATTGAAGTTGTTGATCTGGATCAGAAAATAGAGATGGTTAAAGAGCTTGATGGTAATATCATGCGTTGTGTTCGTGATCAGAATGGTAATCATGTCATTCAAAAATGTATTGAATGTGTCCCTGAAGATGCGATCGACTTTATTGTTTCAACATTTTTCGATCAAGTTGTGACACTCTCAACCCATCCATACGGTTGTCGTGTGATACAGGTAAGATTTCTGAACTGCTTATGTTACTGTTTTTACTATTAAGAACCTAAAACTCATTTGTCACATAATAAAAAACCTTTTGCATGGCAGAGAGTACTGGAGCACTGTGAAAGCCCTGCAACACAGCAGAAAGTTATGGACGAGATTTTAGGCGCTGTTAGCATGCTAGCACAGGATCAGTATGGCAACTACGTTGTTCAGGTTTTTACTTTTTCTTACTACTCAGCCTACTGGAATTTTTTGTTGTTTATCAGTTAACTTCGTTTATCATGAATGTATTGAAAACTGATGTAATACTTCAGTGATACTTGTTACTTATAATTAATTCTTATATCTTTTTAAAATCTGTTGCTTTATATTATAACATCCTTTTGACATGCCATCTGAGGTTGGTTCTTCAAATATGATATGGGTTTTTGGTCTCCACTCCGCCTGATTTTGTGGTCACGTCCAGAACATTACAGTGTTTGCTATCGCTTCCTTTGATATACATACGGTATGCCGTTTAAACATGTGGGCTGATCTCTTGTTTTGTTTTGTTTTCCGCTAAATAACAGCATGTACTGGAACATGGGAAGCCTCATGAGCGTTCTACCATAATAAAGGAGTTAGCAGGGAAGATAGTTCAAATGAGTCAACAAAAGTTTGCCTCCAATGTTGTGGAGAAGTGTCTGACCTTCAGTGGTCCTGCAGAACGCCAAATACTAGTCAGTGAGATGCTTGGAACCACGGATGAAAATGAGCCTCTTCAGGTTTTTTCAACTCTCTCTATCTAATATGTATTACTCATCAATTTTAGGTTTAATGCCACAATATACATTTTTAAATCCACTGTCTCGGAAGCTTTTGATATTATACCTAGTCTTAGGTTTCAAATCATCATGAATGATCTCGTTATTTCAAATCCTAATATTGCATGAGCTGGACTCATAACCATCCCTTGACTTTTTTTTACTTTTAACACTTGGTTGATTTGAGTGGTAAGGGACTCGGACACTTTAAGCAGAATTCACCACGTGTGTTTAACTGGTTCTCTAGTGGAGATAGGTGATTACTAAACAATAGTTTTTAATATTATTTTGTACTTGTAACATGATTCACAAATAAAGCAAAGCCAATATCACATATTCGTTCTTGATTTTCCAACCATCCTTATAATTCTTTGACTGGTTGTGAATGCTTTAGTTAGTTAACTCTCACAACTTCTAAAGCGATTCCATTTTGTCAGTTGTTCAGTTATGATGTTTTCCTCTTCGTATGTTATGCAAAATTAAAATCATATCCCTCTTATATGCAGGCAATGATGAAAGATCAATTTGCAAATTATGTTGTCCAAAAGGTGCTGGAAACATGTGACGACCATCAACGTGAGTTGATTCTTTCGCGGATCAAGGTTCATTTGAACGCATTGAAAAAGTATACCTATGGAAAGCACATCGTCGCACGTGTAGAGAAACTTGTTGCTGCTGGAGGTACCTATCTAATCCTTTCCATTCTTATTCTATCGTTGTAATCACATCACATGTTAATGGTTTGTTAACCGTTCATGTAATTTGTTGTTGCAGAGAGAAGAATGGCTGCTCAGACTCCTCAACCTGCTTAGGCGTGACATAGAGAAAATAATGTTTGTTTGTACAGCTAGCTAACTGAGCCTAGTGCAAGCTGCTTCTTCATCAAGAGCCTATGTGTTTCCGCTGATTGAAAATAAAGTTGTTAATTGTACTGCAAAAATGTGTACATTTGTAGCCTTTAAGTTTATACATAGATTTCAAGCAAGATGAGGTTCAGATGTTTCCCTGCAGAGAAGATGAAAATATGATGATGCTGATGACTATACAAGCCCTTTTTTCACGGTGTAAAGAGTATAAAATGGTGAGGTAGTTTACAACTTTACGCACTGTACAAAAATGATGCTATGTGGAGAGCTGTTGACAGTTTCTTTTTCTTTATCAAATGTACGGTTGTAAGACCTTTTGTCCTTTAATTATGAGTATAAATTTTCTTTAAGGTTCATTTCCCTTATTCTCTTATGGAAGAATGTGACGGTAACCTTTTGTTTTATTATCATTATAAGCTATAAGCCATGACATGCTTTTATTCAATATGTCTTGAAGTGGCAAAGAAATATTACACTTCTTTCAAGTATGACAAAAAACACGTAGGAAAATATGTGAGTGCTAATAATATTCCCCTTGAACCATGTTAGTACTTTCAAGAGATGGCTTCTTGCTGACAAATTGCTATTTTAAAGTTTAAACAGAAATGGATTCTCCATCTTCCTATTTTGATGTCAGCAATTGTTTTGTAGTAATTTTTTACAGTACGACTTGGTATTATTGTTTTGTAGTAATTTTTTACAGTACGACTTGGTATTATTGATTGATCAACTCAGTAAATTTACTCATTCAAAGCAACAAGGTTTCTGGTCACCAAATAGTTTGTTACCTCCAACATTCTATGATGGAATAGTTGGTAGCTTTGATAGATGTCACGGTTTCAACTTCAACTATATGTTTTTTCTTTGTTGTTGTCGTGTAACATCTTATTAAGGGGATTCACCATTGAGCTTGCCCTTCTGATAACTGAATACGTTGTATATGTCATCAATACATCATTTTTATTTGTCAACAACAGCTGTGTTTGTTTCATCTAAATTATTCATGTATAAGGTCAAGGAAACCATGTACCACAATATAATGAAATTTCATATCGGTCAGGATATCTTATAATAAGAAATCCAAGTCTTGCAGGAAAACGTGCAAAAGAAACCCCAAATACCATATAATTTAAATATTAATGTTATGACTAGAAACCTGGATAAGATAAGATTTCACAATGATGATGGATCGATGGAAGAAATGCTTCGTAAATGGAGGATTTTGGCCGGAATCCATGACAGGAATGATGTCCAATGGTGGAGAATGTGTATGCAAACACATCAATATAATAATTAAGGTGAGTGAAAGAGATTTAGACTGAGGCATAATTATTTTCTTTTTTAGGGGAGATCGAGTCATACCTTGATGTTGATAATGTGAAGAGAAATATCTAGGGATAATTTTGAACAAACAATGTCTAAGAACTAAAATATAAAGCTGAGCATATTATAAGTGGCAAAAGTATATTTAATCTCAAAGATGACATAACTTTTAGTGAAAAAATAAAAATTAATGTTCCCGAAGTGACATAATATAAGTTAAGTAAGAGTCTAGACCTAAAAAAAAAATTAAGAGCAGTCAATTTTTTTTAAAAGAAATGATTTGTGGACACACAGTTTGACATGCAACATCATATAAACATTCCCTAAAAAAACACCATATAAACATACAACTTAGGCACGGATTATATTTTTTGTCATTACTTTTTCTCATATCAATGGAAAACACGAAACCGTGATTATATTTTTTAGGGAAATGTTAACCAGTGCCCCCGAGGCACTGGTTATGGAGTTAAATATAGTAGTATCTTGCATTGAAAGTTGTGCTGTCATTGCATTAAAAGCTTAAAAAATGCTCTTTGACTTAAAATTTCCACTTTTGGTTTCCTTAACCAGTGCCCCGGGAACACTGGTTAACATGACCCTATTTTTTATGATGTTGGATACGTTGTCACGAATTCAACATAACTAATCATAATTAATTATTTCTTAAAAAAACATAATTCATTAGGATTAATCATGTTTTTAAGAAGGGTCAAGCTATACTTTATGCCTCACAACAAGTGCCTTATGGTCTTATGGCTGACCTAAAAAGACACTAATAATACGAAAGAAGTAGCATTCCAGATATATACGTGTTGGTCCTGGCGTAAAAGATTTGAAATGATATATTTATAAGTTTTTTCATTGGTTCAGCTGTATCTTTCACGATCATTATCTATAAATAACATTATCTACTCGTTTTTTGTTTATTTATGTTTGAAAATCGATAAGTTTAAAAATAGGCAGGCATAAGGCAAGTTGTATGTAAAATAGTAGTTTTGATGCATAGTTGCATACGTACATACCATTATTTTTAGAAAAGTTAACCTCACTCGTGAGCTTATTAAACTTTGTTTTTGGTATGACTCGAGTATCCTCTTCTTATTGTAGATGCTAATATTTTGATTCGGATAGAATTATAATAAATGACAAAAAATTTATCAAAAAATTTAACACTGTTACATTAGAACTATATTCAAATTCAAAATTGTTGATTTACCCGAAAGAGAGTGAGCTTATTAAACTAGTTTATTTATAATTTTCTTTTTGAGTATGTTGGTGTATGATTTGTTTATTATTCCCTAAGTTGAGCTTGGTGTCACACGCTGAACACAATTCGACATTCTTTGCTACTCGTGGTGTATGATCCATTTTGAGGTGATAAGAGGTGGGAGGAGGCTACCAGTGGCGGAGCCATTCATAGGCTGGGGTGGGCCACAGCCCTCTCAGAAAAATAAGAAAAATTAACGATCATAGGTCTACTTTGTGAGATTTTATACAATTTTGTGTTGGTTTTAGGTTTCGATTAATCCAAATTCCCGAAAAGTGGTGTAGTGGTCCACCCGAAAAATTTAAATAATTCAATTATAGGTCTATTTTGCGATTCTTTAAACATTTTTTCAACGATTATAGTTTTCCGCGGTTTCAAAAGTGGCATACATGATTTTTGTGATGCTTATACTTGGCATATTGTCATGTCAACTGAAAATTCTCTTACTTAACAGCCGTAATGTATAAAAAAGTTTCATAATTTATAGTAGTTGTTAAATACGTAATTTTATAAGTATTCTATTCACCCTAACTTTTTAGTCAAACTCCGTCATTTCAACTTCGTAATTAAATGCTTATTACAACTTTAATTTGTGTTTATGTATTATAATTAATTTTAGTGGTCCACTTGAGCTTTTTTTTCTGGCTCCGCCACTGAGGCTACAAGCGATGAACACTATACTTGAAACACATTGTAATATGTCTATGAACTTGTTTATCGATTTAATCATGTTATTTGTCCCAACATTAATTGGGTTTACTTAAGCAATTTACACAATAATATGTCTATGAACTTGGTTCAAGTACTCTACATAAATTGGGTTTGCATAAGCAATTTACATAATAATATCTCTCTAACTAAACTTGGTTTGCGTAGTTGATGTAGTATCAAAAGTAAGTATGTTTTTATATCGTCTCTTCATGGACTAGTGTGATACCATAAACCGTTCAACACCGATTATCATTTTAAGTTAGGGTTTGATTGATTGTTTGCTATTAAAAATATTTGAACTAAAATGCGATAATAAAACGGAGAGTAATAAGGAGTAAAAGCATTGGGATTAGAGTTCGTCAATCAAGCATCAAATATACCCTAATGATCATATATATGGATTCTAGCTTTTTATCGATATTACCACGCATCATCCGACAACATCATTCATGTCTAAATGATATTGTGAGATCAATCGTATCGTTTAATCGACGATTTTTCAATCTATTAAACGATCTGATAGCAATACGTTCTGATACTTTGTGTGATTATCAAAACACAGATCCTATGCTAGAATCCTTGTTTTGATAGATGATTATTCTAACCCTAGATTCAAAAGTATTTTTCAATAACATTTAAATCAAACGTAAGAATGAAATGCAAGAATAAACTCAATATCATATAAAATGTTAGAATCATATATTTCAAAGATCAAAAGATTACATCTAAGCTTGATCAAGTACCTCTAATCCCAACAAATGAGATTTAGTTGATCATTGTCATGACAACATTACAATAATGGAAGAAATGAGATTCATGCTAAGATTCATCCCAACAAATGATGAATCCACCTTCTAACACTCTTGCTCTATGAAATACAGTAATTTTCACCCTATTCTCTCTCTACAAGTGTGATAATTATCTTTCTGAAATGTACAAATGGGCTTTTATACTTCTGCATAATTTCACAAACTCGCCAGGCGAGATATGCTCGCTATGGCGAGCTGACCTTTCTTTTCCATTGGGTTTCTGCCACGTCATCCTTCAGTGTCCTACAACAGTCTTATCTCACTAGGCAAGATTTTCTCGCCATGGCGAGCTCTAATCCTCTGAAACATGGTCTCTGGAACTACTTCTCGCCCTCTTGCTCGCCTTTCCTACGCTATGGCGAGATCTCGCTTTTTTGTTTCGTTGTGGCGAGCTTGGGTGCGAGTTGGATGATGACATTCTGGAACTACTTCTCGCCATGGCGGCTATACTCGCTATGGCGAGTTAGCCTTTGCACTTCTTTTAAGTTTTCTTTCTTTGATTCTTGTCTTGTTCACTCTTTTCCTGCACAATTGGGTCAAGTAAGATATAAGGAACCTAATAATGCATTTTATCACATTATCATGGCTTTTCCTTGGATAACTTGTAAAACAAGTAACCAAAAGTGCTTAATAAATATAACATAATTACTACATTCTAGCACTTATCAGTAGTTTACGCGAACTCAGTTCATGTACTTACATGTTAACTAAGTTCACCTACTATTTGAAATTTTAAAATTGACAGACTTTATATAAACTGAGTTCGCGTACGATTCTCATAGAAATAAAATATACTCAACGTGTCATTTACCTTTTGAAATGAAATGTTAATGGAGGACCTTGCCTTCAACCTTTCATAAACTTTTTTTTCTCACATTTGGACATGGGCAGGGGTAAGAGACATAATGTTTTATTTTTGGTAAAAATGCAAAAGCAAGAAAAACAAAAGAAAAAATAACGGAAAATGACTAAGGCCGAGGATGCATCATCCACAAGGCATCATTTTGAAGCAAAGTCTTTAAGCTTTCAGGAGGGTGATTCCAAATCTTCGTCTTGATGTCATTTCTAGAACCAAACTTTGTAAAAAAAAAATCGCACATGCATTGCTCTCTCTAAGAGTATGAGAAAGGTTTACTTCACGATTCTAATTCAACAACTCTTTGATGTTAGCAATCACCAGCATAACAATGATACTTACTGAAATGCTAGCTGCTCTCATTTCGATTTACTTCCCTAGTGTGAATGTTCATCATAATGCTCCTATAGATTGGTTTCTTGGCATCCATCGAGAGATAGTTGCTTTGTCCTAAATGTGGATGGGAGCTGCCTTGGTAATCCGGGTCAGAATGGAGCATAAGGCTTAATTAAAAGAGGTGATGGTTCTTGAGTGAATGATTTTAACTGTTTTCTTGGGACAACAAATAACACTTATACTTAACTTATAACTATTTTCTATGGTTTGAGTCTAGTTAGAAATAATGGTTTGCACTTATCTTTGCTGCCACTCTAAGAGACATAATGTTGAAGAGGAAGATTGAAAAATTAAAAGAAAAAAAAAACGGTTTTCTTATAAATAAAAATTTAGATCAACTGGTCCCCTTAGCTCACTTAGTAAGGGATAATACATATTATATGCAGGGGTTAGAGTTCGAATCCCAGACATCCCACATATTCACCTTAAAAGTGAATTTCTTTAGTCGCTAGGTTACTTAACAAAGAGAAATTTAGATCAAGTGAAACACACCTCTACAAAATTTGAACCACAAACTTCAATAAAGATTTACGATGCATTATCCATGTATGAATAATTTGTCAATTTTGGAATTTCAGATTTAAACTGAAGTTATAATAAAAGCTATCATTTTTATCAACTGTAATTGATATAAAAATATTTTAAAAAAATACAAACATAAGACATATGATAATTTTGAAATTAAAATTATTTAATTTGTGTAAAAGTGGAACTGTAGATTAGAGAGATCAAAGATATAAGCAATACATCCTCATGAGCTTAGCTCGGTTGGTAGAGACGATGCATAATATATGCAATGTTCGAGGTTCAACCCCGACGACCACCAAAGATATAAGCAATACAATTATTTATGAGAATAAATAAGAATAAATATTTATTGCAATTGAGAGAGGAAAATAAGGAAATGGAGAAAGATATTTCTGAAAAACAGGATCTAAAATACCTGGCTAAATGGTACACGTTGGCACCGCCACTTGCCCCACCTCAATAAATATTTATTGCAATTGAGAGAGGAAAATAAGGAAATGGAGAAAGATATTTCTGAAAAACAGGATCTAAAATACCTGGCTAAATGGTACACGTTGGCACCGCCACTTGCCCCACCTCGAATAACATATTGTACTTTTCTCTCCCTTTTTTCACATTTATTGCGTTATCTTTATCTTTATATAATACAAAAGTATACTTCTATAAGCGATAGTACACGTGACATCTTCTTGCTCTTCATCTCATTTAATGTTTTTCTATCAACCAATCAAAATGGATATTGAATCATTTACTTTTTGTTAGCCAATCAAAATGGATCAATGACACATTTATTTTTCATGAGCCAATCAAAATTGATAATGACATGATTTTTTTCCTTTATATAGAGACAATTTGTTTTTCATTATTTTCATCTACATCTTCCTCCCATAAAAAATCATTGTTTTCAACTCCATTCTCTTTTCTTTTATTTGTTTATTTCTTAATGACATGTTACTTTTTATTGTGATTTCTTATGTTGCTATTTTCTATTCATATTTTCTTTTAAATTTTTCTTTTGGTGCTTTTTTCTATATTCTTTGTTTTTGACTGAATCTCTATTCATGTTTCTATTTTCTTTTGTAGATACCAAAAAAAATTGTTTTTATGGCTCCTTTGATTTATTTAAAACAGACAACAACAAGACTAATATTTTATAATTAAAACAAATAGATATTTGAGTGGACAAAGTTAATTAATTAATGGGTGTATAAATAAAAAACAAAAACAAGACCTTTAGTGTATAATGTATTTGATTTTTTTTAGTTTTATTTCCTTCATCCTTATGAAATATTTAAATGAATTCATACTATTATTAAAAATAATATTCTAATTAATGATTATTAAATTATTAAATTTTTTTAGAAAAAAATATTAATGTTTTAATCAATGTCATATCTTTGTATTCATTCTTTTTTTTAAAAGGAGCATCCATTCTATTATTAAAACTTATAATCAGAAATGGTTTAAAAACGACTCCATATTTAATTCTTTCCACAATATTCGTTCCATCCTTAACTTCTACGGAAAAACAATTCTTTTAAAACACTTCTCCAAACTTGAAAAATTAAAATTGATTGATTTTGAAATCGTAATCATAGTAATTTTAAAAAATAAATATGAAAATCACTTATTTTGGCTCAAGTTGTTTATGAACTCCATCAAATAATTTTTTTGGGAAAACCCAAATTTTAGTTACTTCGCGGTTGAACTCTTCTCTTAGGAACCATAAGGTTAACAAAAAAAAAAATATATAAAGACACATAAATACCCATTATTATTATTTTAGGGAATAAATGCTCATTATCATTTTCCCTAAAAATAATCATACAATATACAACAATATAATTTCCACTAAACGGTCTTTATTACTTTTCTAAAAATAATGAAATTGAATATCTCATCATATTTTTACATCTATTCCTTTTTTAAAAGATGATATTCCATAGGTTTGTACTACATACAAATTTGCTTCTATTTAATGGTGTTTTTTTGTTCATGATACTAACAAAGTTTGATCTGGTTATACGATAAAGGATCAAGTTGCACTAACTTACACAAGTTAAGAGATCAATTTGACTTATATTAAAATTAAGGGACCAAACTGAGATTTTAAGATAAGTCTATGGGTTAAATTGACCAATTTTAAAGTTATGGGACTAAATTGAACTTTAAAGTTAGTTACAGGGCCAAAGTGACATTTAAGCCAAAGAAAAAAAATTAACAATATGGAAAAATCATATAATTATAGAAATAGTAATAACAACAATATTTAAAAGGAGAATTGAATGATATTATTAGTATTAATATTTGCTATCATGTTTTTTTTTTTAAATATGGTAACATGTCTTTAATTTTTATTTTTTTATAAGTTAATACTAAATTACTAATAGTAGCATTACAAAGGAAGGTAGACTCAATTGGTAAAGAATTGACTTAACTGCAAGGTAATTGATTTAACTTATGGTGTGCTTGCGTGAGGACTTCTTTAGTGAATGATTTACAAGTACCTCTCTAAATGCTCTTTGAGCCATGAGATTTGTTTTGACCCTGATGAGCTTTCGAAGCCTAACTCATCTAAACATTTTATCATTTTTTTTTAAATTGTAAATTTAAAAAAAATTAAAAATGAAAAATCTCAACTTTTTGATTCAAAATGAAAGCCTAAATTTTAGCATATTCTAAAAGAAAAAAGATCAATCGAAAACATTTTTTAGGAAAGATTATTCAATAAAATGGAAAAATCATAGAATTATAGAAATAATAATAATAAAGTTTTGAAGAAGAATCGAATGTTACCCAAAATTAAATTTGAGCAATAACCGGTGATTTTTTAAATTCCAATTTTACTAATTTTCTACAAAGTTTGTATTTCAAATTTTTTTAAAGTATATATGTCGTGTCCTTTTAATAGCATAATGCATGTAAAAGTCTTTTAATAACACTTTTTTTAATGCCTTTATGTCTAATTTTATAAATAAAAATGTACATGGGATAACTCTTTAATGATCATTGCACTAACGATTTTTGAGGTATAATATTTAACAAAGTTAATAAAATAAGAAACAAAAATCATATTGACTTTATTTTTCATAAAAAAAAATATGTCGACGAATGTTGATTTTGTGAAAGGTATGAAATATGATTTCATCTATCTCCAATGATACTAGCCTAAATCTAAAGTTTGTCTTTTTACTACTAGATTAAACCCTGAGAGTTGAAAAATCACAATTAACTAGACTAAATCTTGAGAGTTTATCATAATGTCGGGATTTCCAGTGGAGCCTATATTGGGTTGGGTAATCATGTTAGGTCAATAGCAATCACGCAAGTCAATTTGACACTACATCTTCACGCAGAACCTTAAATCCCTAGACATATGAGTAATCTCATTTATATGTTGATCAAATTCTACTCTTTCTTCCGATATGTAGAACGTTAACTCACACTTCATACATTAACGTAGTGTGTGAATTTATGCATTCATAATTATGTGACGTAGTCATAAAAAGTAAAATAGAGACACAAACATGTTCAAAAATGTGGGCTAGTGGTGATTTCATGGATGTAGGTTTACGCTCCTTTCTTTCATGAGAAGGGATAAATGAAATTAGAAGCAAAGTGAATACGAAAAGGACATTGAATATGAGAGAAATGATAAGAGAAAAAGATATGTAATGTGTTTTCTGTCATGAGTTGGAACCTCTAAATCCAAAGTTTTTCTTTTTACCACTAGATTAAACCCTTAGAGTCGGAAAATCACAATGAAGTAGAAAATGCATTTTTAATTCAAATTAATCATGATAAATAGCATATTCATTATACATGAACCATCTCTCATCTTGGTTTTTTACTGAAAAAAGTTTATTGGTTTAATTGTTCTTGGTTATTGGAATTACACTATGAAACACATTTTTCAAAAGTTGTTGGTTATTTTATGAGTTTCTTGAAAGGGTTGAGAATTTCTCGATAATTAATTTACCAAAACATTAGACTCAATTAAAAACACACCACATCATTTAAAAATGTATAATAAACATGTATGTTGTCAACTTAACATAACATAAAAGTGCTTTTCTAAGGTTAAATCCTACCAAAGACCAAAATAAAAGAATTTGAAATAATACAAGTTGAATGAAATAAATGGTATGAAAGAGAACAACATGGAAAAACTTAAATTTAATATTTTCTAGAAGAAGAATTAGACTAAACCAAAAAAAGTGTTATATCATTTTAAATTTTTTAATAAGCATGTATTTTATCAACTTAGCATAATACATCTGCATTTGTCTAATGTAAAATCCCATCAAATGCCAAAAGTAAATGAATTTGAAAAAAATATTAAGTTTGAATAAAAAATATAGCATTAAAGCGAATGACATCTAATAACTAAAATTTAAGATAAAAAAAAAAATCAAACAAATGACATTCAAAAACTAACAAATTAGTTTATCATAATGTTAGGCCATCCAATAGAGCCTACATTAGGTTGGATAATCATGTTATGTTAATAGCAACCAAACAAGTTAGATTGACACTACGTCTTCACAAAAAAACTTAAGGCACTAGGTAAATGGGTCATCTCATTTCTATCTTGATCAAAATCTACTCTTTCATCCAATATGTAGAATGTTAACTCACACTTGAAAATGTTACCATATTTTAACCAACTGTGTGATTACATGTTTTCTTAATTATGTGACACAGTCATGGAAAGTAAAATAGAGACACAACATGTTCAAAAATTTGGGTTGATGATGATTTCGTGGATGTATGTTTATGTTCCTTTCTTTCACGAGAAGAGATAAAGAAAATTAAAAGAAACACAATGAATACGAAAAAGGACATTGGATATGAGAGAAGTAATAAGAGAAAAAAAATATGCAGTGTGTTTTGTCCATAAGAGAGTAGTGAATAATATGAGTTGTCGTTAATTTTATAGATTTGTTGAAGGAATTGAGGAATCTTGAGTAATTATTTTACCAACAAATTAGACTTAATTAAAAAAACTCAATATAATTTTAAAATGTTTAATAAGCATGTATTTTCTAAACTTAACATAACACATCTGCATTTTTCGATTGTTACATCCCACCAAATATCAAAATTAAAGGAATTTAAAATAATAGAGGTTGAATAAAAATATAGTATGAAAATGAATTTTAACATAAGAGAAATGATAAGGGAAAAAATTAAGGAGTGTGTGCTTTGTCTGTGAAAGTATACGGATTATATTGAGTTGTTGGGGGACTACCGGGGATCCAAAAACTAACAAAAAAATTCATCATAATTTTGGAACTACCAGGGAATCCTACACTGGGTATGATTCTCACAGTATACTAGAAACCACACGAGTGAGATTGATACCACATCCTTACAAAGTATCTTATAGCATCAAGTTTATGAGTCTTTTTACTGATACCTTCTTCGAAATCTACTATTCCATCCAATATAGAACTTTAAGGAATTAGCTAGGTATATGGGTATATCATTTAAATGTTCTTTAAAATTTACTCTTGCGTTCATGCAAAACTTTAACTCACAATTGACACATTAACATTTCTTCTTCAAGTATGAGACTTTTTGCATCTGTGATCTACCACCTTGAATCACTCTCGCTTTCCCCACAAAGTTGAATCAAATAGAGAAGAACCACACAAATAAGAATGCTACCACATTTTCACCCAATATTTTAAGACACTAAGTGTATGAATTTTTTCACTTATATGTTGTTCAACCTTCAATCCTCTACTCAATGATAGACTATAACTTACATTTGATACATCACAACATTATCTCCCTCAAATATGAAAAAATTCTAGCCCGTGCTTGACACGGGTATCCATACTAGTTTTCATTAAAATTATAAACTATAGACTCAAATCCAAAAATAACTCAGCTGTGTTCCTTCCTTCATTATTATCTTTTCCTTCTTTCTCACTTTTCTTCTTCTTCTCATCTCAAACACACACTTCCCCGAATCTCACAAAAATATCTAAATTCTCTTTTTCTTTCTTTATTAATATTCTTCTTCTCTTTTCAATTTTCCATCTTCATCTTCAACCATTCAATTTCATCCTTCATTCATAATTCATTCATCCAAATCCAAAAATCCCTTTTTGACTTTCTGGATCCAAAAATCCAACAAGACCCGAAAACTTTGCTACAGTTATATTATATACTTTTTTTTTAATTAATTACTATTTGTTGAAACAAACTGAATGGGTGAAGAGGTTCGAACAGACGAAGAACGTGTAACGGAGTGGGAAAAGGGTCTCCCTAACCTCCACGATCTCACTCCTCTTTCCATGGCTTTGATCCCACCGGAGCTCGCTTCCGCTTTCAGCATCTCCCCGGAGCCTCTCCGTACTCTCTTCGACGTCAACCGCGCCTCTCGCAACACACTCTCTCTTCTTCGAAGCAACTCCGGAACAATCACTCATCAAATCAATCAACCCGTGTCCAGCGAAGTAGAAGACGTTGAAGAAGACGAAGAACCCGAGCGAGATGGATCAGGTTCGGATTCAAGAAAACATAGGAAAATAGATTCTGTTACAGAAGAAGTGGAAGCTGAAGCAGATTCGGCTGTTAGAACAACGGAGACGATAAAAAGGCCGAGGTTGGTGTGGACCCCACAGCTACATAAAAGATTTGTGGATGTTGTTGCTCATCTTGGGATAAAGAACGCGGTTCCGAAAACGATTATGCAGTTGATGAATGTTGAAGGATTAACAAGAGAAAATGTTGCTAGTCATTTGCAGAAATATCGTCTTTATTTGAAGAGAATGCAAGGGCTGTCAAATGATGCACCTTCTTCTTCTGATCATCTTTTTGCTTCTACACCTGTGCCGCAGAGTTTGCATGAAACCGGTTCTGCTAATCATTCTCATTCACATTCAAATGCTAATCATTCGAATGGAGGGCATGGAAATGGACATGGAAATTCGCATTCTCATTCACATTCGCATCATTCTGTGACGATTCCTATGCCTTATCCACCACCACCTTCGAGTATGATGTCAATGCCGCCTATGATTGGTATGGGACATCATCCACATGGGCATATGGGGATGAGTTTGCCTCCTCCTTCGGGTGGTTCTAGCTCTTATCGCTCGCATCCATTTAATATGATGCATCATAGGGATTGGCCTCCGAATCCACATTCTCATCCTCATATGTCTTCCAATGATAGTAATAAATAAAAGGGGTTCTGCTCGTTTCTTCAGGTCAGCAATCACATGGTACCATCACTTTTCATTGTGCTTCCAAAGAATAGTTGGTGTTTCTTATTCTTTTGAACATAATTGGTGTATGTTTCAATTGACTTATTTGAGTGTAACTGCATATAATTACTTGTGAGACTGTTTGAGAGAGCTTATGAAAGCGTATGACATGTACATAGACTGTTTCAGCTTATTTTCTTAAGCTCTTATAGGTTATATAGAAAACAGTTTGACTTTATTTTATCTGTTGGCATAGAAATAGCTTATACATTAGCAATTATATCTCAAGCGCTTATGTATGGTATAAGCGCTTGGTTAAACTGTTTATTCAACATGACTTTATTTACTTAAGATTGAATTTTTGGGTTTTATGTAAGTTTGCAATGGTTTGGGTAACTAACTCACTCTTATACATACCTATTACTTAATTTCTGGTTATGTCAGTTGAGTAAACTGTGTTGTGCATTCAGTTGAAAACTTGAAACAGAGTTAGGTGAATGTTACCTTGTTTCTTTGTTCTGTTTTTTAGTACATAACATTGAGGTGCCCGATGATTATTTATGACCTATGAGATGAAAATTTAGCTCACACCCCGTAAGTTATTTCTATAACAAAACATAAAATCAAGTTAAATTATTTTCATGTAGGTTATAAGTTGTGTTCATAAGCTATTTTGTATAGTTTGTAGGTACAAACTGAAAACATCTTTTGGGCATGTCATTAGATGTTTTTATAAGCTATCCCAAACTGTCTCACAAGTACTTGTGTTAGTAGATAAGCTCAAATAAATCAATCCTAACAGAACTCACTCTCATACCCACCTATTACTTGATTGTAGACTAGACTTTTGTGCATTTAGTTGAAACAGAGTTAAGCGAATGTGTTTTTTAGTAAAGTTTATTAAATTACTATGTGGGTAGTGGGAATAACAATGAACTTGATTCTTTGTTCTGTTTTTTAGTGCATTACATTGAGGTACTAGATGATTATTTATGAGATCAAAATTTAATGTAAATGATTGGTGGGTCACTTTAATGCTGTCCTTACCCATTTCATTGTGCTGTCATCCGCATATGGTAAAGTTGTATTTATACATGTGATACAATATCAGATTTGGTCTTTGTTTATAGCGATTTTTTAGGATGGTCTTTGCTGTCTGATTTGGAAAATACATATTTCATTGGATTTTCTTGTGAATTGCGATACTTTTGTTTTGTTTGTTGGTGCTAACTGCTAAGAATGCATTTCTTCATTTGGATTTATATTATATTACCATTGCCCGGATTGATCAACACTCTCAGTTCTTGCAATTTATTGATTGTATATTTAATGAGGAAGTAGAACTTATATGCATTTTCTATGTGATGTCCTTTTTGTAGATTCAAATGTTTGATTGTTGGTAGTAGCTGAATCAAAATCCTCTACATTGCACAAACAAATTCTTGAGGAAGTATATGAAGATTCCACGGAGCTAAATTACAATTTGAATCAGAAGTATGTACTGTGTCACAGATTTACAAACTTCTTGGCACACATATCTAATTCCTGTCACGTAAATGTAGGCGGTGATTGTGAGTTAAGGCATGTTTCTTCTAGTCTACCTAAACAGATAGCTGATTCTAAAGTAAATTCTAAACTAGTTAGTTCTCTGATTCATAATCGTAAAGTGCTATTATACCGTGTAGTGCGTGTACTCCTGAAAGTGTTAACCTTCTTCTTCAGAACCATTGCTACATTGAATAAAAGAGAGACTGAAAAACAGTCAGCAGCCATTTGTAACCTGCTCTGTGGTATCAATGTTCCTGATTAGTATATCTTAATGTTCCTGATTAGTATTATTTTATTTGTCAGATAAGTTCCATTTTCTTATATTGGGTGTGTAGGACTAGGTTCTCATTTTAGAAATGTTACAATGAGAGTGGAAAGGGGATTTATATTTTGTAAGTAGAGGCACAAAACAAAACTTACACACGCACCCCAACCTTGAGAATTCTTGTTTTACCTGTGACCATTCATTATTCTAGGTTTTATCCCTTGATCAAAAGAACTAGGAGCTTGAACAAGATCTATAAAAGGGCAACCCGGTGCACTGAAGCTCCTGCATACGCAGGGTCCGGGAAGGGGTCCCACCATTTGGTGTATTGTACGCAGCCTTACCCTGTTTTTACACAAGAGGCTGTTTCCAGGACTTGAACCCGTGACCTTACCATTTGCGCCAAGGTTACCCCTCTTGAACAAGATCTATGCAGTTTGAAAATTTTGCTAATTTGTTTTTTTCTTGGTGGGTAGCATATTTATTTGTACTTTTTTTTTTTTAAGGAAAATATTTATTTGTACTTTATGAAGCCTTTCTTGTGGATAAGGCTTGTTTAAGCTTGTAAATATTTTATACTGATTTGCTAATTGGATGCGTGTTTGGTTCTATTGTTGGAACCAAAATTGATTTTAGAGGTTACAATTGGATGATTAGCTGGTACCTGTATTTTTTTTTCATTATAGAATTGAATATTGCACTAGATTTTATTGTTTTAACTCATTTTTATAGGAATGAATCCAAACATTAATTGCTTTAAATTTAACTCTTAATTAGTATCAATTCCCTCAAAAAAAAAATTGTTTAGAATCAAACATACAATACTAGCTTATCAGCTAGCTTATCAGCTAAAAGCCATCAGCTAGCTTATCAGCTAAAAGCCATCAGCTAGCTTATCAGCTATCAGCTAATTTTACCAAACAGAGCTAAAACAAAATTGAATGGACTAACAAAAAGAACCTATGAGATCACTCTTTTTTTCAATAGATAAAAGAATCGTGGAGGCCATGTAATCATCACCAAGGCGCAAATGCCTTGTCTGTTTGGTAAGCCATTAAAATGAGCTTTTAGCTTTTAGCATATAACCTCGTTTGACAAAAAAAGCTCTGTTTGGTAACACTTTTTTACAACGAGCTTATAGCTTATTTCAGGAGCTTATAAGCTATTTTTCAGAAGCTACTTCAAGTAGCGTTTGAGCTTATAGCTTTTAGCTTCTCATTATTTTTTCTAATTTTACCCTTATTATTTAATCTAAAATCTTGTTTTACCCTTTATAATTTCAAGTAAAATATATATGTTTTTAATGCAGGCAAATTTAAGAGCTACTTTTTTTTTTTTTCATTTTATATTCCTTTGAAGGCATTTAATTCATTAATTGTATATGGTTCGTTAATTTTTTTTTTGGTTCCGTTAAATTCTTTGCCTTTTATATTAAACTTGTCTCACGTCTAGTTTTAATTTTTTTTAAAGACTCACATTTAGTTTTATTGTTTCGTCTTTTTTTTTGTTTTGTTTACAAAGATGCAAATTTTTTATTGTTACGTCTAAACATTATAACATTATAATTTTTTTTATATTTTTTTGGTAACGTGTAAATTCATATAAAATTTATACTCCTATAAATTAATACTATTTAACGATTTGGTAACGTATGTTTTTTTTTTTTGTTTTATCCTTCGTTTTTTTAACAATTTTTTTAATCTTATGAATTGATTATTTTTTATTTTATTCTTAAAATAAATTCGTAAACTTTAGTTTTTTTATTAATGTATAATAATTGGAAACTGAATCGAAAGAAATTGAAAATAAATTTTTACCGAAAACAATAATTTAATAAAATACAAACATTTATTAAATTTAAAATATTTAAATTATCAAATATCTTAGTATAAATTCTAGGGTTAATTATGTTTCTAGTCCCTATAAAATAGCGACCTTGTAAGTTTAGTCCCTACTTAATTTTAATAGCATTTTTAGTCCCTATAAAAAAAAATTACTTATAATTTTAGTCCCTGCTAAAACAAAGTTTGATTAATTATCCTTAAACTCTTAAATTTTTGAACGATTTTTTTGAGACAAGATTAGAACACTATGAAAGGTTCGTTTACTAAAATTTAGAATTTTCTGACATGAAATGAATTAAATATGAATTTTTTAAAACGACAAAAGTTAAAGATAAAAAGTAATAAAATCTGGATGTAGAAATCAAATTTTGCGATAATTTTTTGCGGACGAACTTTTAGTAATGTTCTAAACATGTCTGCAAAAAATTGTTCAAAAATTTAAGAGTTTAAGCATAAATTAAACAAATTTGAATTGAGTAGGGACTAATACTCAGTGCAGAAAAACAAAATTAGGGACTAAAAATGCTATTAAAATTAAGTAGGGACCAAACTTACAAGGTCGCTATTTTATAGGGACTAGAAACATAATTAACCCTAAATTCTATATGAATTAATAATGTCCTTTTATGTAATTTTACATTTATCAGCTAGTTCAACCGCTATTTTACCAAACACTTCAACTAGCTTATCAGTCATCAATCATCAGCTAGCTTATCAGCTAAAAGCTATCAACTAGCTTATCAGCTAAAAGCTATCAGCTAGCTTATCAGCTATCCACTATTTTTACCAAACAAAGCCTTAGTGGATTAGGTTTCTTTGATAAAAATAGAGTAAAGTTTTCTGTACTCCGGCAAATTCTTTAAATAATGATTTTTTTTTGGTAGTGAAATAATGATTAAATAAGGGAATACATCTTCGAAGATGGGAACATCAAAATACATATATTTGGATTAGGGATGAGAAAACAAGTTGGACGCGTGAGGTGAGACCAGTTGGTCAGTCATGTGTAAACTGCTAAAAAAATGGGTCGGTAAAAAAAAAGTTTGGATCATTGGGTTTTATATTTCTCTGTCGTGCAGTAAGTGTGAGTCAGAAGTCACACATCAGTTAAAAAATGAAGATTGAACATTTTATAAGTAAAAGAGGATCCATAATCATTGTCTTAGGGTTTTGAATAAAAATGTGAAGTTTATCTCACTTATGTGGTTGCTCTTGTTTAATATGGGTGACCCTCGAGGCTTCTTCATGACTCAACACTTCTTTTTATTTACAAATTACAATTTTATTTTCTTATTTTCTCCTCCATAGCGTCGAGAGAAAAAGAAAAAAAAGTAATTTGCTTTAATCACTTTAGTTTAATGATTTTTAGTCTCAGGATTCTAATTTACTAACTTTTTATTTTAGATGTTTTGTTGACTTATTATAAGTTTTTAGACGATGAAACATGAGTGTTTAAACGATAATTTTTATAGTTTTAATGGACTCATTAGTTACATATTTTAGTTTTTTTTTTTAAAAAATTGAACAAGTTTCTTTGAATTGTCTTTATGTTTGTTTTTGTTTTCTTCCTACCTTTTTTACACACTTAAATTTGTTTTTGTAAATATTTTAATTAAGATATTTTTTAAAAATTTGAGTGGTTATAATGCAGAGTTACAGACACACGTGATTAGATATTCTTTAAGTCCAAATTGGGCATTGCAAACGAGTACTGAATTGTTGTCTACTTGTCTGATTCATGAATATGAAACAGTACATAAAAAATTGTTACTATAGGTTTTGCCATCCAATTCTTTATGAGGAAGCAAGCATAACCTCCAGCATAAACAATCATTCACCTACCTAATATATTATACATTATCAATCCAACTCAACCCTTGAAGTTTTCTAAGTTTCCCTTTCTTTATCCTTCTCTTGATCCGCTCAACCTTTCCCCATGTTCCAGCATCGGCATACAAGCTGGACAACAGAAGACGATTCCCAGCACTCTCGGGTTCTAACTCTGACAAATGCTTAGCAGCCACTTCTGCAAGCTCCACATGCCCATGATTTCTACAAGCAGCCAATAATGCACCCCACACAAACAAATCAGGTTTAACCGGCATTGACTTGATTATGCCATACGCTTCCTCTAGTTTTCCTGCTCGACCAAAAAGATCCACCATGCATGCATAATGCTCCAGTCGTGGCTCAATACAGTATTTCTCTTGCATAATCTTGAACAGCCTCTGCCCAAGTTCAATATCTCCAACATGACTACATGCTGTGAGAGCTGCCGTGAAAGTTAAATGATCTAGCTTGGCCCCCCCTTCCATTTCCATCTGATTGAAGAGCTCAATAGCTTCTTCACAACACCCATGATTTGCATAACCAAAAATCATAGAGTTCATTGTCACAGTGTTCTTCTCCGGCATCTTATAAAACAGTGTCCTGGCTTCCGAAATGAACCCACATTTTGCATACATATCAACCAAAGCACTCCTTACATACAAATCATCCTCCACACCAATCACCAAAGCATAACCATGAATCTCCTTCCCAAACCTCACTCTTACCTCAGTAGCACAAGCTGGCAGAAGCGCGCTGATCGTAGCTGAAGTTGGACAAAAACCACGACGCAGCATTTGCTTAAACGTATCAAAAGCTTCCTCATTACGAAAATTCTGCATAAAACCAGATAAAACAGAAGTCCATGACACCACATCAGGCTCAACACCATCTTCATTCATCAGCCTAAATATCTCAGACACCATTTCCCGGTCACATTTCTGAGCAAACCCAGATATCAAAGCATTCCAAGTCACCACATTTGGGTTCAAACCCATCAACTTCATATTCTCCACCAAACCCAACGCCTCATTCGGAAGCCCTTGTTGAGCATACCCAGAAACAACAGCATTCATTGCCACCAAATCCTTCACACCCATTCCATCAAACACCTTACGTGCATCCCTAACTTCACCACACTTAGAGTACATAACAATCAACGCACTCGAAACAAAAGCATCAATCTCAAACGAACACTTCAAAACCAAACAATGCACTTGCTCTCCGTAAATTCTATCACCAACATGGCCACAAGCTTTAAGAACACTAGGAATGACGAATACGCTATTGGACTTTTGGCCATTGAGACTTTGCATTTCAGAGAAAATCTCGAGAGCGTGATCATGGAAGCCACAGCGAGCACATGTGGCAATGAGGGCAATCCAACGGTGAATATTTGTTTGGGGAATTTTGTCGAACAGTTTACGTGCAATGGAGAGTTGGCCACAGGTTGTGTATAAGGTAATGAGGTTGGATGCTATGAGGTTGAAACGCGCGTAACCGTTGGTTGTTAGAAGCGCATGAAGCTTCTTTCCTTGATGTAATGATCGTGAGCGAATGTATGTTTCGATGAGTTTTGTGTAGGATTCGGGTTCTGATCGGAGAAAACGGTGGTTGAAGATGGCATTTTTTATGGGAATTCTGAGGGATGGTGAAGTTCTTACAAGAGCATGCATAGTAGGCACTAAGCCACTGAGAGCATTACGAGCGCCAAATTATCTGTTCAAAATAAAAGGCATTAGCTATGTTTGAATAATGGAAAATGTTTTATGAGCATCTCATTCCGGACATTGATGTGATAGATGTAATAAATTGATTGTGTTCAGAATAGAATGATAGAGATAAAATGAGGTGTTGAATATCATATTGATGTAGGCACCTTGAGAGAGATAAAGAGTTATGAGATAAATGTAATGTTGTGTATCAAGTGTAAGTTATAAGTCTCATATTGTTTAGAAAAGTAGAGATTTAACACATTATAAGTGAGAAGATCCATAAACTCAATATCTTGTGGTTTTGAGTAAAAATATGGTGTCAATCTCAATTGTATGGTTGCTCTGAATTCAATATAAATGATATCTCGAACTCCCATAATAACCCAACATTTAATAGGATAAAATGAGATGTTCAATGAGTGTTGGAAAGTATGGGATGTACATGTATCATTGTTAAATAAAAATTGATTTAGAATAGATTTCTACTAAATAATAAATGTAAAGTGTTTTATGTTTTTTTTTTAATGACAAATGATAGTATGTTGATTGTTATGTTGGTATTTTCGAGCCTTAGGATGGTGAATTCTTTGACTTCTTTAATTCCTTAGGGCAATCACCTTGGATCTTGATTATATCAAACTTTTATAAACATATGGATTTGAGAATGGTAGTATGAATGTTTTCAGTTAAGAATGTTGAGGAAACAAATTTCTTTTTTAAAAAGTTCAAGAAATAAGTTTAGTTCAAAAACTACAAATTATAAACATGTCAAGATTAATTCTATACTATTAGTATCAATTTTGCCTCTTCTAAGTGTAAAGCCAAACATTTGCATTGTGTTGGTTGTGATGTATAGATGTGATGGCAGCTAGGTAATTGGCTTCAGTGGTTACTTGGGAGTCTCTAACATGGCCATAGATTTTGAGACTATTGTTGTTCTTATTTATAAATTATAAGGCTCATAACAACTTTCATTTTATGCTATAGCCTTCATTCAAGACTTGTTGAGGTTGGATTGGGAAGTGAATCTATCTAATGATTTGAAGATTTTTTCTTAAAGGAGCTGCACCCTCTTGTTTAATTGTCTTTGCATTCTTAACCTCCTTCCAGTGCTTCTAGTCTACTAGGAATTCCCGCGATACTCAAATTGGATGAACCAAGGAAGAGTTGGGAGATTAAGGTTTACAGAAGATTGCTTTCAATCAAAAGAACTCAACTGCAAATAAGGAAAGCTTGTAGGCTGAATAAAGGTTTTGTTTTATTTATTTTTCATAGAAGAAAGGTATTTAGGCTGCAAAGGAGTTTCAAATTCCAGTGAAATTAACAAGTGGTTGAACTTAAATAGTTAATGAACTTAAATTTAAGCGGAATCAATCAAGAAGAGTCAAATTCGATCTCTATCTAAAATAATTGCTGACCAAATATACTTGTGCCACCACCAAATCAAGACCAAAAAAAAAAAAAATCGAGTGGAATTCTAAATGACAAATGTAACCAGAAAAATAGAATGAGTCAAAATACATTTGACAGAATTTTTCATCAACTAACGGAATCAATACTTGCAAGCAATCCTACAATCCTCATCACAAAGGGAAAAACAAAAAATCAAAATACATAAGAAATCACGTTTCCATTCTCATGAATTGGACATTAGATATAAGCCGCAAAAGTTATCAATAGTAGACCGCAGGATAATCTAAAATCTTAATATTTTCATTGAACCCTACACCAATTTTGAGAGTAACCTATAGAAAACCAACCCCAGTAGCAGCAGGGAGTTCACTAAAACCAATTTCTACAAGATTCAAACACCTATGGCTGAAATATTTCTTCCGCGGTAGAAAAGAACCAAACATACACTACGACTCATGTGCACCTCAAAATCTTTCTCCAAATCGGAAAAATATTGCACCTGTTCCTGAGTTATGATCAACCGCATATTCCGCTCTCACTAAACCAAGCTTCATACCAGCACCATAAGAGGACCCCTGACCCATTCTCCTATAGACTTCTGTCGGATTTCCTTTGACATCTTTTGAACTTCCTAGATCGGTGCCATGTTCTGCAAAGGCATACACGTGTGTACCTTTAATAGGTATACGTACCTCAGCTGCCAGCTGTAGGAAGAACAAGAAATTAGATAGTAGTTTGCTAGATAATGTATAGAATGGGAGGATTAAAACTGCTATTCTATCTCCATTGACAATCATAAGATGTACACAATCATTATTACCTCGAGGATGTTTCTGGCTGCTCCAATCTCACCCATGTTGTAACCCCTTACAGAATAGGGACCCCCAAGAGTAAAAGCATCATAACTTGGAAGATCACCTACACAACCACCATAGTGACCATGGAGGACAAGCACTGGTGGTGGTGGTTTACCAGCACCTTCCTCCACAGACTTCAACTGGAGAAACTGAGTCAAAGTTAATTGGTGACGGTTAAAGAATGGGAAATTGCTGCCAACACCAAGGCCTTGATCTACCTGCAGTTTTGATAGAGAGATAGTGGTGTCAGCACAGAACATAGCATAGCAAAAATCAAGATCGCAAATTTATAAAATTTCAATCTCCCGTGTCCTTAAAGTTACAGTAAAATAGTGTTTGATTAGAGTGACATGAATGTGAGGGGAGGTACTTTTAATGAATTTGTTTAGCCGACCCCACTTAGTGGGATAAGGCTTGGTTGTTGTTGGTTGTTGTTGTTAACAATTTGGAGGGAAGGCAACTAGAAGGGAGCAAAACTCATCCTCATCTACTTTGGCTGCAAACACCCACTATAAAAAATCACAATCATGTGAAATTCTAGTCCAATGTATCTTAGGCCCACCAAAAATTAGAAGAATGAGGCATTCATCAAACAGGACTAAATTTAGGTTAAAAAAAATATTGAAATTAGAAGTCTTAGAATATGGACTTGGGGCTTAACTCGTCCCCGCAGAACCAGCTTATCAGCTCGGGACTGACAAAGTCTATAAGATGCACTACCTACCTAGTGCCGTATATTTAGGGCCTGTTTGCAGAAACAGCTTACTTGCAGCTTATATCACCAGCATTTATCATGATAGCGCTTATGTATGAGCTTACATAAGCTATTTCTGTGGCAAATGGTAAAATAAAATTGTTTTTTTTTTTATAGGCTATAAAATGTTTTCACAAGCTATCTTGGAGAGCTTATGAAAATAAGTTGAAAAAATCTTATGAAAAATGTCATAAGCTATTTTTAAAAGTTCTCTCAAACAGTCTCACAAAACTTATGCCAGTAGATAAACTCTAATAAGCCAATCCAAACAGGCCCTTAGTCAATGTAGGAAAACAACACCCCCCTTACACTTATGACAAGACATTTGAAACGTCGGCTGATGCGGTGGAATAACAGGGCCATGTGAAAAAAAAATCTGCAACTCTGATTTATTTTAACAATATAAAATAGATATTATCGAAAGGATTTTGAAAATATTTGGGAGGTCATGGATATCTCCATAAAAAATGAGGCTTAAACCCCTGCTTGATGCATCCTTTTGTTTTCTTCCCCCACTTTAGTCTAGATTTAAATTCTAACCAAAAATGGAAGTGGTGCAAGCATCTACCAACTATGGTTCTCTTATTAGAAACAAAATTAACATTTTGGGACCATATCAACAGCAATAATTATAGGATGATAGTCACCTGGAACATGTTCCTGCTTCCAACTATAGCTCCGTTCACAAACCTTGTGTTATCCCTTGTAATATTAGCTTGTAAAAATGCCATCTTATCGATACCAGTACCACTGAGGGTTGTTGGAGGTCCATCTGCACTAATTCCTCCATTAGGCAATACTCTTTGACCATTGGAACAGATATGATTGGTTTCATCACGTGTTATTATCTCTTCCATTACTAATCCATAAGTGAATTTACTCTGACGAGAAAAATTCTGCTCGGAAAACAAGAATTGCAAGTTAAAAAGAAAGCTACGAACAGCCCAAATAGCCAAGTCAAGAAGAAACTAATGTAAAATAACCAGTAAAATTACCTCAGTGATATTGGCTTTTACACCAGCACGGTCAACCCATATGGAGGGCACTTCATCCACCCCCGGCCCACCAGTGAATACTGGACTCAGCTTTCGGCTGTTGAAGCAGCTTACACGGAGAGTTCGGTTGCGTGGATCATTTACACCATCCAAATACGGATGTGCATACTCCATTTTAAATGCAAGATCATCCTACAGCAGTACATAAAGCACAGTTAACCAAATCATCAATGCCTATGCCTGCATAGATGAGAAACTAAAGAACAAGTATAATAAAATGGGAAAAAGACTCAATGGACTAGTATCAGAGTACCTGAGGATTCAAGAAGTTGCTAGTTGTCACTGAACCAGTAAGAGATCTATTCAATCCTTGCAGATTCCTATGTTCAAATGTAATAGTCCCTCCTGGCTGAAGCGAAGCCTGCAGAAACATCAAACAGAAAACAAACACATAAATCGGACAGTTAAATATCAGCATTCAACAAACAAAAAGACATTCAATTCGCCGCAAATACCAAAGTTGGACGCCCTCCTCGCCCAGGAACAATACTCCACTCAGTACTAACTTCAGCCGATTTCTGCTCCAACTCTTTAAGCTTAATCTCAACAATTATGCTTCCCTCATTCTTCTCATCAGGCCGCGGATTCACTTCAATGTTGGAAAACAAAGCAAGGGAGTTTATGTTCCTCAAAGCTTGTTTCCCAGCTTCAATGTTAAAAGTATGACCCGGAAGAAGCTGTTTTGTCAAACCAACACAAACAAACATTCACCAAATCAAAAAACAATAACCATAACCAAACACACAAACAAGCACATTAACAAACATACACACCTGTTTTGGAAGTTCTCTTTGAACAACAGGATTTTCAGTATTCCCTTCAACAACATTACCAAGCTTATCCAAAAATTGAATATTCAACTGAGTAATATCCCCTTCAACAACCTCACAAACAACCTCGCGCGTATTCAGATTGCCAAAATTAACAACCTGAGCACAAGCATACCCTTCATCATGATACCATTTCTGAACCCTATCCCTAATCTTCTGCAACAACCTAGCACTAACCCTCCCTTGCTTACTCAACATCCCCTTAATCTCTTTATAAACCTCAGGAGCCAAAAGACAAGGCCTAGAAGTATCAATCCTCCTCTTATACTCCCTCTCTTGTCTCCTAAAAAACTCCATTTTCTCCTTTTCACTCATATCAGGATCCATTTCAACCGGTTTCGACTGACCCATCAACCCTACATTGATACATCTAAACCTATCAGCTTTCTCCCACATACTCTCCGCGAACGAAATCGTCAACGCTAATGTTCCATCAGCATTGGTTTTCCCTTCCATATCAACCTTCTCAAACATTCCACATGTAGCTAAACTTTCTAGCTCCTTCTGAAGCTGAGCGCGTGTGTATACACCACCTGGTTTTAGGGATACCATGTCTAAAAATGAATCTTCTGTTCCGATTTTCGTCTTGGTGTTTCGATCGAGGAAAATTATATCTGAGATTTTGTATTTCTTGAATCCGCTAAGTTTGTTTGGTAGAACGGTTATGTTAGCTGGAAGCTCGTGTGAATCCCAATCTTGTGATTTTGGTTCGTCGGCGAACGCGGTTGCTGGTGAGAGAATTCTTGACCAGAAATCACCTCCTTCACCGCCGTTGTTAAACCAACCACCACCTCCACCACCGGAGGAAGATCCTCCACCTCCACCTCCGCCGCCACCTCCGGAGAAATTGAAATCGGGGAGGGAGTCGGTGAGGAAGAGAGCAGAGGCAACGGAGGAGATAGCGACGGTGGCGGTGAGGGTTTTTTTGAAAAGGGAGGAGGAATCATTGTTGTTGTTGTTATTATCGTCGGAAGAGGAAAGTTGACATTTGACGGAGGAAGGACGAGAGATGTGGTGGCTGTTACGGCGGTGAGGAGGAGGAGGGGTTGAAATGGTGGTTAAGCGATTGGAGGCGAAGAAGGAAGAAGAAGAAGACATGGTTGAGTTGAGATGAGGTGGTGGTTGTAGAGGGTAGTGTGAAGAAAAAGAAGAAGAAAATTGAAGGATAAACCACACCACACTACACTGGGGTTTGGGTTTGGGTTTTGTTTTGTTTTGCTTTGCTTCTATTTTTACCAAATTACTTACTGCAACAAATCCAAAATAGTACAGTAATCACATGCAGTAATTACGGATGAAGATGCTGTCTTGTATTCAAAAGGATCTGAATCCGTTATAAATGGATTAATGGTGTGTACCAGAGCTTTTTAATGTTAATAATATCCTAATCAAACCTTTTTTTGTTTTCTTTTTGAACAAGCCACAAACCTTTTTTTGTTGACAATAATATCCTAATCAAAGTAAAACAGTAATAATGTGCTAAAAGAGAATATTATTTTTTTTACAAATAGTCATTTTCGTCGACTGTGGAACAAACGGTAACAATAATTTTAGGGGTTTTCGCGATGCAGTTTGGTTCGATTTTGAAGTTAAAAGTTATTTGAACCGCAAGATAAAAAAAAAACATGCGGTTTGGTTTGGTTCGGTTGGCTTTTAAAATGTAAACCGAACCAAACTAAACCAAATCAATGTGGTTTGGGTTGGTTTAGTTATTGCAGTTTTTTGTGAGACAGTACAATTTTTTGTTTTTAACATTAAAATCAAGTTAAAAGTTAAAAATAAATTACAATTTTATTTTCATTCTCCCATCAACAAAGACCAAATTAAAAACATGAACCAAAAAACAATTATCTTCAGTAAAAAATGCAAAAGTCTAAGATTTTATTATTCTCTAAAACTTCACATTGAGTTTCTATTTAAGATATACCTAACATAAACATATATGCAAAAGTGCAAATATAATTAAATTAAAGCACATAAATTAAACATGTCATTCTATAAAATTTCTCGCTGGATTTCAATGAGTACTAGGTTTGTGGCCTAAGTTTAATCAGTGTTTTCTTGTGTTGCGGTTTGGTTTCGTTCGGTTGCTAAAATAAAAATCGCAAACCAAACCAAATCATGCGGTTGAGTACAAATATGATCTGAATACATCCGAACCAAATGCGGTTTTAGCGGTTTTTGGTTTGAGTTGGTTTGGTTTACGGTTTTTCTATTGGGTTGGTTCGGTTTTGAACACCCCTACAATAATCCTTTAATATATCAACATTCTAACATAGTTTCTAATTGTACATTACGTTAATTAAGATAATCTCGAACGTTAAAATGTTCGGTTAATATTGTTATATCAGTCTCTTAATATTTTTACGTACTATCATAAGTCATAACAATTTCTATAAGTTCTTACTTTCGATCATATCCATATAAGAAAATAGTTATTATCAATGTTGAATGGTTATTTTAACAACATGACTAGTTAAAGGACTACACGATCATAGACTATTTTAGAATTTTAATACATTAAGGGACTATTGTACCTACTCGTTACACAGTCATAAACGAAAATGATTATTTGTCTTTTTTTTTAAGGTTTAGTTTAATTGACAATGCTGATAGTATTATGTTTGACATCTTCAAACATATTCAAACTTAATCTCTCATTTGTGTGTATAAATTTTAGGGTTAATTATGTTTCTAGTCCCTATAAAATAGCGACCTTATAAGTTTAGTCCTTACTTAATTTTAATAGCATTTTTAGTCCCTAATTTTGTTTTTCTGCACTGAGTATTAGTCCCTACTCAATTCAAATTTGTTTAATTTATGCTTAAACTCTTAAATTTTTGAACAATTTTTTGCAGACATGTTTAGAACATTACTAAAAGTTCGTCCGCAAAAAATTATTGCAAAATTTGATTTCTACATTCAGATTTTATTACTTTTTATCTTTAACTTTTGTCGTTTTAAAAAATTCATATTTAATTCATTTCATGTCAGAAAATTCTAAATTTTAGTAAACGAACCTTTCATAGTGTTCTAATCTTGTCTCAAACTTTGTTTTAGCAGGGACTAAAATTATAAGTAAATTTTTTTTATAGGGACTAAAAATGCTATTAAAATTAAGTAAGGACTAAACTTACAAGGTGGCTATTTTATAGGGACTAGAAACATAATTAACCCTAAATTTTATGTGGAGCTTACCGTTTCGTCTAGAGATAAAAAAAAAATATACACTCTTAAAAAAAAATCAAAAATATTCATGTTATAGAAACTAAATATAAACTAGGATGGATTGACCTTACACCAAATTAATTAAGGTTAGAAGTTCAATCTTTGTATCTTTTTAATGGAAAAAAAATTCATTTGTCAAGGAAGAACTCATTGTATGTGTTCACATATCAATTAATCGTTGCTAAACAAAGAATGGAAATTTTGTATCTATAACATGAAAAAAAAACTATATATAAGAATATTATCTTGAAATTTATGTATTCTTTTCAGTCAAATAATCTAGTGTTCACGTACATTAAATGTGAAAAAAATAAGAAATCTCGATTTCAAACACAAACCTAACATGTCAACTTTTTTGTAGCTAGTTAGAGTTGTATTTATTGGACTAAAATTGTGTATTTAATTTTTTAAAATTTTAAAATTATTTTATTCAATGCAAAATTTCTCTCTAAATTCTTTTTTGGACCCTTTAAGAAGTTCACTATGGCATGTATTAACAAAACCCTTAGTACAAGTATTTTTGTCTTCATATTTTATTTAACTTTATAAATTAACTAGATCGTGTACTCGTGCTTCGTACGGGTGAATTATATGCAAAATGTAATATTGACGAATGTCGCAAGATTTTACGGAGAGCGAGCATAGAAGGATAGGGTTGAGAGGATCTAGAAGAAATAGATAGGGTTGTGACTGATGAGAGAAGAAGAATATGCCCTTTTTGGAGGAAAAAAATTTGGTACCATGGAGAATCGAATTAGGGATCTAGATATGAGGATATGAGCATACTACATTATCTCACACCAATACCACCAGGTCAACTCAAGTGGGTTACAATTTTTTTTGACTTGTCGAGCCTTATAGAGTCCTTCAAAGATGAGGGATTCTTCACTCCGACTTCCATGAATCCAACATTTACGCATTCTTGAAGAATTATGTCATTGGATATGTTCAAAGGGTATACTTATAGCACCGTCCCTAGAACTTACCCTTGCTCCTTTCTCTTTCTTCCCGTAGATTTTTGTTTCCTCCTTCGTTGGAAGGTTTGTTCTCATCAATTTCTTCAGTGATCAGTTTCTCTTCATAAGTAATATAGGGTTAAGCTTTGACCAATAACTCATTCACACTCTTGGGCTCTTCCAAGATTAACTTTTCCTTGTACATGCAATTTGGCCTCAAGCCTTTCTAAAAGTTAAATCATTTAAGTTTGTTGTTTGCTCCACGAACTTTAACCGCCTCTCTGGTGAATCTTTCAATGTATTTGTAGAGGGTTTCATTTTTCCTTGGACTACGGTATTGCGGGAAGCCAATGGTTTTTGTTGGCATATCCTTGTCGTGAAGTGTGATGGGAATTATTAACATAGGGTCCTCCATAAGTTGAGGGAGTCATCTTCCAATCTTTTTAACCACATCATTGTTGCATTTCGCATCTCCCATGGCTTGATGATAATCGAGCACAATGTCCACGTCTTCATCCGAGTCCCTGATTCCATCATAAGATTCCGGAGGTTTCTTGAGGGACCATTGAATGTCATAGTCATATATTTTCTTTTTGAATGGTCCTCATTAATGACGAGGGCGGTTTTTCCCTAGAGATTTGTCATCATGCTTATGTTGTGCCGACACACATGATATTTCTTATGTCTACTCTGAGAAGGGGGAGTTCCATTGGTTCCTCCTCCATTTAGATCTCAATGTTTCTCTTCCCCTGACGCAACATTTGACACCATGTTCATTAGACTAGTCGTCTATTAATTGCGTTGAGCGACCCCAATTTGGCTCGTGATTGCAGTAAGAATTTATCCATATTTTCCTCTACTCGAGCAAGGCGCACATTCTGTTGCAGGAGTAGGTTGAAAATGTTTGCGAGCATACCGTTTGGGTTAGGGACACCAAACGGTACAACTGAGTGTTGAAAAAATTGTACTTGGTGGTTCTGGCCTTGCGTGTTCTGGTGAACGAAAGACGATGATACATGTGGAGGACAAATTGTTGAGGTTTAAGGGATTTCTCGATTTCCTAGGGCAGGAAGTCTCTCCTTGAGGAACCGATGAATGAACGGTGACCCCATGATCTTTATGAATCGACAAAAGGATATGATCTTGCATAATTTGTACCATGAAACGAAGTCACATGGTGGTGTAAATCACACCTATGACGACGTTCTTGGAACAACAACCAATTCTGGCCATTGGAAAAGCAACATAAAATGGCTACGTTGATGAATTTGCACATGTAGATGGTGAGACAATAACACTCGATGAGGAGATTGAAGATGAAGACATGGAGTGATTGACATGTCATTCTCATAATAGATGAATATTTATTTTAAGTTGTTAATAAGTCATTCGACATTGTGTATGATTTCCATTTAAGTTATTTTGGAGTCAACTCTATATAATATAATATGATATGATAAAACTATTAGGGCTTTTCTCTATCAATCTACTTAACAAAGTATTATGCAATTGATTATATGTATTTCACATGTTTAATTATGTGATACGTTGTATGTTTATGAGTGTTTTAAATGGAAACAAATATTATCTTAATTTTATATGATATTAAATTTAACCATTTTTGGAGTAGAGACTAGTGAGTGTCACAGAAGATGTTATATTGTGGGATTACACGTCAACACGACAAAACTCATAAAATTATAAAACTTAGACCCAAATTATTTTTTCATGTTTCTAGAAGATAGGTTTACTAAATTAGAAATAAAATAAATAACAACAATACAACATTTTGACCAATGTTAGCCTACAATTGCATGATAGATATCTTATACAAAATACAATAACACCAACACAACTACAACATTAAAAATTAAAGGAAATCATCTACTTCACTCTCACAATCAAAGCTCCATTGTTAACTTTTTATCATCATGTTGACTACAATCTACATATAATGCATATAGTAAGATGATACTCAAAGAAGAAGTGAGTACATATTATATCCTTTTAAAGGTATAAAGTAAAAACATATGAACACACACACACACACACACACACACAGAGAGAGCATCACAACAATCATGATAGTATAATATCATATGATATAATGATTACAAATGTCTTACTCAACATGCACTAATCCATATCAACATGGTACCAAACTAACTTATGAAAAATTTGATAAAGAGGGCATCTTGTCTCACATGTGAAGTGTAAATGTGGATTATATATCTTCATTTAGTACACTATCACTAATGTGATATCATTAAATGATTAGTTTACTTGTGTATAATATGGTATGACCCAACATAATATAGTCATTCTAGGTCATTTAGAATTTTCTCATCAAACTTTATAGGGTTAGGATCTTGCCCTAAATGCCTCCCTATTTCGCATCCACTTCATCAATTCAACATGGCCAGTCTCTTGATAAATATTTTGAATGACCATGATACATCAAATAACAAGTGAACACCATCCTTACCTCTATAAGCTAAGTCCCTAACAATCACAATATTTATTTATTACATCATAATATTTCTTAGCCTTGGCCAATAGTCATCAACCATGTATCATGCTTGCATTGTTCATCATAGTTCACTTGGTATCTTTTTCACTTCGTTCATCCCGAGCAGACAATATAGACCAAGTATTATTCTATCCTTTCTAGACCTAAATCACACAATACCAAGTATAACTCTATCACATAGTCTGATAAAATATATATTCAAATTTCCTCAAAATAACATTTTAAAATATCAATATCAATCAACCAGTCATTTGATGTTTAAATAATATTTCTAAAATTCTTACATGGTATATCAAAGACCCATGTCATACTTGTTAACCTATCTTTATCAATCATATGCAAAAGAAAAGGTAGCCGCTAGGTATGAGAGAGAGAGAGAGAGAGAGAGAGAGAGAGAGAGAGAGAGAGAGAGAGAGAGAGAGAGGAGAGAGAGGCGTGTGGCGTGATACTCTTTTATATAGGGAATTGGATCCCTAGGCAGAGAGAGACGTGTCCAATTTATCATACATTACAATAAATAAATCTCGTCTCCCACACATACAAATAAGATGGGTCGGGGTGTGTGTAGAAATACTTTCGATAGGATTCTTCTTTTAACACTTATATTTATAATTGAGTAAAGTTAACATAAATTCTATTGAATTGGATTTGACTCGTAAAGTAAGTAAATAAATATAAATTCCATTCAACAATTACAAAGTGTTGGAGAAAGTGTGTAACAAAATGTATCGCTACCACTTCACTAAAATAAATAGAGTGGTCTTTCCTACGTTTTACAATATATGTCGTTTTTAGAGAATAATTTTGTTTCAATTTATTTGTCGTTTTCAAGTTTCAATTCAACATTAATTATTGGTTTATCAATAATATTCTTATTTATTTATTACAGAGAGAAACAATAGAATGAAATAATAAATGAGTAAGGGTATTATATAAAAACACAAAGACTTTCATAAAAAATAACAAAATTTATTTAATTTCTTAATATGTATAATTTCTTCAAAAGCGACAAGTATTGTGAAACAGTGGGTGTAGGTGAGAAGAAATAACCTCGTGAGTTTTTTTTTTAGAGAAAAACCCTATGAGTTATTGGTAATAAAATTTCAGTGTTTTATAATAATCTCAATTTTATGTTCATGTGGGAAGGTGGTTACATCCAAAAGTGATATATTCCATTTTGATTTCTCAAAAAAAAAACATTTTAACTTTGATAGATATGGTTTCTATCTTATCAAATTAGTTGTAAATTAATAATTAATGTTAATTAAGTTGATGACAATCTTTCTTTTATGTTTTTTTTAGGAGTTTATTTTGTTGTATGGCCATTTTAAAAACATAAACCTATATAAAAGAAATTATCATGTCTCCAACCAAATGTTTTACCCAAAAATCAAAAGAACCCATAACATTTCCTTTCTAATTGAAGAACACAGGTTTACTTAATTTTAAAATCGTTTCATGATTAAATAAATAAATTTATAAAAAAATTAAAATAAATAAGGGGAGGCAGATACAAACTATTTTACTCTATTTTACATAATTATATTCTAACGGAATTTGGTGCTCTAAATGGTAGGAAAGGAATATGGTCAATTTACTCAAATTTATGAGTCGCTAAAAATAAATTATTCCAACCTTTATCAATTTATGGCATCCCCTTACCACTGTGTATAGATATTAGAGAGATGAGAATGTCAGAGAAACATCCACAAAAGTGTTGGAGAAAACATAAGAGCAATAAAATTATGATGAGAAAACAAAACTATATATTTATTCATAACATATAATTATTTTTCAACTTACCTATGATTTAACGCAGTGACACACTGGAAAAATACACTTCGGAACATCATCAGCATTCTTACATTTATCTTGTGGACAATCAGAATCATAAAAACATAAAACATATGCTGTGATCCACAATAAGAAAAAAACATGTTATTGAATAGGGATTAAAGTTTGCCTCAAAGGAAAAAATAAAAAAGGATGATAAATGGCTTACTTTCGGTGTTGGCTACAACAAAAAATAGGAAAATAAATATGATCATAACATAAACAAGGTTAAGAACTTTAGACATATTTTATCACTTTTGGATGTAACTATGTGAAATGTTTTTAATCACTTTATAGTCTAAAAAATCTTATACATTGTTTACTTCAATCACATAAATTTTAATACGATTGTATAAAACCTTATATATATATATATATATATATATATATATATATATATATAATTATTAAATGTCTCTAAAATACATTGACGTGTATTGTTTGTTATTTTGGTTGAGCCAACTGATTATATGACTTTATTGTAGATCTCACATGACAATTAAATGTCTCTAAAGTACTTTGAAAAATTTTATTCTTTTTTTGGACCTTTCATTGTTTTTTATTTCTTATATGTCCTTTGAATGACAATATTACCTTTAAACATCTCTAAACTACATCGATCATTTTATCTCATCAAATCGATCAGTTGATTATAGTAAAATTATCATATTAAAAAAAAAGTTTGAAGGTAAAAATAAATCATTACTTTTTTAATCATCTTTCATATTTTTATGTATGATTTATTCTTTCATGATAGATGGAGGAAAATCACAAAATATAAATAAGAGCAATGATATTCGAACAACCATTTGCTAACAACTTTTATGACAACCTCTCTTTTCTCTCTTTTCATTGGTCAAAAACAATGGAGAGAGAAAAAGGAAGAGAGAGAGAGTAAGAATATAATGTGAGTATGAGAGAGAAATTTGTCTAAAAGTTGTCAAAAAATGGTTGTACAAATATCATTTCTCTATAAATAATAAGTTTTTTGGGTCCTAGTACATGGACACCCTTTATTTGTATACAACCGTTTGACACCCACTCATTCGATGTATAACCTTATAATTTACAAATATTTTGTTCGTATCAACTAAAGCGTGGTTGAATGTTGGGTCATGAAGAGAGTCTAGTGAATTATCGTATTCGTATTTGGCCAAAAGAAACCACATACATGAGTTAGACACCACATCTTTACCTAAAACGTTAAGACATTAAGTATATGTGTTCTCTTATTTACATGTTGTTCAACATCCAATATTTCATATAATGTGAGATTTCTAACACGACCCTTGATATACCGACAATCTCTCTTTCAAATGTGAGTCCATCCGTTCATCTAGACATGCTCCCCCTCAAACGAAAGTTTTTTCATCAATACACTTGCACTACTGTTGACACGCACCACACAAGCAGAACGCGCCACCATTGCCAAGAAGACTTTTAACAAAAGTAGTATTTGGTCCCTTTAGCAACCATAAGCTTTGATATCATTTTCTTCATATCACCTTTTTTATTGTCATTTTATATATCTCTTTAATCTCATCACACGTCCATCACATTTTTTTTATCACACTCATATATATTATTATTTACATATGGATGTTGTATGTTAAATTTGAATCTAAATAATAAGAGTGAAACATTTATTTTCCTTTGTATTATGCTTAATCCAAATCAATCTTTATTTACTTACGCCATTTATTCTATTTATACTTTTTTTTTGGTACAAATCTATTTATACATTTTTTTTTTGAAGGAAAATCTATTTATACATGTTATTTGAGTTTTATTTTCCCTCACAATATTTATACTCCATGTTAAGCATTTTTTACCACCCTGACCAAGTCAAATTTTCTAATTGAAGCTAGTGGTTGTTTGTGAGGTTTAGTAGAAAGCAAAATTATTAGTCTACAATTCCGGAAGAAGTCCATAAGTCAATGTTGTTCTTAATCATTGCTTAGTGCTAGAATTCCGGAAGTAATTGCATGAGCATGGTTCATTTTGTGTTAAATTTATGCCTCTTATTATTGTCAAAATGAAGAATAAATACAAATAAAAGCAGTGTTGACACAAATTGCTATCTAGAAAGAGAGAAAAAAATGGCTCAACTTGAACGCCCTCAGAGATATGTTGATGGTACAAAAAGTCCTGCTACCATCCAAACCATGGAACAACTTCTTCGAGGTAATCCGTCCTCGCCATTAACATTAACTAATATAAGAGTTTATGTACCCAGGCGCAAGCCTGGACCGAACGGTCGTTGCAGATCTTGGTAGTAATAGCAAATGTTCAAAAAACGTTTTACCAACAAGAAAGGCACGATCAATGTTATATCTAACCATGCAGCATAATGATGCATATGTAAATAATTAAGGAAGAAATTTCTACATTTTACATTATCATTTTCTAACATCGCTAGTTCTATTTCGTACAAATACTTTCATTAACCAAACAAAACATTAACATATATAAATTCATAAACCAAAGAGGCGTAAATAAACCAGAACCCGGGGTCCATGGAATGAGTGAAGTTGCATAATATAGGTAGGAGCACATAAACATGTGAAGGGAAAAAAATTGCGTCATTTTGAACAATTTGTGTTGAAAAAATTAGTACCTGACACTTGAGATGTATGATATTTGAACCGCATTTGTTCACGTTCGAATGCTTAGTACTGAACCTGAGGGGTTGCATAAGAACCTTATTAATACACATTAGTCCACACTTCATATGTCCAAAATTTTAAGAATGTGATGACAAAGAAAGAGAAATGAACATAGAAAAGGAGTATAAAAGGATAACAAAGTGAGAAGATTTGAAATATTTTGGGTTATGGTTTGAACTTTGAACATCAAATGGATAGAAAAATAATACTCTGATATCAAGTTCCTATTTTGATATATAGCAGGAGAAGCCGCCACAAAGCCAAAGCTGTCACCAAGCAAATCCTCCTCTTCCTCAAACTGTTCTTCCCCATCCTCTCCTTTCTTCCAGAGGTTGAAGCATCATGACTCAGAAGAAGACCATGGCCAGAATCAGAAGAAATCAGTTATCACCAAAGTAAAGGAGAAGGCCAAGAAGTTACGCCACACTCTCAGCAAGAAAAAACACGAGGACTGGACCGCTACTAGTCCCTCTGCGGGAGCAGGGTCAGAAGGTGATGGAGCAGAAGAAGATGCTGAATATCATGGAGCTCCGAGTAATAAAATAAATATATAATTGTCTTCTCTTAATTCCTTTTTATTTATATACATATAATTGTTGTCTCAAATTAATATTTCAGTGTATGAATCCGAGATGGCACCTGAAGGATACAAAGAAAATGTCAGGCAACATTCAAGAATGAGTCCAAGAAGCCCACAGACGCATGTTCTGTCAAACAGTGAGAAACTTGGATTAGAACAAGCTAGAGAAAAGACGCTGAGTCGTTCACTTTCGAGGAAAGCAACACAGCCAGCTGCAACTGCTGCTACTTCTACTACACTCTCTGGTCCAAACAAGATAATAACTAAAACCATAGCCGAGGAGAATATGTCACCGGCATATGCTGAAGGATCAGAAACAGCTCAGTACATAACCTCGAAAGTTCATGGCCTCTCAATTTCAAAACCTGGAGAGGATCACAGTTCATCACCAACAGCTGCCACAACTCATAAACCGTCGTCGTTGTCCCTTCGTACTTCACGTACCCCTCCCGCTAAGATGCCTTCTCAAACAGGTCCAAGCACACCTCGAGCTTCATCAATTCGAATGGGAACACCACCTTCACCACCCTCGTCTGCTCCACCCGGTGCGAGCAATACTAGCCCCACCTCACAGATATGGGACAAGGGTGTTTCCGTGAAGGAATACTTGATGAACAAATTTGAGCCAGGTGAAGATGAGAAAGCCCTCTCAAAAGTGATATCTGAAGCAATGAGTCCTAGGAGAACTCCCGGTGATGTAGGCGTGATTGAGAAGGTGAGAGAAGCTGTAACATCTTTACTCCGAACTGAGGAACCAGAAAAACCCGCTGACACAGACACAACCACAACTACAACTATGCATACACCATCCCAAGTCTCAGCATCTACCAGCACTACTCGCGCACCATCTCAAATCCCTGTATCTTTCAACGCTCAAGAAGGTAATTTACCGCTATTCCATTTTGTATCATCTGATTTTTTTTTCATATACATCAGTTTTGTCTCTACATAAGCCAATGTTTCATTTGATCATTCTAAATATGCAGCTGTTGAGGAAGAAAACCATGGCAGGATTCTTCAGGCAAATTGAAAGTCCCTATGATGCGTTTGCTGCATTTTTGTGAATGTATTCGGTTTCTGTTCAACCTTGTTGTATATGTACCCCATAATTCAGCTGAAAATATAGTTTCCCTTAAATTTGTAAAATTAAATTGTATCTAATAAGTTGTGTTCTTCGTGTAATGAACTGAAGGATGATGCATTGTATATTTGTATAATATTGCATATACTAGTATTTTTTTGCTACAAAATATTTTATAGTTGCTAATCACAAATACTAAAATCATAAGTTAGAACCCTGATGTGATTTGAGTAACTTGGTTAGAGATTATAATATTATCTTCTTAATGCAAAAATTATCATGAACATCAAATCCCACACATGTGATATATACAATGCGACAAATTATGATACATTCACATCAAAAGGTGCTAGTTCTGCTGTCACTTCAAGATTTTGGATTCAATTTCTTCTAAGCTCAAGCCTTTTGTCTCTGGGACAGAAGTTACAATGAACACAAGTGACACTAATGCAATGGCCGCAAAAAGGAGAAAAAGGTTCTCTGCTCCAAGATACTCCTGCAGTGGAATTCAACACAGATTATAAACTCCTACAGCATTCAGACAAATTTAAAAGTGATAAAGTTATCTTCAATAAGAAAATAAAACTGGAAGTAAGGAATCAAAAACCTTCAATGGTGAGAATGCAAAGGTAACAACAGCATTGGCAGCGAAGTTGGTAAGAACAGCCATACTAATCCCCCGTCCTCTAGTGCGAAGTGGGAAGATTTCGGATACCATCAGCCAACTTATCGGCCCAAATGATATCTGCAATTCAAATGATATTTGACATAAATCTACGGTAATACTTTAAGCCGTGGTTATCAATGTCTTGCAATACATACGAGTCGTATCTTGATTTGATATAAAGCTGAATCGATACGAATCCCTAGTGTGTATCTGTTATGGGCATCGATCTCATCCTGACCTCCGATTCATTATGATGAATTCCTCCGATTCACTATGTGATAGTATAATTACTATCAGTAGTTAATAATTACTTTGCTTAATTTTAGAAGTTGTCTTTTCTCTAGTTTGTCCTTTACTAGCTAGAATGTTTTAGATTTATGTGAGTTGTAAGGACAGACTCTATAGTGTTGAGCTGTCAAATGAAGAGGTCATGATGGAACTAACCGTTGTAATCAGTCCCTTTATAAGGCAAAGGATCAATGATGAATAATATACCCTTTTATAAAAATAACTTATTCTCTCTTCCTCATTCTCTCTATTATGTTACTATATCTTCTGAACTCAACGAATAGGAGCCGTCTTGATGCAAGACAAACACCCAATTGCCTACATTAGCAAATCTTTGGGTCCACGACAACAAGCTCTATCTGTCTATGAAAAGAAACTTTTAGCTAGCATATATCATATGCGGTGCAAAAATGGGGAGCTTATCTATCACATGCTGCTTTCACTATCAAAGCTGATCAAAAGAGCATTAAGCACATTCTGGAGCAAAAGTTGAACACTCCCTTTCAACAGGCTTGGGTGTCCAAATTGATGGGCTTTGAATTTGACATTCAATACAAAGAGGGTGTTACCAAGACTGCAGCTGATGCCTTGTCTCGAAAGGACGGTGCTGAACTCATGGTGTCCCTTATTGACTCAAACATTTCTAGTTTGCTGCAACAAATTACGAATTCTTGAAAATCTGATCCGTCCATAACCGAACTCATTTCGGACATTGAATCAAACCCATAGTCACACTCTAAATTCACTTGGGTACGAGGTGAACTCAGAAGAAAAGGAAAATTAGTCATTGGGAATAGTGATGAACTCAAACTGCATATTCTACATTGGCTTCATTCTTCAGCAGCTGGAGGCCATTCTGGTCGAGATATTACTGCAGCTCGAATTAAGCCCCTCTTCTTTTGGAAAGGTTTAGTGAAAGAAGTGCAACGCTACATTCGAAATTGCAAAGCTTGTCAAACTTGCAAACCTGATTTAGCTGCATCCCCTGGTTTACTTCAACCACTCCCAATTCCTTCACTTATTTGGACTGATATCAGTACGGACTTTATTGAAGGATTGTCCCCTTCGTCTGGTAACCATTTAATTTTTGTGGTTGTCGATAGGCTCAGCAAATATGCTCATTTCATTCCTTTGGCTCACCCTTATTCGGCATTGGATGTGGCACAAGTTTTCTTGGATCATATTTTCAAATTACATGGCATGCCTAATTCAATCACCAGTGACCGTGACCCTACATTTCTAAGCCAATTCTGGACAGTTTTTCACTTTACAAGGGGTGGCTCTTAACAAATCTACTGCTTATCACCCTCAAACCGATGGGCAGACAGAGTGTGAACAAGAGCTTAGAAACTTATCTTCGATGCTGTGTTCGGAGAAGCCTCAAAATTGGTCCAAATGGTTATCACTGGCTGAATGGTGGTACAATACTTGTTTTCACTCTGCAATTCAATCCACTCCGTTTGAGGTAGTATATGGACAACCTCTCCCCATAAACTTACCTTATCTTCCGGGTGAATCAACGAATATGAGGGTCAATCTTTCTCTTTCAGTCAGAGAAGATGCAATTAAATTGCTTAAATTCCATCTATTACAGGCTCAGAACAGAATGAAACAACAGGCTGATAAGCGTAGAAGTGATGAGAATTTCTCTGTTGGTGATTACGTGTTCCTCAAGTTACACCCTTACAGGCAGCACTCCTTGCGCAAGGCTCACTTTCACAAACTCCTGCCTAAGTATTACGGTCCTTTCAAGGTCTTAGACAAAATTGGGGCTGCAGCTTACCAATTGGAGCTACCCAAAGATGCTTCAATTCACAACGTTTTTCATGTGTCCCAACTAAAATTCTGCCAAGATCCCAACACAGCAACAGTCCATAACATCCCGGGGTTCATGTCTCAGCCACCTGCTCGCGTCCCCGAGTGCATTTTAGACAGGAAGATGGTCAAGAGAGGCAGAATTGCTGCTACCAAAGTTCTGGTCCAGTGGAAAGATACTCCACCTGAAATGGCTACTTGGGAGTTTTTTTTTTTTTTTTTTTTTTGAAGCTAAATTAGCCCACCTAAATTGGCACCAGAGAGAATCGAACCTGAGACCTTGAGGAGGAGCACACTCCCAGGTCCCAAGCCTATACCACTACTTGGGAGTATTATTATGATCTCCTGCAACGTTTTCCTACTTTTCACCCTTGAGGTCAAGGATGCTCTTTAAGGAGAGGGTATTGTGATAGTATAATTAGTTAATTACTATCAGTAGTTAATAATTACTTTGCTTAATTTTAGAAGTTGTCTTCTCTCTAGTTTGTCCTTTACTAGCTAGAATGTTTTAGATTTATGTGAGCTGTAAAGACAGACTTTATAGTGTCGAGCTGTCAAATGAAGAGGTCATGATGGAACCAACCGTTGTAATCAGTCCCTTTACAAGGCAAAGGATCAATGATGAATAATATACCCTTTTATCAAAACAACTTATTATCTCTTCCTCATTCTCTCTATTATGTTACTATATCTTCTGAACTCAACGAATCCCTTTTCTAAATATTAAGGGTTCCTGATTAAGTAGTGGATTTTATCGGTTTTGTCTTTAAAATTTAAAGTCATACTGTTACACACTACAATGAATCCTGATTCGTTCTTATGAATCACTACCTAAAAACTTAGCATGACCAACCATTTTTTTTTGTCAATTTTGTATAACCAACCACTTTTCTTTTTCATTTGATTTAAGTTTTGAATCTTGACTATTTTGAGTTTCTTATATGATATATCAACTTATAATTTTGTTGTGTCACTTGTTTTTATTCAAAAATGTCATAATTTTATTGGTAATGTATCTTACGGTTCAAAATAAGATTCGACTCACGATTCACAAAATAGCTCTTCCAATTCACAATTTAATATCGATTTGATAATCATACTTTAAGCTGCATCAACACTAAGGAAAATGGTGAAATACTTTTTTTTTTGGGTACAAGAGAGGGGAAAATGGTGAAATACTATTGTTAAATCAGAAGAATTTTTCATTTATTGCTAGGCTCTCCCTTTTTGAGGAGTAGAGAGGTCTTTCAATCGGACTTCATGTCAACCCATATTCTACTGTCCGAATTCTATGGCAAAAATAATCAAATACTGTTGAAGAGGACTTTCATTTCTAATAGAATCTGACAAGAAATAGTAGCAAGGCCAATGACCAGAAAACCATTACCTGGTAGCAACCAACGTAAAGAAGCAACGCCCCAACAGCAACAATTGGCAGCCCTCCGAGAAATTTATAATAAGCAGAAAGGAGAACTAAAGATAAGGCCTACACAATTAAAAGAAAAGTGAATAAGCATTGCATCTGAAAAGTTGAAGTGATGTAATAATCTGCAAGTTCAAATGCGATAGAAATCCTACAATGCCACTGACACCTCCAATCAGCAGAGGTCTTCTCCCCAAATCGTCCACTTTTAGGACAGCAACCGATGTCATTACTAACTACAGGTTGATCAATCACAAAAACAATATCGTCAAGTGTCACAAAGTGTTCGCTCTTTCTAGAAATGAAAAATCTAAATAGGTATACCTTGAATAAGCCAATAACAACTGAAACTTTAGCCGCGTCAGCTGCAGCAGAAAATCCAGCACTCTAGATATATAACATATATATAATCTACGGTGAGCAAGATGAAAATGAGAAAAATTCATTGAAAATAAAGTAAAAATGTATTTAACAATTAAGTACCTGAAGAATGGGACCTGCATAATACAGAACACTAGGTTGACCTGTTATCTATTGGAATTATGTATCGAATCAGAAAAACAGCAGAAACAGTTCTCCATATTTCCTTCAATATAACATTAGTAAAGTGGAAGTATGCAAACACAATTATGATGATTATGTAATAACTCATTGCACTGAAATGGAACAACCTGTTGAAATAATACTAGCCCCCCACCAATTACGAATGCTTTCAGATTGGGACCCTGAAACACCTCTAAGAAACTCGCCTCGGATTCCTGATCTTCATAGGCAGACTTCAACGAGACAAGGCTCTCTTCTATCTGCTTCTCAGATTCTTTGTCACCAAGTGGCCGGCCCCTTAGTTTGCCCAGGGAAACAATTGCCTTTTCCTTCAAATCTTGAAAAGAACCTTTTCCTTGAACGGCTTTGAGAAGCAACCACCGAGGAGATTCGGGGAGAGTCGACATTCCGAGTCCCATTAACACAGCAAGTGGAGCACTAAATCCATACATGAACCTCCATCCCCCTACTGTACTAATCTGAAAGCTTCCCACAAAATAACCCAACTGCATGATAGTTCAGTCCCCAACTCAGTAAACTCTTAAGTTGATAAAAGATGCATAAAAGAAAATAACGTAATATACCAGAATCCCCAAGACGATGAAGAGTTCTTTTAATGATACTAGAGTCCCACGGATTTGTGATGGACAAGTTTCTGCAATGTATAAAGGAGCTCCATGCATAGCCTGCAATTCATTTCGCTTGTAAGATGGTACAAAAACAATCTATAATTCTATATGTAATGGTTTAAAGTAGCTTACCAGACCTATACCAAGTCCATAAAGCAGCCTTCCTGCTAAGAGAACACCAAGTTCTGGTGCTGTGGCAGTGATTGCACTACCAAGTACATACAACATGGCTGCACCGATGAGTTGTCGCTTCCTCCCTAGTGTTTTATCCAAATTAATACATTAAAATAAAAGCTTAATTTTGTACGCTGTCGGTTCAAAAAGCTTTACATTGTCAGCAAATCACAACTAATCGTATGTGCGACTTTAGAAGTATGATTGAAAGCAACTATATTTAATGATCTGAAAATTATGATTGATTTGCAATGTAAAAATCTTTACACTGACGGTGTATATGAATTAAATACTTGAATAATAATAGTCTAAAGTAGTTCAGTTTCTGCTTTCTGGATAATGTAAATAAGAAAATCATTTACCAATGAAATCAGCAATTGCAAATGCTAGAAGTGAGCCAAGAAGAGCCCCATAGAGGGAACCACTGACCTATGTTTGACATTAGCAGTTAGATTATACTTATGCATAAAGATGATTATAACTTTTGCATAAACTGCAAGCAAGATGTTTTCCAACTAGGACACAAAAATCATACCACAAGACCAAGCTGAATGGAAGAAAGATTGGACCAAGCGACACCGCTAAGCTCAGGTGACTGTGAATTCAAATCAACGAAACGAAAAACAATTTATGTTACTGCTCTAAAGAAATGCAATTGACAGACACTGATTGACAAGTTTTTACCTGCAGTGAAATTGTAGCACCGGATGTGGCACCAATATCATAACCAAATAGCAAGCCACCCAATGCAGGGAAAACAAACCTAAATTTTGAAACAGCATGCTTAATTAACTGGTAAACATAGACCAGGAGCTCATACATTTCAAAGATTTCAAAGCTCGATCATTAGAAATCATGCTGTTCTGATTATGAAAGAAGATAAACTTAGCACAATCAATAAGTCATAATTTCTTGTATACCCTCGCTCTAGAAGCAAAGTATTAGTTCCAAAATTAGAATGTGTTTGTGTTTGGTCAATGGTTAAATATTTTTAAGATACCACTCCAACAAAGAAAATGGGCAAGGTGCTCCTTATAATAATTTGGACAGTTTGAGCTAGATTTTGAGATAATTTAACCCCAGTACATTCTCAACTCAAGGCGATGATCCTGATAAACCAATTACAGTAACCTCTCATTGTTTGGATAAACAACTTAATTGAGCACTTATAGCATAAACGCTTATCATATAAGTACTTATGTATAAGTTATTTCTACAACAAAATATAAAACAAAGTAAAACTATTTTCATATAAGTTATAAGCAATGGAATCAATCCCCAGCATAATAATTGAAATTTAGCCAAGAATCTTACTCTTGCATACTTTCAGTTCTGCACATGTTATGGAACCAATCAAGGTCTTAATTGAAATTCAGTCTATATAATCTTGCCTAAGTTTTCCATTGTCTTTCACATTAGTAGTCACTTTAAGTGGCTATGAAGCAAAACCAAGTAGTAAAACATCACATACAAAACAGTTTTTCAATGCCTCCCATTTATTACTGTTTTTCACATTATTATCCTACACACAAAACACTTATCTAATTCAATGCCTCAGGAGAGAAATAAAAAAAAAAAAAAAAAAAAAGTGACAGAAACATACGGAAGAATTACAGAAGACCAAGAAAACTTCTCTTGGTCGGAAGCAACAGATTCAGAATTGTTCCCAGCAGAATACTCCTGCGCTTGAACCTGTCCAGAAGATGAATAAACAAAATTAGACTTAGACTAAAAACAAAGGAACTTTGATGAGTTTTGCAGTTTCTGAGTACTTGCTTGGAATCTACGGTGATGAGAAGAGTGAGAGGTAAGAAGTGGATAAGTGACATGTGTTGGCGACAAATGATTGTTTGTGGAAGAGGAAGAAATGAGGCGTGGATTGATATGAGAAGAAAACGAAGCTTTTGAATTCTTTACTCTTTGATGGTGAAGTGAGTTACATATAGAGAGTTTGAAAGTGAAGAGTGTTGTTGATGATGCCATTTGAGGCAGCAAGAATAAGAGACAGTGTAATGTTTTGGTGAGTTTGTAGAATCAGGACTCAGGAGTGAGGAATCATGGCTGTTTGTTATCTGTTGGTGAATCTTGAGAAGTAAATACGCCATGTGTGATGCAGGAAGCACAAGCAAGATATTTGTCAAATTATTAACTTTTGGAAGCGTCACTTGAAGTCAATTTTTTTTTTTTTGGGTTAAATATGTTTCTCGTCCCTATAAAATTGCGACATTTTAAGTTTAGTCCTTACTTAATTTTAATAGTTTTTTTAATCCCTACAAAAAAAAAATTACCTATAATTTTAGTCCCTGCTAAAATAAATTTTGTTTAATTATCCTTAAACTCTTAAATTTTTTAACGATTCTTTTTATACAAGTTTAGAACACTATGAAATGTTCATTTACTAAAATCTATAATTTTTTAACATGAAATAAATTAAATATGAATTTTTTAAAACGACAAAAGTTTAAGATATAAGTAACAAAAATATGGACGTAGAAATCAAATTTTTGCGATATTTTTTTCGGAGGACCTTTTAATAACGTTCTTAACACGCCTGTAAAAAATTGTTGAAAAACTTAAGAGTTTAAGCATAAATTAAACAAATTTGGATTGAGTAAGGACTAATATTGAGTGCAGAAATTTTTTGTAAGGACTAAAAATGCTATTAAAATTAAGTAAGGACTAAACTTACAAGGTCGCAATTTTGTAATTTTGTAGGGACCAAAAACATAATTAACCCTTTTTTTTTTTTGGATTGAGGAGAAAGTGACAAAATACCACTAAAAATTCACATACCAAAAAGATCTTAGATTTAAGGGTTAATAGTGTTTTACCCCCTTGTAATATCGGTCATTTCCGGTTTTCCACTCTGTAAAATTTATTGTTTGGTTTTCGTCCTTGTAATTTGAAGATTTATGGTTTTGGACCTTTATGAATTTTGACAGTACAAAATCGACGATATGGCAGGGGGCTAAACCAAAATTTGCTCAAATTAACAAGGGGTAAACCGAAATTTGCTCAAATCACAGGGGGGTAAACCGAAATTTTCTCAAATTACAGGGGGCGAAATTTGCCATGAAGGTCCAAAACCAAAAAAATTTCAAATTACAAGGACGAAAATCAAACAAAAAATTTTACAGGGTGGAAAACCGAAAATGACCTATATTACAGGGGGTAAAGCACTATTAACCCTAGATTTAAACTTAGATAAATACGAAAAAATTTATACCAAATAGTTGACATTGTCGGCTGAATTAAGTATAATGATGTTTAATATGGAGGCTATGTATATTTTTTTTTAGGGAATGGAGGCTGTATATTTTGTTTAATACTTTTCAAGACATTATATATATTTTTACGGAGGCTCTAACGCTCAAGACTAACGAGGACAGAGAGTGGTCAGCGGTACACAAAACATGACAATGAACGGTTCATAAAAGCTTTTGGACGAACCGAATTCACATTGAAATGAGATGGATCCGGAAATCGTGCATGTATGAGATTGCATGATTGAAGAAAGACTTACAGGAATTATGCTTATGACATCAAACATGGCTACTTATGCACAATTTTTCTTCTTGTTTTTGAATTCAAACCTAATTTTATAGATAAATATCTCATCAACAATAATATAAATTAAATAATCGATTAATTTTTTTCAAGTCAATACTGAATAACACACTTTTGAACCGAAGTTTTGAGAGCGGAGAATTTCGACATACCAACTTAACATTAAACGTCCACATGTACACCTTTTAGCTGAGTTTGAAGAAAATATGTTAATGGTGCAAATACTTTATGTCTTAAAGGACCAATTTGTAACTAAAAAATATCAAGAACTAAGTTGTTATAATCATAATATGTTAATGGTGCAAATACTTTATGTCTTAAAGGACCAATTTGTAACTAAAAAATATCAAGAACTAAGTTGTTATAATCATATAACATAATGGACCGCATATGATATTTAACCTAGTAAGTAACATAACTTATTATTGATGGAAAAGCCACATAATATAACTGAAGTAAAATAAAATCTTTTCTAAAGTCGGTTTTATAAGAGTAGGAATATCCGAATAGAAATTGGAACCGAGAGTTTACAACATTCATTGATTCACATACATTATGCATCAACTACTATCCTACTAAGGCTATACTTTAATGGTTGTTTTATGATGTCGTTTTTATAGAAAGTTTTATCGTAACGTTTTATTATCGGGTATTGAAGAAGTCTTCTCAACTGCATGTCATTGAGGGTATTTGATTTGACGTAGGAGGGATGAGAGAAATTTTAATGGAGGAGTGGAGAAGAAGTGGGAGGGGGTGATTTTAAAATCTCTTGTTTTAGGTTTGACAATGAGAGATAAGGAGTTTTAATGGAGGAAAAATATAAAATTAAAAAGAAAGTAAAGTGTAAGTTTATGTGTATGTGTGCACTTAAATTATGTAGAGATATAAAGATCTATCTATATATAAAAGTTGACCAACGCTAATATTGTTGCCCTAATTAAACCTAAGCCTTAGGGAATAAAATTCCTGTTTTGCCCTAACCTAAACCTTAATTATAAGAACAAAAAAAAAACGCAAATTAAATAACGATGAACATAAGAAAGAAATACAGATAAGCATAAGAAGAGAAAAAATCTGCCGCTATTTTGTTTCCAAAGTTGCTTCCTATTTTGTTTCCAACCAACAACAGCCTAAACTATCTGCCCCTATAACAACTAAGGCCGCAAATCAAACAAAATAGTTGCTTCCTATTTTGTTTCCAACCCAGAAATCCTTTCTCCTTTTCTTCACCTATGGCCGGAAGAAACATGGAAACTCTCCTCTCCTATCACTGCCTAACTGGTAAACACTTCAACACATATTTATGTAATTGTTTTTTTGGTGCAGTTTATATTTATTTATTTTTGTTTCGGTTTATACATAACGAAAATTTCACTTTCGTTCATTGACAGGTCCTCTCTTGAAAAACCCAGTTTCAGAGTATGACAAGGCAATCAACTAACTACAACTCAAATACAGAACATACATCGTCGAGTATGACGTCGAAACTGTGAGTATACTTTCCTTTTCGTTCAACTATCCTTTTCCTTGAATTGTATAATGTTCTTTGCTTATAACCTGTTGCACTTCTATATTTTTTGTCTCTTATTTAATTTTTGGTGTACACTTCTATATAATGATTTTTGGTGTGCACTATCCGTGTTGCTTATATAATGTTCTTTGAGCTATCCTTTTCCTTTTCTGTGAGTATGTGCTTCCTTCTAATGTTCCTTGATTTTTGGTTAATACTCCAAGAGATAGAGTTAACAATTCACAAGTATATTAATTAGTGCAGAATTTTAAATTAATTAATTAAACTATTATATATTATGAGAATGCGACTCTTTCCATGGCTATATAAAAACTATTTTTAGTCACCCCAAATACACTATTTTTTGTTTTTGTTTTAATTACTACCTATATAAAAACTTTTTTTTTTGTCATGGCTAATGTACAACATTTTGTTTTTAGACTTTCGTGTTTGGTTTTGGTTCTTACAAAATTTCGTCCTCTTATTATTTTTGCTCATTGTTTGCTTATTATTTTTTGGTCTGCACTTCTATATAATATTCTCTTTTCTGATTTTGGTTATTATTCTGCACTCTGTGGACTGCTACAAATTATATTCTGCACTCTGAAATATATGCTACTGTCAATAAATGAGTGGAGCCTTGATGATGTAGGAGATGGGTTTTTATCATGAGGCTTCAGTAGCATATATAGCAGTAGCATATAAACCATAGTCCTACGATTTTTTTTAATGCCAAATTGATGGATTAAAATGTTATCTTATCCTATGATTAAGATAGTAGCATATATAGCAGTAGCAAACTTCTCTGTTCTCTAAAGAATCTCAAATATAATAAACTTGCTCTTATTCTGCTTAGCTTTCTATCATTTGCAGAATGGTCAACCAAGAAAATCTTCCTCCATGACACTTCCATGGTTTCTTGCTTTCTCATGTGAATCTTGGTTCACTTATACTTGGATCGTTCTTCTTAATACCAAATGGAGTCCTGTTGTTACCAAAACATATCCAAATCGTCTACTTCAAATATAAGTAAGCTTCGCGATATTTGATATTTATGATAAATTACTGTCATATATGATTGATGCAGGTTCATCAAGGGCCGTGACTACATCAAGATTAATCTTGATGTTGCACTTTGTACTGCGGCCACGGTTAAAACATTGTTTTTAACTGCATTGCAATGAAGTCTTGAACTGATTTTGTATTGCTACATTAGATGTGTTATTTGATGAACTATTTTAAGTGTTTAAGGTAGTTCAAATATGTAGCTAATTAGATGGTTAATAGGATATATCATATATATATATATATATATATATATATATATATATATATATATATATATGTGTGTGTGTGTGTGTGTTGAAATTCATTAACCACAAATTTGGACGTGATTAACTGCACATATAGTTGAACACCTGAAACTTATGGTAACCGCATCCAAACAAATCCGTGCTTAATGAAGTTAAGTTTATGGTTAGTTCCTACCTAATTTATGCTCCCAAAATGAGCAACTAGCAAAGAATGATGAACGATGTAAATATTAAATTGCAGAATTATGCATAAATTTTTTGGTACTTTTTTAAAGGTTATTGCACACAATCTTAGCAGAATTTTCTTAGTTGTCAAGTGCATTTCATGTCAAGTTGAGTACAATTTTTTTTTTGGTAATTATAGTTACTTTACTGTTTATACAAATTTAGTTTGACGTTGACTATGTGCATGCCCTGTTTATATATACATCGTTGAACTTTGTTTGGAGTAAACTAAGCCTCATTGTGCTTTCCAGCAAATATAAAGTTTGCTTATATGGAGTGGAAAACACTAACAGATAAGATACCCTTTAGATTAATTTTGTTGCTTCTTTCTTCTTTAGAGTTTATAAATATAAATAACATGAAAATAAATAAAAAAGAAAACTTAGAAGAATGGTTATGGTAACATAAGCTAAAAGTATTTCTACACATGCAAATTTAAAAATGGCTTTAAAGGTTCAATCGATTTTTCCTTGAAGAATAAGCAAACATTTTTCTTAACTTAGTTATGAGTAATTTTGGCATTGTAAGGCCTTCACTTCTTTTACAAAACCTTTACTCCTGCACTTCCCCTTTTTTCAATATCATTTCACACTCAATTACTAAAATTTAAGCAAGACGTAAAACTTTATGCCAAAATAACTTTGTTTTATTGTTGAGGTGGTCCTTTGGAGATGCTAATTTTATAGAAAATTATGTTTTTGTTTCAGGTAAAACTTATTTAGAAGGCAATGGAATATATAGAAACCAAGAGCTTGCCAACAATAAAGGAAAATTAAGTCCTCCAATTTGTGAAGGTCTGTCAAGTCACCATAAGTTTTGGTAGATTTTAGAGATGGCCATCAACCCGTCTTATATTTAATTTTTGTCATTTTTAGCTTTTATTACCATTATATGCCTAATTATAGATTTTCCAACTTTTGAAAAGGTTTCGGCCATATCCCACTTTTCTTTGTTTTGTATGCCTTCTTTTTATTTGAATGAAGTTTAGTAGTGTGCTTTGCACTACCTTTGGTTAAAAAAAATAAAAATATCTGAAATGAAATGTATTTACTATTAAATTGGGTGAAAGGTTTTTAAGCATATATATTTGTGCGTTTTTTTTCATGAAAGTTTTTGTTTTTTTGGTTACCATGAAAGGTTCTAATTACAATTTTGTCATGTAATTGTTATTTCGTTAGATGAAAAGACGACTTATATACATATATTTGGACAATTATGTATGGTTAGTGCAGGGAGCAAGTTATTAATACTGAGAATGCTAAGCGATGTGATACTTCTACGAGACTAAAATGTAGTATCTGTTAGTTATCTATTGGTGGCATCTTATACAATAACCATTGCAATACTTTAGACAAGTCCTATAATTCAGTTGTAAATCGTTTTAATTCATTTTCTAAAGTTGTGGTTTCTTTTTAACGTTGAAGTAGTTATACTATTATAACTCATTTTATTGTGTGTAATTGTGTTTTTAGGTAGTCTCTACTAAATAGGTAAATTATAATATGTTTGACCTGTAGGGCAACTCCGTTTAAAAAAATTAAGCTTTTAACAACAAAAATTTTGCTTTTAATTTGTTGATATAGATCCTTGATGCTACTAACAGATTTGCATCTAATTTTCTTTTTATTGTCAAAGCAAACAAATAAGTTTAATATATGATTCCCCAAAAAAAATTCAATATATTCCATTTTCATGTGTTAATTTTTTTCATAAGGTCATTATACCCCCGAAAGAAAATCATAAGATCCAAATGTTAGCAAAGGGTGTATTAGGAAGATTTTGATTGCAACGTTGTATCTCTATTTTATTTATTTTTTAATAGACCTGGCATCGCATGGTGTTTGCATTGATAGTTCTTCGAATGTACTCCCTCCGGTCACTATTATAAGCAAAAGTTGACTTTTCAGGTTCATTCAATAAATGATGTATGTGGTCTATATATAGACTACATACATCATTTATTGAATGAATCTAAAAAGTGAATTTTTGCTTATAATGGTGACCGGAGGGAGTAGTGTTTAAAGAAATTTTCCGAAATGCGTAGACACGAAAAACTTTAATTACTATTGAATTTAAAGTTATGACAGTTGAATATTAAGTTGGAACTATACAATGTAATTTTGCATTTCCCTACTACATTTACATTGTATATGACCCGTGCGGCAGCACGGGTGAAAAGTCTAGTTTATAAAAAAAAATCATGAAAATTTGCAATAAAAGTAGCAACAATGATTGTGCATGTAATTGGCGAAAATTAACCAAAAATAACAGAATTAATGTCAACAACTCATATCACTTGTTTCACGAATACAAATTTAATATTGACACAACAATTAATAGTTGTTGCATATATTTGGATATAAGATGCATGATTGTTACTAAAGCGTAACACACTCCACATTCTCCTCCTTAATTATTCTCCATGAAGGAAAAACCTTCAACAATATTAAGAAACTGAATTAAAAAAAGCAAAGAAAATTGAATACGAAAATAAGGGATTTTGAGACAATTGTCCTATAAAAGTTATGAACCAACAAAAACTCAAACCTTTTTTTGCGCTTCTTTTGAAAAGTTAACTTGTTTACCACCTGCTTTGTCTTGTCTTAATTTCCACCATTCCTTTTAAATCCTTTCTAGTTGCAACTTCATTTGCATGCGCCTATATTAGAAGAGATTGAAAATATTGTCTTATAACTTGCACATTGTCTAAGAAAGATTTAATCAATAGATAGAGCTTCGTACAAAGTTCATACCATTTTAAGAAATGGAGGACAAATCCAACTTGATAAAAAAGGGAACAAAACAATGTTCTACAAGGCTAAAAAAACATGCCCCAACATCTCTTGAGATTAATGACCGACCCACTAACCCATTTGCTCTTTCTACGGAGGCTTCAAGTTCAAAGGCAATTCCATTGTTATCCCCACTTGTGCTATCTTCACAAGCATTATATGCAGAGATTACTGCACAAACACAAATGTTACAAAATAATGGTAATATTGATAGTGGTGTTAGCAAGGAGGTTGGGAGTCCACCCTCCATGCAAAACACCACATGGAAACATCCTGCTATGGCCCCCTATCAAGAACCTTCATCTTTGTGTAATTTCTTACAAAAGCAGTGTGTTATTGCAAATAATACTCATTGAGATGGAACAACTCGGGCAATGATTTATTTTATTTTTCTCTTAATATGTATAATATTTTGATGTTGTTAGCTTGTTAGTTGTTAAATTGTTTTTTAGTAGGGTGTTTACCACACGAGAGATGAAGCTAATTATGCTCTTCCTCACTATTTGTTTTTAGTGAATTGTTAATTAATTGCAAATATCTTCAATTACATTGTTAAGTTTTGATTATAGTTTTGAAATTGCATTTCATGCAATTCAAAATATGACAATTTTTTTGTGTGTGTATAATCAAATTTCTGTATTTATATTTTCACCAACTACATATATGAATAAAAAGGAAAACTCACAATCATGGACAAATACGAGCAAAATGTGATGAAATAAACGATTGAAGAATTACAACATGAGCACGCCGTAGAAGATCACTTACTGCAATCAGGGCCGTTCCTAGAGTTTTACGGGCCTTAGACATAATATGAGAAAATGGCCCCTTATATAATACGTCGCACCCCCGGCCTATGCCTAGGGCCGACCCTGCCTGCAATACATTATTTTAGGCAAATCTATTGTGATTGATTATTTTTTTAAAAAGATTGACATACTCCATAATGATCCATCAATTTTAAAGACAATTTAATTGATCATTTAAAAGAAATTTAAAAGAAGAGATCAATCAAAAGAAATAAAATTGAAAATTTGGCGGTGAGAAAACTATGAGCAAAAGACTATTGCAAATGCAATTGTAGATAATAAGTATAATTTTATCAATGTGATAATTATTTCTTTGATTACAAAGTATTGTGAATATCATTTGGTCATCAAACTTATACTTTACAAAGTATTGTAATTGTTAAGGTTTTTCCTGTTCTACACAGTACAACCTTTTTTAGATAACAAATTTTGCTTATACAAAACTATAATAACTCTCAACACAAGAGTATAAAATGGATGATAAATGAAAATGTGATACATGAGTTACACAAATTTAAATAATACATGTAATATTTTAGGGATGGTTCCAACGTACTTTGATGTCTAAAACAAGCATTAAAATGAGACCTTTATGTGAGAAAGATTTGAAGTGAAAAAATAGCCATAAAAAAGAGAAAGTTTGAATTGTGACCTTTTTTAAAATTTTAAGGCACACTTGATTAAAAAAATCTCAAAATGAAATTGAATTAAATAAAGAGTTAGTTCAAAAACCTTTTCAACTTGAGAATGTTTTTATGTATTGAACGGGTGGATCCCGTTTTAAGGGTCCAACCATGGACCTCATTAGCTTACTTGCTGGAGCTGGTCACTTTTTTTCTCAGGCCCTAGATATTTATCAATATTGCTCTTTTTTAATTATCTTAATTTGAGTTTTTACTTTGTTGTCCCTTTTGTGGTTTGGACGAGACGGTCTAATTCTTTCTCAAGACCCAAAACTTTCACCGTTAACCTTGTCCCTTTCAATTCATCCCACTTATTCAAGATCCAAAATCTTTGATGTTAATCTTTTTATATCCTTTAGTTGGAGGTGAGTATTGCAACTCTAGCACCTAGTGACCACGCACGCTCGTTCATATACTCAGTTTTTTATTTTCCAAATATGTTTTGTTCCTTTATTATTCTTAGTTCTTTATTTTGTGTCAACCTTTGCTTCTGTCCCCTTTTGAAATACATGTATTTGTGTCTATTTTGTTTTCCTGGGCAGTTTTAATATGATGGGTGAATTGTCTGTTTTCTTTTAATCCATCCATATGTTGTTAATGAAGATCTGAACATGAATATGAAATAAATGTATTGGATTGAACAAAAGGCGAAACATTTACAACGAAGGTTTTGTTTCTTGACAAGGGACAAGATCGTCTTGTCCAGTGACAATGACACAGAGAAGAGAGAGGAGCTAGGCTAAAGTCGAAAATGATTATGACCTTTGTGTGTTAGGGCATTGAGAAGGGACAAAAGAGTAAAAATCTAAAACTAACATAATTAAAAATAAAAATAGGAGATCGGCAATGAGGCATATGGGTGAACCTTTAAAATTGGGGACCATAATAAGGGCTTCCTTTAACAAGTAATCCAAGTGCTATTATTTTAGTGCTAAAACTAGTGTCTGATTAATAGTATTAATTGAATACCTTGTCTAATTTGCACTTTCTCTTTTGATCGGTCTCGATCTTACAACTTGTATCATCTTAGCCTCACCAAACTTACAAATCATAGTTTTTTACACAAATGATCACTCAAACTAACTTTGAAATAGAAAGACTTTATGATGTTGAAAATGAATGTGATGATGTTTGGGATTAGATATGCAATTCAATATGGATGAAATTTATTTGTACAAACACACTCGACAAAGTTGATCTACAAATTTGATATAGTGATTTGAAGTGTGCTTGATATTGAAGAAATTTTGATAGATTTTCACCTAAAGAGAGTTATTTTTCAAGTGTTATCTCTTTTACAACTCAATGTGGGTGAGATTGATTGATACAAACACACTCTAAAAGTTGATCAACAAGTATAATTCATGAGTTGTAGCGTGTTTGTTTGTTTTGAAGAGATCAATGATTGATATGCACTTGAAAAGCGAATTTATATGCAATCTCTTAGCTTCAAATATTTGAATCTTCTTGTATTTATAGTTGAGTAAAGACTTTATTATGGTGTGGGAAGTCTAGCATGATTGTTGGACACATGTTGCAATGCAAAATTTATATTTGAATTTTTGTGTTGCTAGAGTTGTGGTTGGTATATATTATATTGTAATTCTCGTAATTATTTGAGATTTTTTTAAAGAAGTCCATAAACTTAAATCGCTTTAATAAAGTCTTTGAGCTATTGCATTTTTAGTAATCAGGTCATTACATTATAATTTGACTATCAATTAACTAAATAAAGTGAAACACAATGACCTAATTGCAAAGAATATCTTAATCCAAACATTTGATGACAATTTTTTTAATTTAGGAACTTAATTAAAATTTAGAAATAGTTTAGAGATCTATAAAATAATTATACCAATAAAAATCTTGATTGAATAGCTCATGACTCTGTCGTTATAAATAACTCTTTTAAAATTCTTTCAAATTTCAATTGAATACACCTCTTTTTCTCTAAGTCCTAACTCAACTCGCAAAAATACCGAAATTGCTAGTCCGGACGTCATGATTAGGGGTTCAAACACTAAATATCCCCTTATGTGTGAGTTTTTAATTACTATTATCATTCTGTCTATCTACAGAAAAGGGGTATTTAGTACCAACTAGGGTTGATGAAGTTTAAAGATACTCATATTTATCACATTTTATGGCTTAATTTTTTTTGTTGATGGAAAAAATTCCATTAAGCAATCAAACCAGCTTCAACAAAAAAGGTTCTATAAGTAGGACAATCTTTGAAACCCTATTTGAAGAAGATAAAACAAATAAACAGCCATATAAGCATCATGTTTAACATGACTCAATGAAAATGAATGAAAACGAGAGCTATTACAATCAGCAAGCACAAAACCAAAGTGTGTGTGTGTCTATATATATATATATATATATATATATATATAACTGAATCGCTAACCTCACACCCCAATCCTCACCAATATTAGAATCCGGAAGACATACAACACACCAAGTCATCGATGCTACCTTATATCAATCTGAATCTCTAACAAGAGCATCACTACCCCACACATTCTTAATCGGGTCAAATACATCAATGTTAACTTTATAACAATGCGGAGGAGGGGGTTGCAATAAATGGGGATTTTTTTTGAGTAAATAAATGGGGTAATTGGAAGGCTAATAATAACTAGATATTATATGTTTGTTCAATATTAAATTGTAGTCGTCCAGTGCATTCTAAGCCTTATAAACAGTACTCCTCTACATAAAATTGTTTCCCATAAAAAACAAAATTATTACGAGAAACCCAAATACTAGAACATAAAGAAAGAACATATGAGATGACATCTAACGATGAATGAGAAATGACATGTTTAGGGAAGGATCCTCAAATCGAACACCAAAAGGAGAGTGAAACCACACCATTTTCGCGCAGGTGCACCCTTTGAAAACATGATCCCGATGTTTATCAACATTACCATAACAAGGACAAATAAGACCAACAACCATCATTCCAATACGGATCAACTTTTTTTTTTATTGGGGAGGCTATCATGAAAAATTCTCCAAGCAAAGATGAATATGTTTTGAGATGACGTGAATGTTCCAAAATTTTGATGAACACTCAAAATTGACATTATGAGAATAAACTTGAGAAAGATTAGATTCCTCCCATTGCCTAACGAAATGATATGCACTTTTATCCGAGAGAACGTCATTCTTATGAGGGCCCAAAATTTAAGAACCCATATGTGTTGATGTTGGTAAAGAGAGTTGAAGTACTTCATATCTTTAAAAGGCAAAAATTTTGCGTTTATCAACGTTGCATTTCAAATTCCAAAATAATGATGAATAAGTTGAGACACTTGAAAAAGTAAAGTATGAGGTGGCTTTGGAGACGGAACCCTGAAACCATTCTTTAAAGGAAGCCAATTACTTCCCAAATGTTTATGAAATGGCTCGTTCCTACTCTCCAAAGACACCCATAATTCATAACCCATAACATGGTTGTCGAAATCGTGATTTACATCTTGAGATCGTACGATCTTGCGATCCAACCTACCTCCACTGATCTGGAGCGGTTTGAAGATCGGAGATCACGCCAGATCGGGCGACGCACCGGGGAGAAGCGAAAACTCACAGAATTGTCGTTTTTTTCCGAATCTGTGAAGGGGTTTAACCTGGTTCAGAAGTTGTTTGACGCGACCCGACTCAGATTTGACCCGACCTATCTGTTACAATTTCAACCCGTTTCAGTCAGAATTCGACCCATTTTCACTCTAAAAGGTCATAATTTATCGTTAATTTCGTTTTTTGGGATTCGTTGATGTTTAATTCAATCATTATCAGGTTAGGAAATTGAGAATTTTCTTATCTTCTTCTTTGAAATTGTAATTCATCAATGATTCATTCAATGAATCAATTCCCCGTCATCTTTCATTTCCTCTGTAAAAACCAGTTCACTGTGCAAATTTCGTCTCATATTTCACTATGCAATTCCAAAAAAACAGTCCAAAAATTAGGTTTTTTATGATGTTTAAGAAATTGAAGTTTTAGGATGATGTTTTGTTTTTTGATGAAAGTTTTTAGGTGATGTTTAAGATAATGAGAATGATGATTAATGAAAGTTTTTTTTTGTTGTTGAAATGTTATTTTTCTTAGTTTCTTTTATAATTTTCTCTATTAGCTGGAGCTTACGATCATAGTTACGATCCTATGATCTACGCTCTTTCTATACCCCAACGATCTTTAGGGGGATCTCGATTTCGACAACCATGGCCCATAATGCTACACGAATACTTCGTCAAGTATAGCCTGAAACATGTCTAAATCTCGCTTTCATGAAGTTTCCATGTGGAAAATAACGAGCCTTTAAACACCTAGCAAGCAAAGAATCTAGATTTGATAGCATACACCAACCTTGCATGGCAAAACGAGCGAGGTTGAAATTTTTTATGTTCGTAACACTGACATAAACTAATTAAATTTGTTCGTGATTCTCATCCTTGCATCGAATATGATTAACTTTAGATGATAAATTTTTTTGTTTTATTATTGACTTTGTAAAATAAGGCAAGAAGAGAAAAAATAGTCTTGTGGGTAAAATTGTAATTGAAGCAAACGAGGGATGACGTTGTAAATCTTGCTATTCAATTAGGGCTGTAAGTTCTGAACCAAACCACACCTTCGCTCGCTGTTAAGTGCAGTCAGTTCAAACTCGAATTCTTCAGCATCTGAACCCAAACACCGTTCAGAATCAGAACCTATCCATTTCCAATCACTTATTCATCTCAATTCTCCAATTCATGACATAAACGCTTCTCTCGAATTCGCCATCGCAATCTCACCCTCACACTTTTCTCTCCGTTCGGAATCTCTCGCCGTCACAACATGTCAGGCGGTTTTTTTCGAGTAAGTTCATCGCAAACCGTTGAATTCACCATTTCAATTATTCATTTGCTTTTTGTAATAATGAATTGTTATTTAATCATTTTTCAGATCTTATTTGTGACTTTAATTTGATGAAATTAAGTACTGTATGCTATGAAATTAGGGTTCAAAACTTTGAATATTTGTTGATGAAACTGAATTAAGAGTTGTGTTGTAATTCAACTTGTTATAGTGATTTTTTGGCCTGTTTTTAAATTTTTGTATTCATAATTGAAAAATGTTACTTAGCTAGTTAGCTTATGAAATATAACATGTTGAATTTTGGATGTAGGGTACATCTGCGGATCAAGACACTCGGTTTTCGAACAAGCAAGCGAAGCTGCTTAAGTCACAGAAGTTTGCACCGGAATTGGAGCATCTGGTTTGTTTCCTTGATTGATTAATTTAGATTTGTTGATTTTTTTTATAGGGAGAATTGTCTCTATAGCACCGATACTTTTGATAGCAGACACCGACAAACGTGATTACATTCAATTATGCCATTTTTCCTAATTATTACCGGTGTCAACATGTTAGTGTGGTGTCTGGTGTTCGCGTCTGTGTCAGTGCTTTGTAGAGAACTATTTCCAACTGCTTTTGAAATTTGGAACCTCAAACATCATGGTGTATATGATCTCGATATATTTATTTATTTTAACTAGCGACATCGCTTTCCTCTGCTATTTTTTTGATGTGAGTCGTGCTTGAAAAATGATTTGTAGGTGGACATGACAAAGGTGAATATGGACGTAATGAGGCCTTGGATTACTAGAAAAGTGACCGAGCTTCTTGGGTTTGAAGACGAAGTGCTTATTAACTTCATACATGGTCTTCTGGAAGCGAAGGTAATTTATTGTTTTTGAACTATTTTGGTTATACGGTAATCTTGGAGATTAATGGCGCTTTCAACGTTCTATTTTTTATTTGCTGAATACTTACTTTATCGTTTCTTTATCATTATTATTATTATTATTATTATTATTATTATTATTATTATTATTATTATCATTAAATATTAAATTGTATTTGTTGAAATCAATATAGCATTTATTTCAAACATTATAATCACTTTGATTTTGAGTTGTAACTGTGCAATCTTTTTCCTCTAAATGAACTATCATAGATTTACATGCACTTTCTGATAATGCCATGCTTTTATTTTTTACCTTGCAACATTCGGTTTGTAATGATGCAGAAAGTGAACGGGAAGGAAATTCAAATACAAATTACTGGATTCATGGAAAAAAACACCGGTAAGTTCATGAAAGAGCTTTGGACACTTCTTCTCAGTGCACAGAAAAATGCCAGTGGTGTTCCTCAGCAGTTCTTGGATGCTAAAGAAGAAGAACTCCTGAAAAAGAAGGTTTTTTTAAGTCTTGATTTACCATTCATTGGGTATCAAAATACCTTTTATCCTTGCACTTTTTTTTGGCCTTTCTGATTAAAGTTTTTTACTGTCGATGGATTAGGCTGAAAGCGATAGGATAACAAGTGAAATTCAGAGGAAGAAAGATAAGGAGAGTAAAGATATCATGGAAGAGAGGCTGAAGAAACTGGTAATACTATTTGTTCGTTGCTGGATTACGTTTTATAGGGCTGAGATTTTGGTTTTAACTTCCATTTGTGTTTTCATTGCGCTCAGCTAGCTTCTGCAATTATTTGGGTTCATGTCCTTTACCTCAAACTACTGTAGGACGGAGGATTAGATGCGAAGGATAATGATGCTGCTTCAGATCCAACTTTGAAGTCCAGGGATTCAGGGCACTACATTCAGGATGGAAAACAAACTGACAGGAATGGTGTTAGAGCAAGGAACAGGTAAAATCGGCCGATTCCTTCTTTTTTAATCATTATGTGCCGATGTTTGTTTCTATTTCATTTTCTTATTGGTTTCACAGTGGGTCAAACATCAATATATAAGCTTAATTATGTTTTCAGCTTCTTAAAGTGGATGGACTTGTGTTATGATTTTATAAAGTGAGACATGGTGGAAGTGGTTAGGCATCATTCTAGCAGTTGCATGCATAACTAAAATATGCATACATAATATATACAGGCCCTCACTGGCCCCCAAACTACTGTGTTATGAAGTCATTTTAATCCCAACAAAAATATGCATAACTAAGAACATTAGTAGTTGTATCTCACTTAGAATATAAACTTAATAACAAGCCAACAAAAACAAATTTTGTAGAACCTTCCTAAGTCGCCGTATGAAGTCTTTCTAGTGGGATAAGGCTTGGTTGTTGTTGTTGCTCATAACTTTCCTTGACAACTATAGAATTGGATAACATAATAGTTAATGCAAAGCATTGGGAAAATCACATGAAATTTGTAAAACTTTCTGTGTTATGAAGTCATTTTAATCCATTGTTTTTTGATATTTTGTATGTTGTATTAGATGTTGGAATAGCCTCTGTTCAGTTTTTCAATTTTCTTTTAGCTTAAACTCTATTATTTTGTTGTTGGGCCAGTGTTTGGGCAGAGAGCATCTTGGTGAACTCGGCTCTGCACCTAAAAACCCTGTTAAATGAGTTCTTGAATCTTTAGTACTAATTAGCTTTTACTCTCTTATAGGATTTCTAGATCTCCACATTCACCTGCAGTTTTCAATTCACCTTATCGGTACCACCATAACACTTCTTAACACATTTTCCATCTTGTATATTGGATTGAAATGCTCTAAATGTCGTATTTGCTATCTTTGACAGAGGCTCACCTGCAAGGGCAACCAGTAAATCATTTTCGAATTCCCGAAGTTATTCAAGGTCCGCTTTTGCATATATGCTTACTTAGTTTCGTTTGGCTTTATATGTTCATGTAGCTTTTGTCATTCAGTAGCATAATCTGATGGGTATTAGATGTTCAACTTTGCCTGCTAACGGATCTTTATTTTTCTCCCGCCCCCCTTTTAGCCTTTATTAATGAGTAATATATTGCACATTTAATTTTTATTTGGATTTGTCATTTTGAACTAATGTCAAGTAGTATATGCAGATCTCCAAAGGGTCGAGGGCGTTCCATTTCTTCTGAAAGGATACAGCGGTCTTCACGACGGCAATCTATTTCTCCTCGAAGACGTTCACCACAAAGATCTCCTCATAGGAGGCCATCTTATTCAAGGAGAAGATCTAGATCTAGCTCATCTTCTCCTATCCGACGTGGAATGCATTCTCCATTTCGTCGACGCAGAACACCCTCTCCTGTTAGACGGAGATCGCCCTCTCCAGTGCGACGACGAAGATCACCCTCTCCAGTACGACGACGCAGATCACCACCTTCCCCAGTACGACGACGCAGATCACCACCTTCTCCAGTACGACAACGCAGATCACCTTATCCTGCACGGAGACGCAGATCTCCCTCTCCTGTGCGAAGACGCAGATCACCTTCTCCTATACGACGACGTAGATCACCTTCTCCAATGCACCGACGTAGATCACCATCACCTATTAGACGAAGGTCACCCTCACCCCTGCAACAGAGATCTCCTAGTATGCGGCGCAGGTCACCTTCACCGATGCGTCGAATACCACTAAGCCGTGGACGGAGGTCAAGCTCTCCAATGCAATCCCCCATAATGCGAAGGTATGATAGTAGAACTCCACGGCGCAGGTCTCCATCTCCTTTGCAGCATAGATCACCTGTTTCGGGCAAGAAAAGATCTGCAAGTGCCTCCCCTAAGAGGTCTCCTTCTCATGATGAATGGAGTTCTCAGTCTCCTGCACGTGTATCTCCATCTCCAGTCAGAAGGAGAACTTCACCAAGACTCCAAAGAAGTCCTGTGCAGTCTTCTATGGGAAGAGTCAGGTACAGTGACACTTGAGGGAATGCTTGAATAAGTTTGTTTGATTTTTCTTTGGTGTGCATGATTTTAATGTGATGATACGAAAACTTTTAAAAATGAAATATTTTAAATTTTTATTTTATTCAATTTTGAAGTAGGCTTATAGTTTAATAACCAGAATTACTATTATGGTTCCACTCCATATCCTGTTTGGAGCTGTGAAATTTTGCAGAATAATTTTTTAAGGGAAATGTTAACTTGTGCCCTTAAGGCACAAGTTTAGAAGTCAAATGTAGAAACTTATTTTTGGAGATTGTGCATTCAATGTCTTGAAAGGTTAAAAACTTATTTTTTCAATACAACACTTGTGTTTTAATTCTTTTTTTAGATCCTTAACATGACCCATTTTTTAAATAAGGTTTGTTCTTGCAAGAAAATTTGTGAAATCTGTGGTGATACCCATGTTGCAGGGTGCAAAAAATATTGTCACCGGAAGTTTATCAACCCTCTAGTCCTTTGCGGTCTGTACAGAGAGATAAAAATGGCAAAGCTTCAGGCTATAAATCACAAGATTCAATGTCCACACCAGATAAGTCTCCAATCCGATCAATATCACCACAAGCAAGAAGTAAGACCAGCAGTAAAAATAGAAGGTAACTTTCCTTGACTTCTCATACAACTCTTTTATCTGCTCATGGTTACCTGCCTGCCTGCAGTAGTTAGTTTATGCATATTTATTTTGGCTTTTGAAAATGTATAGTCCACATGAAATCCCTCTGAGGCAAACAAGAGAGAAATTGACCATTGAAGGAAGCTTGAGTCCCCCAAAGAAGCCAACAGACCATAAACCTAGCCATGACATCCCAGAGACGAGTGAAGGAGCAGAAGAAGCAAATTATTCTAGGTTTGAATACGAATTGGATAGCTTTCATTTACTTCTTTTAAATATACGAAATGTAAATCACTGTCATTGATTTGTTTATTGTTTTGCTTGCTTCTTTTTTTCTTTTTTTCTTCTTCCTATTTCTCTTGTAGAGAGCGCAGAGATCCTAAATCAAATTCATCTGAAAAGAAATCAAGACACTCCCCAGTTAGTAAGCGAATAGGTTCATCTGCCAAATTTCATCACGAGGATGAGTTTTATCCTGAAAGGGCAGCTAGTCATCTGGCTTCTGATTCTAAGCATTATGATAATAATGAAAGGAATAAGAAAGGCCAGGATATAAAATGGTAATATGATTGGCATACTGCACTTGTTCTAACTAGTTTGAATGACTTCACACTGTACATCTCTGATAATGGTAAACTCCTTTGGCAGTGATAAATCTTCTGGCAAGGGAGGCGAGTCTCCTGGTCAACAGAAGTCACCAGTGAACAAGGAGTTTTTTTCTGGCGAGAAGCCTCGCGATTCTTATGCTGCAGAAACAAAAAAAACTGATGACAAGGATCAATTCAATTCAAAATATGCCAAAAGTAGTGATCAGCACCACAAATCAGAAGGCACTCAAGATTTAGTTGGAAAAGTTGATCACATCAATCAGAGTGCTTCTTATGATTCTGTTTCTGAAGAAAGTGGCAAGCATAGAAGGGATGGAAAGGATAGGAGAAAGCATAAAAGGTCAGAGAGAAAAGTTGTTTCTTCTGATGAGAATGATAGTTATGATTCTGAGTTAGAAGACAGGAAAGAGGCCAAGAGGAGGAAAAAGGAGGAGAAGAAGAAGCTGCGAAAGGAGGAGAAGCATCGAAAGCGGGAAGAGAGACGGCGAAAAAGGGAAGAGCGGCATGCTGAAAAGCTGAAAATGAAGAGTAAACCAGGCTATATTTCAGACGATGAGGAAGCTGAACGAAGGGATGGTCACCAAAGTGATGATGAAGAACCATACGATCCAAAGAAGCTTGAGATTGAGCTGCGTAATAAGGCTCTTGAGTCCCTCAAAGCAAAGAAGAGCATGAATAATTAACTATTACATTTCTTTGTTTTAAGTTGTTTTAAGCGTTAAAAACTTCAGAAATATCTTTAGCTTCTTTGAACATATGGTTTTGCAAATGTTATGTTATTTGTTTTTTGGTAAATGTTTGATGTTGTCTATCTTTAATGCTGGCAGCCGAATTGGATAAATGACGATTTCTGAGCAAATCTGTTGAGTACAACTCTATGCAGACATTCCTCTATATTTACTGGTAATATTTGTTTCCCCTTTGTTGGGAATTTCACGTTTTTATGGAGGTGCATTTTTTATTTCCTTTAATTGTTTTGATTGCTATCTTGGTTTATAATTTTCTTGTTTGTTTTCCTTCACTCTGTTTTCTTTTACTTTTCCCCATGGCTTTGATGCGGTTACTGGCATTTAGTTTCTTATTTAGACTAGATTGATCCAAAGGTCTTTTGAATATTAATCACGAGGTTGATACTAAATTACCTTTGTGGTTAATTGGTAGATGAATTTATGTCAACTCTAGATGACCTGGTGAGCAGACTATGTGCAGAACTATATTTTGAACTCCAAATCAGGTGAAGTTTTGTTTTCTGGAACTCTCCGAGTCGGTCCATCTTGAAGTTGATGCAGCTGTATGTTTTGTACACGTGTTGTCCTATATGTTCTTTGATTGTGTTCTAGAATATGTAATTATATTATTTTTAATTTTTATCATTCTTGTGTGGCGATCTTTTCTACTCTTTGCTTCACAGTGCAATTATTTGTTTATGATTTCTGTGCTTCTTTGCACTTTTTCTTGTAGTACCTGTTTATACGGGTGGTATGTTTAATTTGTTCGTTTGTCTTGATTGAAAGGCCTATATCTTCGTTTTTGGTAATGGCAATGTTCCCTGCTCCGAACTCCCCGCAAAAATCTTGACCCTGCCTCTGATAGGTTAAAAATTGTGTATCCCTTTAAAGGGTTTTTTAACCACGATATCAGAAGTTGTGATGACTTTTTTCCAACATTCGATATTTAAAATGTTTTGATATTTGAATAAAGTGGGAGAGAGGGAGTGAGAATCAAGGAAGAGACATTTTACTTGATATGTTTGACTATTTTTGAAGTGAAATTATCTTTTAGAGGAAATAAAATGAAGTTGTGATATCATTTGTTAGAAATTAAGAGTGGATTTTAATTCGATGGTTTGTTATTTATGTGGCTATAATTTTTGGTAACACTGGCTGTTTTTTGGTAAACTCTTTTCAGCAGATTCTTTAAATTAAGGCCCCCAATTTTGTTTGAAGCATTCTCTCGAATTTCAATTAGAATTTTGATTTGTATACATCAAAATGTAATTTCTTTTACACATGCATATGATTAAATCACACCATGTAGATATTTGTAGAGATATTTTAGGAGCTAACTTATAAAAGTGACACTGGTTTGATTTGATTGGATTCATGTTTAAAATAGTTTACACAGACTATGCATAGAAATTAATCTATTGCATGGTGTATTTTTTGTCGGGGGCAATGTAGATAGATTGCTCAATACTCTACAAATAGAAAGTTATTTACTAAACATATTTCACCAATCTTAACCAAACAAGGTTAGTCAGAGGAATCACATCCTTCATGCTTAAACGTACCCTAATCTTAACTGTTGTGTAATAGGAAGTTTTTCGCTTAGCTGCATAGGTACAAATTGACATGCAACACAGATTTTTCTGCCTCAATTTCTTATTGTAGCTCTTGGCTCACTAATCACTGATAATATTGAAGTCATCACAACTTGCACCTTCATCATCTCTAATATACACAGCCATTTGTTACTCCTTTTTACTTCTGGACGAATTTGTCATTCCAGATCGCACTCTTAAGTGCACTTCTAGGCAGTCAAGGCCAAAGTTGACAAGATGGTATAGAACTTGTGGTTGCCATGCTGGCATATATTGATGAGATGTGCAGATTTGTATGAACTTAGTGTACCGCATTCTTCCTCAGAAACATGTTTTGCCAAGTATTCCAAGTGACTATTTTGCCTTTTTCATCATTCCTATTTTTTCACCACGTTGTAACATTTCTTATCTCTTACGAAGTCCTTTTTTTTGTTTCAACTCATGAAGTTTTAGTAACCATATTTTATCTGAATTTCCCCTTTCCCTTTTTGTTGCCTAATTAATTACATGTGGGTTTTCAAAATTTTTTAGTGTATTTTTTTTGAAAGCATTTATATGCTATCATGTCTGTTTTTTTTCTTCTTTAAAAGTATGTCTTGTATTCTAAGATAATTGTGCTATGCTATATCGTATGCATAATTTTACTCATGGTTCAAACTACAAGGTAGAAATGAACACCATATTTTATCAAAATAATAATAATAAAAGGACACTATATTTGTTACAGTGACCGACAGTGGCAAAAGAAAGATTGAAGTTGATTTAAATCGTAAACCTATAATCATTTCATAGGATGTAATATTATATTACATGGTAGACGGTAGTAGACGGTAGTGTTTTTTAAATAAAGGTAAAAGTAAAATAACGAAATGAGATCTCCATTTCATTATGTTCCATTATACTTCGTTCTATTCCACTTCGTTCGTTCTACTATATTTCATTGTATTCCAACAATCCAATCAATATCTTTACTCAAATAAACATACTGTCTAATGGTTATAAATTAGATGAACACACATGTACTCAGAATTGAATATGTATTAATCATTAAATGTCATGCAACTTCTTTATATTTAATTATTTTAAAGTAAATTTTTTCTTTAAATCATTTTAATGTAAATTTAAATTTTAAACTATTTTACAAATCTTCCTAAACAATATCGTACCATAATAAAAATCTTGTAGTTGTCTAGAAGTCCTAGCTCAACTGGCGAATGCCGAAATTGTAAGGCCGAACGTCATGACCCGGGTTCGAATCCGGGACCTAACGTCATGACCCGGGTTCGAACCCGAGACCTCACAGTTGTGTGTGAGTTTAAATTCAGTGGTTTACCACTTCATCTAAGACCCAAGAAAAAAAAAATCTTATAGTTTTTTATCTTGTTTATTACATTGAAAAATTTAGTAATTTTTATTTTTGGTATTAACCATTCAGTTTCTAGGGAGTCATAATAATCCAAAGTTCGGTCTAAATATAACCAAAAATTGTTTTACTAGGAATCAAACTCTCTTTCTTTGCTGTAAGTCGTTAACCATTTAACTCCAATTAATAGTTTAAGTTCAGTAATTTTTTACAGAAAAATAAACACGAACTGAAACATGGTTAGAAGATACAAATTCCGAATCTAACATGCAGCACGAATGGATGAAATGAAATGCATCACCACATATGGAGAAATATAACGTCATTTTCGTGGAATATGAACGTTTGGTGTTCAATATTTCTTCAATGGATAAACTCTGATTACGTGGCTAAATCCAATTCGCTATATCTAGCTTACCTCTTCTATTCAAGATAATTCCCACAAACACCAAACTAGATTAACGGTCCAAAGCCAAAGATAAACATTACTATGTTTATGTTTCACAAACCAAAAAACATGTTCTATAGTTGAAACAAAGAGTGTGAACTTGTTGGAAAATCTTAACTATAACCATCCATGGTTCCCACTCTTTCATCCAATTCTTTATCTCATCCTAAGTTGAATTTTAGGAACCAAACAAGGTTCAATGTCTATGCTAAAAAATCTGGAGGAGGGTCATTTCCATCATTTGGATTAGGAAAACCAAAAGATGAAGAAAAAGACCAAACAAATGGTTCATCAAACTCTAATAATAACCCTTTCGGATTCGACTTTGGAAAATTACCTGATGTGACTTCTTTGATCCCTGTTGGGAGCAAAAATGGTTCTTTGCCAGGTTTGTCATTTGGAAGTCCTACAAGGAAGAAGGATCCTTCGACGGTATTTGTTGCTGGTGCTACTGGTCAAGCTGGTATCCGCATTGCACAGACTTTGCTTAGGGAAGGGTTTAGTGTTAGAGCTGGTGTTCCTGAACTTGATTCTGCTCAGGAATTGGCTCGTCTTGCTTCTCAATATAAGGTAATTTAATTTAACTTCTTAATCAATCATTAATTTGGATTATTAATGATCAGGATCCTATAAAAACGATGTTGCATACAATCTAGTATCAATGGCGTGTGTCGGGTGTCTGACATGTGTTTGACACGACATCTGATATCTCGACACATGTAGTTAGACTTTAATCACTGACATTTTCTTTGGTTGCATGTTTGTGTCTAAGTATCGTGTCCGACGTTGATGTTTATGTCATTGCTTGATTTCATCACTAAACTCAAAAGGGTCACTAGTGTGAACCTTCTTGTATTGCTCTCTAGCTTCTCTTCTTTAAATTAAACCTTTTCCTTAAACATACTCTTATTTTCTCAATTAATTACACTTCTAGAGGAATGATAGAAGGATCAAATTGGCCTTTGTGTAATGGAAGCCTATCAAATGCAGCTGATGAATTGATTAATGTGATGTAGATTTTATCTGTTATATCTTGATAAAAAAGTTCTCATGGAACAAGAAATATTAGGAAGTTAGCTAGGGGGAAGGGATCCCGTGTAATTTCTTGCTCCAAAGGTTTGAAAGATTAAATTTAAGAGTTTTTTTTCCTACTTACTCAATTTTTTTATCTAACAGGTAATTTCATGGTTGACAATTTTATAGTAGTATTCAACAATTAAAACATGACACTGGACTGTTGGATAATTTTTTTATGAAATTTTTCATTGGAGTTAATTGGGGATACTAATGCATGCTCAATTCAGATTATATCAAATGAAGAGGCAAAGCGTCTCAATGCTGTGCAGTCAAGCTTTGATGATGCAGACTCAATAGCAAAAGCAATAGGCAATGCAACCAAAGTGGTTGTCACCATTGGTCTCACAGAGAACGGTCCAGCAACTGAGGTCTCCACGTCAGATGCCTTGCAAGTAATTCAGGCTGCTCAGCTAGCAGGCGTAGACCACGTTGCAGTCATCTACGATGAAAACAACGGCGTCAGCACCTCAACCTACAATGTACTTGATGGCATCTCCTCTTTCTTCAACAATATCTTCTCCAAGTCTCAACCTTTGTCTATTCAAGAGTTCTTGCAGAAAGTGGTTGAAACAGATGTCAAATATACCTTAATCAAAACATGTTTGACCGATGATTTTGCGCCGGAGAGTTCTTATAATGTGGTTGTCTTAGGCGAAGAAAACACCGGTTCGAACGACTATAAAGTAATGTAATGTATGCCATAATATCTTAATGAAATTGTCCTTTTTTTTAACCTTCCTTTACTTTCTTATTTGTTGCTAATACTTTTTGAGAAAATGATGGTTGTTATATAGGTAACAAAGTCCAGGATAGCATCGTTGGTGGCTGATGTCTTCTCCAACACACAGGTTGCAGAAAACAAGGTATCTGTTTTACATTAGCTGGATAATGCATACTGTAGTTTGATGTCTAGTAAGTCGATTAGCATGGACTTCGTTCATCAGCCATCTCTTCAACTGCACCTTGGTCATTGGATTAATCTAATAGTTTAGAGAATTATATCTCGACCAAACAACTTAGGTGCAGAGTTGCACGAGCTTAGAGAGTTTGTATTGAAAGAAATTCTTCTTTTGCTTAGTTTTGTTTATAAATAATCATACAATAAAATAATTTTTTCTCTCACTTTTCCTATATATTTTATAAAAAAGTTTCGAAAATAAAGCAAAGCAGAAGTAAAATTATACTAATCAAAGCAGAAAAACAATAGCTAAAATCAAATGGACATTAAGATTGAAGCTTTTTATTGACCAATAGGTTGTGCAAGTGTACTCGGACCCAAATGCTCCTCTGAAGCGTGTAGACGAACTTTTCAGGTAAACAACTTTAACATAGCTAGTTGTTTGTGTTTTACAACATCAATAATAGGTGAATAATTTTGGTTTTTCTTCTAGTTGAGGAGGATCATTATGTTATTTGCAATTTTCTTTACAGCACTATTCCGGAAGATGGAAGAAGGAAAGCCTATGCTGAAATATTGGAGAAAGCCAAAGCAGAGGAAGAGGCAAGAGTGGAAGCTGAAAAGGCACGCGAAGCTGCTGCAACAACTAAGAAGATGGAAGAAGAGGCACTGAAGCTTTCAAAACAAGAAGCACAGGCTTCTAATCTAGCTAAAGAAGATCAAGAGAAGGCAGAGGCAACTGGAACTTCGGTAGAAGACATTTTGAACAAGGCTAAAGCTTTTCGTGCAGGGTTTTCAAGGCAAAAGTTAAGCTCACAGGTTGCTACAACGAATCAAGATCCTGATGAGGATGAGAAACCAAAGTTGCAACCGGCAAAAGGTTTTGGTGCAGGGTTTTCATGGCAAAAGTTCAGCTCACAGGTTGCTACAGCAATCCAAAAGCCTGATGAGGATGAGAACCCAAAGGTGCAAGTTGCCACCGTAAGAGGACAGGCGAAGGCTCGGAGTCTCATTCCTAACAAAGCAGTGACTAAACAAACAACAACTCCAAGAAGCAGTGTGAGTAAACCAAAGGAGGAAAAAAGAAAGATAGAGGAGAAACCGAAGGAGGTTAGGAAGGTATTTGGTGGCCTGTTCAAACAAGAGACTATCTATATTGATGATGACTAGTGGAAGTGGAATATGTATTGCACAGCTTAAAACTGTGTTGTTCGAGTCTGTGTTAATGCTGATAATTTGGTTGGACATGTATGGTTTTGTAAGGTTGTGTTTTGATGCAAGATATTTATGTAATTGTACTTGTTCAGAACCATGTAATCAGATTAGCAGGGAGATACAAGATTTTCCCAACGAAAATGGAATTTGCAATATCAAACTCCTCAAAGTATGCAATTGGGTGGCAGGCGACGGTTTATGAAATAAGGAATGCCACTGTTTATAAACTTTTTCAGATCTTATCCGCTTTTAATGTGAAATTTGAGTATTTCGAATGCACCCTTGAGGCCAAGCACTAGTGGACTTGGTGGGTGATAATTTGTTGCATGGTTCGATGAATAAACTCTAATATCATCTTAGACTTTGAGTTTGAGCATAATTCTTCGATACAAAATCAATTTGTAAGGTAAAATGTGTAACTTCCTTCCCTCATTTCTACTCCCTCTGTTCTCCTCCAATTAAAGATACCTCAAGGGACATGATTGTCTCACATTCGTTCTCCTCCAATTAAAGGTACCTTATTTCTACTCCCTCTGTTACCCTAATGTTGCTTCTTTCATATATACATACTCTTATTTATTCAGAATTTCTACGGTATCAAAGTATTATTGTAATTTGTAAGTACTTTCAAAGACTAGCTTCCATTTTGGATCGTCAGGGTCCACAATCATGAAATGTTAAGATTCTTTAAAGAGTGAGTTAGATTATTAGGGGTGAAACCTGCAATATCACTTAGGATTTCTTTTGTTGTTTGTTTATTTATTGGATTTATGGCCACATAGAAAATTTACCTTTTATCATAATATATTGAGCATAGTTAACTCGAATTTAAATTGGATTTTAACGAATATAGTTCATTTATAGGACAAGAAGCTACCTTTTACAACGGTTTATTTATATTGACATCTATTTTGTTGAAAAACCGGTGTAACAGGTTGGACCTACCGTAAAACTGATGTTAGCAGATAAATCTGTAATTTTGGGTTTTTATAGTGGAAAATATTCCCTTTCCAGACACCTCTGATGCATTAATACTCGGTGTAAAATGTCTAAATTACTCGGTGTAAAATCTCCTCCATGCACTAGTACTAACATTTAGTGATGCAAGAGTAATTCAACTTGATCGTTGTGTACAATTGAAGAAGTCCAAGTCTCCGCTTCTGGATACAATTAATGTTGTTATTTTCTTGATTTGATCTGTCAATTTTTGACCAGGTTACTCATTGTGATTGCTACTTAACAAACATTTCTCATCATATACGCCATTAAATAAAGTTTCAACATGCAAAAGGATTCCAATTAGAGTGCCACATAATGTTCAAAAAGTCTTGGTCTTCCCTTGTAGAAGATGCTATTTAATTTAATGCATGTTTTCATTTTCTTTTCTCCCAGGCCCCAGCTCATCTTATATACACACTAAACATTTTTATGGATACAAATGAATTAATGTTGTTGTTAACTGTCATATCATATCACTCAAATTGGTACAGAAAAATCTTCTTAATGGAGTGCTCCATACTATTGAAAAAAAGCATCTGTTACTGCCAAACAAGAGCATGCCAAGACTTTTTAGTCAAAAAAAAAGGAGGCATGCCAAGACTCAATTTGTAAACAACTCTAATAAGTCAAACTTTTTTGGTCCTTGCCTATCTTATTATACCAATGCTTAGTTTCAGGCCATGTTTCCTATATAATTAAGGGCTAATCAATTGGCACATCCAAAATCATCAGCCAAAATCATCCAAAAAAGAAAGAACACTAAGAAGAGAGTGTAAGTGTTAGTTACTCTTCATGGGTTCCTTTTTTATTCTATTGCCTTATATTACCTTTCAGTTGTTCTTGCTGCTGCTGCTTACTCATTTTACTTCCTATACTTACTCATTATGCAACCATCATGACAGTTATGCACTGTTACAATTCAAGAACTCATTTGTTGTCAACACTTCATCTGAACCCGATATTTGGTCTCTGTGTTCCTCTTTTTCTTTCAGGACAGAATCCTGGAAAAACGGTACAGATTGTTGCGAGTGGGATGGTGTCATGTGCGACACCATGTCAGATTATGTGATTGGTCTGGACCTCAGTTGCAACAATCTGAAAGGTGAGTTACATCCCAACTGCACTATCTTCAAGCTTAGACACCTTCAACAACTCAACTTGGCCTTTAATGATTTTTCTTGGCCTTCAATGCATGTTGGTATTGGTGATCTAGTGAATCTCACACATCTAAATTTATCAAGTTGTTACCTTACTGGTAATATTCCCTCCACAATCTCTCAGTTGTCAAAACTAGTGTCACTTGATCTTAAAAGTTATTCCTGGCCGGTGAAACAGAAACTCAAACTCAATTTCTTCACATGGAAGAAACTCATTCGTAATGCTACTAATTTAAGGGAGCTTTATCTGAATGGAGTGAATATGTCTTCAATTAGAGAGAGCTCTTTGTCTATGCTAAATAATTTGTCATCCTCTTTGGTTTCTCTTAGTCTACGAAACACTGCGTTGCAAGGAAATATGTCAAGTGACACCCTCTCTTTACCAAATCTTCAAAAACTAGATTTGTCAATGAATGAAGATCTTCATGGGAAACTTCCAACGTCCAACTGGAGCACTCCCCTAAGTTACTTGGACCTCTCTTTCTCTGATTTCTCAGGTGAAATTCCATATTCTATTGGTCAGTTGAATTCTCTTGCTCACTTATCCCTTATGAATTGCAGTTTTGATGGGTTGGTTCCTTCATCTTTGTCGAACCTCACTCAACTTACATTCTTAGACCTTTCAAACAACAATCTTAAAGGCGAGATTCCAAATGTTTTTGGAAATTTAATCAAATTAAATTTTTTAGCACTTTCCTTTAACAATCTAAGTGGCCAAGTTCCATCTTCATTGTTTAATCTAACTCAACTTTCGAGTCTAGATTTATCCTTCAATTATTTAGTAGGCCCCATTCCATCAGAAATCACCAGACATTCAAAATTAAAGTTTCTAAGATTGGATTATAACATGTTAAATGGAACAATTCCGCATTGGTGTTATTCCTTGCCTTCATTATTAGATTTGGATCTTAGAGACAACCAAATAACAGGTTCGATTGGTGAATTCTCAACTTATACTTTGAACCTTCTATTTCTGTCTAATAACAATCTGCAAGGTGATTTTTCAAATTCAATATATAAGCTTCAAAATCTTGCTTACTTAAGCTTGTCATCAAACAACTTGAGTGGTGTTGTGGACTTTCACCAATTTTCAAATTTAAAAGAACTAGTTTACCTTAGTTTTTCCCACAATAGTTTTATTTCTATCAACGTTGATAGCGGCGCTGACTACAGCTTACCCAACCTTGATTCATTGTATTTATCTTCTTGTAATGTTAATGGTTTTCCTAAATTCTTAGCAAGTCTTGAAAATCTGCAAGCCTTAGATCTCTCTAATAACAAAATTCAAGGAAAAGTTCCTAAATGGTTCCATGAGAACCTCTTACACACATGGAAGGAAATTCAATTAATTGATCTCAGTTTCAACAAGTTGCAAGGAGAACTTCCAATTCCACCCTATGGAATTCAATACTTTTCACTCTCAAACAACAACTTCACAGGAGACATTGCTTTGTCATTGTGCAATGCAAGTTCCCTGAATTTGCTCAATTTAGCTCACAACAATTTAACAGGAACGATTCCGCATTGCCTGGGAACATTTCCTTATCTTTCTGTATTGGATATACGAATGAACAACCTCTATGGAAGCATGCCTAAAACCTTTTCGAAAGGGAATGCATTTGAGACTATAAAGTTGAATGGCAACCAATTGGAGGGACCATTACCACATTCTTTGGCTCACTGCACACAACTTGAAGTTTTGGACCTTGGAGACAACAACATAAATGATACATTTCCCAATTGGTTAGAAGTTCTACAAGAGTTACAGGTACTCAGTTTACGATCGAATCAACTTCATGGTGCAATCACTTGTTCTAGCACCAAACAAACATTTCCAAAGTTGAGAATTTACGATGTGTCTGGTAACAATTTCCGTGGCCCCTTGCCAACATCATGCCTCAAGAATTTTCAAGGAATGATTAACGTGAATGTCAACAAATCTGGTTTGCAATACATGGGTAAGGCCAATTATTATAATGATTCTGTGGTGATCATAATGAAAGGCTTTTCTATAGAGCTAACGAGGATACTGACTACTTTCACAACAATTGATTTATCAAATAACATGTTTGAAGGAGAAATTCCACAAGTCATTGGGAAATTAAATTTTCTCAAAGGCCTTAACCTTTCACACAATCAAATCATAGGTACCATTCCACAATCTTTGAGTAATTTGAAAAATTTGGAGTGGTTGGACCTCTCAAGAAACAACTTGAGTGGTAAGATTCCTATGGCTTTGACAAATTTGAATTTCCTCTCTTTTTTAAACCTTTCACAAAACCATCTTGAGGGAATCATACCTACCGGCCAACAATTTAACACATTTGGAAATGACTCCTACGAAGGAAATGCAATGTTATGTGGATTTCCCTTGTCAAAATCATGCAAAAATGATGAAGATCAGCCACCATATTCAACGTCTAATGATGATGATGAATCGGGATTTGGCTGGAAAGCAGTAGCAATAGGATATGGATGTGGGGCAGTACTTGGATTCCTCTTGGGATATAATGTGTTCTTCATTGGGAAACCTCAATGGCTTGCAAGACTTGTTGAAAGCATATTTAGCATAAGATTGAAAAGGACAAACAACAAAGTTGGTGCAAATCGCAGAAGAATGAATTAGTTTCACTTGTTGAATAAATTACATTGTTTTTTACACAGCTTATTGTCTATATACTGAATGTTATTTGTGTCATTCACAGCAGCATCTAGCTTTGTTCTTCTTTTCTATTGATAAATAAGCACTTGATAATTCATGATAATACCTACATTGTTCTGACTTTTATTATTAACTCATTTTGATTGTAAGAAGAAAAAAATAAGTTTGGTTAAGGGAGTGGATTTACTCTTTGTTATGGAAATAAGCATGTGATGATTGACGAAATAAAAGTCTTATTCAATTTCCTCTATTTAATTTTTTTTCTTTCTGGTTACCTATCTAAAAATATAAAATTTATACTTGAAACAAAATCTGCAAAATTGTCAAACGGGGTTATTATATGATGACAACAACTGCATAGTTTATACAATAGGTAGAGGTCCAAGTCTCCTCTTAACTTTTTTGACTAATCAAGTCTTCTCTTCTAGATACCATGAAATTATAGGCTTTGGTTTTTTGATAATAATTTCATCTCACAATTTTTTTGAATTTTTTGATAAACCATTTCATGTGGCGTTTGAATTTATAGCTTATCATGATTTTTTTTTTTTCTTTCACAATTGAACGTAGGGATGACAAAACGTGCCAGGTCCGTCGAGCTGGCATATTCAACCCGCTATTTTAGGTAAAGTGATATGAGATTTTGAGCTCAGACACTTAAGTTGGTTTGTTCCGTTTAACCTGCTAAATAAATAGAGCAGTTACAATGTGGACGGGTTTGTTAGCGGCCAACTCTCGGGTGGGATTTAGTCCCACATCGGATAGATAGGAATCTTGAGAAGAGTTTATAAGAGGAGGCACTCCTCACAGTACAAGCCGATTTTGTAGGGTTGAGTTAGGTCTCTATATTCGTTAGATGGTATCAGAGCCTATCGGGTCCATGTCGTTGTCGTTGGGCTTCCTGCATCTCCATGCTTCAGGCCCATTGGGCGGGTCCATGCTTCAGGCCCATTGGGTTGGGTTGAAAAGCGTAAGAGGGTGTGTTAGCGGCCAACTCTCGGGTGGGATTTAGTCCCACATAGATAGGAATCTTGAGGCCCATTGGGCGGGTCCATGCTTCAGGCCCATTGGGTTGGGTTGAAAAGCGTGAGAGGGTGTGTTAGCGGCCAACGTGGGATTTAGTCCCACATAGATAGGAATCTTGAGGCCCATTGGGCGGGTCCATGCTTCAGGCCCATTGGGTTGGGTTGAAAAGCGTGAGAGGGTGTGTTAGCGGCCAACTCGCGGCCAACTCTCGGGTGGGATTTAGTCCCACATAGATAGGAATCTTGAGGCCCATTGGGCGGGTCCATGCTTCAGGCCCATTGGGTTGGGTTGAAGAGGCCCATTGGGCGGGTCCATGCTTCAGGCCCATTGGGTTGGGTTGAAAAGCGTGAGAGGGTGTGTTAGCGGCCAACGTGGGATTTAGTCCCACATAGATAGGAATCTTGAGGCCCATTGGGCGGGTCCATGCTTCAGGCCCATTGGGTTGGGTTGAAAAGCGTGAGAGGGTGTGTTAGCGGCCAACTCGCGGCCAACTCTCGGGTGGGATTTAGTCCCACATAGATAGGAATCTTGAGGCCCATTGGGCGGGTCCATGCTTCAGGCCCATTGGGTTGGGTTGAAAAGCGTGAGAGGGTGTGTTAGCGGCCAACGTGGGATTTAGTCCTACATAGATAGGAATCTTGAGGCCCATTGGGCGGGTCCATGCTTCAGGCCCATTGGGTTGGGTTGAAAAGCGTGAGAGGGTGTGTTAGCGGCCAACTCTCGGGTGGGATTTAGTCCCACATAGATAGGAATCTTGAGATTTATAAGAGGAGGCACTCCTCACCATACAACACCGTACAAGCCAGTTTTGTAGGGTTGTAGGGTTGAGTTAGGTCTCTATATTCGTTACAGGGTTGGCCTGCTGACAGTTTATACACACTTTTGATCGTTCTATTTTATTAAAAAAGTTAAATTGATCGTTCTATTTTATTAAAAAAGTTAAAAAAGTGAAGTTTTGGTTTCCCATTTTAAAAAACAATTTTTTGGTCTCTCAATTTCACATTTTTCTCTCTAAATTTTCATCACTAATAATGCTCATGTGACATACTCTCTCCAGCCTCAATTATAAGCAAAAGTTAACTTTTTTTAGATTTATTCAATAACTAAAGTATTTAGTCTTTATTAGAGACCAAACACATTAGTTTTCATCCCCATGTATGTTGATGTGACATACTCTCTCCAACCTCAATTATTTAGAAAAAGTTAACTTTTGCTTATAATTTATACACACTTTTGATCGTTCTATTTTATTAAAAAAGTTAAATTGATCGTTCTATTTTATTAAAAAAGTTAAAAATTGAGATTTATAAGAGGAGGCACTCCTCACCATACAACACCGTACAAGCCGATTTTGTAGGGTTGAGTTAGGTCTCTATATTCGTTACAGGGTTGGCCTGCTGACAGTTTATACACACTTTTGATCGTTCTATTTTATTAAAAAAGTTAAATTGATCGTTCTATTTTATTAAAAAAGTTAAAAAAGTAAAGTTTTGGTTTCCCATTTTAAAAAACAATTTTTTGGTCTCTCAATTTCACATTTTTCTCTCTAAATTTTCATCACTAATAATGCTCATGTGACATACTCTCTCCAGCCTCAATTATAAGCAAAAGTTAACTTTTTTTAGATTTATTCAATAACTAAAGTATTTAGTCTTTATTAGAGACCAAACACATTAGTTTTCATCCCCATGTATGTTGATGTGACATACTCTCTCCAACCTCAATTATTTAGAAAAAGTTAACTTTTGCTTATAATTTGTACACACTTTTGATCGTTCTATTTTATTAAAAAAGTTAAATTGATCGTTCTATTTTATTAAAAAAAGTTAAAAATTGAGATTTATAAGAGGAGGCACTCCTCACCATACAACACCGTACAAGCTGGTTTTGTAGGGTTGAGTTAGGTCTCTATATTCGTTACAGGGTTGGCCTGCTGACAGTTTATACACACTTTTGATCGTTCTATTTTATTAAAAAAGTTAAATTGATCGTTCTATTTTATTAAAAAAGTTAAAAAAGTGAAGTTTTGGTTTCCCATTTTAAAAAACAATTTTTTGGTCTCTCAATTTCACATTTTTCTCTCTAAATTTTCATCACTAATAATGCTCATGTGACATACTCTCTCCAGCCTCAATTATAAGCAAAAGTTAACTTTTTTTTAGATTTATTCAATAACTAAAGTATTTAGTCTTTATTAGAGACCAAACACATTAGTTTTCATCCCCATGTATGTTGATGTGACATACTCTCTCCAACCTCAATTATTTAGAAAAAGTTAACTTTTGCTTATAATTTATACACACTTTTGATCGTTCTATTTTATTAAAAAAGTTAAATTGATCGTTCTATTTTATTAAAAAAGTTAAAAAAGTGAAGTTTTGGCTTCCCATTTTAAAAAACAATTTTTTGGTCTCTCAATTTCACACTTTTCTCTCTAAATTTTCATCACTAATAATGCTCATGTGACATACTCTCTCCAGCCTCAATTATAAGCAAAAGTTAACTTTTTTTAGATTTATTCAATAACTAAAGTATTTAGTCTTTATTAGAGACCAAACACATTAGTTTTCATCCCCATGTATGTTGATATGACATACTCTCTCCAACCTCAATTATTTAGAAAAAGTTAACTTTTGCTTATAATTGAGACCAGAGGAAGTATGTATTAATGTCGTAACAGAGATTATTAAATATATTTGTGTGCTATTATGGATATTCAACGTGGCTATATAAACTGTCACATTATTAATGAATATGGCACATCAACAAAAGTGATTATAAAAAGCGATGGGTGACCTCGGCTTTCGAAACATGGAAGCTTTCAATTTATCCATGCTTGGTAAGTAAAGTTGGGAACTCCTTTCAGATTCGTCTTCTCTACTTACATGAATTCTCAAAGCCAAATATTTCCCGCAAAGAGATTTCTTGGACGCTCCTCTCGGTCATAATCCAAGCTACACATGGAGTAGCCTTTGGAGTACAGAACATTTACTTACCTTGGGCCATAGATGGAAGATTAGCGATGGTTCAAGAATTAAAGTGTGGAACATGCCTTGGCTGCAAGACCTTCCGACCCTTAAACCGTCCACTCCTCTTCCACCAAATTTTAAGGATCTAACTGTTAACCACTTGATGCTACCGAACCTCTCTTCTTGGAACTATAACCTCGTACACTCCTTGTTTAATCATAGTGATGCTGCTGCAATTTTATCTACTCCCCTCTATAATAGACAAAGAGAAGATACTTGCTTTTGGAAGGCTACGGTTGACGGCTCCTACTCCGTTAAAACGGCCTACCGCATCTGCACCAACATTCTTAGTGAAGCATCGCTGCAACCGAATTCAACACAACGGCAGCTACTTTGGCGCCTTAGTATCCCTCCAAGAGTATGAGCCTTCCTTTGGCGTGCAACTCACCACTATATACCTACAAGAGACAATCTATCCAAGCGTGGTATCCCTTATTCATAAACTTGTTTATCTTGTGATCTTCAGTCTGAATCTCATATGCACTTATTCTTTGTTTGTCATAAAGCAATGGCTTGCTGGAACCTCCTTGGCATAGGTAGCATTATTCAAGATTTACTCTACATGGCCGATTTGTTTCAACAAATGTTTTTGACTTGTTGCATAAACTTCATGATCATCAAAGACCATTAGCAGCTATGATCATTGAAGCTTGTGGAAGAGTCGAAACTTGTTACTTTAGGAAGACATCGACACTACTCCAACTCTCAAAGTCACTCGGGCCCAAGAAGTTCTTCATGAATGGAGTTGTGTTCAAAAAGCCAAACATTAGGAGCACCATGTCGAGCTGCACCCTGCCTGGGAAAAGCCTCCTCATGGCACAATCAAGCGCAGTGTCGACGCAACCCTTTTCAATGGTAACTCCGTAATGTGTTATGGTTTCTGCTTCCGTGACTCTTCTGGAAACCTTCTCTTCGGTAAGTCAGACTTTAAACTTTTGTCGGCCACTGTTTTGGAAGATGAAGCTATAGGTCTCTTGGAATCTCTCAAAATGGCCATCTCCAAAGACCTTTGCCATATTGCATTCGAAACAGATAGTAAACTCTTGGTTGATCTACTAGGAAACACCAATATTCTCCTTAATGAAATTGGTGATGTAGTTTCGGAATGTAAAACTCTCTTGTTAAGTAATCCCGACTATGTAGTGTCGTTTGCTAGGAGGCAAGCGAATAGTGTGGCTCATAACATTGCTAGAACTGCTCTATCCAATCCTAGCCCCCGTGTCTTTTATGATGTTCGTACTACCTTGTATTCTCTATTTATGAATGAAATGCAGTAATTTTGCCTTTGCTAAAAAAAATATGATGGGTGGAAAATTCAGAAAAAAATATTAATTGAATAAAAATATAGGATTTTAAAATGGGAGGACCAAAACTTTATTATTTTTATATAAAAAAAACATAAAAAAATGAATTTAAAACTTTCATTCATATTGATTTTTTGTTAATGAGTAGCGAGTATTGGTGTTACTAGATCATCTACCTGTGCTGCCGCACGAGTCATATACATTGCAAATGTAGTAGTTAAAAGCAAAATTATCAATCATTAGTTCAAAATATGATGGAGGGAAACTCACATATTTTAAAATAGAAAGACCAAAGTTAAAAGAACAGGAGGAACAAAGTTAAATTAAACCTAAAACATAAGATAACTCATTCTGAATTAATTGACTTGCTTTATTGTTCCCGTTTTTTTTTTTTGTAGAGAACTTGCTTCATTGTTAATCGTTAAGGATTGACAACTTTCAAAATGGCCAAAAGACAACTTTATTGTTATTGGGCAGTCCCTCTAAAAGCTCTTGATTGCTGGTACCTAGAAAAAACACAATTTTTATCTTTTTCCTTTCTCTTCAAATGTGCTAAGAAATTGGGAAGAGATAGCAACTTTCTTCTTTAATTTCAAAAATATCGGTTTCTATATCACAATCTCTTCTACGTTTGCTGGCTTGCTGCTAAGGGTAGGAATAAGTTGGGCAAAATTTCCTTAAATAGGTTAGGTCTAGTTTAAAAACTAAAGCCAAAACCAAACCTATTAGTCTGCCAACCGCTTTATTTTGAGTTTGACCGGGCCTTATTAAAAGCATAGGCTGGCCTATTAGCATATCTAAAAGTCTAGTTTGTGTTAAGAATTTTAAATAGAACTTTTGAAAAAGTTTTGCGTCTCATTTCAATAGACATTAATTAAATCCCAAAAGAATAAAAATTGTGCATTTCATATCTTGGAAATGCAAAGAAGAGTTCTTTTCCATCATTTGTCCAACGCTCTAAAGACTTTGATTTATCTCAGGTATAAATAAAACATATGAAGTATGTTTGATATTTGAGAGAGTTTTAGCAGCCACAACTCTTTTGCCTTTAACATCACCATGTTCTCCATTGCCAATAACAATTTTTGAGTAAAAAGACTCATCAAGTTCTTTGGAAAAACTAACATTGTTAGTCATAGTACATCCACTATCTATTAGCCATGTTTCTTTGCTACTGCTGGTTGAATAACAAGAAGCCTTAAACAATTGCTCCTCATCTTCTTGGTGGTGCTCAACAATTCGGGCTTGTTGTTCCTGTTGGTTTCTTTTGTTTTTGCAAATCTTCTCCACATGACCAAGTTGATCAAAAGACTCTATGTTTGGACTCTGGTCTGTACCAATAAAACTTTTTTAAATGAGTATCTTTTTTGCAATGTGGAAGAGTGGAAACTTCTTTTTCCCAAAACTATTGAAGCCTTGGCTTTTGCCTTTGTTGTTGCTCAAAAAAGCACCTTCAACATTTTTTTCCATCTCTGGAAGAAACATTGAAATTTTTTCCTCAATTCTTTGAGCACAAAGTTCTAGCAATCTGATTTGTGTAACAACTTTTGAAGTTTACATGCACCTCTTTCTTCACAAATACTCCTACCCGCCTAAAGATATATAAAAAAAGGACACCTCTAATAAATTCATGCATGTATTTGAAGCCTGGAAGCTCCTTACAATGTATTGTGTGCTCTCCAAAGTTATCGAGGTACACCTTACGACTAACAGGACAAAACTCATCAATAGGAAATTTTTTGGCATCATGAGGTGACACTTGAGAATTGTATGACATATGACCTAATCCATCAATAGTGATAGCTAAAAGAAAATCCTGAACATATGTTGGTTGCAAACACCTAACCTAACAATTGCTTTCTTTCTTGTGGTCATGTCTTATTATTCCAAGTAGATTCAAATTTCTCAAATTTCAAATTATTAATAAGTACAACATGTGTGAGTTTTGTAAACTCTTAATTCGATTCTTAATCATAAACAAACAAACAAAAGATTTGGGTGGAAAAGCCAATAATAACTAGGGCTCACCGATCCCCCAACGTCTACCCTGGGCTAGAAGTCCACCCACTTCCAACGTAAGATACAGGCAAGTGAATTACCTTATACTTGTCTGTCTCAATGATACTTATTGGTTGTGGCAACAAGGCAAGGCAATGCTGGTTCACTTGGTTCTAATCGAGAACAAAATCTTATGTATAGTGGAAAACAAAAAACACTCATTCTGAGGTTTATATTGTACATATATGCCTTCACTGCTCAGCCACATCATATTGATTTTGAAAGCCTATTCTATATGACATGCAACGGCAATTAATACTACTAATCACTGTTCTAACTTTGGTTTATTTGATACGAATAAGAACATAATAGATTTGTGTTGAATTAATACAAACAAAAAACACAAGTGATTCATCTTTAAATCTCAAATATAAACTGTTGCACCCAAAACAAAATAATTAAAAGTAGTAAACTTCGATCCAATTTAACAATACAATACAAAAGAATGCTCGTAACAAAATAATCAAACAATGAATTATTTTCAACAAGAAAAAAAAATAGTTTCTTGGGCATGTACAATCAAATAATTAAATTTATGCATTGAAGTCATTAATTAAAAGAATTTTCTGGTACCCGTTGGCTTTGATGGATCATGTGGCTCAGGCCCTAATCTTAGTTCAAGGTCTAACTCCGATGAAGAATCTTGAGCAGGTAATAACAAAGCCTTTTGTGTAGTAATAATTTCCCTTTGAACTTGACCTTGTGGGATATTAATTTGTGTTTCATTTCTAGTTGGTGATTCAGCAAAAAGTGGAAGTTGTGTTCTCACTTGAGTTACAAGAATTTCATCACCTCTAGAAGGAGCTTGTTGGTGATCTTGTTGAGACACAATATTAGTATTCAAGTTTGGTAATAATTTGTTGATCTCTTCACTAGAACTTCCCTCCAAATTAGATGGTAATTGAGTTTGGTAATTTGTTGAAGATTGTTGTTTGAGCTTTGCTTTGTCTTTCCTATGGATATTCATGTGTCCACCAAGAGCTTGTGCATTAGAGAATCCTCTCTTGCAAAAATTACACTCATAAGATCTAAGGTTCACTTGTTTTGCATCTTGATCATCACCACCTTTATCATGTTGATCAGACTCCATATTCAAAGATTAGTAATTTCAACTTAATTTTCAAGTAATAATAATTATGTAATGATGAAGTAAGTAATAGTACTAGTACTATGTTATAGGAATTAATAGCTAGATGGTCAACATAGGGAAATTATATATATGTGAAGTGGGGCACATGCTAAGGCCTGCTTTTCATCCTTATATTATTGTAAACGAATGGCATGAAAGGAGAATGCAACTTCCTAGAGTACTTGAGACAAATTAAAAGACAAAAATATAAGTTATAAGGAATGATGAAAAACTGGGTCATGGTATTGAGAACAAAATTTTGTCTCTTTGCTTCTTGGCGTGTACTTCTTTGCCTACGTTAGCTTCAAATGATATATTGTCGCATGGACACACAATGTTATTATCAGAAATTTTATTGATATTATAATAATAGTTGATAACAATATGTTTTTGTGTTTGTTCAAAAAAAAACAATATGTTTTTGTGTAATTTATACAGTATGTTAATGTATTCTCTCCACCGAATTTGTCTCTTCTAAATGAGCTTTCACTTCATATGAATATATATATATATATATATATATATATATATATATATATATATATATATATATATATATATATATATAAATTACACCAGAAATTCTTTAACATAATTAAGTATAGAAAAAGTCATTTACCTTCTTTTCCTATCAAGTTGATCTTTCATGTTTAAAAAAGTAAATAATGTTGGAATGATTTCAACCCATTTGGGGTTGGCCTAGTGGTTAGCTTGAGATCTTGGAGTTTGCTCCTCCAAAGGTCTCAGGTTTGATTCCCTCTGATGCCAATTTCGGTGGGCTAAGTCCATGTTGTTTGGATGGTCCCCTCGGATTAGTCGGTCCTTGGATCGGATACCGAGTTTTAAAAAAAAAATGTTGGAATGATTTATTAAAACCATTCAAAATAAATAACATATTCAATTCATCAACGTGGCATCTAATTTTTTTTTAACCGACCAATATGAAATATATATTACCACAAAAGGTTATCTCAAATACAAAGAGCGCACATGAAGAAATCCGAGTACATTAAGATACACAAGAAAAACAAAAAAAATACAGAAAACCTGAGTTAGTAACTCAGCTAAGTAGATAATCACGTGTTAAATTATTTGTATTCTATGAAACCTTAGCCGTCTTTGTTAGTCTCTTTGTTATTTTCTCTCATTATCTACATTGTTAACATGATATACAGGGCATGGTTTAATCCTCCTTGAATTGTTTGTCACTTCCGCTATTGAATTCCCAAAAATTACGGAATGTTGTGTGATTGATTTGGTTTAATTTTTACTGTTGGTCTTTTGGAATTTTTGTTGGTCATGTGTTCGAGGAAAAAAATTATGATTTAAGAAAAAGCATGTTTCCTTCCGTCAATTGCTTGGTAGAAACAAATTAGAGAAACTGGGAACATGATGTTTGCTTCGAAATGATAATTTGCAACATTCCACTAATTGATATTATTTCTTTGGATTTTTAGATTCACGGTGTGCATATTGTTTGGATGGTTTTGAGCATGTTTTGAAATAATTGCATCACTCATCAATAGCTGAATCCAAGTTATTCTTTCACCATGGTCTTTCCTTGTTTCTTTGATACTTGTCGTCATTGGTTAATGTTTGTTCGGTTTGCTCTGGTTGTTGGTTGATATAGATAGTTTTGTCATGTTTTGGGATGTGTGTGGGTGTTCTTTTTGGTTGAGTTTTTGTCTTTGGATCGCTCTTGTTCTTGGTTTATTTGTTTGAGGATGTAGTTTTTTTGTTTGTGGGTTATTTGTCCGTGGTGGTTTGATCAAGGTTGGTTATTTGGTTGTTCGTCTCTTCAATTTCGGGTAGGGTTTTGAATTTGGTTTGGTTTGTTTTGGTTCATGCTTGTTCTTTAATTTGTCTTGGTTTGGTTTCGCTTGGTTTTATCTGGTTCTAGTTGTTTGGTGAGTTAAAGATAATGCTCACAATTAGTTTGTTTGTTTAGTTGGTGAGTCAAGTGTACTCACAATTTGGTTGTTTGATTGGTTCATTCCTTGACACTTCAATACCTTCATCTAAACCAACCTAACAAGAATTTAATCTTTTCAAAGGAAAAACATGAATGTTGGGCGAATGCTGAGGACCTGGCGTTTGGCGAGTTTGAATTACCCCATTCAAAGGTAAGACAGTTGTTGTAGTTGGAAGGTGCATTCCCTACCTAATCACGATTTTCTGGCGGAATCAGACTCTTGATAATATCTTCAGTTGATCTCAGCAACGTCACCCGCATATCGATCCACTGGAACATGATGTGCTCCCAACACATGCTCGTCACGTTTTCGTCGTTCTTTAACTCCACCCAAGTGAATGATACCCTCCCCTCGTCGAGCGTTGGACGTTTATACCGGACGTATTCCACCCTCCTTGTGTCTCTGGGGTTGAGTGCTTGGTTGAATTCATTCAGTTGATCCTTGAGACCTCTTAACGTTACATCAAGGCACCGAACCTTCAACCTCTGAGGTTCTCCGCCGTTGAATTCTGCATGAACGTCAATCCACCCGACCATTGCTTCAAATCTACACAATTAGAAATTAAACACAATCAATAAAAACTCATTCAAACATTTCATCAAACACTTGGAGTCCAAATTATACATAAACCCTAAAAATGATAACTACAACATAAACATGCAAACATCTCAATAATTAAGCAATATTACTCATTTGCATGTAACATTGTATCATATCTTCCAAAAAAAAAAATTAAAAAAACCCTAAATCTAAAAAAATCTAATCCAAGTGTAAAAAATCTAACATAATCATGCAAACATCTAAACATCATAACAATTAAGCACTATAAGTCATTTGCATGTAACATTCTATCATTTCTTGCAAAAAAATTAAAATTTTAACAAAACACTAAACCTAAACAATTCAAGATTAAGTGAAAAAATCTATCATACCAACATAATTTAAGTGAAAGCTTACTTGTTCTTGTTGTTGGAGTGTTGTTTGATTTGAAGTTGAAGGAATTTTGGTGTTGGGTAATTTGAGAGAGAATTGAGATTTGAATGTGTGTTGTTTGAAAATGAGGCAGAATGAGGTTCTGCCTGGGCTAATAACAGCACGCAGCGTGAGTTAACGTACGTAAGGGCATTTTGGACTTTTACTTTGGGAATGAGTGAAACCATTTGGGTAAAAAGCAGCACTCTAAGTGTTAGATAATAAAGTAAAGGGATATGCTATTGGGTCTGTTAGTTTAGAGTTCATTAGATTATATATATATATATTCTCTAATAACCTTTTGTAATTTTAAATTATTGGTATTCTATGAAACCCTAATTGTCTTTGTTAGTCTTTTTGTTATTCTACTCTGATTATCTTTATTGTTAACAAACCCCACACACATGAAAGGATTAATCCACCAATAATTAAGATCAAAAGCTAAACTTGAGTTATTTTCTTTCATTCACTAAAAAGATAATAATTTAACCTTATCAAGCAAGTGTGCAATCGTCTCCTCCTTTTGTCGAAAACGGCAGTCATTCCTTTCTTTCCAAACACAAGCAAGCCACACAATATGCATAGAAGACTTTATTTGATACGAATAAAATTAAGAACATATTAGATTTCCTCAAGGCTGGATCCCCCAGAACATGTGAGACTCTTTAACACACCCCTCACGACCAACACAATTGGGCTTGGTTCGTAGACATAAGTGGTGGTGACTCGATTGCGGAAACTTGATAGCATGTGGCCCAATAGATCTTGGAGATGTTTTGATAGCATCTTAAAAATCGTGGTTGAGCATAACACAGCCAACAAAATCGGCTTGTAAGGTGATGATAACCCCCACTTATAAACACGTTCAAACCATTTTTTATCCAACGTGAGACTCTTTAACAGTAAGTGACAAAGCTCTCTCTCAAGAGATTTAACATTGATACATTTTCGGTGTTTGTTTCAAACTTAAGATCTCTTATAGATCCCTTACTATTTTGTTCAAATGATTTTTAATATGTTACTAGAAGAACATAATTAACTTATTAGAGACGCTAATTATAGGGAAAATTACACCAAGAGTCCTTTAAGTTTGAGGTTTGTAACAGATTGGTCCTTTAAGTTATTTTTGTTACACATAAGTCCTTTAAGTTTGAAGTTTGTAACAAATTGGTCCTTCAAGTTATTTTGGTCACACATAAGTTCTTCAAGTTTGTAAACGTTTTCAATTTAGTCCTTCTGACATATCATCATTATGGTTAACGAATTGACTAAATTGAAAACGTTTACAAACTTAAAAGGATTTATGTGTGACCAAAATAACTTAAAGGACCAATCTGTTACACACCTCAAACTTAAAGGACTTATGTGTGACCAAAATAACTTAAAGGACCAATCTGTTACAAACCTCAAACTTAAAGGACCCATGGTGTAATTTAACCCTAATTATATATGTGGTGTATTGAATCACGAATATGAAAGTTAAAACAGAAAAAGATAAATGTTTGAGCAAATTATCCTGAGCTGTCGGGGAAAGCTAAAATAGTGGTGTTTTTGTATTTCGGTCGGATTGGTGTTTCTAAGGATGAAAAGGTCATCTAAGGAATCACGCTATCGTTTATACATTGACCATTTGATTAATAAAATAGTCAGAAAACTTTGGATATTTTATTTATACGTGTCCCGAATCATAAGTTTAGTGTATTAATTCATCAAACCTCATTAGAACTTTTTTAGTGCATTAATACACTTGTTCTTATTAGAACTTTGCAGTTAGACGTGTTTATGCGAGATTTTTTATGAGAAAAAGAAAAACTAAGTTTACTGTGATGCATGCATGCATATACTTTGAAGTAATATTTAATCAGTTATACAAACAAAATTGGTGAACACATCTTACGTATATTTGATCGTTTATCTTCATTGTACTTTTTTAATCATTTGTATTGATGAATTAAAAGGCGAACCCAATGTATTATTATTATTATTTTTTTTTTTGAAGAAGTTATTATTATTATTATTATTATTATTATTATTATTATTATTATTATTATTATTATTATTATAAGAAACCCAATATATTATTTAATGGGAATTTCTAGGTTATACACCCTTAAATTCCTTAAAAAAAAAGTTTACACCCTTAAATTAATGTGTACTGGTGCATTTGTTTCATAAATCACTAAATTAACAATTATTTTTATGTGATCAATAACTATTTGTCGACTTTTATATTTTAGAAAATATCGTTTCATAAGAAAAAAATATCATTTCGTTGTTCATAAAAATCATACTAATTTTTTTACATTTCATCGTAAAAAATAATCAATATTCTCTATTATGAATAATAAAAATGTAAAAAAATGTTAAATTTTGCTTCACCGACACTTTTGACATATAAAATTTAGTTATTATAATTGTATTTAGTTATTATAATTGTAAATGATAGAATATATAATTTTTTCTACAAAAAATAACATATTTAACTATTAATTTTTGAAAGAAAAAACTATTAATTTAAATATAGGTGTACCGGTTCATTCAAATTTTCAAGTGTACCATAGAAATTGTCTTATTTTTTTTAATGGAAATATATATATATATATATATATATATATATATATATATTTAGATATATTTTTTTGGTAGTGTAAACTAATTTAGATATATATATATATATATATATATATATATATATATATATATATATATATATATATATATATATATATATAATGATATCAAGTTCCACATTTAAAAAAAAAAAAAGTTCAAAATGAGTTTATACGAACATAATTTCCTTTATAAATCGATTTTGTAAGAAATAGTTAGATCAAGATGATATCATGGTTTATACATCCATATATTTATTAATCAAATCTAAAATGTATTAAGGAAAAAAAAAATCTCACTTTACAAATCAATTAATTAATAAGGAAGTAAAATGAAGTTTGAAATAAAATAATAGCTACTAGTCTTTTTTTTTTTTTTTTCAGTATGGAAAAAGCCAAACAACATAGCTAGTCTTAATAGATTGTTTGCAATCGACAACTTTCATAAATATAATCATCTGTCCAAGTCCAACCTTAACTGTACCATGATTCCTAGCTAGTTTAGCCGTCCTAAGCATTGAATTTGAAGCTGACTTGGTAGTTATAGTTTGGAGTCAATGTACATGCAAAAGGAAACAAAGAGTAGTACATATTGGTTTTGCAGCTAGCTGGTAGATGAACACAACTCAGTTGAACCAACCTGTTACATGACACAACAAGGTAGCCATGAATGTTTTCCACGTGGAACCACTACCATTAAGCCAGCTAGCTGGACGTATTGAGGAGCTACTAGTCATACAAAGTTGATGCAGATGATTGCAAATTAGAAGAACGTGGCACTTTAGAGCTGTGGATTATAAAATATGTTACACATGCTAACAAAGATTGGTGTATTTGGTTTAATGATAAGCATTCAAAGGCATCAGATGCAGGGGATAAATCCTGGGAAATGAGAGAAATCTTCAGCTCAATTCAGCACAAAAGAGAGAAGCCAATAAATTAATACATTGCAACTGCTGAAAATAAAGTCATCTAAATCATTTACTCAGATCAAGTTTAATTGATTGAGTAGTTCTAAATGGTGGAGGGATTTGTTGTTGGTAGCTTACTCAAGTTAACAATTGCCTAAATTGGTGTTCTATATAAATACTATTGTCTACAAAGTAAAAAATTAATGTAGGTAACAAATTAATGTATCTTTTTGAAATGATAGTTTGGATTGGTGGTTGATGTCTTAAGATTTATTCTCTAGAAATTGTTTTATAGACACTTATTAATTGTCCACAAGGACCTCAAACTTTCAAAAATACCCTTATTAGGAGTTATAAACCGTTCCGCGACGAATGAAAGTTAGGAATCATTCACTACATTTTAAATCGATTAATAGAGTAACCGCTCTAAACATATGGGACCTTGCCGCTCCAAGATTTGTGTATTAGTCACATCAATTTGTTGCCAAAGCTTCAAGCATATGCTTTTCCATAAACTCCGCAAAATGGTTGCAAATCATTCACTTTGAGATTCATGAAAACGGTTCAACAACATAAAAATTGCAGCCTCCATAAGTTTGATGCCCGCCATATTTGCACCCCTTGCGGGCACTCTAGCAAGGCACGTATGAGTGATATCCTCATAGTTATTATGAATACAAATTATGCATTCTGATGGTCATGATACGCCCCTACTACTAAGATGAGCCCTTGTGGGAAAACAACCCATACAAATCAGCTACACTAGATTTTTAACCTTTGGGACAACCTTAAACTTTTAGATTAGCTTTCATTTCCCCTGTCATTTTAGTTTTAGATGATTTAAACTTTATTAGGCTTTGACTTGAGGATACTATTTGATTTTATGATATCCGTTGAATTTAACCTAAAAAATTGGAGAGAAAAAAAATCTAAGACATGATGCACCCCTTAAGGTTGAATTTTGATTGAAAAATCAAGGCTTACATATACTTTTGCTCTTTTATCTTTTACCAAAAATACATTTTGGTCATTCATCTTATTTTTAACATGTTGTAGTCCTTTGTCTTTTAAAAAAAAGTTCACGTTTATCCTTATGTTATTCAAACGTTAGAGAAAGTTGGAAACTAACCCACGTGACTCACCACTTATCAAACGTGTTGCTGCAATTTAATCTTCTTCAAAGGCGTCGCAACAAATCATTTTTGTTCAAAGACATCACAACAAAATCTCCTTCAAACGCTTATGTCATTTTTCCTTCGTTTTCTGCATTTCTTTCTTGGATTGCTAAAAGATGACGCCATTTTTCCTTGTCCTAAATTGTGAATATTTTTAAAAAGATAAAGGATCAAAACACATTTTTAGTAAAAGGAGAAAAATAAATTTAAGTCAAAAATCAATATCCATTTGATAATATAAATGCAAAAATCACGATTAGACTGTAATTACCACAAAATGCATCAAGCTTGTCTCTGTGCTGCTACTCTCCCACTGCAGTCATACAACAATTGTTCCGGTTCTTCAACAACAATCTCTTTCAACCTTGCAAAACCAATTCGGAGCCAAACCATGTTACATTCCCACACCCCAACAAACCAGAAATGGTCTCTTAACGGTATGACAGCTCTTGTCACAGGTGGAACTCGCGGAATTGGGTACAAAGTTTCTAACTTTAATGCTCATGCTTTCTTTTTTCTTTGACCCTTTTGATGTTAATTTGTGATTTTGTATTTTGTATGGTGTAATGTATGAAAAGGTATGCCATTGTGGAGGAATTGATGGGGTTTGGTGCTAAAGTGCATACATGTGCTAGAAATGAAGATGATCTTAATAAGTGTTTGAAGGAATGGAATCATTTGGGTTTTGAGGTTACTGGTTCTGTTTGTGATGTGTCAGTTCCACAACAGAGGGAAGTGCTTATGGAGGATGTTTCCTTTGTCTTCAATGGGAAACTCAACATCCTTGTAAGCTCCTTTTTAATTTATTTTTCTCTCTCTTGTTCATAATCATAATTTTTGTGTTTTGTTTCATTTTTTGTTTCCTGCTTTGAAGGGTCAAAACTAGCATTTTTGTTGTTAAGTAGATAGTAGTTTTGGACCCTAAATGTGTGAGACAGTGTCAGTTATAGTCCCTCCCTGAGTGTATTGAATTACAAAAGACGTCTCTGAGTTTCTGTTAGTAATTTCATGGACTAAACTAACTAATAGAAAACCACAAGTCCTAGCTCAACTGGTAAAAATGTTGAAATCGCTAGGTCCGACTCCGATGTCGAGACCGGGATTCGATCCTCGGCTCCACTTGTGTGTGTGAGTTTCCAATAACTATTGTCATTTCCTCTATCTACAAAAAAAAAAAAAAATTGACTAATAGAAGTGATCTTTGAGGATCAAGTTAACTAATGAAAGACACATTTGAGGATCAATCTCACTTAGGAAAGACACATTCGGGGATTTCTTTGTTTAATATATTCAAGGACTATAGTAACAATGTTTGACACATTCAAGTATCAAAAATGACTATTCACTCTTTTTTTAACCGCTAATGTAGTTTTGACCTTTGGAATGATGGTAAATGGGGGTCATTTAGAACTTTAAGACTACATTAATATTCACTTTGGATAGTGTGTGTGTGTGTGTGTGTGTGTGTCGACCTTATTAATTTAATGTGTAGATAAACAATGTAGGGACAAACATTCGGAAGCCAATGACAGACTTCACAGCTGCAGAGTTTTCCAAACTCATTGATACCAATTTAGGATCCACTTTTCATATGTGCCAGCTTGCATATCCACTTCTCAAAGCATCAGGAGTGGGTAGTGTTGTCTTTGTATCTTCTGTTTCTGGTTTTGTCTCACTGAAGTCAATGTCTGTTCAAGGAGCAACAAAAGGTAATCTACGAATTCAGTAAGGTGATGAGTTTATAAAATTTTGAAGATTTGTTTGTTGTTTATGGTTTGTAGGGGCAATCAATCAACTTACGAGAAATCTAGCTTGTGAATGGGCAAAAGACAACATAAGGAGTAATGCAGTTGCACCTTGGTACATCAGAACTTCGATGGTAGAGCAGGTAATTTTCTTTTTCTCCATCCTGTGACCATTAGAAGAAACAAAAGAATTAGCTACATGGTATCGTAATTTTGTTACTTGTTTTAATAATTGGTTGTGTGCATAAAAAAGTATGCCATTAAGCATGAGTGCATGAGTCATGATAGGACATTGTAATGCCGACAGATCTATATAATAATTCCACTCATTGACAGAAAGGCTTTGGTTGTTGTATTTGAGTGCATGAAAAAAAAAAAAAATCCACATTAAAACAGCTTTGAAATTGCAAGGACAAATACAACTTCTAAATTTTCATACAAGTCTTTCATTCCCTTTGTAATTTTCTATTTCAACACAGCAGATTTGATATGCCAGCCTAGACATATATATACGATCAATCTATTTCCTTTAGCTCTTCCAGCTAAAGTGCCAGCCACCTTAGGTAAATTGCAGCATAGCTATTGTCTAGTGACAGTTAATAACCAAGCTATTATGTTTATAATCTGTGTGTCTAAATCAGACGACACTCACATCTATTAGTAATAGCATATAGAATAAATAAATTATGCTAATTCTAATACTAATTGTAAATATTAGGATTTGATTCTAACAACCCCCTCAAGTTAAAGCTTACTTAGCTTTAAACGTATAACGGGAGGATGTTCTTAGAATTTGGGTTGGGTTTAACTTAACCCTTACAAAACCGACTTGTATGGTGAGGATTGCCCTCACTTAGGGCCATATCTCATTTAGTGTGGGACTCTTAACACACACCCTCACACCCATGACTGGACATCTGGAGTGTGACTCGAGTGGCCCAATAGCGGTGACCTGATAGCCTCTGGCCTAATGGATCTTGAATAGGCTCTGATACTATCATAGAATTTAGGTTGGGCCTAACTCAACCCTTACAAAACCGACTTGTATGGTGAAAATTGCTCACACTTATAAACATATGCTCAGCCCATATCTCATTCAATGTGAGAATCTTAAAAGATTTAATATAGAGGAAATAGAAACGACAGGGATGTAGCTGCAGCTAGAAAGTTGTAGCGCAACCTGAGGTGACATAGCAAAGATTGTTGGGTTTGTCGGAGGATTTTGAAGGTTGCTGTGGTGGTTGTCTGGAACTGGTCTCAGTGGAGAAGGCACAACTGGTTGAATGACAACTTGATGTGGAAGAACCGGATGAAGCACGATGAATGTGCACAACAGGATGGAAGTAGGCAAAAACTTCAACTGGTTGAGGAAATGGTACATGACAGAGATGTTTGTACGGTAAACTGTGTTATCAAATTTAGAATCTCCAAAACATGGCCAGTGCTAGGACCGGTGGGGCGCGGCGACCTTGTCGCCAGAAAACTGGTCATGTGCCTCCACACCTAGCAGCGGCTGTGATCGCCAGAAGAAGGCGCGATTGTCTGTGGTCGTGGGTCTCATCAGAAAGCAGCAAACTTGAAATTTTTTCTTGTGGTGGCCAGCAGCGGCTGCGATGAACCGCACTGGTCATATAATCAGAACATGCTCTAATACCATATATGTTTGCAATTTGTGTGTCTAAGTCAGACCGCACTTACATCTGTTTGTAATAGCATATTTAATAAATACAACTAATGCTAATCGATATGATGTGCTAGTTCTAGTCCTAATCTATTTTTCTAACGCAAGCAATTTATTGTGACTCATGTCCTTTGGAACATAAACTCTTTGTAGTAAGCTTGTGCTCAAAATTTCATAGATAAGGCTGCATTAAAATGCACAGCCCATAGTTCTATTAGACTAAACAAATTAAGATCAAATCATTCAGAAGGAAGACATGATATGATAGATCATGACTGTCTTCCAAATACCCAAGAATATTGAGTTAGACACTTTTCTGATCCCATATAGTTGGATAATCCAGGACTCCGATGTAGAATATAAAATCATCTCTATCAAGTCATTGGACGCAATACGATTTCCCTAACACCAAGAAACTGCATATTTGTGGTGCCTCTAATCCCATAATTGAACCATCCAGAATTATGATCTACATCGTAGAATCATCTCAATTCATTGGACATGCTTCTAGTCCTCTAACACCAAGAAATTGCCTTTTCTTGGCATAGAAATCAAATAAATTATGCATTTTCCATTCAAAATAAAAAATTATGCATCTCAAACGTTTGTGTTTCCTCGATCACTACGTAACTATCCTTATCTGAAGCTAGTGCTGCAGAATAGCTATTTGAGAAATGCTAACAATAGTCATTAATCTTTCATTCCCTGCATTTGATTTAGAACACCGCATTTGATTTTGAAAATTTCATTTTGAATTTCATTCTTACAAGAACTTTCGCAATGCTCTGAAACACTAAAGTCTAACACAACAATCAGAAATAAAACATTATCTGAATTTTACCCTTTTGGTTTAGGTTCTGAGCAACAAAGACTATCTGGAAGAGGTGTACTCTCGAACTCCTCTAAGACGCCTAGGTGATCCAGCAGAAGTGTCTTCCCTTGTCGCCTTTCTTTGCTTACCAGCATCGTCATACATCACTGGGCAGATTATATGTGTTGATGGAGGTATGTCCATCAATGGTTTCTCCCCGACACACATCTAAGAACTGCATCTCAAATATAGTCCTTGTATTTTATTAATTTTCCTCATCACACAAAGGACCGAGGGACTGAGTTCAAATCTAAAGAAATGGTTATAAAATGACAATTAAGTGTGGCCAAAATGAATAATAATTTCCTATTCTCCATTTTTTTTAAATGAAGCTTGGAGTCCCTAAAAGTCTTGCATAGGCCTTTGCAAGGTTTTGGCATCCCTTGGAGGTCCATCTATTCTGCTATCGCAATTTCTTTTTGACTCCTTTTTTCACCTTATTGATTTCTCGCGTCCTATGCAGTTTAGATTATATAATTTGAGATGTTGCACCCAAAAAATACAAATAATCCATCCCATGAATTTTTCAATGAATCTTAAAAAGAAATACTCTCTCCGGTCCTATTTACAAGAGACAATTAATTTTTTAGATACATTAAATAATTTATGTATTTGGTTTAAATTCTTGACTAGATACATAAATTATTCAATGTATCTAAAAAGTCAATTTTCTCTTGTAAATAAGACCGGAGGGAGTATTTGTTTAATTACTTGTCAATATTCTTAAAACTTTTGACAACAATAGCACTGCCCTCATCCAGAATGTAAAATAAACAATCAAGGGATTGAATTTATGCAGTAAATGAACTAACAAATGTTTTAGGAGAATCATAGTTTGAATTTTGAATATAACAATAATTGACTAAATTTTACTTACTTCTCAATCATACATATTAGAATTCGTTTTCTCTAGGAATCAGAGGTCTAAGACCAACAAAAAGAATTCGATGTCAAGTTTATGAGGTCTAAGTAAGATTTTTGACTATCATCTAACAAATGATGTTGTATATCATCCCCAATAGGGGTATTTGCACTTCGGTTTTTAGGCAAGAAATCATTCAAAATATAATTTTTTTGTATATGGGTCGGTTTCAAATATTTCCTTAAAAAATATGACTTGATCTATTTTAGATCAGATAGGTTCATTAGGATTTTTTTTTTTTTTCAAGTGATTCATTAGAATTTTATTGTTGCATTTTTAGATATTCATATTATGTCACATAATACATTACATATTAAACAACATTAACATATACATATACATTTATTAAAAAAAAAAATTAACATATACACAATTTAATATGGGGAGAGATCAAATAAAAGCAAATAAGACTTTAATTTTGATGTGTCTCAGTACCATATCAAATGAATTTAAATTTGTATCAAATTTTATATGGATGATCAATGTAAGATAAACATTCATTCCAATAGTGAAATTTGTAAAATTTATTTTCGTAAAATTTTAAGGGGAATAATTTAATCATTCTTGTATGTATAATAAACTAATGACTAACATTTTTTTTGATCTTTTTAAGAAAATAAAATCATTTTTTTCATAACTACCTCCACTTAAATTTAACACCTAGTCCTTTTGTAATGATAAGTTTGTCTAGCATAATTGTCTCTCTCGGTCGCTATCTTATCTCTCCATAATTTCAAAGATACATGTAATGTATATTGTATGATTTGTCTGACCAACACCTAAACATGCAATGGATTATACTTTAGATCTTTTTTATAAAAGATAAATGTATCAACAAAAATTAATGTATTTGTTTTATAACAAAAATTAAATATATCAATTTTATCAAAAACATCGAAGGAAGTACAACACCAGTGGAAACAAATTTGAGGTGTGTTATTTAAACACAATTTCTAATGCCGGTTGAAAATTTAGATGTGTATGAAGTTGAAAGCTATGATAGAGAAAAAATAATATAAAAATTAGAAATATATACAATGATTTTTTTCCAGTGGAAACTAATTTGAGGTGTGTTATTTAAACACAATTTCTAATGCCGGTTGAAAATTTAGATGTGTATGAAGTTGAAAGCTATGATAGAGAAAAAATAATATAAAAATTAGACAATGATTTTTTTCCAGTGGAAACAAATTTGAGGTGTGTTATTTAAACACAATTTCTAATGCCGGTTGAAAATTTAGATGTGTATGAAGTTGAAAGCTATGATAGAGAAAAAAATAATATAAAAATTAGAAATATATACAATATTTTTTTTTTGGTAGTGGCCGGGGTTTGAACCCTTTTTTTTTTGGTAGTGGCCGGGGTTTGAACCCCGGACCTTGCATATTTTTATGCATTGTCCAACCAAATGAGTTAAGCTCACGAGGACATACAATGATTTTTTTTAGTATATACAATGTTGATGTCAAATTTTGTGTCTTAAAGGAAAATATTTTGTTTGGACTAACTATATTTAAATATATATATTTTTTTGAAAGATAATTAAATATATTGTAATATATATTTGATATTTTTAAAAATTAAACAACATGATACATAAACATATTATAATATCATTTTTCAAAATTATATATATAAAGAAACTATATATTTTACCTCAACACTCCAAAAATAAGGAGAATGATAATAAGTGTCCTTGAAACATTTGGTTAAAGTGTTAAAATTAATAAATTTGTATTAAAAAGTAATGTAATTATTGTTGAGACAAAAATAAAAACTTATATTTTTAAGACAAAGTTTCTATTAATGGATTCTTACCGATGCAACAAGTTAGCAAGACCACAAAACTAACATGCAAAACACACGGCATTAATATTGTGGACTGGGCAACAACAAGTTAGCAAGACCACAAAACTAATATGCAAAACACACGGCATTAATATTGTGGACTGGGCAAGGAGGATGCATCTAAAAAAAAGTAGTTAGTCAAACAAACAAGAAAAAACACACGAAAACTTCTACTTGGTTACGTAGTCTACATTCAAACTCTGAACTTTACTCCCATGCATATATAAATGGCTTAATTGCACTTTTGACCCCCTATCTTTGCAAAAGTTGCGGTTACAGCCCCTTAACTAATTTAAATACAAAACAGCCCCCTAAGTATTGATTCTTTGGCAGTTTTGGCCCCTGATCCATTTTTGCCTTGGTCAACGCTGACGTGGCACCCAAACCCCTTATGTTTGGTGCCACGTGGATATTTATTTATTTATTTAAATCTTGCAGGCTTTTTTGGCTTTTTTAAATTGGATGAAATTAAAAAAAAAGGAAAAAGAAAATAGAAAAATCTTAGACTGTATTAGTTGGCCTGGTTCAATGCCTGATGATCAAGTGTTAGAAAAATCAGCACTTTTTCAAAGGGTTAATAATGGAGGACTTCTCAAAGGTGTTTGGATTGTTGGTAGTTCAGGGTATCCTTTAATGGATTGGGTTTTAGTACCTTATACTCAACAAAATCTTACTTGGACACGACATGGTTTCAATGAGAAGATTGGTGAGATACAAAAAGTTGCTAAAGATGCATTTGCTAGATTGAAAGGTAGGTGGTCTTGTTTGCAGAAAAGGACTGAAGTTAAGCTACAAGATTTGCCTGTTGTACTTGGTGCTTGTTGTGTTTTGCATAACATTTGTGAGATGAAAGGTGAGAAAATGGATCCTGAACTTATGGTTGATATTGTTGATGATGAAATGGTTCCTGAAGTTAGTTTGAGATCAGTTAATTCATTGAAGGCTAGAGATTCTATTGCTCATAATCTTTTGCATCATGGTTTAGCAGGCACTTCTTTTCTTCAACCGCTTGAGAAATCGCAGATCGAAGAAAACCAATCTCCTCCTCAATCACACACGTGTCAACAACAAACAAAAACACCGGAGGCACGTGCGGGCCAAAATCGTTAACGGAATCGTATTCAACGATTGTGTATTGAGGAAAAAGCTCAGCAGGCATATTATCTTCAGAGATTTTTTTTTGAGAGAATATTATCTTCAGAGATTGAAGCGTAATGATTAGGAAAATGATTGTGTTGGAAACAAAACGAACAGATCCAGATCTTGGCGGCGAAATCGACAATGCAGAAAGGATTGAGGAGAGTATGGGAGGAGTGGCATGGTAGGGAAGTGATTGATCGGAGTGTAGATGGCGGCGACGGGAACGACGACGTTTGTGGATTCTTGTTTTGTGCCGGGGATTACGTTCCATGGCATTCGTACGCCGTTTTGGGTTTCGAGATCGATGAATTTCGTCGTCATATTGATGAAAGGAGGAGGAGGAGGATGGGCGAAAATCTCTCTTCTTCTCCATTCTTCTATTTTTCTATTTTCTTTTTCCTTTTTTTTTTTAATTTCATCCAATTTAAAAAAGCCAAAAAAAGCCTGCAAGATTTAAAATAAAATAAAAAATAAATATCCACGTGGCACCAAACATAAAGGGTTTGGGTGTCACGTCAGCGTTGACCAAGGCAAAAATGGACCAGGGGGCCAAAACTGCCAAAAAATCAATACTTAGGGGGCTGTTTGTATTTAAATTAGTTAATGGGCTGTAACCGCAACTTTTGCAAAGATAGGGGGCCAAAAGTGCAATTAAGCCTATATAAATCCCTTTAGACTAGAAGGTAGAATCACCAAGTATTAAGGAGAAATGGCAGAGGGAAACACAAACAGCAGAAGCAGTAAGTGGTCTTTGAAGGGGATGACAGCACTGGTCACTGGTGGATCCAAAGGAATAGGGTTGCTATCTTTTGTTCTTTTCCTCTTCTCTTATTCTTTTGTGCAGATTATTTTGCTTATTTCTCTTGTTGCAAATTAATTGATCTTTTAGCAGCTCTACCATAGATCATGAAATTAGTTGAGTTAGTCACAAATATACTATTTTAATTTTTAGCTAGCTACCCAAATTTTGTAGTTAATTGATCATAACTAATGTTTTTTGTTTAAAACTATAACTAATTCTAAATTAACTCAAAGCTAATTTCCTGGTTGTCAATAGTCTAATTCACCTAGTCAATAGTTTTGAGTTAATTTAGTCATGGCTAGGTGAATTAGACTATTGACAACCAGGAAATTTGGTGTCAATAGTCTAATTCACCTAGTCAAAGTAAACATGTTTAGTCATGATTCTTGTTTGGAAAAAATTTGTAAAGCAAGTCAAACATGTTTACTTTGACTAATAATAACCAATGGAATAATATTTTAACAAAATAAATATGATGGTCGTATATGCCAATTTATGTGAACTAATTTAGCTTATGATAGTCTTATATTAAAAAGATTTATGAATCATGATTTTTCTCACTGTTTATTTATGTGATTTAAACTATGACTAGGTATGATTTAAACTAATTTAAAAGAAGGAAAAGTAACAATTGAACAACAAAAGGTTAAGGCCATGATATTCCTTCGTCACCACCTTCATAAGGATCTAAAAAATGAATACCTTACCATAGAAGATCCAAAAGTTCTTTGGGACAATTTAAAAGAAAGGTTTGACCATCAAAAAACTGTCATCCTTCCTAATGCTCGTAACGAATGGATGCATTTGCGTTTACAGGACTTTAAGTCTGTAATCGAATATAACTCGGCTGTATTTAAAATTACTTCTCTATTGACATTGTGTGGAGAAAAAGTGACTAATGCGGAGATGTTAGAAAAAACATTCTCCACTTTTCATGCATCTAATGTGATCCTGCAACAGCAATACTGCGAAAAGGGTTTTAAAAGGTATTGTGACTTGATATCATGCCTGCTTGTGGCAGAACAAAATAACGAGTTTTTGATGAAAAATCACGCGGCTCGTCCCACTGGTAGTGCTCCATTCCCAGAAGTGAATGTAGCAACACATGATCACTATGGACAAACTCGTGGTCGTGGTTGTGGCTATGGTCATGGTCGTGGACGTGGACGTGGTCGTGGTCATGGAAGGGGACGTGGTTTTGGTTTTAATCGTAATCACAATGGAGATTACAAGAACACATACTCTCACCAAAACAAAAACACATTTTCCCACCAGAAGATGAAAAATGTTGAAAAGAATGATATTGGTCAAAGCAGCAAAAGTAATGAGAGTATTTGCTATCGTTGTGGAGGCAAAGGTCATTGGAGTCGTACATGTCGTACGCCAAAACATCTTGTTGATCTTTACCAACAATCACTTCAAAATAAGGATAAAAGGGCTGAAACGCATTTTACATGTGAAAATGATGAAGATGATTATGGTAATATGGAAGGTACCCACTTAGATGCTGCTGATTTCTTTGCTGATCCTGATGGAATGATTGATCATCTCATTGGAGATGAAAATGTCCAGAAATAAAACCCCACCAATAAATAATCATGTTTAAGAGTACCTTTTATTTTCTTATAATAAAAGGGTTTTATGTTATGTTTTTATCTGATGATAATAAAATTTTACAGTTTTATGTTGTATTTATTTGTTTTATGTTATGTTTTTATCTAATAATAATAAATGTTTTATAGCAATTCTTATATTCATACTTATCTCTTATTTGTTCATTTTTAGATAGAATGAGTATTAACATTAACCCCAATAATGGAGATATGTGTCTCGCTGATAGTGGAACAACTCATACAATTTTCAAGGATAAAAAATATTTCTCTTCTTTTCTAAAGCAACAAACCGGTGTTAGTACTATATCTGGAAGTTCAAAAATAATTGAAGGCTCCGGAAGAGCTAATGTAATATTGTGTGGAGGAACAAATTTAAACATTGAGAATGCATTATATTCTCCCAAGTCTCATAGGAATTTATTAAGTTTCAAGGATATTCGTCTAAATGGATATCATATTGAAACAAGAAATGAAGGAAATATTGAAACGAGACATAATTTGGATAAAATAAGTGTAGTGGAAAAGTTACCTTCCTTTTCCTCTGGTTTGTACTACACTTATATAAGTGCAATTGAAGCACATGTGATTGTAAACCAGAAGATTACAAATCATAATAAATTTGTTGTTTGGCATGACCGGTTGGGCCATCCCACGTCTATAATGATGCGAAAAATAATTAATAATTCTTGTGGTCATCAGTTGAAGAGCCAGGAGAATCTTCAATTTGATAAGTTTTCATGTACCTCTTGTTCACAAGGGAAGTTGATAATCAGGTCATCACCAACAAAAATTAGAAGTGAATCTCTAAATTTTTTAGAGCGAATACATGGTGATATTTGTGGGCCAATACACCCACCATGTGGACCATTTAGATACTTTATGGTTTTAATTGATGCATCAACTAAATGGTCACATGTTTGTTTATTATCAACTCGCAACCAGGCGTTTGCGAGATTGCTAGCTCAACTAATTCGAATAAGAGCTCATTTCCCTGATTATCCTGTCAAGAAAATACGACTTGATAATGCCGCTGAGTTCTCTTCTCAATCATTTAATGAATATTGTATGTCCATTGGGATTGACATTGGACATCCCGTAGCACATGTTCATACACAAAATGGACTTGCGGAATCATTTATCAAGCGTATACAGTTAATTGCAAGACCACTTCTCATGAGATGCAAATTACCCATTTCCACTTGGGGACATGCAATTTTGCATGCTGCATCATTGATTCGCATCAGGCCAACAAGTTATCATAACTCCTCCCCTTTAGAAATGGTTCTTGGTCGAGAACCTAATATTTCCCATCTAAGAATATTTGGATGTGCGGTGTATGTTCCAATTTCTTCACCACAACGCACTAAGATGGGTCTTCAACGAAGGTTGGGAATATATGTTGGATATGAATCTTCATCCATTATAAAGTATCTCGAACCAACAATAGGAGATTTATTTACAGCTCGATTTGATGATTGTCATTTTGATGAATCAAATTTCCCAATATTAGGGGGGAGAGAAAATGCAGCTAAAAAGGGAGATCAGTTGGAATGAATCTTCATTATCTCATCTTGATTCTCGAACTAAACAATGTGAACTGGAAGTTCAAAAGATAATTCATTTGCAAAGTTTAGCAAATCAATTACCAAATGCATTCACTGATCCAAAAAGTGTGACTAAATCACATATACCAGCTGCTAATGCTCCAATAAAAATGGATGTCCCTGTTGGACAATCTAAAATTGCAAATGAGTCTGAACCACGCTTGAAGCGTGGTAGACCAATCGGTTCCAAAGATAAAAATCCTCGAGCAAGCAAAGGAGCTAAAAGGAAAGATGACCCAAAAGAGGATATAGAAACTCTAAAAGAGCCTTCTGACATAATTAATATTTCAGTTCCAGAAGAACCTAATCAGATACCTGAAATACATGAAAATCAAGAGATCTCAATAAATTATGTCACCAATGGAATACAATGGAACCGACATGAAGTTAACGTTGACTATATTTTCGCGTATAATATAGTGCTAAATGTGATAAATGATAATGAGGATCAAGAACCAAGGTCTATAAAAGAATGTAGACAAAGCGAAAATTGGCCAAAATGGAAAGATGCAATTGAAGCAGAATTAAATTCTCTTAATAAGAGAAAAGTATTTAGACCTGTTGTCCGAACACCTAAAGGCGTGAAACCAGTTGGATATAAATGGGTGTTTGTCCGAAAACGCAATGAGAATGGTGAAATTGCAAGATACAAAGCAAGACTTGTTGCTCAAGGGTTTTCCCAAAGACCCAGAATTGATTTTGATGAGACATACTCACCTGTAGTTGATGCAACTACTTTTAGATACTTAATTAGCCTTATAGCTCATGAAGGGCTCAATTTGCACATGTTGGATGTTGTTACAGCCTACTTGTATGGCTCACTTGACAGTGACATTTACATGAAACTCCCTGAAGGATTTAATTTGCCTGAAGCAAATAGTTCAGGATCTAGGGAAGACTACTCCATAAAATTATATAAGTCTCTCTATGGGCTAAAACAATCAGGACGCATGTGGTACAATCACCTCAGTGAATATTTGCTGAAGGAAGGATATAAAAATGACTCCATTTGTCCATGTATTTTTATGAAAAGATCTGGAAAAGAATTTGCTATAATTGCTGTTTATGTTGATGACATAAACATTATCGGAACTCCTAAAGAGCTTCCAAAAGCCATAGATTGCTTAAAGAAAGAGTTCGAGATGAAAGACTTAGGAAAGACAAAGTTTTGTCTTGGATTACAAATTGAGTACCTAAATGGCGGGACTCTTGTGCATCAAGAAGCTTACACAACAAGAGTGTTAAAGCGTTTTTACATGGATAAATCTCATCCATTATCTACTCCAATGGTTGTTAGATCCCTAGATGTGAAAAAAGATCCTTTCAGACCTCAAGAAGAAGGTGAAGAAATACTTGGTCCTGAAGTACCATATCTCAGTGCAATAGGTGCATTGATGTATCTTGCTAATAATACATGTCCCGATATATCATTTTCTGTCAATCTATTAGCAAGATATAGTTCTTCACCTACACAAAGACATTGGAATGGAATTAAGCATGTACTTCGTTACCTTCGAGGTACAATGAATATGGGATTGTTTTATCCCAAAGTACCCAAACTAGAATTAATTGGTTATGCAGATGCAGGTTATTTGTCAGACCCTCATCATGGTAGATCACAAACAGGTTACTTGTTTACAAGTGGAGAAACAGCCATTTCATGGAGATCTGTAAAGCAGACCATAACAGCAACATCATCAAATCATGCAGAACTTTTAGCACTCCACAAGGCAAGTAGAGAATGTGTTTGGTTAAGGTCATTGATTCAACATATACAAAAGAATTGTGGTTTATCCTCCAGAAAAATGGATGCAACAATAATTTACGAAGATAATACAGCATGCATCGCTCAGTTGAAAGAAGGATACATTAAAGGAGATCGAACAAAACACATTTCTCCAAAAAAAAATTTCACTCATGATCTTCAGAAGAATGGTGATGTCAACATTAAACAAATTCGTTCATGTGACAATCTTGCAGATGTTTTTACAAAGTCACTCCCAAGTAAAGTATTTGAGAAACTTGTATCAAGAATTGGTCTTCGCCATCTAAGAGATATTTGTCTTCATGAGGGGGAGAAATAAATATATTCTGCACTCTTTTTCCCTTCACCTAGGTTTTATCCCATTGGGTTTTCCTGGTAAGGTTTTTAACGAGGCAGATTACACTCAAAAGGATATTGTACTCTTTTTCCTTCACTAGAATTTTTTTCCACTGGATTTTATTTTAGTAAGGTTTTAATGAGGCATATCATCGATGGACATCCAAAGGGGAGTGTTATAAATATTAATAAAATATTATAGTGGATGTCATAGGTGAAAGAAAACAAGCACGCCTATGAACAATAAATGCATATGAAGCAACAGTGTCGATGCATATGAAACAACAGTGGCTCAGTTTTCTCCTATAAATAGGAAGCTTTGTAATAGAAACGATAAGAAGAAAACTTCCTTTCTCTCATACTTTTCTCTCTTCCTTTATTTATATATCAGTCATCTCTCTATATTTTATAACATATACAATGATTTTTTGAGTATATACAATGTTGATGTTAAATTTTGGGGTTAATTATGTTTTTGGTCCCTACAAAATTGTGACCTTGTAAGTTTAGTCCTTACTTAATTTCAATAGCATTTTTAATCCCTACAAAAAATTTCTGCACTCAATATTAGTCCTTACTCAATCCAAATTTGCTTAATTTATGCTTAAACTCTTAAGTTTTTCAACAATTTTTTACAGGCGTGTTAAGAACGTTATTAAAAGGTCCTCTAAAAAAAAATATCGCAAAAATTTGATTTCTACGTCCATATTTTTGTTACTTATATCTTAAACTTTTGTCGTTTTAAAAAATTCATATTTAATTTATTTCATGTTAAAAAATTATAGTTTTTAGTAAATGAACCTTACATAGTGTTCTAAACTTGTATAAAAATAATCGTTAAAAAATTTAAGAGTTTAAGGATAATTAAACAAAATTTATTTTAGCAGGGACTAAAATTATAAGTAAATTTTTTTTTTGTAGGCATTAAAAAAGCTATTAAAATTAAGTAAGGACTAAACTTAGAAGGTCGCAATTTTATAGGGACCAAAAACATATTTAACCCTAAATTTTGTGTCTCAAAGGAAAATATTTTGTTGGACTATATTTAAATATATATATTTTTTTGAAAGATATTTAAATACATTGTAATATATATTTGATATTTTAAAAAATTAAAAAACAACATGATACATAAACATATTATAATATCATTTTTCAAAATTATATATATGAAGAATTATATATATATATATATAAAGAAAGTACATATTTTATTACCTCAACACTCCAAAACTAAGGAGAATGAAAACAAGTGTCCTCGAAACATTGATTACAGTGTTAAAATTAGTAAGTTTGCATTAAAAAATAATGTATTTATTGTTGAGACAAAAATAAAAACTTATTTCAAGACAAGGTTTCCATTAGTGGATTCCTTAACCAATGTTTTTTGGGTCCTGTTAACGAGTGTCTCCGGGGCACTCTTTAAACATTCTATATTAAGTAATTATTCTTTAAAAATGTTAAAGTTTTCAATTTTCAATGCACTTTATTACACAAACTTTCATAAAAAGTTACCATTTATAGTCCTTAACCAGTGCCCGGGGCACTAGTTAACATTTCCCATGTTTTTATGACACCGATTAGCAATACCCAAAACTAACTTGCAAAACACATGGCATTAATAATTGGGCAAGGAGGATGCATTTAAAAAAACTAGTTAGTCAAACAAACAAGAAAAAACACATGAAAACTTCTACTTGGTTACGTAGTTTACATTCAAACTCTGAACTTTACTCCCATGCATATATAAACCCCCTTAGACCAGAAGGTAGAATCACCAAGTATTAAGGAGAAATGGCAGAGGGAAACACAAGTAGCAGAAATAGTAAGTGGTCTTTGAAGGGGATGACAGCTCTGGTCACTGGTGGATCCAAAGGAATAGGGTTGCTATCTTTTGTTCTTTTCCTCTTCTCTTATTCTTTTGTGCAGATTATTTTGCTTATTTCTCTTGTTGCAAATTAATTGATCTTTTAGCAGCTCTACCATAGATCATGAAATTAGTTGAGTTAGTCACAAATATACTATTTTAATTTTTAGCTAGCTACCCAAATTTTGTAGTTAATTGATCATAACTAATGTTTTTTGTTTAAAACTATAACTAATTCTAAATTAACTCAAAGCTAATTTCCTGGTTGTCAATAGTCTAATTCACCTAGTCAATAGTCACGATGCTTGTTTGGAAAAATTTGTAAAGCAAGTCAAACATGTTTACTTTGACTAATAATAACCAATGGAACAATATTTTAACAAATTAAATATGATAGTCTTATATAAAAAATATTTATGAATCATGATTTTTCTCACTGTTTATATATGTGAATTAAACTATGACTAGGTATGATATAGTGGAGCAATTAGCAGAGCTAGGGGCCACTGTACACACTTGTGCTAGGAATGAAGCTCAACTCAATGAATGCTTACATCAATGGGTCACAAAAGGATACAAAATCACTGGTTCAGTCTGTGATGTGTCATCTCGTGCACAAAGAGAGGAGCTCATAGCTAGAGTCTCTTCTGAGTTCAATGGCAAACTCAATATCCTTGTAAGCAATTAATAATACAATACATGAAATTGAAGTTACTATTTTTTTCACCTTTTTATAGGATTTGTTTAGTTTGTTACATTAGACCGACATTTATTTATTTATGTATGAAATTTAGGTGAACAATGTGGGAACAAACATACCAAAACAATCACTAGATTTTACTGAGCAAGATTTCTCATTTCTGGTGAATACAAATCTTGAATCTGCTTTTCACATAAGCCAGCTTGCACATCCATTACTCAAAGCTTCAAACTCTGCAAGCATTGTTTTCATGTCCTCCATTGGTGGGGTAGCATCACTAAATGTAGGAACCATCTATAGTGCAGCAAAAGGTAACTATTTCATGGTTTTAATTTAGTAAAATTGACACTGTAATTTTATTTTTTTTTTGAACTAAAAATGTTTAATTTTAAAATATATATGTAATTTACAATGCAGGAGCAATAAACCAGCTTACAAAAAATTTGGCATGTGAGTGGGCTAGAGACAACATAAGGACTAATTGTGTTGCACCAGGGCCAATCAGAACCCCTCTTGCTGCAGAAGTAATTTTCTATACTTGTTGTTTGTGTATAATGATTTTACACTTTATCTAAAAAAATTGTTTCACTCACAATTATCTAGTTACATCTCACGATGTACATATTTGTTGAGAAAATAATATCAAATGATGATATATAATTCTTAAAATTTGAGTTGCGCTTAACTCAACTCTATAAAACTAGTTTGTCCGATGTGGGAGGACTAGTCCAACTCATTAGTCGCATACCAAAAAAATTTGATTGTGTCTAATCCAACTCCTAGAAAATCGGCTAATACTGTGTTACTTGTCTCCTACTTATAAACTCGTTTTTTAGGCCATATTTCATTCGATATAGGACTTTTAATAATAATTGAATAAATATGTAAAAAAGAGTTACATGTTAATGCATAGTTATTTCCTTCTTGCAGATCTTAAAAGATGAAAAACTTCTCGATGCTTTCATTTCAAGAACCCCTCTTGGACGTATTGGAGAACCAGAAGAGGTGTCTTCCTTGGTGGCATTCCTATGCTTACCTGCAGCCTCTTTCATAACAGGACAGACCATTTGTATTGATGGAGGGTTAACTGTCAACTGTCTCCTTCTACAATAAGCTGGGCTTGCAAACATGACTTTAGTTTGAAAAGCTTATTATTTTAAACTAATGACAAAAAAAAATAATGTTGGTGGTTATTATTACACGTACACATAAGTCGTGTTTTCATTTTATTTCAATGAGTTTTTTAATTAGTCAAACTCACTACTTGTAATAGTTGTATTATTTAAGTTTATAAATAAATTTTGTATTATCTTAATTTTGTATTATTTACGTTTTTATTTATATCTTTAGTTGATGTCTCTAAAACAAGCATTATATTTTTCTTTGAGGGAGACTATTTGTGTTAGTTTGTTTGTAATGTCGTCCAAATGCACTTACACAAATTTTGAGGGAGTACTTTGATGTTGTAAACTAAGTGTAAAGTATCCCTTTTTATAAATAGGTATTATCTTTATTCAATGGCTGACTTTAACTTTTTATTCAACAATATGCGGTGAGAAATGGAGAAATGATTGTTTGTGTGATGATAGATTAAAGGAAGAATCAAACCTTCCATGATTGCAAGACGATAAGAAACTAATGGTAAACAAATGCATATAAGTCCTTGTGAGCTTAACTCAATTGGTAGAGACAACGTATGGTAATATGCAAGGTCCGGCCAAAAAAAAATGCATATAAGAATCTGATGATTTTTGTGGTATTAGTTGTGGATTCTTGCCATCATTAGTGGTTGATAGCTTGATGCAGAGGATTATTGCATAATGCTACTTTTTAGATTCTATTAGGATATCCATTATTCCAAACAAATCAATATTGGGAAATATCAACAACAACAACAACAAAAAAACTATTTGGGAAAAGCTCTCGGGAATTTGTGCTCTATTAGTTGCATATTGCTACTTTACGAATTACTTGTACAAGAGATCACTTTATTTTTTGGGTAAGCAGTTCATGAAATATGGAATGATATATCTCTCTATTACTATCTTCTCTAATCAAACCTATTTGGGAAAAGAATTATTGTTTACACGTAACAATTTTTTACTATTGATACAATTATTTGTTCTTTTCTAATAGTAGCCTTAATGATTTAATACTTCATTTTATATATTTCTTTCTATGTAAGAAATAACAAAGTAAAATATTGATAAAACAATAATCAATATTATATTAAATTTTAAAAACGACAAATAAATATGCACAAATATTTTCTACCATACAAAAATAAGTACTCAAGTTTTTGTCTATGGCAATAGATTTTGATCTCTAAGAAGCATAGTTTCACAAATCGGTTGGTCTAAGCATATGATAAACGGTGAATCCTAACTTGAAAAAATTTGGGAAGAAGAAAATCACTAAAGTGATTTTAGATGAATATTTTAACATATTATTGTTTAGAGATAGTTAGTAAGAAGATCATCTCACAATAAGGATAGGTTAAATTAAGATGTATGAATCGCAATTCGGTCTTACAACATATCTCAACCCGAATGCAATGGATCAAGGTTGATATGGTAAAAAAAATTAGAGACGTGACAATGACGCAACTTAAGCATGGATCGTGTTTGAGTTACCCATCCCAAATTTCATTTGAGGACTAAGAATTTTTTTTAATATTATTTCACATACTCACCCTAAACTCATCTCTCTGACACACGACTCTTTCACTTCCCCACTACTCACTTTCTATTTTAAAAATCACCTAAGGTTCACTTCATACTCGATTGTTGCTCACCTTCTCCGACTCAGCCTCACACCGTCTCAAATCGTTGTTTTATTTTGAATGATGATTGTACTCTTTAATTTATGCACTATTTATTTTGATAATATATTATGTAAATCGTTAATTAGTTTATAACACAATATTCCTACTTTTTAATTTTGATGATATAAATTCGATACTCATACACACCGGAATCTAGCGATTACGTCAAACACTTATCAATCTTGTCCATTGGATTTTTATTTTTTTATAAAACAATTGAGTTAATTTTTAATCTAAACTGTCGGATCTCAAAATAATGGCCAAGATTAATTTCAGTTAATAATATCCCTATACGTTTCTTGTTCGAAAAAAATATACCTATACGTTTATCTATAAAATACATGGAATGGAATCCATATCATGTTAATGTAACCTGAAATTGTTGTACCAGAAAAACTAGAAGCTCTTTTTTTCTTCCCCTAATTTCTGACGGAAATCAATATATTATTATTTTTTGTCTCAATTCGGATTCCATTTCCAGAGAAAGGGTCTCTGCAAACCCATATAAAGAACACAAACATATTTCTTTCCTTTCCAAAAACATATTATGTCTTTGTCTGTAATTTAGGTGATTGGTGCTAACTCTATGCCGATGTATGTGCAAAAGGACAACATACGGCGATGCCGAACAACCAATGTCTCAATTGCGTCTTCTTCATCTTAATGCCCCCTTAATATTCTTTTTTATTATTATTCTCCACCTTTTCGCAACTACCTCGTTCCAACTTCATCAATATCATTATCTACCATTCTCAATTCCCAATTCAATCTTTGTCGTCTTTTGGGTTTTACACGTTATATTCTTCTCTTTTGCTGGTATAATTTTTATTTTTATTTAATTTATTTATCTTATTAATTCTTATGTTGTAGATGTCTAGTTTTGAATCTCTTTATGTTTCTCTTACTTTACCAACTGTAACAATAAATAAATTAATAAACCTTGGAATTTTATGTTTATTGTATGTACATTTCTTGAGGTAGTCATGTTTGTGCTTAACCTACTCGACCCGTATTGACTTAAATGTCTTTTTTTTTGTTGTTCTTTGCCTAGCTTTAGTTTGAATTGAAATTTTCAAATGTGCACAATTCACCAAACATTTGCCTGTTTTTTCTTCTGATACATAATTTTAAATGTTCCTTTGAGATGACTTTTCTGAGTGGTTTATTTGTTTTTATAGGCTCGGTTTAATGAAGCAAATGGAACACGTGAAAGCACCTATCTCAGATACAAGATCGGTAGAGGAAACTGGAATACCTATGACAACATTGTCACTATCCTCGCGCAAAAATTCTGTTTGTCGTTTTTCCACAAAGGAAAAGAGTGTTGGGGGATCAAATGAATCGGCGAAGAAACTTTCTTTACTAATAGTTTTCTATGCTATTGTTATGGTTGTTGAATTTATTGGGGGTTTGAAAGCTCACAGCTTATCTGTTATTAGTGATGCTGCACATTTACTTTCTGACATTGGTGGATTTGCAATCTCTCTGTTTGCAGTGTGGGCTTCGGGTTGGGAGGCAACGCCTCATCAATCTTTCGGGTATAATCGACTTGAGGTTTTAGGTGCTCTTATATCTGTTCAGTTAATTTGGTTCATATCTGGTTTTTTGATATATGAAGCAGTAGGTAGACTTGTTTATAAAAACGATAGAGTGAATGGAAAGCTCATGTTTGCAATTGCCACATTTGGGTTTGTTCTTAACTGTATCATGGTTTTATGGCTTGGTCATGATCATCATCATGGTTTTGGAGCCTCGGATCATGGTCATGATCATGGGCACAGTCATGATCACGGTCATCATCATCGTCATCATGGTCAAGATCATAGTCATCATCAATGCCATGGATCGGATCATGATCATGGGATGGAGGAACTACCTAAAATAACTGATGAGGAGAACCTTACCATGCTTTCAAATGGTAAGAAGAATACTAATGTTTTGAATATAAATATCCAAGGGGCTTATTTGCATGTGATGACTGATATGATTCAATCTTTTGGAGTGATGATTGCTGGAGGAGTAATATGGGCTAAACCAGAATGGTTTATTGTTGATCTTTTATGTACTCTAATATTCTCTGTTTTATCCTTAAGTACTACTCTGCCAATGCTTAGGAATATTTTTGGCATTCTAATGGAGAGAACGCCCAGTGAGATTAATGTCATTCAGCTGGAAAATGGTCTTAGATGTATCAAGGGAGTGCAGGAGGTTCACGATTTGCATGTCTGGGCTATAACAGTGGGAAAACTGTTTCTATCTTGTCATGTAGTGGCTGAACCTGGCATAAATTCCATTGATTTACTTTCTGTGATTAAACAATATTGTGAAAACACTTATCAAATACAACATGTAACGATACAAATTGAGTAAGGTTATATTCTTTTCTGCTCCATTATTTTCACCTTATTAATTGTTTGTTTGACGCATACTCATATAGATTCACAAGACGTGCTTTATTCTATTCTATTTTGACTTTGAACAACAGAAATACCAGTACTTGAAAATGCCCATGTTTCAAGGTCATAACCAATTTTATAAGACAGCTGTATCAAACAACATATTCGGTCATTTTATTCGCTATTTGGTCATTCTATTCTATTCGCTATTTGGTCATTTTGATGTTCAATCAAACAACATATTTCGTGTTCCCTTTAAAATGCAACTATTTGGTTTTGCTATTTCTAGTTCTATTTAAAATTCAACTATTTGATTTTGCTAAGGAGGAGCGAGACACCTTGAAAAGTAGCAAATGAATTTGTGAATTTATTTACAGACTAATTCTGTGGTGCACAAGTGAGCTAGGCATGCTGTGTATCAACACAAGTTTGTTTCAACCATTGAATCCATAAGTTCCACAATTGGTTCAAGTGAGATATGATGAATCTTTTTATTCCAATGGTTGAAAACAATTGCGCATTGTACAACACTACCTTATTTGTGCACCAATATAATTAGTCTTGGTAAAAAAAGATATTGCAATCGTACCAAAAATATATACTATATTCCATTCCAAAGGGGATGACCGTACATTCGGTGAAAATATCTCAAGTAACCTTGTAACAATTTAATAAACAAAAACCGAAAGCAGATTTTAATCTTACAAGACCACCCTGAAACGTCAGATTCTCATTAACCAAAGCTATATCATCAAATATCTGTCAGATCCAATATTACATCGATTCAAAAGAAACTATCACATCAAGGAAGAGATAACCAAAGAAACTAGCAACACTAGTTTTGAATCTTTCACAATCTTCCTCATCGCAACTCAATAAAGTAAAATGTAATCTACATGTTTATCTCTCACCCATAAAGGAAGAATAAAAAGAGAAAGGAGCAAAAACAGAATTGGGGGGAAAAAATACTATCTGCTAGTAACAATTTATCTGAAAATATCACATTAAGTCGAACAGCAGCCTCTCTTTGTATTGGCAGATGAATCTGCAACATTGATGGTGGTTCCTTGGCCAGGAAGTGAGGTACCAGCTGCTTCCTGAGCTGCAAGTGCTTTTTTGCTTACAATATGATAAATCTCTGTCAATATGGTCTGGAATGCCTTCTCAATGTTGGTTGCTTCCAATGCAGATGTCTCGAGAAAAGAGAGACCTTCCTTCTCTGCCAATGCTTGACCGTCATCCTCCGAAACAGCTCTAAGATGGTTCAAATCAGACTTATTTCCTGCCATCATGATCACTATGTTAGAATCCGCATGGTCCCTTAATTCACGCAGCCACCGGTTGACATTGTCAAAGGTTTGCCTCTTAGTAATGTCATATACAAGAAGAGCACCAACAGCTCCTCTGTAATAGGCACTGGTAATTGCACGGTACCGCTCCTGACCGGCTGTGTCCCAAATCTGTGCCTTTACAGTCTTTCCCTCTACCTGTGGAGGAAGACAAAGAAACAACCATTGGTAACATTGTAATACAAACAAGGATTCATAGACAATCTCTGCACAACAGCATATTAAAAAAATCCAACACAGGCAAAAGAAAATTTACTCTCGATATACATCATATCATAATATTTGTTTTAAGTTATAACAACAGAGGTCAATGAGTTCGTAATATTTTTTAAAACGGAAAAAATTAGAGTGATGAGATGTCACTCCAAGGAACACCTTTGGAATGGTGATATATGGTGTAATGAAGTGGAATGGAATACTATAAAACTGATAAGAACATATACTACATTGATCTTAGCCAAAAGGCCCCGGAAAAGGTGGAATCAAATTTAGTTGGATTTTTAAAAATAGATGTTATCGCATTCAATTTCATCTCACTCCATTCCACCTTATACCATCAGTTCAAACAAGCCTTCAAGCTTCGGTGAGTGTTTACCAATAAAATTACATTCACCTGGCCCGAAAGGTACTAGCAGAAACTTGAACCGGCGACATGGTGCATACAAACATTGTCACACTTCACTCAACCAAACCATTGGGGTTCTGAATAAAGCATATTTGGTTACTGATATGCTTAAACACACAAGATGAGTTTACATTTGAAAAGCTATATATTTATATTAAGTTACAACAAGTCAAGCTTAAACATCAATCAATATACTTTTTCAACGATAACATGAATTTTAGTTCTCTGCACTTGATCACAGCAATTGAAGCTAAAATCATTCAACTATAACAAACTAGTTGCAATTTTCAAAATTCTAATCAATCGAAAAATCAACCAAAAATGAAAAGAAAAAAAAAATACTTAAGAAAAAAAAAAATACTTAAATAACTTGGAAAATTAGGATTATTACAAGGATCAAACGGAAAAAGATACACGTTACAAATACACGCATTCAAAGGTATTGATCGAGAAATCAACAAAGAGAAATTGGAAGTACCTGAAGGGTTCTGGTGGCGAATTCAACACCAATAGTAGATTTAGACTCCAAACAAAACTCATTTCTTGTAAACCTAGAGAGAATGTTGGATTTACCAACACCAGAATCTCCGATCAAAACGATCTTGAACAAGTAATCATACTCATGATCCACCCTATGTGCCATCGATCTTCTCCTCTCCGATCTCTAACAACCTATCAGATCCAATCACAAAATTCATTTAGATCCAAATTACACAACGTCAAAATCGTAAATCAAAACATTAAAAATGAAGAAATAGATCTAATAACTGAATCCGAAAGGAAAAGAAGTTACCGTGAGAAGAGTTGAATTGATTTGGTGAATTTTCTTCAGCGGTTAGTTTGATGAAGTTTTCGGGTATGTGAGAGTGTGGTTTGGATTTTGGAACGGTTCGGGTTAAAAACGAACCGTAGAGAAAAAGAAGAAGAAGAAGAAGGTGGAGGTTTTTTCAGAGAGGGGTGGAAATGGCCAATTGGAGAAAACGGAAATATCGATGAGTGAGAAAGCACTTACAACGGCGATTAAATAACGTATTATTTAATTCATGAATTAATGTTTTTAATTAATTCATTTTTTTATTTCATGTTTATTTTTTTATATTGGATAAAAACGGTGTCGTATTGAAATGGAGTATAATAAGACAAGGAAGATGAAGGTGACTGTGTCTAGGCATTGGCAAGCTGGATGGTGGGTGAATGAAGTACAAGGTGTCAATTGCCAGAGATTTTACACGCTTTTCTTTGTTGGCCTCTTTTGTTCCTTTCCTCTTTTCATATCGTTTTAAATTAAGGAAAATGTTACCAACTGAGGGATGTTAAGGGACAACTATAAGTTTGTTATTTGGAATATTCAATATTAATATACATACAATTAATGATTAATCCATTATAATATGGAGGGACTAAAGTTTGAACCTCGAACACCTCACTTATTCATTTGAAAACACATTCTTTTTTTGAATAAGCCAAAATGAAACGGTATTTACTGAAAACACATTCTTCCTTTTTTTTTTTGTTGCAAATGGGGTCGAAGCCCAACTGAATACACACCCTGACTAGACCAAGGTGTACTAAAGTAGAAGAGAAATGATATTTTGACAATCACTTTTTGACAACTTTTGGACAACTTTCTCTCTCATACTCACATGATGTTGTTATCCTCTCTCTTCCTTTTTCTCTCTCCATTGTTTTTGACCAATAAGAAGTGAGAAAAACAAGGTTGTCAACAAAGTTGTCATCAAATGGATGTCAAAATATCATTACTCAAAGTAGAATGCAAAAAGAGTTCACAATATGTTGTAATAATAACGAAGCCAAGAGAACAAATAAATTACAAGTCAATACCCAAGACAATGCCAACAATTTTAAGTGGAATCCATTTATTTAGGTTTGAATATGGTGTCTCGCAATTCTAAGTGAGTTTTAATGGTTTCTGTCATGTTGTATAAAGAAAAAATTGTCATGGTAGTTTTAAAATAAGGTCATTAAATGAAGTTGATAACGAGTTAACTTATACTTTGTAAGTAGAGGTGGTAAAATGGGTTGAGTTCGTCCAACCAACTCGTTATACCATCTAATTTAAGCATGTCATTTGAAGTCTTGAGCTAGACCACCTAAAATAGTTTATCTTGTCTAACTTGTTAAAAACTAGAATAAGTGGATCCGCCTAATCAATTTAAAAATAGACGTTTTATGAATGTCCATGATATAATATAATTACATTATGTTTTTTAACTTCGGATCAACCTTAACTTCAATGCTTTGGTTTTATGGTAAAACGAAAGGCTTTGGACCCAAAAGTCCTGTAAGTGCCTTTGGATGAAGGTAAAGATAAGTACATATGTAAGATCTTCCTTGCTTTGAATTGGTCATCATCTCCTCATCCTAAATTTACTTTGTAAAAAAAAAATTATGGTGATGCAATACCTCATAATTGATCCTCTTGTTAAAATTTATGATGGTTAGATGCAAGCGTTATTATTTTTATGAGATGTGAATGACAAAAAATTAATATTTTTAAAGGCCAACCCATTAATAAGCTTAAGTTTCAACTCGACCACGGGCACGGTGCTCATACCTTAATTTTTGATATCCATTGATATCCACAAATAAAATCTATCACGGGCACGGTGCTCATACCTTAATGGATATCCACATATAAAATAAACTGATATTTCTATTAATTGTTATTTTTTGGATATAGATGCAGATTTAACGACATCCGAGCCTGCGGATATTCGTACTTGTTACTAAACTAAGAGAATTAAATAAATATTTTTACTTAAATACTCGTTCTGGTCCTAAATATAAGAGATTTTTTTTCCAAGTTCATAGAATAAATGATGTATTAAGCTTATATTATTGCCCATACACCTTAATTATTCAACCAACTTAAAAAAAAAAAAAATTTATTCTCTTTTTTTTATCCAACTGTATTGAAGGATGGATGAGGTGCAAGACAATAAGTTTTGAGAGAGGTCGCACATCATATTACTCTTTTCGTCCAAACAAGTTTAACCGTAAAGTTTTGATGAGATTAAATGTATTAACGTTGATATGATTAGACCACATAATAATAAACTAATATCATGTTTTTTTTCATTGATAACTACTAATATCATGTTTTGATACGCGGCTAATAGCATCAAACATCCAAAAATGTGAAGGTTCAATTTAAAGAGTTTTTTTTTTTTTTTTACTCAATTTAAAGGACATTGAAAACTTTGCAACGTGAGTTTTTTTATGGAACGGTAAATCAAACATTACTAATCAACTTGATAAATGTTCAAAGACCAAGCATTTTCTCATCATATATAAAAAGACCAAGCATTTAGTAGTTATATACTATAGACTTTTTTCCTCAAAAAAAAATATACTAGACTTTTTTTGTTTTTGACAATTTATATATATATAAACTTTGTCATCATCATCATAAAGAAATAGTTATTGACTCGATCAGATGGAGTAGTTGTCAATTTTTTCCATAACTAGTTGTTCAATATTTTATTTATTCTCTCAAAAAAAATAGTTTATTTATTTTTTGCATCGTAGAATTTTTTTTTTTTATACACAGAATGTTGTTACAAGTATAGAATGATTCTTTTAGAAAAAAGAGAATTGTTCTTTTCCCATCTGATTTTGTTCACTCATGTTCAATGTGAGTTAACTCATGTTGAAAAATGCTCCTACATGAATTAACTCACGTTGAAAATGCATGTGTGAGTTAGCTCATATTCGACTTTTTTTTACCGAGCAATTCTCTGGAGAAAAAACATACTGTAGAAGGTAAAACCCAAAACATAATAATGGGCCTGTCCATATCATTGATGAACGGGTTAGTGGAACCCAGCCATTTTCAATCCAAAAACCCGGTAACAACCCGTTTCAAAACGCGATTTCCCATTTTTCATAACCAGAACGATTCAAGAACACAACAAAAGAAAAGATGAAGAAGGAAGAAACAGTGAAACTGATCAGTTCCGATGGATTCGAATTCGTCGTTGACAAAGAAGCTGCTATGGTTTCACAAACCATTCGTAACATGCTTACCTCTCCAGGTTTGTTTTTCTTCCTCTATCACTTTACCTTTTTATACTTTTTCGATTAGTTCAATTAGGGTTACGAATTAGCGTTAATTCATATAAGGTTAAGATTGTTGAAGATGTGATCTGTTTTTGTTAGGTAGTTTTGCTGAAAGGGAACACGGACAAGTGACTTTTCCTGAGATTAGTTCCACTATTCTTGAGAAGATTTGTCAGTATTTTTATTGGCATCTTGAATTTGCTAGGTATTTCATTTTCTTATTTTCATGTTAGAATTGCAATTGGAGAAAAATCTGAAATTTATGCACATTCATACACTTTACAATGAAATCTGAAATCTGAATTGCAATTGGAAGATGATAGAATTGCAATGAGAATGTTTGGTTGTTTTAAGCTCAAAAAAAGTTATTGTTTGTGTGAATCCAGATGCGTTGTAAACAGTGTTCAACTCCGGATTACCAGGGCCACTTTCCCTTGGGAATCGAAGGTTATCACAAAAAATTGAAAATTATTGAGTGACTTGAAATTATAACCAAGCAACCTTACCATTTTTAGTTTACACTTGACCCGCTAGCCTGCATCCGTGGTCGTGGCATGGAAACATTCACATCATCATTTTATAATACCTTTCTCTTGATTGCTTTTGTGGTAGTTGCAAAAGTTTGTTTTAGGTATTAGAGTTATGTTTTTCTTACAGAAGTTAAGCTTTTTAAATCCCTAAATTTTATTTTAGTGTTATTTAAATTATAGTGTTGATGTGTTTATGTTGGTTTTGCTAGTGGAAAGGACAGAGAGTTTCCTATTGAACCTGAATTAACTTTGGAGTTAATGATGGCTGCCAATTATCTACATACTTGAGCATATTGACTTCCCAAAGGTTCATAGTTCTCTTCATTAGTAGGTTTTTGTTATTCATTGGATTCTGACAGTATGTTATGTTTAATTTTCACAGTAATTGTTTTTAGTTGTAATCTTCCCTCTTTTCCCCTTTTGATAGGTAATGCAGCAGGAACTGTTGCTTTGTCCGGCTATGGAGAAGAATAAGCTACCATTGTTGTTGCCGTTGTAAACTATATACCTGCGACAACTAGAATATACCTATAATCTGTGTAATCAAATGATAGTTAGAATCAGCTGTTAGAGTAACCTGATTGATGCGTGTCTAGATTTTTCTGTAATTCTGTTTCGCTAGTTGGTTCCATCAGTTGATCATACTTTGTTCTAATTCAACTTTGATTACATATGTAGCTAATTATGTCAAATCTTTGTAGTGATATGTTAACAATTTGTTTGGTTTTTTTTTATTGTGAAAAAAATGTTTGATTTGGTAGTCATTGGAGAAGTATATGACACTGTAGGTGCATGTCATTCGCAATACAGGACAGGACAAATGGTAACGTTGAGTGAAATTAATTTTTTTTCTATAAGTTGACAGAAGTGATTTTTTTCTTTTCTTTTTGAGTGAAGCACAACAAAGTTGATTTTAACAATGAAATGACACATAAAAAACTTCAACGTGTAATAACTATCATGTTTTTTATTAGCCGATCAACTAATGGGCGTGTTAATGAACTTGCTAGAGCATCTATATGCTCGCCGCAAAACTCACAGATCACAATACAATTCATCGCAGCTTGATTGTATCTCTTCAGCAACATCTGGCCTCCAAAACCCAATAATAAACTAAAGATATGAATCATCTCATATTCTACAATAGCTCTCGAGTCTCAACTAGTTTTCACTACTGAGTATCTTGAAAGTCCTGCCACCATGATGCCACCCTTTTTTAGCCACCATATCTGAATGTTGAATTGAGCAAAGGCTTCTTTTGTTTTTTTTGTTTTTGGCCAACATATAGAAGCCTTTGCTGAGCAAAGGCTTCTATATGTTGTCATCGTGAAAACCCAATATATAGTCATGTTTATGGACCGTCACCGCAAGAAGTGCTGCACACTGTCACTATAACAACCGCACTATCATCGATGGTGAGCACAACCGCACAATCATCGACGCCTAAACGCTGAGCGGATGATGTCTGATTGTTTATATTCTTCAATTGTGTGAGATGCTCCTCTCCTATTAAACTTGTCAGAAAATGACTATATAACATTTTCTGAATTGAAGCTATTGTTGCAAGGAAAATGATTGGGGACTATGAACTTTAAGCAACCAATTTATGAGAAGGTTAACTAATTAAGTCCTTCTTTTTTATTAACAACCAATTTATGAGAAGGTTAACTAATTAAGTCTTCTTTTTTATTAATATTGATCCCTTACACATCAACAATCATATCATCAACATGTTGCTAACAGTGTTGGGCGAAAACCACAGTTAGATATAACCACACACATATTTATCTATATATCTATACATTTTTTTTAGGGAATCTATACATATAAAGAAGTAGCTTATAAAAACATAAAGGACTAATAAACAAGAGGGGGGAGGATCAATTTTGCAAAATTTGATCACTAGCTATTTAGATTTTGAGTTGCATGCATACTTATAGTCTGATTACTTTCTAAAATACTTTCTATTTTCATTTTTTAAAATACATGTTTATTTTAATTTATCAACAATAAGATTTGAGACACTTAAAATAAATCGTTGGGATGAAGAAAAGATGCAATACAACTAGAAATGATTCATTTCTAAAAATAATGAAAATAATTATTTCTGCACTTTTTATTGTTTCCAATGTTGACAATTATTTATTTCAATAGTCACCTATATTAAGCTATATCCACTTGTTAATAAATAAAATTAATACAAATAAAATTTAAGTTAATTTAAGTCACTTCACAAATTTTAAAAACAAAATATAGAAAATGTTTTCGATTATGGCTTTTGTTTTGTAAGTCACTTCACACGTTTACATTCATTCGCGTCTCAACCTTAAACCCTGCTCCAATATTTCAGAAGTGCAATGGCACTTCGCTGTATCCTTAGAAAATGGAAAACCCATCGTTTAACCTCAGCATTCCTCACACAATTCACATCAAATTCAACAAACAACATCAACCCCATCAGAGACATTTCATCTGCATTCTCTTTAACACACTTTATTACATCATTTGAACACAAAAACGTGACTGGTTTTAGAGAATACCACGACGGAAGACCAAGGGGTCCCCTTTGGAGAGGAAAGAAACTCATTGGTAAAGAAGCACTCTATGTGATTTCTGGGTTGAAAAGGTTTAAAGATGACGAAGAAAAGCTTCCTAAGTTCATCAAAACTCATGTTTTAAGGTTGTTGAAGATGGATTTGATTGCTGTTCTCACTGAACTTGAGCGTCAACAAGAAGTTTCTCTCGCTCTCAAGGTTTCTTTTCACTCCCTCTTTTTGTATCCTTGTACCCTTCTGTTTTTATGTTTGTTGCCTGTAACCTGTTTGTTGTAATGATTCTGAGAAACCGGTTTGATTATTGTTATGTTGGTTCAATATAAGCTTTGTTTTAACAATGTGAAAATATAATCCCACTCAGTTTTTTAAATTGAGGTTAAGTCGCAGTCCTTGATATTACGTAGAGTCGTGGTCAAAATGTATCTGATACAGCCTCAATCGCGTATGCAGGACATCAAAAACCTTGATGTCGGCAGCCCAGATCGCTACTGTGAACCTTTTTTAAACCCTAATTTTAGTTTTTTTTTTTTTTTTTTAGTAAACCAGCAATTTTAGTCCCTCAAAAATATCAATCTCTTCTATTTATTCGCTAAGATATATGAAAATGGTAGTCTTTAAACGATATGAAAGCCGTCAAGTTAGTCCCTAAACTATATGAAATTCGTCATATTAGTCCCTAAACTATATGAATTAATCTTTAGTCCCTTCTGTTCTATATTGAGAAGAGGTTCTACTGACTAAAGATGCGGATTTCATATAGTTTATAGATCAACTTGATGGGTTTCATGTAGTTTAATGACAAATTATTATTTTCATTTAGTTTAAGGACTAAATGGGTGAAAGAGTTATTTAGGGGGGACTAAATTGATGGTTGACTCAAAATCTTATGTCAGACTATCCCCTTTTTTCTGGAAATTATCGGTTGATATTAGGTTTTGACTTTTACTAGTGGTGATTATTATAATTATGGTTGTAATGTTTGCCTTATGAGTGACTTAAATGGATTTGCAGGTGTTTCAGGTGATGCAAAAGCAGGACTGGTACAAGCCTGATATATTCCTGTATAAGGACTTAATTATTGCGTTGGCAAGGGCCAAAAGAATGGACGACGTATTGCAGTTATGGGAAAGCATGAGGAAGGAGAATCTCTTCCCTGATTCTCAGACTTATACTGAAGTCATAAGGGGCTTCTTGAGTAGTGGATCTCCTGCAGATGCGATGAACGTATATGAGGACATGAAGAATTCTCCAGATCCACCAGAGGAGTTGCCGTTCAGAATTTTGTTGAAAGGGCTTTTGCCACATCCTCTTTTGAGAAACAAAGTGAAACAAGATTTTGAAGAGATCTTTCCCGATTCCAGTATTTATGATCCACCACAGGAGATATTTGGCGCACGCTGAGGTTTGAACCCTTACTCTCTTCCTCTCTCTCTGCTGTCCCATGTTCAAAGTTTTATTTTTAAGAAACTTTGTTGTTTTCACTTTTCCCTTTGGAGACAAGGTACAATATTGATGAACTTAATTTAGAGGTTCTTCCAGAATTGTAAATTTGTGAATATATTTGATATACTTGTGAGTTGTGACTTATGAGTGGAAAGATAAAAAGATAGTTAAGTTAGTAGAGTTAAGCTGGTATGGAAAGCATATGAAAAGAAGTCAACAATAAAGAATAAGTTATTGATTTAAGACATGATACCCGTTTCTGTCATTGTAAAATAGAAAGATGATACTGTCTTTAAACTCTGCATCCACTTGTCATCCTCTTATATGTTACGTGGTCATGTTGGACTCGGGAGCATGCCATTTTCCTGCTTTTGTTTTTAGATGTGTTAGCAAGTACTGCCTTTAAGGATGAAAGTAGTTTTGGTAAAGTAAAAGGCTTCAACGATTAGTTGTCTTTTCTTTTTCCATGTGAAAAATAGCTGCTCTATAATTTTGCATACGTTTGAAATTTAATCTTCTCCTGCCTAATAACTCGCCAAATCAAATTTCTAGGAACTAATGCTTTTATACAATTCTAATACCCTCTTTTGTATAAATAGTTGCTCCTTGGAGACATGATGCATTATGGAAGAAGCAGGATTCTGCAACAAATTTGGAAGTAGTAATTGTGGATTATGACTTCTGTCATTCAAGTTTTGAGTGCATTACTGGGTTCTGTGCTGGCTAGTTTGTAGATTAGGATTGACATTTACTGTTTACTATTATTAAGTCTTCACTTGATGAAGGTAAAGGCTTTAATGTTGAAACTGATTGAACTTCACTCAATGGGAAATCCACCTTATCTGTAATGTACAAATTGTCATAGAAAGAAAAAGGAAATCGTCATCATTTTTTTTTGCCCAGCAGTTTTTATGATGGATAACCTTGCATAATGAAGGTGTTGAATGAGACAGCAGCTTGTATATTTTATCTACAGGGTCAATCCAAATTGATCTTGTTCGAGATCTGCTATAACACAGACTCGCGTTTTTCCAAATGTGAAGTGTACCCATTTCAAATTCCACTCCAATCAAATTATTTGCAGCTGTCGACATATCTTGCCTTTACAATGCCAACAGATTTGATTTCTACGTGCAAACTCGTAAAACTGCTACTCACATGGTTAAAAGAAAAAAAAATTCAAACTAAATTAGATTGAACTCTGAATTATCAATTTGTGGGATGAGGCTTGGTTATTATTGTTGATCTCTAAATATAAAAAACTACTAACCTATTATGGACCTTTTCTTCTGGAACCATTCCATTTAGAACATTTGCATTATATTCTGGCAGCATGATCATTAAGAGCTAATTTGGGGAGTACTTCATCTCTTCAACAATCTTCGCAACACCCAGTCAATGAAATTTGCCTATGTTATTGCGGGCTTAGTAGTTCTTGAATGATATCAAAATGTATGTTTTGCATTCAATCCCATATCAAGTGGTAGCCAAATTAGAGACATTGGGAAATCGTTACACCTATAGCACCATTTTCGGTAAGAACATGTCAAGTAGCCTCCGATTTAGGTTTTATGGTTGAATTTGCTCTAAAAGAAAATTTTGGTATGTAATCAGCAATTGTTGGTTTGGATGAATGAAAAAAATTCTCAAATTAATCGGATTATTTGGGAAGCTGAAATTTGGGGAAGACAGACATTCGAAAGAACTTGAGCTAACTTTGAGAGTCACACACAAGAGGCCTAATCACCTTCCTGGATAATTTGGACCCGGTCTCTTCTTTAAAATATTTTATGCATTTGATTAATTCATTGATTATTAACAACAATATAAACATCATTCATTTTGATTTATCAAACACTATTTGAACTTATCTATACACTTTTGCAAATTGCAATAATAACATTAACGAGTAAAAGCATAAAGGACAAGAATAACATAGATAAGTAACGCAGTAGGAACAAGAACAAGCAAAGGAGCAACAGCAGCCAAAGTATAATGACTCCCACAAGCCAAAGTTCCCAACTTAATCTGCACCAAATCAACCAAAGCCATAACCAAAAACCCACATCCGAAAACCGATCCAAAAGCCGAAACCAAAGTTCCCAACCTCAAACCAACAGTATTAACTTCCACAGCAAGTTCAGCATAACCCTGCACCAAGTAATTTCTAGCAGCAGCTCCATCAACACCTTTACTAATATTGATAACATTTTTGATGGCCAAAGCGATGAGGCTCGAGAAAAGGAAGGAGCTGAAGGAGTACACATGGTACTTCATGAGGCTTTCGGCGATTGAGGGTCCGGCTATGCAGGCGGGGTTGTCTCCAACCAGAGCGCTGTTCATGTTGGTGGATGTGATGCCGAGGAAGAGTGCCAATGTGAATAGTGAATTCACGTTAACGATTCCGTCTAAGGCCATAATGTGAATGCTGGTTGTTGTTAGGTTCCGGCGTGAAAGTGATACGTTAGACATTGCCGGTGAGATTGTGGTACTGGTGGTGGAATCAAAAAGGTGGAGAAAACATAGCGTAATAGTTTATGTTTTCTTTAATAATAAGAAGAAGGTGCCGTTTTGTTAAATTCATTACAAGTTACAAACTTAGTATAACTATCGCTTGCAAGCAACATTTATGTATGAGTGCGTCGCGCAGAAGCTTGGTACCCACTTGAGAGAGAAGTTTCAAAAACAAAAAACAAAAATCGCCGTTGCCGGGGATCGAACCCGGGTCGTCCGCGTGACAGGCGGAAATACTTACCACTATACGACAACGACTCTGGTGTTTAAGTTTGAATACTTTATATTTTTTATTTATTATTATTTTTATTTTCTTCTTCCCACAATTTAAATTTTTTATCCCATTTATATTTCTAAAACATAAAATACCGAGTGGTAATAACATGGTGAACACCATATAACATATTTCATTATCAATTAAATCCACCGCATATTTAATGAGTGTGAGATGATTGTGGTTCCATCTCTACATATTCTTTTAGAGGGGAACGAATTTGGAAGCTAAAATTATGAATTTAAGTAGAGTTTAGTTCTATAGCCTATCTAAAGAAATGAAGATTGTGGAATGAATACTTTGTATAGTCATTGCTCATTTAGGTGTCAAAAATCTTAATTATGATGATTTCTTAAAACAAATTAAAACATGTTCTGGTACACCAAAAAGTCATATTTGAAAAAAGAAATTAATAGAGTTTTTATGAACACTTACACTTTTCAATTTAATGAGTCGCCTTAAAACAAACCAACAATACCTCCGAAAAGTGGTGAAACAACCATAAAGTCGGAACAAATTCTTTACATGATAAGCATATATTGAATGATCAATGAATCAAAAGCATAACACAAAGTAAAACGGGAGACAATATAACTCTCTTATTCCAACGCCACCTCCCTTCCCCACTCTCCTCCACCTCCTTCTCTCGCTCGACTTTCCCACTCCTAATGCCTTCTTTAGTCTTGCTCACCCTTACGAGAAAAGTGCCCACACACATAAACACGTAAGATGGACGAGGAGTGACAAGACCATACAATGATACACCTTTCGACTGCGAAGAAAGAGAGCTTTGACAATGGTGAAAGGCCTCGATGGAAAAAATAAAAATGACTGTCTTGGTATTTATTCCCTCTGTAAATAAGTTTTGTTCTTGAATTTCAATTTGATCCAAGTTTGTGATAAATTTCTTATGAAATTGTTGAAATGAGTTTTTCTTTTTCCCCTATTTTCAGTTACATTTCCCTCTCTTTGCATTTTCACTACTTCTTGACCTTGAAATTAATTTTTATACTGTACTGAAAATTGGCCCACTGTGAAAACTCATTTGACATATTAACGCCAACTCACTCACCTCTAATAGTTATAAAACACTTGCTTCTGTTAATAGCTGTATTTAGATGACTAAGAACAATGCATTGTACATGCTATAAGAAAGATACATTATCATTATTGTTTAAATTGATCGAAAAGTTTAGGGATGAAGTTGTAGTTAAAGAAAGCCAAACCACCTGAAGATGAACACAACAAACAAGACGAAGAATATCCCGAAAGCAAATATTAAACATGGCAATCCACTCCATCATGTTAGGTAGCAAGTTTGAAACAGATCCATCACAAAGCTCAATTATTAACACACTTTTGGCTCTAGCTTAAGCACTTATATAAACTAATAATAGAGTCTTGAGAAACTAGTGCTTGATGAATACTTAATAATCAAGTTTTAAGTAGACCATAAATAAGTACATGTAAGAACTGAGGGAATGGTCATTTGCAAAGATCAACCAAACACAGCTGCAGCATATCAGACGGTAGAAGGGACAGATTCTTTCACAATTGTTACAGGGCAACTTGCATTTGAAGTGACATAAGTGGACACACTCCCCAGCAATACCCTACAATCAACCAAAAAATAAATATCATTGAGAAATTAACACCGTGGATCAATTCATTTTGTTAATTAATAAGTTTGTTTGTTTCAATATCTTTGGGAGACAAAAACCCCACAAGTCCCTCATCCAAGAGAATCAGGCTATAAAACTCAAGTAAGATTAATTTGAGAGTGTTGTTTACACAATTGGTTAGTAAACCTTCTTGACAGTTCATGTGATCTTATTCTGATGCATATTATATCACTAAGGCTAAATGAAACCAGCTAAAGGATCATGCTTTAAAAAATTTAAATGAAAAAAGGGATGAATAAGAAACGATTAAGTCCCAAATTGGACCCGGAATTTTGAAGTCCTTCACATTATCAATATTCTAAAATAATCTCTAAAATTGCAAAATGTTAATAAAGTTCACTCCGTCTATTTGAATTTGTTATCAAATGGATCCCTAACATTATTCACTTGGTTTCAATTGCATCCATGACATTGCTACCTTAATATCATTATAGTCACTACGAATACTAAATGTTCTATTAATGAAGGGGCAAACTTGTTTACATTTTGCAATTTTATAAATTCATTTTAAAATATCGTTGATGTGGCCGACTAAAGTCATGTTCTATTAATATTGTATTCATAGGCTATCATTAGGAGCTTATGAAAATAAGCTGAAAACAACTTATGAACATGTCATAAGTTGTTTTCATAAGTTCTATCAATTAGTCTCAGAAATGCTTACAGCTTACGTTAGTAGATAAGCTCAAATAAATCAATCTAAATAGACTTTAAGTTGAATAATAGCATATTTCAACACACACACACACACACACAGAGGAAAACAAACCAAAGTAGTACCTTTGTATAGCACCCAAACCTCTGCTACCCATAACCAAAGCATCAAGCTTCAAATCCCCAACAGAATCAACAATTTTCTCTCTTGCATCTCCCCAGTATACCTTCGCAACCACAGTCACCTATACACAATTCAACTCAAGTCAAACCTCAACAAACATCTTACAAAAAACATTAACTTAACCAAATTCAAACATTAATTAATTAAAACATTAAAAAAAAAAAAAAACCTGTTTCTGTCTAGAAGCAGTATCAAGTATGTCCAAAACCTCAGCATCAGGTTCCACTTCATACTGGTGCACCACGTTCTTCTCACGAAATTCCGACAACGGGATCAAAGCTTCACCCACAAAAAACCCACATAAAAATTATTATAATTCTATGATCCTTATCAACAAAAATTAATTTTTTATGAAAATTGATTAATGAAAAAAAAAAGGTTACTTACGAGAACCAGTGGTTGACCAAAGAAGATTACGAGATTCAGTGGGTTGAGAATGATTGATATGAACTATATAAAGAGTATCACCGTTACGGAGAAGATTGTCGATAGCCCATTTGAGAGCGATCTTGCTTCCTTTGGAGAAATCTAAAGCTACACCAATTTGCCTACCACTCGCCATGTTTTTCTTTCTGGTGAACAGTACAAGTTATGAACTGTGATAAGATAAGGGATATATTCACAATTCACCTATGACTATGAGCTTTCAGCTTTGTAAAGTGGTTATCTTTTTCTGTTTGTAGTGGCCAGGTGGGTTACAATGGTCGGAACTTGTCAATCAATTTGGAGAAAATCTTGTGTGGTCCTGGTCCACACAAGTGGTCTTTGGTCACACAAAGAAAAAAAAGAGAAGAGAGAAAAGGGAGAAGAGAGAGAAAATGAAGAAGAGAGAAGAGAAGAGAGAGAAGGAAAAAACTTGTAACAACTTTTATTATTATTAGATATATTATCCTTATAACAAATTTTTTTTTGAAAGATTGTAACAACTTTTATTATTATGTTATCTGTCACTCTTATTTGTTTACATGTAAAAAACCACTCTTCCAACCCTGCTACTACTTTGTTGTTGCCAACCGCTGCTTCAGACCTCCTCCAACGTGAAATGTGAGTATTCATCGTCTACATCAAGTTGTTATCGATTACATTGTTATTGTTTGATCCGTCTATGAAATCGTAAAAACAAGCATTTTCGTATATTTAATTAGGTTTAAGGATAAAATCGTAAATTAATTTTAAAACCACTCCACTCCTCTTGTGAACCAAACACATTTTTAATTAAAATATACCCCCTTCCCCCTTTTCCGTCCCCTCTATTAAAATCCCACCCCTCCATTAAAGTGGGCCTCATGGGCTTGTCCAAATTGAATATTTGAACCGATTCCAATCCAAATCAACCGAATGTCCAACCATAATGGGCTTGTCCAAATTAAGTATTTGAACCCGATTCTGACCCAAACCGACCGAATGTCCAACCATAGGAAATTATACCCTATACCCTTACACATATACTTTCACCCCAACAAATTATCAAGAATTCCAATTTTACCCTTTTTGAATTTAACATTTTACAAATTAATTTTTTACCCCCACTTTCAATTTAATATGAGTTCACCCTCACTTTCCGGTGATATGAATTCCCTGAAACTTGTAACAGGAAACCATACATAATCACAACGTGAACTTAGAATTAAAAAAAACAAAGAATTAATTAAAAAAGTAGCAAATTAAAAAACAATATGACTATATGAGCCTGAATCGGAAATGGTTTCAAAATTAGATTTAATTGTAGCCTGAACGGGAAAAAATAAGAAAGGATTTTGATATCAAAGGTTGGGATTTTTGGGAAGCAATCAAGCAGCGGATTTTCGGGATTCAATCAACGTGTTTTTTGGGGTTCAATCAATGATTTTTGAGTAAATTACACTCCGCTCCCCTCAAAGATGCTTGAATTACACTCCCCTCCCCTCTTATGTAAAAATATACACTCCCCTCCCTTGCAAAGTAAATTTTATACTCTCCTCCCTTATAAGATGCTTGAATTACAACCCCCTCTCTTAATAATTAAATATGTCCTACACTTTAATCTATTTAACATAAATAAATATTTTTATGATATATTTTAATTTTGAACCACCATTTAAGAAAAAATAATTCATTTCTTTATAATTTAAATGTCAATGATAATTAAATTTAAATATTTTGCTATTGATTTTACATATTTTAATTTTTTTTTGGGTTGTTTCATATTTTATAATAGGGTTTAAAACTACATGTTAATGAAATTGTGAATAAAAAATAGCGAAAAATATGTATTCAATTTTTTGTTATATTAAAATAGACCCGTAATACAATTTTTTTCGAAGTGTGTTAGATTATTATTATTATTATTATTATTATTATTATTATTGCTAGATTATTAGAAATAAAAAAAAAATATCGAGGGAGTAAAGTGTAGATTTTAACATAAGAGGGGAGGGGAATGTAATTCAAGGTTCTCTTAGGGGAGGGGGTGAAAAGTTTTCTAATATGTTTTGAATAAGAGGGGAGGGGGGTGAAAAGTTTTCAATCAAGTAGTGGTAAACGATTCAATCAAACATTGAAAAATGATTTTTTTGAACCAAAGGCAAACCTAGAAGTCCTCAATCAATAATTTCCGGTAACAGATGTCGATTCCGGTGAAAGAAAAACAAAATCCGAAAATTTTCCACCAAAGAACGGTTCCGTAATGCACGTATTGTTTTTCTGCGAATGTTTTCTGGAAAGAGTAGGGTGAAAAGGGGTGAACAAGTGAAAGTGTTTAATTTTTAGTTTATATGGAAGGGTAAATTGGGCAATTTGAGTAAAATGTTGGGGTCAAGATATAAATGTAGGAGTGTGAGGTAAAACTTCCCCAACCATAATAGACTTGTCCAAAAATTGAATATTTAAACCCGATTCCGACCCAAACTGTCGGAATAACCTTATAAAATAGTGCACAAAATTACAATTAACCTAAAAATAAACATTGAAAAATTGCACAAACCTTTGCATCAACCAGCAACATGTTCATGAAAATAATGTTAATGGAAACTTTCGTCTCTGGAATTAACCAAATATGAGCAACCCGCACACACATCTTCACGTTATTCTTTCCTCCGGTCTCCAGAAATAGCTGAATATATAAGGACTAATGGGTAATTTCATCTCCACATGCACATAGAATAGAAATCAAACGGTGACGTTTAATAACAAAACGACACTTCTTCAAATACACACAAAAGTGCTTCGCTTCTTTCTCATCGAATCAATCCAGAATTTGCACCGCTACGGTACTTTCATTGATTCTTCAATTTCAATCGCTTAATCTTTAATCATATGTATATTTTCTGTTTGATTTACCTATTTCATTCTGCATCGGTTCGATTTCATATTTCGAAAAACCTAAGGTTGTAAACGAATCAATTTATGTCGAAAAACGGTTATTCTTTGTATTGGTATTAGTATTATTAATATGTATTATCGTGTTTCTAAGCTTCTTATTTATATTTGATCTCTCTCTCTCTCTCTCTCTCTCTCTCTCTCAGAAACCCTTGCCGCCACCATGGACTTGGAGTTTCCGAAGGATCATCCATTATACGGTCGTCGCTTTCTAAATTTATATTCGGACGAGGCACTCTTGGAGTCATATAAGTACGAAGATATGGTGGACGCTAAATTTGATGTTGCTCTTTTTGAAGAGCTTCGCGCAGCTAAATTGGAAAAAGATGAACAAAATCTTTGTTTAGATTCTGAGCAAGCTTCTGAAGTGAAGAAACCTGAGAGGTGAAATTTTTCCCCCAATTTTAGTCTGTGAATATTGTTGGACTCTGGTTTTTGTTAGTATTTAGGTTTATTTATTTTTTTTGGAATTTTGTAGGAAGAAACCAAATTCAAAAGAACCAACTGCGAAAAGGGCTAAAGTTGGGAAAGGGAAAAATGTTAATGAATCTAATGCTGAAAATGAAGTATGTTTTCTTTTGGGCTTCTATGAATTGTGTTTGGTATTGTTTGATTAACTTATCTAAGGATTAATTGTTGATCATGTTACATGTATTGAAAAAATTATGTTGGTTAGGAAGCTACTGGTGAGAAGCGGAGGTCTTTGACTGAGGAAGTAAGTTTGATCACAATGTTTTGTTCTGTTTTGATTGGATTTGGTGCAAAATGTTATGTCTATGTGATGCTGATCTAATGGTATGATATGGTTAAAATTGTTTAGGCGAAGTATCATTCTTTGGTTAGAGTTTTTGAACGCAGGCCAGAATATACGAAGGCCATGGAATTGTATGCTGCTGCTGCTGCTGCTTCTGCTGCTGCTGCTAAAGTATGTTTTCTTTTGGGCTTCTATGAATTGTGTTTGGTATTGTTTGATTAACTTATCTAAGGATTAATTATTGATCATGTTACATGCATTGAAAAAATTATGTTGGTTAGGAAGCTGCTGTGAAGTGGATGGCTTTGATTGAGGAAGTAAGTTTGATTACAATGTTTGGTTCTGTTTTGATTGGATTTGGTGCAAAATGTTATGTTTATGTGATGCTGATCTAATGGTATGATATGGTTAAAATTGTTTAGGAGAAGAAGGCCATGCATTTGTATAATGCTGCCACTGCTGAAAATGAAGTATGTTTTCTTCTGGGCTTCTAAGTTTGTTTCATAATATGCTTTTATTTATTTTGCTCTCTTTTCTGAAGCTGGTGCTATATTTATGTTTAGGATCAGGAGGGATATGATAAGGAAGATAAGGATGGCCAATCTGATGATAAGGAAGCCCCTGCACTAGGAGAGGTGGAAGAGTTAACAGATGAGGAGTAGTGGTAGCATTTTGGTGCTCTTCAAACTTGATTTCTCTATTGAACCGGCTTGATTTAGGCTAAAGCTGTATAGTTTGGAACATGTCTCAGTAAACACTGTTTTAATGGGTTTGAAGTTTTTGTGCAATATCTTTTCGCACTGTCCTTGGAATATTGCTAATGCCTGTTACATTATTTTCTACTAGTAAAAATGTGTTGTTGCCTTCTATATCCTGCGATCATGTTAAACTTGCCAAATGCATTATCAGGTTTCAGTCTCAGTTTTCTATATTTTCTTTTCTGCATGTTCACTAGGGGAAATTTTCTTAACTGATGGATCTGTTAGATGGGCAATGACTTCTGTGAATGAATACCAGAGAAAATCCTACTTAACCAGATGCTTTGGTTCATTACTTACATTATTTTGGATTAGGTTTATAACTTTACTTTTGTATGGGGGATTTTTTGCTTCAATATTGATCACTGGTGATTAGTTGCTAATTTTTTATTGGGTTCTGCACTTTACGATTGATCCTATGCCTGATGGTCTGTTTTGTAATATTCGCTGCGCTCGCTAGTTCGGTATGTTAGCTCACTGTTTTGGCATTCAAACTGTGTCATTTGTTAAGATATAAAGAAACTTCCTAGTTAATTTGCAAAACCAGTAAAGTAACATTGCATAATGGGACACTGATCTAATTATGAACTGCTTGTGTTCAGTAATCAGTACATCCAAACTTTTGCAAGACCTTTTATTTTTCTCTGCTGCATTCTTGTTCTGCGTTTCTCTACTGTGTTTATATACCTTGTGCGTAGTTGCCTCTTGCCTAGCCTAGTAATTTACATGGGGGCTTTAAATTTTTATGTTTCATGATTGTGGCATGGTTAGTTTTTGATTTTTCCTTTCCATTAGTTTACTAATAAATACACTTGTTGAATTTATGTGTATATGGAGTTGATAGTATATACCTGATTGTTTTGTTTGTGATTTGTAATTTGAGCAAACCAATGTTTTGTTGATACGAGATGTGCACTTCTTTTCTCAATATACTGATATATACAGAGGTAACTAACCTTGATTAAGTTGACCTCGTCGTAGGCATGGCAATGGGGCGGGGTGGGGACGGGTTTTACATTCCCCATCCCCATACCCGATTCTCATATACTTACCTGTTACCTTACCCATACCCAACATGGATGAGAAATTGAACCCCATTCCCTTCCCCAACGGGTTCGGGTACCCCCGCCCCATCCCCATACCCGCATTGAATAAATTTTTTTAATAAAAAATGAAAGTTTTTTTGCAACCCTTAGAGAAATGTTGTAATGCATTATTCAACAATATGCTCACTTTAACATTTGTTAGATCAATTGATTTAGTTGCTTCTTTAAATATCAATGGTAGTTTTTATAACACGGCAATTATCAAACAAAATAACATGACATATCAACATAAAATAATTTTCTGCATTCGGGACGGGTTTGGGTACGGGTTCGGGGTGGGTACTTATATACCCGTTACCCGTCCCATACCCGTGTTTTGACATCGGGGAAAACCCAAACTCATACCCCACCCCAGTCAAAACGGGAAAACCCGTCAAATTGGGTTTGGTTCGGGTGGGTAACCACGGGTATGAGTTTTGTTCGTCGTGGCCATGCTACATAACAAATGTTACCTTTCAAATTGTTGGTTTATAGATGGCAAAGTTAATTTTATCTCTTCTATATTTTATTACTTTTTACACTTTCAAATAAAATTAATATTTTATTCCTATGACTCACTTCTAAAATTGCTAGTAATTGTTTTTTTAAAGCAAATTTTTAAATATATAAACAATTTCATAATTTGTTTTTATTTTTCCATCTTTGATTCATCAAGCTTTTTTCAAGAAAAAAAATGACAATAAACAAGAACATTTTAAAAAGATAGAAGATAAAAAAGAGAAACGGAAATAAGCTAATTGCAGAAGCAATGTAATGCATTTCTACTTGATCTTAACTTTACACACTATTATGAAAAAAAAAATGGAATTAGTATCCCCTTCCTTTAGCCACTTAGATCTTGATCTTTGCACAATTAACGAGTCCTTTGCCATTAAAATCCTCCATAGCTCCGCGAACTTGTCTTTTCTATTTTGGACCTCAGGATCAGTCAACACCACCTCCTCCCCATTTTCATCACCAAGGGATGTGCCAGAACACTTGATGTGCCTAAATATTTGCTAAAGAGGTTAATGAATGGTCAAAACATAGTTGTATTGAAGATGATAGTCCCCATAAGTAACATACTCTTTTTCAACAAATGCTAAAAAATTATCAATAGTGTAATTGTTTTTGAAACTTTAAAAAAAAAAAAAAAGTTAAACTAACCCACCAAATTGAAACCGGGAAAAATCGAATATGAGACTTTGAGGAATACCATCCGACCAACTCAAATGAATTATTTTTTAAACTTAAACGACATGTGTGGGAGAACAACAACTTAAATGACCACACATACAATTTACCAAATTTTTAATGCAGGCATATGCAATATTAACAATTGATTTATTTATCGACTATCTAAATTATTTACTTTCTTCTCTAAATAGTTGCATATTTTTGTTTCTTTGAATGATCTTTACGTTCTCTAAAAAAAAAAATCATTTAATAATTTTAGATTTTGAAAAAATTGTCCATAAAGTTCTCAAAGTGTTGCTTTTAGAATCTCAATCACGGCTTTCGTTCTATCAATTTTAACATTTGGTAAAATATGTTAATGGTTCTGCAAAAAAATGCATCTAAAAATATATCAATTTTAATATTTGGTAAAAATATGTCAATTCCATCTAAAAAAATCCATCGCACCAATTTCATTCTTATCCTCTTGCCTTCTTTTTTTTTTTGACAATATTTTGTACACTTATTTAATACTAAAAAAAATGCAATTTCATGCCTTTTTTTTGACAATATTTGGTACACTTTTTTTTAAGGAAATATTTTGTACACTTATTTAATACTAACAAAATGCATCGCACCAATTTCATGCCTTTTTTTTTGAAATATTTTGTACACTTTTTTGGAAATATTTTGTACGCTTATTTAATACTAAAAAAATGCATCGCACCAATTTCATGCCTTTTGTTTATACAATTTTTTGTACAATTTTTTTTGAAGGAAATATTTTGTACACTTATTTAATACTAAAAAAATACATCGCACCAATTCCAATTTTTCAATGTTATTTTTTTAAAAAATATTGAGGGAGTAAAGTGTAGATTTTAACATAAGAGGGGAGGGGAATGTAATTCAAGGTTCTCTTAGGGGAGGGGGTGAAAAGTTTTCTAATTTGTTTTGAATAAGAGGGGAGGGGGTGAAAAGTTTTCAATCAAGTAGTGGTAAACGATTCGATCAAACATTGAAAAATGATTTTTTTTGAACCAAAGGCAAACCCAGAAGACCTCAATCAATAATTTCCGGTAACAGATGTCGATTCCGGTGAAAGAAAAACAAAATCCGAAAATTTTCCACCAAAGAACGGTTCCGTAATGCACGTATTGTTTTTCTGCGAATGTTTTCTGGAAAGAGTAGGGTGAAAAGGGGTGAACAAGTGAAAGTGACTAATTTTTAGTTTATATGGAAGGGTAAATTGGGTAATTTGAGTAAAATGTTGGGGTCAAGATATAAATGTAGGAGTGTGAGGTAAAACTTCCCCAACCATAATAGACTTGTCCAAAAATTGAATATTTAAACCCGATTCCGACCCAAACCGTCGGAATAACCTTATAAAATAGTGCACAAAATTACAATTAACCTAAAAATAAAATCGTAGTGTTCACTCACAACACACATCATCACATATCGCAGCTTTAGGGGACACATCTGATTAAACTTGTTGAATCCAAAAGTCACTAACGACTAACGAGTACTTCACTTCACAATCACATCCGAGAAAATCTTGTGTGGTCCTGGTCCACACAAGTGGTCTTTGGTCACACAAAGAGAAAAAAGAGAAGAGAGAGAAGAGAGAAGAGAGAGAAAATGGAGAAGAGAGAAGAGAAGAGAGAGAAGGAAAAAACTTGTGTGTGTGACCAAAACCAAAATTCTTGGTCCTGGTCCACACAAGTGTTTCTCATCAATTTGTCACTGTTTTTTCAATAGAAAATTCACTTTTTTTTTTTTGAGGGAATAGAAAATTTATTATTCTTCTTCACCAGCATACTATTCCATTTTAATCTTTAACTTTTCTACTTTGTTCAAAAAAAAATCTTTAACTTTTCTCCTAATTATAAATAGTATTTTAGTAAATGATACTCCCTCCGTTCTGGAATATCTGACCCATATACTAAAAAAAAGTGTCCCAAAATAATTGAGCAATTTCAATTTTCAATACAACTTTCATCATTCTCAATACAATATAACTCTAATTAATACCACTTCATCATTCCCAATTCAATATATTCCACTTTCCCCTTTATTTATACACCCTCCGCTCACTAATATAAGCAAAAATCCACTTTTTAGATACATTCAATTAATGAATTAATGATGTATGTAGTCTTTACTATATGTCACATACATCATTAATTGAATGTATCTAAAAAGTGGAATTTTGCTTATATTAGTGACCGGAGGGTGTACATTTTTCTTAATATGTGTGAAAAACCAAACTGGCTCAGATATTCCGGGACGAAGGGAGTACTTATTTTACTACTCCCTCTGGTCCTATTTATAAGAGAAATTTGGGTCAACAAAAGTTAATGTAACTGGTTAAAAAATTGGATCAGATACGTCAACTTTTGTTGACCCAAATTTCTCTTATAAATAGGACCGGATGGAGTATTAAATAGAAGCATGGAAATTTGGACAGTTGGATATATTTGTATTTGTAGACTTATATATATTTTCCTTTTTATGTTATTAACATAGATGATGTGAGTTTGTTCGCATAATCTTTTTTTAAAAGATTTTGAGTTTGTGTTGCATTTATGTACTCTTTTCATTCAAATGAATATATATAGTTTGCTTTTCTTTTCGATGAAATGTTGAATATGAGTGCTCAAAAGAGAAAAAGTTTAATATGAATGCTAATTTTATTTTACAATAAATAGGAGTTACATTCTGAAAGAAATTACATATCCGAAGAGAGTAAGAATAGAATACTCTATCATCATCTCTACCTCCACTATCTTGCTTTTTCTATTCATTTTTTAACATGTTATCAACACAAAACTCTATCGCATCGTAAAAGTATGCTAATCTTGATATTTCTTTAAATGTGTAGATATTTTGTAATTTTGTATCGATGATTGTAACAACCTAACGACTTTTAGGATTGTCGACTGACCCTACGAATCAACACGGGTCTTTTCAGCGTGTTTTGTCTTCACTCACGCTTTCCGAAAAAATTCCAGAAGGTCACTCATCCCAAAATTGCTCTAATTCAAGCACGCTTAAACTTAGAGTTCTTATGGAATGGGCCACCAAGAAGATGCACCTCGTTCATACAATTAGTACCAAACAATTCTTATAAGTCTTCCTTTAACTATGTATCGTACCTGCACGACCTCAAGAACCCTCTCATTCCGATGTGAATTTGGTTCTCCTAGAAGATGTCAAGAGTCGCGCATTGTCATGTCTTGTGCACCGACGATCACTCTCGGCCCTTGTTAGCCTCGAGTGTTACTATGATTGTTGACTATATTGTTAAAATTCAATCAATCGATATTGAAATTCTGGCACTCGCTGGACATATGTCATACCTAATGTCATGGACAATAGGTTCGACAATACTGATGTCCTAGGCAACATGTACGACATTGTAGCGCAATAAACAATAGACAGAAATAAAGTCAAGTGCAGTAAAGAAGGACACAAGAGGTTTGCAACCTAGATCGGTGCAATGTCACTTACATCTGGAGGCATCCATGCCAAGAAAGGAAATCCACTCTCAATAGTATTAGTTCCTAGTCTTATGTAAACATACCTTGTTCACTACCTTTTCACCTAATCACCACCCGTGAATTTCTATCTAAGACTCCCCCTAGATATGAGAACCCCTCTCACTTTCTCTTAACCACAACCCAATGATTGACTCAATCACAAATACAAACAAATAAGGAGAGCAACTCTAATACAAAGACCAACTCTTGCAAGATGCTCTAGAGTGGTCTACAAATAACAACTTACAACTCAACTAAACAAACCAACTATATGCATCAAGATGACACATAGAGAGGAGTAAAAATAACAAAGAACATGACATGAAACCCTAAAAGATACTTTTTCAAAATGACGGCTTCGATCAACCTTCACAAAGGTTTGAGTCTTCCTTATATAGCCAGAGAGTGCATAGACTTTTTCTTCAATCGGGCTAAACAAACCAGGTAACCAAAACTTATACACGTTCACAATCTTCTAGGAGCAAAATATATTATTACCAAATATGTTTATGACATTTACTTCAAAAACACGACATAGCAAAACCGACATGAACAAGCTTCTATAAACACATGCTTCTTGGAGCACAAGCTACATGAATAAAATCTTCAATCAAATCTTCTAAGATCTCACGCGAAAATCCAATCTTCCAAGAATGTACAACAAAGCACTTCACCTTAAGTTAAGATGTCATACTTACATGTCTAGAACATTTGATAAAACGCCTTGCTAGAACTTCTTGTTTTAACAAAATGAAGACAACAAATAATAAAAAACCCAACATATATGAGAGTCTGTTGATGGAGCAAGAATTTATCCGAGGCTCGACTGATGTCCTCAACTGTGAGTTCCTTTCTTCAAGTACAATGGTTTTATCAACCTTGTCCCTCGACTGCTTCGATAGAGCATTAAGTATAATATTTTTGAATTTTGAGCCACTAGGGCGGATCTGGACTCACAATATCAGTGGGGCAAAAAAAATCCGTCAAATAATTAAATAATACTAAATTTAAGGCCAAATTTAATAAATACATTACAAGAGATCGATCAAATGCTCTAACATAATACCCGTGCATATGGACGTTAAGCGTGTTGCGCTCTTTTTTTTGGAAGCAAGTCGCAATTGCGTAGAAATTTAAAATAAAAAAAGATCTCTGTATTGATATATGAATAAAAATATAGACAAATGAACAAATTGTACAGAACATTATTTATGTATAAATACGAGTAAAAATATAGACATGTGTATAAATTAAAAATAAAATTGATCCCCATATTAATAATATATAAGTTAAAGTATATATAGACACATGTAAGCATTAAAAATAATAGGTTCTTGTATTAATATATGAGTAAAAATATTGACACATATATAAACATAAAAGATATTTGTATTATATAAATAAAACTATAAAGGAAACTAATAATAAAAAAAGTAAAAAAAAAAATTGGTGTGGCACTTGCCACACCATGCCAGGTTCAAATCCGCCCCTGAGTTATGTATAAAAATAATAGATAAAGGCAGATTAATAAAAAGTTTAAAATAGCAAACTAAGGTTGTGTGTTTTATTGATTTTTTTTTTTACAGTGTACAATTCAAGTATTTTAGGAAAAAAACTATTCGCACTAGCCAAACTTTGTGGTCTGCAGTATCCAGCCTTTGCTCGGTTAATTTCATCCGTAGTGTGTGAGTTTCCCATGTTATAGTTTAATACATTCGATGGTCAAAGTTTCTTTGGAATTTCAAATTTATTATTTTAATGAGATTTTTTGCATCATCGAATTTGTAAAGTGAATGTATTAAAATAATTTAATAAGGACAAATCTAATTTTGTGTTTTAGAATGGTTGCGACCAGGGGCGGATCCACCTTATGGCCATGTGGGGCTATAATTAGAAATTTTTTATTTAGCGACTGAATTTTCAGTCGCTAACAGGTTTAGCAACAGAACAATGACTAAATATTCAGTCGCTGGAGTAAAAATCGGTCTCTAAATTACTACGCGACAGAATTAGCAACCGAAATTTTAGTCGCGAAGGTATAAAATATTAAAAATCAATCATTTTTTCGGTTGCTACATATTTAGCCACACTTGAAATGTATTCCTAGATCCGTCCCCGGTTGCGATGTCACTTGATGTGAACAAAAATTTTGTCATGCCTCGAGAAAATGACGAACAACTTAAATCGGTTATGAAGTACCATATCTTAGTTCAATTGAGGACAATGATATATTTTGCTAATTATAAATATCGTGGTAGTTTATATTTATGCATATTAGAGACTCAAAGATATTGGAACAAAAACAAACATCAGAGACTCAAAGATATTGGAACAAAAACAAACATATAATTTGTACCTTAGAGACATGTCAATATCATCCAATCATGTGAAAAATTTAGCGCTACATCAAGGAAGTTGTGAATGCGTTTTTATTGAGGCATGTGATTCTACACATAAGGGAAACTTGTGGTTTTCTCATTCTAAAAGAGAGTTCTTGAGTAGCTTCTATGTGAAGATAGTATTGCACACATTTTTAATTTGGATATGAGTGTAATAAAGGTGAGGTGATATAATAGATCTCATATAAAGTCATCAAGTAAAACTTTTGAGTAAATAGTGGAAAAAAAATTAATTGACCTTTTTCATCTCAAATATAATTGTCTTTATGAAGATGATAAATAAATGTCTTGTCGATTCAATTTGCACACAAAGAATGTTTACTCTTTTTCTTTCACTAGAATTTATTCCCAACAGTTTTTCTTTTCAGTAAAGTTTCGATGAGTCATATCCTCGTGGACATCCAAGTGGGTGTTATAAATAGTATTAGAAAATGTCCGGTAATCATTTGTCTATTGTATTTTCTTATAAATAAGACTCACATTATAATAGAAATTACAACCGAAGAGAATAATAAAATACTTTCTCATGTTCTATATCTATATCTTTTGCTCTTTCAAATCATTTTCTAACAAAATCTATTATTTTTAAGATAGTGTTTTAAAAATTGAAGTATCTTTTTATCGGTTTTGACGGTTTCGTAACAATTTTGTTAGAGTCTTACAAGTTTTTAGCGCTAAATCATGATTCAAATGTCTCACCAGTTTGATATCCAAATTAGTTTTTTAGGTGATTGAAAATATTTAGTTAATATTTTTAAGAATGTTTTATTTTATGACTTCGAGTAATTATCTTTTTATTTTGATTATATAGGTGTTAACAAAACATATTTAAAAAATTACGATTAATTTTTTTTTTTTTTATGGTTGATATGATTTTGGAAGGCAAATAATACGTTCCATTTAAATAAATAAAAAAATTATGGAGAAAGAAAATTAAGGAACGATGAGAGGGAAAAAGATCCCTCTACAATGATCATAACAAAATAAAAATAAAAAAAGGATGATGGATGAGAACTCTTTCAAATCAAGCTCTCCACCATGATAAAGATTTGCAAGACGGTCAACACTTTGATTGACTTCCGTAAACATATGTTTGATCTCACAATTCCACTTCGTTTGGTCCCTGGAAAATAAAGCTTCTTGGAAGAGGGGGAGAAAACGGAATACACCACTTCATACTAATTTTGTGTTTTATGTGAACGACATGTTGGTGATTTCCAAAATAATGTAATCACTTTAGATCAAGAGTTGTAAATCTTCATGAGAAGCTTTCATATACATTAGAACCTTTGGCAAAGGGGTGCTTAATGAACCTTAGCATTGGTTCAAGTGTGAATGATCATAACCTTTGGCAAAATGGTGCTTAATGAACCATAGCATTGGTTCAAGTGTGAATGATCATAACCTTTGACAAAATGGTGCTTAATGAACCATAACATTGATTCAAGTCAAAGGGGTGCTTTCTCTCATGTGAAGGGTCATATAATGCACTATAAATACTTGGCATTTGGGCATTAATTTGACACACAATTTTGGACAGAATTTTGTTACAGTAACAACATAATTCTTCATCATTCTCTTACTCTAAATCATCCATCAATTCTCTAATGCATGAGTGAATTGCTGGAACCATAAATCTGTAAAATACTGTTAGGAGATACGCTTGGTGTGGTTGTGCAATACACGTCAAGGAACTCATAGTATCCTGAAGGGGATTCGCCGGTCATTCCTGATTGCATCCAATTACAGTTATTGGTGGGGGCGAATCGAACTTAAAGGTTAGTGTGGCAACCCCATACGCTTTGAGTTTTACATGCATAATCATTAAACATTTCAGGTTTCAAGTGCAGCAGCCTCTTCCCAACAAACAAGATATATAACACGACATAATATGGACAGTGAAGGTAAAGGTGATGATGAATTGAGTGCAGATACCTCAGAAGATTAATGCTCATGATCAAGGCATGTCATTGAGAAAACAAGATAGTTCATATCATGCCACAACATATTTGTCATGGTACCAGAGAGAGTAGGTTGATGCCACTAATTAGTCACAACAAATATTTTGTCAAATTTTTTTTTGGAACAAATATGACGGGGAAGGATTTGATTAATTGAGGAGTAAAAGTAACAATAATTGTTAGCTTGCTAGTATTAAGAATCGAGTCTCCATGCCAAAAAGAAAGAATGACCATTACGAAACACCCAAGAAATTCCACTTTCCACGAATGGCCAATTGTTAGCAATACCTCTCCATATATGAGATAATAAAAAGCAGTTGGACAACTAATAACGCGATCATGGGGATTCATGTTGGTCATTTTCAACATCCATATTTTCATGATAATATGGACTTTCCATTCCATCAACAAGTTAGTTAGGGTTAGCAATACCTCTCCATATATGAGATAATAAAAAGCAGTTGGACAACTAATAACGCGATCATGGGGATTCATGTTGGTCATTTTCAACATCCATATTTTCATGATAATATGGACTTTCCATTCCATCAACAAGTTAGTTAGGAATAGCTTCAAATAACAGACGAACCAAAAATCAAATATGGAGGTTTGAATTTTTGAAGCAGACAGACCTCATTGTTACTATTTTGCTTACCACTACTTTCTTGGTTATCAATTGGAGAATGAATTAATGACTGGAGGATAAACCAAACTATCTTGTTGAGAAGAAAGATGGCCATGCATAGTTGGAGAGGGAGGTCGCTAGTTGACAAGATTCATCGCTTGCTTGCTCTTGATTGGGAAGTTGTTGTTCACCACTCTTACCGTGAAACAAACCAATGCGCAGACGCTTTGGCTAACTATGGTTGTTCGATGGATTCGGGGATCTGTTTCTTTGATGTATGTCCTAGCAATATTAGGCTTCTGTTACTTTCTGATTTGATGGGGAATTCTACCCCACGCGTGATATCGTTGTAATCTCTTTCCTTTGGGCTTAGGCCCTCATAGTTATCAAAAAAAAAAAAAAAAGATGGCCATGCAATAAAGCAGAATTATCAATTGATTTATGACAAGGATTAACTTTAGGGTTGGTCATAATTGGGTCGTCCAATAATTCTTCGAGCCGCTTTTTATGAAGCAATATACACCACTTAAACTCATACACGAGTGTGATGTAGTATTGGTTTGCATCCGGGTAAAAGTGTACAATCTAGAATGGTATCCATGGGTACGAATAGTATGATATCGTCTCCGTCTCGTTGGATAAATATGATACCCGTGCGCGGCCGGTACCCTCGTGGGTATCCACTATGCGCATAATCTATTCAAAAATTTCATAAATCATACATAATCCAAAGAAAATTCACGATTCTTACATAATTCATATGATGTGTTTTATGATGTGAATGAAGTAGAAACGGTGAACTTAATAAGATGAATTAAAAGAATCTTATGTGGACTAGGGATGGCAATGGGTACCCTATGGGTAGGGTACTACAATGCCCTTCCCCATACCCGCATTTGTAAAAAATACCCGTACCCGTGTCCGTACCCTCGTGGGCAACAACTTTAGTCCGCTTCCCCATACTCTATGGGTACTTAACGGCCCATACCCGCACCCATTACCCGCACTTTAACTATGAAAAGACAATAAAAACATCACAATTGAAATAAAACTACATTCCAAATATTTTTAAAATTAATTTATAAAATAGTACGAATCTTAGTATTTAGTCAAATAAAAACATCCAAAATATCCCTAAAAAATTGTACACCGGCATGATGGAGTTGTTATTGTATTAAGAAGTTTTTTGGTTTAAGTTTAGGTTTAGGCTTAAAGAGCTAAATAAATTAATTAATTATACACCAAAAATAAATATATTATTTATGATATTATATAGATATGTATATACGGGGTTGCAGGTCTGGGCAGTATAGTACCCTTACCCGTGCCCATACCCATTTAAATTTGTGGGTATTACCCGGACCCGTGCCCAAACCCATAAATGCGGGGTTTTACCCTACCCATTGTGGGTATTTTTTGTGGGTACCCATAGGGCCTGGGTCCAATTGCCATCCCTAATGTGGACAGTAAAATTTCCTTTAATAAGGTAACAACTTTAAGTAATAAAATAAGATATATAAGGATATTTTAATAATTTACTTAATTTATTATCGGATATGGGTACCCGTGGGTATGGGTACAAGCAAATCTGTATCCCTGTCTATATAATAATGGGTAGTCAAATACAATCCCAATGGATACCCGTTTAGCTACCCGCCCCGTGCCCGTGATGGATTTTATCCACGGATACCCGTTGTTATACCCTAATTTTGGACCTAAAAATACTAGCTCCACTTTTCTTTTCTTGCACTTCAAGTCATTTGAATTTGTCTCTGATCAATTGCATCTTTCTCTGCATTTTATTTCAATATTACTTGCAAAATTCATGAAAAAGGGTATTTTAGTCATTTCCTGTATCCAAATTCATTTTAGTCCTTTAAAAATTGTTTGAGTCTTTTCAATTGTTTGAATAAGTTTTTATTTCAATTCCATGTCAAAAGCCATTTTAAAAAATTGCATTTGAAGTCATTTTGAGTCAGTTTAGCCCCTAGGGGCATTTTAGTCTTTTCATGTGTTAAAACCCTGTGTAATTTCTAAAATTTGCCTCTGAGTCTTTTAATTTTGCTTGCATAAAATCTTGCTTCAATTCTCTGTTAAAAACCATTTTAAAATTGCATCTGAGTCATTTTGAGTCGTTTTGGTCCCCAGGGGCATTTTGGTCTTTTCACACGAAATTTTGGCAGAGAGAGGTTACTTTAAAGTACCTCATTTAAGTAATTGGTTCGTTTTAGTCCGTTTTGTCATTTTTAATCGTTTCACTTTACGTTATTTTCCGTTTACCAATTTTAATTCAATTTTATTTTAATTTTCATTTTAGTCCTAAAATTTCTAATAATTGCATTCTAGTCCCTTAAAGTCTCAAGTCTTTGATTGTTTAGTCCTTTTTTGTTATTTGCATATTAGTCATTTTAATTTTGTTATTTACAGAATTAGTCCTTTTAGTCCAAATTTGCAGTCCAGTCCACATGTCAATTTTTCATTTGTCCAGAAAGTTAGTTATGCCACGTGGCAGTCTATCATTGGTCCAGATATTCCAGTCATCAGCTATAAAAGCCAACTCATCAGTCAAGGTCAAAAAAAAAACCATTCATTTTCTGCCAACTCACACAAACACACTTCATTTTCTCTCTCCCCACAAAAACAGATCAAAAAGCCACAAAATCTGAAGAACACGATGAAGAGCTTCATCATCTCCAAACCCTAACTGAATTTCCAGAAACACAATCCATCACAAAACCATCCAAATCCAGTCAATTCACGCCAAATTCAACATCACAGAACCATCACAATCATCAAAACTGGTTCAATTTCACGAGAAAACAAGAAATTCACAAGAAGTCACGTAAACCCTAATTCTCCAGAATCAACAATTCAAGACAAATTCGTGAAATTCATCACGGTTCTCAGCAATCCATTGCTGGATTCTCATCACTGAACTGTTGCTTCGCAATTCCAGTGCGAATTCATCACCTACGGTGACGAATTCAAACACGATCACGAAGGCTTGATCGTACGAAGAGAAGAAGAGAGAGCGAAGTGAACCTTGAACCGGTGAAAAGAAATACGAAGAACATCAAGTTCTTCTCAGATTCAAAAGCTTTCTCTGGATCTTTCGTTCACATCTCCGAAACTTCAAAGAGGTAATTTCTCAAAGCTCACTGTTACTTTCCCAGTTTTCAACCAATATGTGTAGTGTTCATCATCAAACCAGTGTAGATCGAACAAGATCCGAAGAAAGCTTTTAAAAAAAAAAACATCAAAACCGTAAGTTTCTTTTCTAGATCTACACCGATCCAAAGATCTTTTTAGAAAACTAGTTTCAGAATCACGTAGAGGAGAGAAAGAGCGTTAAGATGATGTGATTAGGTTTAGAAATGGAGTGGTTTGGAGCTCCGACGCGGCGGCGCCACCGTTGGCCACCACGTCGGAGAAAAGAAGAAGACGATCGGAGAAGATGAGTCTGTTGCAGACTCTCTCTCTCTAGTTTCCATTAGAGAGAGAAATAGAGATGGAAAGTGAACCAAAACCGGTTCAAGGCCTTATATAGGCCAATGAACCGGTTCAACCCATGGTTTAACCCGCCTCCAAACCCTAACCCATTGGATTCTTGCTTTTGGGCCCAGTTTCCATATTTTTGCTATGCCCCCCCCCCCCCCCCCCTTTCTTACATGTTCTTACTGTTTTCTTGCTATTTGCACCCTTACCTGTCCAAATTTCTTCATAAAAAAATTCCTAAACATTTTTTTGATGCATTTGTGATGTTTTTTGTAGTGTTTTTGCATGAAAAAAAATTGATAAAAATGTGTGTAATAGTTTCTTGCTTATGTGATGTGTTTGTGTCAAATTTGTGATAAGTTTTGTACATTTTTTGAGTCTAAAAGTCCTTGAAAAATTCTATAAAAATTCATACATGCTTCTTTATTTTTTGTGGTCCTTTTGTGATACTTGTTGTGTTGGAAAATTGGTAAGAAAATAATATGGTGTTTTAGGGTTTTAATTGTGAAGCTTTGTGTAAAAAAGCTTATGAAAATTGTGTGATTCCAATCCCAATTCTTGATGGATGTTTTGGTTCATGATATATGATTTGTGAAGGTCTTGTTGCTGTTTGAATGTGCTTTTACCATGTGTGTGTGCCTTGTGTTTAGTTACTTGCTTTGCAAGACTTGTTTGTGAATGAATAATGGAAAATATGCTTAAGTGCACCATTTAAATGCAAGGTCTCTCATATCCCTTTGACCTCCATTTTTTAAATCTGAGTTCATGTCCTTAAAATGTGTTAAAATGTGAGGATTATAAGTCATGTGAGCTTTGTATTTTGTGGTATAATTTTGGCTATGCTTTGCATCATTTTTTGCAATATTTGGGGTAGTTTCTTTCCTTTTTGTTATAGTCACTTTTACTTGCTTTATTTCCTTGATATTATCATGTGCTACTAACTCCTTCATTTCATGTTTCATGCATTCCATAAGGCATCTCATTCTCCATCTTATATTCTTGGTCTCTATCTTTCTCACACTTTCAAATTCATGCAATACTTAGAATGTAAAGACTTAGGAATTTTGTAATATTGTTTCTTATGCTTTTCAATTTCTTGCAAAGACCATAGAATGTATCTAGGCCAATGATGTAAAGGGCAATGGACTCTAATGATGTACACCGACACAAGCACCGACACATGCACACACATCACATAGATATTTTTAGATGTATGGCTAGGATATGCATGTTTAGATGTATGTTTAGGATTGAATGCTTTAGATGTATGCCTAGGATCTACACTTAGAAAAATCATTTTCCAAAAATATGAACAATATCACTCAAACCATTTTCTTAATAAACCTTGGGGTCCAAAACCCCATTGATTTTCTCTTTTATTTTCTTAATCAAAATTTCAATGAATCTTAATCATACTGGACTTCTTTCCAAAATCACTAATCAAACCTCACTTTTTTTCTTAAAGTCTCATGCCTTTAAGGCCTCTCAATCTCCATTCTTCAAAACTCCAACTTTCAAACTTAAAATCAATCAACAAAAACAAAAATCTTTTTTGGAAGAGAACTACGGTGGATTTGATCCCTTAAACGGGTACGTAGGCAAGGACAAAATTCCTTCAATTCAAATAAAATAAAAATTCAAACACTTTCTTCTCCCTCCAATTCTTCACTTAGAAAGCTCTTAGGTGTAAATATCACTTTTCAAATAGCATTCAAAAATAAAGCGCGCGCGTAGAAAGTAAAGACGGTTCATATAGGATACTATAGTCGTTATGGGTGCCTAACACCTTCCCGTAGCGAAAACAACTCCCGGACCTCGATTCTCAAGGGTTTTGCTTACTTTTTCCCTTCCCAAGAAAAAAATAAGATATCACCGGTTAAAAAGGTTCAAACGTAATCAATGTTTGACACCCGAATACCAAGATAAAACACCCGTGGGAATTGGTATTTTTGCCACCCCTAATACAATCTAGTCTAACGAAGATATCAATATTGCTAGGTGAGTTCGACCATACAAACATGTATCCATGTGTATGCATATACATGTACATAAGATAAAATATTTTTAAAAAATAAATGTCAAATATCATTTCCGAAAGTTATATGATTATAATTAACAGGTACCGTTTAGGGTGCATGACCTTCATTGGTTACTCACCGTAGGAAACCATAAAAAAGACCCTTTTTTTTTATAACTAAAATGACTTTAAGTGTGATCCTCTCAAGGTATCAGGTTCGATTTCCTCTGGTGCTAATTTTGATGGACAAATCCATACAGAGCTTTGCTCTGGCTTTAAACGGGGCCCTCGCAAGTGGGTAGTGAGATTGATCCCATCAGATTAGTCGGTCCTTGGATCAGATACCAAGTTTTAAAAAATATGAATTTTTATACACCAAAAGCATAAGCATTTATATTTAATTCATGTTTTGTTTAAAACATTCTAATTTTTTTGGGAGTGATTGTCATAATATTCTACCCATTTTTGGAAAATTTAATTAAAAAATATGAAGGTTAGACATAAGTTAACTAAAAGTAAAAACAACAAATGGTGATGAAAAACTTTTGGAGGAATAAAAAAAAGTCTAACAAAATTTTTAGTGGAGTTAAATGAAAAATTGATATATTTATAAGAAGTAAAAACATATGGTTGGTGGTGCGACGAGCGACGGTGGTCCTCCGCACCACCATCTCGCCGGATCTCTCAGCTTCAAGATCCGGTGGGTTTGGTTTCAACAGAGGATCGTTTCGTTCCTCTTTCAGTTTTCAAAACCGGAGGCGATGGTGGTTCGTCGACGCTCCGGTGGGTTGGTGTTCTCAATGGTGGGCGGTGGTGCGCTGGTTTTCGAGACACTACCTTAAACCCTTTTGGGTTTGCTCTCTTAACCATCGGTGTCGTGGCGGGTTGCTCATACGATCTGTTTCTTGTTCCCAGCAGGAAGCTGCATCGTAGTCAGGTTGTTTGGTTGGCTGGTTCCTCAGTTAATCGAACATTGGTTGTGTTTCGTTTTAAATGGCGGTGGCTCCTCCGTCGTTGTCATGTTCAAAAAAGACTGAGTCATGGACTTGGTTGTGGTTTTGGGCTCGAAAGGGCTGGTACAACTGCTGTGTTATTGCAGGGGCTTCTGGTTCGTGAATCCTTCTGTGTTGGCAGTTGATTCATACACTATTTTTCAAAAAAGTTGGGTTTGATTACAGCCAGACCTGTCTTCGTTACTTTGGTCTCGGTCGTGGGGGCATACCTTTGATTTCTCTGATTATTACCCAGAGTTGTTGAGTTCTGCAGGTTTCAAAGATATGGTGACGCGTCGATGCTGTTTGAATATCTGTCGCAGTCGTTTGTGGCTGACTTCAGACTGACTTGGAATCCTAGTCATTCGTATGATTGACATTGGACTAATTGGACTCGAAAGAGTCGGTGTTGCTTGTTGCCTCGCTGTAGGGAGTTGTTGGTTCTTGGACTATGCTGTGTTGACGGTTGGTTCATATACCAAAGAGTTGACCTTTGTTTAATTAGGATTAATCATTGGAGGTTTCATTTGTGTGTTTTAAAATGTTTGTAATGCCCGTTTAGGTTGTCTGCACTTGTGTATTTTTACTGGGTTAGGTCTATGTCCCCCCAGTTTTTTTCTGTACTTTTTCCTTTTTTTTAATAATATATATGGGCATTAGACACAAGATTAGAGTATAGTTGAGAAATCACCTGTTCTCTTTCTTGATGTTTTTATGCTCTGACCTTATAAAAAAAAACATATTTAACCATTCATTTAATGACAGGGTTAATTTTGGAAATTCCTATTAATTAAAATATTGCTATCCCACTTATAGGTCATTTTATTTATCCAAAAAAAATGGTCTTCTTTATGGTCTTCTATGGTGGAAGACTTATGCAGGTCCTCCACCCTAGACATTACGATTATAATAAGTTAGTCCTTTAAGTTTTTCTTTTTATTATAAATTGGTCATTTAAGTCATTAAATACTTGCATCATTATCCTATTTTCATCAAACTCACTTAAAAAGTGTTTATGTAGACGTTTAAAGTTAAGTTGACATGTTTAAATTCACCGCTCTCAAAACTAGAACTCATTTGTGTAATGTTTAATCTTGATTTGAAACAAAATTGACCATTTACTAGATTTATAATATATATCAATGATGAAATATTTATCTGTAAAATTATACTTTGAATTCAAAAACAAGAAGAAAATGTGCATTAATAATCATATTCTTTGTCATAAACAATTTTTTACCTACCACCGCAATGTTTTTTTTTAAACAAACAAAACTTTGTATTAATCAATAAAATTGTTACACGTATTTAGATTTGGAGGCATTTCCTCCATTACCACATCAATGTTAAATGGTCCATAAACACTTTTTTAATGAATATGATTGAAAAAATGGATAACGGTGTAAATATTCTATGACTTAAAAGACCAATTTGTAACAAAGAAAAACTAATACTCAAAAGACGACCGCAGAAGATATTTGACCATAAATAAATAAACAAAATCTAATACATTTAAAATACATATTTGCAAGTATCTCCGAAATATCAGTATTGGGTAAATCCTCCGTTTTATAGTATCCGCACTACTTAAGTCAGATCCTCAAGTATTAATAATGGATAAGTCCAAGTGGTAAAAAACTTTAGTCCTTTTTAGTCAAGGGCTTTAACTCCTTTTAAGTATGTAATAAATGGTTATACGTATGGAAAAAATTTGGTTGAGATAGAAGAATCCATCTTATGTATCTTTTTCGATAGAAATTAATCACAGTCAAAAGGTGACGAAAACTTTGTAACACCGCTATAAAAAAATAAAAAAAGTCAGACCCCAAATACTTCGCCTTGGCCCACCCTTTAACCACACAGCTTATTTTTTGCCAAATAGCGCAAATCTTGCCTCATACTACATATTTGCTTCCGGCAAGAAAATTTATTGGGCTTAAAGCCTTAAACATAAAAGTGGCCCTCTTAATTTCTCGATCATCTCCACCTGCCCTCCCCAAATCTTATTTAACAACTCTCACCTATAAATAAAAGTGGTCTCTCGCTCACTCAATTTTTCTTCCTCAAGGGACCTTTTTGAGAGGGGACACGCATGTTTCCCTCATCATCAAAGTACTAATACTCATTAAACCTTCCCCCTACCTTAACCTATTTCATCATTGCCATTCATTCTTAATTATCATGGCTGTTGACCTACACACTGGTAATGGCAGTGGGGACTCATCACTTCCTTATGATTCGTTACTCCCGCCATCAACGGACTTAACTCACTCCAACAAATTCATCATCAACGGTTCAGATTCAAATCAAGAGATTCTGATTTCTCCTGATTTTGGATCTCATACATATACAACTCCACCTCCTCATTCCATCGAGGCACAGCAGCCGCAAGAGAAAGAAGACGATCTCTTTGATGAGCTTACCCAACAACATATGCATATGGTTCACTCCATGCTAGACATTCCTTCCGAAGATTGCCAATCGGTACTACTTTGTTTTTTGTTGTGTTCTTTTTCTGCTGACTCGAGTAATTAGTCTCTGCAGTTTAATTTATTTATTTTGATCTAATCTTTGCTTCTTCTATCAGTTGAAGCCAATGGACTCAATGAGTTGCTGGTCTCAATCATCTCTTTGGTCACCTTTATGCTCAAATCAGGGGAGTTCTGAAGGCTCTTTGTCTCCTAAGGAACCATCTGAGCCTGGAAACAGCTATGATTCTGATTGCTTCGACGTGCTTAAGATGCTTGACAAGATGAAATTCGACGAAATCGACAGTTCTAAATACCATCAAAGCTCGGAGATGGAGACTTCTCAATCCCATGTTGCTGGAGTTTGTTCATCAAACCAATACCTACTTAATGCACAAATTCGAGCTACTCAGGTATTACAACACAACCACCTCTATTTTATTGCTGAAGTATTGTTTTGCTTGACATTCTTCGAATTAGGCGTGCCCGACTGACACATTTAATTTCATTTAATTATATCATTTTTTTCAATATATTATGTGTTACCGTGTTGGTGTCTGTTTGTTCCGATCATATGATTGTAATTAATTTTGATGTTGTATATAGATGTCTAGACAAAGGCAAGAGCAGATTCTGTCATTACAGCAAAAACTTGCAGCTTATAGAGAAAGTCATGGCCATTTGACCCCACAATTTCAGAAGAATGGTAAAGAAGATGAAGTTAGATTTGGGATGGCACCTTTGCAACGGCCTGGTCCTATGCACCAGCAGGCAGGTTCGGAGAAGCAGACAGATTTCCAGGGAGCAACCGGTTCAAGAGGCACATCATGTGGGACAGGTGTTTTCTTGCCACGTGGTGGAGTCAGTGCTTTTCAGTCACATCAGACTAAGAGACCTGGTATGCAACGAACTATGTCATCTTCCCCGTTTACCGACTTTTATGTGTGTATACTTTGAACTTTGTGAGCATGGTTTTAAATTGTGGTCCGCAACCATAATTGGTAAACGGCGTTACAACCACAATTTTAACCGCATTGGGTGTGATTTATTGCAATATAAAGGTTTACAATTTAACTACAATGCAATTTAACTGCATTGCAATTTAAAATCATGATTGGAAGAGTTAAAAGTGGGTTTAGATGCACAAAATTTAGAATAAAAATAGTATTTTAGTAATTGAAATTGTGTGGATTTGTGAATTTAGTCTCCTAAATTGAATAATGTAAGTCAAGTTAATATTTTCTTTTCAAGTTTAGCACCAAAATTTAAAATGTTATATGTTTGTTTAATGTAGTACGAGGCTATTCAAGCCAAGCTGACACATAGATATTTCTATAGTTTTCATGGATGTTTATTAAAGAGACATTTTGATGGAAGAGTTTATCTAGATTCTTTAACTTAAATGACTAATTTGCTATTTCTGAAAATTAAAGGATTAATTTGTTGGACGCTACAATTTTAAGGATCAAAACGTCGATTGACTATGAAGTTGACTTTGATATGTTCTGACGACGTCTATTGATATTGAGTTTGTCCGTAGAACTAAAGTTAAAATTTGTAGCTTTTTGTTACATAAACATGTACAAATATAAACCATTTTATGTTCAACTAATTTTTAATTAAAATCATTGTTACTGAATTAATTTTAATAACCACATAACCAAACATTTACTTAAATTTAAGATTTTGGTGTTGGGTTGAATTGTTTACTATAATTGTTTGTTAGCTAGTAGTTGAGGTAGTTGGTTATTGACATGGTGGAATATCAACCCTACAGTATACTACTGTCTAATATGCGGATCAGTTTTCATTTTTCAACTCTATATATTGATATATTGTGACCGACCCTACATGTGGCTGTATTACTATTCATTCATTCAAGATATTTATTTTAATAAAATATTCTTCCATGTTTGAACCATGTAGTCTTCTCTTATCCATCATCGGTGTGGGGCACATGTTTGATACCATCCATTGTTTCTTTTTTGAAAAGTAGGACATCAATTATAAAGACACTTTCTGTAACAGTTGTGACCAATTTTGCTGATTCTCTCTAGCAATTATCTGTTTGTTGTACACATTTCATTGGAAATTTAATGTTTACATGTGATTTGGTCAGGTAAAGGTTGCTCCACTGTTCTTATACCCGAGAGAGTAGTACAAGCTTTGCAACTCCACTTTGACCAAATTGCTGCCACCTCTGGACCTAAGCCTCGTGTCTTCCCTCCCCTGCATGGTACCTTCTTATAGTCTTTTCTTTAATAAATATTCACTTTGGTTCTAAAATGTGTGATCTATAATAGTAATTGCTAACAATAGATGTGTGTTTTCTTAGTCAATTTGATCTTTGAATGTGTCTTTTTGATTCTTAAGTCTTCTATAAATCAAATTAATCCATATAATATAATTACTAACAATAGAGACACTTATAACCATTTGAGGTGGGTACAATTAACCCCTTAACTTTAAAAAATGCACATATACTCATATTTTGTATTTAAAAGCCCATGATTATTTTTTTTCACCAATAACTCAAATGTTTGAAACCTGAGTCAGGGTCTTGGTTACGTCAGGGTCTTGGTTACGTCACTGTTTATATATATATATTTTGGTTTTTATATGCATTCAGAGACTATGTTAAGAACACCTCCCACATTTGGAGATTGAGATGATTGTCTATCCTATTCCTCTTGCTTGCACAAAAAGTTAGATTTTGGCTTTGAACAAAGTTTATTTATTTCACTAAAAACTAAGGTTTTTATATGAAAAGTGTTACTACCTCCGTCCCAATTTAATTGACACAATTTTGTTTTTCACACGTATTAAGAAAAATGTATAAATAAAGGGGAAAGTGGAATATATTGTATTGGGAATGATAAAAGTAGTATTATTTAGTGTTATATTGTATTGGAAATGATGAAAGTTGTATTGAAAATTGAAATAGGTCAGTTATTTTGGGACACTTTTTTTTAAGAAAATGTGTCAGTTATTCCGGGACGGAGGAAGTAATATCTACACCCTCCGGTCATTAATATAAGCAAAAGTTTGATTTTTAGATTCATTCATTAAATGACGTATGTAGTCTTTACATACGTCATTTAATGAATGAATCTAAAAATCAAACTTTTGCTTATATTAATGACCGGAGGGTGTATAAGATTTTCTTCAGTCAGCAATTATCTTATTTAAATGGCAATAAACTATTGTTTTCTCCCTGATATTTTCAGTGCTGTTATGGTTGTAAGATCAACCATTCTTTAATATTTATATATAACTGCTACTATTACTCCTTTTCAAGTTTACTTTGACTGCAAGTCTTTTGAGAAAAAGTAAAAAATGTTAGGTTCACTGATTTTGGCATTTAAAAGTTTGTGCAATTCTAACTTTAATATTTAAATACCAAGTGACAGCAACTTGCTAGATTGTCACAGTTACTGACTATATAAAATTGCAAATTGATTGCAGATGTTTTGGTGAGTACTAATAGGGATGGCATGTATTCCCTACAGAAGCGTCAATCACGGAAGAAACAGACACAAATTCAGAATGAGATGATTCTGCCTCGAGAGTGGACCTATTGAAGCAGAAGTGAAGCAGACTGTAGTAGTGCCATTTGTAGCAACTTTTTCTTTAGTTTTGTTACAGATTCATGTTAGTACTTGTGTGGTTTCTGCCAATTAAAGCAGAATAAAGTAATAAAGAAAAGCTGGTTGAAGAGGAATAAATAAAATTCCCGATTGGATTTATGTGTAGGGAAATCTTTTGGATGTAATGTTGTATCATGATTAGATTAGATAGCAAAAATTATGGATTGTTAAGAATATATATCTTGCTTTGTTTTGTGCTTCTACCTTAATTTTTGTGTAAGAGGCGATCCAAGGATGGATCATACAGAACAAATTAACAATAAAATCTTTTCTAGTTAATTTGGCCTTGATCTATTCATATGTTACTTAGTTAAGCCATGCGACGATTTTTTTAAGGGAACAGATTAATTCATTTCATTAACTAAAATATGTCAAATATATTCCTTCAAAAAAAAATATATGTCAAATATATGACGGTACATCATCATAGATATGGGGATAGTTTGGGATGATGCTATCCTAACTAATTCATTAACGACCCTATTAGCTTGCCTCTTAGAGTTGTGAAAACTATCCTGGAACAATGTGGCATTAATAATACAATCAAATTTACTATTATCATCTACACCTGTATGAAAGGAATCTACAACCTGCTGCGAATCTAACACAAAATCAACATTATCAAATTGCAAGTCAGATACCCATTGTAGTGTCGTATGTAACACAACTGTCTCGCCTATTGCAACATCGCACAATGGGGGAAACAAATCAGTTTTCATAAGTACAAACTCCCCACATCATCCCGAATACACATACTAATACCAACTTGATTAAGTGATGAGGAAAAAGAAGCATCTATGTTACATTTATATCAACCTCTAACTGGCTTCTCCCACCGAATAACCTCTTGCCGGATTGGCTCTGGCTGATTCACGACTCTAGGTACACACCACCATCCCTTCTGATGACTTGCGCTAATTTCCACTCTTCAAGAATAGTCGTCGTGCGTGTTAAGGCTTGGCCATGTGTTTCGGTCTTCTGCTGCCATAGCTTAAGATTCTTTCATTTCCAAATACTCCACAATGGGTATCCATTGAAGTGTCTTATTTGGAAAAAACAACCAAACAAAATGTCATTGCTAAAATTCTAGAAAATGTGAAACACGTCAAGTGGATATGACAATTAATTAACTTCTCTTTGGGTTTCTTTTTACTTGACTAACTATCCTAATAAGAAAAAACAAATGAAAGATCTTAAAGATTACTCAAGAAGATAATAATAAATTAGCAAATTGCAAAGCAGACGTAGTTAGCATGCTACAAGTAGAACATGTCCAGTGTCGGGTAGTGGATAGTGGGTTTGCACATCAGCTTCACATATGGCGCAGTTACGTTGACGTTGAAATATGGGCGTGCATTAGGAGTTAATTAGATTCCTTAGCTTTCAAGGTCTGTTTACAAATGGACTTATAAAAATAAAACATCCTTTAATTTAGTCAAACTGCTGAATTAATTTGCCCATAATATACGTATTTTTTCTTTGTGATGATGTTGTCTTGATGCATTTTAATCTTATCATGAGTACGACTTTTGAACTTATCATGCGCAGTGTTACACACACATTCATAAAAAAATAACTGTAAATTAAATGACAGAACACCATAAACTCATATACATAATGATAGATTTCAAGTTCGAACACATGACACCATAAAATAATGTTCAGTTCAAGTGTTGTCAGCTGTGTTAAGTCTTATGGATACGTTAATAATTTTTTTTTACAACTGTTCGATAAAACAATTGTAGGGATACCACAAAAATTAACATTAATATAATAGAGTGATATATATGTTACATGAAATTATAAAGAAATTACGGTCACCGTGTATTTCTTTCAAACTTGGTATCCAGTCCAAACACCGACTAATTCAAGGATGTATCATACATATTGATTTAGATAGGTGATGGAGGTGACCAAAATGTTCATATTCTACCGGTAATGACTGCTTAGGACGTGATCAAGTTGATTGAAATCTATGTGGCTAAGATTGTTAGGTAACATGGCGTGCCTTCAAGTATTGTGTCAGATTGAGATCCTAATTAGTTTACATCTCATTTTTTGAAAGAGTTGCATGTAGCGTTAGAGAACGCAATTGAGATTGAGTTCAGGTTATCATCCACATACGGATGGTCAGAGTGAAAGGATGAACTAGTCATTGAAAGATTTGTTCAAAGGTTGTGTTTTGGATGATCTCATAAGTTGGGTACCATCTGCATGTAGTTTACCTACAAAAATAGTTATCATGCTAGTATTGGAATGGCGCCATATGAAGCTTTGTATAAAAGGTAGTCTCGGACACCTTTATGTTAGTATCATGATGGTGGAGTATGTAAATAGGACCTAGAGTGGTGCAACAAACTACGAATAAAGTCATAAAAATCAAAGAAAAGATGAAAATGGCACAAGATCGCCAGAAGAGTTACGTGAAGCGTCGTAGGCCATTAGAACCTGAGGAAAATTATCATATATTTCTTCGTATCACGCCTACCATGGGAGTGGGAAAACACTCAAACCAAGGAAGTTAACGCCAAAGTTTTTAGGGTCGTAACAGATTACCGCAAGGGTTGGACCGGTGGTATATCAAATTTTGTTACCAATGATACTATCTTAGAATCATGATGTGTTTTAGGTGTCCCAATTTTGGAAGTACATTTCAAATCCATTGATAGCCCCAAATACTATTCAATATTCATAGAAAAACTTATCTTTTGAGGTACCGCCAGTTAGGATAGTTGAAAGTTAATTGGAACCAAGCCCGAGAGATGCAGCTTGGGGGATGGAAAGCAAGATTATAGAATTGTGTCATGATTTGTTTAATCGACACCACGAGGACATAACTTCTTTTTAGAGGATAGTAATGTAAGATCCATAGTTTAGTTTTAGCTAGTGCTAGGGTTTTAGACTGTTGAACCTAAGATTTTTGTCGTGAACCTAAGTTTTTATTAGATATACATAGTTTAGTTATAAGGAGTACTAGTCCTATTAGTATATATAGGTGTAACCTCCCCATAAGTGGGTTAACTTTCTCATTTGTAATATTACATTTCACTATCAATAGAACAATTCTATAAGCTTTTCTCTCCTTCTTCCATGGATGCCATGTTTCCTAACATGGTATTAGAGCAAGATTGGTATCCACCTTGAATAATATTTTCCGCTGCATTTTCTCGAGAAAATCTAATTTTCTCACATCAGTTTCACTTTCCTTTTCTTGTTCCTTTTTTGTTCATTTTTCTCCCTGATTCAATTTCTTTCTATGAGTCTTTGATTCGATTTCACCTTCTTAATTCTTTTCTGATCAATTTTCATTTTGCTTTCAGTAAACTCTATTTCCTCTTTTCTAATCGATTTGATTTTTGATAATATCGTTTTCCCCAAATCCTAGGGTTAACGATTAAAATTCGATTTCGATTCATTTTCTTGATTTTACATTTAGACTCGTTTTCACTTTCTTTGCTCGGTTTCGCTTTGGTTATCGATCCGTCTCATAATCACTTCTCTGTGATTCCCTTGTTTCAGTTTTTCATCTCTGATTGCGTTTTTCTGTCTGTGACTCAATTTCAGAAGTTATTTGTTTAACTGTTATTTGATGAAGCTACTTGTTCACATCAGTTTTGTTCTTCGCAATACTTGAGGATTTCAGATTGATGCAATTTTTGAGATTTGTCTATGAAGCCTATCAAATTTCTTTGATGATTTGGAGTTATCAGTTCAGATGTGTGGAGCTTCGTGCATTGCTTTGAATTCCACATCTTCATTCATATGCTCACAAGGTGTTTGTGACAAGTTTTCAAACACTGTCAGTTTCAATCACAAGATGCTTTGGACCAAAACTCATCGCAAATTTTGCATTGAGAGCAGTTAACTTGATAGATAGTTCTCACTGTTTCGATGACGAATTGTCGCACATGTCTGCTTCTTCTCACAACTACTCAAGGTATCTGTGTATTGTGCAAAACATTATAAGGTTTGATTTCTAACAACTGTTTGATGGCTTCTGAACGACGGTTGGCTTTGGATTCTTGAAGTTTCGTTTACTTGAGATTCATATTGACTCAGAAATTGTTTCTGCCTCATCATTCACTGGTTGTTTTGAGATTTAAATTTGGTTCACTGCCATGAGTTATGAATGTGATTCTGTTTTGATCCTGGATCGTAAGTTTTCTCCGATTTTGTTGGTGTTGCCCAGAAGCTGTTTGTTTGGTTCAGAATCTGTTTGGTTCAGAAGCTGTTTGGTTCAGAAGCTGTTTGTTTGGTTCAGAAGCTGTTTGGTTCAGAATCTGTTTGGTTCAGAAGCTGTTTGGTTCAGAAGTTGTTTGTTTGGTTCAGAATCTGTTTGGTTCAGAAGCTGTTTGGTTCAGAAGCTGTTTGGTTCAGAAGCTGTTTGGTTCAGAATCTGTTTGGTTCAGAAGCTGTTTGGTTACCTAATGCTTGCTTATGGCTTTCTTCATCAGTAGTTTTGTGGATGCACAATTGTGCTAGTTTTTGGCAGATTGTCTTTACCACTCGGTTTCCTTCCTTTATGACCTCTACATGGCACTTTCATGCCCTTGGTGTGGTATTTGGTGAGGTTTATGATTCTGGCTCAGTTTTGGATTGTTGGAAGATTCTTGGATTGATTATCTTCCCTCGGTTTCTTTGTCCTGGATCGTTGTTTGGTTTGGCTTCATTATTGGAAGCATTGGTTTTGTTTTCTATGGTTTGAAGACACATCACATGGCTATGCATCTCTATTGGCTTGCATTTGATTTTTTCTTGTCTCGGCTCGGCATAGGAGGGCATCACTTTTTATCTTTGGAACCTTGGTCTTGTATATGACCTCCATCCATTGTTGACTATGGCCCTTCCTTGCATTTGGTTTTTCTTGTCTCGGCTCGGCATTGGAGGGCACCACTTTTATCATTGGAACCTTGGTCTTGTATATGACCTCCTTCCATTGTAGACTATGGCTCTTCCTTGCACTTCCTTTTTGGATATCATCATTGATTTTGGATATCCTTGTTCTTCTTGTCTTGTGCTTCTATCTTGAGTTCTTGAGAACTCTTGATGGTTAAGCGTTGTGCCTTAATTGGCTTTGTTGATATTGGCTTCTACCGGATGGTGGTTAAGCGTTGCTTTGATGCTCCTTCCTTCAATTGGTTCAACCTTGAGTTGCGGTTGCTTCTTGTTGGATGAGCACTTGTTTGATATTTTTCTTAGCCGATGTATTTCCGGCATCTTTCCTTGTATTTTCTCATTTCAAGTTGGATGTGTTTTTAAACACCTTCCAACTTGAGGGGGACTATTAGATATACATAGTTTAGTTACAAGGAGTACTAGTCCTATTAGTATATATAGGTGTAACCTCCCCATAAGTGGGTTAACTTTCTCATTTGTAATATTACATTTCACTATCAATAGAACAATTCTATAAGCTTTTCTCTCCTTCTTCCATGGATGCCATGTTTCCTAACAGTTTTTGCTCCGTTGAACATAATTGTGAGTGTTGTTTGTTTATGGTGAATGAGTTAAACATGATTATGTGGTTTGTGCAAGCTTGATTAATAGTGTGATAAGGTTTATGTTGTGCTATGTGGATTTTTGTTTTTGTTTTATGTATGTTACGACAAATTTTAGATTTAAGGAAAATCAAGCGAGAATTCATCTATCGTTAAAATCTGAGTGGACTCTAATGATAAAAAAATAAAAATTAACCATTGAATTTATATATCATTGTAGCGACATATTTGGCTCGTTACATTTTTAAAACGTTCTAGAATGAGAATCCACTCATAAAATAATTGTCACAAGTGAGTGGATTTTATTAATGGTGGGATATTGGAAGGTATTGTAAATTGTTTGAGGTGTTCAGTTGGTATCAGGAGAATTAGACCTAGATTTAAGTCGGTGACACATGATTAGAACCAAAATAAACCGGGTTTGGTTTTTTTCAAAAACTTCAAAAATCTATAAATAGCACTCTTTCTCCCTAAGAAAAACAAAAACACAAAATTTCTCTCTCAAATTATCAGTGGATCGATAATTTTTGTGGTTATGTAGTGACTCTAAAAATATTTTGGGAACTTTAGTTTTGAAAATGTCTAAAGAACAAAATATTTGAAGAAAGTACAGCATGCAAGCACACATGGAATGGTAAATGGCATCAAAGTAAACATTTTATATATAAGATGAAATAATGTACACGTAGCCTAGAGATGTAGTATCTATATGTGTTTTATAATCCATTTGGCATATCACTTGTAAATGATTCCTAAATATGAAATTGACTCTGCAGAGGATCGCAAGCAATCCCCAAATAAATTGTACAATCAAGTTGAATATAATAGTGTTGTCACAACAAAAGAGCAAAATGACGTGACTCCATCTCGACTTAATTAATTATGGTGGGAATTGCAAGACATCCTGACCCAACGTAGTGCAGATTGACGAACGTCATACTATGAAATGCATGGAGATCCCACATGACATATGCAATCGTCAACTCCTTTGTTCTTCATTTTCTCGCCTCCATAACTTCATGTGATGTCTTGATTTGCCGATTTACATATTTCTCTCTAATGACTCAAAACACCTATGAAATTACCAGTTTTGAGAAGAAATAAAATTGCATGGACTCAAATGAAAATAATACATAATGTCTCTTAAACCATAAGTAATTCTAGAGGTGTCAAATGTGCTAGCCCGACGCATGCCCCAGAGGCACGACTACATAATTAGGCCAACCCGGCCCAACCAATTAACGATTGGGTCACCGATTCTAGTGTCCGACTCAATTCGTGTGGGCCATGGACCAGCCCGAACTGACTCATTTATTTCTCTTTTTTTATTTATTGACACTTTTATATGTCTTTTTTATATTTATTAGTTTCTCACAATTATCTATTTACCAAAATATGATTGGGTTGACATAGAAGTGTAAATAATTTTTACATTAACATTGAATATTAATTAAATTTTTTATTTATACTTTCAATTGAATCAAATTCATAATTTATAAACTTAAAAAAATTTAGCTAGGTTTATCTATTTTTATTAAGTTTACGTATTTAAATATCTTTTTGTGTGCATAAATATTTAAATATCTTTTTATTAATATTTTTTAATTATTTGATAAATTCTTTAACATAAATCAAATAAAAATGCTATACTTGGCCAACCCGAAGCCCGAAGGGCTAGCCCGGCCCAACCCAATTTTATAAGGAATAAATAGGTTAGGGCCAAAAAGCCCACGTGTATTTGGGCTAGCTATTTTGAGGCCCAATCTAGTCCAAAATTTGAGCTAATGAGTCGGCCCATTTAACTCGGCCTATTTTTTACAGCTCTAAACAACACCTCTAAAACATATCTAAAACAACCTCAAACTCTACTAATACGACTCAAAGCATAGCGAAAATATCATCGAATATCTTATCATCATACCTACACATGTATTTATGTTTGTGTTCTGTGAAAATGATGTCTGCTTGTTCAAACACTTTATATCCAAAATAATTGTTTGATGACAAACAATGATTTAAACATTGAAAAATTTGATAGCTTAGTTTTCTACCTATTTATATAGTTTACTTTGTCTACTATTTTAGTTGTTTTGATAAGGTTTTAGATCTCTTTCACTACCTTTTTGTTTGATTTTATTTATAGCAGAAATCATGGAACAAGTGAAGAAGTTTATACAAAAGTTTATGTTTTCAAGGTTTAGGAGTTGGACGATGAAGTGATAGTGCCTAAGGACAAGACAAATAATATCAAATGGAAAATTCCTAGATGCATTACGCCCTCCCGTAATCGTAACAATTCAACTGATCAAGAAGTGACTTCATACAAAATTACTGAGAGGATTACAACCACCCGTGATGGGGCATTATTGTTGTAATCCATTGGATTACTCACTTTTGTTCGTTTTTCTTTTGTAATTTAAATAGCCTTATGAAGTTATGAGTTCCTCAACTTCATAAGAATAGGATGTTTCGTTGATTCAAAATACACATTTGTATTTGTGAAAGCAGACATGGGTCATCATAGTTTATCCCATCTTTAAAGCCTTAATCTCTATAACAAGTAAGAGGAATTGGGGTAGTAGTTCAATCATTGTGACAAATCAAAATCTCAAGGCATTGTTTTGTTATTATTGCATAATTTCCCAACCAAAATCATCTCTCAAACAACGGTTCTATTTAGTTAATCATCGTAGAAAACAAAATTAATACTCGACATAGTCCTCGTCGAATTGATATTTTTGTTGCCGACAAAATTGTGCGCTTGTGACCTACCAATAGATAAAATGGATATTACTTATCTTCCTTCCCACAAGTTTGTTGGCTCCAAAGATGGGCCATTGAGAAATGTCAGTGAATCCGAAGACACAAACTATCTCGAGAAGAATCCATTGGCGCAATGCAACAATGCAAGTTTCACATAAGAAACGAGGAGTAAAGAAGCAATATTGAAGAGAGTGATGGTTACTTATGAAGTAAAATGTGAAATATATAGCGCTGCAAAGGAATGATAACCCACGAAGTGGTTGTAACGCTAGTGTTTTGTGCGATCATGGCTTAGCGACAAAGTAACTATAAATTGTTCGTTTCAACTTCAATTTTTATATGCAAGTAATTATAAATTTGGAAAAAGAAGGTTTTGTTTGACAAATCCCAAATGCTCGGCAAAGTTCAAAAGCTTGACAAATCGAGGATCACAGTTGAAGCACACACTAAAGCAATATCAGTTTTTATCGTCAACCCCAAGTGTCAAAGAAAAGTTGTTTTATCAAATCAATTATACAATAAACGATCGTCGACTCTGTCAATTTGAAGCATGCCATTACATTTCTGTCAAAGTTAATATTCTTTAAGTTTTTTTTTTCAATTCAGCACTTTTAATCTTTCGCAGTTTAATTCATCTGCACTTTTCTTTTCAAACGATTGTGCATTCCTTCGCATTTGAAACTTTCTGTACCGTTTCAAACTTAATTTACCAAGTGTTTTTAGTTTCTCCAAATTTACATTCATACATTTGAGACATTAAAACAATCTTCATGTTGATTTAAATTGTGTATTTTATAACATTTTAACTTGTTTTTACATTCATTTTACAATCCATGGTATTGGATTAAATTCATCACTTGCTCATCATTCATTCGGTTGATACAAGTGTCGAGGCATTACAACACAACTAGAAGTGAGCAAAATGACCCAAACCACGAAGGCCTTAGGAGAATTGCTCTATCTGCCCCTCGCATTGCTCGTTCGGGAGTTATGTTCCAATCCAAAACTAACGATTGAATCGTAACTCCTGATAGATTTTGGTCGATCTCAGAAGTTACGATCCAATAAAACCAACAGGATTTTGAGCAATGTGAGGGGACTATAAAGCAGTCTTTGGCATAAAGATTTATCATATGGTAACTCTCAATCAGCCAAAATCTATCAGGAATTACAACACAATCATTTTTTAAATCAAATTGTTACTCTTGATCGGCTTATTTTCATAGGTTGAACAATATGAGGGTCAGATAAAGCAATTCTCCCGGATAAAACTATGAAACATTTACAAGACCCCAAGCGAAGATATGTCTAATATAAAGATCATGGGACCAAGATATAATATGCCATTATGCAAGGGATTTGGATTCTCTTCATTGAAAATTCTCTCAAGTTTTCTTAAGTGAAATCTCAACCATCAAACATGAGAGAGAGAAAATGAAAATTAAATCATAAAAAAGTGGTTGTTATACTTTAATGGTGGAGATCAAAAATAGAGAAAATTTGAGAGAATTTTTAACGAAAAGAATCGAATTCCGTAACACTGTGTTTGTTTGAGGTGAAATAGGGGAGAGAGAAGTTGGAGAGAAAGAAGTTGGAGAGAGATGTCAAACTTCTTCTGTTTGGTTTGGAAAGAAGTTGGGGAGAGAGACTGCTTTAATATGGGGCCCACCGCCTTTTTGTTTCTGCGCTAACATGCGAAGAAAGGGGGGAGAAACCAGCTTCATTTTTTTGTTTCCTGTTCTACCCTTACTATTATTAATACATTATTATCACAAGTCACTATTGTTTCTTCATATCTTCATTACTGCCATATGGTTATATGCTGTCTCTTAGATGTGTTCCACCATCTCACCGTGTACAAAGCTTTAATTTTTTCTGTTTCAAATGGATTTGCAGCAAACACCCCAATTAAGATCTTGTGTATTTTGGCTTAAATGGAAAACAACTAGGGCTTGGTACTACTCTCAAGTCGCAAGTTTCTCTTTTTCTATAATTAATTTTCATTATTTTTTAACGTTTTCTTTACATTTGCTTTTCCGAAAGAAGAAAAAAAAACTCCCCTATTTTGTTAATTTTTTTTTTATCCTATTTAGTCAATTAATTTGATAATAGCAACATCAGGAAAATGAAATAATTAATTAACACTTAGACAATTTTTTTATAAAGATGACTTTATAAGGTAAGGGCTTTTTTGTCAATTTGTTAAATCATTATAAATCTCTCTTCTCTATTTCTCTTATCTTTCTCTTATTCCAAACAATCTATCAAATCTACTATATTTCTCACATATTTCTCTCTTCACAATTTCTCTTCACAACCAAACACACCCTAAGGGATTATTACACCTTTTATTGGATGGACCGTGTTCATAGCATGACTTGACTATGTATTAATTTATTGTTTTGGGTCGAAGTAGCATGGCTTGACTTAAGCCACTTCCTTCACACAAAAAAACGACTTGACCTGAGCCACACAAAGAAACACTAATGGTCCCCAACCGAAAGTTATTCTGCAAACCTCCTCATCACCAGGTCTCAGAAGTCAGAACCACCCACTGAGTGTGGAAAATTCCAAATTATCTTTTGTTTCATTTTATTTAGTATAGTATTTTATCTAGAAAACTCCAAAAAAAAAAAATGTTTCTTCAATACACTATGTTAAATATTTTTTTACAGTAATACACTATGTTCAAGATAACTTAAATTTCGAGTTTCCTAGAATGGTAAACCTCAAATTTTGAATCACCTGAAAAATACTTTTGATGCAAAAATCAAGAAAACTAAATAATTTTTATGCAAAATGGGAACTTAAACAAAACGTGTGGTAGAGGGAACTCAAAATTGAGAAAGTTAAGTATGGAGAAACACTTTTCCCTAATTCTCACCAGATACACATGATGACAGTTCTAAGGAATATTTTCAGAACAGCTTTGTTGAGCATAAGTACAATAATATCCAAAGGTGAGTAAACAAAAAAATACAATATCCAAAGGTTTTGGTCTAACTACGGGGTCCAAAGGGTCAATATCTCACACATGCTCCTTATGCAAGGCATTAGAGAACCATTGTTTTCTCTAGTGCCAAACTCAAATAATCATTTTTGCATAAGTTTTTATGCTATACAAGATTGACATAAATCGCACCTAAACAATTAGTCAATTACAAATTATCAACAAAACGCAAACCAATTAGTAAGAAATTTACTTATACCTGCAAGGACGTAGGTTCAACTCTCGTATACTAACCCTAAATGAGCCCGCGGGCCGGGCAACTATCCCCACCTCAAATTTTACTTCAAAAAGAAATCTATAATTTAAACCAACTGCAATTTCATAACAAAATTTGATACCCAGTGCAAAATAGTAGTACTTTTGTGATTGTTATTATATAATTAACCAACAGATAAAACAAAGTATAAATTTAAGAAACAGTAAAAACAATTAACAAGACAAGGGAGGAAGATCATAAGCCTTATCATCATGTTTTGGTTTCCTAATAGCACTGCTACACAAGAAGAATCCAAGAGCATGACCAAGCACAGCAACCAAAAACACACCACCATTGAAAGACATAAGAGCCAACATAACCAAATAAGCTAACCCAACCCTAAGAACATGCAAAAGTGTCTGAAACAAACCGGCAGCAACATGGTTCGAACCGGGTTTAATGAACCGTGTACGGGAGAGTAATTCAATGAGTACAGACATGACAAAAACAAGGATCAACGCCAATACATACATACCGGTATCACCGTTAGGCCAATTGTTGAAGAGAATTAAAGCATCTTTGCCCCAGAAGAATGTCATGTGCATCATGCCGTGCATCTTATGACCCATCATCATGGTGTTATTGGTTGATGATGATGATGGTTTTGGTGGCATGTTCATTCCATCCATGCCGCCACCGTGCATGTTACCACCATGATCCATGGATGTGAGATCTGAAGAGGTTACTGTGTGGTTACAGGGTTTGGTGAATGTAATAAATGTGTATTTAGGGATTATGCTGAATAATCGTGAAGTGATAGTAGTAGAGTAGTACAGTTTGAGCTGAAATAGGAAAAAACGAGTATAGTAGTACGACGACGTCGTATTATACTGAAGTACAAATATACGTGGAATTTTATTGGGTGATTGTGCGGCATGAGAAGAAACTAGTGGTCACAAACCAAACTATACGGATAATGTGACGTATGGAAGGAAGTAGCCCGAAATGAATCTAGTCTTTGGACAACTACTAGTACTAGGGACTATTCACAAACAATAAGGTCAATTTGTTATGGATTTTCTTCTTCTTCTTTTTTTTTTTTTTTTAAGAAAATGGTTTTTGACTATTCATATAATTTTTTCCATCAAAAAATGTTAACAAGGCTCACTTTTAAACATTATCTACCATTAACTTTTTTATCAAATGGAATTAATAAAAAAATGCGTTTTGAAAAGAGTGTTGCTTAACATCAAGGAACTTTCATTATGTTCTCGTTATCTCTGTCTATTATTTTGATTTTTGTTATAATATTTACAATGTCTTGTATAGTTGTGATTGTAATATAAGTTGTCACACATAATATTTTCTTAATGTTTTTTTTTATAAAAAAAAAATTATTATTGGTATTTTCCAGTGTTTGTCAAAAAAAAATTTAAAAATAGAATTGAATGTCAACTTAGTTGTGATATCTTGTTTTTCTTTGATGTTTTTGTGCTCTTAATTTATCAAATAAATAAAAATACAATCTGATTCAAACGAAAAGTTATTTTAAGTCAGCCTCAAATCGGAGGCTTTATTCAAATATTAAAAATAGATCCTTAATAAAAAATTAAAAAAAACGTAAGTTTTTTTTAAGAAAAAAATTTGCTAGGCTCAACCAGGGACGGACCCACGTCCAACACATTGAGGGCCAAGGCCCTCACTACTTTTTCAACATTTCTTTACCTATATATACTACTATTCCATTGATGAATAAATTGATGAATGATAAAAGGCTTACATTTAATAAACTAAATTAAAATTACACAAAATTTGCTTCTTAACTTAATTTTAGGTAACATTTTAGTCCCGATTTAGTCATTTGTGTTATAAAATATCAACATAATTGTCCTTTTTTATAAAAAAAAAAATCAAAAACTACAAAACAATTTATCAAATTCATAAACAAATATAAATCTTCATCATGCAAACCTAGAAAATCAGATTATATTGAAAAATCTCATAAAAATTGATAAGGTGTTGTCATTTTATAACATAAAGGATTAAATTGGGACGGAAAAAAGATGAAGGACGAAAGTGTTGCCTAAAATTAAATTAAGAGATGAACTATGTAATTTTACAATAAACTAAAAACCAAATAGTGTATATCTTAATTCCCAAATTGCAAACCCCATTCCATCAGAAAACATGGCAACTGCAACTAATGAAATAGTTTTCTTTATTACGAGTATATGAAATAGTTTTCTTTATATTACGAGTATTTACTAGAATTGGATGCAAAGTTACATAGAAGATGAATGGTTAAATAATTATTTACTTATATTTATGTGGCCTACACTACTTAAAATTTATGGGTCCGTCACTGGACTCAACTAGAAAAAATGTATGAGATTCTTGAGTTTGTCAAACATATAGAGAGATATTAATGCCACATGTAAGTTTAATCAATATGGAAAGTCAACATTTGTTAGAAGTTTGCTCTTTAGGCATCTAGCAGTTGATAACAGCCACCTAAAACACGTGGAACAACAATTAATTACCGTTCTAATATTTTTTAAATCTGTTAAACCAATTTAAAAAGTGATTTAACCGATTTAAAAAGCGTCTAAATGGTAATAAATCTCCGCTGAGGTTTATTTTTAAGGTCTTTAGAGAAATGCTCCATTTGCTATGTAGTGTAGTTTCAGTAGAATTTCTTTTTAGACCCCTTCAATATCTTTTAACCCCCTCAAAATTTTGTTTTTACTGTAATATATTCATCTGATAGATACGTCCTAGAGGATCCGAAAGTTATCTCCAGGATGACTGGATGACTATATTAAAAGCCAAATCTCAAAAAATTTGTCGAGAAATATTGCAGACACATGGTAAAGAAAACAATGATAAAGGCAAACCCACAAAGAGTTCACCGTGGAGTTTGATTGTAATTGTTACTATTGGAAGCACAACAATTAAGAACTTAAATATGAGATAACTTAGCTAGAATCTAAATAATCTAAATAGTAACACTAAAATGTATTTTGGCCGTTCAACTTTTTAAAACTAGCGATTTTGGTCTCCTTAGTTTGAAAATTGCATTTTTAGCCTGTCAACTTTGATCCCCTTTGCAAAACTATGATCCTCATTGATTTTGACCTGATCAATGTTGATGTGGATGATATGCCACATGATGAGTATAAATATTGACAATTGTATCCCCCTATCTTCTTGTTTACCGAAGAGTGGTGATTTAGGGTCAATTTTGACCCAAAATAACCCCTCTGAATTGTTTCTCCTTCTTTTTTTTAGTTAAATAAGTGATTTCTGCATATTTCCAACCTTCTTTTGTTTGCTTTTGTGATTTCATCGTCTTCACACGACTCTGTTAGTTTTGATTTATCGTCTTTGTGTGGTGTGGTTTTTATTTTCCGTCTCAGTGCAGTGTTTATTTGATCTAAGGTGAATGATTAGTTTTGAACAAGTGCATATCCAATCAATGACTTTAACGTTGTCAACGTTGAAGGTCTGAAGACATGTGTTTTATAGTTATATTTTTAGGCATAGGTACTCTGTCGTTTTATTCTATTAACATGTATGTTGTGAGTTTGTTCGCAGATTCATCCTTTTCATTTTTAGCGACTTTGAATTTGTATTATATCGATGTACTATGTCAATTTAAATGAATGAATATCGTTTATTTTTGTCATAAAATAAATATTGATGATTGTATATTTTTTAATTGTTTAATTATTAATAACAATTCATTTATCATTTAACTAAACAAATTATCATTTATTAATGGCTTAAATGCACTTTTGACCCCCTATGTTTCAAATAGTTGCGATTTTGACCCCCTAAGAAAAAAAAATGGATATTTTGACCCCCTAACTTTTGTGCCGCTTTTGAATTGCTCGAATATGTCCGTTTCACCCATTTTATTGCTCGAATCGTTGCGTTCATTTTCCAGAATTAGCAAATTTTGTTCTTAATACTTACATTACATGGTTTTTTATATTAAGAGACCATTTGAAATAATAGGGAATTTTTGCCAATCCATTGCTATTAAATGCAAATGCAGAGCTTGGAAGCTCCCCAGCAAATGCAGAGCTTGGAAGCTGCAAAACATAAAGACCAAAAAAGGAAAGAATACTTATAAAGCCCTTTTATTCAAATTCCGAAATAAAAAATGAATACAAAAGCTTACGTGTGACCAACAAGAACAACATTTGCATCCTCATTGTGTGCCGCAATTGCCATAGATTCACCAACAACAAGAACTGTAGAACACTCATTTGAGGAATCTTCGTCTAAACTTTCCAATCCTTCTTTCGGAACAAATGCAAGAAGAGGCACAACATTGGTATTAATTAATTATACATACAATGCAACAACATTGGTGTATGTTTCTAGTAGGAGAAATTTACATCAAGAAGAGGCACACCACTTCCAGCTGCAGTGCCTAAGAGTTCATCCCAATACATAGGGAATTCAAAAGAGACACAAAAACCAGCAATTCAAAAGAGGCACAAAAGTTAGGGGGTCAAAATATCCATTTTTTTTCTTAGGGGGCCAAAATCGCAACTATTTGAAACATAGGGGGCCAAAAGTGCATTTAAGCCTTTATTAATTTAAAAGTCAACAATCTTCAACTTCTACACCAATCTTAATCATCAATAATAAAAAATTCAGAGTCGTTAACATAAAAAAACCAAAAGTTCACATTTAATCTAGATCTATCATTTCTTTCCATCATCTTCATTCAAACCCAGAAAATCCAAAATTAAAAACTCAAATTCATTTCTTTTAACTCAATCTTCATATGTTCTTCCCTAAAAAACCAAATAAATCTTTATCTCTGATTTTCTCATCTTCAACACCCAAACGCATAAAATCATTAATCTTCTCCACCACATCAAGCATCATCATCATCATCATTTTCTCCAACTATTAGCATCTTCTTAAACATGTACAACAATGACAATAACATCAAAATTAAAACAACAAAGAACCTTCTATCGAATCTTAATTTGTTGCTCGGACCTTTTATCTTCAAACAAAAAATTCACAAATGAAGAAGAAAGATCATACAACATAGAACCAAAAATTGGTTTATCATCAAACTATATCTTCATTTTCGCTTCAATTCGCCTACTTCAGCTTCCAATTTGAGACATGAAGAAGAAAGCAAAGAAGAATAGGAAAATGACAGAAATGAGCGATCTCCGACTTGGGAACTCTTGATCAGAACTCGAGACCATGGTGATGAGACTGAGAAGTGGTTGAAGTGTTGTCAAGTTGAAGATTTGAGGGGAGGTATTTCTTCAATCTTAGCAAAGATTCGATGATGAAGTGGTTGACAGTGTGATTTTTGTTGATAATTTCTTCACTAATAGAAAATTGATTCTCGAAAAAAAAATAGAACCAAAAAATTCTTGACAATATTGAAATTGATTTGGAAATTATGGTTGATATTGGAGATTGAATTTTTATGGGTTGAAAGATGTTAGAGATTGATGAACATTAGTAAATAAAAATGATGTTCTTCTTAATTTATTTATTTTTCAAATCTAGATGGATTAAAAAAAATCATAGGTGGCAATTTTGTTTAAAAAAAATATCCACCTCATCTTTGACTAGGTCAAAATCAAGGAGGATCATAGTTTTGCAAAGGAGATGAAAATTGGAAGGCTAAAAATGCAATTTTCAAACTAAGGAAGCTAAAATCGCTAGTTTTGGAAACTTAGGACCAAAAATGCATTTTAGCCAAATAGGAACTCACAGAGTTCTTCTCATGTAAACTGAAATGTTATTCAAAGAATCAATATGTTTTTCCAAAAGATCTCTCACACAACCGGCTAAAACTGCCATTTTCAAACCAAGGGAGCCAAAATCGTTAGTTTTGCAAACTTTGAAACCAAAAATGCATTTTAGCCAAATAGAAACTTACGAAGTCTTTCTCATTGAAACTAAAATGTTATTTAAAGAACCAATATGTTTTTCCAAAGGAGCATCTCTCACACAAGTGACACAATTTAGAACAACATAATTATTTGATCTTTGAAGCACATGCTTGCAACCAAACCAGTAAATTCAAGATCTAAAGTAATTTAAGAACTATAAAATTGTCCATATCAAGGTCAAAGTAGCAAATACGAAACAAAAATATATACACGGTAAAAAATTTATAAACAATCATCCAGGAGATAACTCCCAGAAACTCCGGGAGATAACTCCTGAAACTTTGGGATCCATCTACCAGACTTAAATATTAAGGGTAAAACAATTTTTTTGGAAGGTAACTTTGAAACCCTTCAGAATGTATCTATTGTACGTATATATTAAGAATAAAAATGAATTTTTGGGAGGCCTAAGATATATTGAGGGGACCTAAAAAAATCATGTAGTTTTTGGCTCTCCTCAAACGTAAATTAATGTCAGCATTTGTTATGGACCAAACATTTTGGGTTGGAAAATTACTTTTTTGACATAAAAAACTTCACAATGACACAAGTAAAATACTTAAATGCCTCCAGCGGTAGTTAATTACCGCTGAATTCATTTCTTCAATTGATATTATTTGTTTGTTCCTATTCTCTCTCATCGGGTAACCTCATCCTCCTTCTTTGTCTCAAATGTCCAGTTACCATAGAAAACACCCACATCTGCCATCTTTATCCCCATCACAATCACTTATTTTTCCCCTCTGTTTCCTTCTATTCCTCTCCTTTCAGCTTTGAATTTAAATTTTATGATGACAAAAATTCAGAGTATGTTATCTTCAACTTCAATTTGCATTAAAAAAATTCAAAATTTTCAAATTTCTAACATACTGATGGTGCCATATATAATTTAATCTTGTAGTTTATTTTTTAGATCTTTTCTCTTTGTTTCATGTTTTTTTTTGTTTCAATTCTTTCATCCCCTACTCCTCTTATTTTCTCTGGTACTTCCAGAAACTTGATGGCTTGAAACCAGCGTGAAGAAATTATTAAAAAAAATTAAAATCTACTCAACTACTGTTATCTTTGCTATTGTAATCTTCTTAAATTAAAAAAATAAATAAATCATTACTATTGTGGTAAAACATAAACACCAAAGAACAAAAAAGTGGAGTTTGTTGTGTATCTGAGTGTTTGAGAAAATTCAGCGGTAGTTAACTGCTGCCGGATATACCAACGGTAGTTAATTACCACTGGGGTATTTAAGTATTTTACTTGTGTCATTGTGAAGTTTTTTATATCAAAAAAGCAATTTTCTTTGGGTTGTACTTCAATTGATGTCAGTATTTTCAAATTGGGCCTAGCCCATTGTGTTATCTAGGAAAACCAAGTATTTTTTTATTTTCTTTTTCCACCCCGTACTTCTCTTGTGCCTTTCAAAATTCCAAAAATGAATTCGGATTTTTGTATTTTATAATCCAAAGTTAAATTTTGGCCGTTTTAGTCACGGTTCAATTGTAGCAATTTTTCTTTATCACCCATTCAGATTATTATATTAAAATAAAAAGTACTTCGGGTTTTAGAATGAACGCCCCCATAAATGTTTTGAATCCCTCTTGTGTACCATGGGAAAAAAATTAAATTAAATTTTGACATAAGAGAGGTTTAAAGCTGTATTTTGGATTTTAAAATCCAAAGTACTTATTATTCGTATTTTATAATCCGAATTTGATGAGAAAAAAGGAATTACCCATGGTTAAACTATAGCGAAATGACTGTGACCAATTTTTACACTTTGAAAATGGTAAAAAAAAAAAAAAAAATTAGATTTTATGATTCTAAAAATCCAAGGGCATTTTTTAAATTTACGAGGACGCACGAGAAGCGTGAATTTTCTAATTGATTAGGTTGGCCATATATAATGCATAGTAAAAGTCTTTTTACATGTCCAGGGGCGTAGCCCTTCATATCCAAGGGGCCTTGGTTACCCCAAAAAGTATATTAGTCTTGATTTAGTTGGTATGTATTTATATTTAGTTACCTCAAATAATAAACATTGAGCTACCTCAAACAAGTTCAGTTGTCGAAAATTAGCATAAATAATAAAGTAAAAATTTACTGCAAGATTGATAGATTTATTTGTAATTGTTTGGTATTTCCAATCGCAATAACAACTATAGAGAAAACTTTTTTAACAATTAAAATTATCAAGACAATAGTCATAAACATATTAAATGGGCAACAAGTCTCTTGCAAATGATCTAATTGTTTATATTGGAGAAGACATTATCATTGTATTTTGTAAACAATCAATTATGGATAAAATTGGCTTCTTGAAACACATTTTGTCCAACTTTTTTAAATAGTTATTGTCAATTTTTATCATTTGTTGATGCTCAAAGTTAATTTTTATGTTTTAGCTAATTTTCATATTATTTTGTTTTTAGGCTCTACAACACTTGCGATTTTTAAGTTAATTTAATAAGATTTTGTTTAATTTTAGTCCTTAATTTTTGTTATAGAGATTTTATTTTGGTAGAAATTTTTTGTTATAGAGATTAAATCCAAGACTAAAAACACTCTTTTTTTGTAAAATTTTAAAAAAATTGAGACAAAAATTGAATAAATTTTGTTTAAAGGCTAAACCTAAAAAAAATATAATTTATAGGACTAAAACAGTATTTTATCCTTAAATTTAATATGTTGGTTTTAAAATATTTTATTTTTTGTTTATAGTTGGCTCCTGCGCAAATATTTTGTTAGCTTCGCCGCTGTACACCTCGGCCCTAATTTTAAGTCATTTATGAAAAATCATCTTCATTGTTATAAGATAGTAGTTGGTTGTGGGGACTTTTTACACAGGTGCTTGAGTTCAATCATGGATTTCTATCCTTGATTCTCCTCATGTGGGTGAGTGTGTGTAGCTACTATGACACTAATTTATATATATAAAAAAAAAGTGTATCAAAAATGACTTTTATTAGGATTAGATAAGTTTTTAGATTTAGAAAAAAAAATTGTTTTTAGTTCATCTAAACCTTTTTTCAAACAATAGTCACCCAATATTTTTCGTTAACAAATTTTGTCTTCATTGTTGAAATAAGTTAAATGTGACAATGTTTAGAGAGAATAATTCATTAGTGTGTACAACAGGTTCTCTGACAAAGAATAGTCGCCGCTAAACGGTGGTGTAAACTTTGTACTTATAACATGATAATAAAAAAGATGTTTATGCTTTTTTTGAAAAGTATCTAAAATATAATCTACAAATTATTGAATGCTAAAATATATTTTTATTTACTAATAAGTGAAAGAACCCCAAACCAATGATATAAAAAAAATCTATTTATATTTCATTAGAAAGTGCTATTTATGGTATGTTTTTTACAAATAAATTGTCGTTTTTCAATCTTCAAATCTCAATATATCCTCTCATATATTTATTTTTAAAACACTCATAATTTTATAGGCGTGATTATTGAAAAAATCTTCGTAATTTTAAAAAGCCTCGTTTTAAAAATTCTCATAATTTTAGAAAGTCTCGTAATTATAAAAATCGTAATTTTAGAAAGCCTCATAATTTTAAAAATTGTAATTTTAGAAAGCCTCGTTTTATAGGGGTGCTTATAGTAAATATCATTATGAACGCCCAAACATTTGTCAGCCCAATAGCCCTTCACCCTTTCTTTTTACAACTTAGCAGAATTTTCTTTTCACAACCCCTAGTGCTTTCATTTTCACACCTCTACCATTCATTTGTAGAAACACAAAAATGAGAAGAAAAACCTAAAACGCATAAGAAAGACAAAAAGTCGAATTAAGAGTGTTAAAGCCATTAGATTTAAATGTCCTCAAAGGAAATTGACTTTGTTGAAATTATATGAATGTAGCGATAATGATGGAAAGAAAAAAACTGGGGCGGAGATTGTAATGCCCTCCTTTTTATTTAATTATTTTAATTAGTTTTAGAATATATTTATATATTTATATGATGTATGTGAGGGATATATGATTTGTTGAGATTAGATGTCTTTTTATAATTTAGTTAATATATTTTGTTGAGTGATATTTTGTTATGTTATATGTTGGTATTTACTAGTATAATATATTTGTTAATTGTTATAGATATATATTTGTTATTTGGTGTATTATTATATATTTAGTAGAGAAATATTATTTATTAGAATATGAGGATTATTAGTGTGAGTGGATTTGGGGGTTAGAATAGAAAGAAGAGTAAGTTGTTGGGCCTAAATAGATTTGTGAAGAATATTTTAGTATTATAAATAGAGAAGCTTAGGTTAGAAATAATTTACCCTAAAACCGCTTTTTTGGAAAAGAGGAGAACAAGAAAGAAGAGAAGAGAAGAGAAAAGTCAAGAGAAGAGGAGAATACCTTAGGAAAGAAGAACGCTGCTGCTGATTCAGGAATTAATCTAAGGTGAGGGTGAGACTATCTTGCATTAATATTAAGTTGTTAAATCATTAGATTGCATCTAACAAGTTGGGGAAAGTTTGTGAGAATTTGAGAATTAGGGTTTTGAGAGAGATTTGATGATTAGATGATGAAAACTTGTTGAATTGATGTAGAAATTGTATACAGTCCTTAGATAACCCATAGGATGATTATTGGATGTAGTTTTGAGGTTAGAACCATGGAATTGGATGAGATGTTGGTGAGTTTAAGAATTAGGGTTTAATAATTGTAATAGGTTGTTAATAGATTTGAGAACCCTTTGAATTTGCATACAGTAAGTTGATGAATAATTAGTGTTCTAATGATAGGGTAATCATAGGGTAATGATTAGGGTCAAGTTTGGAGAGTATTGAACCGAATACGAAGTGGAAAAGATTTCCCCAAAGCGAAATCGCAGCTGAACTGCGATTTTGCTGTCAATGTGCAAAACTCGTTTTTATTGTCTCAGTTTGACAAGTTTAAGTTCCGAACTGGGTTTAGGTGCAAACACGAAAGTTGTAGGTATGGATGTTAGCTTTCTAATGTCGTTGGTCTCACGTCAATAGGATTTATAGAACTTGAGTTATGGTCAAATTACTGCACGTAGGTCTCAGTGAATTTTTATGGATTTTCAGCACAACTTTTCCGAATTTAAAATGAAAACTGGTATTGATCGGTACAGAATTGGTCTTAGGCGTAAACATGAAAGTTTTAGATAATTTTGTTAGTTTTCTAGTGGCTTTGGTTTGACGTGAAAATGATGTTTGGTCTTTGAGTTATGATGAAAATACTACAGGGAGGTCTTAGCAAAATTGTACGGTGACAGCATTCTCTGTTTCATGTTTTTGCGTTTTGTTCATATGTTTTTGTTTTGAATTGATCTTTGTTGTAAACATGAAAGTTGTTGATATTTGTGATATCTTTCCAGTAGCTTTTGTTTGACATGAAAATATGTTGTGGATAATTTATTATGTTTTTACAAAGATACATAGTGAATTATTGTTGATGTTCAAATACGATGTTATATGAAGTTGTTTATGATTGATGAATATGATGTTTTAAGATGTTGTTTATTATCATTTGATATTGTTATATTATGATATGACATGAATTATTTATGTGATCCATATGTTGTCAAGAGGCTAAGATGTTAAGACGTTAAGATGATAAGAGTTGTTAAGTCGTCGAGTCGTTATGAAGTCATCAAGTTGTTAAGATGTTATGTTCTCAAGATGTCAAGAAGTTAGGATGTCATAGATGTTCATGAAGTTGTTTAAGTTGTAGAAAGTTGAGTCCATTGCATACTCATATATGTTGGTTGGGGGCTTGATGCCCTGTAATGCTTAGTCGTTCACACGATGGGTGAGGGCTTGATGCCCTGGAGCTTTTGCTCACTATGTTGGGGGCTTGATGCCCTGAAGAGCCTATTTACGCTCATATAAGTTGGTTGGGAGCTTGATGCTCTGTATTGGTACCAAATGCATTTGCATATCAAGAGGTTTTTAAGATGATTTAAGATGTGAAGTTGTCGAGTTGTTAAGTTGTTAAGATGCTAAGATGATTTGAGATGTTAAGAGTTGCATAGTCGAGTTGAGTCGCATTGTCGAGTTAAGTGAGGTTTGATTATGAAGTTTGATTGTGATTCGATGATTATGATTTAATGATGATGTTTGTTTATGAAGTTGATTATGAACTTGATTATGAAGTTGTTTTCGATAAATGCTATGTTTTGATAATGATACTTATGTGAATTACGTGATGATGCTTATGATTATTATTGATGTTAGATGTTATGTGATTTATGATAAGATGTTATGTGATTATGATAAGGTGTTTGTGACTATTAATTGATGACATGTGATGATGTTTTATGATTAATAATTGAGGTATTTGATGAACTATATGACTAATGTAGGAAGAATAATGACACTAGTTAAGGAAGTTTAAGTTATTAGATATGATTAATGCATTATAAGATGTTTAAGTTGTTGAATGTACTTTATATGATTTATATGCTTAATATTATTGTTTGAGAAATCTCACCCCTCTGCTTGGAAATGTTGCTCTTCGTATGGGTAACTTGCAGGTAACCAGGATTAGTTGCGGTCGTGAGTGGACTCCTCACAAGTGTGTCTTAGGTGCTCTGATACGTAAGGGGGTGGGATTATGTCTTCTATTTCTATTCCTTACGTATTACTTATGGATTTTTATGAATAAATAGTCAACAAGACTTATGAGATTTTTATGTTGAGGCCTGCGTGCCAAAGATTATTTTTATTGTTGAACTAATTTCCGCTGCGAAGTTTTGAATTACTTATGATAAATGATTTTGAAGAATAAATTGTTATTTATTCAGTTTATGAATTTTTAAGAAGTGTAGCATTCCGTTTAAAGTTGAAAAACTCTGATTTATTTATGAAATTTTTACGTTGGGAAAACGGGGTGTTAGAAAGAGTTTGATTAATGCATTAGAAAGTTAAGTTTTTGTATTGTATGATTTTTTGGTATGATATTTTTCTTGCTATTAATAATATTAGTAAAAAATTGCAATCTACGTCTATGTGCATTGATGCTACCATAAAAAAAAAAAATAATTAGAATCTATGTTATCATATTTTGAAATCTATCAAAAGATAGATTTTACAAAAAAAAATATCGATCTTGCAAAAAGTGTTGCGCTTGAAATGAATTTAGAGTTCATCTTTCCAACAAAGCATCATGTGACTAGAAAAAAATATTTTAGAGAGAACAATGAGGAACATAAAAACTAGTCACGAGAAAAAAAAATTATGATGTATTATGTAAAGGGGTCCTTTCTTTTACTTGGCCTAAGGCCTATTAAATGATAGGGATGGGCGTGTATGAAATCCAGTTGTGCCGAAGATCAAGCTATCAACCAAATTGATGTTTATAATAACCATCTATGGGGTTTACTTTGTACGTATGTGAGATCAAAATTTTTACATACATTGGGCATATCATGTAGACTAATAGTGTTATATTATATGTGTTTGTTATGTGTTGTATATGTTTTATGTAAATTTGTGTTTTATAATTAATTTATGATGTTTATAGGTTATAAATGATAAATGAGTTATTTAATGTTTTGATCGTTATATATATACGATGTTGATGAAACCTGTAACACCCCGTTTTTCCAACATAAAAATTTCATTTATAAATCAGAGTCATTCAACATAAACGGAATGCTACACTTCTTAAAAATCATAAATTAAATAAATAACAATTCATCCTTCATAAATTGGGCAACATAAATATTCAAAAACTTCGCAGCGGATTTTAATTCAACAACATAATTAGTTTTGGCACTAAGGCCTCATCAAAACATCTCGTAATAATCCAAAAACTAAATCATAGTCATGTAAAATCATAAGCAGTACGTAAGGAATAGAAAATAGCCACAAAAGTTTAATTCCCGTTACGTATCAGAGCACCTAAAGACACAGTGAGAGATAGCCACTCACGACAGCAATCAGCAGCTACTTATTCTCGATCACCTGCAAGTTACTCATACGAAGAGCAACATTTCCAAGCAGAAGGGGTGAGATTCACATACAATAATGTTAAGCATATAATTCAACAATTATATTTAACAACATAAACATCATCAACATATCATAACAATGGTCATGTAGCATCATTATCATCATCATAATCAACTTCATAATCAACATCAATATCAACTTCATAAATCAACTTAACAACTTGACTCGACAATGGAACTTAACTCGACTATGCAACTCTATCATTTTACTCATGCACGTGGTACCATTCTAGGGCATAAGCCCTCGTCGCTTTTGAGCATAAATATACTCCTAGGGCATAAGCCCTCGTCGCTATTGAGCAAAAGCTCCTAAGGCATGAGCCCTCGTCTTTATTGAGCAAAAGCTCCTAGGGCATGAACCTTCGTCTTTAAATGAGTATGCATGGACTCAACATCTTACAACTTAGACAACATGAACGTCTTATATGACTTCAATAATTTGGATCAACATCTCACATCTTAGACCGACACATGCAGCTTTAATCAATAGTAAACAACAACATGGCAGCACATCAATAATCTCAAGATATAACAATATCAAAATGTAATCATCGTCTCAAAACATCACTTATAATTCACATAATGCATATACGATTATATATATCGTCACTAACAACATTAAATCATCTTATAACAACTTCACAAATCATCGTTAATATTATATTCAAACATCAACAATTCATCATATAACATCGTATTCAAACATCAACAATTCATCATGCAATTTTGTAAAAACATAATAAATTATACATAACATATTTCCATGTCAAACCAAGGATACTAGAAAGATATCACAATTATCAACAACTTTCATGTTTATACCAAAGACCAATTTAAAACAGAGATGTGTGAAAAAGACGTAAAAACATGAAACAGAGAATGCTGTCACCGTACAATTTCGCTAAGACCTCCTTGGAGTATTTTCATCATAACTCAAAAACTAAAAGTCATTTTCATGTCAAACCAAAGCCACTAGAAAGCTAACAAAATTATCTAAAACTTTCATGTTTACACCCAAGACCAATTTTGTACGGATCAATACCAGTTTACGTTTCGAAATCGAAAAAAGTTGTGCAGAAAGTCCATAAAAATTCACTGTGACCTACGTGCAGTAATTTGACTATAACTCAAGTTCTATAAATCGTTTTGACGTCAGACCAACGACATTAGAAAACTAACATCCATACCTACAACTTTCGTGTTTACGCCTAAGAGTAATTCTGTACCGATCAATACCAGTTTTCGTTTCAAATTCGAAAAAGTTGTGCAGAAAGTCCATAAAAATTCACTGTGATCTATGTGAAGTAATTTGACCGTAACTCAAGTTCTATAAATCGTTTTGACGTCAAACCAACGGCATTAGAAAACTAACATCCATACCTACAACTTTCGTGTTTACACCTAAGACCAATTGTCTCCCGATCAATACCAGTTTCTATTTCAAAATTCGGGACAGAGATAAGAAAAAATCAGGAAAAGCAACTTATATTATTTAAAATTCACATTCATTCAAAAATCATCACAATCAACAACAACAACTCAACATAATGCATACCCAATTCATAATATGACATTAACAACAACAATCATCAACAACCACAAATCAACAACAACATAACATAAATCATCAATTATCACTCTTAACCCTAATTCTCCAATTCTCAAAAACTAAACCTACAACATGTTAAATGAAATTTCAGAATCATAGACTCAAGATTATTGAATGATAGTCACACCCTTACCTTAAATTGATTGATTGCATGGATTCTACAGTCTTCTCTTCTCTGGTTCTTCTCTTCTCTAGGTTTCTCCTCTTTCTCCCAAAAACAGTTTGCACGTAATCCTTCTTTTCTAACTCTGACTCTCCTCTTTATATAAACCTTAACCTATTTATTTTCTCTTAATTCCAATTCTGCCCCAAAGTCTCATTATTCTAAATAATTATATTTTTCCACTAAATATATACTTCCACTAAATATATTCTTCCACTAAATATATTTCTCCACTAAATATATACTTCCACTAAATAATAAAATAGGGGCTACTAATAAATATTAACACATAATAAAAATATCACTTATCAAATATATTAATTAAATTATAAAAAGACTTTAAACTCAAACAAATAAATAAATATAAAATAGGGCGTTACAAAACCTCGTTGGCTTTTGAACTAAAATGATACAATTATGTGTTTTTGTACAAAAGTGGATCTCATTTCTTATGTCAGAAAACACGGGCATATGTCTCCTCCCCTTGTTCATTCTTCTCCATTGATTCATGTTATCCTTATTCTCCATTGATTCATGTTATCCTCAATAAAGACTTAAATAAGTATTTCTTTGGGGATGAATCGACACATGTTACTTCTTCATCGTCTTAGGCAGACCAAATTTTAGCCGATGCAGCCTTTCACATGGAGATTTCGACAAAGACTATCGTAAGTTATGATATGAAGGCTTCAGAAATACTTGTTGCTTCTTGGGCATTTGTTTAACCAAACTGGGCATTTCATGGTAGTTCCACATGAAACAATATTTGTATCTTTCTATCAACCCCACCAATGGTTTCCTATCCCCCTTAGTTAGAATTCCACTAATATTAGTAATTTTAGGTTCCTCCGAAGTCTCCATGTTAACTTCGATTAATAGGTTTTGGGCTTCAAAAGATGACAGTTTTCCTTTGAATTGGTGATTCAGTTGTCTAGTTTGGAAAAACCTCCTGCCAAAGTCATATGTTTCTCATGTTCTTCTAGTTCACCTTCACATTCATCGCTTGAAATCATGGCGTTTAACATTTTCGATTTCACTCCCAATGTTTCTAATCGATCTGACAGGTCCTACAAAACTCTGGTAGTGAACTACGAATTAAGAACTTAGTTTAAAGGTCATAGGTCGACATGATATTTTAGTTGAAAACATTTATTGGTGATATTACTTGCTTCCAACACTCTCTTATATTCTCTAGAACATTGATGGGACGTATATGAGGCAAAGCCTTAAACATCTTGACTTCCACTAAGAAGGAGTTCTTATCAACTTCCACTCCCTCGACTTTGTCATCACCTATAACATGAATCTATGGTGAAGTTTAGATGGTACACATTCAACGTTATATGTTAAGCTGCTACCGAGAATGGCAAGATATGAAGTATTTCCATGAATTACAAATATGGTGAACCTTACTTTCGTTAGGCCCACTACAACATCGACTTCAAGGAATCCAAGTGAATTAGATGCCATGTTGGTTAGGATCAAATGCTCCGTATTTTTACCCAACTTCCTTTAAGTCTCAAACGACATAGTATTCAGGGCAACTTCATCATCCATGAACACTTGACTAAACATCTTGTTGTTGAAAACTTGAAATAAGCTTTGATGAATAAAAACTTAAGATGTTTTACCGTATCTTGAATGAGTTTTTCAAACAACATACCTTTAGTTTATTTCTCCTCGACCAAGGTGGCCTATTCAGTAATGTCTTTAACAAAGACATCACCCTCAATTTCTCTCGAGACATAGAGATAATCTACAATCACTTTATGTGTTGGACGTGATTTATGAATGCACGAAGCAACCCTTATTAGAGTACTCCAACACCCTTATTTATAGAAAAATATGGTAACTTCTATTGTCATGTATGTTCGCCAAGTGTTCTAGAGGTGGCTTTGGTTCGATATGTGTAAGTATGGATGGTAAGTTCTCTTGTCGTCGACATTTTTGCTTATTTTATGTAAGGCTTATTGTTATTTATGTACAAAGTCTAAAAGTTTTCTTCTGCACCTCACTTGCTCATGATTGCTCCTTTACACACATACATGTATTAAATTGCTATTAAATTTTACAACACACGAGTTTTAATCATGTCAATAGTTTAGGCATGTACCTTGGGGCAAACCTTGCTACATGAAGGAGTTTCATAATCCATTTTAATCATATTGTTGACAAAATTCATAATAATTTGGGTGGTTGGAAACATCAATGTTAAAACTTTACAGGTAGGATCTCTCTCTCTCTCTCTCTCTCTCTCTCTCTGTCCTCAACACGATTCCTTACTACCATTGTTGGAACAAAATGTGTTTAACAATAAACCTTTGAGAGTTTTGATGATAACAAAGTATTAAAAAATTGTCAATGGACTAGCTAATATTTGTTCAAGTGTACAAGACCATAGACAAAATTTGACATCTAAAATAGGTTCTGGATGAACAAAAGAGAGCTAAGGAATCAACAAAAAAGGAAGCTTAAAGCGTCTGAAGAGAAGTGCTCCAGAAGTTAAAAGTGCTCCTAAAGACAAAGTGCTCCTGAAGTGATGACGTCATCAGAAGCAAGTTCATCAGAAGCATCTCATCAGAAGCTGAAGATCACCAGAAGCTGAAGTTCATTAGGAGATACAAGACTTAAAGCTTCAAGGGCTGTTCAATGGTTTTAAACTCGTCTAAGCACTGCAGAAGACTAGAAATGTAAAGCAACGGTCATTTTGAGAGGATTTGATGGCATTGGAAGCTTGTCTTCAAAAAGCGTTGACAAAGTACAATTATACGAAGTGTACAACCACTACCTCCACTACTCTGTTTCTGTCTCTGCTACAAGACAAGAAAAATAGCTCTGCCTGCAACGATGTTCCTTTACAATGGGAATGGATTTGAAATTGATCCTTCATAGGACAACTACCATATCAGGCAAAAGATCATTGGTGATTGATCAAAGCTTCAAACGACTCTTTTTGATGTGCTGGCAATTTCACAACGTCTCTTTCACACCTCTATATAAAGGAGTGAAGACTTAGAGATTGGTGTGGACTCAACAACAATTTACAAGTGCCAAAACTCTGCTGAAATTATTCTGCATTCAAAGTTCACTTAGAATTTCTGTATCAAAGTTCATATCTTAGAAATTTTACAGTCTTAAGAGTCTGTATCTGATTTGTATTGTGAACACCACTGATTGTATATCAAGTGTTCAACCTCAAACATTTTTCTTTGTAATTCTGTTTGATTAGAAGTCTCTTGCAGTTGTGATTAAGCATTAGAAGTCTCTTGATTGTGTTCAGGAGCATAGGAAGTCTCTTGCAGTTGTGCTTGAGCAATTTGAAGTCTCTTGCTAGTTGTAGCAGTGAACAGTTGTAATCAGATATTACATTATAGTGAACTCTCCTTGGAAGTGCAAGGGGGACATGACTACTTCCGATTTGTGGATAAAACGAAGAAAAAGCTAACATAATTCAACCCCCCTTCTTGTGTTTTTCTCACCTTCAATCATATGTAGTATAATAAGATCCCTACGACCATTTGTGACGAGGTTGATAATATTGATCATGGCAGGAAAGCCCATCTAGTTTTTGGGATGCTTGTTGTCTGCCTAAAATTGAGGGGGGTCTTGAACCCCCGACAAGCTCATAATATGAATGAGGCCTTTCTCATGAAAATTCTTTGGAACCTAATTATGAATTCATACCAGCTTTGGCGTATAGTCCTCCTTTTGAAATATGGGTTAGATAAAAATCCCAGTGCTAGTATTAGTGCCCAAACTTATGATTCACCCTTTTAGAAAGCCTTGACAGGCATTTGGGATGATTTTTAGTGTCATGTGGTGTAGAAGATTGGAGATGGTCGCAGTACTAATTTCTTGTTAGATAAGTGGTCTCCAAATAATGGAGTAGTTTTATCTATATGCAATCAGGCATACACATGTATCACATTTACAGTTAGAGATGTTCATACTCCTTTGGGAGAATGAGACATTGATTTCCTTATGAATAACTTGTCAGATGACATTGTTAGTCGGTTTTTTGCTCTTTCGGATCCTTTAGATGACGATGTTCTTAATCCTTATGAATTATTTGTTGCAACATCTAAATTGTCCATCAATGGAGGGTGACTGGAAGATTTCTCCTACTTCATTGATAAAACCTTACTAATTTTTTAAGAAGTAGACGGGGTGTTGAGATTTCTCTTTGCCCGTGTTGTGGGAATGGTGATGAAATTGTCCTGCATGTATGACTTCATATTGTTCCTGCTGATTTTATAAGTAATTTCTTTTCTTTTGATTGTAGGGACTAGTTTTTCAAAAACCTTAATATGACAAGGGTTAGGATAAGTACACGTAGATAGCAAACTACCTTCATGACGATGTGCAGGTATTTATGGAAGTGGAGGAATAAAACTATCTTTGAAGTTGATTTACAAAGGTCGGGCAATCCAACTTTATTAATTCAGAGATATTGAAGACTTCAACTTGGAGCACCTTCATGGAAGACCTAAGTTTAATGACATTATATACATATGATGGAAGTGACCACTAAAAGGTTGGATTAAGCTTAACAGCGACAATGCATGCAAGGACATGGGTCATATTTTTTTTTTATATGGTGGTATTTTTTGTGATTCAGATGATAAATGGATTAAAGGTTACATTAAGAAGATTGGAGCTTGTAATGCCTTACATGCTGAGTCGTGGGGGGTTATATTTAGGTATAAATATGTCTTGGAGGGAGCATTTTGATCATCTTACATTGGAAAGTGACTCTAAGATATTGATCGACGTGATTTCTGACAATTTCAAATTTAATGGGAATATCCCTATTTTAGTTCATTGCATTAGGAAGTTACCGGAAATGAATTAGCATGTGCAAATATAAAATACTTAGCACAAAGAAAATAGAATTGTTGATTGGCTTGCTAACTTAAACATTTATGAGGATCATTTGAATTTGATTGTTTTGGAAACTCCTCTTGGTGAGTTTCAAAAACTTCTTGTTGAAGATATTTCCGTAGCTTTACATATCTAAGAATGTCCGTTTGATTTCGCAGTTTTTTCTCTCTTTTGCTTTTTGTAAAAAAAAAAAAAAAGACATTAAATTTATTATTAAATTATTTTACAACCTTTTATTTTCCAATAGAAAAGGCATAAATACTTTTTTTTTGTCAAGTAAGGCATAAATACTTTATGGATATAAAATGATACTAAATGTCAATAATATCTTAATAATTTTTATTTAATATCTTGAATTTCTAAAACATCAATTACTTTATTTTTAAAGCTTTCTTATCTCACTTCATATATATGTACTTGTGAAATATGAGAGGAATATATTTTGTAGCGACGAAAAAAATAAAAGTTAATGATAATTTTCTAGGAACGAAAATTATATTTAACCCAATTGAACATAAAATTCTTATTAAATTTAGTTTTAGGCTTAAATGCATTTTTGGTCTTTCTAGTTTCAATTTTTTAAATTTTTTATCTCCCTATTTTAAAAATGAACTTTTTGATCCCCATACTTCATTCTTCTTATCACTTTTCATCATCCACCCCATTTTCGTGTCAATTTTGATGATGTGTCAATGTCACTTATGATGTGGCATATTTCATATGGACATTTCGATTATACATGACGTTAATATATATTTTAATTCAATAATTCATATTTTACTAAATAATTAATTATTAAAAAAATCATATTTTAAGACCCAAAAAAAAATCATATTTTTTTTATAAAAAATAAATATCATAATTTTCTTTCATTTCCAATTTCCCCTTCATTTCCAATTACATCTAATAACCCTACAATCCCAAATTTTTTTTCCATCCCTTCTCTTCATATTCTATTTCTCTTCTTCCCCTTATGCTTCAATCTCGCCTTCCGATTCTCATCCAGATTCAATCTTGTGTTTTTCTTTTCATTCAGTTTTGAACAATTTCATCATACATGTCTTCCTATTCTCCTCCAGGGTACTTGTTCAAAGTCACAGGTGCAGAAGTTAACTTCACATAATTTATAAAAGTTGCACAAAATTTGCCGAGGATATTCATAGGGACGTAAATACACAATTAAGTTCAAAATTTAACACAATCCCAAATTGAATGATGTTATCTAAAATCTCAAATTGGGAATGAAAGAAAATTCGGATATTTATTTTTGATAGATTTTTTTTTGAAGGCATTTTTTTTTTGATAGATAAATTCTGATGTTTTTTAATAATTAAACTATTTAGTAAAATATGAATTATTGAATTAAAATATATATTAATGACGTGTATGATGAAGGTGTCAATATGAGATATGCCATGTCATAAGCGACATTGCCATATCATTAAAATTGACCCTAAAATGGTGTGAGGATGAGAAGTTATAAAAAAAAATGAAATAGGGGGGCCAAAAAGTTGATTTTTAATTGATTTTTAAAATAGGGAATCAAAACTTCAAAAAATTGAAACTAAGGGGACTAAAAATGCATTTAAACCTTAATTTTAAAACTGCATTGTTTGTTATTTCCATCTTATTTTATGCGCCTCCCATCATGATAAATGCCTTGCTATCTAATAAATGCACATATTAAAAAAAAATATTAATTAAAATCGTAAATATATACTATGAATCATGGAAATAAATGAAGATAAATTAGAAAAATCTAAGCGATTATAGGGATGGCACTTGTAATTTTTTTCATTTGGTCTTGAACTCAAGAAAAAAAATCAAATGTATTTAGTTTATAAAATGAATCATATACATTTGACTTTTGACGTATATTTATGACCGGAGGGGGTATTGCTATTTTTAGAAAAGCATCATTTCCTTCACTTTTATTTTAGAAAAGCATCATTTCCTTCACTTTTATTTATAAGCAAAAGTTGTCATAATTTTTTTTTATCTAAAATATAAACAAAACTCAACTAATCCATCATTTTCTCCAAAATTATCCTTACATTAATCACTTAACATTCTGAGATGGCAATTTAAGTAAGGGTATGCTAGTAAATGTCTTTTTAATTATTTTTAACACAATTAAATGTTTTTTTACATGAAACCAACAAAATTAAATTCATGCAAAAATAGAAGTCATGTTTTGTTTAGTCAAAAGAAAGATATTGATAAAGATTTTATTAAAAAAGTGAAGCCTTTACCATTGGATTGGTGGTGGTTGAAGTCGAAAGGAAGAAAAATAAATCTTCAAGTGGTAACTTCATCAATGGTTTGTTAATCTTATTGGGTGTGCAGGAGGAGTCACTATCCATTGATATTTCATATCTCTTATTTTGACTTTGTGTTGCGTATGCTTTTTTCATGTTAGTTTATTTGGTAATTTCGTGTTGCTGAGTGACCACGTTTTGCGGGTCTTTGATTGTTCGTAAATTTTTCAATCCTTTTGCGTAGGGTGTTTGTAATGTGGTTCAGCTTTCACCCAAAAAGTCATATGAATTGAAGATAGAAGGGGAGGAAAACACGAAAAAAAAAAGGTTGAATTGTGTTAGTTTTTTTTTTTATATTTTTAAATGTTTAGTATTGATTAGAGGGGAGAGAGAGCAATTATATTTTTCCTTCTATAATTCATGAGTAGTCTAGTTTTCTTGTATTTCTAAGAGATTTCACTATAATCACAACTTATTACAATTGCTCAAGGACACAACCAAGATACTTCATATGCTTAAACACACAAGCAAGAGACTTCCAAATGCTTGATCACAACTCAAAGATACTTCTAAAGTTTACAAATAAAATAGTATTTTTACCGTTAATATACAATCAAACGTGTAGACAATTACAAAACAGAATAGACTCCAAAGACTTAGAATTTTAAAGATATGAATTAAGTAAGAAATTTTTAAGTGTTTTATGCGCTTTTGAATTTGACAGAGTAAGGAAATAGTTAAAATTGTAGAGTCTTGTTATTATCCTTCAAGTCTCCAGCTCCTTATATATGCAAAGAAAATAGAGACGTTGAGAATGTGCCAACGCATAATTTGAATCTTTAAGAAGCTTCAATCAAGAACGTGAGAATATTACTTGATATGGATAATGTCGTTGATGAGACATTTGCAATTCCTTTGTTGCAACTGGAATTATCCATTCATTCATTTTATCCTTGGAATTATTTGTTTGTATCTGCACGTGATCAAAAGAGGATATAAGTGGTGTTATTTGAGTCCGATAGAGACAACTCTAGAAGAATACAAAGCTGACATGACTTCTGAGTCCCTCAAAGTCTTTTGTCTTTCAACGTTTGGTGGTCTTCAGAGTCTGATGCATATATTCAGCTTTCCTAGTTTCCAAATGCTCTCGTATTTATTCTTCCAGGATCAAAACTTGATTTTATACTATAAATTTAATTTGTGGTTCTGCACACTTGAATATATATTAGCATATACAATTGTTATTTAATACTTTATTATTGTGAAAACTCTAGAGGTATTGTACAAATTCAATTGTGAGCATTCATTTTTAGGTTAATGAATAATTTTTAAACATTCAAGAAATTGAATATACCATTTCTAGTACAAATTTCTATATTTGATTCAACATTAAAGATTGTTAGGTTAAATAATTTTTTTATTACGCATATTCGAACCCGAGATCTCATATCTTTGTGTTGAATTTTTAGGTGGTTTCATTTGGTGAGGCCTACGTTACCCTCTCATGTTTAGGGGGTAATTACCCTCTCATGATATCAACCAATCAAAATGGTAATATACATAAGCAACATTAAATGTCAAATAAATGAGTCAATTTTTTCTAAAAATAAAAGAGTTAATCTTAATCATAAGGTAACTTTTAATACTTTTAATTTTTATTTAATTATATTAAGGTGTTCAATCTTAATTAATTTACACTACAAGACTTATAACAAATAAAATTTTACATCAAATTTCTTTCATCTAGATGTACTTAAATTCATCACTTACCTTCATAAAATTTCTTCCATTCTAGAACCCAGAACACCTCGAACGTGAGAACAAAAACATCCTCTTCATTCAAATTTCTTCTTTATTCTTCCCTATTGATCAATTCTTGTTTCTTTTTCATTCTTCTTCTCATTTTGATTGTTCAATTTTGTCGTTCCAAACTGCCGCAATTTCCAATTATAGTTAGAATTGTCGTTGTTTCTAGAACCGCGTCAGATATCGTGACTTGATTTTTTTTATTTAAGCTGCCAACCTAATAAAATATGCTAACCGCCTAACACGCATAGACCTGCCTCGCTATCAGCCAAAGCCTTTAAGTCCAAACAAGAGAACAAAAGCCTCGTGACATAACCATTTCAGTAGCAACCGAAAAAAATGCTAGCAAACTCCCACAGCATCGCAGCAGCACCACTTGCTAGCAGTCCTCAAAACACAACGGATGACTTACTCAATTGTTATAATTAACTGCCTCACAACCAAGAAAAAACAAATCAAAAAGAAAAATCAAGTCACCATACCTGACGTGGTTCTGGAATTAATGACAATTCTCACGATATTTGGAATCAAACGAACGACGACGATTCTCATGAAAATTGAAAACTGTGGCTGTTTGAAACGATAAAATTGAACAATCAAAATGGGAAGAACATATTTTATGAATGTAAGTGATAAATTTAAGGACATTCAGATGAAAGAAATTTGATGTGAAATTTTAATTGTTCTAAGTCAGTCCTGTAATGTAAATTAATTAAGATTGAACACCTAAATATAATTAAGTCAAGATTACATCAGGGGTCCTTTATCTTATTTATTTGAAATACTTTGGTCCTTTATCTTTATTTTTTCCCATTTAGGTCCTTGATCTATCTTAAAAGCACATATACATCTTTTTTCTCATTTTTTATTAAAAAATACATAATTTTATTTTTTAAAATATATTTTTATTAAAAATGAAAAAAATCTAGAAATATGATGAAGATGTTCACCATATTCATCTTCTACCTTTGAATTTTCATCATCTTCTTTAAATAAAAAAAAATCTACTAAAATATATCTCCAAATATCGCGAATTAATGTTATATTCACCTCAAATCTTCTTTTAAACACAAAAATCAAAATCTTAATTTCACAAATGTTGCAAGGCGGATGGTGGATGCTTAGTCACTGGCGGAAGAGTTAGGCTTTACGAAAGTTAAGATTGTTCTGGAAACAACAAAATTGATGTGCAAAGTTGTTCTCAATTTTGGGGTTATTTTTATGCTTGGTTTGAATATTGAGTTAGAAAATAATAATAATAATAATAATAATAATAATAATAATAATAATAATAATAATATACAGTGCGACGATTTATATAACTAAATTTTTTTTTTTTGTGATGAAACTAAATCTCTTTCTCTATAGGGTTTTGATTTTTGTGTTTAAAAGAAGATTTAAGGTGAACATAACATTAATTCATGATATTTGAAGATATATTTCTGTAGAAATTTTTTTGATTCAATGAAGATGATGAAGATTCAAAGGAAGAAGATGAAGATGATGAACATCTTCATCATATTTCTGGATTTTTTCAGTTTTAATAAAAATATATTTTAAAAAATAAAACTATGTATTTTTTTAATAAAAAATGAGAAAAAGTATGTATATGTGCTTTTATGAGAGATAAAAGACCTAAACGGAAAAAAGTAAAGATAAAGGACCAAAGTGTTACAAATAAATAAGATAAATGACTTCTAATGTAATCTTGTCTATAATAAAATAAAAATTAAAAGTGTTAAAAGTTACCTTATGATTAAAATTGATTTTCTTTTTAGAAAAAATTGACTCATTTATTTGACATTTAATGTTGCCAATGTATATTACATTTTGATTGGTTGATATCCTGAGGGGGTAAATACCCTCTAAACAAGAGAGGGTAATCTAGAAAAAACCGTTTCATTTACATAAAAAAAAGCTATAACTAATTATAGATACTATAATTACAATTCAATTAAATATTATGTAGATGAATTGGACAAGTCAAAATCAGGAAAAATTATATGGGAAGACACTAATAATTTCTTGTATTTTTTAGTGTAGATAAGACATCCTCGATGTACAACTGTGTAGATTAATTCCTCACATATTTTAAAACTTAAATGGATGATAGTAAATATATTTCTTAAGAGTTTTAACACTTTATTAATAATAAAAATATTACACCACATTAAATTTGAATGCGATCAATAAATGCCTTGCTATCTAATAAATGCATATATAACACAATTTTTTTTGAGGAATATATAACAAACGGGCCTTGTTAACTAGTGCCCCCGGGTCACTAGTTAAGGAAGTTAAATATAGAAAACTTTTATTGGAGACATCAATTTTTTGACTTTTAAAAAGTTAAATACTCACTTTTTCACAATTCCCGCTACAATATTTCTAATTTTGTGTTCTAAACTAGTGCCCCGGGGGCACTAGTTAACATTTCCCATAACAAATTTATATTCAATTTTTTTACTAAGTTATTTATATTTAATTATAAAAAAAAATTATCAAGTAGTCTGATGACTAAAATTTATATTTAATTATAAAAAAATTATCAAGTAGTCTGATGACTAAAAATTCACCTCTTAATTAAGTTTGATATATGGGGTTTGAACTTTATATATATATATATATATATATATATATATATATATATATATATATATATATATATATATATATATATATATATATATATATTTTACAATGTCCCTATCAACTGAACTAAGCTCACGAAGACTATTTTTTTTGGGAGAAACTAGACCTTGACCCTGTTGGAACAAAATGTGTTTAACAATAAACCTTAAAGAGTTTTGATGATAACAAGGTATTAAAAATTGTAAATTGGATTAGCTAATATTTGTTCAAGTGTACAGGACCATAATTATAAAGTTACATCATCATTGGTTCTGAATGAGCAAATAAAGAGCTATGGAAACAACAAAAATTTGAAGCTTGGACGCTCCTGAAGGCAACTTGCTTCTGAAGAAAAAGCGCTCCTGAAGTCAAGCTGCTCCTGAAGAAATAGCGCTCCTGAAGTAAGCTGCTCCTGAAGAATAGTGCTCCTGAAGACAAGAGGTCCAGAAGTCACATCATCAGAAGCTGCATCATCAGAAGCTGCAGAAGTCATCTTATCAGAAGCTGCATCATCAGAAGCTGCCTCATCAGAAGCCATTTCACCAGAAGCTGAATATCAACTGGATTTGCAAAGAATCAAGAATTGAAGAATCATCAATGCAAAAGCTGTCTATTGGATTCGAAAACACAAACAAAGGATTAGTGGAGTTTGCAACGGTCATTTCAAAGGTGTTTAAAGGCATGTGTTTGCAATTTGGACAAAAGCGTTGACATTGTACTTTGTACGAATTGTACAACCACGTTCTCCACTACTCTGTTTTGTGTCTGCACTTCAAGACAAGAAAACAGCTCCAGAATACGGTCTCGCCTGCATAGATGTTCCTTTGGATAAGGAATGGATTTCAAAATTGTTCTTCATAAGACAACAACCAAATCAGGCAAAAGATCATTGGTGAAAGATCAAGCTTCAACAACGACTCTTTGGTGTGCTGGCAATTTCACAACGTCTCTTTCACACCTCTATATAAAGGAGTGAAGACCTAGAGAATTGGCAATGCAAGAACGCTGAACGAAAGACTCACAAAGATTTTCACAAGTACCAAACCTCTGCTGAAATTGTTCTGCATTCACTTAGAATTTCTGTGTCTCAAAGTCATATCTTAGAAATTCTTAAGTCCATTGAGTCTGTTCTGATTTGTATTGTGAGCACCTCTGATTGTATATCAAGTGTTCAACCTTAAACAATTTTCTGTGTAATTTTGTTTAGTTAGGAAGTCTCTTGCAGTTGTGCTTGAGCAGGAAGTCTCTTGATTGTGTTCTTGAGCAAAGGAAGTCTCTTGCTTGTGTGCTTGAGCATTGGAAGTCTCTTGCTTGTGTGCTTGAGCATTTGTAATCAGATATTACTCATAGTGAAATCTCCTTGGAAGTGCAAGGGGGACTGGACTACTTCCGGATTGTGGAAGGAACCAGTATAATTGCTTTGTGTCGTTCTTCTTCTCTCTCTCTGTTTTATTCCGCTGCATTTAGATTCTGATTATCACTTCAGAAGCTGTCTCACTTAGCTTCTGATCAGTGTGTTCAGTTTTTAGGAGAAACGAAGAATTTTTCTAAAACACAATTCAACCCCCCTTCTTGTGTTTTTCTCACCTTCAATTGGTATCTAGAGCCTTGGTCTGTTGTGTATCACTTAACCGTGCAACAGTCAAAGATCTGAGAAAAACATGACTACTCCTCCTCCTGATGGTGATACTAGCTATAAAAATGTCTCACATGATTATAGTGATAGTAAGAAAACCAGTGTTGGAAAAGTTCCAAAGTTCAATGGAGATGCTGAAGAGTTCTCTTGGTGGAAGACCAATTTTTACAGTTACATCATGAGCCTAGATGAAGAATTGTGGGATATTCTGGAAGACGGCGTTGGTGGCTTAGTCCTTGATGAAGAAGGAGCTGCTGTGGATAGAAAGAAACATACTCCAGAACTGAGGAAACTTTACAAGAAGCATCATATTATCAGAGGAGCTCTTGTCACTGCCATACCCAAAGCAGAATACATGAAGATGAGTGACAAATCCACTGCTAAAGCTATGTTTGCTTCTCTCTGTTCAAATTATGAAGGGAGCAAGAAGGTCAAAGAAGCAAAGGCTCTCCTGCTTGTACATCAGTATGAGTTATTCAAAATGAAGGATGATGAAACTATTGAGGAGATGTACTCAAGGTTTCAAACCTTAGTTTCTGGTCTACAGATTCTAAAGAAGAGCTATGTTGCTTCTGATCATGTAAGCAAGATACTCAGAAGCTTACCTGCCAGATGGAGACCAAAAGTGACTGCCATTGAGGAAGCTAAAGATTTAAACACTTTAAGTGTCGAAGATCTTGTTAGTTCTCTCAAAGTTCATGAGTTAAGTCTTAATGAACATGAGTCTACTAAGAAGAGTAAATCAATAGCTCTTCCATCCAAAGGCAAGTCATCAAAAGCTCTCAAAGTGGTTGAATCTGAAGAGGAAGAACAGTCAAGTTCAGACTCTGAACCAGATGCTGCTGAAATGGCCATGCTCTCAAACAGACTTCAATATCTGGCCAAGAAGAACAGAAAGTTTCTCTCCAGAAGGGGTAACTCCAGAAGCTCAAGGAAAGAAGATCAGAAGGGATGCTTCAACTGTAAGAAGCCAGGTCACTTCATTGCTGAATGCCCTGATCTTCAAAGAGAAAAGTCAAAGGACAAGTCAAAGAGGTCTACATTCAAACCAAGCAAATTCAAGAAGCAGATTAAGCAGAGTTTAATGGCAACCTGGGATGATTTGGGTAGTGAATCTGGATCTGATAAAGAGGAAGCTGATGAAGATGCAAAAGTAGCTGTTGGGTTGGTAGCAACAGCAACTTCAGAAGCTGGATCAGATTCAGACTCAGAAGATGAAAATGAGGTATATTCCAAAATTCCCAGAGATGAACTTGTTGAGTCACTTAAAGAACTTCTTACACATTTTGAAGTAAGAACCAATGAGTTGAAGGATTTAAAAGAAAAATATGCTGATTTGGTACAACAGCAAAAATCAACTCTATTGGATCTGAAAGCTTCTGAACAGGGACTTAGGGGCTTTGACTTCATGTGTAAAACATATGAAGACCAGCTCAGGTTCTTATGTCAGAAGCTACAAGAAAAGTGTAATGAAAAACCTTTAAGTAATCATGAAATTGCTCTTGAAGACTTCATTATATCTGGCATTGACAGAAGCAGAGTGGCTTCTATGATTTATAGCATTTACAAGAACAATGGCAGAGGAATTGGTTTTCCAGAAGTGAAACTGGAGAAAACCAATCTAAAGTCTTGTTGTGAATGCATCAAGGAAGGTCTGAAAACATTCTTTGTACCAGAAGGGGCTGAGTTGGAAACTGTTGTTCAATCAGAACCTGAAGCTTCTAGTTCTAAGGCTAAGATTACTTCAAAGCCAAAGAACTCTAAGTCAAAGGCTATGATCAAATCTGATTCCAAAACTTCAAAGGTTAGGATCCTGAAAAGATCAGAACCTATTCCTCAGAGTCTGGTGAAACCAAAATCTGGGGTTCTGAAGTCTAAGTTTCAGAAGAAGACAGTTACTGCTTCTGAAGTACCAAAACCTAAGGTGATGGCTAATCAGAAGCAACCCAACTCACAGCACAAGGTACAAGAAGTGAAGAGTAAAGCCTTAAGTACTAACCTTCCAGGACCCATAGAACAATGGGTACCTAAATCTAAAAATGTCAATGATGCAGGTATGTCTAAGAGCAGTGCCAAAGCAAAGATCATGGTACCTAGACAGCGGTTGCTCAAGACACATGACAGGAGACAAGTCCATGTTCCTCAGCCTAACAATGAAAGAGGGAGGAAATGTGAAATTTGGAGGCAACCAGTCAGGCAGGATCATAGGTACAGGAACTATTGGTAATTCCTCTACCTCAATTAATAATGTATGGTTGGTAGATGGTCTTGAACATAACCTTTTGAGCATTAGTCAATTTTGTGATAATGGTTATGATGTGCTTTTTGAAAAACCCAACTGTACAGTAATCAACAAGGAAGACAAATCCATTGTGTTCAAGGGAAAGAGAGTTGACAATGTCTATAAAATCAATTTTTCTGAACTGGCTGATCAGAAGGTGATTTGCCTACTATCAGTGAATGATAAGAAATGGATGTGGCACAGAAGGTTGGGACATGCTAACTGGAGGTTAATCTCTAAGCTTAGTAAGTTACAACTTGTGAAAGGGCTACCAGACATTGACTATCATTCAGATGCACTTTGTGGTGCATGTCAGAGAGGGAAAATTGTGAAATCATCTTTTAAAACCAAAGACATTGTCTCAACCTCAAGACCTTTAGAATTACTCCATATTGATTTATTTGGACCAATGAGTACTGCATCCTTATATGGAAGTAGATATGGATTAGTCATTGTTGATGATTACAGCAGATGGACTTGGGTGAAATTCATAAAGAGTAAAGATGTTGCGTGTGATGTATTCAGTAGCTTCTGCACTTAAATTCAATCTGAAAAAGAATCAAAAATTTTGAAAGTCAGAAGTGATCATGGTGGAGAATTTGAAAATGAGCCATTTGAAGCTTTTTGTGAAAAACATGGAATTTTCCATGAATTCTCTTCTCCTAGAACACCACAACAAAATGGAGTTGTAGAGAGAAAGAATAGAACTTTACAAGAAATGGCCAGAACCATGATTCATGAAAACAATTTACCAAAACATTTTTGGGCAGAAGCAGTGAATACAGCATGCTATGTTCAAAACAGGATCTATATTAGACCTATTTTGGAGAAAACAGCATATGAACTCTTTAAAGGAAGAAAACCCAATATCTCTTACTTTCATCAATTTGGATGTACTTGTTACATTCTGAACAACAAGCTCTACCTAAAGAAATTTGATGCCAAGGCCCAAAGAGGAATCTTTTTAGGTTACTCTGAAAGGTCAAAGGCATACAGAGTGTATAATTCAGAAACACTCTGTGTTGAAGAATCTATGCACGTTAAATTTGATGACAAGGAGCTTGAAGATAAAACTTCAAAGCAAGGTGAAAGTTTTGCAGAGATACAGGTTCCTGAAGCTACTCCAGAACCTGATCAGATAGCTGAGTCTGAAGATAGTCCAGAAGCTGAACCCACATCAGAAGCGCAAAATGAAACTGCTTCTGATGAAGCACAAGATGGCTCACATCAAGAAGATCCTCCCAGAAACACATTCAAACACAAGTCTTCACATCCTGAGGAGCTAATCATTGGAAACAAAGATAGTCCAAGAAGAACAAGATCACATTTCAGACAAGAAGAGTCAATGATTGGACTAATCTCAATGATTGAACCTACAACAGTTGATGAAGCACTTTCAGATGATGGATGGATCCTAGCTATGCAAGAAGAGTTGAATCAATTTCAAAGAAATGATGTGTGGGATCTGGTACCCAAACCTCAGCACAAGAACATTATTGGAACAAAATGGGTATTCAGAAACAAGCTGAATGAGCAAGGTGAAGTAACAAGAAACAAAGCAAGGCTTGTTGCACAAGGGTATAGTCAACAAGAAGGCATTGATTACACTGAAACGTTTGCTCCAGTTGCAAGATTGGAAGCAATCAGGTTACTTCTTTCCTATGCAGTTAATCATGGCATAATATTATATCAGATGGATGTCAAGAGTGCATTTCTCAATGGTGTCATAGAAGAAGAAGTGTATGTTAAGCAACCTCCTGGATTTGAGGATATTAAATATCCTGACCATGTTTTTAAACTGAAGAAATCACTATATGGCTTGAAACAAGCTCCCAGAGCTTGGTATGATAGACTAAGTAATTTCTTAATCAAAAATGATTTTAAGAGAGGACAGGTTGACACTACACTCTTCAGAAGGACCCTTGGGAAAGATATTCTTGTTGTGCAAATATATGTTGATGATATAATATTTGGTTCTACTAGTGCATCTCTTTGCAAGGAATTTTCTGAGTTAATGCAGGATGAATTTGAAATGAGCATGATGGGAGAGCTGAAGTTCTTCCTTGGCATTCAAATCAATCAATGCAAAGATGGAGTCTATGTTCATCAATCAAAGTACACAAAGGAGCTTCTGAAGAAGTTCAAACTTGAAGATTGTAAAGTGATGAACACTCCAATGCATCCTACGTGCAACCTGAGCAAAGAAGATGAAGGAGCTAAAGTAGATCAGAAGCTGTATAGAGGTATGATTGGTTCTTTGTTATACCTCACTGCATCTAGGCCAGATATTTTATTCAGTGTATGCTTGTGTGCAAGATTCCAATCAGATCCTAGAGAATCTCATATGACTGCTGTCAAGAGAATCTTCAGGTATTTGAAGGGAACAACTAATCTTGGACTCCTTTATAGGAAATCCTTAGATTATAAGCTAATTGGATTCTGTGATGCTGATTATGCTGGTGATAGGATTGAAAGAAAATCAACCAGTGGCAATTGTCAATTTCTGGGTGATAATCTTATATCCTGGGCTAGCAAAAGACAAACAACTATTGCTATGTCTACAGCAGAAGCAGAATACATTTCAGCTGCAAGTTGTTGTACACAACTACTTTGGATGAAACATCAGTTGGAAGATTATCAGATAACTGCTAACAGTATTCCCATTTATTGTGATAATACTGCTGCTATTTGTTTGTCTAAAAATCCAATTTCGCATTCAAGAGCTAAGCACATTGAAATCAAACACCATTTTATCAGAGATTATGTTCAAAAAGGAATTTTAGATATACAATTCATTGATACTGAAAATCAATGGGCTGATATATTTACTAAGCCTTTAACTGTTGAAAGATTTGATTTTATAAAGAAAAATTTGAACATGCACTTCGTGTCTGATTAAATGTTTGCTTGCTCCTGAATAGGATTTTAGGTTCTGAAGTTAGTTCAGAAGCGGTAGTCCATCAGAAGCTCTTTATTGAGGTTCTGAGGAAAACTCGCTTCTGATGATGACATCAGCATCTGAAGTCCAGAAGCTGGATTTGTTGCTTCTGAATAGTTGAATAAGTGGAAACGTTGGGAGTTACTTTTTAAAGTAACTTCTGGCCCACTAACTTGGTAGTTACTCTGTGAACTTCTTACGTGGCCTGTATGTGTTGGTGTATAACTAAAAAGGGCAATGATGATTTAATAGCTATGAAAGTACTTTTCACGCGCCCCCAATTTTGTCATTAATGTTATGTTTGTTTGTCTCTTTTGAATTGCAATCGTTTTACTTTTAACACTTTGTCAATTCACACACTACTCACTCACAACAAACACATTTGCTCTCAAACCGTTTGCGAAGTAAGCGCATTCTCTCAACCTTAGAACCCTAAAATCTTCATCTTCTTCAAATCTTCGTCAATCATCAAATGGCATCATCAAGCTCGCAACGAAAAGATTCAGTATCTACTTCAAGAATGGTCCCTGAATATGACTACAGAGGAAGAAGCATGAAATTGGAAGAATGGGATTTGCAAGTTCAGATAGAGAATCCAGTGGACTTTGATTCTCTGAATTTTCATAGGTGTTCTATCAGAAGCTACTATGAAGAGCAAGGACTCATGGATTATTTCAGAATGTTGAATGGACCAACATATGAAGCTCTGGTTAGACACTTCTGGGTAAGAGCAAAATTTTACAACAAAGCGGCATCCTTATCTGAGGAAAGTCAAATGGTGCTAATGTATCCTGAATTAGAAGGGAAAACAAGAGAAGAAATGGGTCTTGCGCCATTTGTTGAAGATGAAATCAGGTCCAGCATCTGTGGTATTCCAATAAGAATTGCACAATGGCACATAGAGTATGTTCTCAAGGCTGCAGCCTCTGGATACTACTCTGGAATTGATCTTTCAGATGCTGCTGAAAAACGCATTTGGAAAAAGCAAGCCAACTTGGTGATTTACAATTCTGAGAAGGAGAAGAAATATGCTGAATTGAGCATGGAAACCAAGATGCTTCTGAAGATTCAGAATGAGACCCTGTTTCCAAGTGGTGACTGTGTGAAGCCAAATCTAGCTCAGAAGGTCCTTCTCCAGCACTTCATCAAGAAGGAAAAGGTGAATGTGCCCAAATACATGTTCAAGTACTTGGTAGAGTGTTTGAAACAGAGTCAGCTACTGGATAAACCCTTGGTTCCTTATGGAAGACTCCTCTCAGAGATATTCTATCAAGGAGGTATCTTGGACAGTCTCAGTCAATCTCAAGGCTTCACAGATCAGCTACTTGACACAAAAACTGGAAAATTCATTAATGCTCATACTCTCTTGAATATGAAGCTAATCAGTGAAGTCACCAAACTTCAAACTGATTTAAGTGAATCATTTGTTAAGTCTGATCTTATGAAGGACTTTCCACCCATCTGCAAGAAGGATCCCATTGAAGTGCAGATGTACTATATCAAGGAACATTTTGAGGCAACCAATGAGAGAATCAGATTGGAAGATATTCCAGAGGAAATGTATGGTGGTGCTCTGCCACGAGCCAGAGGCAGAAAGTCAAAAAGGAAGATGACTGCAGAGCAATATCTAGAGGTTGAACAACCTACTAAAAAGGCAAAAGTTGCTGCTGACAAGCTCAAAATTGGAAGTTCATCAGTACCTTCTATTGAAGAAGCCATTGAAGACATGGACTCCAGGATGATCATGGGTGTTGACATTTCTCTTGATCAACCTGCTATACCAAAGAGGAAGAGAAAGCCAGCCTTGAGGAGAACCAAGGATTTTCCTCATATCACCTTAAGAGCTCAAGCTGCTTCTGATTTGAAGTTAAAAGAGTTACAAGAGAAGAAAGCAGCCGCTGAAAAAGTTCTGGAAATTGCTGCTGAGCTACGAGAGTCTGTAGTTTCAGAAGCCAAGCAACTGTTGCAGGTGTCCAGTGAATCTGCTAAAGAGGATTCTGATCCTGAACCAGAAAAGGTAATTAATATATCTTCAGATTCCGCATCCGCATCATTATCAGATTCTGATGATTCTGATGATGATATACCCTTAGCTCAACTGTTTCGAAAACCAGTAAAAAGCCAATCAACATCATCCAAAACCAACGATAAGCCCTCTCAGTCAACTACTTATGAACCAGTTGGTCACATAATTATTGAGAAGTTGGCTGAACTGGCTGAGCAGAGAGAAAGAGTCATTGACACTATTTTTCGCCTTCACCCTCAACCTCTTAACATTCAACCTCTCAACATGATTCCTCCTGAAAATGTTGAGTCCACCTCAGAAAAAGCCTCTGAAACAACTCCAGAAGCAGCTGCTTCTGAAAATGTTGTTTCAGAAAACCCTCATCAACAAACACCTGAACCACAAAAACCCACAACACCCCCACAATCACCAATAGCCATCACTGACCCCCAACTAAACACTCAAACAACAACTTCACCACAACAACCACCATCTGAAACTGAATTTCAACCTTTACCTGAACACTCTCCTGAACCAACTCCCATGGATGTTGACATCTCTCTAGTCAATGTTCAAGCCTCAACCTCCACCACACACATTGATTCTGACCAGCCCTCATCTTCTAACACACAAACACACCTTACCATTCCAGTTCCTAACCCTATTCAAGATTTAGAAATCAGTGATTCTGATCTTGAAATCCTTGAACATCCACCCACAAACATCCTGGAATCTGGATATATCGATTCTGAGTTTCTGACAATCTTGAGTCAGATGCACAATCTGGTGGATCAAAGAAGGACGATTGATCTCACAGGTGCATATGAAGACTCCTGGGCATCACTTCAGAACAGGGCAGCTGAGCTTATTGAAGAGATCAAGGCTAAATGCATCAGAGTCAAGCAAGCTTCAGTCAGAAGGCTAATGGAAAATCTGAATCAGAGTCTTAGAGTAAGAAGTTCTACACTGCTCCTGGCAAACCAGCCTTTCTTCTTTGAAACGGATTACTTGACCAGAGAAGCAAGGCTGTGTAAGCTTCTGAAGAAACAGATGGCACAGCAGCAGCAAGAAGCTAAAGAAAGGGAACAAGCTCTTCTTCAGAGGCAACAACAACTTGAAGAATTGTTGAAGAAGAAGATTGAAGAAATGGAAGAGATGAAGAAACAACAACAAACCAACCCTTAGTTGCACACCCTTGTGTTTTTCTTTGTTTGTTGTTTGTTTTATTTTCTTAGTCCTTGCTTCTGAAATCATCTTGTCTTATTTCTTTTGCTTCTGAATGCTTACTGATTCTGACTGTTTAGCTGCTTCTGACAATTGAATATACATGATTTTTTGCTCTGATTTATTTAGTTCATTGCTTAGTATACTCTCTCACGTTTGAGTTTTTCTCATATCTTTTTGTCTTTTGTGCTTAGATTTATTTTAATTTTTTTTGATAATGACAAAAGGGGGAGTATATGTGACAAGTATTTAAAGGCTCTGAGCCCCATTAATGGCATTTGAAATTTTTGAAAAACTTCTATCTTTTTACCTTATTGGTATAAGCTATGAATGAACGAAGGAGTATCAAAATTCAAGTAAAGTTAATTGAACCATTCTTCTTATCTATAAGTTAATTCTTTCAATGATTCAATTTTGCTTTTAAGCTCTGATAATAATTATTGCGCGCAAAATGAATTTAATTAACCTGGATAGAACTTAGGGGGAGCTTACAAACCTCACCTTAAAGACTATCAGACTCAGGGGGAGTTTGAGCTTACAAACCTCAGATTCTGAGCTTACAAACCTCAGAACCCCAAAGTCAACTTGTTCATTAGATTAACAACAATTGATCAATTTTAAATACTTTTGTTTGTCATCATCAAAAAGGGGGAGATTGTTGGAACAAAATGTGTTTAACAATAAACCTTAAAGAGTTTTGATGATAACAAGGTATTAAAAATTGTAAATTGGATTAGCTAATATTTGTTCAAGTGTACAGGACCATAATTATAAAGTTACATCATCATTGGTTCTGAATGAGCAAATAAAGAGCTATGGAAACAACAAAAATTTGAAGCTTGGACGCTCCTGAAGGCAACTTGCTCCTGAAGAAAAAGCGCTCCTGAAGTCAAGCTGCTCCTGAAGAAATAGCGCTCCTGAAGTAAGCTGCTCCTGAAGAATAGTGCTCCTGAAGACAAGAGGTCCAGAAGTCACATCATCAGAAGCTGCATCATCAGAAGCTGCAGAAGTCATCTCATCAGAAGCTGCATCATCAGAAGCTGCATCATCAGAAGCTGCCTCATCAGAAGCCATTTCACCAGAAGCTGAATATCAACTGGATTTGCAAAGAATCAAGAATTGAAGAATCATCAATGCAAAAGCTGTCTATTGGATTCGAAAACACAAACAAAGGATTAGTGGAGTTTGCAACGGTCATTTCAAAGGTGTTTAAAGGCATGTGTTTGCAATTTGGACAAAAGCGTTGACATTGTACTTTGTACGAATTGTACAACCACGTTCTCCACTACTCTGTTTTGTGTCTGCACTTCAAGACAAGAAAACAGCTCCAGAATACGGTCTCGCCTGCATAGATGTTCCTTTGGATAAGGAATGGATTTCAAAATTGTTCTTCATAGGACAACAACCAAATCAGGCAAAAGATCATTGGTGAAAGATCAAGCTTCAACAACGACTCTTTGGTGTGCTGGCAATTTCACAACGTCTCTTTCACACCTCTATATAAAGGAGTGAAAACCTAGAGAATTGGCAATGCAAGAACGCTGAACGAAAGACTCACAAAGATTTTCACAAGTACCAAACCTCTGCTGAAATTGTTCTGCATTCACTTAGAATTTCTGTGTCTCAAAGTCATATCTTAGAAATTCTTAAGTCCATTGAGTCTGTATCTGATTTGTATTGTGAGCACCTCTGATTGTATATCAAGTGTTCAACCTTAAACAATTTTCTGTGTAATTTTGTTTAGTTAGGAAGTCTCTTGCAGTTGTGCTTGAGCAGGAAGTCTCTTGATTGTGTTCTTGAGCAAAGGAAGTCTCTTGCTTGTGTGCTTGAGCATTGGAAGTCTCTTGCTTGTGTGCTTGAGCATTTGTAATCAGATATTACTCATAGTGAAATCTCCTTGGAAGTGCAAGGGGGACTGGACTACTTCCGGATTGTGGAAGGAACCAGTATAATTGCTTTGTGTCGTTCTTCTTCTCTCTCTCTGTTTTATTCCGCTGCATTTAGATTCTGATTATCACTTCAGAAGCTGTCTCACTTAGCTTCTGATCAGTGTGTTCAGTTTTTAGGAGAAACGAAGAATTTTTCTAAAACACAATTCAACCCCCCTTCTTGTGTTTTTCTCACCTTCAGACCCGTGCGATGCACGGGTATTTTTTGTTTGTTTCAAATTTTTTGACAATATAAACATCAAATTGGATAAATGTATTTTGTATTAGATTTCAATAAATACCACAATTATATTATTGAATAATTCAAATTAAAATCATTTTCAATATCACAAATCAAGTTACATTCAGTCTAAAAAGAGTAGATAAGTAACTATTAAACATTCGAAAATACGATTTGGAATTGAAAGTGTCAATAGTAACCATTACAATTTAAAGCATGAGTGTGTTATTACTTAAAGCCTTAAGTGTCTTATTATTTAAAGCATTGACAACCAAGGAAATTAACACAATCACAATAGGATTTCAAGCATCAACTTTCATCAAAACTGACACAATCACAATCCACAAAATCAAAATGAATAAAATAGCATTTATTTCAAAATTAGTTTAGTGATCATACCATTAATAAGTTAGTATGGACGAAATATGCATCACAGTCACAATTTTTAGGATAAATCGAAGGAAAAAAGGGAAGAAATGGATGGAAACCGCTGCCTTCTGGGTTGAGATCAAAGGAATAAGGGTTCAGAAACGTTCAATGTTCAATTCTGTAAAGAAAGAAAAAGGGATTAATTAGTTTTTTAATGAGGGTGTTTGGTATTGGATATGAGGTAGTGGAATCAAAATTATATCACAAAAACAATTATTGGCTTAGTGGTTGGAGTTCTTACATGGAACCATAATGTTGTGGGTTCGAATCCTTGCAAAGAGTTTTTTCATAAAGATTTTTTAAACCCTCAAAAAAGGCGGGAAAAAGGCGGGATTAGGTTAAACAGTGGCGGGATTAGGGTTAATCAGCACTGTTTAACATTTATATATATTAAGATTAAGATTAAGATGTGTTCTGGTAATCTGGAGTTCGGTCGTGAGGTAAAGATAACCTGATCAAGAATTGGTCCACATAGGAATCAAATTGAGCCGAACGATTCATCATATTTAGTGGTTGGAGTTCTTACATGGAACCATAATGTTGTGGGTTCGAATCCTTGCAAAGAGTTTTTTCATAAAGATTTTTTAAACCCTCAAAAAAGGCGGGATTAGGTTAAACAGTGGCGGGATTAGGGTTAATCAGCACTGTTTAACATTTATATATATTAAGATTAAGATTAAGATGTGTTCTGGTAATCTGGAGTTCGGTCGTGAGGTAAAGATAACCTGATCAAGAATTGGTCCACATAGGAATCAAATTGAGCCGAACGATTCATCATATCATTGATGAAGCTCATTAACCACTTAAACTTACGATGACTATTTAATTAGTAAAACTTTATAAATTAGTTTTAGATATTGCATTTATTATTTTTAAAACTAACATGATTCGAACCCAGAACCTTCAATGATGCTTGTAATTTAAAATATTTAAAAATTAAAATACTAACTTTTGTTTACTAAAATAAAAGTACTAACATTTGTCATTCAAATAAATAAATTTAAAATTTCAAAATAATTAAAAATCTGTAAAAAAAAAAAAAAAATATCTGAAAGAATATGGAGAAGACACTTATAATTTACGGATAGATAGGTTCAAACCTCAGTTTCTTTCATTTTACCACAAACAAGTTCTCGATGAAAAAAGAAAAAGAAAGAACTCAATTATGCATTTGCTTCATGTAACCGTCCAATTAATGTCAACAATTGACTTTTCTATTTTTTATCAATAATGTTAATGGTCAATGGATATACATGGATGAGGGAATTAGGAGAAGTTGGATATAGTTTTTTATTTTTATTTTAAATGTTAATATGTATTCTTATGGTATAAGAACACATGAAATCTCTTCCGTGGATATAGTGTAGGCCATCAGGACGAGGTGCATTTATCCGATCTTCAGTTTACAGATGATACTTTAATTATTGGTGAAAAGAGCTGGTTGAATGTGCGTTTAATGCGGGTGGTGTTACTTTTATTTGAAGAAATTTTGAAGGTTAATTTTAACAAAAGTATGTTGACAGGAGTTAATGTCCCTGAATCTTGGTTGTCAGATGCGGCATCGGTTATGAATTGTAGAACCGAAACCATTCCTTTTGTTTACTTGGGGCTGGCTATTGGTGGGGATGTCAAGAAGCTCAGTTTTTGGAAATCTGTGATTGATCGTATTGTTGCTCGGTTGTCGTCGTGGAATAATAAGTTTCTTTCATTTGGTGGTCTTCTAGTACTCCTGAAATATGTCATGTCTTCTCTTCCGGTTTACTTTCTTTCCTTCTTCAAGGTTCCCGCAGGTATAATTTATTCTATCGAATCTATTTTTAAAAGTTTTTTTTTGTTGGGGGGTGGGGTGGGGGGGGGGGGGGGGGGGGGGGGGGGTTGTGAGGATTTTAGAAAAATTGCTTAGGTGAATTTATGTTTACCAAAGGAGGAAGGAGGGCTTGGTGTTAGGAGGATAGGTGAATTTAATTTATCACTTTTAGGGAAGTGGTGTTGGAGGATGCATGTTGATAAGGAGTGGTTATGGTATCGCGTGTTAAAAGCTCGATACGATGAGGAGGGGGTGGCTGAAGAAGGGTGGTAGACACGATTCTTTGTGGTGGAGGACGATGTGTCACATACGTGGAGGGACTAGTATGGGTGTCAGGAGTTGGTTTGAGGATAATACTCGTAGGGTAGTCGGTGACGGCCGAAACACTTACTTCTGGACGAATAATTGGGTGGGCGGAGTCCCTTTAGGGATCAACTTCCGCCGCCTATTTGATTTGACCGTGCATCGAGAGAGTTTGGTGGCGGAGATGGCGACGTTAGGGTGGGAGGAAGGGGGAGTGCGTGGGTGTGGAGGAGACGCCTCTTAGCATGGGAAGAGGATAGTGTGCGGGAATGTTCTACTTTATTACATAACATTGTTTTGCAGGATAATTTTCATGACAGATGGAGGTGGTTGCTTGACCCTATTCAAGGATATTCGATGCGTGGGACTTATCATTTTCTTACGACATCTGATGAGTTTTTGGATAGGGAACGCATTCATAAAGTGTGGAATCAGCAAGTTCCTTTAAAGGTGTCGGTTTTTGCTTGGCGAAATCTCCGAGATCGACTTCCTACCAAATTTAATTTGGAGCGACGACAAGTGCTTCAACATGCTGATATCATGTGTGTTGCCGGATGTGGCTGTTCCGAGATGGCGAACCGTCTTTCTCTTGGATGCAACATCTTTGGTAGCATTTAGAATTTGGTGTGGCAATGATTAGGTATATCTTTTGTCTCATCTGGTTCGATTGATGCACACTTCATTAAGGTTATTCAGTTGGCGGACATGCCACGGTCTTCGCATTCTTTCTTCAAGGTAATTTGGCTTGCTTGTGTGTGGGTAATTTGGAAAGAAAGGAACAACCACGTCTTCAAAAATGTGGCTTCCGATCCATATTCCCTTCTTGATAAAGTCAAGCTGAGTTCGTTCCTTTGGCTGAAGTCAAAAAATGTTTTGTTTGCTTTATGTTACCATGACTGGTGGCGTCACCCACTTCTATGTATGAGTGTTTCATTGTAATTTCTTCTAGTTGTGATTTGTTTGTGCCATTGTGTCTAGGCACCTAACGTGACACTATAAGTATTTAAGGTGCTTCACTTTCAGCACACCTTGTGCTGGGTGAATCACCTGTGGTTTTAATAATATATCTCATTTTGGTTTGTTAAAAAAAAAAACACATGAAAGAGAGAGGAAAAAGTCACTTGTGACATCGTGCTTGGTCAATATCACCAGTGTCATTAATTCTATGTCACCCAAGTGCTACTCCAAATTTGATTACATCCAATAAAAAAAATAATTAAATACATGGATGAGGGAAATATAAATTTATTTAAGGAAGCCCTACCTCAAATAACCATTGATTGATGTAACACAACACAAACCTCCTACCAAAAGATTGATGGAAAATCAAATTAGGCACCGTTTGGTTCTAATACCACCACCTTTACAAGGCCACATAACTCCTATGCTTCAACTAGCCACCATCCTTCATTCAAAAGGTTTCTCTATCACCATAGCACACACCCATTTCAATTCCCCTGATCCTTCTAATCACCCTAATTTCTATTTTCTACCTTTCTTCGATGGTTTATCTAATACCCAAATCACTTCCAAGAATTTTGTAGATATTGCTTCAACTCTAAATATAAAGTGCGTATCTTCACTTAAGGAGACATTAGTTCATTATATTACAAAATTAGCAAATGAAAATCATGGTGAAAAAATTGCTTGCATCATTTATGATGGATTGTTTCACTTCATTGATTCAATGGCAAAGGAACTAAATTTACCAAGCATAGTCTTCCGAACCACTAGTGCTACTAATTTTCTCACTTATCATGTGTGTGCTCAGCTACAAAGCAAAGGCTACCTTCCTTTGCAAGGTTGTACATATGTTTTTCTTTGTTTTCATAAATTACTTCTTTTTTTTTTCGTGCTTCTTTGTGATGAACGCCTGATGTAAATTTTGGTTTTTTTTTTTTGTACACCTTATGCCGGAAAGATGATCAACTTTTAGTAATATATCTCATTTTGATTTCTTAAAAAAAAACAAATTACTTTTTTTTATTACTGCTTTCTCAAATTATAGTTGCTCAACGATGCTTCATATTCTCAATTCATTCATGCGAATCATAGCTAATGAAACTATCATATAGATTTATTTATTTGTGATATTTTTCATGGATACATGTGAATATCACTCTCATGGAAGTTTTCACTTAAAATTTTGGGGACGTCCAATATGGACCCGGTCGACAAATCCTCCTATTATTTTTTAATTTTTAATAAAATATCATTTTTGTGATCAATTTTTTATTTTTATAAAATTTAATTTTTATTAAAAATGGTAAAGGTCCGTCTTTGAAACACTTTTGAAAGATTCATATTAGACTCCAAAGTCTTGTATCTATCATTTTAAAAATGTTCATTCATAGACTTCTTCTTTTTGATGCTATTCATAAACTTTGATTAGACCCTGCATAGTTAATCTCAACAAGAGAAAAAAAACCAAATTTTTACACGACTTTATCATCTCCTTTAAGAGGGTCCATTACTATTTACTATAATTTCACATTAGTCGTCATAATTACTTGATGTAGTTATTTTTCTTAAAAGGGTCAATTCCTATATCTTACACGGCTGACTAACTAATGTATGTTACATGATAGATTCCAAGTCGTCCGATGTGGTGCCAGAACTGAACTTGCTGCGCTTCAAAGATCTCCCCATTTTCAATTTAACCAATTCTGATGATTTTCTACAAAACACAGCCAAAACACTTTCAATAGCACCTTTGGGTGTTATATTTAACACCGTTGATATCTTAGAACATTCATCACTAAATCAACTTCAAAAGCTATACAAAGTTAACATCTTCCCAATAGGCCCTCTACACATGATTGCCAATGATGCTAACAAAAGGAGCATTCTGCAAGAAAATGATAATTGCTTATCTTGGCTAAACAACAAAGCAAAAAATTCTGTGTTATATGTAAGTTTGGGAAGCATAGCTAGTTGGGAAGAGAAAGAGCTAACTGAAGTTGCTTGTGGCTTAGTCAACAGCAGACAAAATTTCCTTTGGGTTATTCGACCCGAGACAGTCAACAATGTTTCGGCGTGGTTAGAATCATTGCCGGAAGATGTTAGAGTAGGTGTAGCTGAGAGAGGCTGTGTTGTGAAATGGACACCTCAAGGTGAGGTTTTGGCACATGAAGCCGTTGGAGGATTTTGGAGTCATTGTGGTTGGAATTCTACATTGGAGAGTTTGTGTGAAGGAGTACCAATTATTTGCCAACCTTACTTTGGAGATCAAAGGGTAAATGCTAGGCTCTTGAGCCATATTTGGAAGGTGGGTTTGGAATGGTGTAATGTAATAGAAAGGGATGAGATTGAAAGGGTGGTTAGAAGACTTATGGTCAATCAAGAAGGGGAGGACTTGAGACAAAGAGCAATTGAATTAAAGCATGAGATTGTGAATGGTTCCTCTTGTGATGCATTGGATGGATTGGTAAAGTGTATCTTATCAGTGAATGTCTGATTTGTGAAATTGTGATTTCACAACAAAATTTAAGGGAAAAAATAAAATAAAAGTACATTGTGATTGTGATAAGACTTGATACATGTGAAATAAATAAATGAATGAAGCAAGCAAATTGTAACATTAATTTGAATAGTGTGTATTGTTTTATATGAATAGTTGGTTTTATGGTGACCTAGGCAACTAATTCTTCTTGTTTTTTTTGTGTGATTCTTCTTGGTTTAATTATATATACAAGTTTATTACTTTTTAAAGCAAAATCGGAATAGTTATTGCATCGCTATGATTCAATGACATTTAAACTATGTTGGCACTCCATTAAATCATCAATCCTTTGGAGCATCTATTATTGATAATAAAATGAGAAGAAAAAGTGGAAACCATGAATCAAACCCACAATACAAATTTAACAAAAACGATAATCAAACAAATCAAATTTATCCCAAAAAAATGATTATCTCGAACAATTTGATAATTGATCCCACCAAACTAAGCCATCAACAAAATAAAAATTGCATTGGCTAATTTATTAGCACAAAAATCTCCCTCCCTAAAGATATGAAAAACACTAACTGAAAAGTTCTTATCATATTAAAACAATTCTTCCTGTTAATTTAACACTTCCAAAGAACCAAGTAGATATTTGTAAGTGAGTGACATTCCAGTCAAAGATTTGTCTTACCCAATATGTGCACAAATGCACCCGAAAAGGTACCTAGATGTTCATGAAAAATGCCTCCACAAGAGGAGGCATCAGGTGACCCTCTTGAGACTCATCCGTATTGCACTTTACCTAGAAAGGGGAAGGCATGAGCCAATTATAATGCTTAATAGATAGGGAAGGCGGGCGATGACACTTCACATCAAAATATTTGAAAATCACAAACTCTTATGGATGAGAATATATGGTCTTTGGAATGATGAGTTGGATGATGAATGAGGCTATTCACGTAATTCAAGTCTTGTTCAAATTTAGGATGAATGTCTTCAAATTTTAAGTTGTTACTACATTTCCTCACTAATATTAACAATGACAACAAGAATAAGATCATGAAGTTAGGGACTCCAGCCTTTATTGTATATGGATAAGATGGTAACAGAGCTAGATAGATCAAGACGAGTACCTATCAGAGAGGAAAGTCAATTTCAATAAAACATAATGAAATAACAATACAAGAATAAATGATGTGTATTATCATAACTATAACAACAAATGCTGCAAATGATGAACCCTCGTTTTATTATATTATCATTGGGGGCCATGGCGTTGTGCATTACTCATCGGAGCACCAAAGATCTAGTAGGAGGAATGAAAGAAAATCATATGGCCTTAACCTAACTCTTGTCAATATGAGGTTAAATGTCGTAATTGTAAGCATCTTCGGAAGATAAATTATAACAAGAATTAGAATCACACTGCTTTAGCTCATCATAATCAAGAGGAAATGGTAATCAAGTATTATGAATATAAAAAAGGAAAATGTTGATAAAGAGGGAGGTGGCCCCCCTAGGTTCCGCCTAGGGCAACCGTGTCTGCACTCTTTTTCGTCGGTTGTGAGGTATCATGGGAGGGGAAGCGAGCCAGTCAGAGTGAAAAAAAAATGGGGAGATAAGGGTGATTGGTCTTTGGTGAACGCGTGACGTCAGAAAGCGTTTGGACCGAGTGATCAAGGACGGATCATGCAACTTGAGAACTCACGAAAAGGAGGTCCTAGACAAGATGAATTGCAGTAGTCTAGGGTTAGGGCTTCTCCAAGTTTTCTTCATGGTAAGGGTGCACAAATTTATTCTTCAATTGGTGTGCTTCTTGATCATGCGCAGGGTAAACAACATGCACTAACAATAATATTTTGTTTTTCTAATATACACGATCAACAAGAATTATAGGTGAAACATTTCTCTTCCTTCCGTTTTACTAATGTATCAAACCTTATTCCATATTTTTATTTGAGGAAGGGTTTTGACGTTTGTGGGATATTATCATATGTTTATTTGGTAAAGTATAGAAATGCACGTGGACAAGTGTACGGTTTTGTTCATTTTAGTAACGTTTAGGATGTCGAAACAATATGTCAGGCTTTGAATAATGTATGGTTTGGTCTGTTTAGGGTGTGGGCAAAGTTGGATAGGGTTGACAATGTAGGAGACGGGAAGAGGAAGACTAAGGTTCTGGGGAGGGAGATCATTAAGATGAAGGGGTTGGAAGGAGAAAAAAGAGTAAGTATGGGGATTGAGGGAGGTGGAGGTGTGTGAGGTAAGGTTAATCGTGTGATCAAAGCAAAAGAGGTTATGATTGAAAGGGTTGAATGAGTAGGAGTTGGTGTTGAGAAGAGGAAGACGAGTATTGGGGAAGATGTTGTAAATGGGGGTATATGGTCGTTAGTAAGTTGGGGGTTGGTGAGGCTCAGAAGAAATCATATGTTGCGATGTTAGTGCAGAATAAAGGAGATAATGTGATTACGACCCCGAATCAGACAGCCAAGGTTACGTCATATACGCCAAGTATTGTTATGTCAAGGAAGATATGGAATGGGCTAGGAAAGGTGTGGTAGATACAAAGATCAGTGGCGAACCTATACCATTAATTCAACAACGAATCTTCGATGCTGGTTTTAATGACTTCTATATTATACTAATGGGAGGAGACACATTTTTTTTGCATTGTTTGGGGAATGTAGATGTAATGACGAATTTTAATGGCACATTGGATTTCTTTAATAATTTATTTTTGGATTTTAGTGGTTAGACTCCAAAAGGGGTGCATGGGTCCGTTTGTTTGCAATTCTGGTTCATGCGTGGAATGAAAATTTCTTCAAATTGTGTGTTTTGGATTGTGTTTGTTTCTATACCGTGGAGTTTGGAATGGTTGAATGATCACAATCATAGTGATGCGGAGGTTATTTTTTCAAATAAAAAGAAGAAGAAACAACAGTCAAAAGCCATTGTCATACTAAAAAGAAAAGTAGTAGTTTGCTTAAACATTCAATGCATAGTTTGAAAATAGTGGCTCATCTTCTGGGGAAAGTTCAAAAAGATGTTCTTAATATTTTGAAGCAAAATTTTGGAAAGCGGAGAGTTCATGAGGAGTCACAAGCATCTAAGTCTCCTTTGAAGGTTGGTACATCCTCTTCGAAAAATCTTATTCTTGTGTTAACAATGATTGAAAGAATTGGGTTGTGTTACATGGTGATTCGGAAGTGGCGGTGGAAGATGTGTGGGGTATACGGAAAGCGGTAGGTTTGAAATATAAAGGAGAAAAGGTGAATATGTTTAATGTGATGTCAATAGCAGGGTGTAGGAAGAAGGTGGTGAGGGTAGATGAGGACATGGTTTCAAGTAAGCTGGGTGGAGGGTAAGAGGTGGGTAAAAGGGATGGTGGTGTGTGTTTCGTTGTTGTGAGCTAAGGTGGTGTGGGGTGAGGGTGAAGGTAAATGAAGATTATTTCTTGGAACGTTAGGTGTTTGGGTGGTTTTAAGAAGTGGAAAAAGGTAAGAAAGTTGGTGAGGATGAAAAAACCAGTTATTTTGTGTATCCAAGAAACTAAATTACAAACTATTGATGCATTTCTTTTTCATCAATTTGAGTGTCTACCTCATTTAGGTATTCATATCGGCCTTCAGTTAGGGAGTCAAGTGGTTTATTGTGTGTGTGGGATATGTTAGAGATAGAGGTGTGATCGACATTCAATTTGGAGCATGTTGTTATATACGCTCCGTGTGATAATGCTGCTAAGCAGATGTTATAGGACATGCTATCTTTGTGGTTCAGAAATCATGCGGGAGCAAAATTTTATAGATGCATGGATTTTAACGCTGTCCGTTATAAAGGTGAAAGGTTAATCTCAAGATTTGAGATTAACAGTTAGATTCATTAATTATGGACCCTTTAGCCAATTTATTGATGATAACTATTTGATTGATCTTCTTCTATGTGGTCGACGTTTTGCTTGGTGTCAAAGTGATGGTCCGACGATGAGTCGCCTTGATAGATTTTCGTTGTGTGAAGAATGGGGTTTGAATTGGCCGAATTGCAATATGTTGTTTGCTTATAGGTGGTGAAATAAGTGGTTTGGGATTGTGACGGTTTCAAAAGTCAAGGTCCAGATGATATTCATTTTGGATTTCTAAAAGATTTTTGGGATGAAATAAAAAAAGATTTTATGCATTTTATTACTGGATTTCATCATAATGTCAGCTAACAAAAGGAATAAATAGTACTTTTATTGCTCTTATTCCTAGGGCTGATAGTCCTCAAAGGTTAAATGATTTATGTCCTATTTCCCTAGTCGAGCGTATGTATAAGGTGTTGACAAAAGACTTAACTAATAGATTATAGAATGTGATAGACAATGTGATATATGAATCTCAATATGCTTTTGTATAATATTTTTATAACTAATGAGGTAGTGGACGAGACTTGTAAAATGAAGAAAGAGTTGTTACTATTTAAAATGGATTTTGAGAAAGCTTATGACTCCGTTGATTGAAGGTACTTAGATGTTGTGATGGGTAAATGAATTTTCTGACTTTATGGTGACAATGGATGAAGGAATGTGTGGGTTCAACAACAGTGTCGGTATTGGTGAACGATAATTCCACCAACGAGTTTCCTCTTGAAATGGGATTGAGCCAAAGGGATCCTTTTTCTCCTTTCTTTTTATATTGGTTGCAAAGGGTTTGGATGCCTTGATGTTTGCAATGATTGAGAATGGGCCGTTAAAGGGTTATTAGATAGCTTGCGAAGTATGTACTCTTGTTTCTCATTTACATTTTGTCGATGATAGCTTCATTTTGGACAAGAAATGCTAGGCAAATGTTAGATCAAACGTGCAATTTTGATTCTCTTTGAAACGATGTCTGGTTTGAAAGTTAATTTTGATAAAAATTTGCAGGTTGGAGTTAATGTTTCAAACTCTTGGTTATTGTAAACAAATTTGTCTATAAATATACTATATAATTGGTGTCATTCATGTCCATAAGCATACTATATAATTGGTGTCATTCAAAAAGATAAAAATATATATTATTTTGTTATATTGTTGGTTTCGTTAAATAAAATAAGTATAGGTACGATATAAAAATGAAAGTTTCAATTTTCAAAACTATATATCTAATCTAATTAATTCCTTCAAAAAAAAAAATCTAATCTAATTAAAAAAAAAAAAATCAAAACTTTATTCCGCGAAAAAGAAGGGAAAAGGCATCTCAGCCATCCATCATCCAGCGTCGTCAAATGCCTTCGAACCAGCCAGCTCATCGATCCGCATCATCGTTTTTCAAAAACACAATCCTGACCGTCCGTCATCATATCCTATGGCAATGTAATTAACGGATTAAACAATTCCACGTCATCGATCCGCAACGAACCTCACTAACCAATAGAAACACGAGAACCATCTCCTATATAAATCATCACACCGTAACACTCTGAATTCATTCATCAAAATTTCCCAATTCAAACCTTCTTCGCGTTCAAATTTTCTTTTTCTCTCGAAATCTCAGTTCGAAATGGACGCAAGCACGAAGACAACAAAGAAGGGAGCCGGTGGAAGGAAAGGAGGAGGACCAAGGAAGAAGTCGGTGACAAGATCAATCAGAGCCGGTCTTCAATTTCCAGTCGGAAGAATCGGTCGATACTTGAAGAAAGGAAGATATGCTCAGCGTGTCGGAACAGGTGCACCAGTATACCTAGCAGCAGTTCTTGAATATCTCGCTGCTGAAGTTCTTGAATTGGCTGGAAATGCAGCACGTGATAACAAGAAGAATAGAATCATCCCAAGGCATGTGTTGTTGGCTGTTAGGAATGATGAAGAGCTTGGTAAATTACTTGCTGGTGTAACCATTGCTCATGGTGGTGTTCTTCCTAATATTAACCCTATCCTTTTGCCTAAGAAGAATGAAAAAGCTGCTCCTGCTAACAAAGAGCCAAAGAAGGCTGGAAAGTCTCCAAAGAAGGCTTAGATCTGATTCTAGGAACAATTAGATCTTTTAATTAGTTTTCTTTCTTTTTTAGTTTTTTTTTTTTTTTTTTTTTTGCTTTTGAAGTTGTGATGAAGTAACGGGATCTTGTTGATCCTTTTTGTGTATGATAATGGTGGAATTAATGAAAATCGGGTTTCAAAATTGTTTCTATTCGACAATTTCAATGAGTTTATATTCCAATATTGTAATGTGATGATAGGAATTTAATAGAAGAGATCTACGCATTAAAAGTTTATTGGCCAATTGTTAATAGTGCACTAGTTTACAACTTTTATAAAGCTTGAGACCTGTTTAGACCAATCTGAGTTGGAGTAACCATCATATAGAGACAATGCGTTGAATTTTACCACAATTCATAAACTTGCAGTTTAATCTCAAGCTTGCGATAAATAGTTTAAAAATCTGCAATATCATTGTTGCAATTCTACTAAAAATGTCCCGCTGTTTTTACCATAGTTCAATGAAAAATTATGGATGTTACTTGTTGTATTTTAGTAACAGTTACCATCCACAAGATCAGGAAAGTTAAGGGTCCACTGAACTATTAATCCATGACATAACAATGGTGTTGCAATGATAATGCAACCATAGCTGGGCTAAGTAAGCTTATCCTATCACTCAAGTGAGTACAATAAGGTGTTGGAACAAAAAAAATGAAACCATAACCGATGGCGACCAAGAATGATAATTGTTACGTTTTAAGGGAAGAGAAGCTATTACAGCAACTGGAGTGTTGCTTGGGTGCATGAGATACATATTTAGCATAGAGAAATGATATTTGAACAACCAATTTTTGACAATTTTTGTGACAACTTTCTCTCTAAAATTCACATTCTCTTTTTACTCTCTCTCTATTGTTTTGGTTTTTGTGCCACTACCTAAATTTGTTTGTAAATTTTAGTTGTTCAAGAAGTTGTCCCAAGAAAGGGTTGTTCAAATAACATCCCTCGCATAGCACATCATTCTGATAACTCTTGCTGTTGGAGGAACCTCCACGGTTCACGCTGCCAGATGAGCGTTCTGAAGCCATAATAGATTAGAAACAGCTTTCAATTTAGGGTAATAAATCAAAGAATGATTGAAAATTGACTCGATTGAACCGTGAATTAGGTAAACTAGTGGGGATTCAAGATATGAAGATGCAGTTGAAGTGGAGAAGCTTCAACATAAAAGGGATTTGATGAATTCAAAGTTGTGCAACAAAGATTTCAAAGGGACTGATACCATGAGAAAATGGCAATCAAACTCAAATGAAAATGTCAAATCTAAATCTTATCACAATAGCTCACTAGCACATATGAGACATGTTACAAGAGAAGGACCAACTAATTGATAACAGACGCAACAAATTGAACAGAATCTAACTGAACTCATCAAAGTTGGAATGGGATCTTGTTGATCCTTTTTGTGTATGATAATGGTGGAATTAATGAAAATTGGGCTTAATAAATGTTTCTATTCTGCAATTTTGGTTAGTTTAAATTTGAAGAGGTCAATATATGCGATATAATATTTAGTTTCTTTGGGTGAACACCTGTTTTGAATTACATTGTTGCCTTTTTTCTGTAGCTGTTTTTAAATAGACGAAATTGAATTCCTATTTCAAGTAGTGAAAATATAAAAGAAAATTAAATGGAAGACGATGTGAAGATTGATATAAACTATGAAAGTGGATGAACCATGTCTCTATCCAAATATTGGTGTAGTTTGCGTGTATCTCGAAGTACAGTGGTAGGGGAGGAGTTACCTCAATGGGGAGCCTAAGGCTAACAAACTTTATTGGGGTCCATCAGTGTGGTTGCCATTTTGGTCTGTGAGATTTTCTGTCAGTAGGTTGTTTAAGGTGCCGGGCTGTGTAGCAGTTTTGGTCTGAGGTGAGTTTGGAGAATTTTGGCGTTGGAATGAAAGGTGAGCAGATTTTTCGGTAGAATTATAGCGGTGGCAGCAGCAGTATCGACCATCTCATTTGTGTGTGGTCTGGTTGCTTGTGTTGGAGCTTTGGATGTCCTGGTTTTTGTTTCAGGAGCGGTGCATTCGCATCAGAATTTGGATCAGGAAGATAATTGGAGCAAATTTTCTGCACCGTATTAGGGTGATCGTTCCTGGTGTAATACAGTATGGGATTTCATTTTGTTCGGCACAAACCATGCTATTTCAAGCAGGAGCTGTTGTGCATGTTGTTGTCTCTGCTATGTGTGATTATACTGCATTTTAAAAAGAAGTATTGGACTGGCAGCAGCAATTTCATCTAGCTCAATTGTTTGCTGTCAGCTTGCTGAATTTGGAAGTTTAGACCTCTTGGTTTATGTTGCAAGTTTTCGTAGCTACTCTCATGTATGTAGGAGCAATTTCATGTGACCTTTATAGAAGTGGATTGGTGATTAGGTGGGGTGGTGATTGGATAGATCTTGTTATTTTAAGGGGAAGTCTGCTATTTTGCTACATGTTTGGCAAATAGCATTGCATTTGACTTGTGTACCAGTGTATAAGTTTTCAATCTATTCTTTGCACTCCTTGTGCTTGGGGCAGATCCTATCAATATATTTTGCTTCTTAAAAAAAAAAATACTAATAGGAAAGTAGTTCTTTATTGTATAGTTCTTCATGATTAAAACATATTATTGACATGATAATGAAACAAATAGAAGTATCACCACACGTTCATCCAAAAACATTTTGAAGCTTGTACAAGTTACATTTGGAGAAACACAACGATGACAAAAGCCTTTCCCACTAGCAAAGTAATATTTCAAACATGTGTCCTATAATCATGAGTTATTCATGTTCAATGGAACCTATTACAGGTCTAATGTACCATAAGCACAACATCTGCTAGGGCTTGGATTCTCTCCCGTGGGAATTTAACTGTAGGGAGCCAGTGTTGATCCACACCTTTAACATTTTTTTAACATCCTGAAGTGCCTCTAATAAAAAAATAATGAATGACTCAGATTTCAACGCAGGACACTTTAACGGGAGAGAATCTCCTCCGTGCAAATTACAAGGCTTTGTTTCTGAGTTGAGTTTTGGAGGGGAAATAAGTCAAAGAAGTCTATGTTGAGTGTTGGACAAAGTTTTAACCATTCCAAGATTTAATATAATGATATGATATGATAGGAGTTTAGTAGAATCAATTTATACTTTTAAACTTCATTTGCCAACAGTTAGTTGTGCACTACTTTACATTTTTAAAATAGTCCATGCTGCTATTTGTAAGTTAACAATGCCAAGTTTTTAAAATAGTATCACCATAAACTTGTAGAATATTGACTACCTATTGTTTGCTACCATTTGATCTGCTGGTTTTTTTTATTTGGTAGAAATCCTGTTGGTTAGTTGCGAAGCTTAGCACAATCTAAAAAAATAAAAAAATATCTAAGAAAAAAGGGCAACATATACTCTCTGTGAAGTAATAGCTATATTAACCTCATTTTGGTGAAAAACAATTTTACCATATCAAAAAATTAGAGTCTGCTAAATGCCTTAGCTCAATACGAGTATATGCTGAACAAGAATAACTTTTCAAAGTGACCACAATGTTAGTTAAATTCATTCAATTATGTGACAAAATCATTACAACAATTACCTGTTGAATACCTGACTAAGAACAATATCATTACACCAACATTAATTTAAATAGAAAATAAACAAACATAGCATAGTCTATAGAGCTACACATCAAACTAAGACTACAAACACATAGAAGGTTGAATAGTTATTCATCGTCCTATGTTCAGAACACCACCATTTCCACCCTCAAAAACTTCGATACAAATTCAACATTAAGAGAAGTTGAGTAAATCAGATAAATTATGTGCACATTAAAATGAACAAAGTTAATATTATCAAAGTAAGTTAAAACTAACAATGTCAATATTTCTAAAATTTCCGAATTGTTGACTATCATCACCATAATCATGTTCAAGTGTGTTTGACTCAACCTGAGGTTCCTCGTCAAAGGGCAATTGGCTATTGATAGGACATGATTTCCTATTATTCTTTCCCCTGTGATTAACTTTTGTGTGTGTAGATGTTATTGGTAGATCACATACTTTTGTTCTTACGTAAAATTGGGTTGTGTAATGTTTCTTCAAAATAAGACCACTTGTATACATAATTTGAAATGTTGCCACTGCAAGCACTTACCAATACCTTTGTCCGAGCCATGACCATAATCCCTCAACATACAACGTTAGTGCAAGCGTTACGTTTCAAGTGTCGGGCACATAATTTGCGGGGATCTTTTGGAAAAACCCTTCTAATCACATTCTCCGTTTTCAAATCTCCATCAGTTATAACAAATGTTGAACTTTTCCCACCCATTCAAGACAAAAATTGTTCCAACGACCGCACATATGTTTCTTCTGTTTCATCGCACATAACAACCCCTCAAAATGCAATACTCTGGTTATGGTGGTTTACCCCAAAGAACACAACAAGTCGACCCATATACTTGTACCTCTTGTATGTAGCATCAAATGTGTCGGCATCGCTGAATATCACATAATCCTGTTGAGCTGTATGGTCATACCGAAACAAATGAAAAAGTACAATTCCTTTATTGTCAACTCTATGTTTCCAAAACATTTATTCATCATTAACATGTTTTAAATGAAACTAGTTCTCCAAAAGTAAGTGCCGCGAAAGCGGCTTATCATTGAATTGACAATTAATTATTTTACTTCATCTATAAGTAAGGGTTATCACAAAAAAACAATTAATTATTTTTCTAAATCTCACTTCTAAACCAGAAACAAATTCAAGCTTTAAATAATATTAAGTTATGTCTTCCATCTTTATATAATACAAAAGGATACTTCTATGAGCATAAGTACACGTGGCGCCTCATTTTGCTTCTAGCATTTAATGCTCCTCAAACAAATTTTTTGCAATGCATTATACTCCCTCCGTCTCACAATAATAGTCGTTTAAGGTTTGTGCGCGGTAATTAAGGAAATGATTAATTGTGTTGATTTCAATGGTAAAATCAATATTATTTACTAATATACCCTTATTAATTGTAGTTAGTTGGGTAGTTAAGTTAGATGAAATTCAATAAATAAGGGTATGGTAGTGGAAAAAAGTAATAAATGATGCATTGATATTCTAAAGTGACTATTATTTTGAGACAAGGAAAAAATGCTAAAGTGACAATTATTTTGAGACGGAGGGAGTACCTTTGATCAAGAAAGTTGACTTAATTATGTATTATGTGTTATGTATCCATTGCATTTAATATTTTTATCAACCAATTAGAATGGATCATGACTCATAATTTTTTTTCTTAACCAATCAAAATAGATCATGACTCATTTATTTTTTATGAGCCAATCAAAATTGATCTTGACATGATTTTTTTCCTATATATATAGACAATTTGTTTTTCATTATCTTCATCTACCATCTTCCTCTCATAAAATAAAAGACATTTTGTGTCCATAATTTAGGTTTCGAGTATAATTTTTATGATTGTTTTTCATTGTGGTTGTATTTATGTGCTTTTTGTTATAGCATGTAGGTTTGAAAATTCTGTATTTAGTTTTCCTTCATTTTTTTTAACCAGTTCCTTTTTTTTCTTCTTCTAATTAACTATTTGCATTTTCAGGGTAACAAAATTCATGCTATTGTATGAAGAAATATGATCTATAAATTTGAGAAGGATTTGAAGGAAGGAAAGGTCTACTTTGGTGTTGCGCTATAAATCTTGGATCTTATCAAACAACGAAACATGACTACAAACAAAATTTTTAGTTTAACACAAAAATGAAATTATGTCGAGTGAATAGTGTACCTTCAGATATTTCAGTTCAGATATTGATTTGGTGTTTCATATTATGTCTTATATATGTATAATACTTTTATTTTGTTCGGATTAGTTTTTTCATCACAACATTATTTTCGATCTTAAAGAGGTAGTACAATCTATTTGGAGGCTTTGATAAACTTTTTTTTTTTTAAAGAATGAGGCTTTGATAAACTTGATCATTTGTTATTTACACAAGTACAAAAAAGCAACCATTTTTAGAAAACTCCAATATTGTTTTAAACAATTGTAAATTTGAAACAATTAATTGGACTCAAAGTGATTAATGAGTTCTACTAAAAGATGAATTATTTAAGAAAAATAATTTTTGTTAAGACTTTAATTTCCTCTTTGCTCGAATTACCCGGGTCCTTTTCCTCTGGGACCGGAGGGTTAACCCCAACAACAAAAAAACATATTAGATTTTTTCCACTATATTTTTAAAAAGTCTATGAATAGCAAGATAAATGATACACATAAATGTATCAATCATGCAAGATAAATGTCTTTTGTTACTAAATGATTAATGATACACATAAATGCATCAATCATGCAAGATAAATATGGAAGCTATTTGTTTGACCAAATAAATGAAGGATATTATTATGAATGTGTTATGAATAATTGAAAAAGACATTTGTACACTTTATATGTGTCATCACTTATATTATAAGTCATTCAAATGTTAACATATGTCAATGATAATTTCCAAGCTAAACAGATTCAAACACTTTAAAAAGGAACAAGATGTAAAAAAAAAAATTAGCATTTATCTACAATATTCTTTTTTTTTTGTCCGAATATTACAAGGTTTTTTATGGTATATCAATGTATGCAACAAAATAATAGTAAATGCAAAAAAAAATTATATATATAATCAAAACCGTGTATATTAATGTATATGCTCTTTGCTAAAACCATTTATTATTATTGAATGAATATGCATGTTTTTTTTTTTTTGCTAATGAAATTTTTATTTTATTTTTTGTTACTGCTAACGAATGAATATGCATGTTTGAACCCAAAAAAGTAGTATAGAATATGAAAGGCCCAGACATTTAAGAAAAAAATCGTATACTATCTATAAAAATGAATGAAATGATATAAAGGTAGTATTATAAAAAGAGAAATGATAGCAACACACACTTTTCAACATACCTTTTTTATTGGTTGCAATTCGCACGGGTTCCACGAAATCATGTGAGACCCATATAAATTTGGTGGAACTCAAGTGAGTTTTAACCAATCAAAAGAGTGTGTTAAAAAATGTATATTAAAATGTGTGTTACTAGCATTCCTCATTATGCAAAAGAAATGAAATTATTTTCCATGAAAACCGGTAAAGGTTATTGTCCCCTTTTTCTTATTTGATTTCTTCAATTTAATTGCAATCAACATTTGGTCTTCACAGTTTTTTTGCCAATCATAGACATTGATAAAATCAAGTGTACATATTTTCCAAATGGAAAGGAGTTATTTACGAAAAACCTTGCATTGAATTATATCGTCAGAATAAAAGTTAGAAATTAATATATTTTAATATTTTTATAACAATAAAAAATAGCACAAGAAAAAAGCGCATCATACAAGTATGTTCCTTTTTTACTCATATAAACATACTATCTTTTCCCCTAAAAAAACATATTCGTTTTTTTTTTAATAATTTTATTTAGGTGAGATTTTTTTGGTCAATATCTCTCTTTATTTAGGTGAGTTGAGTCCAAAGAGAAAACCTCAAGAATCAAAAAGAGATTACAATGTATTATCCATCGAGGATGTCCTAACACTTTAAGAATTGTTTTTGGTATTGAGAATTGTACTCACACTTTAATGGGGGCTGGAGTCAATTTATTATCAACTAAATCAACATATATCGACAATATAAGCACATTCTCAATCACACTACAGATCTTTATATTTTTATCTTTATCTTTATAATAAACATTTTCTTACATTACTTATAAAGTACACATGACGGTCTCTCATTTCCTACCTCATTTCATGCTATGATATTTCATTTTTATAAAACAAAATATTCAAATAAATATTTAAAATTGTCCATGATGATTATGGTTCCATTCTAAATTAAATGTTTTTATATCAGCATTTACACAAAAAATCAATTATGTCTATATTTGATTTTTTTTGGGTCAAGTTATGCCGATATATGTTTAATTGTGGGTGTTTACTAATTTGTTAAATAAATGTCTTTCAAGTGGTACTAACATGTTTTCCTAATTCAACTTTCAATTTATGGATTTCTCCCATTTAGTATCAAAAACATATATTCTTGCTCAATGAAGATTTGGTTCAATTGTCGTGAGTTTAGCTTTTACTGCTAACGTGAAAACTTCTTAATGGGTGGTATGTAAGTATCTCGATTAGAGCTCGATAAATCTCAAAATCTATCCTAATTCAGATGAGCCCTTGGAGTCCGACTCACTAAACTTTCACTTATAAAAAATAAATAAATTAAAAATAACAAGTTTTCTTTATGAGAAAAACATCCGCAATGCAAAATATATTCTTTTATTTTTTTTCAAATGTATTTGGTAGTTTTGAACATGTCCACCAACAAGCATATTTTTCTTTTGGTGAATTTTAATGGAATGCTTACTAACAAGTATATATACATCATCGTTCATAAAAAAAAATAATACACATCATCGTAAATATAGATATTTTCTTCAGTTTGATGTAAATATGATTTATTTTCAATTTAAATGACTGAATAAGTATACCACTTCTTTTTACGATCACACCCCTTAATTAAGGGAATGTTTAATATGACGTTTCTTTTTACCATTTCTTTTTTACTTAATTAAAAAAATATCACATCATTTAAAATGTTAAATAAATATGTAATTTATCAGCTCAAGTAACACATCAATATTTTTCCATGGTTACTTTCCAGCAAATACCAAAAGTCTTCTCATGGATAATTACATTAGGCTAAGAGTAACCACAAAGATGAAATTGACACCACATCTCCGTCCTAATCTTTAACGCACTAGGTATATAAGTCATCTCATTTATATGTTTCTCACCACATACTCTTCAATCCAATATGAAGTTTTAACTCATATATGATATATTAACATATCTCCTTTACGTGTGAGACTTTGTACATTTGTAATCTGGTAACATAACCAAATAAGATTAAAGAAAACATAATATGCTATAAAAGTGGGTTGGTGGTGATTTAATAGATGAATGTTTTTATTCTTTTCATTCATGAGAAGAGAGAAAGTAAATTAGAAAAAGATAGAAGACAAAAAAGCAATTCAAACATGAGAGAGATGATAAGAAAAAAAGAAATGTTTGTGCTTTGTCTATGAGAGCCTGGTGATTTACGAGTTTGTTGAAGGAGTTCGAAATTTTTTAGTATATATTTTACCAAAATATTAAACTAAATAAAAAATGACACATTGTTTTAATAATAAATACAACAACCCTTTATTTTGTCAAATTAGCAAAACACATGCAATTTTTCATTGTCAAATCCAACCAAAGATCAAAAGTGAATGAATTTGAAATAATAGAGGTTAAATAAAAGATATAGCATGAAAGTGAATAAATACCAATAACTAAAATTTAAGATAAAAAATTAACAAATGTCATCCAATACCTAACAAAGTAGTTTATCATAATTTTGGGATAATATTCAGACTTTCAGATGAGCCTACATTGAGTTAGATCACCATATTAGGTCAAAAGCAACCATATAAGTGAGATTGTCACACCACATCTTCACAAAAAAATTTAAGTCATTAAGTATATGTGTCATCTCACTTATATGTTGTTCAAAATCTACTATTTTATCCAATGTAGAACGTCAACTCACACTTGATACATTAACATATGTTAATCAAGTGTGTGACTATCCACATCCATAAATATGTGACATAGTCAAATAAGGTCAATCGTAGGCACATCATGTTCAAAAAGGTAGTTTGATAGTGATTTCATGGAGGCAAATTTATGTTTATTTATTTCATGATAATAGAGAAAGGAAATTAAAAAGAAAAAATAGAATACAAAAAAAGAATTTGAACATGATAAAAATGATTAGGGAAAAAAATATATGTAGCATGCTTTATCCGAAAAATTATTGGGAATAAACTGAGTTGCCGGCAATTATATGGGTTTGTTGAAGGGGTTGAAGATTTTTGGGTAATTATTTTACAAAAAAAATTAGACTTAATTAACAAAGCATCACGTCATTTTCAAATGTCTAATAAGCATGTGTTTTGTCAACTAACATAACACATCTGCATTTTTCCATTGTAACATCCCACTAAAGACCAAATATAAAGTAATTTTAAATGATAAAGGTTGAATAACAAATGGCATGAGAGCGAATGACATCCAAATATTTAAGTTAAAAAATAAATAAACAAATGACATCTAAACACCAGCAAAATAGTTCATCTTAATGTTGGGACGACACAGGGAGCCTATATTGTGTTTGATCCTCATATTATGCAAAGAACAATCACACAATGGAGATTGACACCACATATCGACTTAAAATATCTAATGAGCTTATGAGCATGTATTTGTTTCAACTCAGCATAACACTTCTACAGTTTTCAATTCTTAGATCCCACCAAAGACTAAAAGTAAAATGGTTTGAAATAATAGATATTGAATAAAAAAAACAGCAACAAAGCAAATGACATCCCTAAACTATAAATTTTAAGATGAAAAAATTTAATAAATGATATCCAAAACTAACTAAATAGTTCATCATAATATTGTGTCTTCTGAGGGAGCCTATTTTTTTTTTTATATTATCAGTTTAGGCTAAGATCAACCACAAAAGTAAGATTCACACCACATCTTCATCTAAAATCTTAAGACATTATGTACATAAGTTATCTCACTTATATTTTTCTCACCATCTACCATTGAATTCAATGTGAAACTTTAACTCACATATGACACATTAACATCTCTCTTAAATGTGAGACTTTTTGCATGTGTAATATGGTGACATATCCAAATTATAAGGACAAACTGGGACCTAACATGAAAAAGGAATTTTTTTAATGAGATAGATGGTAAGGAAAACAAGTAAGGGGTGTGTGCTTTAACCTTTAAAGTATAGCAAATGGATTGAGTTGCTTGCAATTTTGTAGGTATGTTGAAGGATTAGGTGATTTTGGGGTAATTACTTTACGAAAAAAATAGACTCAATTAAAAAACATCACATCATTTTAAAATTTCTAATAGGTATATATTTTTGTAAACTCAAAATAATACATTTATCTTTTTTCATTATCAGAATTCACAAAAGACCAAAGTCAAAAAATTTGAAATAAGGAATGCTGAATAAAAAAATAATGAACGTGAATGAAATTCAATAACTAAAATTTAAGATAAAAAAGTTAAACAAATGACATATAAAAACTAACAAAACAGTTCATCATGATTTTGGGACTTCTAGGGGATTATGCATAGAGTTTGATCACCATCTTAGATTAAGAGAAACCTCACAAGTGAGATTGATATCATATCTTCGTCCAAAACCTTTAGGCATCAGGAGTCATCTCACTTATATGATGTTCAAAATCTATTATTCCATCCAATACAGAACTTTAATACACACTTGATAAATTATTATTCAACTATCCACCTCCGTAATTACATGACGTATTTAAATATGGTCAATTGAAATCACAAAATGTTCAAAAAATTTGGTTGGCGGTGGTTTCATGGAGAGGGGTTTATGTTTCTTTCTTCCATGAGAAGAAATAAAGAAAATTAAAAGCAAAAAAAAATCAAAAAAGGAATTAAAACACAAGGGAAGATAGGTGAAAGAAAATAAGTATTGTGCATTTTTTTTGTGAGAGTATAGAGAATAGTGTGAGTTGCTGGTTATTTTATGGGTTGGTCGAAGGAGTCCGAGATTTTTGGGTAATTATTTTACCAAAAAATTAGATTCAATTAAACAAACGTCACATGATTTTTTTTAAGGAAAACATTACATGATTTTAAATTGTCTAATAAATATATATTTTTGTCAACTCAACATAACACATCGACAATTTACCATTTTCACCTGCCACAAAAGTCCAAAAGTGAATAAATTGAAATAATATACGTTGAATGAAAAAAAAAACATATGGAAGAGAATGTCATATAAAAACTAAACTTTAAGATGAAAATAAACAAATGACATCCAAAAACTAAAAAACCGGTTGATAACAATATTGTGATTTTCGCATAATCCTACATTGAGTTTGATCATCTCAACATACAAAGATAATCCACACACGTGAGTTTGACACCACATCTTGACCTAAACCTTAAGAAATTATGTATATGGATCATATCACTTATATGTTGCTCAACATCTACTCTCACATTCAATGTGAAACTTTAGCTCACAGTCAACACATCAACATATCTCACTTAAGTATAAGACTCTCCGCAGCCGACATTTGTCACTGGGATTCACCCATGCTTCATTCGCAAAGTCGAACCAAGTTATAATATCATCATTGGACCTTATGGAAAGAGCCAGCACTTGTGTTAATCTACTCATTAGACATAGAGCAACCACATAAATGAGAATAATACATCTTCATCCAATGTTTTAATTACGACGAAATTCTAACCCGTGCTTGGCACGGGTGTCCATACTAGTATGGTTAAATACTTTAACTTAATTTAATTTTCAATCATTAAAGTCTTTCAATTTAGTCGAGATTTCAATTTTTACCGGCTTTCAAATTTAATTCTAGTTCTTTATACTTTTTGCACTCTTACTTTGAGTTTTTTTTTTTTTTTGGGATCTTACTTTGAGTCATTTAAAATTACATATTTTAGTTATCTCATTTTAACTCTAAATTTTTTTAATTCAATTACCCATCAAATTTCAAAGCAGGGGCGAAGGGACTGGGGTGTTGAAGGGAGGCCATGGTCCCCCCAATTTTCTTATAATTTTTTTATACTACAAGTATATTGTTATTTGAAGTCTTATATTATAAGCATATGTGAATCTAATTTTTCTATCTTCTCCCAGTATTAATTTCTAATGTAGCTTAAATTTCTCATATATGTATTACTCCCTCCGTCCCTTAATGTAACCACCCATTTGATTTTATTTTTGTCCCTAAATGTAACCCCCTTTTCAAATTACTAGATGCATTTATTACTTTTTTCCTAAACATACCCCTAATTAATATTACTAACTTGTCTTGAAATATGAATAGTCAAATTTAATACACATACAAACAAATGACGATTTGGTAATATTATTACATAAAACAGACACATTAATTACACTGACAACTTTTCTTAAGAAATGTGAAAAATGCAAAGGGGGGGTTACATTAAGGGACGGAGTGAGTATATTTGAACTTTTTTTCTGTTTAACTAGAATATACTTTTTAAATTGAGTAAATATGCAATTACTCCCCTGAAATTGTAAGTTTCGTCAATTACCCCCTTCAATTACCCACCTAAAATTGCACAACGTTAATCAATTTACCCCCTCCGTTAAATTTTTCTGTTAGTCAACATGATGTTTTACAAATACCCCCCTGAAGTTTTGCACTTATGTGCAAAATGCCCCCCGAACTTGAAAATTTATATTTTCTTTTCTTATCCTTGACTCAAAAGATATTAAAGACAAACATTGTCCGAGGAACAAGTTAAGAAAAGCCTCTAACGAGGATATTTGAAATTCATTACACTTAAAATCATTATCCAAATTCATTACACCTAAAAACATTGTCTTTAGGATGAGAGAAATTTTGGTACTTGTAGTTTGATGTATTGAGAGCATCAATTTCTTTCTGAACTATATGTTGAGATTCTTCCTTTGACAATGAATTTGTTCTCATACAGTTCTCAATTACCTTCTCAGTCCTTAAATATTTCTTCTAACTTTGATATTGACTGTTAATAATGTTTGATGCCTTGCCTTGAAACGTTAGTACTGCTACTGCTAGGGGCTAGGGACAATGTTGGATTTATATGGGACCCTATTGCACTATGCATAAGCTCTTTAACTCTCTGAAAGTGAAATGCTCTTAGTTTTGCAGCATCAAACAAAAAGTATATGATGCCTCAAGAAAAATCGGAGAGTTTACTTGTGGTTTAATGCTATTTAATTAAGAAAATATTGTTGGAACAAAATGTGTTTAACAATGAACCTCAAAGAGTTTTGATGATAACAAGGTATTAAAAATTGTAAATTGGACTAGCTAATATTTGTTCAAGTGTACAGGACCACAGTTAAAAAGTTACTTCATTAATTGGTTCTGAATGAGCAAATAAAGAGCAAGAGAAAATGAAGCTTAGATGATTCTGAAGGCAATATGCTCCTGATAGTAAAAGCGCTCCTGAAGTCAAGCTGCTCCTGAAGAAATAGTGCTCCTGAAGACAAGAGGTTCAGAAGCCACATTATCAGAAGCTGCATCATCAAAAGCTGCATCATCAGAAGCTACACCTGCAGAAGCTGCATCATCAGAAGCTGCCTCATCAGAAGTCATTTCACCAGAAGCTAAAGATCAACTGAATTTGCAAAAGATTCAAAGATTGAAGAATCTACATTGCAAAAGCTGTCTATTGGATTCGAAAACACAACAGAAAATTAGTGGAACATTGCAACGGTCATTTCAAAGGTGTTTGAAGGCATGTGCTTGCAATTTGGACGAAAACGTTGACATTGTACTACTGTACGAACTGTACAACCACCTTCTCCACTACTCTGTTTTGTGTCCACGCTACAAGACAAGAAAACAACTTCAGAATACGGCTTCGCCTGCAAAGATGTTCCTTTGGATAAGGAATGGATTTCAAATTTGTTCTTCATAGGACAACAACCAAATCAGGCAAAATATCATTGGTGAAAGATCAAGCTTCAACAACGACTCTTTGGTGTGCTGGCAATTTCACAACGTCTCTTTCACACCTCTATATAAAGGAGTGAAGACTTAGAGTTTTGGTAATGCAAGAACGCTGAACGAAAGACTCACAACATTTTTACAAGTGTCAAACCTCTGCTAAAATTGTTCTGCATTCACTTAGAATTTCTGTGTCTCAAAGTCATATCTTAGAAATTCTTAAGTCCATTGAGTCTGTATCTGATTTATATTGTGAGCACCTCTGATTGTATATCAAGTGTTCAACCTTAAACAATTTTCTGTGTAATTTTGTTTAGTTAGGAAGTCTCTTGCAGTTGTGCTTGAGCAGGAAGTCTCTTGATTGTGTTCTTGAGCAAAGGAAGTCTCTAGCGTGTGTGCTTGAGCAAAGGAAGTCTCTTGCTTGTGTGCTTGAGCAATTATAATCAGATATTACTCTTAGTGAAATCTCCTTGGAAGTGCAAGGGGGACTGGACTACTTCCGGATTGTGGAAGGAACCAGTATAATTGCTTTGTGTCGTTCTTCTTCTCTCTCTCTGTTTTATTCCGCTGCATTTAGATTCTGATCATCACTTCAGAAGCTGTCTCACTTAGCTTCTGATCAGTGTGTTCAGTTTTTAGGAGAAACGAAAAATTTTTCAAAACACAATTCAACCCCCCTTCTTGTGTTTTTCTCACCTTCAAATATTTCTTCCATCTTTATTTTGATATTCTTGAGTTTACAAAACTCACGGTAAAACACTTTATGCTCCAACTACATGCGCTAAACTTTGTGCTGATCAAAGTTTTGTAACAATTTTTCAAAAAGAAAAACAAAAAATTTTTGTAACACATACATTGATAAATATGTAAAAGAAAAAGCACATAAGTTAACTGTTAAATAATATCTTTTGAATCAAGGATAAGAAAAAAATAATATAAATTTTCAAGTTCGGAGGGCATTTTGCACATAAGCGCAAAACTTCAGGGGGGTATTTGCAAAACGTCATGTTGACTAATAGAAGAATTTGACAGAGGGGGTAAATTGATTAACGTTGTGCAATTTCAGGGGGTTAATTGAAATTTTGTTAACGTCAGGGGGGTAATTGACGAAACTTACAATTTCAGGGGGTAATTGCCTATTTAACTTGTGCCCTTATGACACATGTTAAGCAACCTAAATAGAGTAATTTTACATTGAAAAACACAATATAACAACTTTTAAGAAGTTGAATGCACGTCTTTTGATATGTGTATTTCTATAATGAGTATCTTAACATGTGCCTTGAGGGCACAAGTTAACATTAGCCTTTTAAATTTGCCCCCCCCCCCCCCCCCCCCCCCCCCCCCCCCCCCCCAAACAATTGTTTAATTCCTGGCTCCGCCTCTGTTTCAAAGCATTTACTTCAACCAGTTTCACCTCAAATCTCTAAACTAGTTTTGAAGACATTTTTATGACCATTGCATACACACTTTTTAAGATCACTACTCCCATATTATAAATTGTTATTGCCGTTTTACATAAATTAATAAATATAATTAATTTTGTATGAAAAAGATGAAATTATGAGTTATTTTATAAAATTATCCTTCATTAATAATATGAAAAAAATAAATTAAAAAATTGAAAGAAGAAATAACAATAAATAGTTATACATATAATATAAAAATAACATCAATGCTTCCTTGATATTTTAAATCAAATTATTATTTATAATAATTTTTTTTTATATCTAAAGTGACTTATAAACCGAGATGAAGTATATAACTTGTTCGGACTTTCACAATCGCATCGGTTAAACATTCATTTGTTGGTCATTTACCTTAATTAAAAAATCACCGTTAACATGTATACCTCGCAAAAGTTAAATTATTTGTTTCGGAAAAAATACAAGTGACTATTATTATACAATATTTTCTTTTTAATTTTATGACTTTTTTTTATAACATAACTTCAAGCAATGGAAAACTCATCTATAATTTCAAGCAGGCTCGTCTATAATATTGAACAATAAACGTAGCATTTATACACTGTGATAATTTTATTGTGTTTTGTTTGAAAGAAAGAATTTTATTGTTAGAAATAAATAAATATTTTCATCAAAAAAGAAATAAATAAAAATTTATCTCTCAAAAAAAATATTTATTTATTTCCAAATTACTCCGTTAAAAAAAAAAAAAAATCACTCCGTTTGAAAACATGGCGAAAACGAAGATACACAAGAATATAGAAAGCTTTCCAACCAGCTCATCGATCCGCATCATTGTTGAATTAAAACACGATCCTGACCGTCTATCACTTTATCCTTCTAACGGATAAAACAATTCCACGTCACCGATCCGCAACTAACCTCATTAGCCAATAGAACCGCAAAACCGTTTTATATATAAATCTCACCGCAACAATCAGATCTCATTCACATTCAGCTTTACTCTTGCAACATTCTCATTTTCGATTCCCAAATTCGAAACCCTAACTTCCTTCAAATTTCCGATTCAATGGCGCCAAAGGGAGAGAAGAAGCCAGCAGAGAAGAAACCCGCAGAGGAGAAGAAGTCCACCGTCGCCGAGAAAGCTCCGGCAGAGAAGAAGCCAAAGGCCGGAAAGAAGCTTCCCAAGGAAGGTGGTTCCGCTGCTGGAGACAAGAAGAAGAAGAGAAACAAGAAGAGTGTTGAAACCTACAAGATCTATATCTTCAAGGTTCTGAAACAAGTTCACCCAGACATTGGTATCTCAAGCAAAGCCATGGGAATCATGAACAGTTTCATCAACGACATCTTCGAGAAGCTCGCTCAAGAATCATCCAGACTTGCTCGTTACAACAAGAAGCCAACAATCACTTCAAGGGAAATTCAGACTGCTGTCAGACTTGTTCTTCCCGGAGAATTGGCTAAGCATGCTGTTTCTGAGGGTACCAAAGCTGTGACTAAGTTCACTAGTTCTTAGATTTGAGATAGTTTCGATGTTATTTCTTGTTTGCTGGATCTGGTTTTAGGTATCATTAGATATTTCGATTAGTAGCTTTATTTTCTCTTATTGAAGATGTAATTGAAGTAATGTGATCTGGTTGATTGTACTATAACGATGGAATTGATGATATGACTTCTAAAATGTTTTTAATTTGTTGTCAATTGATATTTGAGTAGCGGAAATTGGTACGAGTACTTTAGAATTTGGATATAATTGGATGACTTTATAAAAGAAAATTGGGAACGCTTACTTAACTTGCTAGGGAGATTGACGACGTTTGACATAAATTTGCAAAAAATGCGTTTGTTTAACCAGAGACAGTTAGAGCAAAAAAAAAACACTTTAAACAAATTTGAATTATGTTTTTCAAGAATTAAGACTTTGGGTTTCTTCAAAAAAGAAAAGTTGTTGGAAAATCAATACCTATATAGGTAATCCCTTCCATAACCCTGTGATAAACTGCGTGCCTTTCAAGGCAATATGTGAGACTTAGAAGTTGTGTCCCAAGCAATATGTTAGTAAGATTCACCAGGGGAAACTTGACAACGTTTAGTCCAAGTTTATCTTCTACTCATCCTCCATAATATATGGCTTAAGGGCACACATCTACTTCTACATTTAACAGGTAAATAGGTGGAAGCGGCCTGAGTTATCGCCAATGAAATCAGGGCGATTGTTGAATCTGATTCTAGAGAGAAGAGACCTTTGGCATTCCCTGGATTAATCATAGAATTGTACAAAACAACAAGGATGCTCATCCCTCCTCATGTGCATGAAACAATAACCGGAAACATAGATGAGGGATATGTTGCAAGGTATTGCACAGGGGAAAGTGGGAAACCAACTAGAAACCGACCTCACCCACAACCAATCCCATATGGACCAGGGAAATCATCTTTTGCTGCAACTAACGAGTTTGCTGATTGGGATCACGGATTCAAGGCCTCATTCACACATAGATGGAACACTACTGATGTCCAACAAAGGTCTTTTCCTTCTATACATGATTCAATGTGCAGGTTTCAGCTACAAATGTAGAATCCAAACTCCCGCGATTATCAGCTGATAGATACGACAACCTACTTGGCCCATGTTGCATGGCCTGAGGCCAGGCCTTTTACCAGGGTGTGTTGAATGTTTCATCTCCAGCTGAGGGCAGTGGTGCGAATGAACAGGGTGGTGATGGTGAGGAAGAAGGCTTTGAATCTTGATCATGATCAAAATCAGGCTCCGGTGTTTTTGTGGACGATGAAGAATTGGAGGAGGAAATCGAAGGATCCACTCGAGGAGGAGATCATATGAAGAATATGAGGACATGAGTTCTGATTGAGGACAATAGTGAAGGATGGAATGACTGAACTGAAAACTCACTATATACCAAGTGAAACTTTATTAGCCTTTAGTATTTGATTCCTTCAATTTGATTTGTTGCTCATTCTTACTCTCGATTTGAATAAATCCTTGTTATCTTGAATAATTTCAATGTTCTTATGTGTTAATTCCCTTTGAATTATGGTTATATAAATTTAAATTTGAACAAACATGGTTTGGGATGTCTAAACAAATTTTTTTTTTTTTTTTGGTACATATGTCTAAACAAATTTATTTTTGTGTAAATGGTAATACGTGTTTGTTTGAAATTTTTTAATTGATAAATGCATAAAGATAAAATGTCCGTGGTTTTTGATAAATCATCAATAAATGCATCAGATAAGTTGATGATTGCAAAGGCCAATGTACATTTCTATGGGCACATATCATACATATCTCGTGAGTCTTTGATAACCCCTTTAGACAACAAAATATAAAATTTGTAATGTTTTTTTATGGGTATTTAATAACCCCTATATTTGACTCATTAACTTGTGTCTTAAGGGTACAAGTTAACATTTCCCTTTTTTTATTGTCAAATTTTCCAGCCGAGCTAACTTGACCAATTTTAAAAAATGCCATTTTGATCAATTGCAAATTTTTATTCTTGTTGAAATTATAAAACCTTAAACCTTCACGTTGGTTTTATCCAATTAATTTTTTCAAATAAGGGTTTTAATGAGACAAGTGACTCTTTTTTTGTTTATATGAGAAGAAAAACTCTTCTATAGACACAATCATAAATGATAAATATTTAGACACATTCACATCAAATGTAAAAATTGAAAGAAATTAAACTTAAATGATGTTGATTGATGTGATTTAATTTTTCCCATTTGATATGAATGTGTCCAAATATTTATCTTTTATGATTATGTCCATATTAGAATTTTCCCTACATAAGAATTTGGCTTTGTTCCCTAGACTTTTCGAGTCAAGATAAATGGAGGATCTTAACCCAATTTTTTTTTTTTGAAAGATCTTAACCCAAACTTTTCTTTATCTTATCTTTTACTCTAATAATACATATTGATTAGGGTGCATCACATGACAGATTATGAGTACTAACACAATTGAGATGAGATGTCTACTATGTTATATGATGACCCTACACTCTAATTTTTTTTTAGAAAATTAAGTATTAAAAATAAATAAAGTCGAATTTGATGCAAATAAAAAAAAAATATAGAGTAGACTCTTGTAATTCACTAAAGTTGAAAAAGACATTACTTTGTAATAATATATAATTAAATAATAAATAGATAATATAGTTAGGTTCAAACCTAGTTCCTGTCAATCTGTCATTTTACAACAAAGAAATTATTATCTTTTTGTTTTGAAGGAACAACAAAGAAATTATTGATGGAAAGTAGGGATGGGAATAGGCTAGGCCGAGCTAGGCCTTGCAAAGCCTAGCTCGGCCTAGCCTAAGTCTGGTCTGCCATATTTTTTTAAAGCATAAGTCTGGCCTGCGGCCTATCATAGGTCTACTTTTTAGGTCTGACCTTCAGAAAGCCTGATACGGCCTACTAGCTTGTTTAAAAGCCGATATCGTATGAACATCTTTAAATAAACAATGTGATCTAAGTTTCAATGCACTAGCGAACTAATAGTTCAATTATATTAAACTCTCTTTTGATAACCAACACGAGGTTTTAGGGAATTCGACTATATATTGTATCATATTTCTATTCTATTTTATAATAGTACATTTATACATGCAAAAAATCAATGTATACTAATAAAGCTTAAATTATTGAAAAAGTTTACAAATTTATATTTTAATTCAAAGTACAAAATATAATATAATAATAAATAATATTATTCATATAACTTAAATAGGTCGGCCTAATAGGCTTAAGAGGCTTTTTGAGAGGCCTGTAGCCTGACCTTTTAAGCTAAATAGGCTTAAAAAAAAGCCTAGGCCTTCTCTATTTAAGAAAAAAGCCTGGCCTGGCCTGGCCTGTCGTAGGCTAGGCCATAGGCCCCTGTAGACCGGCCTGGCCTATTCCCATCCCTAATGGAAAGGAAAAATGAAAAATATCATTATCCATGCTACATACATGTAACCGACCATTTAATGTTAATTATTTTTTTTCAGGATGATATTTTTTTTAAGAGGTTCAGGATGATTCTATATCTATAGAATTGCATATCCATTTCCAACAAAAATACCTCGGTGGAAGACGAAACTTCCAACCAAAGAGATCTCTCTAGAATGAGTAATGTCATTGATATTTTTTTTTTCTTTATTTTTTATATGTTGCAAAATATAAAATTTAAAACTAATTATATATGTGATTTTAAAAATAATTATGATTAAATTTAAATGTTTATAGTAATATATCGGTTGTGAATAAGTGACAATGTAAAAAGTCAATATAAATTAAAAATTATTTTGTTATGTCAACGAATGTATGCTCAATTGACAAAAAGTTGATTCTTTCTCCATAAAAACGGGAGTTCAATTCTCGTTTTGTAAGATCATTTTTAGTGGATAATATGTTATGCTCCAAGAGTCCAACTTACATAAATTTTAGAGGGATGTTAGAAATATTCTCTTTTCAACATTCACTTTTTCATTAGATAAATTCAAGGAAATAACTCTCTTCCCATCTGTTTTTGCTCATTGCCGTCAAAATAGCCAAACGTGAGTTAACTCACGTAGATGTATTCTCAACGTAAGTTAACTCATGCATGTGTATTTCTCAGCGGGGATGGGCAAAACCAGATGAGAGAAGAGCAATTCTCTAAATTCAATATATATCACAATACTTTGAAGCTCATTTTCAAAATGTGTGATCCACCTTAATTTAAGTTAATAAGAGAGTGAATGTTAGAGCGAGTGTTACTGACACTACTCTAAATTTTAATGTAATCCAACAAAAAAAGGTTTATTTATTTGTTTTATCAATATTGTCAATCGATATCTGGTAACAGAGAAATTTATTTAAGGAGGCCGCGTACCGCAAGTATTGACCAATATAGTACAAACCTCCCACCAAAAAAAGTTGATGGAAACTCAAACTAGGCACCGTTTGGTTCTAATATCACCACCTTTACAAGGCCACATAACTCCTATGCTTCAACTAGCCACCATCCTTCATTCAAAAGGTTTCTCCATCACCATAGCACACACCCATTTCAATTCCCCTGATCCTTCTAATCATCCTAATTTCTATTTTTTACCTTTCTCCGATGGTTTATCTAATACCCAAATCACTTCCAAGAATTTTGTAGATATTGCTTCAACTCTAAATATAAAGTGCGTATCTTCACTTAAGGAGACATTAGTTCATTATATTACAAAATTAGCAAATGAAAATCATGGTGAAAAAATTGCTTGCATCATCTATGATGGATTTTTGTCCTTCATCGATTCTTTGGCCAAGGAACTAAAGCTACCAAGCATAGTCTTTCGAACCACTAGTGCTACTAATTTACTCACTTACCATGTGTGTCTTCAACTACAAAGCAAAGGTTACCTTCCATTGCAAGGTAATACCTTACTATGACTTTATAACTTTTTTGTTTTCACCAGTTACTTTTTTTGGATCAATGTTTTGACAAATTATAGTTGCTTAACGATGCTTTATATTTTCAATTCATTCATGGGAATCATAGCTAATTAAAGTTTCAAATAATTTTTTCATTTGTACACACCTATACATGGGAATTTTCTGCTGTTAAAAAAAAATGAGAATATTTCTTATGGAAATTTTCAATTAAAATTGTATATCTGTCATTTTAACACATTAGACAGTTGACCCTACATATTGATTTCAACAAGAATTAAATACCATATGTTTACACGACTCTATCATTTTCCTTAAGAGGGTCTTCACAAAACATGTGCGTGTAGTTAAATAAATTAGTTTTATTGGTTATTCTTTGCTGGAAATTTTGTCAGAATCTCTCTCAATCTCTATTGGACAGACCAATTCCACCTCCAATAATATATAGATAGATAGATAGAGATAGATACATCCTCCCGAAAGATTCCTCATGTTTAATGAGCTTGAAGTAGTCTTTTTCTGTTCACATTCACACTCAAGAAAATGATACCATAACCATAATTTTTTTAGCTTGTATGATTTATTTCATGTAAATATAAATATGTTGAGGTTAGAATTCGAACTCGGTTTTCCACTTATTCATGTTAAGAAATGAAAAACATAACTTCACACGAATCATAATAATTAATTAATTAATTGTTGAATTATTTATTTATTTTTACATGAATGACTATTTAACATGTTGCATGTATGACAGATTCAAAGTCAAGGGACTTGGTGCCAGAACAAGACTTGCTGCGATTCAAAGATCTACCCCTTTTTAATTTGACAAATCAACATGATTTTCTACAAAGCATAGCAAAAACACTTTCAATAACACCTTTGGGTGTTATATTCAACACTGTGGAAAGCTTAGAAGATTCATCACTAAACCAACTCCAAAAGCTATACAAAGTTAACCTCTTCCCCATAGGTCCTCTACACATGATTGCCAATGATGCTAACAATACTAGTAGCATTCTGCAAAAAAGTGATAATTGTATATCTTGGCTAAACAACAAAGCAAAAAATTCTGTGTTATATGTAAGTTTGGGAAGCATAGCTAGTTGGGAAGAGAAAGAGCTAACTGAAGTTGCTTGTGGCTTAGTCAACAGCAGACAAAATTTCCTTTGGGTTATTCGACCCGAGTCAATCAACGATGTTTCAGCGTGGTTAGAATCTTTGCCAGAAGATGTTAAAGTAGGTGTAGCTGAGAGAGGCTGTGTTGTGAAATGGGCACCTCAAAGTGAAGTTTTGGCACATGAAGCTGTTGGAGGGTTTTGGAGTCACTGTGGTTGGAATTCTACATTGGAGAGTTTGTGTGAGGGAGTGCCAATTATTTGTCAACCTTATTTTGGAGATCAGAGGGTAAATGCAAGGTTGTTGAGCCATGTTTGGAAGGTGGGTTTGGAATGGTGTAATGTAATAGAAAGGGATGAGATTGAAAGGGTGGTTAGAAGACTTATGGTGAATTCAGAAGGGGAGTTGATGAGACAAAGAGCAACAGAATTGAAGCATGAAATTGGGATAGCTGTGAAGGGTTCCTCATGTGATGCACTAAATGGGTTGGTAAAGTATATCTTATCACTGAATGTCTGATTTCACAACAAAAGTAAAGGGGGGAACACCTAAGTACCTTGTAAGGTTAATTGAATATGAGTTACTTTAATTAGTTTGTTTTGTGGTGATTAAAGTAATTAATGTTTCTTGATTTAATTTATATGTAACCTTAAACCTAAAGTAAAGTTAAAGACAAGAAGAACCTGAATTCGAATCTTGGTTGAAACAATAAAACTCTAAATTACCAGGTTCCTTCCTCTAAGAACCGGGGGTAAGACAAGAAACCTAAACGTAATCCAATACAAGAAGACCACACTTGATTAGATGAAAGAGCGTCATTAATCATAACATAACCTGTTACATTACCAAGTCAATTCCTTAGCAGTATTCTTCAAGTAGATCATGGTTGCATTTGCATGTTTCCCATACTGGGCTTCTCAGCAGCAAATTAAGGACTCCTTCAACTTTTCCTCCCTACCCTTGGTAAGAATGAGATCACCTTCCACCTTTGCAGTCGCCACCTTGGAGTTTGCCAGGGCGTTGGCATGCTCCACCTGACAGTCCTCCAACCTTTTCCTCAAAAAGCACCCAAATTAAAATTATGCTTGCTAATGGATTTTCAATTACTTGTAAATGGAAGGTTTTACTTATCATCACTCTTTAAGCCCTATCAATGTCCCTAAGGAGTATGAAGAAGGAGCATTGGAAGCTGGCCTGTAATCTCACTGATGAGAGTTTTGAGCTCAAAGCTCAGGCTGATCTACAGCTTTTTGATAAAGTCCTTTACAAATAGGTTCTCTTCAAGGACAGCAGTTGCGGGAAATAGAGGCGAGCGAGAAAAGCCATAAAGGTCCAACCATTTTTTAATCCCAAGGGAATATCATCAAAGATGCAGTCAAGTGATTCGTACTCCTATAGCATCTTAGTGAGAAGAGTAGCTAGAACATAGAGAATCAGCCGACCAAAGACTTGGTCGATGATTGTCTCTGAACTCTTTAAGATGCAACGATCCAAAGGGGACGAGTTTGAAGAGAACAAGTGGCATTTAACAATTACGATTTCAAGAAAATAGAAAAACCATTACTTGAACAACAAGCAAATGGCTCCGATGAGAAAACATGACTAAGGAGGCTAATGGTTGATACCATCTAATATAATTTGTTAGATGCATTAGCATTTTCCACAAGAAGCTGATGAAACATACAATATATGCATCTATAACATAACATTACATAGATTAAAAAAAAACATACACACATATATTATGATAGATCATATATATTGTGATATGAAATAGACACACTTAACATATAGAAGCATGGTAACACACTACAATAATACACTTAAATCCCACAAGAACATACACACGCACATATACATACTATGATTTGAAACAGACACAATTTAAGGAGACAAACTGAAGAGAAACACATTCAGTCGGTGCCTTCAATTTCAACAACCCTAATGTTCCTCCCATCAGAACCAGACAATTGTTGAATCTTAGGAACAGTGACAACAAGAACACCATTAACCATATTCGCTTTAAGCTCTTGAAGATTACCATCATCAGGAATCTTAAACCTACTCATGAAATTACCACTCTCAACACTAACCTGAAGCATTCTCTCATCTTGAAGCTCAACCAACACATCTTCGTTTGTGTAACCAGGAAGCACCACCTTCCACACGTGAGCTCTCGGTGTTGATCTCCAATCCATACGGGTGTTTAGGGATGATCCGAAGCCGAATTCAGGGAAGAAATTGGTGATGGGTGAAGGGAGTGGGAAGTGGAAATCCATGAAAGGATCCCATAGAGATAGGGGATTTGTATCCCATAGGTTTAGGGATGTGTTGGATCTGTTGTCTTGGCCTTCGTTGATGGGTATTATCGACATCTTTAGAAAGATTGATTCTGTAGCAAACTGATACGCAACTCACTTTGGAAGAAGACGGTTATGAATGTAAGAATCTCCTTACTTTGAACGTTCTAGAAACTTGGAGACTTCTATTTTTTTTTTTTTTTAACTTTTTATTTTATTTTTATCTTTATTAACAATTAACACAATTAATATCTCTAGTGGATTTCGGATTTATAATATGAAAAATCAAACATCCTCCGAAACTTGTTAACAAGTCTATTTTTTTTTTTTATTTTATAATTTGAATAGAGCGTGCGAGAAGGAAGATGGGTGTGAAAAGGAATTCCTCTATTTTTTTTTACAAGTGAATAGATAAATATCCGTTGAAATTGTAAATTTTTGCAATTACCCTTCGAAATTTGAGAAAATGCAAATACACCCCATGAAATTGTAAAGCCCCTGACAAGTTAGTACCTCTACCAATTTCCACCGTTAAAGTTGAGATTTTACGATTGAAAGATTTACTCATTTTTACGATTTTGAGGGGTTATTCGTCTATTTACTCGCTTTTTTCTCTATTGTTAATAGTAGAATTTTGCTCTCCGCCCTGCACTTTTCGCTCGCGCCCTGCAGCCATTCCGAAAATACTCTTGCGCTAGTTAACTAGCGCAAGTGTAAAAAAACGGGACTTAATTTTTACACATGTGTGACTTAAGTCACGCTGCGTGAGTTCACTCACGCAGAAATTAACACTTACGTGAGTTAACTCACGCAGGTATTGTTTTTCATATTCACAATGCTTTAGTCACAACTGTTTTCATTGCAATTGTATTACTAATAGTCATTCTGGCGTTCACAGTCTTCAAAGCCAAGCATCCCGTTACCACTGCGAATTCATTGAAGCTACGTGACTTTGATGTCAACTTGGATATATCAAAACTAAGGGTAGATTTGAATGTAACCCTAGATGTCGATGTTTCAGTCAAGAATCCTAATAAGGTGGGCTTCAAGTACTCAAACACCACTGCACACCTCAATTACAAAGGCCAGCTCATAGGTGAACTCCCTATCTCTGCTGGAGACATCTCTTCCGGTGAGACCAAGGGATTCGACCTCACCCTCACCATTATGGCTGACCGTTTGCTCTCCAATTCCCAGCTTTTCTCTGATATCACATCTGAAAACAGAATGACTAAAGCATTGTGAATATGAAAAACAATACCTGCGTGAGTTAACTCACGTAAGTGTTAATTTCTACGTGAGTTAACTCACGTAAGTGTTAATTTCTGCGTGAGTTAACTCACGCAGCGTGACTTAAGTCACGCATGTGTAAAAATTAAGTCCCATTTTTTTACACTTGCGCTAGTTAACTAGCGCATGGGTATTTTCGGAATGGCTGCAGGGCGCGAGCGAAAAGTGCAGGGCGGAGAGCAAAATTCTTAATAGTATGATGTATGAGATTTTTTTTTAGGTCCATAGTTCTTATGATTAATAAATTGAAAATTGCTTTTCTGACATAGAATACTTCCAATTGACACATGGAAATGACCATTTTACCCCCAGCGGCAGTTAACAGCCGCTGGTTAATGCGCCGGCAGTTAACAGCCGCTACGTGCGTTCTAGGATGCACCGTCCTTTTCACCATTCAACCTCTTTTTCTTCATTCATTCAACACATATTTTCCACATTTTTTCCACATTCAACCTATTTTCTTTCAACATTCAACCTATTTTTTCTACATTCAACCTCTTTTTCCATCATTCAACCTCTTTTTCCATCATTCATTCAACCTATTTTTTCTACATTTTTCCCATATAAAAACCCTCACATTTCCTCACATTCTCTCCTCCTTACTCTCATTTCCTCTTTACTTCTTTACTCTTTCTTCTACAAAATGTTTGTTTGTCATAGTCCAGTACTCAAAGAAACTCAACCAGAACTTGTTCATTGGTTATATATTCAAGTGAGGAACAACACGAATTGCAGCATGAACCTTCTTGTAAAGCTCCTCAAGGCCATCAGTCTCAATTCCTTTCTTAATGTACTCACTAAAGTGAGTCTGGTATTTCTCATGCTCATCCTCAGTCAATAAATTGAGTCTGGTATTTCTCAGGCTCATCCTCAGTCAATAAATGTACGACGAAGATGACTCCGCCTATTAAGGAATAAATGTACGACGAAGATGTTATTTTTAATGTTATTGGTACGACGAAGCAGATTTAGTTTTACCCCATTGTAAATGTATTATTATATTAATAAAATGTGATTTTATATATATTACTTGTGTTCCTTTATTTTAGTTTTTATTTTCATTTATTTATATAAAATTCGAATAAAATCTAACGTGAATTCAAATAATTAAAATTCGAATAAAATCTAACGTGAATTCGAATAAATATTGCGTATCGAATAAGTAAATTATAATAAGTACACAACATTAATTCAAATAAAAATGGCGTATTGAATAAATAAATTCGATAAGTACACAATATTAATTCTTAGACAATTTTATTTACATATAATTTCATCTACGTTACATTACATTGTCTTACATATAATTTTATTTAAATATATTGCGATAGCGTGAATTTGAATAAATATTGCGATAGCGTGAATTCGAATAATTATTGCGATAGAGTTTTCGTTACATTACATAAACGACATGTATGTCAACAATTACATTACATTCCGGAATGTACCTTCCAACTGCAACAATTATCTTACCACTGAATGGGGCAAATTCAAACTTGCTAAGCAGCAGGACTCCAATATTCGATGAGCATCTTGAACGATGGTATTCAAGTGCCAACTAAATGAGGTCCATTCCTTGACACTTGAATACCATCGTTCAAGATGCTCATCGAATGTTGGAGTCCTGCCGATTAACAAGTTTGAATTGCCCCATCCAGTGTAAGACAATTGTTGCAGTTGGAATGTGCATTCCAACTACAACATTTGTCTTACCTCTGAAATGGGGTAAATTCAAACTTGCCAAACAAGAGGACTCAAGCATTTTGCTGGGCATTCATGCTTTCCTTTGAAAAGAATAAATTTTTGTCAGGCTTGATTTAGATGATGGTATTCAAGTGCCAACGAAATGAGGTCCATTCCTTGACACTTAATACCATCATCTAAGCAAGCCTAACAAAAATTTAATCTTTTCAAAGGAAAAACATTAATGCCCTGCGAAATTCTTAAGTCCTGGCCGTTTGGCAAGTTTGAATCACCCCATTTCAGAGGTAAGACAATTGTTGTAGTTGGAATGCACCTTACTCAAACTAATGACGATCTTCTGGCGGAATCAAGTTGTTGATGATATCTTCAGTTGATCTCAGCAACGTCACCCACATATTAATCCACTGGAACATGTTGTGCTCCCAAAACATGTTCGTCACGTTTTCGTCGTTCTTTAACTCCACCCAAGTAAATGATACTCTCCCCTCGTCGAGCGTCGGACGTTTATACCGGACGTTTTGCACCCTCCTTGTGTCTCTGGGGTTGACTCCTTGGTTGAATTCATTCAATTGATCCTTGAGACCTCTTAACGTTACATCAAGGCACCGAACCTTCAACCTCTGAGGTTCTCCGCCGTTGAATTCTGCATGAACGTCGATCCACCCGGCCATTGTTTCAAATCTACACACATAGAAATTAAAAATAATCAATGAAAAACTCATTCAAACACTTGTAGTGAAAATTTGACATAAACCCTAAAAATCCTAAACAAACCCTAAAAAATTTATAAAATTCGAAAAAAATTTATAAATTCAATCAATATAACTTCATTATAACATGTATTGATAATATATGTTAATATCATTTCAGATCTACAACATAACTATATTAAAAACAAATATTCAAAATTTAATAATTAAACAACAACTAAAATTATAAACATATAAACACATATACTAACTAAATTGTATGACAATAGCATAAGTGATAACTTACTTGTGATTTAGTGGAAGAAATTTTGGATGATTTGGTAGAGTTTTTTTTGAGAGAGAGTGAAAATTTGAGAGAAAGATGGTGATGGTGATGGTGATGATGGGTGAGTGTCTGGATTGTGCTACTGACTTGGAGTTATCACGAACACCAGCGGTAGTTAACTACCGCCAGAGGCAATATGGTTATTTCCATGTGTCAATTGGAAGTATTCTTTGTCAAAAAAGCAATTTTCTAATAAATTTATGGGCTATATTATTGGATAAGGCCCATACAATTTGGGCTAATCAAACAAAGCTGAAGAATTACTCTACAGATACCTCGAGTTGCTCACAGACTCCTAAGTTACCGCAAACTCCCGTGTTGAATAAGACCAAGAGTTGCGATGCGATTCTATTTGGAGATAGCATTTGATCCATTTGGGAGTTAAAGTATAATCTGTTAAGGAGAAAGCTTTTTTTCCCATCGAGAGGTAAAGTCCAATGAACCTGGATAACAAAGATGAGAATGATAAAGTTGACAAAATGCCCTTTAATTTGCCTTAGACATATATTTGTGTTCAAAATGCTTTATAAGAAAACATCTAAATGATCCATAACAAAAATATATACGTTAAAACATCAAATTAAAAGCATTTCGAAAAAACAACACATTGCGTTCATTAACAAAACATAATAATCATTTCGATAAACAACAAATTGATAAATTGTATGTGTTCAATGTGAAAGCATTAAAATACCAATATACCACATCACATGAAAACATCAATATGACAATAAAACCCTAACTACTGAGTCACTCACTTTACATATCCTCTGTAACTCCTTCATATAAGCTTAATTTATATTGGGTGGCATAGGAGATAACATGTCTAGAGATGCCCTGAAAACATCCATGCTTCGTAAGCACACACTCCGGCAAGTGGAGAAAATACACCCGACAGCCGCACATGATCCATCATATACACAGCCGTCATGATTCATCTAATTATCAAAGGCTAAAAATCGTATGAAGAGATCTAGGCACATTGACACCTTTGCCTCGAGGATGAACAACCCACTCAACGTTCATGGTTCCTTTGATTATCGAAGATAACTTTACTTGCAATATTACACTAGAGATATCAACTTACATCTGTAAATGGGATCCCCGCGACTATCTCATGGGATCCCTAAAAAGGGAAATTTTTCTCTGTGGGGATGGACGAGAAAGTCCCCTCAAAGGTAGTGCATGGATGAGAACTAAGATTATGCCTTTGCCCTGCGAGGACCCCGTTCCCATGAAATTTACTTAAATATATTTTTTATATTTGCGTATACAAATATTTGATATGTGAAATTTTATATTTGTCTTTTCACACAGTATGTGTCGAAATTTCTTTTATATGTAATGTATACAATAATGTCTTAATATTATATTTGTTTATGGTTAAATTTTATTTTCTTTACCAACTAATTGATTGAAAATAATATAAATTTAGTTATTTTTTTTCATGTTGATGGGGAGGAAAAACTCCCCATGGCGGAAAATGAGAACGGAGATGAGGGGACAATTTAAGTGGCGGGGAGTGAGAAATACTCCCCACCTCTGCTCCGGTTCATCGACATCTCTATGTTCTCCATATTCTTTTGATAAAAATGAGGAAAAAATTATGGGTAAAAGGTGAGTTTTTATGTATTTATATTTGTTTTCTCTTGACTTTTTCAATAGTGATCACCTCTCAACTGCGAAAACTGAGAACTATGATCTTCTACTTTCAAAAGATAAATATATGTTTGGTGTTAACAAGGTTTCAGACGATTTTTAGGTACGAGCCAAGTATACGGCACTCCCATGCACCTATCAAAGTGATATAATGTAGAATTTGCCTTTAGTGTCAAAGCAACATGTGGGTTATATGATGGAATCACAAGAAAAAAGAAACTCCACTACTCTTGCACATGCATTACATATAGCAAAAACTTTTTTCTTTATGACTTGTTTTAATTCTATGATCATTACCAATATGTAAAATCATAAAAATTTACTGTTGTTTTCCATAGTCATATCAAAGATGATGTAAACTGCTCTTTTCCTGAGAAAATTTGCATAAGGATCAATTATTGACAATATCAGAATAATTGAACCCAAGACATCTCTAAGTAGCACTGATTGTTTCATATCTATTGGATTCCAATATCTGATTGTAATGATATTTTCCGGGTTATATTATATATCACGTTTTTTAGTTAACTCTTTTCATCGTGTACTAAACTAGTACTTGTACTGACGTTGAACGCGTATGATTTGCATGTGCTAAAGATTAAATTAGTCTAAAACACCAAATAAAAGATTAAATTAGTCATATTTGAGACAGTGTTAATTATGTGACTGCCAACTGTTAATATTATTATTAAAATTCTAATAAGTTGAGATTAAAAATTTGTACAAGCCAAAACAAACCAAAAAAAGGAGTTGATTTTTGCAACGCATGGTTCATGACATATTTCATTTTTTAACCTTAAAAAGGTTAGATGTTATAATATGAAAATTAAAAGTTTAATCTTGGGTGAAAAGATTAAATTTCATTTAATCTATCATAATGCTACGTTGATTTCTCATATTTAAAAATATATAAATGAGATTTTTTTGACACAATAATTGACTATCTTTATTATAAACATTTCCCTTATTTTATTTTGATAGTACACTTGGCATCTTCACCTTCCCTATCTCATTTAATGTTTTCTTATCATCCAATCAAAATAGATTATGACACATTTGTTTTATATCAACCAATCAAAAAAGGAGCATGACTCATTATTTTTCATGAGCCAATCAAAATGGATCATGACTTATTTGTAAATTAATACATTATTTTTTTTCCCATATGTAAAGACAATTCATTTTTCATCATTTTCATCTTTCTCCCCTAAAATATGTATTGTGTGTCTTTTATTTAGATGACGGTGGATTATGGGGTTGATTTTTTTATATTTGTATCTAATTGCTAATACTATTTTTGAGGGTTCTATAGGAGAGCATGTTGCTCTAGATTTCAAAAATTGAATCAATTTTTCATTTCAATCCATTGTATAGCTTATATCATCATGTATTTTTTTTTTTTTGACAAAAGCTTAGATCATCATGTATGTTGTCCAAATATGTAAGTTCATCCTATGATACTCAAGTTCTAATAACTTATCACATAGATCTAATCACATAATTTTATGAATGTTTATGTATCAAGAGAAAAATTGAGAATGTTTATTTGATAGGTATATTGTTGGTGTTCTTTTTATTTAAAATGATTGTAATGACCAATTCTATATTTTATTGGAGTACTTTTTTTCTTCGATGTTTGTGATGTTGATTCCCATTTGCACTCAATCTACAAATGATATTGTTTGTTATATATATAATTATTGAAGAATAATATGTTTTTTTTATTTCTTTATTGAATTGTGGGTTTTTATAGATTTTATTGTATTATTCATGTATTCGTTAGTCCCGATATGGAAGTACGGTTTATTTTGTTATCAAATATTCTTTGGATTATTGTTTTTTCGGTTAATTTTAATGTGTGAATGAACTTTTTATGTTTGCAGGATTCAACATCATAAACATAACTTTTGTTTTTTTGTCAACAAAAAAACAAGACAAATTATGTTTCTTTTACTTAATTATCATAAAATGATTCTTATTGATAAAAAAACATGTTCATATTAGGTGTGTTTCAAAGTCAATTTTTAGAAAACTAATTGTATTTCTTAAATAATTTCAAAAAATAATATTAAAATCGATTATGAATAATTAAGTATCTAAAATTCCATTTATGGGCAATAAGTTATTAACATAAATAACAATAACTCTAATACATTTGGTAACACAATAAGTGTGATTGATAACATATAATAATATTCTTTAAAAAAAATAATAACATTACTTCTCAGTCATAACCTATCTAAAAAAAGTTAATTATCTCTATTATAAACATTTCCCCTATTTTATTTTGATAGTACACGTGACAACCTTATATTGAAATGTGCATTTAATTTTTTATTTCATATACACATCAAAATGTTTTTTTTTAATAAATATACACATCAAAATGTTATTTGCTAAAATTCGAAGGAATATTTAATGTACTAGAATGTCAACCGAAAATTTACATATGAAATTACTCTATGACCCGAAAATTTTGGCAACCAGAGGGTAATGAGCTTCTTAATTTTTTTATTTTTTTTTAATAAACATTGTCTTAACTACTAAGGAAGCATTGAAAGAAAAAACAAAAAATTATTTAGTCATTTGTCCATTGTTTACAAAGTATTACTATAATCGTGTTTTACAATCTGTCAAGTTAAATGAAATTAATAGCCATCAAGATTAATGCAATTAACTATAATCATTTGTTTCCTTTACTTACTTAACCATCTAATGAACCAAGAGTCATAATCAGTCTATTTTATGTTTCTTAGACAAAACGAAATTAACTCCCATCCCATTGATTTCGGACATCTTGCTTTCACTATTCAAATTCTTTTGATTTAATTTTTCTATATATAACTACCTCATTGGAACCCATTTGCTCAACATTTGTGCATATACAGTCTATGATTCCTCTATGAGTGTTCCTGAGAAAATGTTACTCAGTTTCTCTATCATGTTAGATACTGTTTTCGAGCCTCAATAGTTTCACACAAGTATTGATATTAACATGTGTGAAAGTACCACTTATGTTAGGGAAAATTTTATCTATTGGGTAGTTTTTATAATATACCAAACTCTTGGGGTGTCATCGCTCCCATGGGTCTCCAAAGAGATCCGTCTCGGAAATGAGGATGTTGTGTTGAATGTGTTGTAAGACTAGATGAGATAAAATTAGAAATGACAACATTAGAGAGAGTTGAGGTTGCTCCTATAGAAGAAAAGATTATAGAAACTAGACTTGGATGGTTTGAGTATGTAGGGGTAGACCTAGAAAAATTATAAGAGAAAACTATTAAGAAGAATCTAGAGATAAATGTCTTAGAGAAAGACATGATTTTTGATAGAACGTTATTGTATGTTTGATTCATGCATGTAATCGATCCCACTCACTAAGGTAAGACTTTGTTGTTGTTTTTTAATTATGTACAATTTTTTTAAGAGTCAAAGATTTTTATTTGTTCAGATAATTGTACCTTCGATAAGAATAACGATGAGATTCTGGATGCATTCTTATGAAGATGTGCGTGTCTGTGTAGCAATTGATCATATAGAAAATAGAAGCCTCAACTCACAACTCCACTATTATTTTTCAATTTGAAGTCACATAATATAAGACAATCTCCAAGATTTTTTTTTTTTATGACAAAGTAAATGTATATACTAAGACAATCTCCGGTTTGAACCCGGGCGAAGCCACCAATAAAAAGTAGCCAAAGAAAAAAGAAGATAGAGTAACGTGTACTATAATAATTCTTACATACACATGTGAAGGATTAATTCAGAGATCCGTGCCAATGTTATTTTTATTTTTTTTGGAATTTTAAGTTGAGCCAATTGTCAAATATGTAAAAGGGAATTCTCAATTATTTTTTGGCTATATATTAGTCAATTATCAAATATGTAAAAGGAAATTCCCAATTATTTTTTGGTCATATATTAGAAGTAAGAATAAGAAGAATTGATTCGTTAAATTCTTTTGAATCATATTAATAGTATTTAATAAAATAAGAATGGTTGGATAGGAATTGATAAACCCAACCAACATCTCACATAAAAAAAGTCCACCAACATTTCAAATCAATTCAATTTAAATATGTTTTTAATATCTTATTTAAAGCTAAAATGTACCTTTTTTGTACAGTTTTTTTTAAAAGTCGTAGAAAAAATATAGAATGTTACAATGCAATGAATATTGATCATACTAAATTAACGGATCTAAATAAATACATTGATGTGAATATTATAACACACTATCATTTACATGGAAATTAATTATATGTGTTTTAATTCAAATAAATGTTTCCTTCAAAAATAAATTCAAATAAATGACAAAGGTTCAGTACATAAAGAAAAGCTTAAAAAAAGTTCACAACTCACACTCTTTTCACTCAACCACAAAGTTGTTGATTCAACTTTTTTTTTTGAAGGAAGTTGTTGATTCAACTTTTGTTGCCATCATGATAATCTATTCAATGAGTGATGTGCAAATACTTTTTTAAATACTTTTTGAATCATGAGAGATGTCATCTGATCCAGACGAGTCTTCGGAGTCCAACTCACATAAAAAAATTATCAGAAAAAAATTGTTTTATTTAAATTGTCAATTTTAAATTTTTATAGTAGTCATTAAAAAGCCTCAATTAGTTTTTTCAAACTGAGAAGACTAAATTTTGGAAAATTCTAAAAGAAAAAATATTATTGAAGAACATGAGAATATCATTAAATTATATAAGTTTAATATACTCAAGTTCTAACAACTTATCGCATAGATCTAATCACGGAATCTGAAAAAATACTTTTAATCATATAGTGAGATAGAGGCTAAATTTTCTGCTTTATTTTTTGAAACTAAAAAGTGCTTTTAATTTTTCTTAGCAACTTGGGTCTCAATTTTTCTACAAAACTAAATTTTCTCTTCCCTCAAAATTCAATTGCGTCATCATTCACTATGCTAACATGTAAATATGCGATATCATATTTCTAATGAAACATTTTTTTAAGAAATATATAATATCAATTAACAGCTCATTATTGTATTTATAGCAATAGCAATGACAATCAAATGGTTTCAACGCAAATGTATACGACAACATGTATCTCAAAGTAAATAAGGATGCAGACTTTCTTTTGTAAAAATAAAATAAAATAAAATGCGGACTTTCTTGCCTTTTAAATTTGAAACCTTGACCTTTATTTGCATTCCCAAATATTTCATTTATTCAATATCAAAATTTGTACATTTTTTTTGTTGCATACGTATGTAACTCATTTACTAAAGACAAAAAGTGAAGGAATTTGAAACAATATAAGCATGCATTTTTCAGCTCATCATAGCACATTGGCGTTTTTCCATGGTTTGATCCCATCAAAGACCAGACGTGAAGGAATTTGAAATAAAATAAAAAATGGAAATAGTTTTTTTATTTAATATAAAATCCAAGCAAATGACATAAAAAAAAGCTAAGAAGACAATTCATCATAGTGTTCAGAGTTCTGCGGAAGTATACAATAGGTTGGATCACCACATTTGGCTAAGAGAAACCTCACAAATGAGATCGACGCCATATTTTGATCCAAAACCTTGAGACATTACAGGTCATCTCGCTAACACGTTGCTTAAAATCTACTCTTGCGTCCAACCTAGAAGTTTAACTCTCACATGACACATCAACATCTCTTTTTAAGTGCGAGACTCTTTGTATTTGTGACTTGGTGAGATAGCCTAATAAGATCAGAGGCACAACATGGTAAAAAAGGTGGGTTGGTGGCAGTTTCAAAGATGATTTTTTTTCTTTCTTTCATGAGAAGAGAGAAAGTAAATTAGAAAAAGAAATAAGATGAAAAAGAAATTTGAACATAGAGGAGTAATAAGGGAAAATAATAAGTTGATTAATTTTATGGGTTTGTTGAATAAGTTGGAGATTTCTGGGTAACTATACTACCAAAATATTAGAGTTATTAAAAAAATATCAATTTAAAATGTCTAATAAACATGTACTTTGTTAACTTAGTATAATACATCTATGTTTTCCTTTTATGAGATTCCACAAAAGACCAAAGATGATTTTTTTTAATTTTTTTTTAATAAAGGAATAAATTTCAAAAGCATCAAGAGAAAGTTACGGCTTCTCAGCTATGTTGACACCTCATAACTAGCTTTTTCATTTTCTTTTTGTGCTGGCCGGGGTTCAGAGGGTGAAGAAATTTGAAATAATAAAGGTTGAATAAAAAAAATTGCATGAAAACGAATGACATTCAAAGTATCAAATTTAAGATAAAATAATAAACAAACGACACTAAAAAACTAACAAAACAAATCATTGTAATGTTTTGTCGGAAAAAAATTATAATGTTTGTGCTTCCCATAGAGCTTGCATTGGATTGTATCATCGTATTAGACTATGAGAAATCACACACGTGAGATTAATATTATATCTTCAATTCAAAATATCTAGGCACATATATATGTGTCATCTCACTTATATGTTATTCAACATCTACTATTCCAGAACTTTAACTCATATTTGACATATTAGCATTTATTCCCCAATTGCGTGACTCCCGCGTCCGTAAATATATGACATAGTCAAATAAAGTCAAACAGAGGTTCCTTTCTTTCATGAGAAGTGAGAAAGAAAAATAGATTTTTTTTTAGATTGAGATAAATGATACCGGTAAAAAAATTGTGTTTTGTCCACGAGGTTATAAAGAATAAAGTGAGTCGAAGAAGTTCAGGATTTTTGAGTAATTAATTTATCCAAAAATTAGACTTAATTAAAAAAACACAATAACATTTAAAAATTTCTAATAAGCATGCATTTTGTTAATTAAACATAACACATTAGAGTTTTTCTAAGTTTAAATCTCACTAAAGACAAAAGGTGAAGAAATTTAAAATAATAGGGATTGATAAAAAAAAATTACATGGAAGCGAACAACAACAAAAAATTTAAATTCAATATAAAAATTAAACATCTACTCTTACATTGGTCATCTCATTTATAAATGTCTCAACATCTACTCTTGCATCTAATGTGGAACTTTAAATTACAATTGACACATTAACACATCTCTCTTAATTGTGAGACTATGCGTCTATGATCTGGTGACATAACCAAATAAGGTCAGGCGGAGGTACTCCCTCCGTCCCATAATAACTGAGTCATTTGCAAAAACAAATTGTCCAAAAATATCTGAGCCATTTCACTTTTCAATGCAATATTAATTACTTTTTTCTCTTCATAATGCTAATTAATACTACTTTCATCACTCCCATTCAATATATTCCACTTTGTATTTCTAATAGTGGAGAATGCACCAATACTTAACAAGATCACTTAAAACCATTTTTCTCTCTCCTTCATTTATACGTTTTTCTTGATATGTGTGAAATGAGCAAATGGCTCAGTTAATCCGGGACGGAGGGAGTATAACATGATTAAAAAGGTGGATTGATGGTGATTTCATGGAGAGAGGCTTATGATTCTAAATTTCATGAAAAGAGAGAAAGGAAATTGTAAAAAGAAAGAATATGAAAAAGTAATTTGAAAATGAGATAAATGATTGGAAAAAAAAGTAGTGTGTGTTTCGTCCGTGAAAGTATTGAAAATAAAGTGAGTTATTTGTAATTTTATAGTTTAGCTGAAGGAGTTAAAATTTATGAGTAGTTATTTCACCAAAAAAAAAAAAAAGACTCAGTTGTAAAATGTCACATAATTTTAAAATATCGTTTTGTCAACTAAGCAAAACACATGCATTTTTTCATTGTTAGATCCCCCCAAAGAGCAAAAGTGAAGGTATTTTAAATAATAGAGGTTGGATAAAAACATTTGAATGAAAGTAAATGACATCCAAAAATGTATATTTAATATCAAAAAACTTATGCAAATGAAATTCAAAAACTATCAAAACAGTTCATCATGATGTTCGGAGCTCTTAGAGTGCCTACAATGAGTTTGATCATCACATTTGACTAAGAGAAACCCCACACGTGAAATTCACATCACATTTAAACCTAAAACCTTAAGACATTGGATATATTAGTCATATCACTTATATGTTTGCTTATTATCTACTCTTACATATAATGTAGAAGTTTAAATCATACATGACACATTAACGTCTATCCCTCAGGTGTGAGACTATATGTATTTGTGATATGATTTGATAATCAAATAGGCTCAAAGGCATAACATGGTAAAAAATGTGGTTGGTGATAGTTTCATAGAGGGATGTCTTTGTTCCTTTCTTTCAAGAGAAAAGAGAAAGTAAATTAGAAAAAGAAAGAAGATGAAAAAGGAATGTGTACAAGAGATAAATAATGAGGGAAACACTAAGGAGTGTGTGCTTTATTCGTGAGAGTATAGGGAATAAAATGAGTTGCTGGTAATTTTATGAATTTGTTGAAGGTGTTGAAAATTACTGGGTAATCATGCTACCAAAATAATAGATTCATTCAAAAAATGTCACATCAATTTAAAATATCTAATAAGTGTATTTTGTCAACTTAGTAGAACACGTCTACATTTTTCCATTGTGAAATCGGTCCAAAGACTAAAACTGAAGAAATTTAAAATAATAGAGGTTGAATGAAAAAATTGCATGGAAGCGAATGACATCCCAAAACTAAAATTTAAGATACAAAATTTAACAAATGACACCCAAAAACTAAGAAAACAAATCATATTAATGTTGGGATTTTGGTGGGAACCTGTATTGGATTGTATCATAATATTTGACTAAGAGCAAGCACACAAGTGAGATTGACATCACAGTTACATCCAAAATCTTATGACATTATAAGTCATCTCACTTATATATTGTTCAATATCTATTATATGGCATTCAATGTGTTATTTTAATCTACACTTGACACATTAACATCTCTCAATTAAATATGAGACTCTTCGTGTCTGTGATCCACCACCACGAAGCACTTCCGCTCCCCAAAAATGTTGAAGCATATATGATATCACCATTGGGACTTACGGGGGAGACAACACTTGTGTGATTCGACACATTGCAGAAAAAACAACCACACAAGGCTTTAGTATATGAGTTTTTTTTTTTCACTTATTTGTTCTTCGACCTCCAATATTTTATCCAATGATGAGATTTAAATGACACTTTTTTTTTTGTGTTGTCCGAAGTTTGAACCCCGGACCTTGCATATATTATGCATTGTCCATAACAGCTGAGCTAAGTTCCCAGGAACTTTAACTAATACTTGATACATCACAATATTCTTTCCATTAAATAGAGTAATGATATTTTGACATCCATTTGATGACAACTTTGTTGACAACCTAGTTTTTCTCACTTCTTATTGGTCAAAAACAATGGAGAGAGAAAGAGGAAGAGAGAGGATAACAACATCATGTGAGTATGAGAGAGAAAGTTGTCCAAAAGTTGTCAAAAAGTGGTTGTCAAAATATCATTTCTCATTAAATATGACGAAATTTTAGCCCGTGCTTGGCACGGGTGTCCAAACTAGTAAGGGACAAATTTCAAGTGGAAAATCTACCATGAGTTAATTTGTCACAGTGTAAGCATTAATTTATCCTCTAAGCATTATGGAAAAGCATTATGGCATGGCAAATCTTTGTGTTTAATTCCGTAATTAATAAATAACTCTCTGTTTTTTTTTTAATGTTTTTCATGTTGTATTATGTTTGCTTATAGCCTTATACCAGCTATGTAAGAAGTGACACACAAATATTCGGCAAGAGAAGAGTTTTTTTTTTTTTTTTAGGGCGCGGCAAGAGAAGAGTTCTCTTCCAAAATTATCATTAGTTTCAGACAAATTCTTGTCTATGGTACACCCAAAATTTTGAGTGTATTGTTTTCTATCACTTATAATTATAATAATCAAATCTTATTTAGCAAAAACGTCGATGAAATAAAATTTAATTTTTTTGAATTTTTAGTACTCATAATAGAGAATTTTGATTATTTTTTACAATAAAATGTAAAAAAAATTAGTATGATTTTTATGAACAATGAAATGATGTTTTTTCTTATTAAATGACATTTTTTAAAATATAAATATCAATAAATAGCTCTTTATTTCATAAAAATAATAGTTAATTTAAAGATTTTTGAAGTAGGAGTACCGGTACACCTTAATTTGCGGGTGTACCGTAGAAGTTCCCTTAGTTTCAGCAACTTTAACCACCGCAATCCTTTTACAATGACATTTTAAAATGACCTAGTTCTTACTTTCACACATGAAAGAATAACTTCTTGATTCATTCTGTGTCCATTGATTTGAATATAAGGCTCCTCCCATCATTTTTCCGCGTAGGTGAGGAAGAAGATGAAGTAAGGTTATATGGTGGGATGTAGGGCCGTTCCTATGAAATAGGAGGCTCGGTTCTATTTTTAAAATAGGTCCCAGTAAAATCAAAACGCAATTCTTTTTGTGTAGCTAAGCTTCATTAAAAAATCAGAATCAGAAGAACTTTTAAACACGAAACAAAACAAAATAAAATTAAGTGAAAGAGAGGTGAAATTTACCTAACGGTGTCGTTTGGAATGTCACTCCTACGTCGTAGGAAAGGGGAAAACGAATGGTTTATGCGAAAAAGAAATAATTGTTGTGATTCTTTCAATGGAGGTGGGTATTATAATTTTTTTTGAGACCCATAATTTTTAGAGGCTCGGTTCGGTAGCGCTTCTTGCACTCCCCAAGGTCCGACCCTGGGATGAAACAAGTTATCATTGCAAAATCCTATTCAATAAAACTAGAATTATGCAACAACATCCATGAAGTAATGAAATATGAAAAATATGAAGAATGAATTCATATTCAATCCAAGAACTCCCTCACATTGCTTTAGTTTTTTTAATGACAAATATATGTATTTATATATAAAAGAAAATTCTCCAACAGCACAAGAAAACTATTTGTCACAAGGACAAATTTGCTTGATTATTATCAATTTTATAGGCATGATCAGTCAAACCATGTAGCAGTGCCACATACAAAGGAGGCAAATTGATTATTGTTGAACAATTTCACGGATTTTTTTTTGTCTTTTCTCAAATTTTGAGAAATAATTACAAGATTTTACAATTTCGGAAGTATTTGTCTTTTTACTCCATCAAATTTACTCTATTTGGCTTTACAAAACAAAAAACAATCGTCACATAATGATTATTCAGGAGCAGCACTCCACAACACACTTTGATTCCATGGATTTCTCTTCGTCTCTCTATATTTTTGAGTAGAAAAATAAAGGGGAATTAGTCACTTTAGTCCCTGAATCGGAAGGGATTCGTCACTTTAGTCCCTGAATGCAGATAAATTGCAAAATAGTCCCTAAATGTAGACTTTGTTAGTCAATTTAGTCCCTGAGTGCAAACTTCGTTAGTCAATTTAGTCCCTGAATGTAGACTCCGTTAGTCACTTTAGTCCCTGAAATTGATCATGCAAGGACTATTTTGCAATTTCTCTTCATTCAGGGACTAAAGTGATGAATCATCTCACATTCAGGGATTAAAGTGACTAATTCCCCAAAAATAAAAGTCTCTTGACACATAGGAGTCTGATAAAAAAGATAAGGTGATAGAGTATCTCTCCTTAAAGGAGTCCCCCTACCCGAATTTTTTAGAAAACTATTCTTTAACCATTTACTTACTAAATTACTTACATATGATACTTTACACTTTTCATACAAAGCTCCATCCAGTTAACTAAATTTCTCATGAAATCTCACGATTGCAATGACTATATTTTATACAATCATATGATACACGAATAGTTGGTTTGCAACGCGTGCTGGCATCGTCTTATATTATTATTTACAAAAAAGTGATTGATAATTGATTTATTTAAGCAATATGCAAATAGCATCATTACAGTTTTGGATCTTATTCGTAATGATGATGTCTTGCTTTGAACCTTCACCTTTTGTTTATTGTTACAAACAAATGGTTCAAAGCTTCAAATTATTATTTTTTGACAAGTAAAAGGTTCGATTTTAATCTTATATTATACGGCGGAAAGCGATGTTAAATATTAGGAATCTTTTGCAGCCTAAAATGTGGACGGCTAAATGGCCTCTGAACCATAGAAAGGACGACACATATTGTGTAAGAGTGATTTTTTTGACTCAAATTGAACATTTTTTATTTTGCTTTTAGTTTTGTGCTCCCTTGTGCCAACAACTTTGATCTCAAGCGCTGCATTCTCCCCTTCTTTTAACACAAACATGAGTCCATTATTATACTCTTCTTTTTTGTTGACAAAATTCCATTATTATACTTTGTGTTTGGTTTAGCGGTTGCTAGGTATTTATCGCGTTACGAGGCACTGCTACCGTGAAAATAGAGAAGTTAGACATTGTGGCTTCAAGTTAGAATTGCGTCTAATGTCATCTCACCGTGGAAACAAACATAGTAACAAAAATGTGTATCCACTTATGTTTGTACATCATCCCAAGAAATAATATATAGTATTTTTTTTTAAAGAAATATATAGTATATTGTTTTGTTGTATTTGTTTCAAACTATATTTAGAAATTAGAAGTTTGCAAATTGCAAAAGCTACTTGCTTGAAGTTACTAGCCAATGCCCGACACCAAACGTCAGAGAACAGAACAATCTATACAAATCAACCGCAAAAAAAGGAAAAGAAGAAATTATCAAAACAAAGAAAACGGAAAAGATGAAGTGAACATAAAAGACACTTTATCCGTTTTAAATTATGTTTTTTTTTTTTAGTTTTATACGGTTATTAAATATATTTTTTTAAAGGAAAGAAATTATTATTATTGTTGATTTTAACGGTAAAATATACTTTCTCCGATTACATATATAAACAAAAACAACTTTTTAGGTACATTGAATAAATAATGTGTCTGACCTATGATTATGACCGAATACATTAGTTATTTAATGAACTTAAAAAATTGTTTTTTTGCTTATAAATGTGACCGGAGGGAATAGTTAGTAGATTAGTTAGATGATTAAAATATAATAAATAAGAGTATGCTAGTAGAAAAATATTCAATGTATCTAAAAAATGGAGTTTTGCTTATAATAGTGATCGGAGGGAATATTCTTTAACTATTTATTACTCTTTATTTTTTCAATTCTTTCATTTATCTTTCTCATTTAATTTATTAAGGACAATTTTGTAAAATAACTCATAATTTGGGACAGATGGGAAATGTCCAAAAGGTCATAGTATGAGTAATAAAAATCCTTTAAGTTAAGACACTTGTTAAACAATATAATATAATAAGAGTCACGGTAACATGTGTCATAAAGGCACATGATAGAATTTTCATAAATAGTAAGTATTTATAAAAAAATATATATTACTTTAATATCTATTATAAGATAAAGGTCATGTTTAAATTCATTCAATAAATTACGTATCTATTCTATTTTAGAAATTAGATATATCATTTATTTATTTATTTTGACAGAAGATATATCATTCATTGAATAAACTTAAAATGTAAATTTTCTTATAAATTTTGACAGAAGATATATCATTCATTGAATAAACTTAAAATGTAAATTTTCTTATAATAAAGATAAGAGAGTAGTTAAAAAAATGTAAGAAATAGATGGAAACGATTTTCGATACATAATTTCTATATTTACTTTTAACATGTGCTTGTAGTATGTACCCTTAGAGCATACACATCCATGCCACCCATATAGGTGGTATAAGGTCCCACATAATACATTATATTACTTTACACTTCCCAATTATTTAAACCACTCAACTACATTTTCTAAATATCCATACCACTCCTCTAAAACTCTAAAATGGGTCTCATTTATCTCACAACAACAATATACTTTAGTAATATAAATACTTAATTAAAAGAAAAAAAAACTCAAAAGTAATACAAAGTCTGACAAATGCTGGTAAGGAACCGTGGCAATGCATTGCTACTATGGTTGGTTTGAGAAATGATATTTTTACAACCATTTTCTAACAATTTTTTGACAACTTTCTCTCTCATACTCACATCATGTTTTTATTCTCTCTTCCTTTTTCTCTCTCTCTCTCTATTGTTCTTGACCAATCAAATGAAAGAAAAACAAAGTTGTCAATAAAGTTGTTCAAAAGAGTTGTACAAATATCACTACTCGGTTGGTTTAGCTACTCATATGCAATGCCAATTATCCAAGGTACTATGACACAAATGCATTGGTTAGTGTGTTACCACCCATTTTACCAGGCGATGTGTGTGCTCTTATGTTTTGTAATTTATGTAAAGATTCTTTAGAAGTCTCAAAAACATTCTTTTCTTATAAAGCTTCTTTGTTAAAGTTCTTTAACAATGTCCTTAAACACTGGTTAACCTGGTTGATAGTTACTGTATAAATTAATCTTAAGGACAGAAGTAAACGACAATTTCTCTATTAGCTTAACTCGACCCCAATCAAACGGCCGAGATTAATGTGAGAGAGGACTAGGAGGGTCCACGTGAAGCCCACCTACTCAGTCCCGTTGACGAATGGGTCCATATTTTAATCAACACTTTCTTACAAGGAGAGAATCATAGCCAAAAAAATCCAATAAAATAATGCATCACGTGGGGCCTAGGATCACACACATTATCTATCATCTTCTTCTTTATCGTCACCGCTTTTTGCTCTCCTTGATGTCACTATCACCGTATGATCTTATTATTTTTCCACTATTTTTAACCTTTCGATTGGGTTCATGAAATCTACAGGCCGCTCCCCCCATAATCAGGACTTCTTTTTGCCACGTCATCGTGACAACCCAGCTTAATTCGAAATCAGGGACATCCTAAGGTAACAACTTAGTAAAATTCTCTTCATTTCTAGAAGGGATCTGCTGTAGCAAAATCACACTATTCCACATATTTATACATTTCAACCATTGATTTGAGATCCGATGTTTATATTATATTAATAATTTTACATAGTTAAATGATGTGCCCGTTTGGTTCAGCTTTGAATATAATTGATTCTGAGAGAATTGATTCTGACAGAATTGATTCTGAAAGAATTGATTTATGTTTGGATACAATTATGTAGAATTGATTAAACAAAATGATTTATGTTTGGATGCAATTATGTAGAATTGCTTTTGAATGTATAATTACTAAAATAGACATAGCTAAAAGAGAATTGATAAAGAATGATAATTGATAAAGGGCAATAAAGTAAAATAACATGTTGTAATAATAAAATATACAAACCTATACACGTTGTTCAAGGAGAATTGATTCTAGAAAAGCTAGAAGCTAGGATTTGTAGCTTCATAGAGAATTGCTTTTGGAGAATAAAAGCAATTCTGAAAAGCTGAACCAAACACGTTGTTTTTGGCTAGAATTGCTTTTGGCACTGTAGAGAATTGATTTTGGGCTAGAATTGCTTCTCAGAAGCCAAACCAAACAGGCCCGATATCATTCATTGATATAAATCAAACAGTCAAAAGTTGCTACTGCGTCTCACAGTTACAACAAGAAATCAACTTTCTTCTTATCTTTCGATTTATGATAAAGATGGAACAAGTGAAATATTGATGAACATAAATCCGTTGTTTTGATATATTTGAAATTTTTTATATTGTTTGAGAATCGAGATAATTTGTAGTTTATATATAACATTTACACTCATTAATTCAACAATACGTATTTTATAAAGACAAAATCGTGAGGTTCACTCAACAAATAAAAAAGAACAATAAGTTAAAACATGGTGTGACATACTTGAGGTTGAAACGAGACATCATTAATATCATACTTATGTTTATCTCTTACTTTACTAGAGTTTGACTGAGAAATGTTAAGTATGACCGATAATTATTTTAGCTAGAATTTTCTTTCGATTACTCTCAACTAAAGTGTTAAAGAGTCATACATTAAATAAGAGATGATTTGAAAATGTGTTTATAAATGTGAGCAATCATCACCTCATCAGTGGGTTTTGTGGAATTATGTTAGTCTCAACCACAATTTCTAATATGGTATTAAAGCATCGGTTAAGATCTAATATTCTGTTTTGACAAAATAATAAGAATATGAGTCTTGCTAACCAGTGCTCTTAGGGCAATGGTTAAGGTAACCCAAAAAAGCAAGTTTTAAGTTTAAAATGTCACTTTTTAAACTTTTGAGAAGTTGAATGTACAAGTTCCAATACGAAATTACTATATTTGCTTTCTTAACTAGTACCCTGAAGGCACTAGTTAGCATTTTCCTAAGAATATTGATAAATTTATCGTTATTAGCCAAATTAAGTTACTATTTTTAAAGTTGGGTAAATAAGTCTAAAAAGTCCAACCACCTTAATATATTATTTTTGTAAAACTTGCACCTTTTTAATGCCTCTTGCATCTAGTAGTTGTAGTAGGAGTAGCACGCACTCACAAACCAAAAACTATTATCTTCTCCACTCTCTCACTCAATCAAACTCTCTCTCTATCTATATTTACTTACTACAAAACACAGAGTATAGGTGTGTACGCGGTTATAGCTAGGTGTCTTATTTCAGGTGATATTCTCAAAGCCTCAAAGACTTTTTGGCTTTGATCTCATCTCAACAACTTTCAGTAGTAAGTAACCAAAGTAGCTTCAGACTTTTTTATCCTTTGGTTTGGTTACACATTTATTTATCTTCTTTTTTTCTCTAGCTTACATCACCATCATCTTGATTTGTTCCCAAATCCCACACTCTTTCTTCACCACCGACACCGCTCCAACCTTCACACTCTTTCTCCGGTATGCATTCCCTTTCTCATTTTCATTCTTTAAAGTTCTTTTTCTTCACATGTGCAGTTTTTTTGTTTTTTTTGTTTTTTTTATTTTGCTTGCAAGTGGAGAAAGAGAGTTCAATAATTTGATTTTTGAAAATTATAATAATATAGCTGGAAATCTTGGTGTCGACGAAGATGGGTGCTTGTACCGTACCTTATCTTTTTTATTTATTTTTCGAAATTCAAATTGGGTTTCTGTCATTTGCATGGACCACTACACATTTCTATCTTGTGACATTTTGTTTGTTATCTTATATGACCAAATTATTTACCGACTTGTTTAGTGACTAATTTCCGTTGAGGAACCGTCTCTCCTCTCCTAGTGATGTAGAGTATTTTTTAATTTTTTTAAAAATTGTGTATTTTACTTTTTGAAAATTGAAAGTGTTTTTTAATGTAAAACTGAACTTTTCTTTTTACTTTTAGTTTGTTAACTAGTGCCTGGGGCACCAGTTAACCAGACATTTTTTTTTCATACACAAGGTTTGAACTTGAGATGTTGCTTAAGAGATATGATTCCAGTTCCACTAGAACGGATATACGATTGTTTCGACTTCAAGTCGAGAACACTTCATTTTTTATGTATTGTCTGTTTTGGGTCTTGTGTGAGTCCTCATGGTTTTGTCTTTTGTAAAATTCCCCTAGTTGGATATTTTTAATAAACTACCGTTAGTCTCGATTCCCAAGCAACGTGAGACTTTTTGGTGCACCGGAACATTATCCTTGGTTGTGACATTTTTTGTGCATAAGTGTTAGTTTCCAAGATATTATGACTAGAAATTCTTATGCACCGCATTTTATTATGGTCATCAATCTAATACACAAATTCTCTGGTTTTTCTCATCTTGCTAAGTCACCTTCACTCACGTGGTGTTATATGAAAGGTAATGTGTTGGTGTAAATAGTGACCCCACAACCTTTACAGCTTAATTTAGACTTATGCACAAAGTTGGGGCCATATGGGGAGAAGGGGAAATTGTCCAGAATCTTTCTTTGGACCTTATTATGCTTTGTTAGCTTTCAAATTTATGTCCCTTTCCATGAACTTTGCTTTTCATGTTTTTCATTATGTTATGAATTTATGACATTACTTATTGGTTTTGCATTGGTTCACTTAAGATATATATCCCTGAAATCTATTTCTTTTTCACACAATAAGCAATAATTCATTTAGCTTGAATTGAAATCTTTGTTTTTATACGTTTTGATTTTTCGATTATAATCCAGGTTTGGACAAGAAAATCAAGTTGTAGTATGTTTTGGATTGCAATTTGCAAGGTGATTGATTGGTTCCAGGGCATAAGCTCAGCAGATCTGGAATAAAATTCAGGAAACCATCTATCACCATGAGTAGAAAGATTTACGACGAGATAAAGTCGGGGAAGTCTTCTTTGCCATATGTTGCTGACCATCATCATGAAATTCACAAAAATGAGGAAGGTGACACTTCAAATTTTCACCGGAATCACCGCAAGCACGGGAATTGTGATAGTGAGTATGAAGATGAGCTGGTTAAGTACATGTCCAATTTGCCAGGTTATTTACAGAGGGGAAGAGAGAAAGTTTTAAATGTTGGTGTTCTTGATTGGAGCCGTCTAGAACAATGGCAACACATTCATAAAAATGCATCACATAGAAATAGCAGGAGTTCAACATCTAGTACTGCATCATCCTCTTCTGTTCCAACGGATGGGTTATCTGGTCATTCTGGTAAAGATCAAAGGAAATCACGTCAGTCGCTGAAATCTCACTTTGAAGCGTCTTCAATTCAAGACAACTCTCAAACTGTCAAAACCTCTAGAAGAAGTGTTGGGCATTGTCAAGATTTTAGAGGTAGCATCGGTAATATTAACACACCGAGCAAACATCTCAGAGCAGATGACCGTCTTTCGGTGAACCATCCTACCAGCAGACTGAAAGGTTGTGACAGGAAATATTTGGAACCGTATATCAATAAGGAAAGCGGCGTCAAACGAAATGAGCAAATGCACAAGGCAGCATCAAGTGCTAAGCTAGAAATGCGCAGTAGAGATGATGGAAAGGAAAAAAGAGTGGAGAATTTTAATGAACCAAATATTGATAATGTTGTGCAAGCTATGCTCAGAAAAAGTGATCCGTTTGTTCATCTTTTGCCTAAAGACAACCTTCATAATAGTGATTGTCGAGTTCCTCATATACAAACATTCTTAGCTCAGAAATCAGAAAAGTATAGTCGATTGAGCTTTTCAGAACAGCCTAAGGAACTCTGTCAGAAAGAACTAAATTACGATATTTCGCATTCAGGTAGCCTTCCTGATGAGCTTGGCTGTAATGATTCTCTGAATAAAGGTTCTGGTTGCAGTTCCACAGATATTGAAAGTAGCAAACTTCATGCTTCTACTTTTTCATCACCAATATCTACTTCCTCATCACCTTTATCAGTCAGAGTGGAAATAAGTCCTCCCAGGTCTAGAAAAGCCGAGGAAATGAGACAAACTGTGGCAAAAACTTCATCTGTAAATAGGCCTCTCCGTGAATCAGACCAAAAAGTAAATTCTGAAAAGTCAAGAAGTTCTTCACCTTTTCGCCGATTAAGCATCAGCATTGGCTATACAAGTGGAGGCTCTGCTTGTAAAGAGGATGAGGATGTCCCGAATCAGAGCTCTACAACTGCGGGTAAATCTAATTCAGAAACTGTGAGAGGTTATGCTAACTCAAACATTTCAGGAAGTGATAAACCTGGTGATACAGGCAGAAGCAAGACAAGCCCTTTGAGGAGGTTACTGGATCCATTGCTGAAACCAAAGACAGCTAAGTTCAGTAATTCCTTGGAATCTTCTCAGAAGGATTCATTGTCAATAAATAAGAATTATAGGTCAGCTAATGGGAGATTTTCAACTCTACATCCAATCAAAGAAGTGGATAGGGACCAAAGGGTTGGTTGTAGCCCAGTTAAAACCGTTGATTCTTCAAAGGACAAGAAGCATGCTCCATCAACGAGGCAAGCTCTTTTGAGAATTTCTGTGAAGAATGGCCTGCCCCTTTTCACATTTGCTGTTGACCAAACTGACGGAAACATTCTTGCAGCCAAAGTGAAGAACTTAGGTGGGTTAGGTAAAGATGAATGCAACCGTATCTATACTTTTCTCACCTTTAGCGAGGTTAAGAAGAAGAATGGAAGTTGGATGAGTAAAGCAAGCAGAAGCAAAGGACCTGATTATGTTTCCCATGCCGTCGCTCAAATGAAAGCTTCTGATTCGCACTGTTTGGATTTAACTGGACAGAATTGTGTGGACTCATCTACCATGAAAGAGTTTGTTTTGTTTTCAGTAAAGCTCGGGCAAGGGGATGCGAGTCAGGACACCGACTATCTGCCAAATGATGAGCTTGCTGCTATTGCTGTCAAAATACCTCAAGCTATCAGTTTTGTTAACGATCAACATCATAGCAGTTGCCACAATGATAGTCATGACCTTGTTCGTGCAACAGTTGTGCTCCCAGGTGGGGTTCATAGTCTTCCTAGTAATGGTGGACCTTCATCACTTCTTGAGCGCTGGAAATCGGGTGGATCATGTGACTGCGGTGGTTGGGATTTGGCTTGCAAACTTAAAATTCTTGCTAGTGACTATCAAGTGTGTAGAAAACCAAGATCGTCCAAAGCTTATTTTGCAGATTATGAATTTGATCTTTTTGTTCAGGTACTTTCTGTTCAAGAAACTTATTTTGCGCGCAATATATTATATAGACTACTAATATTAGTTATTAATTTTCATGTATCTCTTTTTTGGATAACCACAGGGGAATGAACAAGATTTGCGACCAGCATTCAGCTTAACCCCTTTAGAGAATGGAATGTGTTCCGTAGCCTTTGACTCGTCGCTCTCACTTTTGCAAGCGTTCGCCATTTGCATAGCATTAGTGGATAGCAAGATGCCTTGTGAGCTTTCTGGATCAAGAAACTCCATTGAAGAAAAGAATCCAAAGGAAACACTATTGGTGCAAACTGCGAAACTTAAGGCATTTGGTAAATTGGAGGATATTCATATTCCTGCAAGTTTTGTTTCTTATCCACCAGTTTCTCCTGTTGGTAGAGTCTAAAATTAACATGTGGTAGAGAAATGTCTCCGCAAGCTAGAGTATAAGATTATAGCAGAATCTTAGTATTTTTTATGTTTATTTTTTCTCAATAGATGCAAGTATTAGTATTAAAAAATGCACAATGTGATAGACAGTTCTCATATATCAATCAATTGAAATGTGAATAGTATGAGTAAATTGTATTCTATTGCTGTCATTTTTTCTCTTAATACTTGTTAGACCATGGAATAAACACCAGCACTGTAATGTAATCATAATTCTTTGGTAAGAAATATGTTTTGGCAGAAGTAGGTTCCAAGGGTGAGAAAAATGTTTTAATGCAGTTGTTCAAGCATCACTGCGAATTACCAAACCAAAGTATTTAGCTGCTACTTGCTAGTTGAGTTTTCGTTTGCTTTGTTGGTAAGAAAATTGATAGATTCTAGCTGAAAGCAATAACCTATATACAGGATGAGAGATGCCTAATCTGTATTTATAGCCTAGAGAAATGCCACGGACACTTTCTTTCTAACACTCTCCTTTTAGAATTCATTCTTTTATTGGTTGAAATTCATGGGGTCTCACCAATGTATGTGAGATCCATTTCCAAATTGTGAGACCGACATGGATTTTACCCGATAAGAAAGTGAATGCTAGAGGAAGTGTTAGAAAGAGAATGTGTACAGTACTCTTCTTATAGCTGAAGACTAAGAGTAGAGACAGTGTAAAGTTTGTCATTTGTATCCTTTAAAGCTTTGACACAAGACCATACCAGATTTTTTTCGATGCAGGCTTTTAGTTTTTCATGAGACTAACAAAATAGTCTTAACAAATCATTATTTTGTAGGGATTAAAAACATTTTAATTATTATTGATGTTTAATGTTGAACACATAATCTTAGATTAAAAAAACACATACATAGATTAAATACATGAAAACTTTTCTTCATTGTTTGTGACAACTTTCCTTCATTTTATGATTCAATGTGCATGTGCGGATGCCTTACTAGTTACTACTCACATGTTGCAGAGCTCCTATTCATTATAGCCTTTGTTACTAAAAATATCCTTTCTTGGGTGGTAGGGTAGTGAACCTCTAAAAAGAATGTTGACCCCCCAAAAGACTTAAAAAAGGTATTAAATGTTCAAGAGAAAGTTCAAATTGACCATACATAAACTTTTCACATGCTCACCATAGTAAAGTGTAACTGAAGTACTATCATTTTCCTTGGTGCTAATCTTTTTTTTGGGTTCTAACTTAAGTAGAATTTACAATCAGCATGGCGAGGTATACATAATTGTGACAATTAAGTAAAAGTAAAATTGTCACTTGCAGACTTCAAAATTTACTGACTTCCCCAATCTTGAGATTGCACCTGTGAAACGTGACATAATGAGAATCCAGCACCCAAACTGTTAATTAGTAGAGACTATAATGAAAACAATTGGGCATATAGTTGTTGCTGCTTCTGTTTCTATTTTATATTTAACTATTAAATATAATCTATGTTGAATTATTAATTTAATTTAATCTATGTTGAATACTTTTATATAATATTTCTAAGACCTTCATTCCAACAAATATGAATCCCATGCATAATTTGAGCTATATATTTTATATCAATTTTATTGACACAATATATATCAAATAATAAACTTCATCAAACCAGTAAAAAAATACCAAATGCTTTTTTCAATTTTCATCATTTAAGTTAACGGGTTAGTATGAGCGAAAGAGAGGATAATTTATTTGAAAATTGCTCTCCCACATCCAAAATTACCTTAACAACTCCAACTGCAGTTAACTGTCCAACTACAGTTAAATGCAAATAACTCATGAGTCATGTCCCAGCTGCACTTTCCTGCAGTTCAGTCCAATGTCTTGCACACACTATTTGGCAGACTAATGTTTTGACTCCATTTTGTCCTGTATGTTGTTAATTTTAGTTATGATGTAGTGAATGTTCAGAGGTAGGAGATCAATTGACTACTGAAGAGATAGAAGAAGAATAGGAACACCTGCTACAAGATAGAGGTGAACAATTCCCTCCTTTTTGCAATCTAGACTTTCATATAGATACATTTTGGAGTTTTGTTATTTGGTTTAAGATTTTAACACCTTCCTCAGGGCCTGTGAGAAATATGGTCGAAATGATATACAAAGTATTGCTACTGAGATGGAAGGAAAAACATAGGAGGAAGTTGAAAGATATGCAAAGGTCTTCAAAAGATACAAGGAATTAAATTGTATGTTACAGCCAAGTTGAAAGTGACTTAAACAAGCTTCTGTTATATATTTGAACATGGAATCAAAACACTTTGCTAAATCCAGATCAATGTGTATCTATTAATTTGCAGTTATCTTTTTCAAAACTCAATTTGCTTGTTTCATATATCCAACAGCTTGCGTGGTTTGTATTTTGATATGGACTTAATTAGTGTTATGTTGAGTTAGAATGCTGCACATTTATGTATCAGTCACTCTGCAGATTATGATAGAATAATCAAAAACATGTATGCGATGAGTGCAAGCTCGGACATGAGCCAACGGGGGTGGGGGGTGGTGTTACGATAATAAAATCTAAATACTTCTATTCCAATTTTAGAATCCGAATTGATAAAATCTTTAAAAAAAAAATAGTTAGTCATGGTTGCTAAAACAACCATAACTAATTTTTCTCAATTTTAGAATCCAAAAGTCATTCTCAGAAGGCACGCGAGAAGTATGAAGAGGCATTCTTGAAATAGAGTGTAGCAAGCAAGTTTGCAAACTAATATAGGGGTGTAGTTACAAAAACGGAGGGATCGTGAAATCAACACAATGACCGTTTTGTTGAAAGGTACAAAGCTTATTAATCACATTGATTTGTTGTAGAATCGATTACAGGAAACGCGGAAGCTAGGATATGAAGCTTTAAGTACGATCAATTTCAATCAATTGAATCACTTTTTGAACTGAGAGACAAACATGTTTGTAATTAGTGCAACTCTGTTTAATAATCTATACGTGTGTTTGATACCTCTCAAAATGGAACCTAACTCAATTAGTTTAGTAAATTGATTTTGGTTAAAATTAAATGGGCTATAAAATGCATATATTTGAATAAATTTGATGCTAACAATTAATTGTAAAAGCTCAAATTTCTTAGTTTAAGTTAAGATCAATTCTAAAAATAGGAAAATGTTATTTCTCTAAAATCAATTCTTCTTAAAATCATTTAAACATGTCAAAGTTGTTTTTCTTTTCATAGATTTTTCTCATCAGAGATAATCCAATTCGAAACACTAATACTAATATGAACACATCTTACAACTTAGATTGAAAGTTTGATTCATCACGTTCTAAGAGTCCAAAGTAAAACCAAACGTACATGTGAGTAAAACTAGATCTATTAGTTTATTGTATTATATGTTCATGATTGTAATTTTTACCATTATCAACAGATGGGCGGCTGGTTTTTATAAATAATCAAATGTTCCCTTTTCCAAGACTCATCTGAGTCGAAGAATTATTTTCAGAGTGATGTTGGAAATTTTCCTAGCAGATCCCATAGAATAGCCCCAGTGTCTAAGCTGAAATATTAGAAAAAAATATACATCAAAACTATCAGTCACAGTGTCACACAAAACCTTACAAGATTGTTTTGTTACTTATCATAAGGTTTTGGTGTGTGGTTTATAAGAGAAGAAAAATCTAAGTGTGTCTGTGAATAGAAAATTGGCCCAGCTGAGTTGGTGCTTAGTTGATAAATTGGGCAAGTGAGAGCTGGAATGGTAAGATACTTTAATTAAATTATTAATAATTATTACCTGAACCAGATAGGGCGTGTCTCCCCAGAGGCCTCCATTATTAGTTTGAAATGTTAAGGAAAATTATGGACCTTTTCTCATGTCAGATGTCTGTCCACTCATGAACTGTGATCGTACGTTTGTGACTTCGTAAGCATTCTAGCTGGATTTGGATGTAACATGCGAATCTTCACACTGTCATTTTCACTGTGTTTGGTAGAGGTGATTTAGGGAAGAGAGAAATAATAGAGAGAGAAATAGAGGAGAAATAGATAACTTCTCCTGTTTGGTTTAGGGAAGAGATAGAGAAGAGAGAAAGAATTTGGTGGGACCTACCACCTTTTTCTTTCTCTTCAATGGAGCGAAGAAAGTGAGCTGAAGGCCATTTTTTCATCTATTTCCATTACTGCCCTTTTCTCTTTCTCCCTTTGTTTACCTTGTACCACCTCTATACTTTGTCTTTCTCTACCTTTCTCTTCACCTGCTGTAGTGCGGCCATTTTAATGTTTTCTTTTGCATCATTTGTTGACTTTCCTATTAATATTTTTTTTTTATGTTATTATGTATCTATTTTCCTGCTATAAGTTTAGTGAATGCTGGAAATTTCATTAGTTTTGAGTTTCAGTTTTAATGTATTTTGGTCTTGTATGATGAATTTTTCTTTCAATTTCTAAGTTGTGGTTTTAGTTTGCTGAAACCATTTTTCGTGGATATTCATATTTTTTTTTTCATTGTGAAAGACTAAAGAAGTGTAAGAAAAAACGTTGAAGATTAGTACAGGTTTTATAAGAAATAAAATTGTATATTGAGCATTAAATAAAGGGTATTTTTGTCTATTAAAAAGTAAACACACTTCTCTCTCTTCTATTTCTCTTATCTTTTTCTTCTACCAAACAATACATCAAATCTACTCTATTTCTCATCTCTTTCTCTCTTCTCCCTCTCTCTCTTACCTATTTCTCTCTTTACAACTTCTCTTCTAATCCAAACACACCCTTTGTTTCAAGATGAAACAAATTAAAGTAATAAGATAAGATTAGAAATATCTTGATCATAGTGTACAAAATAACGAAGAAGTATAAAAAGATGTAAATTATTGTATTTAAGTAAGGTGGTCGAAATGAAAAAGAATCTCAAATGTTTTATGCAATATAAAAACACCGCTCAAGTTGAAGGACTTTTTTTCAAACAGTTGCAAGATCGACGATGTTGTATGAAATGGAGTGTTTCCATTTAAGAATCAACATATGAATAAAATAAGCATATCGAAGATGAGAATGTTATGTTGAATGTATGTAAAATTAGATGAGATGTTGTTTAAAACGACAATATTAAAAAGAGAGTTGAAGTAACACATAAAAACTATGGTGGAAAATTTACTTAGGTGGTTTGAGTATGTAGATAAAAAACATGTAGATTCTGTGTTAAAAAAAACTAGATCAGATAAAG